>NC_084460.1:156046068-157296068 GCF_027409185.1 Cynocephalus volans
CGTTATCATATAATTCTGTGCTATCTCTCTCTGTCCTGATCTCTATCCTCTGAACATAATTCAAATTTCATAAATCTTTGGGATAAGTGAGATATGCAAAGCTAATTTTCCAGAAGTCCTTTCATCAGTGTCCTAAACACTATGTATGGTAACTAGATTAGGAAGATTTTTGCTTTTTGGTAGCAAATTCCACTGCTTCAAGAAGAATTAATTATCCACATTTTACTTATAGAAAATAGTCACCAGTTCTTTAAAAGAATTTGAATTGTATGGTTCTGTGGGATTTTTTTTTTCATAACTGCTATTTGCCATCTGAAAATCTTCCCTACACCAAGCTACATGGTTCAAGTTACAAAAAATAATTTCTTTGGCTAATTTCTGTTGAGGTGATATTTCTTATTAATTCATTCATCAAATGTGTATTGAACTTATGTTCAACAGGCTCTGAGCTAGGAAGCAGAATTAAAAACCAAAGAAAGCAAAGTTTATGCCCTCATAGGTTCACAAAATAGTGGCCTTTACATTACTGTACAATAAGTACAATAAAGAAACATGTATAAGTTACTAAGAAATAGATAAGGAATTATTTAACAACTCTGCTTCAGGGAATCTGAAAGAGAATAGGACATTTTGTCTCAAGAATGTATGGGAATGATCTGAAATAACCAGGCTGAGAAAAGATGGAAAGGAATTCCAGGTCAGGGAACTGCATAGACAAGGAAATTGAGGTATGGTAACTTAAGGAGTTATACAGATTGATACCTGAATTCCTCTTCTTATATGCTTCATATTTAGATTTTAGGTTTCTTTTTTGTTGTTGTTGTTTATTTGCTTTGGTATTTTTTTTTTCTGTGTCTCTTAGCTGCAGGATTAGTTATTTTTAAAGACAATGGAAAATACAGACAAGGAAATTTTCCCTAATTTTATCTATGGATTATCATGTGGAGGAAGTGGGATAATTTTGGTTTTGTCTCAGTAAGAATAGCCTAGTTTCAAGATTCTGTAGATGTTCTTCACTAATAGGATATACAAAATGGGGAGGGGATAGTTTGAGTTCCAACACATAAACAAAATGGTATGAATACTAAACTGGACCACATTGTGACATTAAGAAGGGTCTTGTGGAGCTCCTAATTGAGACGGTCAGTGTCACTGGTTTGATGAAATATGTCATCACAGATTTATATTAATGAAAATAAGAGTCTTTGTGAAAAGCTTTAGCATTCGTACTTTTAGCAGCAACAGCTGCTATGTCTGTCTTTGCTGTAGCAGCTGTTTCATGTAGGTGACAGACTGACAGGAGAACAATCAGGGGTTTATTTCTGGTTGAATTTTAGTTTCTTCTTTCATTTGTGTGTTATTGTTTGAAAAGAAGTATACCCATATTCTCTGCTTTGTCAGCAGTCTTCCTTTTCAAGTTTTTGAAGCTTGTCATAGATAGCTAGGAAAAAAACTTGAACTTTTTAAAGCTTTTTATTGTATGTGCACAGTGTCCTCTAAGACTTTGAGTTTGAATTAAGTAGAATGAAGTTATCCAGGCTTTAAAGTTTGGTCTTGGCACATATATAACAAAATGAGTTTAACCTGAATAATTAATGGTGTCACTGTAGAATTGTGTCACTCTGGTATGCCTGGTACACAGCTACCATACAATAAATGATGAAATAAATCATAACAGTGGGCTTTCAGCTTTGAATAAAGTCAGAGTTATTCCACTTATTTTGAGAAACTGAGTTACTTTAACTGTGTAAGAATACTAACCCCACATTTATTTTCACGAATTGTTCCCAGAAGTAAAGTAAGGCATTTTTGAAGATACATTCAGGTTCTCAGTCTAGGATACTAATTAGGTCACTACAGAGATACTTTCCCAAATGGCACCCATTCTTTCATTTCTTATGAAATGACAGAGTTAATGTCGTGACTAATCACTTCTGGAATCAACACTCTGATGGGAAGATTCTGGATGTTTTCTACACAAGATGGTTTAAAGAAACAATCATTGAAAAAGGAAAAATTTGGTCTGTACCGGTTTCTTCATAAGTAAGTGATGATTGGTACTCCTTATAAAACCTCAGAAAGTGTGAATCAAGCAACAGAGAAATTTACACCCCTATAGACTTGGTAGAGAAGAAACTGTCATGACATTACACAATGCAAATTATTCCATACAACAGAAAATAACAAAACACACATATGTTCTTGTTGGGAATAATGGGAAAGATGTTTCTATTCTCTTTGAAATGACGTTTATTGAACATTTTTTATGTACTATGTATCTATTGTTTTAAATGCATTGCTTCACTTAATTCTCGCAAGAGATATAATGAGTTAGAAAATGATTTCCTTCATTTTATAGATAAATAAGTTGATTTGCAGAGAAGTTAAGTAATCTAAAATAAATCATCACAGCTACTGTCAGTGCTCTTAAACATTACACTGTATCAGGGCAAAACTGTACTAAGCATATGGTCGATAATGCTACATAAATTTATTCTGTTATTTAAATAAGAATATACTTGTCAGCTAGTAATATTTTATTGACAGTTTATTCAGTTATCAAGCATTTGTTGAGCAAAACTAAACTTCTTAATAGACAACTCAAGGAGGTTCAAAAATAAGGTAAATTTTATAATCATATAATCCTACAAAAGCTAGTAGCCTGAGAAGAGTAAAATTTTAGAACAGCTAAGTTTTTAGTGACTATTTTTATTAGTTGGGGGCTTGAAAAAGAAGAAAATGGGGCAATAAAATTTTTTATAGAAGTACATTAATGGTGCATGTTTTTATGATGACATTCAAATAATGAGTACATTTAAAGCAAATTTTGCTTTCATTTTATATAGCATTCAAACTTTAAATTATTAAAAGGATACTATAATATGCTATTTTCCTCACATATGCAAAACTTCTTTCTTTCAGCTGAAAATAAGAATAATAACAAATCCTTTTAAATAAAATTGAAGTAAAAATAGAAAATGATGTTTTAAATACATAATTATCTTACATATGTATAAAAACAAATACTGTAGTCTGCTTCATCTCAGTCTATACCTTAAAAACCCAAAGCATGCTGAAATTCTATATTTGGGATAATCTACGTTTTCATGTTAATTGAAAATATATCATTAAAATAGGTAAGCAGAAGGCAGGATATTATAAAATCTTTAATCTCAATTAACATCATGCTGTATATCTTCAATCATTTATTCATGCATTAAAAAGTATTTACAGAACACCTATAATGTACATACACTCTACAGTCAACAGGAATATATCCCTACCCTCATGAACACTATGGTCTGGTAAGAAATTAAGGCACATCCACAGGCAATACAATACAGTTTGACAAGTGCCTTGATAGAACTTCAGCAAGCCTTGGTTGCACATAGGATGAGATCCTAACCCAGATTTTCTGATTATAAAAAGCACCCCACTTCAAGCGATGCCAACTAAGATCTGGGAGATGTTAGCTCAGCGAAGGATCAGGAATAGGAACAGCAGAAGGAAGAAGAGAAATGTTTCTCAGACAAACAGAATAAATGTATGCAGAGGACTAGAGATAAGAGAGAAAACAGCAATATGTTCAAGAAAGTGAAAAAGACAAGTTCAGCTTCTGCAATAAGTTTTCTAGAAGTGAAGTAGACAGCAGTCAGACTAGATATACAATTATGAGAAAGTACACAAAGGGCTTTTGAGGCCATAATAAGAACTTATAGGTTTTATATTTGAAGCAATTGGAGCCAAGAAAGAATAGACAAGTAACTGTGAGTAGATTAGCATTCCTGAGAAATTGCATTGAAGGACACAAAACAGTGGCAGTCGGCCATTTAGAAAGTTGAAGCAGTAATTCAAGAGACTATAATGGTGTGAACTATGTTGATGATAGTAGGGATTGAAAGAAATGGATGAATTGAAGAGCTTTCTGCATGGTTTAGAGAATCTATTGTTGAAATATAGAGTGATGAAAACAAGTCAAGAATGAAAACATGGTTTCTGGTTTGAGCAACTAGATAAATAAAGTCATTATTTGCTGATATGGTGATGCAGGGATCAGATTTGATGAGAAAGATGATAAGTTCAATTTTAGAGATGTTGCATTTGAGAAGGTGGAAGAATACTGTTTATTAGGGCTGCCATAACAGAGTACCACACACTGGATGGCTTATAAACCCGACATTTATTCTCTCACAATTCTGGAGTGTAGAAATCTGAGATCAAGATGTTGGCAGTGTTGGTTTCTTCTAGAGGCCTCTCTTCTTGGCTTGTAGATGCCATCTTCTCCTTGTGTCTTCATGTGGTCTTCCGTGCATGTGTCGGTGTCCTAATCTCCTCTTCTTATAAGGAAGCAAGTCATATTGAATTAGGGGTCACCTCAATTATCTTATTTAACTTTAATTACCTATGTAAAGACCCCATCTCCAGTCACAGTCTGAAGTACTGGGGGTTAGGACCTTAAAATCTGAATTTGAGAAGGGGTGTGTGGACAAAATTCAGCTCATAACACTCAGGTAGAACTGTCAAGCAGAAAGTTGGAAAAACAGACATTGTACCCATGAAATCTGAGCATCACTATCATCACTATCAGCTTTGTTGTTGAGATTACTCAAAGAGAATGCGTGAAGAACAAGATTCAGGACATTACCCATATTTAGGACTGTGCGGAATAAAAGAGATTCCAAATGGTAATGCTAAAAAGAAAATTCAGAGAAATTCATTCAGTTATTTTTCTATATATTTATTGAATGTCTGTGAGACAGGCGCTGCTTCAGGTGTCTGAAATCTATCAGTAAACCACAGCCAAGGGTCCCTGCCTTTAATTGTGGGCTTGTGGAAATCATGGGAAGGGGGACACAGTGCTTCAGGAAGAAATCAGTGGCTGGATATTTAAGTTTTTAAAAACTATATGGTAATATTTTTTCCAAAAGTTCCATTTTTAATCATTGAACAATGTTAAATCTATCTGATATTTGCTCAAAAACAGTGACTGTGTACTCCTTAGATTTCTTCCCTCTCTTCCTAGAGTTGGTTAAATTTCTTCTCTCAGATTTTCCTGGAGGGTTCCTTGGTATTAGCTTAAGTAACTCCTGCAATGATGGTAGGGGGTGGGGGAATTGTATTGTCAGTAGGAAAATTTCTTCTTTGTGTGTATTATCTTTCTGTTTGGAAAAGACCCAATGACAAGAACACATCTGTGAGCCTTTGTTAACCTGGCTCCCACTGCAGAACATCATGTGTCCGTGTCTGTAGAAGACTCCCCAAGCTTACGTTTTCTGAACAGATGCACCACTGGTCTTCCTCCGTTTTCAACACTGCTTATCTTTAAGGGAAAAGACAGTCTAGAAAACATGCTCTGTATCAATCACATAGCCTGTCCTGTCATTCCGCTTTGTCCCTTAAACTATGTGGTTAAGGCCTCCTCTACTCACTTCCTCTGATACTTTGTTGCTTTCTCAGTACAACAGCATTTTATTATTAAGCTTTTACTATATTTTTCAATCCTGTTCCACTTGAGCTATATTTGTTCAAAACCCTTGATGTTTCAGATACAACCATGACATTTGAGCTTAGTTTCTAGAACCGGATATGCTTCTCCCCCTATATTTTCAATTCTTTGGGACATTTCAATCTTTAATCTTGCTCTAATATTGGGGAATGAATGGCACAGAAGGTGAGGGAAGAAAAACCTTAAGCTCCTATCTTACCTCAAATTCCTCAAATTACTGCAATTGGGTTTTAGTGAAAAAAAAAATTATGAACACCAATAGGTGCATTGGATAAGAATTAAATCACAATGTCAAGAATGATATGAATTTTATATTTGAAATTTAATGAATGTATTAAATGATATAAGGATTATTCTCCCTAATCTTCTACTGTAACTTCAGTACAGCCTCACTCACTTCCTTGATGTTCTGTGACTACACCACATGCTTTTGCTCTCAGGGCCTTCGCACTTGCTTTTTCCAATACCTTGTGCATCCTTCTTCATGAGAACTGCATGGCTTGCTGCATGCCTTCCTTAAAATATCTGCTTAAATGTTACCTTTGCAGAGAAGTCTTCCCCTACGTGTTCATAGCACTTATTACAAACTAACCTATTACATATTTGTTTGCTTATATTCTTTTTATCTGTATAATTTATAACTCCAGGATAAAACACATTTTGGTTATTTTGTTCGCTGCTTTACCCACAGTGTCAAGAACAGTGCTGGACTCACAGTAGGCACTCAATAAATATTTGTTGAGTGAATTCATGAATAAGTCATTTACCTCCTATTGTATAGATTATTTTGAACAATACTATAAATTAAGCAAAAATAAACAGCTAAAGATAATTAAATTTTAACATCTTCAACATTTGGCTTTACTTACATATCATTTGCTATTTCTGGAGCTCAAAGAAAATCAAATTTTTTATGAAAAGTGTAGAAAAAATATTTAAAATGTACATAACATTAAAAAAAAGACTAGCCTAATCCCACTGTTAAATCATTTTATTGTGTTCATTTGCTATCATTTGAGATTTTAGTTTCGATTTCTCAGCTGTGTCTCATGTATCTCCTCTCTGCAAGAAACTCCAAGGTCTGCTCCCATTTATTTATTCAGATTTTATGTACAAGGATAAGTTATAACTCCTTGAAACAGAGCATCTCATTTTCCAAGGTACCCCACAGATATCAGCAATTACACTTCTATAGAAAAGGTTTCCATCCAAGCAAATAATTTGTTTTCTAGTGAAAAATAAAGGATATCTCACCTCTGAAGATATATTTTTTTTGTTTCTTTCATAACCGTGAATGCCCTGTGTGACCCATCTGGTCTTTCCATAAATGAAAGAAAGAAAATCCTTCAAGAGTAAAATATTACTTATTTTATGAGAAAACAATTTTAAATTAAAAAAGAAAGTGTTTTGCTTATATCACGGCATGTATCTGATTTGAACCACTTTCAGCCAGTACTGTTGTACCCACTTAAAATATTTTTGTTGTATAATACATATGTAGAATGAAGATAATATTTAATTTCAGAATAAGCATTTCCAATAAGTATGAAAGCAATTCCCAGATTAAGAAAATAAATAAAACATTGTTGTGCATGAATATTTCATAGCTTACTGACAAATAAAGTCAAATAACACCTTTGCACCTATCCTTGTACACATTTTTCTATGAAAAACTTCCAAAATTATCTCAAAATATATCTCTGTCTCATATGTAATATGAAAATAGTAACAGTCCTTTTGCATTATAAGTAGAAAAAATTAGACAAATAAAATATAGTTCAACCATGCTTGTGGAAAGCACATCAAATAGTTTTAGTTACCTTAATTTTTATATTTCACTAGATTATTTTTGCATATAGGTAGTGATCAATTCTCAAGTATTGCTTCAATTAATTATAGGGGCATTCAACATTCTAGGTTACAGAATATAGTTTAAAAGACATTCACCAAATTTTATGCCAAAGTATTCATTTTTCTTTTGTTTGTGGGTACTTCCTTGGCTCAAATCTTCAGTATATCTCATGTGGGTATTTTTAATGACCTCCCACCTTTTCTTATTAACCAATAATTTCAACTGAATTTAAACACCCTTAGATAATCCTCTAGTATAGTGGAAAATGTAATAACAAATCAAAAAATCTGTTTAAACCTCAAAAATTTTTGCTAGAGACATGATCTTAGATAAATAAATTAACCTCTCAAATTCAGTATCCTCATCTGTAAAGTAGAGATGATATCAGCTCTGGGGTGTCTGTGGGAAAAAATGAGGTAAAATTTGGCAAGAAGCATCAGGGGTGAGACATAACAAGTGCTGACTGAATGCTAATTTTCTTCCTTCTATTTCCTGGGGCAAAAACTATACAAGTTGGGAAGACATTGGTGTCTTCCCATCTTCTACATGATAAACTCCCAAATCACTGAGGCCTACAACTCTACATGAGATGTCTACATTTCCAAAATCATTTCTCACCATGCACCCTCCAAAATGCACCTGATGCTGCAACAATGGGTAAAGTTACGCAAAATACTATTTTTTTATTTTCAATTATCTATAAATTCTTTGTAGGGACTCTCAGTGTTTTGCCACTCAAAATAGATCTGAATTCAGAACTTTCTGCTGTGTCCAATTGTCTAGAAAGTTATCCCATTAAAGCTATCCTTGCCCACTTATTCCTTGCATTAGCTTTATGTATTCTCAAGGCACCCTTACTCCTGCTTGAAGACAACAGGCATGAGAATAAGCCAGTAGTATTCTCTTCATAGATGATAAAGATTAATTTAATACTAGAACAACAATTTTAAAATGTCAAATGGCTATGCAATAGGCTTATGAAATATCAAACATAAGGTTAAGTGAAGCAATTAAAATATTTTATTACTAGTTTTTCCACAGAAAAGAAGACAAAGCTTAAGTTACGAGATAGATATTTTAGCACAATTTCTTGAAACTATGGTAAGAGACTGATTATAAAAACCACCTAAATACTTTATTCTCTTTTTATATCCAAGTCAGTTCCAATGTAACTTTCAAACACCTTCATCAATAGACACAGTATATTTCTCTTCTTCTTGAATATGGGCTACCCTTGTGACTTACTTTGACCAATAAAATGATTGCATGAAATTCCAAGCAAGGTCCTCAAAGGTCTTAGACTTTTCCACTGGGAATCTGGCCACTGCCAAAACAAGGATAAGACAGCCTGCTGAAAGATAAGAGATGATGTGAAGATCAGTCTAATTATCACAAATGAGGGAATCATAGACTAAAATAAAGATATTATACAGCCAAACATATAATAGAGCCCTTCCATAATTAGCAGAGCTGCTTACCTAATACAACATTGACCACAAACTCATAAGTGAGCTCAGTCAAGATAATAAGAGCAAACCAGGTGACTCTTAGATTCATGGGCTTGAATAAACAAATATTGTTTTAAGCTGCTACATATGTGGGTGGCACCTATTAAATTCTATATTCATTTAACTAATATTATTAGGCCAGATATTGTATTATACATTATTCACAGTATTGTATTAAGGAAAGAGAAGCATGAGAAAATAAATTTTGTATATCTATGTATATGTGTGTATATTCCACATTCATAACAGTTTTAAATGTCTTAGTTCTATGTATATTTGTCATAGATTCTTTACTAGAATTTACACTGAATTCTACTGTTCTTTATTATATTACATACTGCTCCAGTAGACAGTTCACACTGAATATAGAAGTAAATTCTTAGCAATAATAGTAATTTATTCAAAAGATATGTATTGAGTACTTGCTCAGGGCAAATGCTGCCTGCTCTATATGAGGTTAAATAGTGATTGCTTTGATATTATTCCAAAGAAACTATTGATCAGGACACCCCAAAAGTGTATGCTGTCTATGACTTTGGCAAATGGAACAATCACTTGTTTTTATTTCAGACTTCAATTAGGAAGTTCCATTTCCCACCAATATTTTAAAAAATAAATGGACTAGTAACATCCCCCTATTCCATGGTATCCTGTGGAAGTGCACACCAGAATATGACAGAAAACATTACTTCAGGACACAATACCCAGATTTAAAAAGGTGGGCACTGTTGTAGCTTCACAACCCTTCCTAGGATAGAAAAGCAAGCAAGAACTTAGCCGTTTGAAGTGTACAATGTAAGAAAGTCCTCTTTACCAATAGTGTTGATTAACACTCAAAGCTATATTAAATTAAAGCAAGGGTATTTGAAAAGACTAAAATGTTCTCTAATATATCAATAAGGTTGCTCATATAGGAAAATGTGACCCCAATGTAAAACTTATAAAAACAGATTAAAAGAACTGACTTTCAGAAAATGACATTATGTATTGTACAAGAATATTACTGTACCAGACATACTGACTTAAGGATTTTCCTAAAACAAGTTGGAATATAATACTATTGAGGAGAGTATAAGATAGTTATATTAGCACTCTACGGCATAGAATCTGTAATTTGTTTTAGTTATGCTTAAATTAACAGAGTAGTGATATTACATTATATACTGCATAAAACAAATTTCAGAATATAGTGTGATTATTTGATGGTTATTTTTTTAACATCATAAATCCCCAAGTCAACTAAATCCTACAAGTAAATTATAGATATCTACAGCAGTTGGATGCTATCTGAAAACAATTATTAAGAACACACCTTAGGAAATAATTGATAAAGGCTGTTTGTTTGTTTGTTATTGAGTATATGGTGTCACATGTTACATAAACCATCTACTAGCCATTGATGAAAAAAAAAAAAAAAAGATTAACAGGACACAATTCACTGCACTGAGAAACTCACAATCTAGCTTTAAGTCTTCTACATTCCTGCTTTTTCAGTTAAAAGTGGCATTATATTTTGTAAAGAACTAGAATAGTGATGGTATTAACAATAGCTAGCTCTTTATAATACTTCCTGTTCCCCTGGTTCAGGTTGAAGTATTTTACTTATGTGAGATCATTTAATTATCATAAATCTATGAACTAGATTATTTTACAATAATCTTTTAGGGAAAAAAAAATCCCTCAAATGCCCATGAAAACCCACCTAGGAAGTCAATGAGCTGGGATTTGAAACCGCCAACCTGCTTCCAATATGTGCCTTTAAAGAATACATTATACAAATTCCTTTTTATTATACTATACACTGTATTGTGTACTATACAAGCACCACCTTTAAAGCACTTTGGAGAGCTGTTATTTACTACAACTTGTTTAAAGTCCTTCCTAACTAGTAGCTTCGTATCTTATAGTTTTTATTGCTTAAGAGCTCTGGATTTGAAGCCAAATGGAGTGGGTTTTGAACCTTGAATTCACCAATTTCTTCACCAAATTCATCAGTTTCTCATTCTTTTGGACAGACTACTGTGAGGCACATTCTACAGAGTTCCTCAAAACGTCTCTAATGGGATTGAATCTCAATATCCCACTATAGCAAACAGCTCAATATCCTATTGGCATTTTCCACCCTTCCTTGTTGCACTTTCTATTTTTTTTTACTTTTTCCCACATGTAACCTCTGAAATAAACTACCTGCATACAAGATTGTGTCTCGGGCACTGTTTCAGGTTTAGGAATGAAAGAGAAAAGATTAAAGGAGATAGCCTCTGTAAAGTGTTTAGTTAGGTAAGTAGTCTATAGTATGTTTTTGATAATAATCAAATAATAATAATATTACTTACCCTGAACTTTTAGGGCTTTGGGAGACATCTTTGTTTCAAGTTTTTAGCATAAATTTTCTTGGGTTGGGGGGAAGCATGAACCAAAGAGAAGATGACTGCAAAATGAAAAAAGTGAATGACTGATCACTGGCACACAAGGAAATTTGCTTCTGTTTTCATGAATCACTATAGTCATAATTACCAAAACACTATGAGAAAGGTCCAGAAGTCTGAATTTGCATCATATTGTGCTATAGTGAACTTGACTTTCAATGAAGTTGCTTTGAGATAGAAAAAAAAAAGACTATAATATAAGAGATTTGAGTCTATTTATTTAGACAACTTATGTCAGGATAAATTTTCTGGGATATCTGAATATAGCTAAGCATAGAAAATAGTTTTTTTGGCATCTAGTCTGAATAAGAAGAATGTTTTCCTACATTGATTTCAAAATATAATTTAAATGTATGTAAGGTCCAATGAGGCTAATTTTTAAGTTGGTATCACATTTTTGTACTCTAAATTTTTAATGCTTTATCAAATTACAAGAACAGATTTATACCCCTCTTGGATTTTTAGCACTTTTCCTCTTCCCTGTTTTACCTCTTCTCAGACTAGTTTTTATTTATTTTATTTATTTTTAAAAATTATTTTCAAACTTCAGAGAGTGTACAACCTAGTTGAGAAGAAGACCAGGGAATAGTAACAACAATATAAGGCAAATGTCTCTAGAAAACATACTTTGTGCTACAGAAATTAAGAGATCAAAGGGCAACAAAGTAATTAAGAATAATTAGAAGTTGGAATTTGCTAATCACTAAAATTTTGTGACACAGTCTAATATATAGGAGATTTAAAAATCCAGCTGGAATAACACCAACAAATAAAGGAAAACTTATTTTTGATTTATCTGGAGCCAATAGTTTGCCCTGTGAAGTAGTGACTCCTAGGATTTGTATTGGTGGAATGGAACTGAATCACTAAAAGCCATGAAAGACATTTTAAAGAAGTAGAGCCAGTTATTGAAACATTTAAATTTTTGACTATCAGTGAAAAATGTTTACATATACATTATATTAACATATACAAAATATTATGTTAATCAATATAAATATTTTATTAATCACTATATCATGTACATTATAAAATGCACACAAATTTTAAAATTAGAAATAGTTACATACAGATAAGCTAAGTAGTATTTTAAAATATGCAGAGAGAGAGAACATTCCTTGGGCTACAAAGTGGAGTGGGGGGAAATGGGGAGGGGGTGGAGGATGGGGATATTTGGGGGGGGACACAGGGTACAAATTCAATTTGTGGTAATGGGTATGCTGCCAGTATGAATTTGGCCCTCACATCATGGGCACAAGGGGTGACAATCAACTCTGTATCTCATGAATATTCATAACCCATAATAAATAAATAAATAAATAAATAATAAAATATGAAGGTATACATGATGCTACAATTAGCTAAAATTCCATGACAAGGAAGACACATAGAGCAATGTGTGTTCTTGTAAACTATATTCAATTTATCTTAATAATAATTGAAATTTTGACTGATTTTTGTTAGATCATATTGTCGTTTTTAAATGTATATGAACTTAACAACATACAGGCTTAATTCATAAACAGTGCTAGGTGAAATATTAGCTTTGTTAATTTCTTGTTCAGCTCCGCCGATTCAACCTGCAGCTTCTCTATAGGAATCATTTTAAACACCATTAATATTTTATATTTATAATTTTATTAAAACTAGATAGCATAAACTTAAAAGCCACTTAATTGGGTGCAGGTAAAATAAACCACAATAGAGAGTAACACAAATTAAACAAAAGGATGAAGCTATCACATCAATCCCTCTGTATTGTAGAAACTTCATCCATCCTTCAGGATACCTTTTATACTTCATGTGACATATGCATTAACATCAATTTGTACATAAATTTGAATAATAAATAATAATATATTTTAAGCAACAATGCTAATATAAACAAATTCCAATGTTTCCTTCCTATGCCACTAGAGATTTACTGAATAACCAGGATTTTAATGCATCCAGGTTTAGTATCAAACCTTAGAAGGAGACAATATAAAACTTGCAGGTGAATACTGCTTTAGGCAGAAGAATTGAATAATTAAGAAAAACTGAAAAGGAGGTAGCTTCCCCATTTAGAAACAAAGAAAAAAACTCTTGTATAATTTGGTAGAGAAGTGATCAGGAAAGAGAGAGTCTGATTAAGGAAGGATGGTTGACTATTGATTCCTGATTATTCTCCTCTTTGCCCCACTTTCTATTTTCACAAGAATTGTTGATACTATCACGGACTCTTCCAGCTTTGCAAGGTTTATTTATAATATTAGCCTAGGTCTCTCATTTAAAATCCTTTTCTTTCAAAACACAGTGTAAATTATAGAAAAGAAAAACAATTAAAATTGTATAACCCACAATGACAAAAAGACTAGAAGATCATGAAGATACAGAAAACAACAATGTTTGGTTTATGCCAAATGACTTTGTCTTTGGGTAAAGATGAAGTAATAGTCTTCATTTTTCTCCAGAATGAACAAACAAATAAAATTTTGATGTAATGTATGGAAGAAAAAAGATGATTTTGGAGCCAAGGTCTAAGTCTACAGAAGGAAGAACTCAGAGAAGAAACAAAAAGAGGGTTCAGGGGAGATGTAAATCTATATAAGATTTCTAAACATATTTCAGAGGTAGGAAAAGACAAAAAAAAAGTATATAAAAGGAGAAAGGAGAAAGATGAACTCTAGGTTCGGAACCATATCTAAGACCAGGATAAAAATGAGGTGTTGAATATGTTTGATTTGTGTGTTAAATTAAAGATGAAAAACATTTTTTTCTCTTCCTCCCCTCAATAGATGAGGTCTAATTGCTGTCTCGCTAATGACTTGCTTTACGGATAGAATTTGGCAGAAGTTCTATTCTGGGACTGCTAATACTAGAACATAAGAAGCATCTCAGGTTTTACCTGGCTTTCACAGCACTCAGCATCGGAATTCCAGCTGCAATGCTGGGAATCTAAATCCATGCAGCAGAACAATGAACAGCCTCACACAGGAAGAACTGAAGCTTCCAACTAATAACCCCAGCTGTGCTCCAGAATGACAGCCAGCATCAACTTGACAGTCAAATGAGTAAGCATCCTCAGTAATAGATCCTCCATCTCAGGTGAGCCACTCAGGAATATGCTACGTCATACAGATGATTCTGATACAGAATCATCAGAAATGATTTTTTCCCATTGTGCCCTGTCAGAATTGCAGATTTATGAATAAAATAAATGAATGTTATTGATACAAGCTGCTAAATTTGGGGATTATTTGTAACACAGCAATAGATAACCAACAATGTATCTTGGAATCAAGTAAACAATGTCTCAACTTTCTTAGAAATGGGAGTTGATTTTCTCACTGGAAATATCCTAAACACTTTCCAGTCATTGACTACAATTAAAGGAAACAGCTGAGCAAAAGGCATGTAGGAGTCAGAAATTAGTGAAAATAGTTGAAAATTATTTGCCGCAGAAAATGCATGAGGTCCATGAAAGGGACCTTTGTATTTATTAGTGGTGGAAAGGAAAAACAAAAAATATAAAAAACAGAAGGCAGAGTTCTTACAAGTCTATTTGTTGTTGAATCCTTAGCCTCTAACACACAGACACAGAAAATACTCAATAGATACTTATTGAATGAATGAATGGATGTATGGATGCATGGATGGATGGATGGATGGATGGATGGATGGATGGATGGGTGGATGCAATGTTATACTCAAGAGTGCTTCACTGACCAGCAGATTCTATAAACTAAGGAATAAGTTTTCAATTATTTCAAGTCTCAAATGAGTTTCTCACATTCAAAAACTATCTCAGTTATTGGGTAAGCAATCAATTTTGTTTGGTACAGCCACTATGATATGGCTATTTTGACAATACAGTTATTTAGAAACATTACATTTTTAAAAACAACAAAAAAACTATTTTTATTTCCAAATAATGTGGGTAAATCATCCTGACTTTTAGGTTTTCCTGGCTTTTCCTCCATTCTTGATTATTATTTTGAGCATCACATGAATTGCACCCCATGCCTCATTATTTGATGGTGGTCTCCTCAGTCAATCAGAGGTGGCACTCTGATGGAAGTTGGTTAACCACCTAGATCTAGATTCTAGAATGTAACTATCAAAAAAATATATTTAATGTGTGTTGTGCATCTTAAAGATATTAATCAAGCTATGAATCTAATACCCCTTATTCCCTTTTTTATTAGATGCTTGAAATAGAATTTGATAATACATAATGATCTATAATTATTTAAGTGATTGAGTAAATCCATTATTTTCTTCTGAATATTGATCTTTATTAATATAAATTTAGAATTTTACAACTGATGTTTAAATACTGAGCATCATATTTTCCAGCCTGATGTAGTACTTTGTTTTTTAAATATACATTTTAAAGACATCAAAAGTTAAAAACTAGGTTTTATCCTACCAAATGTCATCTTTGTTCACAGCTATAGAAGTACTTCATAAAGTCAGATACTACTAGGAAATGGGAAAACAAGATATAGTTTGCAAATATTTAACACTGCAAAGTGTAAAATGTTTTCCAAATGTATATATATCCTACTGATGATGATGATTATTACAATGAAAGATTTCCCACCTTAAAATTCGGTTATTTCAAAATATTTTATAAAACTGGAAAGTACAGAATGCTTTCACATAGGTATATAGTATCTCAAGAAGGGGCATCTTGCAGATTCTGCTCAAAACTATCCCTGTCCTATTATTGTGCCTGTTCTCCAACCCATACGCTGCTAAAACCAGTTAAGTGAAAGTTCTCTGCACATGGGAGTGTTTTTCCAAGTGTAATTTATGACAATTTTATGGAAGGTGAAATAAATTTAGCAGCAAATGTTACTTACAGGACTAATAATATGTTTAATATAGAATAAATAGAGTGAATCATAGTAACTACAAGTATGTCCTTATGACGCTTTTTCATGTGTGTGTGTATGTGTGTGTGTGTGTGTGTGTGTGTGTGTGTGTGTGTGTGTGTGCTCATCCCATATGTACTATACATAATTTCCTTGTGTGGGTAACTGCCAAGAAAATTTGAAAGCCATTATATCAGAGAGAGATAGAAGATTGAATTGTATGCTCTGTCAGCTGTTATAATTAGACTGCTGCACCAAAGCCTCTTAAGAGTTTGCTAAATGATGAACAATCTGATCTCCTCTCTTCTAGCCATTTGATAACATACAATAAATTGAATGGAAACAAGCTGATGTTCTTTCTCAAGTTTCTTTTTCTTAGAGAGGAACACTACTGCCACTTATTCTTAAGCATAATTTAGTCTAGCCATGTTATTTATGTACCTTTGATATTTAAAAATCTATTTCCAGTGCTACTTTGAAATTAAGTGGGTCACAACTTGAATTCAGAAATTTTTAGACTAGTTATAACACTCTTGGAACTGTAATCATGCTTTAAATATTTTCATCTCTATCTAGACGGAAGTAACCCACTAGGAAAATCCCCAGAGCCCAAAAGGAAAGCAGAGGCAAACAAGTCATCTTGGCTCTTAGTTAAGGGTTCTAGAATACTTCAGCTGGTTCAACATGTCTTTTAATCATAAAGACACAGAATTAAACAGTGAAAAGGAACTTAATGTTTGAAAAGAATAATTAGACTATGAGAAGGAAGCCAAAATAGTCAGTAATGAGAAATAGCATATGAAGTATATGGAAAGAAGTGGATAAGAGAACAGAAGTTAATACACGTGGATAAACTTATAATTTCCAGTATTAAACAGTGATAGAAACTGAAACACACCTAAAAATAAAAGGTAGAGGTAATATTTTAGGAAAATATCATAGTTACATGAGTCTGCAGTCACTCATTTACTTTTTACTCAATATTAAAGACTAAATATGAGAGTACCTGGGGAGAATATAAAGATGGAGATTCTAACTCTAAGGAAGTTTGCATAGAAACACTATAGAAGTGAGCCAAGTATATGCAGTAGCAAATAAATTCTAGCTACCTGCAGACTAGTCTGAGCTGATGTAGCATTCAAAGGAATGCCAATCAGTCCAACATCCAACAGGCATGTGAAAGGCATTTTAGTCTTTACTGATTTTAAAAAATGCAAAAATAGTTTATTATAGAATCCATTATTCAATTCATTATAGGTAATAAGAAACATATCAAATTTGTCTTCTTACTTTCTATAAAGTCTCTAAACATTCCCCTGAATCAAGCACATACTGATTCAAACATTTCTTTACTGTTCATCTCACCTTCAGATCTATTAATTGATTTTCTGACAGAGAATGTCTGTAGTTGCCTATTTAAATATATCAAAATGGTGCTTCCTATTTCTGTCTCTGTCCTAACCTCCTAACCAGTACCTAGTTCTGCACAACATGGGATTTAAACTGACAAGGCAGATATTCCTAATAGTTGGAGGTCAGGGTTAAAGTTGTAAGTAATTATACATATTTTGTATCTCATGTTAAAATAAAGAAAATATAATATGGAAAATGATCTACTAATATAAGTAGAGAGCATTGAAAAAATAGGAGTGGAAAAAGATTATTCAGTGCCAGATGCATTAATGTAATTTGCTGGTAAAATTCAAATGAAAATTTCCAATGAAGAACTTCAAGTGTTGGATAGAAACTTCAGAAAGAGGCCATAGTTGAGGTAAAATATTTGGACTTATAAGGATATAGAAGTATTGTTGACATCACATGTTGTATGAGATTGAAAGAGTGAGTTTTCCTAATGAATTGTCAATCCCAGAGCAGGTTCCTGGAAAACAACTCAATTAAGTGGATAAGACAAAGAGAATGATCCAGGTAAGAGAAGATGAAAAGAAAAGATGGTTCTGAATAATTCTGTCAGGTAAAAAAGGAGATTAGGAAAGAAATCAAGAAGTTCAATGATGTATAGAGCCATGTGATTTATATACTAGGAGGTCACTCATGTTCTGTGGGTAACTTTTCTTTGAAATGTACAAGACATAGTATTGGAAAATTTCCTCTGATCGTGGAATATAAACTGCTTACTAAAGCTAAAATAAAGAATTACAGTACAAGAATACACATACTCAATGTACTTTTGGGGAGTTTTTTGTTTGTTTGCTTGTTTTTTATTTTTTTAATTCAGATTTTTAACTAAAATTACTTCTAAGTAAGTCTGTTTAGGAGACAATATGAGGGACTTTTGCTCTGATTCAAAAATATTTTAGTATATATTTTCTGGAAAAAAAAATAAATGGAGAGATGGAAATCACTTTTGTTTGGCTTTAAGTGAGCATGAATAAACAATTAATTCTGTTTTACATGTTACACCAAGAAAGAAAAACTGATAAAGATCCTTTGTTGCCTGTAAGTCTTTCCCCTTTTTCCTACTGTTCCTTAATGCAAATTGACGAGTACTAGAAATTGATAAAACACTGTGTTCTACTTAGTATAATTTTGTACTTATTCTAAAGTGTGGAGCACTCAATTTAAGCAATAAAGTAATTTTCCTCCTGAAAATATTACTTCTCTGACTTGCTAATACTAGTTACACCTTAACGTTGTTAGATGGACTTTCAGAAAGTAAACATAGCTGAGCAGCTCTCATTAGGTATTTAATCTTCTTTTTTGTTTTTTAATGACTGTTAATTTTCCTTCACTACAGTGGGGCAAATTATAAGGCCAGTTAAGAAGGGCGGGATATAAGAAATACTTTCTCCTAATCTAACACAAGAGCCTGAAGCTAGGAGCCTACTATAGAAAACCATTTTTCTTTTTTTTTCTTTTCTTCTTTCTTTTTTTCCCCCCCTATCAGGTGAGTTAGCTTAGTTGACCTGAGTAAATTTTAAGCTTAATCTGGGTAAGTTTAAATTGACTCAAAAATACCTACCCTTGGTAAACAAAAGGGCCAGGCACTATAAAGTGAAAGTTTTACTACTCAGGATCAGACAACTTGAACATGTTCTACAGTGATCCTTTTTTTAATGTTAAAAAAGTTTCTTTTCCTTTTATTACCCTGTGTGTTATGTGCTATTTGCACTTATAAAAAGTTGACCTTTATGAGTAAATGATGTGCTTATAGGTAAAATACATACATGGTCATTTTCACAGCTTTTTAAAATTAATGTTGTGTTTCATTGCCAAATCATAATTGTATACATTATTGGGGTATGATTTGATATACACACACACACACACACAAAAAAAATGTGGAATAATTAGTTCAAGCTAATAAGTATATTATTATAATATAGCCTAAGTATAAGATGTTTTATGTAAGCCTCATGGAAATCATAAAGCAAAAACCTATGGTAGTTGCACAAAATATAAAAAGAAAGGATCAAAACATACCACTACAAAAAAGTAAACAAAACAAAATAAAAAAACACAAAAGAATACAGCAAGAGAGAAAAAAAAGAAATGAAGGATCTGTGTAACAACCAGCAAACAAGTTACAAAGTGGCAGTAGCATGCCCTTACCTATCAATAATTATCTTGCTTTAAATGGCTTAAATTTTCCAATCAAAAGACACAGAATGGCTGAATATATGAAAAAACAAGACCCAATTATACACAAAAGATTCATTTTACTAGAAAGGCCATACATAGACTAAAAGTAAAGGGATGAAAAAAATATTAAATGCAAATGGAAACCAATATAGAATGGGGTAGCTACATTTACACAAAATTGTGTTATTGTTTTTAATATCTTTCTTGATTTGTTTTGTGTGTGTGTGTGTGTGTGTGTGTGTGTGTGTTAATCTTTGTTCTTATATTGTTAACTTTTGAGCTCCTTCTTTTTTCAGTTTTACCTCAGTTTGCTCATTCTAAAATTTTGGTTTTGCCTCAGTGGGATTCAGCCTTTCCAAGTTTATACCTACCTTGCTGCATTGACCTCATAAAGCTTTCTGCATTCATCTGTTCCTTTGGAGATCAGATTAATAATTATGATTGCAGTTTACAATGCATCTACTTTAAAAAATTCTACTGGAATCAGTTCTGCTTTAGTAATTACTCTCCTATATCACTTTTTTGGTATTGTTTTCCCTAATACTTAATTGAAATCCAAGTGTTTGAGATAGCTATGGTCAAAAATCAATAGTTTGAAACCATTGTTTTCCCTCAAGGAGGTATTATGATTTTAGAAAGATTCTGTTACTACTCTTAAAAGGTATATAAACCTGTCCTGTGCATTTCATACATCTCAAGTGAGTCTAGATTTAAATTTTAGATGGCATGACAATCAACTTTATTAAAACTTGCTAACTAAGAATACAATGTGTGTAACTAGAAAAAAGATTTAAATTTTGTTTTCAGTCTAACCCATATATTCTTATTTTGCCAGTCTTTTCTTCAGGTAGCATGATATCATTTTATTACTTTCAAATGCTATTTGTTATTGGATACCTTTTCTTTTGCTTCATAAAAAAAAATTTGTTGATTCACATGTAAACACTAATGCCTCATTATTTTGCTGAACAGGATTAAAATTGTGAACTTAACTTTAAAGATATGACTTGAGAAATAATAGCTAAAAGTAAAATTACCACATTTGATCCTTATACCAAAAGGACAAACATTTTCTCTCCCAGATGAATGATGAGAGTAAATAATGTATGAAAATAGCATCCATTCTTAAAAATTCATTCATTCATTCCCTTATTCAATAGATTGTTGTTAAGCATTTCTGAATAATCTGACAAATAAATGTGCGATCACATGCTCAGAAATATGATCTGAAGAAAATCATGGTGCTATGGGACATTTTTTAAAATAAAATTTTGATTAATTTTGGGAAGGAAGGACAGGAAAGCCATCTCTACAAAGCAATAGCTTTGCTAAATTTGGGAAGTGCGATTATTGCCTTAGCAAAGCCATCCTTATTGCATTTCCTTATACAAAAGGCATACTTTTAACTTTTAAAGAATTTATAACAGAAGTCTCAGTAATGAAGGTTAGAAAAGAATATTTTATTACCTAGGACTCTTTCAGCTGCATGTGTAAGAACACAATTCAGATTAGGGTGAAAAGAAACAATAGAATGTTAATGGTTGAGATCAAGCTATAGAATCAGACTGCCGAGATTAGTGTCCTGGCTCCATTTGTGATATCCTAAATTAGTTCCTCATTGTGGGAGACATAGTGATGCATTACCCAGATTCTCCTTCAGTGAAGGACTTGATGTTCCAACTGGAGAGTGCCACATACCTCAGCCTTCAATTGTCAGTACCTTCCTGGATTGCCTCAGCTGAAAAAAATCCACCTTATATAAAGTTGCACCCTTGTCCCCGGATGGCCCACATCTAAAAACTGATCAAGAAGGCTGTACAGAACCAATCTCTTGTTCCAACAGGACGTCTATGAAGTACCAGCATAGCCAAGGGCTTTCAGAGGTTCTTCCAAGACTGTCTTTAGGCCTGCAGCTCAACTTCTCTTTCCTCCCATTCCTGCTTCCTTCTCTTCCTTTCCATATGTGTTGGCCTCGAAAGCATTCCTTAATAAGCACTTGCATGTTAAACTCCATGATAAATTCTGCTTCCCGGGAAATTTAATCTGTGACACGTATACTCTCTGCCCTTCTGTTTTCTCATCTATAACAGAGAATAATAGAACATTTTTCACTGGATCAGCATGAAATTTCATTTAGAATATTCACAAAAGGACTCTGAGTTATATATGGTAAGTAGCCTACAAATATTAGCTATGGTGAGAATGATGATGATTAGGAAAAAAAAAAAAAACTGAGAATGATGTCATTGCATTCTATAGCTTTTTTGCACTCTCTCTCTCCATTTTTAAAAGCAACCACATTTTCTCAGTTAGTTTTGTGCATTTGCTTCATTTGCTTTTACTACCAACCAGCACCATCCGCATGGCAGGAGAAGGTCCGATGTGAGCTGAATGACAAAATAAATCTATTTTCTCCCCTCTTCAAAGGGTATGCATTTTAGGGGTGTACTTTGATTTTAAGGTCTGGTCTAGGTTACATAATGTTATTTATTACCCCCTAACCTTTATTCACCCTCCAGGCCAAATCTACCTGGACTATGTACAGTGGCCAGAATTTTACTCAAAGGTAAAGCTTTGGTCCCTTTAGAAATTAACTATTCCAGAAGGAATTAATTCTTTACACAGTTCACAAAACGAATGAAACTTCTTTTTCTCAGATCCTCTCCTGAGAGTAGAGATTGACAGGGAGAGAGTAAAATGTAAAGAAAAAAGAAAAAGAAAGAAAGGAAGGGAAAGCAATGTAAAGAAGGGCTGGAAATCAGGGAAAGAAAAAAAGAAGTGAGAAACTTAAAACTCCTGAAGATACATGTCTTCTAGTTTCAGCGAAGTATTGATGTAAGTATTTGGACATAAATATAACCTTTCCTGATGTTGTCATCAAAATTGATATTATACAGTGCAGTAACACTTAACCTATTCAGAATATGCTTATTTGCCTATCTGTTAGCTATTTGGAATACTGCCAATAAAATAATGTAATAAAATGAAAATAAACACAAAAGTATTCATAAACCTTTCCCTCTTCCCATCCACTATCTGAGAACTCAAGAATTCTTAATTGACTTCTTTCAAGCCATTTTCACACACAAAGGAACCCAGAAAACTCTGCCCTGTTGAAGAATGGGCACTTCCTATAGACATTGTCAGATGTGAGGACTACAAAGGCACAATTTCTGGCCACAGAAAGTGAGATTTGCCTTAAACTCTCTTTTCAAAACCAAAAATTCCTAACTTGCAAAATACTTTGATCTTGGACTATGGGGCTTTGGCTTCCCACCTAGGTAAATCAAGGAATCAAGCTAGCCTGGCAAAATAGAGCAGCCTCAGATGAAAAGTCCTTAATCCACTCATACTCTTGTCAAGAAACTCTGATCAATTCCCTCATTTAGCTTTTAGTGTTTGTCTCCTGTCCCAACTTCCAATCTTCCTAGATAGATAAGTCTGCCTTTCTCCTTTCAAAACTTATTTCTTATTTACTTTTAATTATAAAAATTATTTGACATAATTAGGACTCCAGAAGAAAATGATTAAAATAATTTTAATCCAACCACCCTACTATAATTTTTCCTATCATTTAGATATATTATTTCCTGGTCATTTTCTTCTCCAATACAATCGTTGTGTCACTGCATGACATTTTGTATCCTTTTTTTACTTAACATGTTATAATAAGCATTTATCTGTGTATTTACAGAAGTTTCATAAACATTTTTTAATTGTTGCAAGTATTCCACCAAGTAAGTTTACTATTATTTTCCTAACTCCCTATTACTGGACATTTTGATTTCTTCCCAAATTCACAATTCTAATTGCTGCATACCTTGCAAATATTTTTACACATACAGGTTATTCTAAGTTTTGTATTATTTTTTAGGATCAAGGTGTAATAAGATATTGTTAAATAAAATGAGGTGCCTTTTAAAATGTGACACTGAAATGGATGAGAAAAAACATATATAAGTAAAGCTTCCTAAACTCCAGATCACATTTCCTTTAATGTGAAAGCACAGTGGTCAGAGATGCTAATGCACATGCTCAAATGTTGCTTGTCATCAATCTGACTGCAAACTCTGCTCATCTCTTCTGCAGTTTGCCTCTAGCAGTGTCAGGACAAGCTTCCCTCTTAGCCTGATGTTGCTCTTCTCTGTGACACTTGGTCTCCAATGATGGGAGCAGAGGGGACCCTTAGCTTTCTTCAGTGCTACACACTTTATTAAAACCTTAGGAAAAAACATGAGTGAATTACAATACAGGTATTTTTAAATGCCCATTGAATATAGCTTCTTTAAGAATCCAAAAGGCCAATTTATTTTATAGCATTTCCAGATGGTGTGCAATTTGTTGTCCAACATCTGGCTTGCTTCACTGTGATAAAGGAAAGACAATCACCTCTGGTCAACATTCCTATTTGCAGTACATTTCAAGAAATTGTCTCCCCAAGACCAAGAGAGAGATAACTATTCATTTTTGATGCCAGTAATGTCCTACCCTCCAAGTACTAATCTCATACTGAAGGACTGACTTTGAATCCTGGGATAATGGTCCAGAGATAGTAAACACCACCTCCAGCTCCCAGAGTATGATTCCAAAAAGAAATAAGTAATCCAAAGTTCAATTTCAAGACATTTGCAAAGGTCTGGGTTACTGGGTATGAAATAACTCCACATATGACTCTTAAGTGTACAAGCCATGGCATACTGCATCAAGCTTTGTTCTGCTTCTATTTGATTTCCTTTAGGCATAAGGTGAGGGGAAGGTTTGACTTTATATGTCTCTGTATGTCTGCCAGTCTCTCCATGTAATTGTTCAAATAACAGCCAAAAGAACACTAAACAGGCATGTGATAATACACAATCACAGCAGGTGTATGTGGAGGGGTGTGATTCGATGTTTAAGAACAACACACGTATGCATCAGTAATATAAATCAGTGGAAGTTGACTTGCTCAAAAAACTTATTTATTTTACCGAACAACTTCACTTCCTAAGAAGATTTTTCATTATCGCTCAAATTTTAAATGCACTTCGTTGAAATGATCACTCAGAGGATTTTTCAAAGAACAGAGAGGCAATAGACTCCAAAGTTAAATTTGAAGCTCCACTTGTAAAAAGCAGAAACTGCTTTCAACTGTATTTGGAAAATTTACTTTTATATTTTTTTACTACTATTTCTGAAAATATTTCAAATATGACGACAACAACATAAAGATAACCTGCTAGACTGAGGCTCTTCAATACAGATATCTAAGAAATCTGAAGTTTCAAAATGAACAGCTGTTTGGGAATATTAATCAGTGGTGATGAAAGTTGCATAGTTTTAATAAAGAATTCTGAAAATTTCCATATATTAGAATGTTTTAAAAAATGTTATTCACTCTCATATAAGTTAAGGAACAATTGGAATAAATACAACTCTTCTATTATTTGGGTATCCTGTGATCAATGAAAAATTTAAGGCACATAAAGGTTAGCTACACCCCACCAACATCTTGCTGCCAAATTATAAGTAAAACATACATCTCGGGCACTCCTGCCGTAGGTTCGGATCCCATATAGGGATGGCCGGTGCGCTCACTGGCTGAGCGTGGTGTGGATGACACCAAGCCAAGGGTTGCGATCCCCTTACCGGTCACCAAAAAAAAAAAAAAAAAAAAAATACATCTCAAACTAAATTTGCAACACAATTATTTTTACCATACAGCCATTTATAAAACAATATTAGAAAGTAAGTACAAAAACAATTAGAAAGTAACAACAAAAACTTGCTCTTTATACCACATGAAGAGTCACTTTTTGGTTGTTTTACTTGTTTTGACATCTACCATGCATGAAAAATTCATTTAAGGCAAATTGGTCAGTGCCCTACAGAGACAATTCTGTTACATTTACAGTTGGCATCAGGCATCCAGTGTCTTCCACAATCAATACTAAACATAAAATTGTTTGAAGATTTAATCTGGAGTCTAGCCCAAAAGATATATGCTATTTGTCTAGCAGAATTGCTATAGTTTCTTTCATGTAATAGCAGGGAGTGTCTCTAAGATATTTCAGTCATCCAGTGTGTAGAATACCATTGATTTCACAAATAAAACTCCATTTCTAATGCTTGTTACACTAATTGGAAAAGACTTTGAAATGTGGGTTACAAAAGCAATTTTTTGTGACCATCTATGGATTGAAAAGAGTGCTTGATAATCTATTTTTAAATTGTGGTGTCTCCTTACGATAAATGTTCATACCTAAGATATATCTCAAACTAAGTGATAAATACAAGATTTTACATTGTCTACACTAAAGCATTTTAATAAAAATTGCAGTCATTGTAACAACTACATTAAAATAGTAGATAGGATGTTTTAACCTTTAAAGAGGGACAATATTTGTGGGCAGAGCTCAAGTTCTGTGGTAGCAAGGACCCAACCTAAAAATGAAGAAGGTTGGGTGGGGCAAAAATCTGGGGAAAAAAAAAGAGAAAGATTAGAGCAAAGTTATTTATTGTTTGAGTATTTGTGAGAAGAGATGAGTCAGAATAAGAGGGCATATAGTCATCACAAGAAGTCTAAAAGTTACATAGGGCAGTTCCAGGGACCCTCTATTGATGCAGAAGAAGAATCCAAAGGCAATGTCCATGTGGTTAGATAAGGGGAAGCACCATTATTAAAAACTGATATTTAATGAAATTACATTTGATATTTACTGTAACTATGTAGTAAACTGGTAAAATCTGCTTTGGCAATTTCTCTGTCCAAATAATATTGACCAACCTTTCTAGCATATAAATTTTGGAGAATTCATCAACCACCAATTTAGGATGTGACTTTAGTGTTGGATGGCATGCAGAATAATTTATTTAATGATAGAAAACTAGATATATACGTAGATGGATAGATGGATGTTGATTCTCCTGGGCCAGTTTCTATATAGAAATGAAATAACTATATCAGCAGCTTTCCATATATTCTCAAAATGCAAATAAATTCTACTATAATTTTATCAAATGATTATTTATTTATTCTTTCACTTATTTCTAAAAGATTTATTGAGTTGCAATGGACATTAAGTAAACTGGCAAACATTAAAATTGTAAAATTTTAGAAGTTTTGGCATGGGTATAGATGTATAAAATCATCAATAAAATCAAGATAATAAATGTATCATTCACCACCAAAGTTTATTATAACACTATATAATCTCTTTCTACCATCCCTTTTCACCCACCACCTCTTCCCACTAGCAAGGTATGAGAATCCAATTGGTCCAAATCCTTGACAAAACTTGTTATGGTTAGTCCTTTTAATTTTTGCAATACTAATCAGCAAGTATTGGTATTACATTGAAGACTTTGTTTGAATTTCCCTAATGGCTAATGATGTTAAGCACATTTTATTTGTTCATTTACCTCTAGATATCTTCTTTAGTGAAATGTCTGTTAGTCTCTCTTGCTCATTTTGTTTGGGTTGTTTGTTTTTTCATTATTGTGTTTTAGAGTTCTTGATTTATCTTTATGAAACATCATATGCAGACACGTTCACCCAGTCAATGGGTAGTCTTTTATTTATTTAACAATGTTTTTTTGAAGTTTACAGGTTAACAGATGAAGTTCCTTATGTATTGTATTTTGGTGTTATAGTTGAGAAATCTGTGACATGAGTTCAGAAAGATTTTTTTTCTACATTTTTTTATACATGTTATACAGTTTTAGGTTTTACTTTTGGGTCCATGATCCATTTTGAGTTAATTTTGTATACTCTGCAAGGTATGGATTACAGTTCACTTTTTCTTTGCACATGAACATCCAATTGTTTCCATATATTTGTTGAAAAGTCTCTTTTTTTCACCAGTGAAATATCTTCACTAGATTTTCAAAAATTACATTTGTGTGGGTCTATATCTGGACATTGTATCCACTTCCATTGATCTGATTGTCTATCTTGATGCCAATTCCATACTCTTCTGGTTATTGTAACCTTATAATGAATCTTGAAATCAGGTAGAATAAGTCCTCAAATTTTGTCCTTTTTTTCAAAGTGCTTTAACTGTGCTAGTTCCTTGCATTTCTACTTAACTTTAGAATCAACTTGATTGTTTCTACAAAAATGCCTGATGGAATTTTGATTTAGATTGCTATGAGCCTAAATGTCAGTTTGGACAGAGATGAAAAGCAGAATGGGGTTCAAGATTGCTCTCTCCCACAGAGTGACCATTTTGCAGATTCTGAGGAGCAGTGACAGAGGATCTGAAATCTGTGCTGGAAAGGATGGGAGCCGCCCACCATGGGACCCCAGGTCAGGTTACTCCCCATTTCGTGGAGAGACTTTGGAGCTTGTGGGCTCGAATTCCCCGAGCCTGCTGGCCAGAGAAGGCAGGCAGGGCCAGGGCGGGACTTCCAGCACAGGCTGTCCCATCTCAGTGAGTGATCTGAGAGACATGGGTTCCCAAGTCCTGAGCCAGATGAGCCGGTGAAGACTGACGGGGTGGGAATTTCGGCCCATGCCTTCCCATCTCTGTGAGTAGCCTGGGAGGATCCGGAATCCTAAGCCCAAGGTCAGACAAGCTGGTGAACACAGGTGGGGTGGGACTCCCAGCCCAGGCTGTCTGTCTCCTGAGCAACTTGAAAGGTTCTGGACTCCCAAGCCACACCACCAGCCAGTGTATGCAGGTGAGGTGGGACTTCCAGTCAGGCTAGTTTCTGCTGTCCAGAAGCAACAGACCCTTCAGTATCCAAGCCAGACTTCAGGCTTGAAACAAGTGAACTGTGAAACCCCCAGCCACAGTGACAAAACAACAAAGGAAAGAAACCAGAAATATGAAAAATCAAGAAAGTACATTGCCACCAAAGGAAATTAATAACTTACAAGTGCTAGATCCTATAGAACAGGAAGTCTTTGAAATAACAGACAAGGAATTTAGAGTATTCTAAGGAAACTAAATGAGATACAAGAAAACTCAGTGAAAGAACACAATGAAATGAGAAAAAACATACAGGATCTGAAAGAAGAAATGTACAAAGAAATCAATGCCTTGAAAAAGAATGTAGCTGAGCTTGTGGAGCTGAAGGAGTCATTCAATGAAATAAAAAATACGACAGAGAGTTTAACCAGCAGAATTTAACAAGCAGAAGAGAGAATTTCTGACCTCGAAGACAGGGTGTTTGAATTATCACAAGCAGACCAGAAAAAAGAAAATGAATCAAAAAAATTGAAGAAAATTTAAGAGAGAAAACTGACAACCTTAAGCATGCAAATATCCAAATCATGGGGTTCCAGAAGGGGAGGGAAAAGGAAATGGTATTGAAAACATACTCAATGAGATAATAGCAGAAAACTTCCCAGGTATAGGAAAAATCACAGATCCCCAGATTCAGGAAGCCCAAAGATCACCAAACACATTCAACTCAAAAATGTCCTCTCCAAGACATGTGATAATCAAACCGACAAAAATCAAAGACAAGGAGAGAATCTTAAAAGCTGCAAGAGAGAAGCAGCAAGTCACTTATAAGGGAGCCCCAATCAGAATAACATCAGACTTTTCATCAGAAACTCTAAAAGCCAGAAAAGAATGGGATGATATATTCAAAACACTAAAGGACAAAAATTTCCAGCCAAGAATACTTTACCCAGCAAGGCTATCCTTCCAAAATGAAGAACAAATAGTATATTTCTCAGACAAACAAAAACTGCAGGAGTTCACTACCACACGACCAGCCCTACAAGAAATTCTCAAGGAAGTACTGGGTTTTATACCACAAAAACAACCATCACTACCATGAATACACAAGAAAGAACAATACCTACCAGCAAAACAAAAAATGCTAGCAAAAGAGAGAAAAAATAGTTTATCTATCACCCCAAGAAACCAACAAATACAGAAGACAAATAGAAAATTTGAAAGAAGGAAACAAAAGGTACTTAAGACATCTAAACAAAAATCAGTATAATGCTAGGAGTAAATTAACACCTTTCAATAATAACTCTGAATGTAAAGGGACTAAATTCCCCATTCAAAAGACACAGACTGACTGACTGGATTAAAAAGATGGACTCAACAATATGCTGTCTCCAAGAGACTCATTTGACCTGTAAAGACACACACAGACTAAGAGTGAAAGGATGGAAAAAGATATATCATGCAAGTAGAAGTGTAAAACGAACTAGAGAAGCTATTCTTATATCAGGTAAAGCAAACTTTAAAGCAAAAACTATTAAAAGAGATAAAGATGGCCAATATATAATGATAAAAGGATTTATCCATCAAAAAGACATAACAACCATAAATATATACACCCCTAATGTCAGAGCAGCCACATTTACAAAGCAAACACTAATAGATCTAAAGAAAGAAACAGACACTAACACCATAATAGTGGTGGACCTGAACACCCCACTCTCATCATTGGACAGATCATCTAGGCAAAAAATAAACAGAGAAACACAAGATCTAAACAATACTTTAGACCAATTGGATTTGGCAGATATCTACAGAACATTCCACCAAACAACCTCAGAATATTCATTCTTCTCATCAGCACATGGAACATTCTCTAGGATAGCCCACATGTTAGATCACAAAGCAAGTTTTAACAAATTTTTTTAAAAATTGGAATTATTCCATGTATTTTTTCTGATCACAATGGATTAAAATTAGAAATATATAAAAAACAAAACTCTGAAAACTATACAAACTCATAGAAATTAAACAACATTCTACTTAATGACATTTGAGTCCAAGAAGAAATTAAACAGGAAATCAAAAAAAATTCTTGAAATTAATGAAAATAATGACACATCATACCAAAACCAGTGGGATACTGCAAAAGCTGTTTTAAGGGGGAAATTTATTGCATTAAATGCTTACTTCAGAAGAATGGAAAGATGGCAAATAAATAATCTAACACTTCACCTTAAGATCTAGAAAAACAAGAACAATCCAAACATAAAGTTAGTAGGCAGAAATAATTAAGATCAGAGCAGAACTAAATGAAATGGAAACATGGAAAACAATACAAAAGATCAACAAAACAAAAAGTTGGTTCTTTGAAAAGATTAATAAAATCAAAAAACATTTAGCAAGACTAACTAAGAAAAGAATAGAGAAGACCCAAATAACAAAAATTAGAAATGAAAAAGGTGATATTACAACTGACACATCAGAAATACAAGGAATCATTAGAGACTACTATAAACATCTATATGCCAACAAATTTGAAAATCTGGAGGAAATGGATAAATTACTGAATGCATACAAATTACCAAAACTGAGCCAAGAAGACATAGAAAATCTGAACAGACCAATAACAATAAAAGAGATTGAAGCTATTATTATCAAAAGGCTCCCAACAAAGAAAAGCCCAGTACCAGATGGGTTCATTGCAGAGTTCTACCAAATCTTCAAAGACGAACTGACACCAATTGTCTACAAACTCTTCCAAAAGATTGAAACAGAGGCCATTCTCCCAAACTCATTCTATGGGGCAAATATCACCTTGATACCAAAACCAGACAAAGATGCATCAAAAATAGAAAACTACAAGCCAATATCCTTGGTTAATATAGGTGCAAAAATCATCAATAAAATACTCGCTAATAGAATACAGCCACACATAGAGAAAGTTATACACTGTGATCAAGTGGGATTCTCATCCCAGGGATGCAAGGTTGGTTCAACATACACAAATCAACAAATGATACACCACGTTAATAAAAGCAAAGACAAAAACCACATGATCAACTCTATTGATGCTGAAAAAGCATTTGACAAAATTCAACATCGTTTCATGATAAAGACTCTCTACAAGTTAGGCATAGATGGAAAGTATCTCAATGTAATTAAAGCCATATACAATAAGCCCACTGCCAATATCATCCTGAATGGGGAAAAGCTGACACTTTTTCCCTTAAAAACAGGAACTAGACAAGGATGCCCACTCTCACCACTCCTGTTCCAGTGTTGGAAGTGCTAGCCAGAGCAATCAGAGAAGAGAAGGAAATAAAGGGTATCCGGATTGGAAAGGATGAAGTCAAGGTGCCCCCTTTTGCAGATGATATAATCCTATATATTGAACAGCCTAGAGCTTCTATAAAAAAAAAAAACTCCTGGAGCTGATAAATGATTTCAGCAAAGTTGCAGGATACAAAATCAACACACAAAAATCAGTAGCATTTCTATACTCCAACAATGAACGTGCAGAAAAAGAAATCAAGAAAGCTAGCCCATTTACAAAATCCACCAAAAAATAAAATATTTAGGAATAAAGCTGACCAAGGATGTGAAAAATCTCTACAAAGAGAACTACAAACCACTACTGAGAGAAATTAAAGAGAACACAATAAGATGGAAAGATACCCCATGCTCTTGGATTGGAAGAATTAACATTGTGAAAATGTCCATATTACTCAAAGTGATCTAAAAATGCAAAGCAATCCCCATCAAAATTCCATTGACATTTTTCTCTGAGATGCAAAAAGCTATCCAGACATTTCTATGGAACAACAAAAGACCACACATAGCCAAAGCAATCCTGAACAAAAATAAATAAATAAATAAATAAACAAACAAACAAACAAACAAATAAATAAATAAAGCTGGTGGCATAACACTACCTGACTTTATATTACAAAGCTATAATAACCAAAACAGCATGGTACTGGCATAAAAACAGACACATGGATCAAATGGAACATAATAGAGAACCCAGGTATTAACCCATACGCCTACAGCCATCTGATCTTTGACAAAGGCAGCAAGTCTACATACTGGGGAAGAGACTGCCTTTTCAACAAACAGTGCAGGGAAAACTGGATAATTATATGTAGGAGAATGAAACTAGACCCGTATCTTTCACCATATACTATAAACAATTCAAAATGGATTAAAGAATTAAATATACACTCTGAAACAGTAAAACTCCTTAAAGAAAACATAGGGTAAACACTCCAGGAAATAGGAGTGGGTACAGAATTCATGAATAGGATCCAAAAAGCACAGGCAACTAAAGCCAAAATAAACAAATTGGATTATATCAAACTAAAAAGCTTCTGCACAGCAAAAGAAACAATCAACAGAGTAAAAAAACAACCAACAGAGTGGGAGAAAATATTTGCAAAATATACTTCGTACAAAGGATTAATATCCAGAATACACAAGGAACTCAAACATCTTTACAACAACAACAACAAAAACAAACCCAAATAACCCAATTAAAAAATGGGCAAAGGAGCTGAACAGACATTTCTCAAAGGAAGATATATGAATGGCCAACAGACACATGAAAAAGTGCTCAAAATCACTCAGCATCTGGGAATTGCAAATCAAAACCACACTGAAATACCATCTCACTCCAGTTAGGATGTCTAACATCGAAAAGACTAAGAACGATAAGTGCTGGATAGGTTGTGAAGAAAAAGGAACTCATCCACTGTTGGTGGGGCTGCAAAATGGTTCAGCCTTTATGGAAAATGATGTGGAGGTTCCGCAAACAATTACAGATAGATCTACCATATGACCCAGCTATCCCACTGCTGGGAATATATCTAGAGGAATGGAAATCATCATGCTGAAGGGATACCTGTACTCCAATGTTTATTGCAGCTCTATTTACAATAGCCAAGAGCTGGAACCAGCCGAAACGTCCATCATCTGATGAGTGGAGAAGGAAACTGTGGTATATCTATATAACGGAATACTACTCTGCTATAAAAAAATAAAATACTATCAATTGCAACAACATGGATGGACTTAGAGAAAATTATATTACGTGAAACAAGTCAGGCACAGAAAGAGAAATACCACATGTTCTCACTTAACTGTGGGAGCTAAAAATTAATAAATAAATAAACACAGACAAATCAAAGGAGATGGGGAGGAAGAAGACAGGATAACCACAAAAATTCCTTGAACGGTTTAAGTCAAGTTAACAGATATGATGGGGGGGGTGGAGAGGAATGGGTAAAGGGGCAGGAAAATCAAGTACAATGTATTTTGAGAAGTAAAATTAAATTAAATTAAATTTAAAAAATAAAAAAATAAAAAATAAATAAATGTCAATTTGGAGAAAATTGAAAATTTAGCAATCTTGAATATTTAGATCCATAAACATTAAATGCATTCTTATTTATTTAGGTATTGTTTAATTTCTCCCAGAAATATTTTAAAGTTTTCTATGTACCTATTTTGCATATATTATCAGAGTAATCTTAAAGTATTCTATATTTTTGTTGTTAATATAAGTTGTACTAAATTTTTTATTTCAATTTCCAAGGGTATGTTGTTATATATATATATATATATATATATATATAATCATTTCTAATATGTTGGTCTTTTATCCTGTAAAACTATTAGTTTATACTATTAACAACACTAAACTTTATTAGTTTCAGTAGCTTTTTATTGTTCCCATAGAATTTCTATATACATGATTTTCTAATAATGAAGACAATCTTAGTCCTTTTACCTAATTTGAATGGCTTTTATTCATTTCTCTTGCCATTTTGCACTACAATATTGAATAAAATTTGTGAAAGCAAACATCCCTGGCTTTTTCCTTAATCTTAAGTGGAAAACATTCATTCTTTCACAATTATATGTAGTGTTGGGTGTGGGTTTTTCACAGATGCCCTTTTGAGACTGAGGAAATTTGATTTTATTCCCAGACTGCTGACAGGTTTTTAAAATAAATGGGTTTGATTTTTGTTATTTGCCTTTTCTAACTCTAGTGAGTTGACCACATACTTTTCTGTTTTTGTTTTCTGAATGGTAAACCAATCTTGCATTCCTGGCATAAACCCCACTTAACTGGAATGTAGAATCAATTTTGTGTGTTGTTGGATTTAATTTGTTAAATTTTTATGTAATATTATTGTATCTATGTTCATGAGAGAGATCTGCCTCTTGATTTTTTAGAATGTCTTTGTCTTGTTTTGGTGTTGGGTAAATTCTGGCCTCAAATAATGAGTTGGAAAGTTTTCCAATCTCTGAAATTTCCTTCAGGAGTTAGTTTAGAATTTTTTTTTTTTTAATGCTTCTTTCATGGCATTTGCCAGAGTAACTACTTGATATTAATTTCTATCCTCCAGTATAAATTATGCCTATGTTTCTTGTCATTATGTATTTAGAGGCTAAAAGAATGCTGGCTGCATAGTAGCAGCCCAGTAAGTATGTATGTAATGTATGAAAGATTTAAAAAGAGACACAATATAATAAATTCCAGTCTTACTACTTTTTGCTATTGATTTAGAAAACTAAATAATCTTAGAATAAATTTGAAGTTCTATTACTATTAATTAACTTCAAAACAGGGCAGTAGAGGTCTTATTTTATTTATGTACTTATATTTTTCTTTTTTATAACAGGTATAGATTTAAAAATTTAGTTTTGTAATTGTTTATTGAAAGTAATTAGCAACTTCCATATATGCACACAGAAATAAATTACTTATCATCTTCCTTGCCTTTATACAGAATATTAGTTTATTTTTTGTATTTACAGCTCACTGAAAGAAATATAATATTTGTAAATGCTTAAATATATTCTATTGCACATGCCAAAGAACAAGTAGCTTTAAAAGTGTTTTCTCTACTCTATGTTTGTAGTTCAACACCACCCAATGTTTCTGTTCAATTCCACTACTGAGTATAAATTTGCAACTTCAACCTAGTATTTACTAATTATCCACTACCCTGACATCTAATTTTTAGAATAATTTGAATTTCTAAATCACTTCAAAACCTAATGGAACTCAAATGCTATTACAGTTGAAACCACTTGATAGGGCCTTGCTAATAAAGACAATCTACTTAAATTAGGTGCTCTCAGTGAACATATTTTATCTTGGCCACTTGATATAATCCAAAATAATAATAATGGCTAATAAGTACAGTATGATAACAGGGGCATTTTCTTCATTAATCATTTGCCTGGGCTGTTGGGATTGTTCTGTTTCAGAGTTAATAACAGTCACTGATTTGAGAGATTCTATGATGAATTCTGATTTCCAGTTTAGAAAGAAGAAAATAAGCACCCATAATGCAGTGATATCAGTATAAATTAACTATGCATAAGAAAGCCTGTTTAACAATGTATACCTATTACACCCCTTCCCAGAAAACTAAATGTAGATGATTCTTGTAATAGGTCATGGCTATTTTTGATTTAATTGTATTAACAATCAGAATTGAAATATCAGGAACCCTCATTTAACATTATATCAAATGGGTAAAACACATTGCAAACTATAAAATGCTACTGTTATCAACTTAAGATCCTTTAGACAAAATACCACAGATTACTGAACAGGTAGCAATTTCAGAAAGCTATCATAAACATTTAAAAGCAGTATGTTTTATTTGAGTTAGTATTTATTTCTATCCATCCCTTCAGAGATTTAATCATGCATTCAGCAATTTACTATCTAAATAGTATGACACTTCATTCGAGTGTCTGTTACATACTCTGTTTAGAAGAATGGTGAAGCCATTTCACTTACGAGTCAAAAAAAGTTTGCTGAGTAACATAATGGCCTATTAGTTTCCTTTTTCCTATAGCTCTTAAGCATTAAAACCAACTGTACATCTAACCCCTTTCCAGAACTCATTCTTTCATTCATTCATTATCTTTCAAATACCTACTTTATGTCAAGTATTATATTATGCTTTATAAATATAAACATGAACTGTGCCAGATTTTTCATTGTCAAGTTGGCATTACCCCGCCTATTCTATATTCTCTCCTACAGGGGAGAAGCTCCAAACTACATTTGTCAGAATTACTTTACACTATTAATCTGGGTTAGAGCCACTAATGAGGGGCTGTCTAGTGATACTTTTAGGAGAAAACAAAAACCATTTTTCTATAGTTACAGCAGTTTTCAGGCAGTAAAGATCATCTACAGTGTCTTCTCCTGGCTTTCAGAGGTCATTTTTGAAATCTCTTGCTGTGAGCAGACAGCTAATATAACTAGTGGGAGTTCCCTGGGATTCCAGGTTAGAAGGGGTGGGGTCTTCCAGAAAAATAGCCAACCATTGTGGTACAAGTGGCTGGTGTCTTTAGAAGAAATGTGCCAACAATTGGTGTACTTTAGAATCTCTTGGAAATTCTCTTTTTGACCTTATTCCTCAAACTTTTCAAAGGTTGTATGACTTTCTTATCCCTTGCTTAAATAAATTTTCTACTGATTTTGGTCAAGATGGATCAACATAAGATTAATTTTTCCCCTCACCTGAAACAAATCAGAAACTGAATACAATATGAAACATGTTTTTCAATGACTGGGTATAAGACATTGCAAAAAAATAATCCTCAAGAGACAGAAAACAAACAAACTGGATCCTATCATTGCCCTATCTTATTTCCTTGAGAGTATTTCCAAGTTGTAGCACAGGAAGGAAAACATAGGTGAGGCCTTGCAGTCTTCCTGAAGTAAGAATATTGAAGTAAGTGTCCATGAAGGCCTTGGTGACTAGAGTTTTCAAGATAGCATACCAGAGAGGAGAAACCTACATAGAGAGGCTGCTACGGAGATCTGCAGAAGATTCCTATTTTGTCCTCAGCTTAGTGCTGATGAATGCATGTGTGTGAGAAAACTGAGAATTATCTGAAAGCAGAATGTAGAGCTATCTCTGAAATTAATACAGGGCTGGGGATAGTTTACATTCCTATAAGCCTGAGTGAGAAAATCCTGTAATTCACAAGAGTTGTGTAGGGCACTCAGAGAATGGCACTTTCTCAATAGGGAGAATTTAGAAAGTGAGGCTCTAGGATAAAGGCTCCTCTGGTCCTACCCAACAAAGTTTAAAAGCAAGTGGCAAAAGGGTGATAAAGTTTTCAAGTCACTTAACAGTGTCACAGAACAAAGCCCAACAGTATTTACTGAAATACAAAAATATCCAGCACCCAATAAGACAAAATTTACAATATCGGACATTGAATTAAAAAATACTATAGAATTAACCAAGGAAGTGAAAGACTTGTACACTGAAAATTATAAAACATGAATGAAAGAGAATAAAAGAGACATGAATAAATGGAAAGGTATTTATATTCATGGATTGGAAAAGTTAATATTGTTAAAATTTCCATATTACTCAAAGCAATCTAAAGATTCAAAGCTATCTCCATTAAAATTCCAATGGCATTTCTTACAGAAATAGAAAAAAAAAATCTTAAAATTTATTTGGAAGAACGAAAGACCCTGAATAGGCAAAACAATCTTGGGAAAGAAGTATAAAGTTGGAGGCATCACACTTTCTAATTTCAAAATATATTATAAAGCTTCAGTAATCCAAAAAAGGATGACATTAGCATACAAAAAGACATTTAGACCAATGGAGCATAATAGAGAGCCCAGAAATAAACCCACATATATATGATAAATGGATCTTTGACAAGGGTGCCCAGAATACACAATGGGGAAAGGATAGTCTCTTCAACAAAAGCTGTTGGGAAAACTTAATACTCACATGCAAAAAAAAAAAAAATCAAAGGACCCCTGCCTTACACCAAACACATATACCAACTCAAAATAAATTTAAGACTTAATTATAAGACTCCTAGAAGAAAACACAGGAGAAAAGCTTCTTGACAGTGGTGTTGGCAATGATTTCTTGGATATAATATCAAAAGCACAGGCAACAAATGACATCAAAAGCCCAGGCAACAAAAGCAAAAAATAGATAAATGGGATTGCATCAAACTAAAATGCTTCTGAGTAGCAAAGGAAAAAATCAGTAGAGCAAAATGGCAACCTAGGAAAAGGGAAAAAATATTTGCAAATCGTATGTCTGATAAGGGATTAATCTCCAAAATATGTAAGGAGCTCCTTCAAATCAATAACAAAAAAATAAATAACTCAATAAAAAAAGGGATTAAGAACTTGAACTGACATTTCTCCAAAGAAGACATACAAATGGCCAATAGATATATGAAAAGATACTCAACATCATTAACTCTAAGGTAAATGCAAATCAAAACAACAAAGAGATATCACGTCACACCCATTAGGATGGCTACTATAAAAAGTAAAATAAAATAACAAGTTTTAGAGAGGTGGAGAAATTGAAACCCTCGAACACTGTTAGTGGAAATGAAAAATGGTGCAGCAGCCATGAAAAACAGTACAATAGTTCCTCAAAAAATTGAAATTAGAACTACCATATGTTCTAATATTCCATTTCTGGGTATATGTTGAAAAGAATTTAAATTAAAATGTTGAAGAGATATCTACACTCCCATGTTCATTGCACCATTATTCACAATAGTCAAGATATGAAAATGACCCAAATGTCCATTGACAGATGAACGGATAAAGAAAATGTGATATATACATCCTGCTACTTGTGACAATATGGTCAAACCTGGAAGACATTATGCTAATTGAAATGAGCCAGTCAGAGAAGAACAAACACTGAATGATTTCACTTACATTAGATATCTACAATAGTCAAACTCACAGAAGCAGAAAATACAATAATGGTTGTCAGGGGCTGCAGACTGGTAGAAATAGGAGGCATTATTCAATGAATAAGAAGTTTCAGTTATGCTAGATGAATAAGGGCGAGAAATCTAGCATACAACATAGTGCCTTATAATTAACAATATCATATTGTACACTTCAAAATTTAATAACATGATAGATGTCATGTTAAGTGTTCTTAACACAGGGAAAAAGAAAGGGGACACACGGAAACTTTGGAAGGTGTTGGATATATTCATTACCTTGATGGTGCTGATGGTATCACTGGTGTTTGCATATGTCCAAGCTCATTAAATTGTAGACATTAAATAAGTGCAATTCTTTGTATATTAATTACACATCACTAACATTCAATTAACCCAAATAAATAAATAAATAAATTATAAACCAAAAAAAAGAAAGAAATTAGGTGATATTGACCCCAAAATGTCACAAACCAGATAGTTTCTCTGGGGAATTCTACCAAACATTTAAAGAAGTAACATTAATTCTACACAATATTTTTTAAAGAAAGCAGAAAAAAATAAAAGGAAAAGGAAATAAAGAATAAATAGAGAAATAAAAAATACCAAGACAGTAGAATTAATCCCAACTGTATCGATAACCACATTAAATGTATACAGCCTAAGCATTACAATAGAATGGCAAAAACTATACTAAGCCTACAAGAAAACCACTTTAAATGTAAAGACAATATAACTTATAATTAAAAAGTTGAAAAAGTTAACCATATTTATACTAACCAAAATAATTTTGTAATGCATATGTTAATATCAGACCAACTAGATATTGGAGTAAAGGATATTACCATGAATGTAGAGTAATATTTTATAAGTTTGAATGGCAGAATTCTTGAAGAGGTCATAGCAATACTAAATGTTTATGCAACCAACAAGACAGCTTGAAAAAAACCTGAAGCAAAATTGGTAAAATTGAAAGGATAAATGGGAAATTCCACAATTGTAGTAAAAGACTTCAAAATTTCGATAACTGATAAAATATTCTTACAAAAAATGTAGTAAGGACACAAAAGGCTAGAACACCATCAACTTACTTGGCCTAATTGATATTTAGAAACATGCCAACCAACAACTACAAAGTACGTATTCTTTTCAAATTTATGTAAAAAAAGTTTAATAAAATTGCCCATAAAACAAATTCCATTAAATGTAATACTATTCAAATTGTACAAGCTATATTACCCACTATAATGGAAATAAATTAAAGATTAATTACAAAATTATATATTAAAATAATTCCCAACATTTTTTAGAAACCAATTAGCACACTTCTAAATCAGTGGATCAAAGAAAGAATTAAAAAGTAAAATTAGAAAGTATTTTGAATAAAACGTAAAAGAAAATACAATATATGGAAATTTGAGGAGTGCATTTAAAACAGTGCTTATACAAAAATCTACAACAATAAATGTCTGTAGTAGAAAAGTGGAAAGGTCTTAAGTCAATGATATCAACTTCCATCTTAAGAAACTAGAAAAAGACCAAATTACAACCATATTAAAAAGGAAAAAAAAAAAAGAATAAGGGAATAAAACAGCAATAAATAAAATAGAAAACAAAAAAGCAATAGAAAAAATAAATGAAACCAAGATTAATAGAATTGAGGAATTGCCATGCAGAGTAATCAAGAAAAAAGACACAAGTTAACAATATCAGAAATGAGAGATGTGATATCACTAAAATTTTTACAGAACAGAAAGTCTAGTAATGAAATACTATAAACAACATTATAACAAAGAATGTGACAACCTAGCTGACATGTACAAATAATTAAAAGCATACACTATCAAAGCTCACTCAAAAAATATATATAACTTGAATAATCCTATGAGTATATTTATTTTTTAAATTACATTGGTTAGCCAAGAAACTTCTAAGAAAGAAAACTCCAGATAACTTCACTATTGGATTCTGCTGAAAATTTAGGGAAGAAATACTATCAATACTTCACAAACTCTACCAAAAAAATTTAAAGAAAATAAAAAACTTTAATCTGTGAAGCCAGCACTGAGATGCTCCCCATAAACTAAAACTAATATCCCTGGTAAACATAAATGTAAAACTTCATCACAAAAGTTTCAGAAGTAGAATTCAAAAATATATGAATATAGTAATACATCATGATCAACTGGAATTTAACTGAAAAATTCAAAGTTGGTTAAACATTAAAAAATTAATTAATGAAATTTACCACGTAAACAGAAGATAAAAAACAATCTGCATCTCAATAAAAACAGAAGAATCATTTGACAAAATCCAGCATTAATTCGTGCCACAAACTCTTAACAAATAGAAATAAAAGGGAACTTACCCGATCCTGGACAAGGCAACAGACATATATATGTATATGCATATATCTGTATATATGTACATATGTGTATATGTATGTATGTATATGTGTATGTGTATACACACTTTAACATCATGCTTACTCATGGAAGTCTGAATGTTTCCTCATCAAAATCAGAAACAAGACAGGAATGTCTGCTCTCACAATGTCTTATTAACATTGTTCTGGAAATTCTGGTGCATATAATAAGGCAAGAAGAAAAAAAGAGCATTTAGATTGGAAAGAATTAACCTGTTTTATGTGCAGACAGAATGATTGTGTGAAAAATCCTACAATATCTACAAAAGAGCTATAGAACTAATAAGTAAGTTTAGCAAGGTTACAGAATGTATAAACAATATATAAAAGTCAATTATGTTTTCATATACAAGAAACAAATAGACAGAAAAGAAAGATTTAAAAATACCATTTAAAACATCGTAAAAATATGAAACATTTAGAAATAAATTTATGAAAAAATAAGCCAGACCAATATACTGAAAACCTGCACACATTGATGTGAAAAATTAAAGAAAACTTAAACAAATTGAAAGATATATCATTTATACAAAATAAATATAAAATGTAATTGAAAAGTAATCACAGATAAAAGTGTAAGAGCTAAAATTATAGAAAGTATAAAACAAAACATAGAAGAAAATTTACGTCACCTTGATTTTAGCAAACATTCCTTCAATACAACATGAAAGTAGTAACTATAAAGAAAAAAAATAATACATTAAACTAAATTTAATAAATTAAACTAAAAATTATCAAAATACTGTTACAAAAAGAAAAATACAAACCATAAACTGGGAGAAAATAGGAGGGTACTTCTAAAAGTTTATGGAAAGATTCATATTATCTTTTAATTCCATTTTTCCATGAACTTTTTTTATAAACTACATATCTGAAATTAGACTAACAAATAAACCACATAAAGAACACTTACAACTCAATAAAAAGATACAAATCATGCAATAAAAAAATGAACAAAATATTTGAACAGTTCTCCAAAGAAGATATACAGATAATAAATAAACACATGAAATAATGCTGTATATCATTAATGATTAGGGACATTAAATAAAAACTACATTGAAATACCTCTACACTCACAAAAATGGTTCAAATAAAAATGACTAATCCTACCAAAGCCTATGTATATGTTACGAGAGAGGTGGATATATATACATATGTCAAAAGTCATAAAATTATACACTTTATAGCTCAACAAAATTTTTAAAATGTCTGTCTCCTGGCTAAAAGTACTTTGCTTGTCTTCTGTTTTCCTGATTGAACCTTTACTAATAGAGAATTATTGTTCTCAAGTAACTTAGAACCTAGTAGAAAGTCAGAAATGTAGAATGACATATACTAAATTGTGTACAGTACGATATATCACAATAGTCTGAACAATAGGAACTCAGGCTACTAGTTTCTAAAAGTGAATGAATGGCTCAATAGGGAGAAGGTAAGTAAGTAAGTAGCTCAGAATAGCTGACATAGAGAAAAAGAGAACATAGAAAAATAAAGGCCTGGATGGATAAATATGAAATCAATCATGAGCAACTTTTCATACCAGGACAGTCTATAGATATTAAGAAATTATAATGTGTATAGGAGAAGAACATGAGCATATGTATCAAGACACACATGGAGAGATTAAGTGTAGCTTAGACACTTGTTGCAGAAAATTCAACTCAAATTTGTTTTAATTAATTAAACAAACAAACAAAGGTATTTATTGGCTCACAAAATCAAAAAGTGAAGGGTCTGGCCAAATCTTTGCTTGATCCAGATACCCAATAATGTTTCTATGTAGAGTTTCTCTCCATTATTTTGCTCTTCTCTCCTCCAGGCTGATTTCCTTCTTATTCTTGACTTAGCACTAAGGTCCAATTGAAATCCCCATTTTATAACTTACACAACATAAACTCAATGGTAAAAGGTCTATAATTCCATTCTAACAGTCCTAGCAAACATTATTTGATTCTCTATAGCTATGATTGTTACACGAGTCTATGAACTAATTATTTGGGCCAGAAGAATGAAATGTTCTGGTTGTCTGAATTGCACACAAGTCACAAAGCCACCCCTGTCACCATGGTGTTGAGGGAGGAAGTGGTTGCACAAAGAGACATTTGGATACTTTTAGCAGGAAAAGTTAAATGAAATGTAAATGGCAAAAAACTACTGAAAAAAAATAAAAGCTACCTGTAAGGAAAAAAATGTGTGGTAAGTGCATATAGAAAGATGTTTGTAGTTTCAGAGGTGCTTAGCTGTCACACTTCCTTGTGTGAGTGTCCTCTGGGAAGTAAAGATGACGAATATTATCTCAAAAATTATGTACTGAGTGTTCACTGAGCTCTCGTTAATCATTTTGCTAGGCACTAAAGGTACTAAATCAAACAAGATGTTCCTGTCCACAATAAATGTATAGCTTAGTGTAGGAGAAAAGCAAGTTTGTTAAGTGCTACAAGAAAAGTTTGCAAGGGGTCATGGGATCCCAGAGGAAGGGCTTCAAAATCATTTGGGGAGTTTGAATTGAAGTCGCTTGAACTAAAAAAGGAGCAGGAATTAGCCAAAAGAAACAAGATTACAGGAGTGGGACTAATAAGGACATTATAGCAGGAGGATCAACAGGAAAAGAGACATGGAAATTGGAAAACCCTTGGCATAGTGAGGGCACTGACTGTAGAGAATGGCAGAGTGTGGGAACTTGGGTGTAAACAAGGCTAGATAGGTTGATTAGAGACATATTAACAGGGATCTTGTGCACTAAGCCAAGAAGTTTAAATTTTATGTGGAAAATATTGTTAACATACCAAATTATTAAAGAGAGGAGGGAGATACAATGAGAACCACATTATAGAAAACCTATTCTAACAACTGCAGGGAAAATAGACTGGAGGAGGCCCAGGTTGTCAACAGGGAGGCTCCCTACAAGGCTCTGGTAATAATTAAGGTGAGCAGTGATAACAGCCGGAATAAATGGAAATGAGGCAGTTGAGCAGGTTCAAGTGAAAAATATCTTCTAAAGGAAAATTGAGGCTTTGGAGATTTTTGTCTGGATGGGATTGTGACGTGCATGAAAGAATGAAAAGGAGCAATGCATAGTGATTCTAAGTTTTATGTCTTGTAAGAATGATGAAAAGTGGTTCTGTTTACCAAATAATCAACTATATTACTTTCATGCTGCATTTATGACTTACAGTCTGGAAACTCAGCAGTGATAATAAGTTTCAATCATTTCCTTAAGAGCTTTCCTTTTCTTGTGTATCCAAATTCCTAGAATTTGGTATTTTTTTACTAAGTTATGTGCTTCTTTTAGCCTGGAAAACCTCACCTACATAAAGCTCAACAGACTGGAGTCATTTTCCTAAGAGATGGGAGATCATGGTTCAGGAAAATGTGCTAAGAGAAATTAATTTTCACATTTATAATTAGAATTTCTTTGAATGCCTTTATGTAAATAGCCAAACAGAGAATGTTAGGAGCAGAATCTAAGATGCAAAGGCCTAAAGAGTTAATGGAGACATCTTTCCATACACTTAAAGAAAGAGTTAAGTGGGAGAGTTTGAGAGGTATTATCAAGGTCTTGGAAGGGATTTTGGATGGTTGTCTTTTTAAGGATATAGGACATTTAGGCATGCATTTGAATATCTAGGCATACATATGAATAAAGTGATAGGAATTAGGGGAGAGAAAATCATTGAAAATGTATAAGAGATAATGTAATTGAATTAAATTTTTTCCTCAATCTAGAGTGGTAAGAGAAAGAAATAGAAGATGTTGCAGAGAAATTTTGAGATGGAGAGAAAGGCAGTTGCGATGGTTCATTTTGATTGTCTTTGATCTTATTAAAGTAGGAGTCAAGGTCATTCAGCTCTGTATGTTGTACAGAAGTGTCCTGAGAAGCTGAGAATATGAACTGAGGCACATGATTACATTAGTGGAGAGAATGTTCTGCAGTTTGGTTAACAAAATCTCTTGTACTGATCTGCCTTAACAGCAATCTATCTGAAAAAATCTTTGTGTTCTGATTGACTGCAAGATCAATAGGAGCCAAAAAAGATGACCTGGCAGCTAACACAACATTGAGCACAATAATACAAGTTGAGAGTCCAGATAAAGAAGGAAATCATACCATTAAATTCAGCATTGTTGAGGCCACAACTGGAGGTTTATTTTCTGTGCTGCGCTCCGCAATTTATTCAAGGTGGGTTTTTTTTTTTTTTCCCCCTTAACAATCGCAGTAATATGCTCCTAGTAAAAAGTTTGGAAAATGCATAAAAATACAAAGATAATAAAAATCTTGCAAATCCCATCAACTTTAGATAACGATTGTTAACAATGCAGAATATTTCTTCCAGTATTTTCTGTATGCATACAGTAATACAGACATAGACAAATCTAAGTTTGATCTGAAATCAACACCCAAATTACTGTTACATTAAAGATTAAATCATTCAAATGATTTTGTAATCATTTTCATCATTGCATTTGTGTCTTTTCTGGGAATATTGGGTGAATATTGGCTTTACAATAATCCAAGATGATATACTGAAGGGCATTTGTCCAGAATAGACAGTGTGTCTCAGAGTAAAATCCAGGCTTACAACTTTTACTAGACAAAAAGTCAGCTGTAGATTATAAGTAAAATCTCCTTTTCCTAATCATTATTTGAAAGAAAAATTTTAGGGATAAATTTCAGCCAGGATATCTACGTGTGTATAGGTATGTGTGCCTTGGATCAAATATGCGATACAGTTTTATAATTACTGTTTCATTGTTTACTTATTTAAGGTTTAATTGTAAAAATATCACATGCAAAACATGTATAAAACATGTATGTACAACTTTAAAATGATGATTTACAAATGAATACAGAGTTACAAAACTAGCAGGATATAAAACATTGCCAATTCCTTTGAAGTCCCTCTGTGCCCTAATCACGTTCTCCTTCAACACTCAAAGATAACCACTGTCCTGAATTATTACCTTGCTTTCCTTTAAAGTTTAACCACAAAAAAGTCTCCCCAAACTATTTTTAATATTTTTTCCATTTTACCTACATAACAATCCCTGGTGAAATTTTGATTTAAGTGACATTAAATCTATTCAGCAATTTTTGGGAGAACGGACATAGTTTCATTATTAAATATCCTTTCTATGAAGATGGTTTAAGTTTTTTTGTACTATTTTTCTATAAGTTTTTTACATAAAAATTCTGTCTTTTATTTTCTCTTGCAACAAATAGGATATATTATTTTAAAGGAATATATGCTTTTTGTCTAAGATACAAATTTTATTTACACAGGGTTTATAATATCTTATCGTTTTAATATAAGTATAATCTTTAGTGAAACCCCTTTGTATTGTTCACAATAATTGTTTTCTTTCCTGTTTTTTTTGTGTGTTTTTTTTTTTTAAATTCAGTCTCACGGGATGCTTATCAGTTTTGTTGGTCTTTCAAAGACACAAATTTTTATTTTGCCAATACTCTATTTTGTATCTGCATTCTATTTTATTAGTTTCTGTTCTTATTATTTTCTTCTATTTATTTTGTTGTTCTTTTTCTACTTTTTGTGATAGGTGTTTACTTATTTTCAACCTTCCTTTTTTTTCTCATATACACATTAATGGATGTAAATTTCCCTATACTTCACCTGAATGTCACAATTGTGATATGTAAAATTTTAGGTATCATTATTTCAAAATTTTTTCTAGTGTTCACTGTTAATTTTTTCTTTGACCCATGAGTTATTCTGAATACGTTTGCATTTTTTAGTTATATTTCTGTTACTTTTTTTCTAGATATTAAATTTTGGCCAGAGTACTTCATTTTTATTGTTAATTTTTTAAACTCTTGGTACATTATACAATGGTTGGGTGCCATTTTACATGTACATTTACCAGGAAAAATTTACACTTGTTTTTCAAGTATTCAATATATTTGTGTTTGTTTTTCTAGTAACTACTGAGAGAAGTTTTTTTTTTTAAATCTAATATTATGCCCATGATTTTGTCTATTTCTTCTTATAGTTTTATTCATTTTTTGCTTTATAAAATTGAGGCTAGATTACCAGATGCCTACACATTTGTAATTGCTATTTTTTATTATACTAAAGCACCTTGAAATTAAATTGAATTGAAATTTTTATTATAAAGCATATTCTTATTTTAGTTCTTCTGAGAAGTAAGTTCTCACTTAAAAGTTTGTTCTTTTAAGCCTATTTTTTCTTTATTTTTTTCTGTTTGACTATCTATTTCTCTTTGGTTTTCAACAGTTTTACTTTGATGTAATTATGTGTGAATTCACATCTATCCTGCTTGGGGTACTAGGGATCTGTAAATTTACGGATTGACATCTTTCTTCAGTGTTGGTTAATTCCCAACTATTGTCTCTCAAAGGTTATTTCTACCCCATTTTCTACTTTGTTTTTGCTACTGTAATTATAGTCGATTCTCATTATTTGCAGATTCTGTATTTGTGAATTTGCTTACTCACTAAAGTTCATTTATAACCTCAAAAAAAATAATCATGGTGCTTGTTCAGTCATTTGTAGGCATGAACAGAGATGAAATATTTGAGTAGCTAACGGCACTCTCCCAGTTAAGGTGAAACAAAGTGACACTCTGTCCTCTGGTTTCAGCTCTCATAGCGTAAATACGTGTCCTTTTCATGGTCTATTTAAGTGCCTTGTTTTATACATGTTTATGCTTTTCATTGATGATTTTGCCGTTTAAAATGGCCCCTAAGTGTAGTGCTGAAGTGCGGTGTAGTTTTCCTAAACATAAGAAGACTGTAATGTACCTTACAGAGAAAATATAAGTGTTAGATAAGCTCCATTCAAATATAAGTTATAGTGCTGTTGACTGAGTTCAGTGTTAATGAATCAACAGTATGAATTATATTAAAGTGTCTTTAAACAGAAACACACATAAAATTTATGTATTGATCGGTTCATAAAAATGTTGTGACCAGAGGCTTACAACAACCTAATCTTATTTTTCTACTTGAAATTGTTGAAAAATTGTTCACTATTTGCTAATTCGGTGCCTCTAGCAACTTTACAGTACATGACTACAAGTGGTAAGAAGCAAATGTAAAGCTTTAACTGTATCTTCTATGTTGCTTTCTCTTACTTTTTCTTCCTTTTCTATTTCTTTGTTTCCTCCTGAATATTTTCTTCTGACTTATATTTACGTTCTAATCTGCTGTTGAATTTCTAGTCTATGACCTTACTTTTTGTTCTAGAATATATATACTTTAACATGTTTTCTTTTATATGGTATAAATTTGTTGGAAAATCCTCAAGGTTGTATTTTTTTTGTTGAATATATTAAACTTATTTTTTTTAAAAAATCTATGTCTGATAATTTCAAATAATAGCTGTTCCTGTGTTTCTGTTTCTATTGCTTATTGTTTCTCCTGGGTCACATTCATTTTGTCTTGTCTCATCTTGTGCCTGGTTATTTCTCATTTTTATTATTTTTGCATGAAGGATACCATACCACCATACTTAAAATATTACAAAAATAATGGAAGGCCTGGGATGATGTTATCTTATTTTGGAGAGAATTTTTCATTTGTTCTCACGTGCTCCTGGGGAATTAGCAATAATGTTCTATTATCTGAATTCAGTTTTAAAAACTGAGATGATTCCTATTTGGCCTGTTGTTTCTTTGTAGACTGGTCTACTTATGATGCATTCTTCTTTTTATTAAATACTTCTTTGGAGTCCTTGGCTGGTACCAGTCAGTATTCAGCTTCAGTCCTTCTAGCCTAGGAAGCTGACAGATGGACTGTACAGCCTATTAGACTCTCAACCATCATTTGCAACATCAGCAGTCACCCCTAGGTGTTAAGTAGTTCCAGACATCAGAATTACTCTCCGAATCTCTATCTTATTTCTGACACTGGCTTTTAAGAAGGCTTTTATTAACATATATATTATGATCTCAGTGATCAAGTGAGTACAAATTACTTAGTTATTACTGAAACCTCCCCCTGAATTTTTAATTTCAGTTATTTAATTTTTATTTTTACAATTTGTGTTTAGTGATTTATCAGTTTTCAGTTAAATTTAAAAATTGATTATTTCTTTTACCTTTACTATTTTATATTTTATACAAGTTAAAATATTTATTTTATATTCTATGCCTACTAATTTTGATATTTGAAATATTTGTGTATCTCTTTTTATTGCTATTTCTGATTGCTCTTGTTCAAGCTGGCTTGCTTACTTTTGGGTTTAGTAATTTTTTAATTATACATTATTTGTGAAAATTGTATTATACCTGTGTTTAAGTTTTATTACTTGACAGATATTTTGATTTGATCCACTACTTCTTTTTATTAAATAGCAGTATAACAAAAAAAAGTACTTGTATATAAATATTTGTCTACAGATTTAATTATTTTCTTAGGACAAAATACTATATTGGGATTACTGGGTCAAAGTAGTGAATATTACATTTTGAAATGTATTATCAACTTTATCTTATAAAGGTCACTGCAATTTATATTGCAGTGATATTTGGGCTCCATATTTTCAGATGAATATTAAAAATGATTATGAAAATGGTAACTAGGATGACAACAGCATTGAAGCCTAAAATCCATACACAAAGATAAAACGAAAATTATGTGTGTCTGTTTATGTTTGTAATCACCTGAAAACTTGCTAACTTCACCACCAAACATCAAGTATAAGCATTAAGTACTCCAAACATATAGTAGGTTTCCTTTCTATGTATTGATTAATCCACTTACTTGCTTATTCATTCAACGATATTTGCTGAGTAACATATGTCAGGCAATGAACTGGACATGAGAGATTCAACCACAAGACATTATGGAACCTATAGTCTGTTGGAGGAGACTTCCTTTAATAAACAGATTAAAAATAAATTATGGGGAAAAACTCAAAATATGGAAAGTGGTAAATTTTTTTTAAAAAGTGTGCAGTGATAGGGAGGAATGTCATCTGTTACCTTGTTTATCTAGAGCTAGATCAAGCAAAGCTCTGTAGATCAAGGTAATGAATTTAAATTTTATTCTCAAGGCAAAAAAAAAAATCATTGTTTTCACCGCAGATTTGTCATACAAGCTGACAAATTTTTAAAATTTCACTCTGCAGTCTTTGAGTAGAATGGATTTCAGATCATCACCAGCAGAAGAGGAAAACGAAATAAGAAATTACTGTACTAGTTTAATTGATAGATGGTGATGCCTTGGAATGTGCAACTTATAGTGAGATTGAGAAATGGATGTATCACGATCTGTTTTAGAGGTATACTCCATAGGGCTAAATGATAGACTGACTAAGGAGACAAGGGGAAAAGGTAGATTCTAGAATGGCTTTCAGTTTGCGAGCTTGAACATCTGAAAATGGTGCTTTCAATGAATGATGTGGAAATAGGAAGAGAAACCTAGAATCTTGTTCTTCACACTGACACAGTTTGTGTCTGATACAATGAATATGCTGTAAGCTTCCCAGGGACAGGAACTTTCCTTTATTCGTTCTTACATGCCTGTCACCCAGCACAATAACTAGCATAGGGAATGCACTTAATAAATATTTGCTGAAAGAATGATTGAATAAATAATTAAGTAAAAAAAAGGTTGCCCTTTGTCTTTTTGTACTGGACACCTGGAAATAATGGCTAATAATTACAGGCAATACATTTCAATTATATGTAAATATTGCCAAATAATTAAAATTCTACAAATGAGAGAGTCTGACTTCAGAATAACATGTTCTCTGATAACCGGAAATATTTAAACAGAGTTTTGTTGAAAATAAGACAAGTGTCTAATTTTGAAATAGAATTGGAAATTAACTCAAGCAGAAAATATTAGTTCTTCTGACCTCTTTACTTAATCCCTCTTTAAGTTCAGAATACCTTTTATTGTTCGTACCTCTGAACAATGATGTTTTATTTCCTGTTAATTGAGTTAGTGAACTAATGTTAAAAGAATGTCTTCAAATACTGGAGAGAAAATTAAAATAACCACTTTCTCTTCTCAGATAAATAAAATGTAGGATTTATAGTTTCCAGTGTTGGTCCAGCATACCAAGACGTCTGGTCCATATGATTCTGACTGAAGAGAAGGCAAGAAACACCTAGTCACTTCTCCTAAGTAAATTTTGTTCTCATGCCTTACCAAGTAATATGGACAAGGGAGGTTAAGGTGTTTGTTGTGGGGGAAGAATTGGTAAGATTGGACTTTAACTGGTAGAATTTCTGAGTTTAGGAAATTTCCTTGAAAACTTCTCAGTTTTAAACTTGATGCAAAACTCTGCTAAAGCTCCATGGTGTGGAGAAGGCAAAGGGCCCATAAAATCTGATTCTTTCAGGAAAAGGATTTTTTTTCTCAAAATATTCTTATTTCTAAAACTTAGAAATCACAGCTACAAGAATAGATGGATAATGGAGTTTGTATGTGTTGTCCCCTCCAAAACTCATGTGGAAATTTGATCCCCAATGTGGCAGTGTTGGAAAGTGATTGAGTCATGGGGGCAGATCCCTTATGAATGGATTAATGCTCTCCCTGGGGGAGGAGAGGATTAATGAGTGAGTTCTCGCTCTATTAGTTCCCGTGAGAGCTGGTTGTTTTAAAAAGACCCTGGCACCTTCTCTCTCTCTCTCTCTTGCTTCCTGTCACCATGTGATCTGCTTATACCCGCCACTGGCTGCCTGCCACTTTCCGCCATGAGTAGAAGCAGCCTGAGGCCCGCCCATGCCAGATGCAGCTGTCGCAGAATCGTAAGCCAAATAAACCTCTGTTCTTTATATATTACCCAGTCTCAGGTAATTCTGTTATAGCAACACAAAACGGACTAATACAATGGATCTTGGTAGTCATAAGGATTCTGATTGATTATCAGTTAGAGTGTTTTACTGGCCGTGGGATCAGTGAGGGGTATCCAGCTCTCCACTGATTATTAACCTAAAGTGATCAGGTTTCACTAGTTTTATTACATTTCTGGATCAATTTATTTTTGAAGAAAGGGACCTACACCTAAAAACTGTCTCAACACCAGTGGCTAGTTTCAGTTATGAGACTTTTTAAATATTGAATGTTCCACGAACATTTCTCACTATTGAATTTACCTAATTACTCAGGCAGGAGAGCCCTTCCATATCAACAGAACATTGATGTTTCATTTAGATATGTTGAACCTAGAATATAGCATGTAGAAATGAGTTAGAAGGGTATGCTCTTTAGCTCTTAGTAAATTGAATCAGGATTTTTTTTTTTTTTTTTTTTTTTTTTACAAATTCTGCATAAAAGGGGGAGCCAAAAAAATTCAATAATTAACAGCCTAGCATAGTAAGCTGAAACTCCTGTACATCAAGAGTGTAAAATAAATACTTATTAATATGATTTTTTGCAGCTGTGTTACTTTGATTTTGTGAATTTGAATAGTTGATGCTTTTTTTTTTATATCCACATTTTCAATTTCTTTATTATGCTTTAAAAATGTTCCAGATATTCTTTTATATAATAGAATTTTGCCTAGTTTTTAATCTATATATGCAATTGTGCAATTAAAAAAGCATGAACAGACACAAGAAAAATAATGAAAAGCTACCCATTAACATCTTTCCATTTCTAGTCAGCTACGCATTGCAGCATCTTTATGGGTAAGCTCCTGACAATCACTTTTGGAGTGTAATTGAAAAATAAGTTATTTCTTTTGTTCCTTTGTCGTTAGTTACTTGTAATACTTTTAAATTCTCTTATAATTTTGTTATATTTCTCTCTTTACCTTTTCTCATTTTCTCTCTGTTACATCTCCTCTTCACACCCTTTTATGGAACTAACAGCAACTTATAGGGATTTTTAAGAAGTGCTTCTTTCCAAACCCTTGTAACTTATGTCCCATTCCAACATACAGTTCCCTTTGTAGAAAATTTTATTATCAATTATTATAAAAATAACACTTAGTGGAGATTAGTAAACTCTGAAGAAGAGACTGTTGAAATAATAGAGGTCAGAAAATGTTTTGATCATATATTAGTTGCTTGAGAAATAGAACACAACAATAACCATATTATCACTGAGCACTAAATATAGTGTATATTAATAAATTAATTGATTAATTCATTCAGAAAGTATGTATTAAACACCCTTTTTATATGAGGTGCTCCTCCATATGCTAGGGATACAGCAGTGACGAGTCCCTGCCTATGCAGACCTTATAATCTAATGAGGGAAGAAAGGAAAATAACACAATTTCAGTTAAAGGTATATGCTGTGAAGAAAATAAAGCAGGTTTTGGTATGGAGAGTCATAAGAAATTTGAGAACTACATTTGGTGGGATACTTAAGGAAGTCTTTTTTTATGGAGGGGACATTTGAGCCTTAAATAGCCGTTGCCTGACTCCATTGGGTCTATCCCCACCACAGATAGATCAAGAGAGTTTTATAAACTGGAAAGTGCTAATAGAGTCACTGAAAAAGATACAAGAGGGAAAGAGGGGAGTATAGTCACAATCACTGACAACCGATTTTGGGAAGCTGTGAAGAGCCAATGCACAAACTAATAAAAATTAGTACCTGACCATACAAATATTTACACAAATATTTCCTTTTACAAAAATGTTCCCCCAGAACAACATTTTAACCTTCCAGATCCATATTCCTAGGGAAGTGGTAGAAATAGAATTTCAACGGGAGAAGCAGCTTGCTGATTTCTGCTTTGCCCCTTCGTCATAATCAGATGGGCCAGACTCCATGGTACCCAGCCAACCAGAGGAAAACACTCACTTACATTTGATGCATCTGACAAGCCAAAACAGTCTTTTAAGCTTCTCTCCAGTACTTGAAGACATTCTTTTAGTATAAGTTTGCTATTTCAAATTCAGGAAATAGTCTACTGGGTTGGTGACATATCCTTTCTTCGTCATAATTTAAAAAGGACTACCAGGAATCAATTCAATCTTTTTCTTTTTCTTTTTTTCTCTTTTATCAAGTGGAAATGTCTATACAAATGAGACATATGTCGGCCTCATTTTGCCATTATTAGCCTAGATAGTTCTATACTTGGCTCATCTATTGACAACATTTTGCATTTTATTTTTATTTTTTGCAAATTGCTTGGCTTACCAGATTTGCAAATTCTTATGAAATTCGACAATCTCTGTATTTACACAATTGAACTATAAAAACCCAGTAATGTGTAAGCAGATATTAATAATTTAAAGAAGCCTATAAATTATTAGGAAAAAGAAAGCATTTGTTAATGAGAATCTTGGTCATTTGATTTGGCTTATATATCTAGAAATTAGCGTAATTTTTCTATTTTCTAAAAATAGTTACTATTTTGCTTTTCAGAATGATAAAGTTTTGGGGGTTTTAGATAAATTTTTTTCAAGTATGTGACATCAGATTCCACACTGTTGTCAAAAATAAGATAACAAACTTCACAAGTACATTTAAAATCTTCATAAAGGTCACTTCTGTTCATAATTACCCATCTAACATGGTAAGAATCAAACCTCAAGAATTCTAAGAAAGTAGATTTATTTTTACATCAGCAAGTTAGAAATAATGGCTATAATAACCAGTCCAGACTCAGATCTTGGTTGTACTAATCCATCCAAGATTTCCTGCTGAGACTACTCCTGGTTCTGGTAAAGCTTACCCTACTGGAAGAGCTGGATTAGAGAGAGCAGTATGAGCTGTAAATCCTTGCTCCCATATTATTGAACCTAGTCACTCCTCAGAAATAGTTCTAGACACAGTATCTGTAGGAAGTATATCAGGCTTGCATTAGTTGTGCAGTGAAGTTAAAATTAAGGAATTCAAAACATCTATGATTATTTCTAGACTGCCACTAACTAATTTGGTGACTTTGAACTAGACATTTCATTCTCTGGAGTAGCCTCTATTTCCTCCCCTATAAAATATGAGTGTTGAACTGTTTCTTACAAAAGTAGGATTCTAAGTGTGTTATCACCCCAAAAATCATATGTCGAAAACCTAACCCCAAGTACCTTAGAATGTCACTGTATTTGGAGATAGGTCCTTTAGAGAGGGGATGAAATTCAAATGAGGCTGTTAAGTTGAGCCTTAATCCAATCTCAGTTACATCCTTATAAGAGGAAATATCAGCAGGGTTGTGCATGCACAGAGAGAAGACCATGTGAGGACACAGTGAGAAGGTGGCCATCTGCAAGCCACGGACAGGCCACAGAAGAAACCAAACCCGTCAACATCTTGATCTTGAACTTCTAGCCTCCAGAACTATGAGAAATAATTTCTGTTTTTTAAACCACCCAGTCCATGGTATTTTGTTATGTCAACCCCAGTAAACAGAGAATAATGTTTATAAGCTATTCTAACCAAAAATAACTTTATTAATTTTTCTGCTGAAAAGCACTCTGGCTGAACAATTTTTCCAGTGCTCCACACACTACTTTGAAATAGTATTGCATTGTCATTTAATTCATATTATTATTAATATTTTTTAATTCTCCCCAATGCTTGTCACAGTGTCCTGCATAGTCTTCCATTGTTGTATATTTTTGCTTGATAGCTCTTATCCTATCTTCTCACTATTTTTTCTCACATGTGAAATGGGCTCATTAAAACAAAAAGCATTATGCACCACTTAGTTAACCACTTTTTTTTTCCTTTTTATGGCAAGTGTAGCCCAAGTATAGGAATATGCCTATAATGATCTATAAGAAATTTAAAACACCAAGGTCAAGGGTGCAGATCTTCATACCAGCTGCTGCCAAAATAAAATAAAATAGTAAGTTTTTAAATGAAAATTTCTAAATCAGGAAGTCAAACATAGAGCAAAAGAATATGTGTGTACTAGATCCAATAATTTGGTTTACTTAAAACTTGTTTTAGGACTAAGACATTTGGTATATTTGACATCCCGAGTTCTGGGACCCTTTAACACCTAATGTTTTAGGCATTATAATCAGAGTTGTTCCAGTGCTACATAAATTCTCTTTTATTTCCTCTGCACAGAGTTTATGAGGGCCATTATACATACATGTGTGTCCTCATAGCTAATCATCTCCCCAGAATCCCTTGTTGGAGTGCAATCTGCATCACTTTCAGGCCGGATCTGGTAAGCACTAGACAAAATGCAGATTTTCATTCTCATTTATAAGGGATACACCAATTGTTTTCCTTCATCGTTGGTTTTTCATTCACAGCTTATGAGTTGTGGCTTTAAGATGTAAATGCGGTTTTAGTTCAATTAATTGGCATTCCAAAAGACTTTATGAAAAGTTTAAAAACACTTCAGCTGTCTCCTAATATTCTTCTTCTCAAAAAGCTTTAAGAAATATTTGACAACCAGCAAACCCTAAAATTTGCCATAGGTCAGCAGGCATAGAACCAACCAATAAGTCAATGTTGGACAAATCCTCCTCAGTACTGTTGAAGAATTTCAGTATTAATATGGTATTAAAACAGAATACTATACATAGACAAGATTCAATAAATTTGGCTTTCTTATATACCTGGTTATAAATTTTCATGCCAACTATTATATTTTTCATGCCATTTATAATTTTTTCTGGAGATAAGATTTATATAAAATTATTATTAATATCATTATCATTGTTATTATTAAATCACTGTTGATTTGAAATAAAGCCTTTCTACTCAGTTTCTTCAAGCATCAACATCACTGGGAGATGGCCAGAAACTCAGAATCATAGGCACCACCTCAGATTATCTGAATCATAATCTTCATTTTTACAAGGTTCCCAAGCACATAGTCTGCACCTTCATCTTTAAGATGCACTCAACATAAGGATTTAGTCTTGGTCTTTAATATATAGTCTTAAAATTTCTGTTTTAGATAGCTTAACATTCAAATATAAAAGATAATAGGAGGACTTTTAAGGAAAAACAATTTAAAAATTAACGCTAAAACAAAAAAGAGAGAGATATCCATTTTGGCTGAATTTTTTGCAAACATGTAATATTAAAATCACTATTGTAATTAATTTAATGTATAATGGTACATGTAATTGCTGTAAGATATAGAAAAGGTTTTTTGGTAAAATGAAGTAAAACAGAAATTCCTTCTTCTTTCTTTCTCTCTCTCTCTCTCTCTCTCTCACACACACACACACACACACACACACACAACACACAGATCAGAAAGGAGATTTCTGATCAATACACTAAACATTTGTGATGGTCCTATCCTCCCCCTATACCATTTAACACGTATGTCTCCAAAGCATTAAAACTTGATCCCTTTAAAAAATTCTACAAAGTTAAAAATGTTTTATAGCCTCTGTAGCTATATTTATCATAGTACTTTGTCTTTTTCTCTTTCAGGACTGACATATTGTAAGTTAATATACTGAACATTTTTCAGCTTTGCAAGTATGAGAAGGGAGGTGAAAATAGGTTATAGTTACTATTTATATTACGAATGGATGGACATTCCTTGTCTGTCATTTTCCTGGAAAGTCAAATGCCTCATCATAAGAATGATTGCTTTCTGCTTTGAGGTTCTTTTCTTTTTTATATATAATGGAAAAAAAAAAAAAGAAAATAATACCACAACTTTTCAGTCTTATATACTCTCTCCCTGTTTATATATATATACACACACTATATATATAATCTCTCAAGAAAATTATCAGTAAACCAACTGCATTTAAACTTAAAATTTAAATCCAAAATGAAGCTCTGTGGGATATTGTAAAGTTACACGACTACACCAATTGTCAGGTTACAGCAATAACTACGCTAAAGCCAAAATCTTTCATTATTTTAGTTATACTAAGTTTCCACTTATATTGTCAGGGCTAGGATTCAAACCCTTCAAACCTATTGTACAGACTGGGTCACCAGATCCCTCACAAGCCAGGCTGGGCCACCAGACCCCTCACATGTAGGTCCACAAGCTAGGTAATTGGGAAAGATCCCAGGAGCCATTGGCAGCTGACACAAGCTCAGTCCTCAGCAGTAGCAGCTTACAGCAACAGTAGCAGCAGTGGTGGTGGCCTCTTGGGGCATCCCAGGCGCACTGGCAGCAACAACTTGCAGCTATAGCCTCTAGCAGCAGTAGCAGCCTCCCCATGACCACCCTGGAGACATCCCAGGGGCAGGGGGCACTGAAGATCAAAGCCGCTCATACTTTATACTTAAGTCATAACCCAGGACACCTGGGTGCACATGCGGAATTACATTAGACAATAACCAAGGAACACCCGGGCACACTGCATATTTACATCAAATGCTCAGCAAGATTCTGAATGTCTGAGGGGCCCTGACCATTTATATTTACTTTTGCTACAATCCACCCCTTCAGTGTTCCTTGCTGTACAGTCTACACATTCAGAATCTTCTGCAATGTTCCCTTAGTGAGGATAACTGACCCTTGCATCCATATTACATATTCCATCCCAACAGTCCCAAAAGTCTTTAGCTTGTTCCAGCACCAACTCAAAAGTCCAAAGTCTCATCTGAGTCTAAAGGCAAAACTCCTTTCAGCTGTGTACCTTTAAAAATCAAACACAAATTTATCAACTTCCAAGATACAGCGGTGGGACAGACATCGGGTACACATTCCCATTCCAAAAGGGAGGAATGGAAAGGAAAAACAGGCCCCAAACAAATCCAAAACCCAACGGGGCAGACATTAAGCACACTGGGGCATCTTGGCCCCAAAGCATTGGGCAGCCTCGCTCCTACAGCTCCTCCAGGTGCAGCCCATTGAGCTGCCCTGGTGCCTGAGGCTTTTCCAGGCCAGCACTGCACACTGCCAGCAGACCCACAGTTCTGGGCTCCTGATGACAGTCCCACCATCCTGGCTCCACTAGACATTTCCCAGTGGGGGCTCTCTGTGGGGTATCTGACCACACTTTTCTGCTCCACATTGCTCTGCAGATGACCTATGCAGCAGCTCCACCCCTGCAGCAGGTCTCTGCCTGAGTCCCCTGGCTTTTTCATCCATCTTCTGAAATCTGGGTGGAGGCTGCCATGTCTCCACTGCTCTCAAGTTCTTCCAGCCTGAAGACAACACAACATGAATGCCACCAAGGTTTCTGGCTTGTGCTCTCTGGAGCTCCTGAATGAATCACACTAGGGGCCACCCAAGGCAGGGTTTCTCCAGCCAGAGCAGCCAGAATGCAGAGAACAGCTTGCCAAGGGCAGCGGTGCCCCAGGTCTGTCCTCTTGAGAAACTCGGTTCTCCCAGGCCTCTGATGGGAGGGGCGCTCTCCCAAACTTCTGAAATGCCTTCAGGGCCTTTTTCCATTGTCTTGGCTATTAGCATCTAGCTGTCCCTGGCTCTTGAATTACTTGAATCAGCTCTGGCTTCCACTGGCTATTCGTCCACACAGTTCAAACAGCTGCATTCACTCATTCCCTCAAGGAGTGGCTGCCCTGCCCCTGTGCATATCTGTGGCTGTTCTGTTACCACTGCCACAGAGCAGGCACGTAGTAATGGATGCTAACTTTTCTATCTTTTCACCAGGTGAAAACATACTTGAAATTCTGCAGGCGCACCCATCCTCAGGTCATCTGCTCATCTGCATGTGGCACTCTTTCTCGGGTTTATACAGCACCCATTGAGCCATCTCAATGAAGGGTTTAAGGGGCACCCTTCAAGCCTTCTCGGGTTTAAGTGGCACATGGTGAGCCATTTGCCTTTGGACAAATGTTACATGTGTTTACTACATCTTCTCCAGGCCACATCACTCCATCCACCACTAGGTCCCACAACTGCAGCAGCCAAGGGTTCTCCCTGTTTCTGCCGCTTTACTTTTTCCCCAAGCCAACCAATTTGACCTGGGTATATGGGACATAGGTAGTGAACTGGGTTACCTGTGAGTTGCCTACCAGTCTGCCTGGTCCCATAGGCTGCTCATGCTTCACTTTCTGATGAGCAAGTCATTCCAGGAGACGCACAGTCTCCCCCAACTCACCATCAAGGTCATCATACATCTTTGGTGTTGGAAGCAGGGATGACCTGTTGCTGGACTTCAGCCTCCAGGGCATGTATTGCATTTCCAGCCTGTCTGCTTTCTGCTGCAAATCTCGAAACTGTGATGCTTCATGGGATTTCTGGTCCATGTTGGCTCTAAGTACAGCGAGCAACAGCCAGACACTGCCCAGTCCCACCCCCCACATTCAACAGGAAAGCTGCCACTGGGCACCACATACACAAGCATAGACACATTTCCTCCCCCTCCCAAGGTGTCTTCTACTTTTTTACCTGCTTGGCATCCCGCACATGATGCCAATTGCTAGGCTCTCTTACCTGCCTGGAATCCTGCCATGACTATGCCACTTGTAAAGCTACACGACTACCGCAATTGTCAGGTTACAGCAATAGCTACGTTAAAGCCAAAACGTTTCATTATTTTAGTTATACTTAGTTTCCATTTGTATTGTCAGGGCTAGGGTTCAAACCCTTCAAACCCATTGTACAGACTGGGTCACCAGACCCCTCACATGCAGGTCCACAATCTAGGTAATTGGGAAAGATCCCAGGAGCCACTGGCAGACAACACAAGCTCAGTCCTCAGCAGTAGCAGCAGCAACTTACAGCAGCAGTAGCAGGTTACAGCAACAGTAGCAGCAGCGGTGGTGGCCTCTCAGGACATCTCAGGGGCACTGGCAGCAACATCCTCCACCAGCAGTAGTGGCCTCCCTGAGACCCCCCCCCCCCAGGGATATATGGAAGATGGGGGGCCCTGTGGATCAGTGCTGCTGGTACTTTATATTTAAGTCTATAACCAAGGACACCTGAGTGCACATGCACAATTATGTTAAACAACCAAGGAACACCTGGGCGCATGTACATATTTACATCAAATGCTCAGCAAGATTCTGAACGTCTTAGGGGCCCTGACCTTTTATATGTACATTCCCTACAGATGTCTTTGATTAATTTTAACACAAGTAAAAATGGGGCAAAATTAAATGTGCTAACACATTTAAACACTGGTGACTTTTCCCTGCTTTATGTGAGTGTGTTGTGCGGCTAATCTCTGACACTGTTATGTGGGAAAGATCTGGCATGTCCTATCATCATAAGTATTTGGAAGAGGAGAGAAGCAAGGTCAATCAAGCAAGAAAAAAATGTTAAATAGACAAATTGGGCACAAGTGTGATTCAGAAGCTGCTCTAACTGGCTGATTATTTGCCTGCCTACTTAAACTTGCAGCTGTGCTTAGGAGAAAAAAAGGAGTGGGTGCAACCACCATGAAAAGGAGGGTAAATAGACGGCTTTTGAAACTGAGCTTTGATCTCCACCTACGTTGAGCCTCTTTAAGTGGCTGCAGAAGGAATTGCCTGATCAAAGAATGTTAAAGTGATGTTACCAATGTAGAAAGAACCAACACAGCAGAGCTTCATCTTATCGTCACTGGCTGGACTTGGGTTACAGCAGTCACAAAAGCCGTTCTCACTTGAAACCCAATCTATTTGGTTCTGTTTCCTTTTACTACTTTGCTCTCAGTCCCACAATATTTTTTTCTGGTATTTTTTAAAAATTTGTTTTCAATTAAAATTATTCCTCAGGAGAGAGAATTTTGAATATGCTTAGAATTTGCCTGCATGTGTGTGGGTGGGTGGTGCAGTTGTGCATGTTGGTGCCAGGGAGAGAGCAGGGTCAGAGAGAAACAAGTCAGCCAAGCTGGCATATAGTTGCAGAACATTAACACTGAATAGAGGCTTAAAGACGCAGATCCACTAGTCAAGGAAACAGGCTGAAATATGTAAATATCTTTATGGATGACATAATTAGTTAATGGTCAAGTTAGAACTCAATTCCAGTCTCCTAATTCCTAATCCCGAGGTTCTTTACATGCCTTAAGTCTTTCTGGGCTTTGATTTTTTTTTTTTTTTTAATCATCTATACAAGAGGGTCACAAAAAAGGAGATAGAACTAAATTACTATCAAGACTCTTTCCACTCAATCTTTTTGTGATACTGCAAAGGCAATCAAATTATGACACCCAACTAAAGGGAGTGAAAGCTATATTTCCTAAGCACCAACTCTTTGTTGTGTCTCTTACTCCCCCCCAAAAATCACTAATGAATTCAACTTATGAACACATATCAATCATCAGTTCCCTTTGACAAATGTAAAATTTATGACCGAGAACAGCTAAAAAAACATGCCCAGCTAAAAAACATGTCCTTGCACATCAAGGATTCAAACCCAGACCATTCTATCAGAAAGTAAAACCCATGCTTTTCCCATATGTCAAGCTGCTTTGTTTGAGTGTCAGCCCTGCTCACAAGAGAAACTGTGATTAGTGGTAGAAGGGTGGTAGTCATCAGTGGACTTTTCATTAACTGAGCCATTCATTCTTTTAATAAATATTCTGTCAAGCATCTCCTATGTGCTAGTAAGTGTTAAGTATCATGAGTGATAAGAAGACCATCTGTAAATTTCACTGGATAGATTCCAGACCAATAGTTATCAAAGAATAGGAATATCATAGACTAGGGGTTGTCAAACTACACAGCCTGTGGGTGAAATTCAGCCCCCTGCCTGTTTTTTTAAATAACTTTAAAGAGATGTTTATTGTCTGTGGCTGCTTTTGTGTTGTAACAGCAGAGTTGAATAGTTACTAGAGACATTATGATATGAACAGACTAAAATATTTACTATCTGGTCCCTTGCAAACAAACTTTGCTAACTCCTTTTCTAGACCATTTTATAATATGTTTTAGCCATATGTCATCTAATCTCTCCTATCAATCCAGGTGATAGATATTGTTCTACGACAACATTTTAATATCTTATTTTTGCATACATGGCTTCATCGGGTAACTCAGTCCTCGGGTTCAATAGCTACACAAGTTTGGCTTCTCTGATGATATAAGTACGAGCTATTATTGTAAAATATTTGGGAAATTTGACAATGTTAACTAACAATATCTTTGTTAAATTTAAATATAGTTATTTTGTTTTATATGTGGTTTATGTATACATACTTCAAATCAAAATGTCATGCTCTATACTTGTATGGTTTTTGTCCTCTTACAATTACTGTATCATGAGAATTTTCCTGTAGAACTTAATTGCCTTAACTGCCATGCTATTTTGCCCTAAATCATTGAATCCCCTTATATACTGACTCTGACTCTGAACATCACTTATGCATCCATTTTCAGGTTTATGGTAGGTATATAAAAAACAAAGTAAGGAGAAGCAAACTGAACTTCCTACATGAGCTAGGCAAATAATATAAATACAGCATTTGAATCAGGCTAGATTATAAAGTCAACTGAGGAGTCAAACTTGGAGTAAACAGGGAAGTATTAAAATATTATTTGAGCCAAACAAAATGCATTCTTAACTAGAATCAAGTACAAGAGTGCAGCTCCTTCAAGGAAAATAGTTTAGTGCCCCTTTTCTAAACTCTGTCCACATGAGCTAACATTTATCTCTAAACTTTATTCCTCCCTTTAGCTAGTGTAATTGAGGTTAGTAATAATTTTTTCCTCTACCCCTTCATGGACAATTTAAAGCCTCCTTGATTAGATTGACCTAAATAAAATGTCAGTGAATAGTATCCAAGTTAAATATAAGCATGCCCGGTTAGTAAGTAGGTCATAGAGCTTCTTATATCACTTGAACTAACATTTGAACTATAGAAGACAATGATGTAGGAATTTTAAAATCATATGTAAAATTGCTAATATCTCCATTTTTTCAATAGCATCATCACTCACTTAGAAAATTATGTTTATTATGATAATTACAATGAAAAATTTTGCATTTGACAATCTTGTATCTTACAGAAAATAAAATATGCTCAGGGTACCCTGTATCTCATTTTAGCTTTTAAAACGTTTGTCCAAATATGTACTATACCACTCTAGAATAAAATTTGGTGTTACTTCATGAATTTTGGTAAATAACAATTTTTATCTGAAATGGCAGAATGAATTTCATTTACCTCTATTTTAAAATTGTTATTTACCAAAATTCATGAAGTAACACCAAATTTTATATTTCACATCATTTAAAGGTGTTAAAATTTATTCACAACTCTTTACATTGAGAAATCAAATTTGCATATATATATTTGTTGAGTAGTAGCTCTAGTTTTCTTTCTTTTTCTATGACTACCTTACACATCAATGATCATCTTTTTTTTTTTTTTTTGTCTTTTTTGTGACTGGTAAGGGGATCGCAACCCTTGGCTTGGTGTCGCCCGCACCGCGCTCAGCCAGAGAGTGCACCGGCCATCCCTATATAGGATCCGAACCCGTGGCAGGAGCGCTGCTGCGCACCCAAGCACCACACTCTCCCGAGTGCACCATGGGGCCGGCCCTCAGTGATTATCTTTATAAGGAGAGTAACAACTGATATTTTTAATAAGGTTAATTAAGTACTACTAGCTATTGATGATTTTAGCAAGAAATTCTCAAAAATTTTTTACTTCTGGCAATTATCTTATGGAACACCTTAGTAATTAACTAACTCTCTAGATACCTATAAAATGTCGCCTTATCTATCCCAACAATTAGAATTTTACCCCTTCAGTTTACCATCCTCAGAATAATTGAGTGCAATTATTGAGTGCAATTATTGAGTGCAATTATTGAGTGCAATTATTGAGTGCTAGTTACAAAACTATCTGAAAATTGAGTGTAAGAAATTTTCAGTGAGTAAGTATACCATATTTAAGGAACTTTGATACACAACAATGCATTATTATGTGGTATCTTGTTATTTACATAAAGATCCATTTTTAAATGAAAAAACACTACTTTTATTCTGTAGATTAATCTAAAATTTATTTTATAAAATATAGAATTATAGAATCTAGAAAAGTATCAATTGTATTAAATTTTAGTGCTACTTGGTAATTGAGTTTGAGACAAGAGACAAAAATGTGTATGGAATGTTTAGGAAGCTCCTCTGTGTGTGGAGAGCAAAGCATCCTGTTTTGAAGTACTTGGTATGAGAAGCAAGGAAAGCGTGTCTCAGAGGCAGCCCCTGCCACCTCACATGGGGATTGTATGCCATCCCTCCCAAGCAAGGCAAAAAATTCTGACAAACGCTAATGTGGCTTTCAAACTTTCAAAGTCCCAGATTCAATTAAAAATAAAACAGAGCAGTTCCCTAGAGCTAAGAAGTGTCCATTACTGAGCTTGAACATCAACAGAGAAAGAAACTACCCAAAGAATCAAAATTAGGGTATAGGAGCCCTGCTAGGAAAAAAAAAAAAAAGTTTCAGTTGTCTACCATAAGTAGACTACTTGAGGAGACTAGTTTTATCTTGTAGCCATTTATTTGACTCAACATTTTGAGAAGGAATGCAGAAAGGATATCGGACAATGATTGATATGGCTTTCCTTTCTAGTTTTGATTCTTTCATGTAACTTCTCACAATCATTTTAAGGTATATAAAATTGGATTTGGAAGTAAACTTTTGGCAATGGCAAAATCTTTGGACTTATTTTTCCTTTTTATTCACATGCACTTTCTAAATTAATTCTTACAGTCTTATGACTTTATATACCCTCTTTATTCTAATTACTCCCAAATATATATCTTGAGTAATATTTCTCCTGTCAACTCTGTGTCTATCAACTTGAATGCCTAACAGATAGATGTCATATCTGCAACTTTAGTATTTCTTACCCACCCAGTGTATAAACAACCACCTACTAGACAGTCTCCAACTTTTGCCACCATATTTGACTTCTCTTTCTTCCTCGTATCTCACATGGCAGAGATTGCTAACTTTCCACTAATGATTCATTCTTCATTTTGCATAGCAGAGTTGTTATAAGAATGTGGCTACCCAAGAAGTGAGTGTATTTTGCATCCCCCTTACATAAAACTTGGGGTAAAGTGACTGGTTTTTATCAGTGAAAAGTGAATAGAAGTGATCTGTTTGCTGTCTTGGGCTGTGTGGTAAAAGAAGTGAATTCACCTTCTCCATTCTTTCTTTCTCCATCAGCTGGCTGGATGGCAATGCCCAGGAAACCACATGATTTTGGCAGGGCCTCCATCAGACCAGCTCCCCAGATGACTGTGTGGAAAACACCCCTACACCACACACATACCAGAAAGATCCACACTGGACTGTTTGTAGGCAAAGCAAAACTTTAGTTGTTCTACATCACTGATACAATGGAGTATGTTTGTTACAATAACTAGTGTTATAATAACCAACACACTTCATATCTAACCCAATGGCAAATATTTCCAAAGATATCCTAAATTCATGCATCTGTCTCTTCTAGTGCCATCACAATTGTCCAAGCCACTATTTAATTTTCACCTGAATTACTGCATAGCCTGCTAACTGGTCTGCTTGCTTTAACTCTTACCTGCCTTTATCTTGCATCTACACAGTAGCTACCACGATTCTTTTAAATTCCAAATCATCTCACGTAACTTTCCTGCTTGAAATATTTCGATGAATTTCTAGTACATTTAGAATTAAATCGATTTTTAAAATGAGTGAAGGATCTGAGTAGACATCTCATCAAAGATGATACACAGATGGCAAATAAGGATACTAAAAGATGCTCAACATCAAATGCCATCAGGAAAGTGCAAATTTAAACAACAATGGCATACCACTATACGCCTACTAGAAAGGCTACAATCTAGAACATTGCCAACAGAAAATGCTGGCAAGGATGCCAAGCAACAGCAACTCTCATTCTCTGCTGATGGGAATGCAAAACATTACAGCCACTTTGGAAGACGGTTCGGCAATTTCTTACAAAACTATGCTTAAGTCTTACCATAAGATCCGGCAATTGTGCTCCTTGGTATTAACCCAAATAAACTGAAAATGCATGTCCACACAAAACCCTGCACTTCGATGTTTATAACAGCGTTAGTCATAATTGCCAAAACTTGGAATCAACATAGAGATCCCTCCATAGGTGAAGGGATAAACAAACTGTGATACATCCATACGATGGAATATTATTCAACATTAAGAAGAAATGAGCTATCAAGCCATTAAATGATGTGGAGGAATGTTAAATGGATATTGCTATGTGAAAGAAGGCAATCTAAAAAGGCTACATAATGTTTGATTCTGAGTTTATGACACTCTGGAAAGGCAAAACTATGAAGATAGAAAAAGAGCAAGAGTTGACAAGGATTTAGTGGAAAGGAAAGAGAGATAAACAGGTGAAGCACAGGGGATTTTTAGGGCAGTGAAACTATTCTATATGATACTACAATGTTGAATACATGTCATCACATATTTGTTAAAATCCATAGAATATACATGGGGTATATATGGGATATAAAGTAACAGATACATGTTTATTTAGATTAAGGGCTAGTGGTTAACTCTCTGAAGAAAAGACCTAATATAGTAAACATGGAGCTAGGCAGCTATCTAGGGGGAAAATATTTTAGCCAGAGGCACTAGGTTTTGAGGCCCAGAAGGAGAGTATGTTTGGCAAATTTGAGGAATATGGAGGAGGCCAGTACACCAGCAGCACAGTAAGGATGGGAGCCAGAGAGCTGGAAAGGTGAGAGGCTTGGGGTGGGAAGATCATGGACAGCCTTGTCGGCCACTGTAAGGATTGTGGATTTTATTTTGATATGAAAAGCCACTGGAATATTTTGAGCAAAAGATTGAAAATGATCAGATTTTGAAAGGACTCTGTTGAAATTAGTTTAGATGATAGGAGGGCTAGAAGCTACAAAATCAGTTAGGAGTTGACTGCAATAATCCAGCTGAGACACTGAAGTGGTTTGGACTAGGGTATTTGTAGTATATGCTGATCTGAAATATATATTAAAAATTGACCTGACAAGATTTTCTGGATGGGAGAAAAAGGGGAGTCAGCTTGATGCCAAGATTTCTAGTCTTATCAATTATCAACAGAGACAATCAGTCACAATCAGTCAGGAAGTTATTACATAGTCACCTATGAGGGTAGTTCAAAAAGCTCATGGAAAGATTCATATTATCTTTTAATTCTATTTTTACCACAAACTTTTTAAAGTACCTTTCTATCTTAATCATATTCTTATACTCTGCCACTATATATTTCTGAAGAATAAATTTTTCAGTATCATATCATCATGTTCAATATTTTTCATTAAATTGACTGTGATCATCAAAGTCCCGAGAAGCTCAGAGAAAATTCTGTTAAGAGTAGGATGTTCTAAATACTAATTTACATGGTGAAATGTACAAATATTTCAGTCCAAGTATTTTCATAGATATCATCATTTTGGTTCCATTAAAAGTAATACTCTGACAAATACTTTTGCAAGACAAAATTTGTCAAATAAGTCATATTTATAATTCTTTGGCTATTTTATTGATTTCAGAGGCTGAAAAATAGTAGGACTTCTCAACTTAATTCAATTTTTATACAGAATATGAATTTGTTCTAATAAAATAGGAACTCTTTCAAAATTTTTTCTCACAAGCTGAGATATTTTAAAGCAAAATTACAGAATATAGAACACTCAAATAATTCTAAAATAATGAGTATCAAGAAGAGAAAGCATAGATTGCTACACTGAAATAGGTTTTTGTAAAAAACATAAACATTCCACCAACATTTTGTAACTTATTCTGTGAATGAATAAAAATATTTATTTGACAGCTACAGGTTCTATTTCAATGAGTATATATCATCTCTGTGTCAGTTCAGGTCCTCCAAGAAGCAGAAGTCAAGACAGAATAGATGAGTGAGAGAAGTACTGAGAAACACCAGTAAAGGATAAACAGCAGAGAACAAGAGAAGGTGGGGAGATCCTTCAGATCACAATGCACATCCGACACCTGGTAAAGTCAAGTGTTACAGAGGAGGATTGGGTCAAAAGGGCTTCAGTCTACGATGCAGTTCTGTGAGAGTCATCAGCACCGGTGGGGCACCCCTCAACAAGGATTGTCCAGTAAAGTTGTCCTGCATTGGGTAGAGATTGTCTGGCTCTAGAACCATTGTTAGTCTCAGACATTGGCTGGAAGCAGTTAAGAGTAGCATGGCTTTGCTATGAATGTCACAGTAAATCTGAAAAAATATAGATTCAACTATGATCCCCATGACAGGTTCTCTTAGAGGGAGAACTGAGCCGTGCACCCCATGATCGCCACTGCCTCTGGTAGGAATTAATTGATATTCTTTTTGAAACATCAGGTAACATTGAGATAAAGCCTCCATTATTTCACTCTATTCAAAGGTTTTCTTCTCCTAATAGAGTCAACCCACTAACAGTTATAGCTTCTCTTTTTATATAAGTCAGGAAAACTTGGCATCAACAAGTAACAGAATTAGTTTAGAAGAACAGTCTTTTGACTAAATGAAATATGCTTCACACACTGATGAGAAAACACATATTCTACAGCTACATGTGTTAAATTATCATCTCTAGGCACATTCTTCCAAAATAACTAAGTTTTAAAAATAGAAGCTTATACTTATTTAACAGATTTGTGTCTTCTGGTTCTCATGTGGACACTATGCTACTTATGTTGGATCATAAATATTGAGATGCATTTTTGTGCAAGTTAATTCATCATCAGAGCTTCCTTACTCTTGCACTGTAAAAATTCACTTTCATTTTTTCTTATTACCTCTTGATAGCAAATGGGTTTGTTGCAAAATAAAAAGCATTACTAAACACTAAAACTAATAGTTATAGATTCATACCTCTGTAGTGAAAGCTATCAAATTATTCTCTATACAACCATAACATGACCACTTAGTCTCTCTAAATGATATTATGGCAAAGGCTAGAAACACATGGTTAATGTCTCACAAATCCATCTCAGCTTATCTTAATGCAACAATTAATAATAAGCATGTGTTAAAAAGTGAGCAACTTAGGGAAAGTCATAATTCAGGAAAAATCTTAAAATACAGTACACTGACACTATAGGCAAAAACTAAGATCATCTTTATTGAACTGACACTCTAGAGGCCACTATCGTTTTCTGGATGTGCAATTCAGAAACTCAGTAGTAATTGAGGATATCTTGAATACTGCCCATAGGATAAGAAGATTTAAGCAGGAAAAACAATCCTGGCAAGCTTTAAACTAAGACTTTCACTTTGAAAAGAAAAGGGAAAGTCAATCAAAAACTCCTATGTGAGTTTGAAAGAGCTTTAACAGTGATTGTGTGTTAAGGGTGGCAGATGTGTGGGATTTGGAGCCAAACATTCCTTGGTTTGAATTCTGCCTCCTTTTAATATGCCACTAGGAAAAGTACATTTATGTCCCCACACTTCACTGTCTTTATATGTAAAAAGGGATAATAGTAATAACAGCCAGGCTATTGTGAATATTAAACAATATATGTAGATAACTCCCCTGACACTAATTTGTAGATTTAGAAAACATTAGAGTACATAAATACAATTTTATAGGACTGTAGTATCCGAAGTTGTTCAATGGAATTGGAAAGGTTGGCATTTAGGGAATTTGAGACATTTAGATTTAGATATTGCTAATACATGAAATCTATTTCATTTTTATTTCTCTGAAAAAAAGTATTGATGCAGGCAAAAGAAGTTATTAGCATCATTAAGAAGTATAGTAAATCCAAATATGGTATAATTTCCCCTGAGAAATATAAAGCAAAAGTAATAGGCAAATGTCATTCATTTGTTAAGTTCCTTTCAGTGAAAATTTGAAAACACCTGATCACTATGAAAGTATTCTAACAGTGCTAGAATTCTAACCTTCTAGTGTGTAGTAATAATTTTTCTGAGTTCTGCAACTTTGGCAAAAGTTTCTCAGGATAATGTAATGCAATATCATATGGATCATTCAATTTGAATAATAATTTCTCAACTGATATTCTCTGCAGCCAGATTTTCAAATAACTGCATCTTTTGTCCAGCCTCATGCTCCACTGGCTTTCAAATGTCTTGCACTACTGGCTCTCTGAATTTAGCTGTTGTATCTCTAGAGTTAAGGAAATTCACAGAGGACATGACTTTTTGCATAATATTACTTCTTCCTTAAACCGACTCAAAAAACATTTTGCTCCCTACATTCTCATCAGCAAGTATGTTTTGCTGCCATTATCACATTGATGTCAAAATTCTACAGGGGTGAAAACAAGAGTAATAGTTACATTTACTTAGAGCTTACTGTATGCCAGGCAGTGTTTTAAATGCTAACTTTCCTCATTTCATTATTTAGAACACATTTTACATAAGTGAACTGAAGCTTAAAGATGGAAAGTAATTTGGAAAAGGCCATGGATCAGTGAGCTGTGGATCCTGGATAAAAGGAATCCAGTTCTGACTTCAAACTTATACACTCAACACAAGACCACCTGTCACTGTCATTTTTTGCCCATTTGTCCCACATCCAATCCAAATATTCTGTTAAAATACTAAAGAAAACAAAAGTTTAATTTTAAAAAATAGTGATTCATACTCTTTTAAGGGACAGATTATGTAACTGAGAGAAACTGCATTGAGAATTTAGATGTCTGGGAGATAGCTAGAACTTAGCTATTGACTAGCTAGGTGAATTACCTGCCTAGATAATACCTGTCTAGATAATAAGTTTTTACAACTGTAAAGTAAAATAATTTCATTAAATAATGAAAACTTAGAAATGTCCAGAATTCTTTCTAACATTTAAAGGCTATTTAAGGCCTATGTTTGGTATAATATAGCATATAGTAAATGTTTTAGCCCTAAGCATCTACTCATCTTGCTGCCACTCTATACCAAAAGCTTTCCTTGTGGTGCCTCATTTAAACTTTGTAACAGCAGTGGGAGGTAACAATATCATTCCCACTTTTGTGATCAGAAACATTACATAACCTGTCTAATGTCAGACAACTAGCTCAGGGTATAGATGCGGATTTGAATTTAAGTCCCCGAAGGGTAAGACATTTCTACTACGGTATAGAAATATTAGAAATATTAAACTTTATGATGCATGACATAAGTATTTGTGCTGTATCCATTTAAGATTGGTAGTTATACAAATTTGCATAAGATCTGGAAGCAGAAGTAAAGCAATCTCCATGTTCAATTTTTGTTAGTGTAGACATTGTTTCTCAAAGTTTTTCATTATAGCTTTTATTATTGCCTTGCATAGGAGTGTTTTAAAATGTTTTCCCTAATTTTCTCTTCCATTCCTTGAAATTAAGTACTAAGAAACAAGAATTTGTCCAGTAAAGTTAAGCTGTGAAGGGAGGAAAACTATCAATATTTTTTTTTGTTCACCCTTCCAATTTTTTGTCCCCATAGAAGTGACATCACCCATTAGTATAAGGTCCACTAATACAGGGTCAGTGATGTTGCCATTGATGTAAGGTCAAAAGGACCCTGAACTGATGCTGGCTCATCCTGTTGCCCTGGTGCAGCAGTTGAATCTGCAGCTCTGCCAGCTACTTTCCTCCATCACCTTCTACAAATCTTAGATCAGATTTGTGTACAGCTCTGTCGATGACTGACACCAGTATTCTCTGCAGATCACCTGTATCAACAAAGTAGCAGGAGGGGAGAGAGGCATGCAGGTTACAGTGGATTTCAATCCATTCTTCCAAATTTCAGTGTGTCATTGCTCTCCTCCACGTCACATCTCCCTCTCCTTCCCTATTTCTGGCCCTGCTGACTTCAGATCCAACACAGGAAGCAGAAAGTACAGCCTGAATTGGATTGCTTAATTAGCTCCCACAATTGGATAAGGTCAAATAGCTATAATAAATTTAGTACTGCAAATTACTTAGTTGTTTTCTTTCTCTGATAGAACTCTACTTGATGAATAGGTAATAATTATTTTATAATTTATCAACAAGTATATTGACATAAATATAAATGTATTTTTTCATTTCTTCTTTCTTTCATTAACTGCCTTTCTTTTTTTAAATTAAATCACCAAAAATAAATGAATGATTAAATAGAGGGGGAAAAAAGAAAATAAAATCCTCATATATCGACAGTCACTTTTATTTTTATCCTATTACTTCTCATTTCTTTAAGTAATTAATGCATGGTTCCAATGTCATTTGCACATTCTAAATAATCCAGAGAAGAAACATTCTTTGATACACATGTTCTTTCTAATTATAGCACCATTTTTCATTAGTGCTTGTAAAATTACTCTTTCATCTCTCAGTTTATTTTTTACATAAAAGTATTTTAAATGATTAAATGGATCTAAATTTGTATTACATCTCATTGAATAATAATGTAACTTCTTTTCTGATTTGTTTTCCTTCCTTAGACACTTGGGACAAAACAGTTGGATGACACTCATTTATTCTAGTATTTAACTGTTTTCTTTAATCACTCAGTCTTCAAGTGGCTCACTTTTTATTTACCAAATAACAATGATAAATTTTTTTTAAATAATAGAAATAATAACGATGAAGAGGAAATAAAATAAAAAAGATATTTTCTAGGAGCTTTTTAAAAATAACACACGATCAAAAGAGTTAGACAAGAAAAAGCATTTTCTTATTTCTATGAAGATTCAGTCTCACATGGAGAAAAAAATGAGTGAACAATGAATGTCCAAGTGACAACTCAGAGTCTCAGGATGAGAATCTCTGTTGAAAGATTGTGTTTGTTGAATGAAAAATATATAATATAAGACGGATTATGCTTTTCATTTGCGTTTTCATGCAATTTGAATGTGCAATCAGAATCAGAAATTCAAAAAAACTAAATGCATGCATTTATTTAAATATCTAATCATCAAAATAAATGCATCTGTGTTTATTGCAAACCCCAGAAATAGTCAAACTCCTTTGAAGATATTATGGATTCTATAATTTGATACATTTTTAAAAATTGGTGAAAAACACTAAGGAAAACAATATTATGTGTGTGTGTGTGTGTGTATGTTTATAATAGATACTCTTTTAAAAAATTCCAGATTGTTTAATTCTATCATAGATCAAGGTTTTGAAAACTAACAGAAATGTTCTATTATTTCTCTGAGTTTGTTTTGGGGATTTTTTCCCCCAGCAATAAGGTTGACTAGAGGTGGCCAGCCTTTGCCTCTATTGCAAAAACCAATCTAAAGCAACAAGTAGACAGTCACCTGTAGAGTGTCTAGGAGAAAGTGATGGAATCCTGCTAAACAGTGAAGAATACCCCCCAAGGTCTGGAAACATGAGACAGCAACATAAAAAGGGGAAGCACCTAACCAAGACTAGCATGGAGAGAGGAGAGACCCTGCACTGCTGGAACAAGGTAAGCAGCGTGGTCAATGGCTGTTGCTTACATCATAGACAACTGCAAATCAGACTTCGAAGTAACTGTGCAGCCCTTGTGGGTGGTAAGCCCAGAATGGGGAGCTGCAAAGAGCCCAGATGACTATTTTTACAGAAGTGAAGTACATGCTGTGTCTACCCAATCCCCCCAGGTTCCAGGCTGCTGCTGAATGTCGTCATTTTGGGATAGGAGCCCAGGGAGCTCAGAGTCCCACTTACCCAGTGCTCCTGCCCACCACAGTGGAGAGTGAGGAGGAAGCATGGCAGTATCCAGAGTCCACACTGTCTTCTCCCCACCCCAGGAGCCCAGAGCCCAGCCCAACACAGACGATCACTGCTCTGTGAAAAGTGAACAGGAAATGCTCCAGTCTCCTGCACAGGTCACCTAGATCCACCCTCACCACCCCGCAGGAGCTCAGAGTCCTGCCTAAATCAACAAACCCACCCACACCAGCAGAGAGCATGGGGGGAAGGCAGGGCAATCTGGATCCACCCCTCTTACCAGCCCAGCCGGACTCAGAAACTTCCCCACCCCAGCCCCAGTGGACAGCAAGCAGGGCCTTCACTATTTCCTTGCACCGTTTGCTTGGATCCACAATCCACCCTCCCCAGGACTTCAGAGTCCCAGCTGACACAGCAGGCCTGCCTGTACCAGCAGAAAGGGGGAAGGGAGCGAGCCGGCACCTACTACCACACTCACCCAGAACCAAACCTACTACACCCAACCCAACTATCAATATAGTAAGAGTCTCTCCCCTTAAAAGTGATTCCCAAAATTAAAATAAGCAACTACACCACCAGAAGCCCAGACATCAAAACAGAGATACAAGAAACATGAAAAAACAAGGAAACATGACACGCAAAAGACAATAATTTTCTAATACCAGACCCCAAACAACAGGAAACTGGTGCAATGCCTGAAGAGGAACCCCAAACAAGAAAAAAAAAATAGACAGAAATCACAACCAAGTTAAAACAAAATCCAGGGCACGAATGAGAAATTCAACGAAAAGATAGAAACCATAAAAAAGAAACAAACAGTAACCCAGAAAGTGAAGAATTCACTCAATGGAATAAAAAATACAACTAAGAGCTTAAACAACAGGCTAGAACAAGCAGAAGAAAGAATTTCTGAAGCAGAGGCAGGCTTTTTGAATTACCCAGTTGGGCAAAAAAAAAAAAGAATTTTTAAAAAGGGAAGAAAGCCTATGTTATCTTTCAGATATCCTTAAGTGTACAAACATCTGTACTACAGATTTACCAAAAAGGGGAGAGGAAAAGGTATTGATGGGCTTTTTAATGAAATAATATTCAAAAACTTCCCAGATATATGAAAGAGATACAGTCTTCCAGATCCAAGAAGCTCAAAGAACCTCTAACAGATTCAACCCAAAGAGGACCTCCCTAAGGCACAATATAGTCAAATTATCAAAAGCCAAAGACAAAGAAAGAATTCTAAAAACAGCAATAGAAAAGTGTCAAATCACCTATTGAGGAATCCCCATCAGACCAACAGCAGACTTCTCAACAGAAACCTTACAGGTCAGTCTATTCAAATTGCTAAAAGAAAACATTGCCAGCCAAGGATACTATACTCAGCAAAGCTATCCTTCAGAAATGAAGGAGAAGTAGTATCTTTCCCAGGCATACAAAAACTGCTGGAATTCACCACCACAGGACCGGCCCTACAAGAAATCCTCAAGGGAGTCCTATATCAGGAATCAAAACAGTGATAACTATCATCATGAATATATGAGAAAAAATAAAAATCACTTGTAGGACAGAAATGCAAGTAAGAAAGAAAAACTATCTTATCACTACAAAAAACACCAAACAACACAGATAAACAATAAAAGGAAAAGAAAGGAAAATATATATATATAAAACAACTACAAAACATTAATAAAATAGCAGGAATAAGGCAATACCTTTCAGAAACAACCCTGAATGTAAATGGTTTGAATTCTCCACTTAAAAGATACACACTGGAAATGGATTAAAAAAATAGACCCAACTATATGCTGCCAACAAGGAACACATTTCACCAATAAAGACACTCATAAAATAACAGTCAAGCAATGGGCCAAGATATTCCACACAAGTGGAAACCAAAAATGAGCAGGAGTTCCCATACTTATATCAGATAAAATAGACTTTAAAACAAGAACTATAAAAGGAGACAAAGAAGGACATTATATAATGATAAATGCAGCAAGAAGATATAACAGTCATAAATACATATGAGCATACATTCTTCTCATCAGCACATGGATTATTCCCTAGGATATACCACATGTTAGGTTGCAAATCCAGCTCAAAATTTTTAAAAATTTGAAATCATATAAAGTATTTTTTAGGACCACAATGGAATAAAACGACAAATTAACAACAAACAAAACTTTCTAAACTGTACAAATACATGGAAATTAAACAACATGCTTTTGCATGACAAATGGGTCAAAGAAGAAATAAATTAGGAAATAAAAAATTCCTTGAAATGAATGAAAGTATAAGCACAGCTTATCAAAACCTGTAAGATACTGCAAAAGCGTTACTAAGAGGGAAGATAATTGTAATAAGTGCTTACATCAAAAAAACTGAAAGATTCTAAATAAACAGCCTACCATTATACCTCAGGGAATTATACAAGCAAGAACAATTCAACCCCAAAATTAGTAGGTAGAAATAAATAATGAAGATTAGAGCAGAACTAAATGAAATAGAGACTACAAAAATGATACAAAAGATTGACAAAACAAAAGGTTGGTTTCTTGAGAAGATAAACAAAATTGGCAAACCACTAGCTAGGCTAACTAAGAAAGGAAAAGAAGAAACCCAAATATCAAAAATCAGGAATGAAGAAAAAAGACATTATGCTGATTCCACAGAAATACAAGGAACCATCAGTGACTATTATACAGAACTACATGGCAACAAATTTGAAAATCAAGAAGAAATGTATAAATTTCTAGACACATGCACCCTTTCAAGATTGAACCAAAAAGAAATTGAAAACCTGGACAGACCAATAACAAGTAAAGAGATTGAATCAGTATCAACAGTCTCCCAACGAAGAAAAGCCTAGAACCAGTGGCTTCACTGCTGAATTCTAACACACATTTAAAGAAGACTTAACACCAACTATTCCAAAATATCAAAGCAGAGGTTATTTTCCCAAACTCATTCTATGAGGCCAGCATCATCCTGCTACCAAAACCAGACAGACACATAAAAGAAAGGTATAGGCCAATATCCTTGATGAACTTAGATGCAAAAATTCTCAACCAAGTGTGTATAGACCATATTTTCCTTATCCAGTCATCCATTAATGGACATTTAGGTTGGTTCCATTAATACATTAATAATGAATATGCTAATAGTAAAAAAAAAAAATCAAGTGGGATTCATCCCAGGGATGCAAGGATGATTCAACATATGCCTAACAATAAATACAATACACCACATCAACAAAATGAAAGATAAAAACCATATAATCATCTCATTAGAAACAGAAAAATCATTTGACAAAATTCAACATCTCTTTATGATTAAAAACTATCAACAAATTAGGTGTAGAAAGTATCTCAACACAATAAATGCCATATATGACAAACCCACAACGAGCATCATCCTGAATGAGGAAAACTTGAAAGTTTTTCTCCTAAGAATGGAAAGAAGACAAGGATATCCATTGTCACCACTCCTATTTAACATAGTACTGGATTTTCTAGCCAAAGCAAATAGGAAAGAGAAAGAAAGAAAGGGCATCCACATTGGGAAATGGGAAGTCAAATTGTCACTGTTTGCATATGACATGATCTTATATGTAGAAAACCCTAAAGATTCCATCAAAAAAACTCTTAGAGCTGATAAACAAATTTAGTAAAGTTGGGGGATATAAAATCAATATACAAAAGTCAGTAACATTTCTATACACCAACAGCAAACTAGCAGGAAAAGAAGACAAGAAAGCAATCCCATTTACAATAGCTACCAAAAAATAAAATACCTAAGAATAATTCTAACCAAGGAAGTGAAAGATCTGTTCAATGAAAACTATAAAACATTGATGAAAGAAATTAAAGAGAACACCCAAAAATAGAAAGATATTCCATGCTTATGGATTGGTAGAATTAATGCTGTGAAAATGTCCATACTACTGAAGTGATCTACAGATTAAACTCAATCCTTATCAAATGACCAATGACATTCTTCACAGAAATAGAAAAAACAGTCCTCATATTCATAGAGAACAACAAAAGACCTCAAATAGCCAAAGCAATCCTGAGCAAAAAGAGTACAGTGTGAGGCATAACACTACCTGACTTCAAATTATGCTACAAAGCTATGGTAACCAAAACAGCATGGTACTGTCATAAAAACAGACACTTGGACTAATGGAAAAGAATAGAAAGCCCAGAAATAAACTCATATTCTTTCAGCTGATTGATCATTGGTAAAAGCTCTAAAAACATATGTTGGGAAAGGACAGCCTCTTCTATAAATGGTGATGAGAAAACTGTATATCAATGTGGAGAAGAATGAAACTAGACCGCTATGTCTCACCATATACAAAAATAAGCTCAAAATGGATTAAAGACTTAAACATAAGACCTGAAACTGTAAAACTTCTGGAAGAAAACACAGGGAAAATGCTGTAGGACACAGGACTAGGCAAAAACTTTATGAATAAGACCTCAAAAGCACAAGCAACAAAAGTAAAAATAAACAAATGGGACTACATCAAACTAAAAAGCTTCTACACACAAAGGAAACAATCAACAGAGCAAAGAGACAACCTACAAAATCCTACATGGGGCTAATTTTCATAATCTGCAGGGAATTTAAAAACCTCAATAGTTAAAAACCAAATAACCCAATTAAAAATGGGCAAGGGAGCTCAATGGACATTTCTCAAAAGAAAACATAAAAATGGCAAACATATATGAAAAAATGCTCAACATCACTAATCATCAGGGAAATGCGAATCAAAACCATATTGAGGTATCATCTCACCCCTGTTAGACTGGGAGTTATCAAAAAGACAGAAAATAATAAATTCTGGTTATGATGCAGAGAAAAAGGAACCCTTATACATTGCTGGTGGGATTGTAAACTTGTACAGTCATTGTGGAAAACAGTATAGATATTTCTCAAACAACTACAGATAGAACTGCCATATGATCCAGAAATCCCACTGCTAGGTATATACCCAAAGGAATGGAAATCATCATGTCAAAGGGAAATGAGTAACCCCACACTTATCACAGCTCTGTTCACAGTAGTCAAGATACAGGACCGTTCTAAATGTCCATCCACAGATGATTGGATGAAGAAAATGTGATACATACATGCAATGAAATACTACTCAGCCATAAAAAAATAATGAAATTCTGCCATTCACAACATCATGGGTGAGCTAGAAGAAAATTATGTTAAGTGAAATAAGCCAGGCACAGAAAGAGAAATACCACACATACTCATATGTAGGAGCTGAAAAAAGAGAACAAAACAAAACAAGCAAACAAATGAACAAAAACAAGTAAATAATAAGTTGAACTGGTAAAAGGAAAGAGAAGAACTATGGTCACTTTAGGTGGGAAAGGAGAAAGGGGAGGAAAGATAGTGAAAGGCTGATTAATGGATGCAAAAGTAGAGCAAGATGGGAAAAATAAGCCCCTATTGGTGTACAATTGACCCAGAAATCTATAATCAATAATGTTTTACTTCATGTAACCAAACGTCTTGAAGAGAGGAGCTCAAATGTGCACATCATAAAGAAATGATTACGTTTTGTAATGATGAATAGGCTAACTACCCTGAATCGATCAATACACATTGTATACATATACTGAAATATAAATATGTACAATAGACATGTTTTAAAAAAAAAAAACACATAACTAAAATAAATAAATAAATCACATACACACATACACACAGAGGGAAAGAAATTTTAAAACAAATTATTTTCAGAGAATCATAGTTTTATAAAATTGGTCATTAAGAATAATTTCTGCCCCTTCCTAATTATGTCATGACTCTCAATACATTATCTTTACAGCATTTCCATTCAGACCTAAGATCTAATAATATATAAAATGTGTCCTTAAACTTAGTGCTTATTTGGATTACTGTCTCTTTGAAATATGGTATTTCAGCAAGTATGACATAAAGATATTATGACATATAGGGAAAAATGTTAACCCACAGGCTCTAATTCATAAAAAAAAAAAAAAGAACATTGTTGTTATTGCTACTTGACTGATTGTTAAAAGATTCACATTAACATAGTTCTAAAGGGAAATCCATTTGTGAGGGGAAAACACCCTTTAGAAATCATCTGGGATTTGCTATGAGCAATTAAAGAAGTTTACATTTCATATTATCTACAATTTGCTCAAAACACACATTGCCAATTGCAGTATTTCTATAATTCTGTTCTAAATTTACATTCTTCTAAGAGTGTGATTCCTCTACATTTTCTCCTTATTTATTCTGAGTAGTTATTCTATCCTTACCCAGTGTTTGATTTAGTAAATCAAACATTTCAACTATTTTTTCCCATAATCTCTTACAGCCAGAAATGAAATCAGATGGCATATTAAGAACTGAAAGTGTGGTCAGCCCTATATATTCTTTACCACTACCACAGAGTAGATTAGTACAAAATTGCATTTAGAGAGCTTCAGGGAATCTTAAGGCAGACACTCTTTCGGAATAGCTTCTCAGAGGTCACCTACATGCCTTGAGCAAGTGCAGGGAGCAGCTGAATGCTTCTGCATGTGACCAAGAGTGGATTATTGTGACAATGAGAGCCAGAGTACATGGAACCCTATAGTTTGGACAAAAAGACCCAAGATTAGATACAGCACGAGTCAAGGGACCAGAGAATAAATTGAAATAACAACACACACATACATATACATACACACACAGAAATGTAAATCTAAATAAGAAGATTTTCATTGATTTTTGTTTTCTTTTATTCTGTTTGTTAGATAGTTTATAATAAATGTACATACCATCAAATAAAAATATTTTATGCATGGTTCTAAACATAATATTTAGTCAATCTCAATGTAAAATGAACCAATAATTTGACTTTTGTCGTTGTTCTGCATGCTTTATTTCCTTAAGAGGAGGTAGGTGTTCCAGTTACTGTAGTTCTATAACATATTACCCAAAAACTTAATTTCATAGAATAAAGACTTACTGTATTCAGGGATTCTTAGGGCCAGGAATTTGGACAGAACCGAGAAGGGATTGCTTGCCTTTATTCCACACTGCCTGGTGCCTCAGCTGGAAGACTTAAAACCTGGGGCCTAAAATAATCTTTAAGCTTTGTTCACTCTTATGTTTGGTGGATGATGGTGGCTGTTGGCTGGGGACCTTGCTCCTCTCTGTGGTCTCTTCTTGCATGCTAGCTTGGGCTACCTCAAAACATGGTGGATTGGTACATAAAGCAAGTCTCCCACGAGAGTCATATGGATCTTTTTTTCTTTTTATTACCTAGCTTTATACATCACATGGCATCACTCCTGCTGTACTCTGTTTATTAGAGCAATCATAAGCTTCTATCCAGATGCAAGGAAAGAAAATATAGACCTCAATTCTCAGTGGGAAGACTGGCAAATCACATTGTAAGAAGAACGTGTGGGGTGGGAGATAGCACTGTAGTTATTTAGACAACTATAATCTGCCACAACAGGAAAGAGGTGCAATGTAAAGTCTGAAATTTGTACTTATCCATCTTTTGCTGTCTCCCTAAAATCAATATTACAACTTTTTTTTTTCTGTTCACAACACTTCTTCAAACAGAAAAAATATTTGTTCATATATCTTAATTATATTACTCAGCTGACTCCCTGCTGTTTAAAGAAGTATTATTTTTAACTGACTAGAAGAAGGGTACATTCTAGTTTTAGATTTTATATTATTCAATATTTATGAATAAATGAGTCAGAAGTGTTGTGTGACAGTTGTGAGCTATGATCAAATCACACACTTGATAAAGACATTCAATTTTCAATTTTTGAGGATTTACGTATTTTATTAAAATGAAAGACTGTGGAATATTTTGTCAGGATAAGCACCATTTGTGAGAGAGAACACAGAGCACATGTAGCCCTGGGCTGAAGGACAGCTTTGATTTTTTTTTTTGCAAAATTATGAGGCCATAGTTTTCTGATCTGCCCTGGTATAATCTGTCAATTTCATCCCCTTTTATCTTTGTAGAAGGTCTCACCTTCTTGATGTTTATACTTACACAGCACCTTCTTTTGGGCATAAGCATCACTGAGATGTTTGGCGACTTTTATATACATCTGTCACACCAGAGGTAGGTATTTAGATAATGGGATGTTTTGTGGAGGTAGCAATGACAAATTTTGGGTGTGTTCTGTACAGAGGAACTTTGTCTGGAATCAGAGGATTAGTTGCATATACCAGGCTTCTGCTCAGGTGATTTCGAAACACTGCCTGCTTGCCTCAGAGGCAACCAATGACAGGAATCAGAAAGTTCCCAAAATTATGATAGCTCACAGTGTTCACAAATATGTGGGAGTGGATTGGATTGTAAAGAAAGAGCAAGAGAGAGGAGACAAGGGCTTATGGGCAGAGACTTAGGTAATTCATACATTTAGAGAGGTAAAAAAAAGATAAGCTACATTCATGAATTGTTTATTCAAATAGACTATTTTATGGCTTAAGGTAGATAACACCTAGCTCAAAACAGAACTGTTTGACTTTCAAGAAGCTATGTCCTGTGTTAAGAACCCTGACTAATACAGTGTCTAAAAACAAACACACAAAAAATAAAAACTGTAAATTCTGTGTGATTACCTCTCAGTTACATGGCTATGCTAGGGAAGGAGAACAAAAATAAATGAGGAAAATCACTTTTTACTTGTCTTTATTCCTGATTTGCCTATGATGACTAGGATAAGTTGCCAATCTTATTATTTATGATAAATTCAGTTTGATTCACCAATACACTGATGGAATGTATTGATGTCTAAGTTCTTCTGTGATGGAAAACCATCCAAGTGAACTGTAAATAATTTCATTTTAAAATAAAATTACACAGTTTTTTTTTATATATTTTAAACTTTAATCATTTTCAACCAAATGCCCTTTACTGCGAGGAATAAACAGAAGAAATGGAAACTTTTCTGATATCTCCAGCTTTTCTTCTGCTGTTTATAGACCTCACCTAAGCACCACCAACAAAAAGGAGCTCTGAACATTACTCGTCAAAAAATTAAAAAATTAAATGAAAGAGCCACCATTCCAACAATGGTCAGCTTTCTCTTGTGATGACAGGCTACTTAAATCACCAAAAGACACTTAGCAGTAAGGGAAGAATCCCTGGTGTTCAGGTTTCTTTCTGAAAGAAAAAACATGGGGCCGAGCCCCTGGCGCACTTGGTAGAGTGCTGCGCTGGGAGCGCGGCGACGCTCCCGCCGCGGGTTCGGATCCTATATAAGACTGACCAGTGCACTCACTGGCTGAGTGCCAGTCACGAAAAAACGACAAAAAAAAAAAAAAAAAAAAAATATGGTCTGCCCAACTCGAACAGCTGTCAAGCGTTTTATCACTGATCTTTACAGCATTCCTTGGGGATGTTTTCTGTATACTTAAAAATCTGCCACTAATGGTTAAGGAAAACTTAAAAACAGAATAATATAGATTAATGTCTCATGCATTTTTGAATTATAGCCAATAACAAAAGCAAAAAAAAAAAATCAGATAGTTATGTCAATATTCAAATTAGAGTTTGATGAAAGTCGGAATAAGCATTTTATCAATATATAAAGACAGACAGACAAATTAGACTAGATAAGTAGATAGAAAGACAGGCAGGCAGTAGATAGATAATGGGATATTATACTTAAGTCTGATCTATAAAATTATTTTGTGGAACTAAATCATGCTTTTAAATAACTATGCTACATGCTGAATGTAAATTACACAATCATCCTCAAAGGGTGGATCACAAGGATATTTCCGATCTTTACAAGGTTAAATTTACACACTCTGAAAACACAAAAAATTTAAATTCCAGAAGACGCTGTATTTTTTGTGAAGAAGGGTATGTTCTTGCTATTAGTGATATTAATAAGTACTATTGGTTTATTAAACAATTAATTCCTTTGGCCAAAAAATATCAATGTAAAATACAAAGCCAAAGAGACTTTTCTAAATAAGAAGTTTTCTTATTAATTTGAAGATTTTTTCCCACTCCCACTGTAACAAGAACACTAATTATCCCAGTGAGGTGTATAGAGCTTGTTTTTAAAGTTTAAGTCATTACTGTTACATGCCACAAGTTTCTGCATACCCGTGAAAGCCCTTTTTTTGGGGGGGGGGGGTAAAGCCTAAACATGATCTAAACAAAAATGTGCCTGGTTAAATGAACCAGCAGAAATTCAGGGCAGAGTCATTCATGGATATATTGTCAAAGGTGTATATAACATTAAGAAGGTATATATACTTCAAGAGAAGCTGGCAGTGACGACAAAGAAAAAAGCCCTAATACTGTGATGATCTCTCTTTTTACTTGTTTTCCTATCTATACGATCCCTGTTATCATTCTTTCCAGCCATTTATAGTCATCATCTCATCTTTCTTTCTTATGATTTCCAATACATCTTCATATGACTTTACTATATCACAGTTTCTCCTACACTACAATTTAATGAGGTACAAGCAAAAAGAAATGGAAAGGATCATTCAGCTTTTGAGCATTGTTTAGCATGCCTTAAATCGGCAGATACTCGACAATTAACAATAAAAACTTTTTTAAAAAATACAAATTTTCAGATGCTTAGCCAATGTGTTAGATTATACTGTTTGAAGTATTTCTAGGATGGAAAAAAGTAATGTGCTTGGAGTGCACACAAAACTGAAGGAGCAATATTTTGGGAATTATATGGCAGTAGTCAATGTGAAAATGGCCAAGTACCAGTAAGCTCTGTGCCTATGTGTTCTGCTATTTTAGAGGGCGATTTAGACTCTGCCTAACCTGAGTTTCTCTATTGCAGGTGCTCATGATTTTAAAAGACACCACATTTACTTTCTTAGTGTGTGCAAAGAACCAACAAACATTTAGGTATTTACTCTGCACAGCTCAAATCCATGGCTCTACAACTGTCAATATCCCAAATCCATTAGGCAAATGCCTAGCAAAGTACAGAAAGTAAGCAACTAGAAGCATCAACAAACAAGTGCAGAGCTCCATAAAAAGATGCTCACTTTGACCTTCCAGTTTACCAAATAATAACCAAATAACCAGGGGGGCATTCATAGCAATGAGAAAACTAGTATTCTCTGAAGATGAACAGATTTCCTCTAATTAATCTTTTGAAGCCTGATTAGCTGCTATAACTGGATTCTATAAACAATGTCATTTATGCTGATGTTCTTCACACACCCATCACATTAGTAAAAATAGGATTAAAAAATTAAAATTTCTATTCAACCTCTGCCAAACTGCATTTTGTCTTCTAAATACTTTCTATTGCCAAGCTCCTAAGGTTTCTCTGGCCAGCAAATGTTTCCATGGCTTTAGTTTTCTTCACCATTTCAAAACTTGCATGGTTTATGAAGTATTTCCTCAGGACTTGTAAGATAATGTGAACATAGAGATAAAAGTTCATTAAGCATCTATTAAGTTCTACTATATCTGGGCAATTTATACTCATTGTCTCATTTATACTTCACATGAATCCTTTTAGAGAGCTCCTGGAAAAAGAATCAAGGATTAAGTAACAGGCATACTATAAGAGCTAGCTGGTGATAGATATGGAACTCAAAATCCCAGGGGACACTGTCTTTTAAGACTCTACAATAACAATCTGAAAAAACAGTACTTTCATAATGTGGAGGACAGTGTCCTTCCTCAGCTAGATTCGTACACTTTCTGGAGGCCCAAAACAGGACAGCATAAGTGGTACCCAACTCCAGAAAATTCACACCACTTATTGCTGATGAGGGTTTCTGTTTTGCATTCCTCACCTCATCTCTCATGTATCTAACCTGAGCAGATCCTTCTATCCCATTTCTTTGCTCAGTTACAGCAATGAGCAGCTTTCCTCCTTGCTTACTTTCAGTGGGTTCTACTCTTATATTTTCTAAAACCAGAGTGGCTGTTATGGGATGAATCTTGTCTCCCCAAAATTCTTATGTTGAAATCCTAACTCCCAGTACCTCACGATGTTACTGTATTTGAAGACAGGGCCTTTAAAGAGGTGGTCAAGTCAAACGCGGCCATTGGGGTGTGCCCTAATCCAACTTGACTGATATCCTTATAAAAAGTGGCTATTAGGACCTATAGAGAGACACCAGAAATACAAGTGCATGTTTCAGAGAAAATGCTATATGAGAGCACAATGGAAGCCAAGGAAAGAGGCCTCAGAAAAAAACAAACTTGCCAACACCTTGATCTCAGACTCTAAGCCTGCAGAACTGTGAGAAAATAAGTTTCTGATGTTCAAGACACTCAGGCTGTAGTACTTTGTTATGGAAGCTCTAGCAAAATAGTACACAGGCTTTCAAACATGATGCTTACACAGGTAAAGATGCAGAAGAGAGAAAAAGTGGGAAGATTCCCTGTGAACCTGTTGTTGGACAGGTCCTTCTCACAAGAGATTTGAGGGAGATTTAAGACATATTTTTGTGAGGTTAAGATGTAATGATTGATAATACATTAATGCATCATCACTGGCATTATAAACACACGTTTCTGGAAATATATATTAACACTGAGGAAAATCACTAATAATTCATTTTCAGACACTTGTGCTAAATGAAGAGTGAGGGAAAAAATTGCGACGAGGAAGCACTCCTCATATTTACCTATTATGTGTACAGCATCTGCTTATCCATTCATAAAAATGTTGAAAAGATGTGAGGTGAAATGCTCTCTTACGATTTCCACATCTGGTGAAGCTCTATGTTCATAAAATTCAGAAGATAATGGAACTGGAAAACAAATTCATAATTTAAAAAATTTCCAAATGATAAATACATGTCAGAAGAGTATCCTTGTGACTTACCCAAAGCAGGAGCTGAGGGATAGGTAGTCTGTTTAGAAAGTCATTCAGGAAAACCTACAGGAACGAGGAAGTAGAGAAAAGGGAGCATGACAGGAAGAAAAATCAATAAAGCATGCAGCAAGGGGAACTCCAGTTTATAGTGCAGTAGTATCATGGGCTGCTGGGGAGACTGGGACATTTATATACAGATTCCCAGCAGTGAGAATAAACTAGTGTGTATATGCACATGTGTGCAAATTATAACTCATTATTTCATTAATCAGTTCTACTGCACGGGTTCTTAAATTTGAAAGGTTTGAGGTTATATAAGGAGTGGGAGCGAATTTACATAAGATGAATAACTATGAAACCAGGACCTATAAGAAGCTGAACAGGGTCAGCACTACAGAAACACCCTCTTACTTTTTCCAGTCACTGCTCCCACAAGGGGTAACCACTATTCTAGTTTCCAACAACACAGATTAGTTTTGCCTGTTTTTGAACAACATGTAAGTGGCATCATTAATATGTAGTTTTTGGGTTCTTGCTTCTTTCACTCATCATCACTTCTGTGAGACTCATCCATATTATTGCATGTAGGTGTAGTTAACTTATCCTCATTGCAGCTTAGAATTCCATTGTCTGAATGCAGTAATTTATTTATCATTATTTTTGGGCAAATAACTATTGTCACATAAAACTGCAATGTTTCTTGGGAAATTTGAATTTTACACTTTAGAACAAAATAAGTCTATTATTGTTTTTCTAGCTGCACACAATCAAAAGAAGCAGCCACAATTTCTTGTTAAATTAAAAGTATTCTTGGTTTTTTCACCTGTAACTTAATAATCTCAAAACAGAAAAATACATGTTTTACTTTTATATGTAGATATTTGTATGTTTTACAAACATCGTTTATGAAATTACACATTTGATTATTAACTTTTAACAAGTCAGACATTCAATATATAAATATTTGTGAGCAACTACCGTGTGGAATCTACGTACCGAAGCCACGACGAACAAAGGAAAACCAAATCCTTGCCCATCTTACATTAAGTTTACAATTAGAGAGCCACAAAGAAATGCAAAATAACAATTATGGCCCAGCATGGTAACTGACAAAGAAATGATGTACAGTTTTCCCTGGGAGAACAAAGAAGACTAATTCAGATCTGGGGGCTTCGGGGAAAACTTCCTGGAAGAAATGGTAAGTTTAGAGTTATTCAAGCAAGTTGCGGTGTGTCCTAGAAAAGGAAACAAAATGTGTTCAGCTCCTGAGGTGAGAAAGTGATTGAAATATTGGGAGAAATGAGAGCACTTCAGTTTGTTTGGAACTTAGAGTTGTTTAGTTTCCTCATCCGTATAATAAAGGGAGTAGAGTAAGTGAGCAGTAATGGCTCTCCCAGCTCTAACATTTATATAAAATATTGGTACCTTATTGGTCAGGCTTCCAGACGAGATCGGGCGCGTTCAGGGTGGTATGGCCGTAGACATTGGTCAGGCTTCCAGAACTACAAAAGAGAAATCCTGGTTTTGATGGTTTTAGCCTACTACAGTGCTCATTGTTCCTTTTCCTCCCACAGATTTGTCATCCCTTTTCCCCTGGGAGACAGAGCCACCAAAGATTACTCAAAGCCCATTTCTTCTGAGCAGTGACTAGCCCTAAAAAGGGGTTAATCTCCTGGAACCCTCAAAATAGAGGCATTCCTTCCATTTGGGAAATTAACCACAAATTGGGTTTCTCTTCCTATATTTATTCTCCAGACCAGGAAGCTCCAGGAAGAGAACATAGGTGCGGTTTTTGCTAAGTACCATTTAACAAGTTTAACAATAGAAGCTGGTAACATTCAGTAAGGTGAAATTCTATAATGCAATTAAGTTGATCCACTAACAAAAGCTTGATTTTAATAAACATTCTCTTCTTACAGCAATATCCCAGTATCTTTACATATCAATCAGTAACCTGTCTGTCTTTGAGCCAGCGACCTTGCTGTGTTACGATTCTTTATATTACAACAGAGACTGTAGCCTGGGGAAAATTTCCTGTCCTTTGCAAGGTCAATATTTGAAACTGCAAGGCTTAGGAAAACCAGGCCCTGTGAAGTACGTTTGCTTTATGCATACTTCACACTCATGAAGCGATATGATATCCACAGAGGTCCAACCAGTATTGTTGAATGACTTATGGAACAAAAGAAAATAAATCTCCATAAGCAAAGTTTATTATATGACCTCAATTTTGAATACCTTACACTTTTGAACTATGTGTTGTCCTCAAATATTTTTGACATTAAAAACCACTTTAGTGGAATAATAAAATACACTTCTTTGTCTTGCTCCCTAATAATTATGGGGGGAAAAGGGGAATAAAAATAAATATAAAGAAATGCTCACAAGAACAGTTGGGTAACTAGCAGAGCTTCTCATTTAAATTGTCACTTTATACTTTTTCATAAAATTGTTTTATAACTTTTATGAACTGAAAACAAAGTATGTTTTATTTAATAAATATTAACAATACAAGAAAGCAACTCAGGAACCAGATAAAGAACACTTTTGAAAGTACCGCTAATAATGCTTCGGACTGTTTTACAAATCTGTTCTCATCACACATGGATAATCCACACAATATCTCCCCTTTCTGTTCACCTGGCCAACACATTCACTTATACTTAGGAGCATTCATTAATTGTCCATAGGTATTGCTATAATACCATTATGTGCTACAAACGTCTCTATTGAATTAAAGTTTGCAAACAACCTATGAAAGGAACAGAAACTTCGTAGATTCTTTGCTTAAATTAGTTGAATTTTCTTTACCTATACACTTGTCATGCTTGTTTGGGCAGATTCCCAGTGTGTCCAAGGGTCGTATTAGTTTCCTAATAGTCTTTTCCTCTACATATAAGACATCATAATTCTTATTTTCTTTCTTATGTGCATGTCTGGTGTGTGTGTCATGAAAATATGTAGGCATATTAACTTTATCACTCTATAAATCTACTCCTTAAATAAAAAGATACTAACTTTTATTTATGCATCTATAAAATTATTTCTTCCTTCTGATAATAAAATAAATGTATAATCATTGCACATGCTTGAAAATGTATAGCACAGAGAGAATAACATTTTATTTTTATTTTTTTTTTTTTCTTTTTTTTTTTTTTTTAAATTTTATTTTGTCGATATACATTGTAGCTGATTAATGCTCCCCATCACCAAAACCTCCCTCCCTTCTCCCTCCCCCCCTCCCCCCCAACCATGTCCTTTCTGTTTGTTTGTTGTATCAACTTCAAATAATTGTGGTTGTTATATCTTCTTACCCCCCCCCGTTTGTGTGTGTATGTGTGTATGTGTGTGTGTGAATTTATATATTAATTTTTAGCTCCCACCAATAAGTGAGAACATGTGGTATTTCTCTTTAAATTATGCACTACAACATGCATAAATTACTAAAATTAATATTTAGTGGGGTTTATTTTCATTTATTTATTATTTATTTATTTATTTATTTATTAGCAGAATTGAAATCTGTTTCAGTTGAAGACTGTGTTCAGCAGCATGAGTGGAAACTTACTACAGGGGCTTAATGAAAGGAAAGGTGTTTTTTTACTAATTTTTCCTAATTTCTTTGTTACTGTTTGTTGTGCTTTGACACAACAAACAATACCGAGATAGGAAGCCCAGGGCCGCTGTCGTGCCTCCAGGGACCATGCCTCTTCCCTTTTTCTACTCCTCCATTGTTGGATTATAGCTTTGCCTTCATGGCAACCTCACACTAGCAAGATGACTGCTCCCTGCATTTCCCGCAGAAGGAAGAAGGAAGCATCAAAGATGATGGAACAGGGCGTATGTCAGAAAAGCAAAAGTTACCCAGAAATTTGCAGCAGAATATCATTTGGACACCTATGCCTTAAAGAGATTTGGGGCAGGATAACGTTTAGCTGGGCATTCCCTCCCTCAAACAAATCAGTATAAACAAAATGAAATAAACAGGACATTTGGCAGGCAACTGATAATATCTGCCACAAGATTATATGTACTGCAAATGTGATTTACAGGTTTTATTATTCTTGAATTGTTTCATGTGCAATTTGTCATAATTTGAAAAGTTTTCATGAACATGATTATAGTGGTTACATGTGTGTGCCTATTGTTAAACTGGCATTTAGGGTTTTTTTTTTTATTTTTCTACTAATATTGAAATATTTTAATATTAATACAAGATAGTTGTGGTTGGTGATGTCTTATACAAAGTATTATTTCAATTAACAGGTCAGTATTTTAGACTTAGTTTTATTTTAAGTTTTGTCCTATTCCTAGTAATATGTGAAAAAATACATTATTTAACAAGAAATCATTTTCCAGTAAATTTTCTATAAGCACATTTTCTTGTCTAATTTTATCCTTAGCACTTACATCATTTTTAAATCAAGGTCTTAATGAATACTCTTCAAAATCAACTTGAAATGTGCAAACTTCAAAAAGATTTGGGGTTTGGTTTTAGCACCATTAAATACAGAATTCTCGTATTAAAATTTTACACTATGATTTAAAATATTGTATTAGCTAGAAATCTCAGTAGAATCACTAATATTACATTTTTTAAAATATGAAAATAAGAGCTAATCTGCCCTTTCATATGAAGGAAAAATGAAGTATCTTAAAATTGAGAATCCAGCTATTTGTAAGAAATGATACTAAGAATTGTAGTCCTCTATTTTATATCTACTCATTTGAGAGGTTAAATATAAAATTACAAAATTAAAATTGACATAACTCCCTGACCTGTGCTCATGCTACTTCCAGGCATACTTTTCTGCCCCTGTGTTATGCAATTCTGGGACCAAGCAAAATAACTCAGCTTTTTGACCCATAAACAACTACTTCTATAAGACAGGAGTGTATTAATTAAAGAGTTTATTTATTGAGATCAATAGTTTGTTCATTCAGAATTTTTTTGAAGCCCCTCACCTCACTGTACCCACAAATCCAAAGCTAATATGTACTAAACTTTGCCCAATCCCTACAATTTCTCAAGCTTGTAAGGCCTGTGTTAAAGTCACTCAGCACAGTCTCTTAAACTCTGTAAATATCTTTTCCTAATTTCCCATTACGACACAGCTAAGACTTTATCAAGAGCTGTTCTCATTCACTGCTATATATCCACTAAGCTTTACTTGATCAACAAATTTTTATGATGTCTGTATTAATCAGGGTTCTCCAGAGAAATAGAGGGTTCTACAGAGAAATAGAGGGTTCTCCAAGAGATAGATAGATAGAGCTGCAGTGTGAATATTTGTGCCCTCCAGAGCTCATGCTGAAACTTAATTTCCAGTGTGGAATTAAGCCTTTAAGAGGTGATTGGGTCAGTCATGAGGGCTATGTCCTCATAAATGGATTAATCTATTCTTGGATAATTGAATTAATGGATTAATGGGTTAATGGATTAATGAGTTATCATGGGAGTAAAACTGGTAGCTTTGCAAGAAAAAGGAGAGAGAGTGAGCTGGAACATGAACATGCTCTTGCCCTCTCACCATGTGATCCCCTGTGCCACCTTGGGACTCTGAAGAGAGTTTCCACCAAGAAAAAGGGTCTTCACCGGATATGCCACCTTGACCTTGGATTTCCCAGACTCCAGAACTGTAAGAAATAAATATCTGTTTTTTACAAATTACTCAGTTTCATGTACTCTGTTATAAGCAAAAGAAAACAGGCAAAGACAGAGAGAGACAGATAGATAGATAGGACAGATATAGAAAAATAGATATATAAAGAAATTTATTATAGGAATTTGGTCATAGAATTCTGCAGAGTGAGAAAATTCTCACGATCTGCCATTTACAATCTGGATACCCAGAAAGACTGTGGTATAAATTCCAGTCCAAGTCTTAAGGCCTGAGAATCAGGAGCACCATGGTGTAAGTCTCAGTCCAAGGGCAAGGGAAGACCTATGTTCCAGCTCAAGCAGTTAGAAAAAGGAGAGAGAATTCACCTTTCTGTTCTATTCAGGTCCTCAGTGGGTTGAAGAATACCCACCCACATTGGGGAGGGCAAAGTGATTTACCCAGTCCACCAATTCAATTGATAATCTCTCTTCCAGAGTCACCCTCACAGACACACCCAGAAATAATGTTTAACCAGATATCTGGGTATGCTAAGGCCCAGTCAAGTTGACACATAAAACTAATCATCACAATCATCTTTAGGGAGTCAACAGTAAAAAATGGCTAGTATTATGAGTAAACATCAAAAACATGACAAACCTCTAGTATTATTATACACAAATTTTATGTACTTTAAATCTTGATTATTTCACTTAGTAATCACCTCATATGATAAAAATTATTAAGGTAAGGATAATTTTAATCTAATTTGATAACTAAGAAAATCGAAAAAGGGTAGCCTTGCATTTGTTTTTCAAAAATGAACCAATAAAACTTTTACTTTTTAAGCATATTTTAATCATTCAGAATACAACCTTTATCAATAACAATAGTAACCTGCAGAGTAGATTTTAAAGTAAAAATGGCAGGCCAAAGATCAAACAATGAAAGTCATATAGCATAACATTTTATAGAATGAATAGAGCACTACAAATAGTCTAGAATTTAGAAATATGATGTTTATATTGTTTAGATACTATAAATTGTAGTGAAAAGTTCAGCAAGCCATTGGGGGCATTTTTTGCTTTTCAAAACATCTCTAAACTGGTAAAGCTACCTACTATGATTCAAGGAGAGGAATGCATACCCCTCCCCCACAGCTCTCTTGTGTTTAATAACCATCACTGTCAGAAATGTCTGCCTTATACCAAATTAAAACCGTGCTTGGTAACTTCTGATTAGCTGATTTTCTCTCATTCTAACATTGGAAGGCAGTTGCGCCAATCTCCAAAAATAGCTTTGCAGTAGTGTACATGGAGCAGTCTTTTCAGAAAAATGTTTTATTCTAGACAGAAATGGTGAAAGGACAGATGGAAAGGAAAGATTGGGGAAATAAATCCTAGAGGGAGAAGTCCTGACTGCACTGTCATGAGGGGCAATGAAGGAAATCCCAGGGAACGTTGCCCACGCTCACAGACATTCTATCATCCCCGCCCCCTTTATCATTCCCCCACTTACTCTTATTTAAAGGCATTGGAACAGAAATCCAAATTGCCTTTGAGAAAGGTTAATTTATTTTGACTCAATTACAAAACTTCTATATAACTTGAATTTCATTAATAAGGCAGTCTTTAACCTTCCAACCCTCTCTTCAGACTAAAAGATTCAAATCGTTTCTTTGTTGTTTTGCTCATCTCTTGGGCTTTTCAACATTCTCTATACTCATCAAACTCTGTAGCAAAAAATTAGGTACTAGTCTTCTATAGGCCTATACTGGATTGAAATTCACATCTTTGTTTTTCTATCGTACTACCCCTCGTGTTTTGTTCTTGCAGAATTTTTACAGATATAGCACGAAACAGTGCCAATTTTCTCCTGACTCTAGCAGTCCAAGTTCATAGAGCATGTGGCTGGAGCAGATGCAGCAGACATGATGGAATATGAGAAGGTTTCTTTTCTGAGAGAACTGCACCCAGCATTTCTTCAAAACATTCAAAAATGCGTTCTATGAGAAGGCTCTAGGTTGGACAGGCCACATGCTATAACAGAGCTATCTGATTAAAAGCAATTCTTGAAAACGTGCTGTTTTGTTTATAAGATAAATGTTAGCATAACTCATATAACACAAAAACTTAAATGAAAAAAAAATTATCACTCTTTTTTGCAAATGAGTTAAACTCTTGGAATCAATGCAATACAGAAAAGCAGGTAGTAAGAACAGTGTGTTAGCATAATAAGTCCTTAAATCACAGATCTAATATTATTTCTGAAAGTTTTGGCAAGAGGAAAAAGTATCAAAGGAATTAGATAACAGCTTTTTTACTAGTGGGCTTAGCAAAGATTGATTGTCATGGGATGAGTGAAAACTTATATCTCTTTGATTAAAAATATAACTAACAAAATGCATGAATCTAATCTAAAGTATGATGTATTTCCAGATTCCAAGCTTATAGTAGGCCTATCTAGACTATATAAGCAAAATGACAAAATGCATTGTTACCCTGTTATCTGCTCTCTTTCTCTTCAAATTGAAATGATATATTAAAACTGAAAGCACACCAGAATTCAGAGTAATATTTCTGTTAAAAAAATGAGCATAAAAGGAGAATTAGATCTTGTCCTAATCAAGAATATTACAATTAAATATAAATGCCTCAGTTATGTAAAACCCAATCTAGTAAGCTGGATCTTAACAAACTATAAAATATTTACCTATTGTGATGGTTAATTTTAGTTGTCAACTTGACTAGATTAAAGAATACCTAGAAACCTAGGTAAAGCATTATTCTTGGAGGTGTCTATGACGGTGTATCCAGAGAATATTAGTACGTAAATCTGAGTGGGCTAGGTGGGGAAAATCTGCCCTCAATGTGGGTAGGAATCACCCAGTTGGTGGAGCCCAGAGAGAACAAAAACAGAGAAAAAGTGAACATGTCAATCTATCTGATGGAGCTGGGGTACGCTCTTCCTCCCCTGTCCTTGGGCAACAACTCCAGGTTTTGGACTCTAGGACTTACACCAATGGCCCCCCTGGGTTCTCATGTCTTTGGTTTCAGACTGAGAATTATACCATCGGCCTGCCTGATTCTGAGGCCTTTAGATTCAGACAAAGCCAGACAACTGGCATTCCATGATCTCCAGCTCTCAGACGGCCTGTCCTGGGACATCTCAGCCCCCCTAACCACATGAGCCAATGCCCCAAATAAATCCCCTGTCATATGTCTATATATATGTCCTATTGATTCTGTCTCTCTGACTATTATGGTAATATAGACCATAACAGATCCATGGGCCAAACTTCCCCATATAAGATCCTTTATCAAAAATTTTATAGACAGAAGGGATTCATAAACTATCAAATACAACTGGAGGAAAATATAATGATAAAAATATTCAATTATGCTACAATCAACAAAATAGGAATTAATGAAAAAAGTAATAAAAGAGGAGCTGTTTCCATCTATTGCATTGGAAAATTTATGTGACAATGCTCAATGCTGGATTAGAGAAAGAAATTTGGTAACACGTATCAAGAATTGTAAATATATTTGCATTCTTTAAATTTAAAAACTATTGTAAAAGCATATGACCAAACATCTTTACTGCCTGAAATCTCCACACCAAGAAAAACTCTCCTTTTCCAGGGAATTGGTTTGATTTTATTTTATGATACCGAGAATTGTGTAAATAATTATACCTCAGTGCTAACAATAACCAAATCTCCCTTCCTCCAATTTGGCTGCTAAAAATCCAAAATCTAATTTGATATACATTTTTAATAAATGTGTAAAATATCACAGCATGCATTTCATGCCCCTTGTTTCGGTTTATTTTTTCTATGCTTATTTCCCCATTACCCTGATTTTTTCAGGTGCCATTTTGATCTTGTGATTGCATACTTTTTGAAAGGTGTTTTACTTAAAGACTTTGGGGAATAAATAAATTAGATGTTCATTACATGAGATACTATGCAGAAAATAATTTTGACAGTACCTAGAACACAATAAATAATTTTAAAATGTTTATGATTGTAACATCATCTAAGAAAACCAAAAATTTGAATCAAAAATAAGAGAATTGCTATAGACTATAATATAACCAATTAAAACTACAGTAAAGACTGAAATGAAATGAAATTATACTTATGATCAAATATAATTTAAATTTTCCTATAAATGATAGGATAATTTAAGTGAAAAAGCATGCAGGAATTAAAAGTACACAGTTTTGTGTTTGTGTGTGTGTGTGTGAGAGAGAGAGAGAGAGAGAGAGAGAGTGAAAGAAGGTAGTAATGAAAGTATATGTGTATCCACAAAACGAAATATTTAAAAATGCCCACAATCTTACTAAAAGAGATTTGCTTCTCATTATACATATTTTCAAAATACTGTTGTTCTCACTTTACTACCAAACATAAAATGTTATCTTTTTAACAGAATTAAATGTTGTCAAATTTTGCTAAATGTTAAATAATTTATCTTACTTTCATGATGAAATGACTTTAATTTAAGCCTTTTCCTGGCCAAGGTCACAGTTCTTGGGCAGACAAAATTTTACAATTTACATTTTATTAAGAAGGCATGTAAGACCCAGATCAATAAGGAAACTTCCTGAGGCCAGAAATATTGATAAAGTTAGAGAGAAATTAGAGATCCAGTACCCAGGCATATTTTGGTTCTTATTGTGGTACTTTTCCTGTTGCATTTATGCTACGTATCTCTTACTATGCTTGCCTTCTGTAGTGGATTGAATTATGTCCCCCTAAAACTCATTGAAGGTTGAATTGTGTCCCACAACTTTTATGTATCAGAAACTTAGTCCCCACTGTGACTATTAAGAGGGTGGGAAATCCTATTATGGTAATTGAAAGGTGGAGCCTTGATGAGGTGATTGGATTGTAGGACCATGGTGTAGGGAATGGATTAAAAATTGTGGTCAGGGGTGTGGTTCTGAGGGCTTTAAAAAAAGAGGAGAGTCTGTCTGTCTTGTTCTCTCTTTCTGCTCTCTCTGCTTCCACCATCTTGCAATGTGAGACCCCTGGGTCACTGTCACCACCACCAGATGGACTTTGGACTTCCCAGACTCAGAAACGGTAAGCAATAAATTTCATTTTCTTATAAATCACCCAGTTCCGTGTATTTTGTTATAAACAACAGAAACAGACTAATACACCTTCTACGCCTGCTGAGAGATAAACCATGCATGTGACTTAAGTATGAGGTAGGCATATTTTTAAGGTTCATTTTCACTAAATTTAAATTAATTTGAAGCTTAGTGGAACAGCATTGTCAACTGTATCTTGGAGAAGCTCTCTACACTTCATTTCCTCCTCTGGGGAGGAGAGCTGTATTTCTCCTTGGGGACAGAATGGGCAGAGTCCAAGGAGTTAGACAACTTTAACTCCTTATGAGTTCAACTGTGAGGCATCAATGGGCAGACAGGGCATGTGTGAGAATCTTCAAAGCTCCTCATAGAGGCAGGACACAAGCAGAATGGAATGCAAAGCTGTGAAGTCTGGCGTCAGGCTGACAGTAGAAATGTGAGGGGAATCTGTTAAAGTCAGTGCTCAGGCTGAAGGCAGCTGGATGATGACAGGGTAGCCACAAGGGTCACTGCTCACACAGCACTTGTGCCATGACTGAGGGAGCTATGGGGCTCAGAACAGAGGAAGCAGCTGGACTGTGAGGTGGATCTAAGTGCTGAGGCAGGAAGCAGGTGGTCACAGGAGGAGGGAAAGACGAGGCTGGTGCTATAGAGCATCTGCCCCTCACATTGGTGCCTGTGGGAAGGCTCCACAAAGATTAAAATGTAGAGAAAAAAAACACATTTATTTTGATTAATCATTCTCAAAAGCAATTCTGATACCGACAATACTAAAAGGAAAGGGCTACTCTGGACCACAAAGCAAGAAAAGTGGATTTCTCCAGGGCTAAGTTGTCTCACAAAGAACGATGGCAACAAACACATTCCCACAAGAGGCTGGTGGCCAGTGAGGAATTTTTCACTTCTGACTTTTCCATTGACTGATTTGTGCCTGCGAGCAAGTTGCCAAATCTCTTTGAACCTATCTTCCTACTGGAAAAAAATGGACATCTTGCTGTAAAATATGCACCTCATTCCAGAGAGCAAAAGTTCCCAAACAGGCAAGCTACATTTGCAAAATGCTCTAATTTCAAAAGAAAATGTGCTGGTGTAAATGCTAAATATATAATCAAATTGAAATTCTCTTTATACAGTTTTATCTTAAGAGCACATCCTGAAATTATTGAATGGAACTTGCTGCTTTAAACAAGTTTCTGTTATACTTAGTAACAACAACAACAAAAAATCAGAGGTAAAGTTCCCTTCATATTGGCTATTTTAATGGAGATAAATAAAAAGTGTATTTTAAAGTATCCTTTTCCACTTACTGAAGGAAGATAACATTTGGAGCTTGCTTAGTTTATAGAAACACTAATACATTTTGTTTAGCTCATAAGAAGCTCATGTTTTCCTGACAATAAAATAAAATAAAGCCAGAGCCATCGTTACAGTTATTAAGAATATAACAAGTCAATTGAATATTAACTAGAACATTCTGTTTACTTTTGTGCATTTTTAGAGAGACACAATCTTAAAAATGAAAATATTACTCTCTGTAAAGTAGTATTACACACACACACACACACACACACACACACACACACACTTGACTAGTGCTCTCCTGGCTCATGCATTACATTCCTCTAAAGCAGTGTTTTCCAAACTTAACTAATAATGAATACAGATTCCCAAGTTCCTACGCAGTAAATTCTGAATCAGTAGATCTAAGGAAGGTAATCTGAATTTTTGATAAGCACAGTAGGGAACAAGGAAGCTTAAGAAGCACTTCTGTAAAAGACCACTCAGTACTGTCTTAGGTACATAACTCAATTCACCTAGATTCTGTCTTAGGACAGACCAACCATGACAGGACTAATAAACTGTGCATGAAATTGATTTCATCTATATTGGAAACATAATTTGTCCTGCAGTATGTCCTGTGTGCAGTTGACTTGTGTTTTTATTCCAATTGTTCATTTGTGGTCTGATCGTGGGTGATAACCTCATTTATAGGCAGGATTTTAATTTTTCTCAATTTTAAAGTTTGCTTTTCTCCCTTCCTCAGTTTACGAATTTTTCAATGAGATCTCAAGTCCAATTTCTTTTAGCTGATTTCGGTCCAAGGTAAAAGTTTAAACCCAACCAAAGCTCACTGCAATGAACATGGTCAGAACAGAAGAATGGAAGTTGTACCTTTTATTATTTTATCTTTTTTATACTTTGTAAATACCTTTTCATTTAATATATGTTAGAACTGTTATCTTAGCAAATTTTAGACACTAATAGGGTGGTTCACACTCTTATTATCTTAGCCACCATGGTTATTGGTGCTGTATTATAATGGGATCAGACTGAAACAAGAAATATCCGTGTGATTTTGTTTCCTTGTTTTACAAACTTTTCACATCTTATCATCTCAGCATAAAAACAATTACCAGGACAGAGTGCACTGTACCAGAAAACTACATGTCCTCACATTCTATGTCCTTGAGCAAATTTGAACCGGAAAAAAAAAAAAAAAATCTCTGCTAACACAAATACATTGAAGTAACAGACATATACACTTAGCTATGCCTACCACTATCTAAGCTGTATATCATGAATAGTATACTTTAAGAAACTACACAAATTCTCTTTGATCATTAGATAAAGTGCTGCTGCAAATTTACATGGTACCTAATTTAACCACCAGTGAATACATAAGGCTATGAGAGAATGGAGTCAGATTGCAATCTACCATATAATGTGTACTCACCCAGGTTATGCATTGTGTTTGAAACTATTTCCCTTATAGGTATAGGAGTGGGGTGATACCATTAGGTTATTACCTAGAGGAATGTAAAACCAATTTGGATTTATCCAAAAAACAAAATTTTACAATTTATAGAAGACGGTTCATTTAGTTTCAATTAATAATAAATAAACCACCTTATAACAAAAAGCATAGTCTTTGCTACTTGAATATCTGTAAGAAGAAAAAAACATGAAGAAACACTCAACAAAATAGTGTATCGTGACTGTAAAAGTGAAGCTCAGATAACTGCTGTGAGCCATCCTGCTATAGGGAACAGCATGGGAGCCTGAGTGATACCCCTTGTTCTGCAGGCTACAAGGGGGTCCCATGTGTGTGGCACGGCTCCATGGAAGTTCTTGTTGGTTCACCTTTGGTTGCTTGACCAGGCTTCCCAGAATTAAACAGCCTAACCTCTTGGCTTAGGATGGCTTTGGGAAATTCCCTGGAGTTTCTCAAAGGACATGTTAAAATACATCAAAATTAACTGGTTTATTTAAAAGATATTGTCAGTACTAAAGGTGTTTTTGATGCATGTTCCCGATATGGGTTGGCTCTATTTAATTTCATTATTAATCTTCCTTCTTGGTGATGTGGGCATGGGCGCGTTGTGGTTGTGGTCATGCTCTTGTACATGTGGAATGAAGTTATTGTGTTGGATTTCTATCCACCTTCCCCCTGGGAAACGGTGGGTCCGAGTGCAGTGGTGCTTACAACTAATTGATCATCAACCAGTTACAGATTTCTTTGTTTCTCCCACTCCCATAGTTTCATTTGATTTACCAAGAACATGTTTTTTCCCTAGTAATAATAAGAATGATATATTGCGTTTTTGTTAGTTTGAGTAGGATCATTTAATTTTTCACTTTGTTCCTTGTACTGTTCCCAGAGTCAATTGGTAAAGAAATTAGAAAGTTTTACTATAAAGATAAATAGGTAAAATAGTAAAAATATATAATAAGGTTTTTGATATTAATAGATTTTGTTTAGATTAGTTTATAGTATAATTGTTTTTAATAGTAGTATAAAATATAATAAAAGGCTATAATCAAGTTTTATTATATAAAATCATCTTGTATATATTGTGATTTGGTCATAAATTACAATAATAAAAATAAACATAAGACATTAAATTGTTAAATATAAGTAAGATTTTATAAGAAATTAAAATATAAGTTTATGTGTAAGTTTAAAAGGTCAAGAATTGTGATTCAGACCAAAAGTCTGATGCTCTCTAATGCCAAGAATGCTGCTATTGTATAGTTTCCTGGCCACAAGCCGCAGGCTTTCGGGGGAATTATTGATGCATGAGTAGGTGTTCTTGTCACAACATGGGAGCCTTGGAACATTTTGACCTTTCTTTTTCAATAGAAACAAAATAAAAAAAATGTTTTGATTAAAAGATAAATCAATGTGCAAAAAATTAGGTAAAAAAATATAAATAAAGCAAGATTTTTGTGGTTGTTATCCACACTTGCACTAGACATCTGTGGTCCGTCTCTTTCTTTCCTCGCTGATGCCGCACCACCTATTCAGGTCCAACGAATCCTGTGGAGCTGGTCTCCAGCAGATAACGTTACTCTAAATATTCACAATATGCAAACCCGGATGATAGGAAAACAATACAAACTTCAAATTACATTCCTTTCCTTTAATGCCCTAAGCTAACATAAATTTTTAAAATCCAAAGTAACTACTAGTTAAGAATATATTTTCTAAATAAAATATGTGTAAATATTAAGTAATTCTAACAGAGTTGCTTAAGAGACCAGAGTAATATTTTTGTTTTCTTTTTTTCTGTGACTTTGGTGAGTCTGCAGGATGAATAGATCCTTTTTCTAAGTCACTTGATACCAACAGTGATTTTTATAAAATTTAGCAGGCTAATTTTTAAATTAATATGGAAAATTAAAGGGCCAAGAATAGCCAAGATATTTTTGTTGAAAAAGAATAAGGAGTTGGAATTTGCCCTACCAGATATCAGGACTTATTATGATGCTATGAGAAATATGATAGGGGTAGTGGTGTATTAGGGTTTCACAAACTAACAGATTAAATATAAGAAAGAGTGTAGACAGACACATGCATATATGGAAACTTGATATATGACAAGGGTGGTATATAATATCAGTTCAAAATGAAAAACTAAATACATAAATAATGGAACTGAAGAAACATGATTATCCTCACATATGTAAGAAATTGGAGAAAATTATACCTTACAATGAAGCAAATTTGGGTAGATTATGAACTTAAATATCAAAAACAAAGCTTTAAACATTTAGTAGAATAATACCTTTCTGACCTTGAGATAAAGAACACTTTTAAAAACAAGACAGAAAAAGTGCTAGCTACACAACGTGATTGATGAAATTGATTCTATTTAAATTATGAATTTCAATTTTTTGAAAGGCACTTAAAATAAGGAAAAACAAGGTGAAAACTGGTAGAAGATACTTGTGATAATATAACTGATAAGGAACAGGATTAAGGTTATATTAAAAACAAAGAAACCCTTCTAAAAAATCAACAAGAAAAGGACAACCTGAAAAAGAAAAACAAAAACAAAAAATGACAGAATGGGCAAAATACATCAACAGGCATTTCCAAGAAGTAGAAATGAATAATTACCAGTCAGGATAGGAAGACAATGTCAACCCCTTGTGATTAGGGAAATCCGAATAACTATTACCAAATAATAAATTGTTTAAGTCACCCAAACTGTGGTACTTTGCTACAACAGTCCTACCTAACAAACAAATACACCTCACAAAATCTGATCTTTCATAGTGAACAAAACGTTTAGGGAGAATTGGGGATATAATAGCATTAGAAAATCATTACAAGTAAATTGGGCATTAGATATGGAAGGACAACTTGGTTGCTGGAAAACTGGTCTGTCGGTATTTTCCACAGTCAGGCTCAGGCATACATGTCAGAGGTATATCTACCTGCACCACCTCCTCCCAAGAGCCTGCTGTTGAGAGGAGTTGGCGGTTTCCATACCATGATTCCTTAAACTTTAAAGCAAATGCGAACCCATAACCAGTATTCATAGTGACTAACCACCCAAAACTAGACATTTGTTGTTTTTGCTTTTGTTTTTTGCCATTTGGCATTCACTCCAGTTCTTAAACTATGCCTTAATTTCAAACTCTAGCAGCACTTAGCCAAGCACATGGACATTTGACCTAAACTAGGCCATCAGGTGCTTCTTACCAGGGATATGAATTTCTTCCAGGACAATGAGCATGGCCACATTACAACTTTCATTGGCCATTGGAATTTTTGCTTTTGTGGTCTCCTTATTTTATTTTTAAAAATATTAGTAATTATATTTTGCATGTGTGTTGTTATAAAAAAAAATGCAGCTGGGTTAAATTCATGTTTTCTTTTGATTTTAAAATAAACTAAAACATTTTTCTTGACACTTAATAGTTCTGTGGGTGCTAGGCATCATGCCTACTGTGCCTGGTGGATAACTTAGCCCTAACAAGAATTTTAGTTTAGCACTCATTATGCTGTGCCCTGGTCAGTTTCCTTTACCTTTACTGGGCTTTCTGCTTTTTAGCCTTTCAAAGATTTTTTTTTTTTTATTGATTTTTCAACTCAGAATGTGGTCTTCCTACCCTATCTTGTTTTTTCAAGATAGAATTAAGTCTTCAGAATATATGAACCCTAAAACAAGTTTGCTGTCATAGAACTCTTCTGTATGACACAAATCCATGATGCAATGCATGGGAGATGTTTCAGGTCAGGGGAGTCTGTATAACTTACAAAGCACCCACCAAGTAAGTGAACTCTCAGTTTGCTTTTTAAAAAGTATTTCATCATTATCAAGTTGTTCTCTGGGTTTCAGTAAAACAAACATAACCAAAAAAAAAAAAAAAAAAAAAAAATCAGATCTCCAAATACTCATTTTTTCTGAAAATTCTACATAGACTAATTGCATCATAAGTCAAGCAAATATAGCATTCAAATACCCCAGCTGATGAGAAACACAAATACTAATTGTGAAAAAGTGAACAGCAGCCGCAGCAATTTGTTTATATGAGCAAGGTGTTCTTATGCTAAACATTAATGGATTAGCCTCATTTCAAAAGCGAGTCTGCTTCTAAGTTACCTGGTAATCTAACAATGACACAAATAGAATGAAAGGTTAATGTGCATAACACATTTAGAAAAGTGCCTAGCACATAATTGGTGCTATATAAATCCCCATGATTTTATTCTTATCCTTGAGCCTTGTGACAACTGCCTTGGAGTAACTTTTGTGTGTGTGCAAGGCAAAGGCAATTTATAAATGTTTGAATGGATGAAACAACAAATGAAAAAAATAAAAGAAATGAAAGGGCCCGGAGACAAGCTGAAGGGATGAGAAGCCCAGGCGGTGAAATTTAAGGAGGCCTTTACTCTCAAGGTCATACAAGTGCAGAATCAGTACTTGCATGACCTTAACAGTCAGTACCCCCTTAAAACTTGCACCTTAGGGACCTCAATGTCTATCCTAGTCCATCCTTCATAGGCCAAAATAGTGGTATATTCACAAAGGAAAATCAAAATGTGTTTGTAATGTTTGATTTGGTTACAACGCCTGGTTTAAAATTAGCTCCCGTTCTCTAGAACCTAGAAATGAAACAAACCTAATGACCAGTCCCTCTATTGCAACATTTCTTCAAATACAATATGATAAAGAGGTATTTGTTAGACACATGCTTCCATTTATCCTTTTCTTTCAAGCCTTCACATCTTTATGATTAATATTTTGTTTTGTGTCGTTTTTTCAGAAGTTATATTGGCTTAGCTCAGTAGTTAATATTGCTCAATTATAGATGAAGAGAATTATTAAGCTATAAAATTTTCACATTAGTGTATGATGTTTATTGCAAGTATGCAGCTCAGCCCACAAAATCAGGTGTTAAGAAATAATATTTTCTGTATTTTTCTACAATGGAAATTAATTTCTGACTCTATGCATTCATTCTGCGTGTCTGTTGGAAAAATTTAATCTTATTCATTCTTTAACAGCCCTCCTTATCCACCCCAGTATTGTTCAACTATCTTGAGATCTTAAACAGTGCCAAAGCATTGGGATGGGAATTAGGAGGCATTCTGATAAGAGGTCAGCAATCAGGTACGTAAAGCTTATCCAACTTCAACGCCAAGCACAACTCAAGTCTTTTTTTAGTTTCAATATAGATAGTACACAATTAAATCATATTCTTTAAGAGGTATTGTTATAGGGTCAAGATTTGGGAAAAAAACTTCTTTGATAAAGAGTTATCTTAGCAAACAGAATTCATTATTAGCCAATGAGCAAAGTGAAGAAAACTGAGGAATTATTAATAAGGAAAAGTAGGCAATTGCTAATTAAAACACTAAGCAAAGGTCAATCATGGTAAATGACTGCAATTTTCCAAAATCTGCTAAAACTTGATCTCTGTTTTTGCAATACCAGGGCACTGCTAATTAATTTTCATGCCAGAAGGAAAGATTAGATTACTATGACTTTTTAATTCATAGTTTAGTTCCACTGAATCAGGGCATATCTCAGAGTGGGCCTCTAACGAAAGTTCAAAATGGTGAAAGAAATGGGGGGGGGGGGGAATGTTCCCATTAATGTAAGAAACAGCCTGAGGGTTTTATTCAATTTCCTGCTTTTCAGAGGCAAGGGCACTTCTGAAAAGATGGAAGAAAGAGCACATAAAGGAGGACCCATCTCTTGCTGCCAGTCTTGCAGTCAAATTTGATATTGCCTCTTTCCACCTAAATTCCCAACTGATTTCTAAGAAGCGTAGGGAACATCGCCTGTTAATTTACAAATAGGTATCCTGAATTTGCCTTTGTTATCATGTGACTCTCACGTTTTGAATGGATCACAGTGAATACTCTTGATTGTTTCTAGTTCTTTTGAAGGAGAGCTACTTTAGAAATAATTTCATAATCTGGAGAAAAGTAGTGAAGAAACCATTAGGAATAGTTGAGGTAAATGAAAAGTAAGCTAAGTCAAAGACATGAGTATTCTAGGAGAGAAATTACTTTTAAGAGCACATCTTGATCTCTGTTCACTTCTAATCATAAATAATTAAATTTAAGTCAGTAAAAGAGAAGCTTCCACTTTGTTCATATTAATCACTGTTACAGAGTAGTGAAAAAATGACATGTGGTTTTAATATCATGATGTGATTTTGCTTTATAAATATTTATAACTAACATAGTTTGGTTTTAACAGCTTTCCTGTAAGTGTATGAAAGCAGAAAAATACCACACTTCAAAAGTAACATCATAAGCTATAAATAAATATTTTTTACAAATCATTAGCAACATTAGAGAAACTCAGAAACACTGAAATATCATTATAATCAGAAATTTAAATAAAATTTTATACATATATACATATATATATATATATACACACACTCATAAACGTATACATACCCACTCACAGGCATATTAGTATAACAGGTAGAATTTATTCTTGTTCTCCCATCACAAACACAATTTTGTGCTCATTTGTCACTCAGTATGTGATCTCATACATAGAAAGAATGATTAGTATTTTCCTCTTTAAATTATCATCTGCTCATTTGCTGCTTACATGTAAGCAAGAAAAGTGTCTAATTGTAAGATGAAAAAAAGTAGTCTCTTCTTCCATGGACTTTCCATCATTTAATATTAATATAACAGAGGTGGAAATAGGAGTTACTTAGGTTTTAGTGTTCATTTGAACAACTTACCTCACAAGCTTATTAAAATGCTTACCCTAATCTTACAAAGTCATATTTTGAAGTTGGGTATGGAAATTTGCATTTTGAACAATCAACTCAAATGTTTTTCATGCACTCCAAAGTTGGAGACTGATTCATCTCTATGTCATTATCTCTTTTAATGAAAGCATTGCACAGTTTTATTTAAATATAACTCTATTTTGAAACACTAGTACTACTATTAAAGCAATTAGGCTTGTCACTGATAAACAAATTTGGAAAGAACAGAAAGAAATTCAAAATAAACATATTTAGGAGTCACACCTTACCAAACTAATAATACCAATTAAAACAATGTCTAAGTGCCCATAAATAGATGAATGGATAATGAAAGTGTGGTATGTATGTATTGGAACACCATTTAGCATTAAAAAATTAGGAAATCCTGCCATTTGTGATAATATGGACAAACCTGGATGACATTTTGTTAAGTGAAATAACCCAGGCACAAAAAGTAAAATACCGGGGCCGAGCCCATGGCGCACTCGGGAGAGTGCAGCGCTGGGAGCGTGGCGACGCTCCCGCCGCGGATTCGGATCCTATATAGGAATGGCCGGTGCACTCACTGGCTGAGTGCCGGTCACGAAAAAGACAAAAAAAAAAAAAAAAAAAAAAAGTAAACTACCACAGGATCTTGCTGAATCTAAAAACATTGAATTCATCAAAGTAGAAAGAAAGCCGTAAGAGCAGGGATGCTCAAGGCCTTGGGGGGTCTTAACCCCAGCACCCCTGTGCGGAGGAAACAGGACAGGAATCAAGGGAGATTACTCTCCAGCTTTAAGATTTGATGCCTTCCCTGCTAAATTTTTGACATGCTTAGAACCTGTTATCCCTTTCTTTTGGTCTATTGCCCTCTTTTTGAACAGAAATATGTATCCTGTGCTTGTCCTACCATGGTATCTCGGAAGTAGATCACTTGTTTTGATTTCACAGGTAAAACTTTGAAATTTTGAGTTGGTGCTGGGACAAGTTAACATTTTAGAGCTATGAGTATGGAATGAATGTATTTACATGTGAAAAGGTCATGTATTTGGGGGGCCAGCGATGAAATGCTACGGGTTGAATGTGTCTCCCCAAAATTCATGTGTTGGAAACTTGATCCCCATTGTAACAGTGTTAAGAAATTGGGAAATCAGATTATGGTATTTTAAAGGTGGGCCCTTTACGAGGTGATTGGATAGTGAGGACTATGCCCTCATGAATGAATTAATCCATTCATGGAGTAATGGGTTAATGGTTTATGGGTTATCATGAGTATAGACTGGTGGTTTATAAGAAGAGCACTTGAAAGAGCTCTTGCCATTCTCACCATGTGATGTCCTGCATCACCACGAGACTCCATATACAGCTGCCACCAAAAAGATCCTCACAAGATATGACCCTTGGATCTTGGACTTCCCAGCTTCCAAACCCATAAGAAATATTTTCTTATAAATTACCCAGTTTCAGGTATTCTGTTACCAGTGAGAAAATCCATGTTGGGCTAATACACCTCTCTTTAATATTGTCCTTTGCCTTCTTGGATGTTCCTTAACCTGGTGTTAATGCTTGAGACTGAGAGTGTTAACTGGATCTAGATGAGAAAAGATAAACATAAGAGAGATAAAATACTTTGACATAGAAGCTGATCAAGTCAGTGAAAGAGCAAGTGCATTTCATTTCATTACGTCATGGCTGAAGGGACACAATATACCTTAGAAACATACCAGAATTTGTAAAGACTACATGAATTTTTTGATATATATGTGATCTCCCAATCCTCAAAACTGACATTTCCATATTTTCCCCCCAGAATATTCTACCGTTAAGAATCATAATTCATTAATGTTATAGTTAAAATTTAACCATAATAAATAGACATCAAAAACTTTTTAAAAAAATTTTACTGTAGTAAAATATATAAAACATGTATTTTACCATTTTAACTATTTCTAAGTGTACAGAGGTTAGAAGCATTAAACACATTTGTATTTTTATGCACAATCATGAACTTTATTTTTATTATGTATACCATTACTAAGGAACATCTAGTACTGTTTTCCATTCTATCCCTCAGTACCTAACACAATGCCTGAGGCTCAACCATTGCTGGGTTAATGAATGAATGGATCAAAGCCTCCCTGTCTTTTAAGAGTTGGATGAAATTAATGTGTTTGGAAATATTTTAAATAATAATGGTAAAGTATATACATACTGCCATCCTCATCTAAGACAATGGTCCTTAATCTTTTGGTTCATGTACATCAGATTAACTCACAGAGCTTGATATAACAATGCAGATGCTTGATCTACTCTCAGAGAGTTCTGTTGAGCCCTGACAGGAGATTTTGAAATCTCCCATTTTAAGGTGTCTCCTAGTTTGAAATCTATGTTATTACTCCATTGATGAATGTTGTATTAGTGTTGCAGTTTCCACATACACCTCTGAGATTTTCTGAAATGAAAACAGGACATGCGATGCAATGCATAAAAGAGTAATTAAACACAGTTACAGATGAGGAAACAGGCTGAGGGAGATAAGTAATTTACCCAATGTCATATAGAAATCAAGGTCAGAAACAGGACGTGTACATGTCTGACAGGTTCCAAAGCCTCTTTTGACAGCAAGAGGTTCATTTGCCCTTTTTATTGCTTAGATGTAATGAACTGATTAATTAACAAATAACAGAAAGCCTAAAAATTTTAGTCATTTGATTACTAGGTTAAAGTATGAAATAAGTTTCTTGGCAAGTGAGTTAATTGATGAAGTCGTACAAATATTTACTGAGTGCCTGTTGCTTCCAGGTCTTAGAGACACTCTCTACACGCTTTTTTTCCTGCACATTATTTATTTATTTTTGAATGTTTTAATTGACAAATAAAAATTTTATGTATTTATCATGTACAATATGTTGCTTAGAAATATGTAAACATTGTGGAATCGCTAAATTCAGCTAATGAACATATGAATTACCTGACATATTTACCTTTTTGTTAAAATCTACTCTCTCAGCAATTTTTAAGAATACAATACATCGTTATTAACTATAGTCACCACTTTGTACAATAAACAGATCACTCAAACTTATCCCTCCTATCTAACTGAAACTTTGTATCCTTTGACAAATATCTCCCCAACTCTCCACCCGACCCCTGCTGCCTCTTCGTCTACAGCCCCTACAATCTATGCTCTCATTCTGTGAGTTCAATTCTCTTAGACTACACATATAAGTGAATAAGTCATATTGTCTTTCTGTTCCTGGATCATTTCACTTAACATAGTGTCCTCCAGGTTCATCTATGTTGTTGCAAATGACAGGATTTATTTAAGGCAAAATGTTGTTCCACAGTGAATATATACCACATTTTCTTTATCCATTCATGGAAAACCTCAGATGGACACTGAGGTTGCTTTCATATCTTGGCTACTGTGAATAATGCTGCAATGAACATGGGCATGCAGCTATCTCTTCAAGATACTAATTTAATTTCCTTTTTATATATGCCCATAGTGGGATTACTGGATCATTTGGTAGTTGTATTTTTAATTTTTTGAGAAATTGTATACTGTTTTTTAGCTGTACTAATTTACATTTCCACCAACAGTGTGCAAGGGTTTCCTTTTCTCTGCATTCTCTCCAACACTTGTTATATTTTGTCTTTTTGGTAATGGCCATTCTGGCAGGTGTAAGATGTTATATCATTGATGTTTTAATTTGTATTTCTCTGATGATTAGTAACTTTTTCATATGCCTGTTAATCATTTCTATGTCTCCTTTTGAGAAATGTCTGTTCAGAACCTTTACCCATTTAAATCGGATTGTTTTCTTACTATTAAGTTGTTTGAGTTCTTTGTATATTTTGGATATTAACCCCATGTCAAATGTATACTTTGCAAATATTTCCTCCTGTTCTGTAGATTGTTTCTTCACTCTGTCAATTGTTTCCTTGGCTATGCAGAAGCTTTATAGTGTGATATAATCCCATTTGTCTAATATTACATTTGTTGCCTTTGGTATTGCATTCATATTCAAAAAAATATTGTCTAGACCGATATGTTTTTTTCTCTATATTTACTTCTAGTAGTTTTACAGATCCAGGTCTTATGCTTAAGTCTTTAATCCATTTTGAATTGATTTCTGTATGTGGTGTTGCATAAGTGTGTAGTCTCATTCTTCTGCTTGTGGATATCTAGTTGATCCTACATCATTTATTGAAGAGACTGTCCTTTCTCCATTGGTTTGTCATGGCACCGTTGTCAAAAATCAATTGGCCATAAATGTGTGGTTTTATAATTGGGTTCAACATCATGAATTTTTAAAAATACGGATGTCAGAGAGGACTGAGAGCCACCAGGGCAACAGGGCCCCAAGCCACCCACACTAGAACAGGAAGTCACCATGCCGCAGGACTCCCAGCTCAGGCCAGTCCCCATAGCAAAGAGAGGCCAGAGCCACCCACCCACAGGCCCCAGGGAAGCCGTGCCAAATTGTCAGTCCCTTCAGGATCTTAGGCAGAAACTAGGTTGAGTGAGTGGATGGTGAAATCCTCTGCCACAATGACTAAACACCAAAGGAAAAATACCAGAAATATGAAAAATCAAGGACAACACCATCAAAGAAAATAATAACTCTCAAGCTCTAGATTCTATGGAACAGAATCTAGAGCTTGAGAGTTATTAAAATGATTGATAAGGAATTTTGAGCAACAACTCTAAGGAAACTAAATGAGATACAAGAAAACTCAGTTAGACAACACAATGAAATGAGAAAAGGTATACAGGACCTGAAAGAAGAAATGTACAAAGAAATCAATGCCCTGAAAAAGAATGAAGCAGAGCTTGCAGAGCTGAAGAATTCTTTCAACAAAATAAAAAACACAACAGAGAGTTTAACCAGCAGGCTAGAACAAGCAGAAGAGAGAATTTCTGACCTTGAAGATGGGTGTTCGAAATAACAAAGGCAGAACAAAAATATCAATAATAATAGTAATAATAAATATACTTAAAAACGTTAAAGAAAATCTAAGAGATAACATACAACCTTAAGCACTCAAATATCTGAATCATGGAAGGGGAGGAAAAAGGAAATGGCATTGAAAACATATTCAATGAAATAATAGCAGAAAACTTTCCAGGTATAGAGAAAGACATAGATCTTCAGATTCAGGAGGATCAAAGATCCCCAAACATATTCAACCCAAAAAGGTCCTCTCCATGACATGTTACAGTCAAACTGGCAAAACTCCAAGACAAAGAGAGAATCTTAAAAGCTGCAAGAGAGAAGTGTCAAGTCACCTATAAGGGAGCCTCAATCAGACTAACATCAGACTTTTCATCAGAAACCCTAAAAGCCAGAAAACAATGGGATGTTATATTCAAAATACTAAAAGACAAATATATTTCCAACGAAGAATACTTTACCTAGTAAGACTATCCTTAAATGAAGGACAAATAGTATATCTCTCAGACAAACAAAACATGCAGCAGTTCACTACCACAAAACCAGCCTTATGAGAAATTCTCAAGGGAGTACTGGGTTTGGTACCTGAAAAACAGCCTCATTGCTGTAAATACTCAAGAAAGAACAAAACCCACTAGCAAAATAAAAATGCTAACAATAAAGAGAAAAAAACAGTTTACCACCCCAAGAAACAAACAAACACAGAAGACAAACAGTAAATCAGAAAAAAAGGAACAAAAGATACTTAAAACATCCAAACAAAAATCATTAAAATGCTAGGAGTAAATCAACACCTCTCAATAACAACTCTTAATGTAAGGATTAAATTCTGCACTCAAAAGACACAAACTGACTGACTGGATTAAAATCGTGGACCCAACAATGTGCTGTCTTCAAGAGACTCATCTCACCAGCAAGGACACAGACTAAGAGTGAAAAGATGGAAAAAGATATACCATGCAAATAGAAATGAAAAACGAGCTGGAGGAGCTATTCTTATATCAGATAAAATAGACTTTAAACCAAAAACCATAAAAAGAGATAAAGATGGCCAATATGTAATGATAAAAGGATCTATCCATCAAGAAGACATAACAATCATGAATATATATGCACCCAATGTCAGTGCAGCCAAATTTATAAAGCAAACACTATAAGACCTAAAAAATGAGATAGGCACTAGTACCATAATAACAGGGAACCTGAACACCCCACAATCAATATTTGGACAGATCATCTAAGCAAAAAATCAATGGAGAAACAAAATATCTAAACAGCATGTTAGACCAATTGGATTTGGCAGATATCTACAGAACATTCCATCCAACAGCCTCAGAATACTCATTCTTCTCATCAGCACATGGAACATTCTCCAGGATAGACCACATGTTAGATCACAAATCAAGACTCAAAAAATTCAAAAAAATTGGAATTATTTCATGTATTTTCTCAGATCAAAATGGATTAAAATTAGAAATCAATAAGAAAAAAAAACCCTGGAAACTATACAAACACATGGAAATTAAACAACATTCTACTTAATGACATATGGGTCCAAGAAGAAATTAAACAGGAAGTCAAAAAATGTATTGAGACTAATGAAAATAATGACATATCATACCCAAACCTATTGGATACTGCAAAAGCAGTACTAAGGGGGAACTTTATCACATTAAATGCTAACTTCAGAAGAATGGAAAGATGGCATGTAAAGAACCTAACACTTCACCTTAAAGAACTAGAAAAACAAGAACAATCCCAATGCAAATTTAGCAGACAAAGAAATAATTAAGATCAGAGCAGAACTTAATGAAATAGAAAACCAAAAAATGATGCAAAAGATCAATGAAGCAAAAAGTTGTTTTTCTGAAAAGATAAATAAAATTGACAAACCATTAGGAAGGCTAACTACAAAAAGAAGGGATAAGACCCAAATAACAAAAAATTAGAAGTGAAAAAGGTGATATTGCAACTGACACCTCAGAAATACAAGGAATCATTAGAGACCACTATAAACAACTATATGCCAACAAATATGAAAATCTGGAGGAAATGGATAAATTTCTAGACATACACAAACTACCAGAACTGAGACAAGAAGATACAGAAAATCTGAAAAGACCAATAAAATAAAAGAGATTGAAGCTGTTATCAGAAGGCTCCCAACAAAGAAAAGCCCAGGACTGGACGGGTTCACTGCAGAGTTCTACCAAACCTTCAAAGAGGAACTGATACCAATTCTCTACAAACTGTTCCAAAAGATTGAAAAAGGCCATTCTGCCAAACTCATTGTATGAGGCAAACATCACTCTGACACCAAAACTAGACAAAAATGCAACAAAAAAATAAATCTACAGGCCAATACCCTTGATGAATATAGATACAAAAACCCTCAATAAAATCCTAGCTAACGGAATACAGCAACAGAAACACAAAATTATACACCATGATCAAGTGGGATTTATCCCAGGGATGCAAGCGTGGTTCAACATATGCAAATCAACAAATGTAATACACCACATCAGTAATCAAAAACAAAGATCATATGATCATCTCTATAGATGCTGAAAAAGCATTTGACAAAATTCAACATTCATTTTTGATAAAGACTCTCTATGAGTTATGTATAGATCGAACATATCTCAGCATAATTAAAGCCATATATGTTAAGCCCACTGCCAATATCATCCTAAATGGGAAAAATTTGAAAGCTTTTCCATTAAGAACAGGAACTAGATAGACAAAAATGCCTACTTTCACCACTCCTATTCAACATAGTGTTGAAAGTACTAGCCAGAGCAATCAGAGAAGAGAAAGAAATAAAAGACATCCAGATTGGAAAAGATGAAGTCAAACTGTCCATGTTTGCAGATGATATGATCTCATACATTGAACAGCCTAAAGCCTCTACAAAAAACAAAACAAAACAAAAAAAACCTCTTATTAGAGTTGATAAATGATATCAGCAAAGTTGCAGGATACAAATCAACACATAAAAATCAGTATCATTTCTATACTCAAACAATGAACATGCAGAAAAAGAAATCAAGAAAGCTAGCCCATTTACAATAGCCACCAAAAAAATAAAATACTTAGGAATAAAGTTAACCAAAGATGTGAAAAATCTCTATGATGAAAACTACAAACCACTGTTGAGAGAAATTAAAGAGGATACAAGAAGATAGAAAAATATCCCATTCTCTTTGATCAGAAGAATTAACATTGTGAAAGTGTCCATACTACCCAAAGTGACCTACATATTCAATGCAATTTCCATCAAAATTCTAATGACATTTTTCTCAGAAATGGAAAAAGCTATCCTAACAATGATATGGAATAACAAAAGACCACAAATACCCAAAGCAATTCTGAGCAAATAAATAAATAAATAAAGCTGGAGGTATAACACTATCTAACTTTAAAATATATTACAAAGCTATAATAACCAAAACAGCATGTACTGACATAAAAACAGACATGTGAATCAATGGAAGAGAATAGAGAATCCAGAAATCAACCCATACACCTACAGCTATCTGATCTTTGACAAAAGCACCAAGTCTGCACACTGGGGAAGAGACTCCCTCTTCAGCAAATGGTCTAGGAAAACTGGATACTCATATGCAGGAGAGTAAAACTAGACCTGTACCTCTCACCATATACCAAAATCAACTCAAAATGGATTAAAGAATTAAATATACATCCTGAAACAATAGAAAGTCCTTAAAGAAAACATAGGGAAAACACTCCAGGAAGTAGGATTGGGTCCTGACTTCATGAAGATGACCCCAAAAGCACAGGTGACCAAAGGAAAAATAAACAAATGGGATTATATCGAACTAAAAAGCTTCTGCACAGCAAAAGAAACAATTAACAGAGTGAAAAGACAACCAACAGAGTGGAGAAAATATTTGCAAAATATACATCTGACAAAGGATTAATATCCAGAATCTACAAGGAACTCAACACCTTTACAGCAAAAAGACAAGTAACCCAATTAAAAAATGGGCAAAGGAGCTGAATAGGCATTTCTCAAAGGAAAATATACAAATGGCCAGCAGACACATAAAAAAATGCTCAACATCCCTCAGCTTTCAAGAAATGTAAATCAAGACCAGTTTGAGATACCATCTCACTCCAGTTCAGATGGCTAATATCCAAAAGACTGAGAAGGATATATGCTGGCAAGATTGCAAAGAAAAAGGAACCCGCCTAAACTGTTGTTGGGATTGCAAAATGGTGCAGCCTCAATGGAAAATGGTACGGAGGTTCCTCAATTACAAATAGATCTGCCATATGACCCAGCTATTCTACTGCTAGGCATATACCCAGAGGAATGGAAATCATCACATCAAAGGGATAAATGTATTCCCATGTTTACTGCAGCACTATTTACAATAGCCAAGAGTTGGAACCAGCCCAAATGTCCATCATCGGATGAGTGGATAAGGAAAGCGTGGTATATCTCCACAATGGAATACTATTCCGCTATAAAAAAGAATGAAAGACTACCATTTGCGGCAACATGGATGGGCTTAGAAAAAATTATATTAAGTGAAATATGTCAGGCATGGTAAGAGAAATACTGCATGTTCTTACTTATTTGTGGGAGCTAAAAATAAATAAATAAATAAATAAATATACAAACAAATTGGGGCAGAGGAGAAGACAAAACAATCACAATTCCTTTAACTTTTTAAGACAAGTGAACAGATATGATTTCGATGGGGGGAGGGGGAGGGGGAAAGAGGAATTGGTAAAGGGTCACAAAAATCAACTGCATTGTATATTGATAAATTATAATCTAAAAAAATAATAGAAAATAAATAAATAAAATTATGGATGTCTTGTCCCCATGTTCAGAGTGTCAGATACTGAATCTTTTTATTTTTATTTATTTATTTATTTATTTTGTCTGGCTGGTACAGGGATCAAATCCTGGACCTTGGTGTTATTAGAACCATACTCTAACCATTGAGCTAACCAGACAGCCTTACTAGATCATTGTTTAGAACCAGACACCTGACTTTTTTTTAGAATGAACTATCTAATACATTTACTCATAGAATATTATGAAATTATTAGTTTGTATTGAAAACAGTTGTCACATTTTTTGTGGCTATTTCTAGCAACATTTTAGAATCCTGTGGTGAAATAAAGCAGATAAGACAATTTAGTCTGGGCTTGAAGACTGGTAAGATGTTGAAAACTTTAGATCATCAGGATTGGATAGAAGAATTAGATGTTCCCATGCATGAGTTTATGTATAGGGAGATTAGGAAGATGTAGAGGAACTAGATATTTGAAATCTAACAGGATATCAAGTCATTCAAGTAGACATATCCTGAAGGCAACTGCCTAGTAAAAGGCTCAAGTGATAGATCAAGGAGAAATAATTTACATTTTTTCCATCCTAAAAATTGTTTTACAGGTGGCACTGATGAACAACCACAGTTTACAACCACTAATTTGACTTAATTTTTTCATTTAACTCAGTCACTCATCACTTAATCTCTTGATTATTTTTGGGAACACCTGCAATTTGTCAGACTCTGAGCTAAGTATCAAGTACACTGAAATTATAATTTGCATCATCCTTGTAATTTTACCTATTACTTATTAAGTGTCTTTTATATGCCAGTTACTATTTTGAGTTATATATATGCTTAGAGATTTGTTTTATTTAATAACATAACCAGTAGAAAGGTGTTTTTTTTAAAAAAAATGTATATTGCATTTGTTCTAGAAATGATAGAATATAAAAATTGGTACAATTATGTTACATAACTTTAGAAAGAATATTTATTCTTTCATACCAAAAAATGTTTTATGCAATGTCAGAAATGGAAACACCTCAGCCACTGGTCACAAGAGTAACATGGCTGATAGAAGGAGCCCTGTTACATTTTTAAAGTTTTATTCTGTGCCATTATTTATTCCTGGGCAAATGTAACTCCCCTGAAAGGTGATAATAATACAAATGCAAAAACTATTGTAACTAAATAATCTATAAATGCTTACCTGACCCTGGTACATGAGCTAAATAATGACATATGTATATGTTTTGTTTTGTTTTGTTTTGTTTTGTTTACTCTTACATATGTTCTTCACAACTAAGGAATTATTATCCCATTTTTAAGATGGTTAAGTGACTTGTCCAAGATCAGAGAAGCAATGCTGAGAATGCTGAGGAATGCAAGCCTTTCTTTATATCGCCAAAGATAGTGGTCTTTGCACTGTATTACAAAGACTCTATGATAAGACATGTGTACTCTTCACCCTAGTAAGACCATGAAAGATGTAACCAAATGACTGTTACGCAAAATGAAAGTTGCATAATAAAAAATACGTAATTCAGGAAATGCTTCTTCATGGAGTGTGAATCTGGGAGCTTTAGTATACACAGAGAATTTCTAAAGGCTCAAGACATAGAAGATTAATTAAGGACCAACCTATGCCACTCTATGGAGTCATGAAATGATACGATTCAGAAAACAAGTACTTCAGTATGGCTAGAACATGAAGGCTATGACGGGAAGCAGGCGGTGGCTGTAGAAGCAAGTAGAACTCAGATGTGTAGATGACAGTGTTGGCAGTCAAACACTGTTGGCATTCCATTCATAGGGAATACATGGACAAATATGCATTTTAGAAAGAACAATTTGGGGCCGAGCCCGTGGCGCACTTGGTAGAGTGCTGCGCTGGGAGCGCGGTGACACTCCCCGCCGCGGGTTCGGATCCTATATAGTAATGACCGGTGCACTCGCTGGCTGAGTGCCAGTCACGAAAAAAAAAAAAACGACAAAAAAAAAAATAAAATAAAAAAAGAAAGAACAATTTGGTGCCTGGGTGAAAAACAGATAGGAGGAAGGAAGCCTGGAAGTTTGGAGACCACACAGTAGATTATTAAACAACATGTGAGAGGAAGAGAACAATTCAAGATGTTCAAAGATAATTGAATTGGCAGAAATCAGGGAATGTTTGGATGTGGAGGTATTAGAAAAGAGTCTAGGGTAATTACCAGAATTAGGTTGGACAATTGGGCTGTTGGTATTCACTTTAGCAGAATCAAGTATACAGGCGGAAACTATGGTTTAAGGAGACAAAATTTACTCACTAATGTATTTATTAAGCATAAAGTGCTTGTGGTAAAGCAAAGTATAAAATGTCTCATAGAGAGTTGGCTACATAGATCTGGAGGTCAGGAGAGGTATCTAAATTGTAGATATAAACTTGAGTGTTATCGGCACATAGATGATGGTGGAAACCATGAAGGAAAATGAAATCAACAAGGAGAAATGTCTAGAAGAGATGTGGATGCAAATCATATTTACGAGGAAGAATTAACAGTAAATCTATGATTCTGTTAAGTCACATGTTCATATTTTCAGAGTATCCCAAATATATGGAGGTGATCAATATTTATTAAATGACCAAATCAATATGTAGAACTTGTAAATGATAAATATGCATGCATCTATTAGTTGATATTACTTTATTTATTTCCTTTAAGTAATCATGGACAGAATCCTCTGCTGAAAAATAAAGTGATTTTTCTGATGGGAGAGATTTGAGTATTCATATATGTGTAATGGAAGTTGTCGATGTTGTGGGAAAGTTTTCAGCACAAGAGACATGAATGTGGAAAATAAGTACAAAAAGATAAAACTGAACAAGGTCACACATCCACTTAATGCCAGACATCAGGGCTTACTTCAATTTCCAAAATCATTTTATTAATATATTTTTTCCTTAGAATCTAGAATATAGCCTAATTAAAACAACAGGGAAAAGGTATCAAATGTGATTATAGCCTTATAATTTTTCTCTGCAAAATGAATCTTTTTTCTGACCTAATGTAGAGAATAATAGAGTTCCACCAGTAGATTAATCCTCTTAACTCAGTATAATAAGCCTAAGAATAAAGACACGAAGGATGCATTTGTTACACCAGGAGGGAATTGCATAATTGCTGAATGGACAGTGTGTTTTGCCAGCTACCTAAAGAACTGCATCGTGCAGACAGGAAAAAGTAAGATCTTTTCACACCAAAACAAAGAATGTGGATATGTAGTTTTGAGTACTCCACTTAGCAAAAGTGAGATTGCAGCCTTTGTGGAATTTTCCCTCAGTGAATAAAAAAATAAGGAATTAAAAAAAAAAATATGGGGCCGGCCTGTGGCTCATTCGGGAGAGTGTAGTGCTGATAACACCAAGGCCATAGGTTCGGATCCTATATAGGGATGGCCAGTTCGCTCACTGGCTGAGCGTGGTGCCGACAACACCAAGCCAAGGGTTAAGATCCCCTTACCAGTCATCTTTAAAAGATAAAATAAAAAAATAAAAAAGCAAAACACACACACTAATGGACTATTGACTATTGACAGTCTATATATCATAAATTTTTCATAATATAGTAATGATTTGTATGCCTTTAAAACAATTGTTTTTCAATTTATACATAAGATTGCAGTAATTGCTTATGAATGCTACATGAAAATGGGTAGAATGGCTCAAGATCACAAAATTTAACTCACTTGATTCATTGAAAGTTTTTTCATAGCACACCCATAAGAAATGCATGGCTTTTTAAAATTTATTTTTGTTGTTTTGTTTTTGTTTTTTTGGTACCTGAGTTTTACCAAATAGAAGATGAAAATTAATAAAACCTATGTAAGGAAGGTATATTTATGCTTATAACCACTGATATGGATTTGAATTTAGGAAGTTAGATACCATGTAAAGTAAATCACTATGTAAGTAATCGTTTTATTATATCTTCACAGTAAATGAAAGTGTAGAGACAAGGAATTTATTTCCATTAACCTCATCCAGTGGGAGCCACAAAATGACAGGAGCCAAGCGAGTAACCTACATGTAAAATGTGTCCAAGTTTAAGCCTGAAGAACTGGAGAGGACGAGCCTCACCCACCTAAACAGGTTCGATTAGCATTAAGAATTTGTTCAATTTATTCCCCATACGCTATAGAGATAGGCATGTAATTATGATGTGAATACGATTCCTGATCAGACCAGTTGTTCTGAGTTCTAATTAGTTCAGTCAAAAACCTTGAGAAATACATTATAGAAGAGGTGTATTCTAAACCATGTAGCTTCTGGATTGAAGGACAATTGAGTGCAGGAACTATCCATGAGCTATTTCAAGCTATTTGAAGTCCAGAATATGTAAAATAAATTAATAAATAAGAATTAAAAATAAACAGGAAACTTACAAGCCTGTTACCAATTCTATTCCAAATATAAATTCCCCATTATACAACTGGTTTTGATAATTTTGTATTCATTTCTTCTTAACTTTAGATATTTTTCTTTGTGAAAAAATATTTATTAAATTGTGATATATTTTATTAACATATGTCAAAAAATTTAAAATCACATTTTAACATGTTTATATTTCTAAGTACAAACAGTGACTATAACCAGCTTATAGGAGCTGATTAAAATAAACTGGTATTCTTGATACATTTCTTCTTATTCTAGTGGACAGCATGTAAACTGCTATAACTAAAGTGTTGAAAGGTCTTTAAATAGCTGTCTCAAGTATAGAAATTTAAAGGAAATACTCATGCCCCAATATTCTTGCTTATAGATTAATTTATTCAATAACTTTTTATTTATTAAAATAATTTTTTAAAAAAAACTTTTATCTAAATGAGGCACTTCAGGTCCTATGGGAAACAGATGCAGAGAGATATCTATAGTACTTTCGAGGTTGGGGGAGGGGGACTAATACCTTCCAAAGATAAAGGAGGAGGAAGCAGGATTGAGCAGAGCTGACAAAATCTCACCCAACTCAGTGGTGATCTCTGACACCCAACATGAGACACACTAGGCTCAATCACTGGCTGGGGCCTCCTGAGAAGAGGTTAGCCTTGGCACAAAAGCTTGGAGAGACCCCCAAAAATGCTGTGGCTGGAAGGTGTTAACCAATTGTACTCCTCGCAGGTGAAAGGCAAGTGCTTCTTGTCACACCAAATAATAATAATAACAGTAAAATCTCCATTAGTAAAGTTCATTTTTGAGACTTTATTATACCTAGTACAAATTTTCAGAATAGAAAGTTTGCATTACAATGAGAAGATCTGGACTGCAAATGTGTTCCCCAAAACATCTACATCACTGTGGAGTCTTGTCAGTTGCAGAAATCATTTACATAAATGAAATCTTGCAATAAACTCCCATATTATTAAAAAAAGATTTTTAAGAATGGTATTTTATTAGTGTAAATTTACTTCATAAATTTAAATTTATAGTACATATTTATTGTAAATTTAATCAATAAGAACAATGAGGCTATTTTAATGAACATAAACATTTGGAAATAGGAGTTATGGATGACAGTTACAGTAATATAGTCACTTGTTTTAGTCCATTTGTGGTGCTACAGCAAAGTACCACAGACCAGGTAATTTATAAAGAACAGAAATTTCTTTCTTGAAATTCTGGAGGCTGGGAATACAAGATCAGGGCACCAGCATTTGGTCTGGTGAGGAGCTTCTGCTGTGTCCGCTCATGGCAGCAGATGCAAGGGCAAGTGAGGCAAAGGTTGTGTGAAGCCTCTTTTATAAGGGCCTTAATCCCATTAACGAGAGAGAAGCCCTCATGGACTAATCACTTCTAAAAGCCCCCACCTTTTAATACCATCACATTGGCAACACTTAAATTTTGGAGGAAACACATTTAAACTATAGCACCACCTCAAGATCCAGTGTAATTTTGTTTTTTCTATCGCAAAAAAAACATAGGAAATCTGATGATGATTAACTGTTTTTACTACTTAATAATCACAATACATGGTTCAATAAGGTAACGATAGCAAGAGATAATTTTTGGTGCAGATAAAACAATATATTATTTGTTTCTAAACTGTTAATATTCAGTAAACAGTTTTGAGAGTAATGTTGATTTTATTATACTTTTTAATAACTGAAGTAGATGTAGAAATAAAAACTGGATTAAAAATATGCAGAATCTTTGAAGCACACAGCTCCAGAGTTCTGGGCTATAATAGGCGATCCACAGCAATAGCCTTTTAATTTAATTTAATTTTTTTTTTTTTTTTTTTTGTCTTTTTCGTGACCGGCACTCAGCCAGTGAGTGCACCGGCCATTCCTATGTAGGATCCGAACCCGAGGCGGGAGCGTCGCCGCGCTCCCAGCGCGGCACTCTCCCGAGTGCGCCACGGGCTCAGCCTTTTTAACTGACTAATGTTAATAATGCTTGAATACTCCTGAACAGCAATTTATATGCTGGAGGAAATTGATCAAATGAGTCATTGATAAATTTCCCAGCTTTGGTAACACTACAACAGATCGTGTTGAGTATTGTTTTTAATTTACCAACCTAATTTTAAAAATACAGAGTGACAGTGTTTATATTTAATCTAAAATGTATACCTGATCCTCAGACACCCATAATTATTCTCTGTTAATGTTATACAATAAATAGCAAAAGATGGGACAAATTCTTGATCTGATGCTCCTATAGATTTACAGAAAACTATAGACTGCTCTTTTCCCTCCTTATGTTGTTTCAAGTAAGGTGGTTGTTCTTTCTAATTATCATTTTCTACATTTGGAGGATTCCTAGAGTACATTTTTTTTCCAATAAATCTTCTCTGTTCATTAATAGCAAAGGGTCATCAACTCATTTGTGATTATTCAAACTATGAATTTCAACAGCTATTTCTTAATTGCAGGCAACTGTATTAATAAATGAATGAAAAAATAAAACAGAGATTATAAGCCTATAAATATTTTACCTAAGTAAGTAGGGGCTGCCTGTTTTGTCGATTTCAACTTCATGGGGCAGATCTGTGCACCTTGCAGAGATTTGCAGGAGGGGGAGCGAGCATTATTTACACAATTATCTGCAGAAACAAATTTAGACAGTAATAGGAGAACACAGCAGATAGATGAATTTCTGTGAGCCCCCATTCACTCAATTTCCTCAATTTCAGTGTATGTGTGTGCGCTCTCTCTCTCTCTCTCTCTCTCTCTCACTCTCTCTCTGTCTCTCTCCAACACACACACATTACATATTTTCCCACCAAACTTACCTTCATAATTTTATGCTACTTGATGAACTATTATTAGTCCCCATAGCACTTAGGACCCTGGGTGGGGCCTGGGGCAACCCTGGCAGACGGAGCTTCTCCCCAACCCTGTTAAGCCTGTTGCACTCTCCCACAGAAGCTCCCTTCAATATCTAGCTATTAATTGTTTTGGACCTTTTGTGTGAGAGGCACACAACCTGGGCACCCCTAGTTCACCATCTTGCCCTATCTCCCAAGAAGCATCCTTTAAAATCCTCCCATCTCTGTCCCATGAGTACATATTCCTCCACATACCACAGCATACTATACAAACATTCCCATTTTCCATTTATATTATGTGTTAACTTGAGAAATCTTGGTAAACATTTAAGATCACTAACTTAATGTGAGACCTATTTGCTTCAGTGTTTAATTCTTCCTTTTACCTTAAATCTGTGCATGTCACATCAGTAACAAGAAATTTAATACAAGTCAGAGTAATTATATGCGTATTTCCTTAATGTTGATTATCACATAAGTTACAAAATCAAACTCTAGAATGAGTCATTTATCAAATGCTTTCTGGAAATTAACCTAAATGATAGTTTTCAGGCTCGCAAAAGTTAAATATTAACTATTCAATTATTTTTATGTTCTCCTTATTTTGATGAGGTATGACATTGCAGAAGTTTTAAAAACAGAAAAGTGTAAGTAAAAGCTACATTAATTTATTTCTTTAGCACAATTGTTTTTGCCTATCTCTTGCAGTCTTTTTCTTTGAATATACTTATCTTTTATAAAATTTCAACCACTGTATACATCCACATTTATATATTGCTTTTGCCAAAGAAGAATTGCTCTCTAAGCATTTTCTATGTTCCTATCTATTCTGACTTACTGGCCCTGTTGATGGTTGCATAATCATCCATCAAGTTGATACATCGTTTATTAACCATTGAACAAATATTCTTAAATCAAGATATTTTTATTTAGCTTCAATTTCTTAGTGTGTAACACCAAAATGAATAAATGAATATGTGTAAATAGCATTGTGTACGTATCAGAATGTGTGAGCATAAATAGAGTTCTTAATAGCTTTTGTCAAAACACTTTCCAAAAGACCTGTGCTGAATTTCATTGCCACCAGTGATGTAGGAGGGTACCATTTTAACAGAACTTTTGTCATCAGTGAGTTTTTGCTATTAACTCTTGCATTATCTTTAGTTTTAAGAAGAGTGGTAATAAAATAAAATTCAGTTTCTCCTCCTGAGTGTTAGCATCAGCCTTACTCTCTGACCCTCATAACCAGAGCAGTAAGAATGGCTGATCTTCTGTGCCAACCCTTTTCTTTTCTTACGATAGAATTATTATTATTATTATTATTTCCTTTTTGACTTTTCTGAAAAGCTAGACTAATGTCACTTGGACCTTGGGGCTGCTCAGCAGCAGCAGCAGGAGGACACCAGGGAAACCCAAGCAGCATGCACAGCAAGACCTGACTTGGCAATGGTAAGTTTCTTCTCCTTTGGGATTTGTCAATTTCAATTTTGCAGCTCAGTCAGCAAGCCATGTGCTGTGTGCCTCCTGTCTGAGTTACAAAATAAAGAGTCATTTTCTCTTCCAAGGTGACAAGTTTGAAAAAATAAAAATAAAAACCTTTATTTCTCCATACCTATTATATTTTCTACCTGGATGACATACAATTTTGAAACATATGAGCCTGAGAAACTCTGAATAAAAGGAGTTACTGCAGAAGCTGAGCATATTACAACATCTGTTCCTACATGATCAGAACTCCCCTCAAATATTATTGACCATCATTATTATTATATGATGATGTTGGGTAACAAAGAGATAAAGTGTAGAGAAAAAGGACAAATTTTCTGATGATTTATTATTAATATTTATATCTGAAATTCTAGAAAATAATATAGTCTAAATAGTAAAATATGTTATATTTAATCAGTAACAAAATAATTAAAGTTTTAAGACAGATTTCTCAACCTTTTTTTCTAGGTTTGTTTGCTCATATTCTGTTTATGTTCTAATTTCTGAAATTCTTCTTCCCTTTGTTTTATTATTGCTGTTTTCAACATGGTTTTTAACTATTACTACACAAACCATATATATGGATTGTTCAAATATTCACAAAAACAGAAAAGCCCTAACGACAACAAAAAAATCAACTATAATTTCACTGTTCAGAAGCAAATGTCATTAGGCATGTGGGTATCCAGCTTTTATTTTTTTAAACATATATAGAAAAAAAGCATATGTTAAAGTTTGGATCAAACTGAACATATTTTTTAAAGCTTTCTTTTTTTCTTGAAAATATATAGTGGGTATTTTCCGTTGTCAACATATATTCCTCTGCTATCTAAATATTAATTGGTAATTCTATGGGCATTGTTAAAAATAGAGAACCAAGAAAATAAAGACAGTAGAGCGAATTAGCAGTTCCTTTGGGAACAGACAAATCTGAATTAGAATCTGGCTTTGGCTGTGTGATCTTCTCTAGGTCACAGCTTCAGACCAGGGGGTTTGACAAATCCTCAGCTGCATCTAATCTACTAATGAACCCACCAAAGGCATTCTCCACTTCTGTTACAACATTCTTACAGACACTTATTTTTTTATTTCCAGTAATTATTTTTTATTCTTTCTTTGAATTTTTATCTCTCTGCTTACTTTACTCATCTGTTCTTGAATGTTGTTTACTTTTTTCCACTAGAACCCTTAGCATATTAATCATAGTTATTTTAAATTCTCAGTATGATAATTATTTTTTATTTTTTTCAAATTTGGTATTAACTTTATTGTATTTTCTGTACATAAAGGTTTATTTCCACAGGCCTCAGGAAATGCATGGAAGTCACTGGACAGTCTCTCTTCCCACCAAAACAAGTTGCATATTTTGGGAAGTGTTTGTCCTAGAGGGAAAATCTGAAATTTACATTAGCAGTGCTGTGCAAGATTCTTACATAAACCAAGACCTAAAACCATCCTGCAACGGAGGTTTTAGTCCTCTGTTTAGGTGCCTGGACAGACGTCATAAGCCATTGAGCATGACAAGGAAAAGGAGGCAGTGAAGATGAATAACAGGCACCTAGCAGGGAAGGAGGAAAGAATGCCAGATTCCTTGGAATGGTGTGTTCTTTTCCTATTCCCTCCCACCCCCACCTTTCTCTTAAAGACATCTCTGTAGGAAGGTGCTGAGCAGGGATTCCAAATAAAGGTCCAAGACTCCTTTAACTGCCTCGGATGAAGGGCACTGAACCTCCTATCCCATGGCTGAGGCAGACCCAGGATAGAATGCAGAACAAAAGGAATGTTCATAGGAAACAGTTTTTCTTGGAATGCTAGGTGGCCAAGCTTCAGCCTTTGGTCAAATGCAACCCTTGCCTCACTTATCAACAATGAAAGATTAGTTTAGTTAGACGAACCGTCTGGAATCACACCAGCTTCTGCTACCTTCATGCTCATTGTTAGAAAAAGATTAATATGAACAGTCTGATCCATTAATTCCTGGACTGTTTTATTTTTCCCAAAGGACTATTTGTTGGTAGAATAATTCACAGAAGCTGAAAGCTAAAATGCACCAGTCTTGGCCTACAGTTACTTAAGAATGAACTGGTGGTGTAGTTGAGCTGATATGGAAAAGCTGAATCTTCCTGCAGAAGATCAAGTGATCTGCTATCCTCCCCCAAACCTTAGCCTGAGGTCTATTTCAGTGAAGGCAGATAGCTGTGCTTTTCAGAGTAGAGAAGCAGTTTAAGAGTAGAAAGGTGGAGGAAATCTAGGAAAAAACAAAAATCTTGATACAGGTTTATCCCATGACATGAAGGGAGAGGGCAAAGAATCCAGTGGCACTTCACTTAACCAGCAATTTCTGTCACTGTGGTGACCAACTTCTGCCCATTCCACAGGATTGTGAACTGCTCAGGGACTGGGAACTCAAAGTCACTGCCTTCTGTAGAAATCTCAGAAGATTTGTCACTGACTTCCTCATAATCCAGGGAATTCTTGCACAGGTAAGTGTGACAGCCATCTCTTTTGTGGAGGGGGGCACTTTACCCATTACCTGAACTTTGACATCCCTCCTATTGATTATCTCCACAATGTCCACCACACCATTGAATACCAGACCAAGTTTCTTAAAGTCATCTACTGTAATGGAGTTACTTTTGCCCTTGATTTGCAATGTCGTGTTGACAGACTTGTACATGTAAGCCACCTGTTTCAGCTCTGTGTCAACAATCACCAGGTTGGAGACATCCTCCTGATTTTCCACTCTCCACTTCTTGGCCTCCAGTTCACACAGATCTGTCTTTTTTGTGTCTAGTTTGGGGGAACGGCTGGTTTGGGGTTTAGGTGCAGAGAATGGTTTGGGGCCACTTCATACTGGACCTCTCTAAGACTTCAGGGCAAGGTTCTTGTGAGTCTTCATGTCATCAGATACATGTTTCAGGACATGAGTGATGCTCTCCCCCTGATTAATCTGTGCAAAGAGTGCGGAGCAGGAGGCAGACTCATCAGAACCTGAGCTGGTGGGGATGGGGAGGGGAGGGGGGCCTGGGGGGGGGGGGGAGAGGACCAGATCCAGCAGAGGGTCCAGATGGCAATTCACTCAGTTCTTTTGCCACAAGGCCCCGTTTTGCTCCAGGCCAGTCCGGTGGTATAGAATTCCTTAATATAAGCCTGCAGCTCTGTCCATGTACTTAAGTAAGGTTTAACCCAGTCCACATGCTTCTTAGCCACATCTTGTACTCCTTAAGGGCTCGGTTTGTATAAAACATGGTGGCATTATTCATTTCTTTCGCACAGGGGCTAGGCTTGGGAGCCATCACCACCCAACCCAGGGCCTGGATACTTTCGATGACAGCCAACAGGTGATCGAATGCCTTGCTGCTTTGGTTCTTCTCCCGAAAGGTTATCACTTCTTGAATCTGCTCTGAGATGGACACCAACAAATCAGAAAGCTTATTGCCTGCTGGCCGCTGGCACTGAGAAGCTGGACCAAGGGAGCTCACTCCGACTTCAGACCCGTGTGGACCATCTCCATATGTTTCTGACCATCTCCCCCAATCTCTTTCCTGATCTTCATGAACTCTGCTACAGGACTGGCAAGTAGAGAGTCAAATGCTTGCACATATGGGGCTGCTCCTGCTTATGAAAGACTGTCTCCCCACCCACAGTGCATGTCAGAGGTATGGGATACTGCCTCTAGGTGGCCCACTGCCCTCTCCAATCGTTCTACCAGATTTTGCAGGTCAGCCATAATGTACCACCTGCTTAGGAATCAGGCCTCCAGTAAGGCTGATGGGCAGTGCTGCAAATTCGTGTGGAGGAGCTTCCCCGGGATGGCTGGACTCAGCTGTTGGCCCCAAGAGACAGCACCCAGGAGTGGATCAGCCTGAGGGCCTCAGCCCTGGCCCCCTCAGCAAGGCTCACCACGTGAGCATAGGCCAGGACCATTAACAACAACGTGGGCCCAGAGGAGACCCCAGTCCCATCCCAGCCACAACCCTCACCTCACAGTTGTATCTCCCTCAGTCAGATAATTTAAACATCTCTGCCATATATGTTAGCAGGGTTCTGATGCTTGCTTTGTCTCTTCAAACTCTGTTTTTTGCTTTTTCGTATGGCTTGTAAATTTTTGCTGTGAAAGCTACATATGGCACAGTGGGTAAAAGGCACCATGGTTAATAGGCCTTTAGTGATATGGTGGTTAAGGTGTAGAGGGAGAGGAAGCTTTCTATAGTCCTATGATTAGCTCTCAGTCTTTTAGTGAGCCAACGTCCCTGGGTTGTGACCTTCACAAGTGACCTCCATACATGATTCTCAGATTTATTCTCACCCTTATATGAAACAGAATGGCTAGAAAGGACTAGAGTTGGGTATTTCCCTTTCCTTACATCAGTTAGGCTCTGATAAAACCCCAGCAGGTTAGACTCTGGTAAAATAGTTTCTTTTGAGGGCAGACCTTGTTAAGAAAAAATGCTTTGCATGTATTTTGAAATGGCTACTTGTCTACACTGAGCCTCCAGCAATTTGTCAATCACAGTTTAGGTTATCCTACCCTAGCACTGGTTCCCATGAAGGTTTCCGCTTATGGGTTTCTACTCTGACAAGTTGTGATATTCTGTATCCGCTTGCCTGCCTCCAATTTTGTGGGCAATCGTTTGTTCTGTGACTTCAATTCTCTGATGGATCTAAGAAGAGTTGTTGATTCTCACTTTATTTAGCTTTTTACTGGTTAGGATTTAGTGATGACTTCCGAGCTCCTTACGTGCCAAACTGGAAACAAGAAGAGCCCAGAAGGGTTGGAAAGACTGAAGGAAATTATTTAGGAAAAGTGTCTAGTCAATGTCTGGCAATATGTCTATCTCAGGAAATGTGAGAAATTATTAAATAATTGCTGTTATTTATTGTCTACATATTGAATGTCTCTAATTATCTTAGGATAAAATCCCAGAGGTAAAATTGCTAGATATATATGATTGTTTTTTAGTCTGGTTATTATGGTAAAATGTTATTACTCATTTTAAATTTATTTCTTCCAAAAATCTGAAATGCATGTATTTGATTGATGCCCAAAATATACAAGTATCATTGCTACTATGCCCTGTATGTTTGTAAAGTAGATGTGTTCCAATTTCTTCTCTGTTAATTACCTTCAGATCTTCTTGTTTTAATTTTAATGGCTGTTCCAAAACTGTTTTCATAACATAGTAATTGCGCAATGACTTATCAAAATGGACCAGATAATTTGCTGGATCAGCCAAAAAATACAAGAGATATTAGATATCTTATCTAAGATAAGATCACTTATCCTATTATCTTAATAAGAATATTATCTTATTAGTGGATAACTTATCTTTGGTATGAATATTGCTGTTCTTTCAGTGCAGAAGCTGAAAATTCCTGATGCTCCTGTCAGCAGCTTCACAGGCAGAGGATGTGATCAAAACCAAGAAAAGTTTGAGTAAAAAGCCCTACCCTTTGGATCCTGTGAATTTTGTCCTATTTGGAAAAAGAGTCTTTGCAGATGTAATTAAGAATCTCAAAATGAGATCATCCTAGATTTAGGGTGGGCCCTAAATCCATTGACAGGTGACCTTATAAGAGAAAGGAAGAGGAAGACTTGAGACACAATAACAGAAGGAAGAAAGCCATGTGAAAAACAGAGGCAGAGATTGGAATTACGCTACCACAAACTGAGGAATGCCAGGAGCCACCAGAAGCTAGAAGAGGCAGTACTATTGGTTATATATGTTCCCCTAAAATTCATGTATTGGAAACTTAATCTCCATTGTAACAGTGCTAAGAGGGTGGGAAATCCTATTATGGTATTTGAAATGTGGAACCTTTAAGAGGAAGTTAGATTGTGAGGACTGTACCATCAAGAATGGATTAATCCATTGATGGTTTAATGGGTGGTAAGGGGCATGTTTCCGATAGATTTCTAAGGAGAGTGAGTAAGCAGGTTAGCTCTCTTGCTCAGCCCATTCTTAGATAACTTGTCTAAGAACCGTGTTTTAAAGCCAGGAAGTTTGTTTTCAGAAATATTGATATGGACCTTTCTTATTTTAGTAACTAGCTTAGTCTGTTCACAAAAGAGAGGGGTAAATTTTACAGTTATTAAATATTTCTCTTGAGTAAATTACTACCGATATTTATTACTTTCATTTCTTTTTCACCTAGGATGAATTCCAAGTTATTGGTGTAAATTCAAAATATGTGTGATTAATGATAAGCAATACTCACCTCTGATGTAGAGAGGAGCCTCAACTTAATCCATCTTCATGATTGAGGAAAGTCCTTGTTTTTTATTCAATACCCTTAAGACAGAAAAGGAAAAAAGGAAGGAAGGAAGGAAGGAAGGAAGGAAGGAAGGAAGGAAGGAAGGAAGGAAGGAAGGAAGGAAGGAAGGAAGGAAGGAAGGAAGGGAAGTGGAAAGGGAGAACCAATTGCCAACTCTTCGCGTGGCATGCACGTCTGACACCTGGATGTGACTTTCAAGAGACAATGACAAATAAGAAACAGTAGACTCTTCACAAGCATAAAACTAGTTTCCAATATCTAACTAGTAAATTTTAGGTAAAAAATTAACATAAAAACTTATTTTCTTCTATGTATGAGATCTAATAACTTCTACTCCTTTTATTCTTTTTTTCTGCTTCACTGTCTAGTGTGGTTAGCTCCAGGCAAAATGGGCTAATTTAACTCTGGTTCCCTTTGAGACTTCTTGTGAAATCATCTCTTGTAGATTCCAGGAACCTTGCCAAAACCTTTCAACTGATCCTTTCCTATATAGTACCCCTCATTCACTGTGCTACACAAAAATCTGCCCTCTAAAGAGACTGCTGCAAAAGTCAGACAGATTTTGATATATATTTCCTCTTTAGAAATACAGAGTAGTAGAGCCCTTTGAATTTATCAGAAGGATCAAGTGATTTACTCAAGGTTATGTGACTATTTAGTACTCAAACCAGAAATTCTGATTCTATATTCTTTGTTCTTTGTGGGTTTCTCCCCCAATGTACCACACTAAAAAGTATTTCGCATGCAAGACCATTGCCCCAGTGTATTTGTACAGTGGAAATATCAGGAAAAAATTCATTTATGGCAAGTGGAAATAGCTAAAAAAATAAAATATGATACTTTTCAGTGATATTTTCTATTTTAACCCTGGTTAATTTAAGACACCATGGTGGGCTGTTAGTCAAGTCAAAGGAATTATTCTACCTAAATATAAAACTGACTATGCTTTTTAATATGGCTATTTCTAATTAACCTCACTAGGAGGAGATTTCAATCAAAGAGAGAGAGAACCGAATCACTCATTGATTTTGTTTTATAATAATGTTAATGAGGAAAAAAATGGCAAATTTAAGGCTGAAATTAAGTGAAAGATTCTGTGAACTTCAACTGTTCATCTCATCCTTCTCCCATTAATGTGATTAATTGAAAATTCTCTGTATTTTATTTCATATAATCATGAAATATCTCATTTTATGTGAATATAGGTGTAACCTAAATGTCACTTGACCTTACCAGGCTGTGGATAAAAATGGGCTCACCTTGACATTTATTTCCCACATCCAATGGAGCTTATCACTTTCCCCCTTCAAGCTGTCACCCTGTCATTTCAGGGAATCCCCAGAAACCCCTCTCAGTTGTAGTCTCTTCAGGTGTTCCCAATGCAACTTCTTTCCCTACTCAAACTTTTGTTGTTTTTGATCACATCCTCTGCCTATAAAGCTGCTGACAGGAGCATCAGGAATTTTCAGCTTCTGCACTGAAAGAACAGCAATATTCATACCAAAGGTAATGTCCCCTCATGTCAGCGAAGCCTTCAGTCCCCAGAAGACTGCTGGATTCCATGCAACAGTAGAAATAGCAATTCTCACTCCACCCTGCACAACACATTTTCAGCTAGACCCCTAAGCAGCTCAGTTTATGCCTAGAGTTCCACAAGTCTCATAAAATCACTTTAATCAGCCTCACTCTGCAGTGGGTTAAATAGTAATCCCTAAAAAAGATATGTTCAAGTCCTATCCCCTGGATCCTGTGAATTTGGTCCTACTTGGAAAAAGAGTCTTTGCAGATGTAATTAAGAATCTCAAAATGAGATCATCCTAGATTTAAGGTGGACCCTTTATCCAATGACAGTTGACCTTATAAGAGAAAGGAAGAGGAAGACTTGAGACACAATAACATAAGGAAGAAAGCCATGTAAAAAACAGAGGCAGAGATTGGAGTTGTGCTACCACAAAGTGAAGAATTCCAGGAGCCACCAGAAGCTAGAAGAGGCAGTGCTATTGGTTATATATGTCCCCCAAAAGTTCATGTATTGGAAACTTAATCTCCATTGTAACAGTGCTAAGAGGGTGGGAAATCCTATTACGGTATTTGAAATGTGGGACCTTTAAGAGGAGGTTAGATTGTGAGGACTGTACCATCAAGAATGGATTAATCCATTGATGGCTTAATGGGTGGTAAAGGATGTGTTTCAGATGGATTTCTAAGAAGAGTGAGTGAGCAGGTTAGCTCTCTTGCTCAGCGCATTCTTGCCTTGTGATACCCTGAAAAGAAGGCCCTTACCTTACCAGATGTGTTCCCTGGACTTTGGACTTCCCAGCCTCCAAGACTATAAGAAATAAACCTTGTTTCTTTATACATTACCCAGTTTCAGGTATTTTATTATAAGCAACAGAAATGGACTAATACAAGTAGTGAAGAATTCTCCCATAGAGCCTTCAGAGGGAGCATTGCCCTGTCAAAGAAGGCCTGATTTTAGACCTCTGGACTCCAAAACTGTGACAGAATATATTTGTGTTGTTTTAAGCTGCCAAATATGTAGTAATTTTCTCAGCACCCTAGGAAGTTATATAAGGCCCTTATAACAGAGTGCAAACCTAGGCAAAGGAGCAGGACAGGAAACAGATGGCATATAGCATTCTGTTGTTTATTTGTTAAATAAATATTTTGGAGGCAGCTAATAAGTACCAGAGCCAAAGCACAAACAAGGTAGATATGGTCCTTTCTCTCAAGAAATGCTCAACATTGCAAGGAAGGTAGATATCAAATTAGCAAAATGAGATGAGTTTTATGACAGAGGAGTAGAATATCATGGGAAACAAGAAAAACAAAAAAGCCCTTTTAAAAAAAAAGTAATATTGATATTCAGGCCTAAAAGATGATTTGGAGTAGTCAGATGAAGAATTTGGCATGGGGTGTGTCAGAGAAATGCGTACTGCTAACTTTTTGGGGAGGAGAATGGAGAAGGCTATAGCTGAGAGAATATGAGAAAGTGTGATATTTAGAAACTCAAAGGTGCTCACTATTGTCGCGTGATAGAGTGAGAAGGTAAGCATCAACACTGAAAAGGTATGCAGGGCCCAGATCCTGAAAGGCCTTGGAATCCACCTTACAGAGTACAAGATTTATCTTAAGAGATATGGGGAACTGCATTAGTTTCTTAGGGCTACCATTACAAAATGCCACAAACTAGGTGGCTCAAAACAAAATATATTTATCGTCTCACAGTTCTGGAGACCAGAATTCCAAGATCAAGACGTGGCAGCACTATGCTCCCTTTGAAGGTGCTAGGAAAGGAACTCTTCCTTGCCTCTCTCCTTTGACTTGTAATAGATCATCCAATCCTCTGTCTTCACATTGGAGTTCTCCTTGTGTGTCTTCACATTGTTTTCTACACACACACATTGTGTAGGTTTCTATGTCTCAATGTCTATTTTTGTGATAACACTAGTCATATTGGAATAGGACCCACCCGAATGACCTCATTTTAATTTGATTATCTCTATAAAGACCCTATTTGCAAATATGGTCACATTCTGAGATACTGGGGTTTAGCACTTCAACATATCTATCTTGGGGGAAACAAATCAATGCAGAATGAAAACAATGAAAGATATTCAAAAAAGAAACAGAGAAATGACTATTAATAGATGTCTGAGACTATAGGGCATTCTGACTTTAAAAAAAAAAAAGAATACGTAAAAAAGGCTGTTAGAGGTTACTAATCTTAGTCATTGTAAAATAAGATGGTGCCTCCCAGGTTATTCCTACTTTTTCCTTCTTGGTCAAAGCCCTACAATTAAGAGAAATGCAATTCTGATTAGGAAACAAAAGCACCATAAAGAGCAGTGATTGCTAAGAAATAGGCCAATGGGAAGGGGAGAAAGAGAAAAGAGGGTATTACGTATGCTATGCTAGTATCTGAGTCTACATGAGCAAATCTAGATGAATTACAGTCTTCAGCTCTATTTCCTAACAGTATGAGAAGTCTGTTCCCTTGTAGTATATCAACAAAAGTTTTGGGTTCAGTATTCTAAATATATTCTAAACCAATAGCTATATTAATCAATATTTTAGCATATTAAACCAAGTCTAAAATGTGATTATAGCTAAGCAAAACTAATCTCCAACATGATTTTCTTACTTAAAGGATTGTATAATTTCAATCAGCACTTGGATTCATGTCAGATCACTTGCCATTCAATTCAACACAATAAAATGACCACTTTCTGTTTGTATTAGTGTGTGTATGTGAACCAGAGGATATTACAATATTCAGGGAGTAGACACAAATGCACAACCATGTTAGGGAAGTGTCCAATTTATAGGTAGATAATGAAATGTATGTTTTATGAAGGGCAAGTGAATTTTCTCAAGGCTTATTCTTAAGGGAATTGTGTCTGCTTGAAAGAGTACACTCAGAAAGCAAAATCTATACTGTTCTACAGCAGACACTATAAAAATGCAAATTAAGGTTGAAACATGCTTTATTCATGAATTTCTTAAAGTATTGAATTTGAATCTCTTAAAAATACAAAGCTAAAGACGGTTTTCATTTAAAAAGCCAAAAAATAAAATATGTATTTAAAGGTATAAATTATACATAAGCATGATTTATAATTTATTGCCTATAAAACTTTTATCAAAGAAACAAGGAGAGTGGTATGTATGCAAATACAGAGATGCAAAATAAATATATTTCTATAAGCTATGCACCAGAAAAGAAAGGGCACTTGATTTATATTGGTTTTCTCTTTTAAATGTGGCTACAATCCAAATATATTTTTTTAAATGATAAAGCTTATGTATTGCTAACACTAGAGATGTGCTTTTTGTGCTTTGGTATTAAATCAAAATATTTCACTTGAGTAGGGGTATCTTCTGTTCTGTTGCACTTAATCTAGTTAGTGGCAGCAACATGTGCATTTTCTAAGAATTTAAAGACCATTTATTTTCTGTTGCTTGTATTGTTGTTAAGTCCCGTTTTTTTCCTGACTTATTTTCATAAGTACCTCATGCTTGAGAGCCCTACATATTTAATAGTCAAGGAGGATACCAGAACCATAAAACAGATTTAGATTTTTTAATCCACTACTTCTTACCTTTTCACAAGAGCCTTTGTGTGCACTATGTAAAACTCTAACTCCACTTTCAGTCTTTTCTTCAGGTTTATGATAATGATAAAATATAGCCTGTATCTGGGTCTGTTAAAGAAAATTATAACCATAGTTCGAAACTTAATGGACTATAGCATTGGTTCAGATTCGCTCAGGATTAGTTATTAGCTTCAAGAAATTGGTTACATTTATTACACTACCACACATCCATTTTGACAATATACAGTAAATAGATAGGAGAAAAATAAATAAAACCATGAACTGTTTTTAAACTTACATTCTCTCCTATCACAACATGAGTAAATTTTCAGGACCTCAAACACAGTATAAAGAGAATACAGTGTACATTAAAAAAAACATTCTTAAAATATGCTTATCAAACTCTCTAGTCTTTAAAAGGTATATTGTCCGTGAAAAGTATATATTCCATACCAAAAATGCATCAAATGCTCCTAACTTTGTACACAAAGATAGATGGCACTTAAAAACTGTCAGAAAAAATTGCATAAGTTACAGAATAATAACAATAACAGTGAAAATTTATCTCCCATGTAGTAAGTACTGAAAAGAAAAAGAAGAAACCAATTTAAAAAGCCTTTTCTAATGGCAGTGCTTAATCCTTAACTTATCCCATTTTAAGGGTTGATCTGACAGTTCAACCTTTTTCTGGCCTTTCTGTAGTCAAATATCCAGATAATACTCTAAATCAGTCTAATTTTATAATCTGATTGACATAGTATTTGGAAGACTTACCTGGCCTCAGATACTGTATCTTCACTATTGTTAATAATTCATTTCACTTTGCCATACTGTCTGAAATTTTATCATAAATTTATTCACAAACAGCCTGTTCACAATAATATAACCTCTAGTTATCAGTTACATATTAGCAGGTCACTCAAATAGTTTCCTGAAATAAATAATATTGAGGGAGTGATGAATTTGACAAGGGAGGACTAGGCAATTTAGCAGCTTGGGAGTGTACGGAGATGGGAGTTAGGATGAAGGCTAAGAAAAAGCCAAACACAGCAGCAGCAGGCAGCACATACCAGAATGGGAGAACGAGTGTGCACAGCACCTGAAGATTATGTGCTATGACCTAAACGTTTGTGTTGAAATCCTAACTTCCCAAAATTCACATATTGAAATCCTAACTTCCAAGGTGATGATACTACATGGTGAGGTCTTTGGTAGGTGATTAGGTCACGAGGGCAAGTCCTCTTTAATGGAATTAGTACCTTGTAAAAGGTGTCCGAGTGAGCTTATTCCCACCTTCCACCATGTGAGGACACAGTGGGATGGGATCATTCTATGAACTAAGAAGCAGACCCTCACCAGACACCAAATCTGCCGGAGGCTTGATCTTGTACTTTCCAGAATCCAGACTGTGAGAAATAAATTTCTGTTGTTTATCAGCTACCCATTTTATGCTACTTTGTTATAGCAGTTAGAACAGCCTAAGACATGATGGGATGACAATCCAAGAAAGTTGGAAAGCAGCACAAAATGGAAGTGGACAGTGCCAAATACTGCGTTACGTCTAACATCAACTTTCTCCACGTGTGCTTTTTAATTAATTTTAGAAACCTTTGGTTAGTACCAACTTGCATTTGTATAAAGACTATTTCTAATTTTCCCAAATTTCTTTGCAGTTTCATTTTTCTGCCTTCTACATTGTCATCAAATTTTGTGTTATCGATCCATTCACTGTGGTCTTTCAGTTTTTATTCACAAATCATTAATGAGAATGATGACCCTGAGAATATATGAATGGGTAGCAAACATGCAATAAGTCTTTTATGTCATCAATATACTCTGTAGTGAATTACTAAGGATAATATTTTAAACAGATTCTAGTTGCTTATTTTTAATGACTAAATAGTTGACTTTTTCTTATGGAAATCTTACAGATAGAAAGAGAATGTTGCTACCTAAGTATTATAGTTTGACAGATACTGGTAAGGATTTCCTCTCTGCTAGGAAAAGAAAAATCCTGTTTGTATTTCCCCATTGAGTAACCGTTTCTTTCAGTTTAACGGCATTATCAGAATGTAATCTCTTTTTAGAGGATAATCATCTACAGTGGGATGACGATGCTGGCAATGAGAAAGAAGACAATGATGATAATAACCATTTGTGTATCCTAAACTATTTACAAGAGCTTTTACCTACATTATTTCAAGTAATTATTACAACATCACTATGAAGTAGGCAGGAAAAATGATATTACTCCTAGTTAATAAATAAGCAAAGGTCAGAGATATTAAAATGATCTACCCCAGAGAATAATATGCATATAAAGCAGAACCAAGCTTAGGCCAATTATTGATATTCTACTACAAGGTCCTCATGACATTGATAGTGTGACCAGATCTCATACTTAAGGTAGAGAAGGAAGCAGTAGGAAAACCCTGGTCTTTAGTTTTATTCGTAACCAAAAACAGGAAACGAACACTAAGAGAAGATTAGAATCAAAGATGAATCTCACCACCTTTTCCATTTTACTTAGGCAAGCCTTTTGGGGTCTTATAAAAGCATAAGAGGGAATGTTAGTCATTGTATTATAGTATAGAGTTTATGAACCATTCAGCCCAATGCTTTAGTGTGATTCCTTTCCCCATTATTCCCCCCTCCCCAAAATCACTCCATTCCTATATGGCTTTAGTTATAGGAATCATCCCATCTCAAAAGAAGCCTCTGCTACTTTTAAATACTTCTAATTACTAGGTTATTTTCTTAGTAACTTGAGAACAAGTCTGTTGTCTTTGTTCTGGCTCTAACTTCTGGAGACAAAAACGCTCTCAGACCTGTGTAGGCAGTTACTCTGTCTTCACTAGGTCTTCCCTTCACAAAGGTCTAGTGCTGTAAGCCTCTTACTTAAGCTTAACCAGCCAAATAGTATCATGGAAACTTGATGTGGTCTATCCGAGGGCCTCACCTCATGCCATGTCACTGTTACCTTCCCTGCATTCTGTGTTGTTTCATCAGTCAGATTTTTGCAGGTAAGATTTCAGTAAGAAACTATCACCAAATTGTAGTGGCCTACAACAACAAAGACATATTTATTTCTTACATTGAACTTCAGCTGGGCATCTGCAGCAGGTCATTGGCTGTGTTTTATACATCTTGCTACCTAGGATCCAGGCTGATGTACAGTTGCTGTTTTGTTCTTCTGGCAAAAGGGAAGGTGTAAGGACAGAACCTCCCAACAGTCCTTCAAGCTTCTTTCCAGTGTCTAAAATGTCTCGTCCCCTCACGTTCCATTGGCTGAAGCAAGTCACATTGCCAAGCCTAAAGAACAAAACACTCTTCTCACAAAGAACTGAAAATTATGTGGCTGCCTCTGAAAGATCTCTATCAACTGCCCTGTGACTGCAGTGCTTTCCTATGAAAGATGTACCTTAAATGCCAGAGATAATTTTTCTGATAATTGGGAATAATGCATAATATGCCACAGTTAGACATTGTCAGAAAAATCATTTCTGACATTGAAGGTATGTTATTGATCATTCCTGGCTTCCCTGCGGCAACTCACCTGTCCTCACTTTAATTATGTTTTTCCCTCTGGGCAGTCTAGTGTCAGCTGATACCATCTGTGACTAAAAGGCATTTCCAGAGCAAAGGTGTCATTTGGTAAGCATAGATTTCAAACACACGGTCTTTCCTCCTGGCATCATCTTATACTTGTGCCCAAGTGAGTCATTGCCTGTGTCCTACTTATGAACCTCAGGCCTTGCCTTTGATACTTGCTACCTTTTCCCATATATAACCATTAAGGTGTGCTTTAATTTCTATTTCATTGAGTGTTACATACAGCACCTTTCTTTCACAATCCTAGTAAACACTCTTAGTGCTTCATTCAGGGTTCTCCAGAAAGGCAGGACTAATAAGCTACGTATATATAGGGAGATATATAAGAAGGGATTTATTAGGGAAATTGGCTCACTGGATTATGGAAGTTGATAAGTCCCACAATAGACCATCCAGAACCAGGCAAGTTGGTGGCATAGCTTAGTGCAAGTCTGAAGGCCTCAGAATGAAGGAAGCTGATGGTGCAAATCAATCCAAAACGGAAGGCCTGAGAGTCCAAAGGTCAGAGAATCTAGAGTTCTGATATCCAAAGGAAGGAGAACAAAAGTGTCCCAGCTCTGGAAGAGAGAGCCCAAATTTGCCCTTCCTCCACCTTTTTGTTCCATCCGGGCCCCCAGCTGATTTGGGGGGGCCTGCCCACATTGAGGCTAGACCTTCCCCACTCAATCCACTGATTCAAATAACAATTTCCTATGCAGCACCATCACAGACACACCTGGGGCAGCCCAATCATTCTAGTCAAATGTCAAAACACCTGGGTTTCTCTTTCAACAGAAGAGGGATGGGCTCAATGCCTATTGAAACACTGAAAATAATTAGTGCTTTACTAGCTATCTGGGTATCCCTTAATTCCACCAAGCTGGTATGCCAAATCAACTATCTCAGTCTGCTATTCCCTTACGGTGTGATTCACAAGGTAGAAGAGAGTTTATTATTGGCCCGCACACTATATTTCCAGGAATGCTCCCCAAAATCATTAGAGCTAATTACAGTGTAGTCTAGCCATGTTCTCTACACTGTCTCCATCAACACATCCTAAATTTATTTGTGGTAGTCATAGATCATATTAATTTATGTCAATCTTAGAGTTATTCAGGGCCTCAAAATTATTTTTATATCAAGCGACATTAATTCATTAATTTTAATTTCATTCTATCTGAGCTTTGATTTGTGTTATCTTTTGAATTTTTGGAAAGTCTATACCTTCATGTTATTCATTAAATTTCTTCTTGTTTGATTCAGGCCATTTTTTAAAATTGGTAAGATCTTCAGAATCCATATTTTGCACCTAATGTATTAACTACCAGTCTAGATTTGTGTCACCCACAAATAAAATGATCATGATTTCTGCATGTTCGGAGAAGACATTGATAAAAGTGTTGAATAGGACATTTTTAAAGGAACAGAGCTCTGAAACATATTGTTTGAGTCCTTATCAGCATAGGCAATGATCCATCAATCAGCAGTCACCTGTTCCTCAATTCACTGTTTTTTACTGGCATCTAGCATGTTTCTGAATCCACAAAGATATCATGACAGTTCTGTGAAGGCTGGTGAGCTGTTATTGCCTTATCTGTTGCCAAAATCTGTTCTGTTGCTGCAATAGATACTACAGATATTTCCTCCCCCCTCCCTGTCCTCTGTGTGTTCTTTCCATAGTTGTGTTTATACTCAGTGGAAGAGGACAACCTCCCAAACACTCATGAATTACTATGTTAAATGCATTGCTCACATTCATATTTATTATGCATAACTACCTTTAAGCTACCAATCAGAAATAAAAGTGAGATTAGTCTATAATGAATTCGCAAACTAGTTCTTTAATAATGATTGAATGGCCCTTTGATTTTCACCCTCCTACTAATTACAAATTTGAATGTTACTCTCTATTAACATTTCCCAATCCTTGTCAAGTTCGTGGTATTTTTTGTTTTAATTTCACAGTTTCATTTATTAACTGGAAATTTTTCAACTACCTGATTGCAAGCAAAACCACCACATTACATTCTCTTTGCCAGACTGATAATCTTTTTTTTTTTCAATTTACTAGAAGTATTTGTGATGCAACGCAATTTGTTTCATCTAGATTTTCCACAAGGTATTAATTTTTCTGTTGTAGTTTTAAAATTCTCACATTTATCCTCTCAAAATGCATGCTATACACCCAGATTCCAAGAAAATATACCCAGAATCCAAGACAGAGCATTGGTTTCTGGAACCATGTTTGCTGAGACTCTGGCTAAGTATGACTAATCAAGTCACTCAGAACAGAGCAACTGGGTATGGGACAGGTAGCAAGGGCTATTAAGTGTTGAGGCCATACTGGTGAAATACTGGACACCCAGCCAAGAGGAAAACAAGCAAACAAACAAGTTCACTGAAAGGACTGACACAAAACAGAGAACCTGGACAAGTGGAAGCAAGTGTTTAATCCCTGTAGACACAGATCTACATAAGTGAACTATTCACTCAAAGAGAAGACTCATAGATAGGTTACTTCATTCATTCCAGAAATTTTGGAATCTTTACAGGAAAATAAAGCCTATTTCCCTGGGCTAAATGCAAAGATACCTAATTTCTCCAGGTTTCTGAGGACTTGAGCTCCCTAGGGTTGAAATACTTTCTCTCTCTCATAATTCCTTTTCTTATGATTCCAGTAATGACTGTAGCCTGCCTAAAACTCAGACCCTGACAGATGAAGTGTCATATCATTGCATGGTAAATAACTTTCTTCTTTTTCTGACAACAAAATTCTGTTGTTTTACAGGTATAAGTTTGTATTTTGACTTGTTTTAATATATAATTATTGGCCAAGTATATATACACACACACCCCGACACACCCATGTAGACGTAGACATACTTTTGCACATGTCATTGAGTTTCTGTTAGGTGGATATGCCCATCAATGTAACTCAACCACTTTACAGGGAAGATGGAGAAATGTATGCCCAGAGTATTTACAAAATATTCAGTGTTTTATAGCTAGTACCTGTGTATTGCCTATTGTATCTCAGTACAAGGCTTTTTCACAAGAGCAAAAATTTCTAAAACCATACAATTAAAATATTGTCCACCTTCACATTCCATTGATGGAAATATGCAACATTTCTTGAGAGCCATTTAGCAATATGTATCAGGAAACTCTAAAAATTTGGTTTTGTGAAGTGATTTTTTAAGATTAAAATATTGTAGAGCTAAAACACATAACTTCTCTTCTATAATTAATAGGAGAGTAATCATGATTAATAGGAAATTATTCATAGCATAGTGTAGTGATGAAGAATTTGAGCTTTTTGTACAGCAAATGTTTGACAAATCTCATTGAAAGAGGTAAGAAAAAAGACATTGACCTAAGTAACCAGTACAGTCTCTGCTTTCTAATATCTTATATAAAAATGCAAAGGAGTTCAAATGAAATAACTAATTTTGTAATACTACCAATGCAAGAAGAATCTTGAAAGGGAGCTAGGAGTAACCTCAGAGGTTTTGAAAGGGAACTTACAGTCTAGGGAGGGTAGTGACTAACTCAACTAATGAGTAGCATTCTGGGGATCATACCCAGTTTCTCCTAAATCTCAGGCTTTCGATGATACCAATAGCAAATCTACACAACAAACACAAAGTATGCTCTTAACACGCAAGCAAAGATTAAATTGTTTCTCTAGCTAACATTCATTGAGCTCTTCCTCTGAGTCAGGCACAGTGCTAAGTATATTAAAATCATCATCACATAAATTCTCACACATATACATACACACACACAATAAATAAGTAAAACCTAAGGGCATATATTGATTATTACCTTCATTGTGTTAATGAGAAAACCAACTTCACCAAGTTCAAACAGGAATAGAGAGAACTGAGATGAGAATCCAAGTGTATCTCACTCCAAAGCCCAAGTTCCTCATCATTATGCTATGGATAATTTTTTATTAATCATGATTAATCTCCTATTAATCATAAATAAGCAATTATATATTTTAGCTCTACAATACTTTAATCTTAAAAATCACTCCACAAAACACCTTTAAAAAGAGAGAAAAAAATGCATACCTAGATTCCAAAAGTAATTTCCTCGCTAAAACCCATACTTTTAAATATATATGATTATATTGCAATATAAAATTTATTGAAAGATGTTGTTTAATTTTAAATAATGTGATTGATAGTTTATTGCTCGTAAAATGCCAAAAGGATTCATTCATCATTATAACAAAATCCATATACTCTACCACTTAAAACAAGTAATGTAGTCATGTTAAAGCCTTTTTTTTTCCCCCTTCATGTAATTTAAGACTGAATGTTACCACTTTACTGGCTGGTGTCCAGAACTGATTGACAGGTATGGTAATGAAGTACAAATAATATGCAAATTGAGGCATTGAATTAATAGCTGTGTAAATATAATGTTTTTACTCAATTCAATTCTAAGTCAGTGTATTCTTATCTTTTTATGAGAAATAAGCTATACACAGTCCCCAAAATAGAGAGATATGTGCTTTCTTTTAGCATTAGGGCTCACACCAGTGTTCAGGTAAAGAAGACTACCTGCTTTCCTTTCCATTTTTCTAAGTCCTTTTCTTTCTTATGGGTAAAACTAAATCTTACCTAATTCGAAAACCTTTTCTAGACCCCCTCTAGTACACTTAATTGGCACTTAACATGGATTATCTCATCTCCTTAAATGTTCATGATGACGATGATGATGATAATGATTTTAACTAGGGATTAACTTTTGTAAAGTAATTACTGATTACTTATGGGAATAATTTCTCAAATCCCTTTGAGAGACTTGAGAGCATCTGCTACTGCTGCTTGCCGTTCTTCCTCTCCCAACATTGCTATTCATACCAATTTTCTCTCAACCCCCATCTTTCCATTAGATAATGCAAGTGAGCAAGATCAGTGACTATACTTAACATTAAAGTAAATTTAGAAAGCGTGGGATATTCTTTTTGCTTATGCTAATTTCATCTTTGTAATTAACTGATATTTTCTAACCACACCTTATAAAGAGAATTCTAAGACTCTTGATCATTTTAATTCCATTTATTTCCCAGGTCCAGAATGGTAATTTCAGTAATATTCATTTATTTTTCAATGTGTCATATATATTTGTACATACTATTTATATTTGAGGGTTAATTAAAAATTTCTATTAACTCAAAATCTTAAGTTACTCAATTGTTTGTTTTTAATTTTGGGTAGTATAAAATGTAATAATTTCTTTTTCGAGGCTGAAAGACATGTAACACGTCAGAAAGAATTTCCAAATATAGTTAACATTTTGAAATGTTAGTGTTTAAAGTGATAAGATTCAGGATTAAAAAAATTAATGTGTAATTACTTAGTTCCTAATGGCATAAAGTCAGTGAGATATTACCATACGTTTTAGTATATGTGCTTATTATTCTGCACAAATTGATGACTTCAAGGCAACAGTATTCCCTTTATCTTTATGAATTCTTTCTAGTTTTTATTTCTAAAAATGTGAATTTTTTATAATTACAGAATGATATTTAGCATGAAGTAAATTAGATTTATTTTATCCATATCCCACAAAAGGTCAAATTCCATCTGTTTATGACCTCTACCTTATAAAAGGAGTAGTGTTTAGGTTTTTGAAAGATACACAGATGTTGACAACTTCTAGGAAAACTAACTTTTTGTTTTCTCAATAATTTCTCAATAACTGTTCAGTGGATTTTGTCATAGATGTAGGAAAGCATGAGTTCAACTTACGGTCAGTATTGGCACCTAAGTAGTGGATGAAATAAATGGCATACAAATGTTTTATTTATTTTGGTGTGCTAATTGTTTTAATGAACAGAAATAAGTGTGCAAGTAAAAACCATGTTCCAGAACAAAATGCTATTTCCAATAATGTAGTTCATTATGAGCTCACTAGCCATACTAAGTTACAAATTTGCAGGATGAATTCATAATTTATTTTTTTCATTTGGAACAATAGTATTTTAATGGTGGCCATAAATATAATAGGGAAAAATATGAAGTGGCACCATGAAGCTTTTACCTTGTAAAGAGACAACAATCATTTGCTTTTTAGAGTGATGTTCCTGAATTCCATTTCACTTTGTTAGTGAATCCTGGTACATATTGGTACTTCAAGAAAATTATCAGAACTTAATCTTATATTCTGTGTCACTTAATCATGAATTTCCATTAGTGTGGAAAATATGTACATAAAAGTACATGCAAAAGGCCATTACAAATTCAATACACTGATAAGCATAAACCTATGTTTAATTCTCTCTTCATTTGTATATTGTCATACTTCTCATTTTGTTACCTGCCCCAACCCAAGTTTATACAGGGATATCTAGTGGTCTTATACACTACATGAAGCAAGTTATCCAATCATTCCATGCTATTTGCAAAGAGATGTCTCATACAGTTTCCTTCTAATTATCAATCTTTCAAAATATATTGAGATTTAGGGTTAGTCACATCACAAGAAATTACAGTAGAAGAGATGGTCCTGCCTTGGATGAATTTCTATACTAGTAGAGGAAACAGATAAATGCCCTTGAATTCATGTTAGCATTTTTATATAAATCACACACAATCAAATGTCATTTATTCATATTACTGCTAAATTGCTAGGGTGATTTAGATAATGGGACCCAAATGAGGTTAGTGAGAAAGTTTCATGTGATGGTGATTCTTGACTGAATTTTGTTGTAGAGAAAAAACATTTTCTGTTTCAGAATCCCCAGGCAGCAAACTTTATTCTTTAGTTGGGTTGCCTTTATTAAGCATCATCAATGAAACACATCTCTTTTCTATGCACGAAGTTAAAAGAAAATCAGTACGGTAATATCTTTATATTTTTACAAGGAAAAGAAACAGTTTTATATGATCCATAATGGAAAGAAACTTATTTACATGTTAGGGGAGTAAGTTAAAAGTGATATTATTGCTGTGAAGATATGAGGGGTCTTCAAAAATTTCATGAAAGGAGTCGTATTATCTTTTAATTCTATTTTCCCATAAACTTGTTTGTTTGTTTGTTTGTTTTTGGCAGCTGGCCAGTACAGAGATCCGAACCCTTGACCTTAGTGTTACAACACCATTATGTAGCTGACTGAGCTACCTGGCCAACTCCATGAAATTTTTTAACTACCCTTATAGAGCTCAAGTCAGATTAATAGTCATATTTCTATTTGAATAATTCTCTACATTTTACAATTATCATTCTTATAGTTATCCTCAGAATGGTGCTTTGGGTTAAATTATTATTATTATTACCTCCATTTCATTGGTAATGAACATGAGGCTCAGAATATTAAAAGGAAACTGGAAAGTGGGAGTCTGAACTCAAGTTTTCTGATGCCTGATTTCACTCTTTTTCTGCATATATGCCCTGGCCATGAGAAGAGCCTGGAAATGCATCTAATTTGATCCAGCAATTAAATGAACTCTTAAAAACCAGAGGGCCCAATGGAAATCTATTAGTGCATATAATTAGTCAAGCAGCCAAATAGCTTTCTTCTCCCTTGGGGGTCTCTCATTCTGTCTGATTGTTTCGAATTCTGCTGACATGTCATTGTATGCCATTTTACATGGTTACTTTGTTTTTTCCTCAATTTTCATGTTAGAAGATTGAAACTAGCTGACAAAAGTAGGGTCATGTGTGAGTTGTTACCTTAAAAAGTATCCCTTTCCTCTTTAAAAAAAAAAAGTTTTAAATATATATTTTTGCTGAAATGCAAAGCAAAGTTGATTTAGTATACACATGAGTTTCTATGTGACATCATGATACTTCCCTGAGGAAAAATAATTCTGACTATTCATTACTAATGTAGTGATGTAGAATTCTTTTTCCACCATTGTCCATGATCAAAGGAGTTAACTGACCTCAGCCCATCACATCCAAGTGCATTTTGTTCTATCATCAGTAAGAACATGGCATATTCTCCTCGAAAGAGACTCTCCTGTGTCTGGGAGGAGTCAGGACAGAATGAATTATTGCTGGTCATCTTTTCTATTTAACCACATGTTAAAAAAGAAACTTGTTCGCTGTATATGAGCTTCATGCGCCAGTGGACAAGACTTCGGCAGAAGCTGGAAGAATAAAATGAAAGCCTACCAAACCTTTTCTGGTTTATTTGTAAGTCACACCTTATTACAAAATAAACAACTCAGGACAAGTGCTACACCAGTGAACACAATGGGTGTTCATAAAATTGTCCTAGGCAAACCAGAATGTATGTTTTATTCTGACCATGTGCCACTGTAAGACAGTTCCTTCAGCAAGTGGCAAGACCTCAGAAAGAAATAGTTGCATGGTATTCCTAGAGAGGCTGGGTGCTAGAGTTTCTATTTTGTTGTATAACCCTAGGCACCATGCTGGGCATGGAGGCAGGGAGCTTATTTATTTACTTATTTATTCATTCATTTATTTAATGGCTGTCTCACTCCAAAAAAGATGTGTGGCAGCTTAAAGAAAAAAAGTATACTACATACAAGTAAAAAAATTACATAATTTAAGTAATGAATCTATTTTTCCAACATAATACAAAACGCCCAGGATAAGGTAAAAAAAAATGGAAGGGGTTTTCTTTCTCTGAAATTCTTTATAAAGTTTGGTTGGTGACTATTTAGAGTATTTCTGCACAGGCAAGTTCTTAATTCAGTTGTATTGCTGTATGTGTGAGTTTCCAAAAAAACAGTCTGAGCCAATTTTAAGAATCACATCGTGGTTTAGTTTTCTCTAATAGAAATCTATCATAACTTGGCTGAGCCCGTGGCACACTCGGGAGAGTGTGGCGCTGGGAGAGCTGCGACGCTCGCGCCGCGGGTTCGGATCCTATATAGGAATGGCCGGTGCGCTCACTGGCTGAGTGCCAGTCATGAAAAAGACAAAAAAAAGAAAGAAATCTATCATAACTTGTGCATTGCTTAAATTAAGAAAGATGACTTTTCAACATGTACATGCATTTTATTTATTCACTCATATCCTGCCTTGTTCAACTAAGTATTTGAGGCAACCCCATGCAAATGTGTAATTTTTATAGAATTTAATATATTATTAGGTTTGTGGGGCAGGTTGGACAGACTTAAAATTAGGCCTATTACTTTAATTCCTCATGCGAGTACAGTACAAGAGATGATAGTTACTTATTCAGAATTAAAGTTTGAGAATGGAAAGTAAAGTCTAGAATCTGGCCCATAATATTATCAATACCTTCATTCTTTATTGAACATATGTGTTAATAACACAGACTATTAAATATATTTAATTTTATCAGGTCACTAAAACCGTATCCAAATGGTTTTCATGTAATAATGAGAAAACTGAATTGATGAGCCAGTGTGAACATAGATTTAGTAATTTAGACTAATTTTTGATTCGTTAAAAATTGAGACAGAATGTCCACACCAGTTTTAGATTGATCATTTCCTTAAGCCTCAAAAGAGGGCCAGTCTTTTTGTATAATGGGATAGTTATGGGTTGAGTTGTGCTCCCCCAAAACAGGTTTTAACATCCAGTACCTTAAGATGTGACCCCATTTGGTAATAGGGTTATTGTAGGTGGAATTAGTTAAGATGAAGTCACTCTGGAATAGAGTAAACCTTATCCAATAAGACAGGTGTCCTTATAAGAAGAGGAGACAGAAACACAGACAGAAAGGATGGTCATGTAAAGACAAAGAGATTAGGGTTCTGCCATGAGCCTAGGAATGCCTGGGGCTACCAGAAGATAGAAGAGGAAAGGAAGGATCCTCCCCCAGAGGCATTGGAGGGAGAATGGCCCTGCCAACATTTTGATTTCTGACTTCTAGCCCCCAGAATTGTGAGAAAATATATTTTTTTCTTGTTTTAAGCAACCCAATTTGTAGTACTTTGTCACAGCAGCCTTAGGAAACTAATAAATAATTTTAAATTGACATTTTTGTATGTCTTTTATTTTTACATTCATTGGGAGTTTATAATCTCAAAACCCTTTCATTCCTGATATTTCAAGATGGTGATTATAGAATTACATCTTTAGGAAATGAAATTGATTAGTACACTCATCTGAATTTATCTCATGCTTTTACAGATTATTTTCCCTTCAAGAAATCTTTCGTTTTCAACATTTCTTCCATCCATATCAGTGATTATCCCCTTGTGTTCAGTTGTGATGCATAATGTCTATTTCCAAATTTTCTGTGCTTTCTTTCTAATAATTGCATAAGACAATTTTAAGAAATTTCACTATTGAGAACACTTTTTCTAAAATTGCATATGCCTTATTTTGTGGAGTTTATGGTTATTTATGCACAAATATTTAACAGTAATATGTTTATGTGTAAATGTCAATCATATCCATTTAATTTTAAATTTGGCCAAAGTTTTATTATTAAAAACTAAAACTAAATTGTATCACATATATCTTCCTTTATATTTTATCTTTGAAGTAACCTTCAGATTAAAATTTATACAATATTTGTTCAAGATCTAAGGGAGCTCCATTTAGTGATTATTTAATTGAGTGGGCATGCAGCCTTCAGGAAAAAAAAGACTGTGTGCACATCCAGAATCCTGGCTCTAATTAGAGAAACGAACAGAGCTGTTGAAATGCACCTGATCCACATGTGTGGCTTTGGACAGCAAACTCTTTTTTTAAACAATTACAGAATTAATTCCTAACCTAACAATAGACATCGGGCCACCGTGAACAAAAGTTTCCAAAAAGTTATGATAATGAAGAAATTATTCAGTATTGGATCATTAATCTGGCTACAGTTTCATCTTGATGTTATGTGTGCAAGTAGTAGCTGATACATGAAGGCAACATATTAACACTTACACTTGTGACTTATTGTTCTAAAAATTATTCCAAATTTAGATAATTTTTCTCTATCATTTCAGAGTTGTGATAGAAGATTGAGCTCTACAGCTTTTTTTCATGAACACTGTATATTCTTTGCCAAGAAAATATCACCTTGTGTGGTCAGCAGAATAATGGCCCTCTTGAGGACTTCCAATTTCTAATTACAGGACTCTGAATATGTTACTTTACATAGCAAAAAGGACTTTACAGATATGATTAAGTTAAGGACATGGAGGTGGAGAGATTATCTTGGATTATTCAGGTGTGCCTTTAAAATGGAACCTTAAAATCAGAGTATCTTTCTAAGGTGTGTCAAAGAGAGGAATATGTGACTATGGAAGAATGGCCAGAGAGATGCAAACTTTGTGGCTTTGAAGCTGGAGGCAGGGGACCATGAACCAAGGAATGCAGGTAGCCTCTAGAAGCTGGAAAAGGCAAGGAAATAATATTCTCCTAGAGCCTGTGGGAAATAACATGGTCCTGTTGACACCTTGATTTTAGCCCATTGAGACCTGTGTAAGACCCTCTGATCTATAAAATGTAAGACAATAAATTTGTGTTGTTTTAAGCCACTATGTAGTAATTTATTACAACAGTTGTAGAAAACTAATACACCTTGGTTGATCCTTTTTTTAAAAAAAATACTTGATTATTCTTTAGATATTCTACATAAACTTTAATAAACTACTATCCATTTTTCTGAAGCTATGGTCATAGTGACTAGTGTGTACTTTATGGAAATATTATTTTGAGCCTATTCCCCAAATCTAGCAGGATATAAAAATACTTGGCTATAGAACAATTATAAATTATGCATATAACAATTATAGTTGGCAAAAATTGCTGGCACCCAACCACTTAAAAACTGAGTTTCAGCTCTTTGAAAAACTACACTTCGGTGCGGCTGCACCCTGTGTTGCTGTGGAGACTCACCATCAAGAAGAAGGCCTTCACCAGATGTGGTCCCTGGACTTTGGACTTCCCAGCCTCTAAATTGTAAGAAACAAATTTTATTTCTTTATAAATTACTCAGTTCCAGATATTCTGTTATAAGCAACAGAAATGAACTAGTAGACTGCCTATGTGACTCATAGATTCTAACATGATCCTCAGAGGGTAGGGGGGATTGGGGAGCTTTTGGAAGCTCATTCAGTTAAAACTTAAGATATTATTTTAAAGTTATTATAAATTTCTCCATAAAGCTCTAAACTGAAGATACACTTATTTTTTTGTGATTATTATATTAATTCAAAGTTTGACTAAACATAGTTTATTGGGGGAAAAGTCTTCTTACTAAGAAACCAATGAGCAGCTTGGCATCAATCAGATACTAGAATGTCTGAAAATTTGAACAATTGCTTTGTAACTTGCTATAATTTCTCTACAATGGCATTAAATGTGTTTATAAGTGAGACTTCTGAATTTTAGTTGTATTTTCTTCAAGGTCAATTGAAAAAACTTACTCTAATTATTCAATAAATGGATTACCAGTAATCTTCAACTTTGAAGCTTTTAGCAAGCTAAAATTGTTGAAAAAAAGCTTGTAAGCAGAAAGATGTTAAAATGTATCCCTACAAAATCAAGGGAAGAACTGAACCCATTAAAAGAACATACATAGTGTACACAATTTAATTTTGAGAATTCTGTTTTGTGATTTAGCATATAGCAATTCATTAAAACAATTTTTTGATGGAGCCTCTATTTTTAATTTGAGAATTCACTAAAGTGGAATAAAATTGAGATGCCTAAAATATTATGGACATGAATTTGATGAAACATTTAAATGAATTACAAATAATAAAAGCTTAATTTGACATGTCTTATCTTTAAAGGCATATTTTAAAGAAAGGGTTTTTGATTGGAGGTGAAAAGACAGTACCTGTGAAAACACTTGTTTTGAAATAATTATAAATTTCAATAAGAGAAGAATGAGAATTAGGAATAGCCTCCCTTTTGCAGAATGTTCTCTGAGCTTGTATATACCTCAGTACTTGTAGAAAGATATTTCCCCAATTAAACAGATTATAGTATATAGAGAAGTCACTTGAAGGCATGACTACAGGGAATTTTAATCAAGTAATTAAAAAAATAATAATTAAAAAGTATATTTTCAGAAAAATGCCAATAGCTCAGGATTAAAGACAAAAATGGATTAAAGTGTATGAGTATATAACAAGAATAACTAATCTACCTATTTTAATTTTAACTTTTGGATAATCAATGTAAGTTGACTTTAATATACATGATATATCAATTTTTCTTTTTTAGAAAGACATATATGAATAATTGTTTTAAATAACATTATCCGAAGAGCCAAACAATATATGAAGCTAGCTGGTTAGTCCATAAATAAATATTTCAAAACATGAATTAACTTTAATTCTTTTTTTGCACCAGCTTTCACTTAAAATTGTCTCAGTTTGGATGACGTATAATGGTTTTTTGCTATGCTAGGACACACTGACTTCTATTACCCTCCAGTCCAAAATAATCTCCCCCCTCCTTCACTAATCTCCAAAGCACTCCCAAATTTGCCTGAATCTTCTTTTCCTTCCTGATGAACCCAGACCCATCAACTAATGCTCCTTTAGGTCACCTGGTATTAGCTCACCAGCGAGGTTTGAATTCAGGAAATGATAGAAAAAATTGTTGACTTCAGGCAGCTTCTGCTTTTTAGCTCCCAGAGAGCACGTCATTGTGCATTGGTTTAGAAGAGGAAGAAGAATATGCAGGGTATTGCACAAGCTAACATCTTATATAGAATGTTACTTATCTCTAGCCATAAAATAATTCCTCATTTTCTTTGTAGTCTTTCCTTTTCCATAATTGGTGCTTTCCCTTTACTTCAGCAACCTTTCCCCTCTGACACCTAGAGCTGCTTCGGAGCTGCCCAGGCTGGAATCATAATTCTAGTCTAACAAACACTATTTTCAATTAGTGGTCTTTCCCTTGCTTTTTTTTTTTAGGAACAATTATTTGTGTGATATTTAAATTAAAATAAAAGCTGGATAATAACTGCTGTAAGAAGGGACTTACATGTCCTGGTAGACCTGCAGAGCTGATGTAAAAAACAAGTGTTGATTTCAAGGAGGTGCCTTGCTGACTCATGGTAGAGTGATCAGATCACCTTTGTTAAAATGTAGATGTACTCAAACTGATTGACAGTCAATCTGTGTAGAAGAAATGTATCCTGTCCGCATCAGATCATTACAAAATTCAGTAGCAGCATTTTGCTTGTACTCTATTACAGCAGCTCTTTTGCATTGTCATATTTGTGTATATGTCTGTCTCTCCCACTAGATTGTGAGCTGTTCAAGAATTGGGATTTTATCTAATTAATCTCTATACCCTCAGGGCTTAGTATAGTTTCAGCACAAAATAAGCACTCAATAAGTAATTGCTGAATGAAGGAATCATGAATTCAATCATGTCTACAAATTCTCATATCACAAAAACTATAGATGCTTGAAGAATATATTGAATTGTTTGCATCATTGTCACATGGTCTGTAGCAAATCACCTGCCATAGGGAAGCCTCTCTGTCTCAGTATCGCCTCAGCATTATCAAGCAATGTTCATGCAACTTGTACATGTTTTTAGAATGACCACTACCCTATCCCATAAAATTCAAACATTTCTTTGGTATTTTTTCTTCACATCCAGTAACTTTGTAACCCAAATTGCATTGTAATTTAAAATATAAAATCTTGATGAAAAGGAAAATATATAACTTTCACAGTTGCAAGATGCTTTAAAGATCAATCACCTAGTTTAATCCCTTCAATTAACAAATGAACCAAATCTTATCCAGAAAAACTTAATCATCTAAATTTATAGTTTTGGTTAATGATGAGGCCAAAACAAAAACAAAAGACCCCAAGCCTCCTAACTTTATTTTTTCCATGGTATTAACTGAAGTTGGCAAAAGGAAAACAAACATAAACAGAAATTAAAAGTAATGAAGAAGAAATTAGAGTATAAAAGTGAATGAGGAAAAAAAAATTATCTCTATGCAACAGATTTATTTTTCAACTTTTAAGTTTAAAACTCCTTTTCAATTATGTGCATTATACAAATCCTGGCAACTTGAAGGAATCCTGTCTGGGTCAGCTACTCCAGAGAATAGACTTTGAGCAGCTGGGATTTGCATACAGAAAGTGCATTGAGAAGTGCTCTCAGAACAAAACCTCTGGGTGTTTAAGGGATGCCAAATTAGGCAAAGGGAGAAGTTAAACTGTGGCCCAGTTGCAACAAAGACTCCACCAGTCCTATGGAGCTTTGATGACTCTTTAGAGTTGTCCTTAATTAAGGCAAGGAGCCTGGGCTTTGTACTTTCCCATCAACCAATCAACAGATTCAAGCTAAGGGCAATTTGTAGGGAGGGATTTTCACCTGTGAGTCTTCAGCAGCCAGGCTTCCTAGCAGGTGGGATAATAAAAATTTCAGTCCTGAAGGGGAATCTGAGCAATGCGCCACAGTATTCACTACTGCCCACTCCTTGTGCCACTCAGATCTACCCACTTCAGATAATAAATTTACCCCTGACAACAGCTACTCCAGGATTCAAGTTTCTTTATTTTCTTTGGAAAACTTATAGTAGTGAAAAGAGCTACAGCTCCTGCTGCTGTAGCTGGTCAGGAGACCACAGTTGATATTATTTCCCTCCTCTACTAAACATTCTTGATTCATTTCTGCTGATAAGAGAGGCTTAGTTTCATGACCTAGACCTTCATCTCTGATGGAAAAGGGTCCTTAGTCTGTCCTAGGCCTGCTCAGACAGTAGCTGGTGCAGTTGCTCATTTACTCTCAAAATTCATCCAGGGAGCCCCAAGAGATGTGTCACCTGGATGTGAAACATCCTTCCCTACTGCACCCATTGTGTAGCACCAACTCTACCTCCTCCTGGTGACATACATCAATTTCCCTGCAAGGACAGTAACTCCATGCTTGTTGGTCTTTCAGTAAAAGACCCCCCAAAACAACCAGGAAGCAGCCATAGCCTAAAGCTTAATGGGACACTTGCTATGTACCCTAGTGGAAAAATTCCCTCACTGGAAATCAGGACCTCTAGACCAACAGAGTAAAAAGTTGTGGAGATGAGAAACACAAATTCCCCAAGTGGGTTCCCAGGGAAAAGGTTACATGGGACCATTCCTTGATGTTCAGATGCATAAATTCATATAAGCACCATATAATTCTTCTTCATATAATGAATTATTCATTATAAGCACATAGAATGATTGTTGATTTGGCATATCCACTGTATTTTGTAGGATGGAGTCTCAAGACGAGAAGACATCATTTCTAAGCCGGTGCCTCAAATACACTTTCAAATGTCTGTGCCATTGCTTACTCAGACTGCAAAATTTTGGGTAGTACATTATATGATAAGACCAGTAATGAAGGGGAAATATGCCCACAGTCACACTCTGTGTGCTATAAAGTGGGTCCCTTGAACCAAAACAAAGTTAAAGAGAAGTCTATGTTAGTGAAACCAATAATCTACAAGCCCTGTGAATGCTGATAATATTATGGCACCTGGCATCCATTTAAAATACGTTGGACTTTTTCATACCAGAAGTAGGGTTCAGTCACCCTTGACACAGTTTCTAGTTCTACATCCCACCCCAACCCCCATTCCCAGCTCCTCCACATGGATGATTCAGAAATCTGCATTGTACTGCTTCCTCCTGGTGACCCCATGGGACAGCTGCATACAGCCTGCCTGACTGGCTCTGCTGACCCTCACACCCTGCATGGACTGTGCAGTTATGCCACAGTGGCCACCTCCCAGTCATAGTATGAACTCCTGCAACTCGTGCCTGCTTGCTTTAAACTCACCAATTAAAACTCCCCACAAAAATCTGTTTGGTTAATGCCCTCAATTCAATGAAGGTGTTGGCCCACAGTTTCCTTTCTCTCTTTCCCTGCATGTGCTCCCTAACCTCTGTGTGTGTGGCCTCCAGGCAGGCCAAGTATACTCTGGAATTTGTAAGCAATAAAACTTTTATTTCCATCTTTTGCCTCTCCTAACCATTGGAGGAGTGCTCTCCATCTTAAAGATGCTAAATTAAAACACCTTAGGTAGTGGAGTCCTGTAGACAAGGCAAACGCACATATCTCCAATATTTTCTCTCAGTCATAAGGTCATTCTCCTTCCAAATCCCTGATCAATTCTCTGATTTATCCATCACCGCACATGAGCCTACATATGGTGTCAGACAACTTTTCTTGCACATAGGCACTGTTCAAAGTTAATCCCATGGGGAGGATTTCTCCTAACCTCCATCTTTCAGACCCACCCCCTTATCGGTCTTCAACAAAGTGCATTCATTTTTGGCTGGCATATCAAGCCAATCCATCTATGACTTAAGCTCAGCCTTTTCCTTCCTCCATCAGTTATTCATAATAAATTCTCCATATACAGCAAGCAGGTGCGTGCTAAGTGCTAAGTGAGATGTGCCAATGTGACAGTGGCAGAAGACATGGAATGTGAGTCACCTGCTTGTGCCCTCTGGTCCTGTTCATGCCTGATGCTGGCATGATTAATTGCCACTGGGTCTGATCAACCTGTGAGTGGATGAGTTTGGCAGAACCCAACTCTGCATGGTTATTTAATGTCCATTTAGGTGTTCTGTCTCTATCAAGACTCCTAGCATGCTGTGGCTGTTTATCTAATAGAACATAATTTTATGCTGCAGATAGCATAGCCTTGCTCCAGAACACTAGAGAATCCACATTACAATTCTCCATTTGGGTCATGCCATAACTCCCCATGGTGATTTTTTGCCTACCACAGACACTTCTAATACTGTAGAAGCTTCTGTGTTGTCTTCAAATAAGGAGACCATGTGACAGGGCTACTTGTACCACAGCCAGAAACTTCTGAAGACTCCTTTCCTATACTGTGTTCAACTCAAAGCTGTTGGCTTTTCATATTACTTATTTAAGAATTGTGTTTCTTTCTTAGTGGTGGGAGATGAAAGATACAATAAATTGTCCTTTACAGTGGAGATGATCTGTCATATACCGGACCACTGAATTGCCACAAACTTCACTTATATAGCAAGTCCCTGAATCTTCATAGGATTTTTTCCCAACCTCTGTACTACATGTGTCATAAGAAGGCCACCAATAGTCATACTTCTACCTCATCTAGTCCACTCAATATAATGCCATTGAAACAGCGGACCAATGTGATATTATATAGATTGTCCAGATCATCCAGTTCCTTTCAGGCTATATTTATGACATAGGGAAGGAGAATTAACATAGCCTTGGGATGAAACTGTCAGTGTATGTTTTTGTCCATTACATGCGAATGTTTATTACTTCTTGTTCATCTCATTAGGGATGGGAGATAATGCATTAATCAGAACAGTGGCTGTTTACCAAGTTCCTAAGGCCATGTTATACAGAGCCAGGGCTAAGGTGAGGTGAGTAAGACACTTGCATCAGACACAGAATTTAAGAGGACACCAAAAACTCAGTAATCAAGATATCTCAATGCACTGTTTTACAAAAGTTAAATTAATGCAAAAAATCCATTATGAATAAAATACCAAAATGGTTAATAAAGACATGATAGGTATTACTGATTATTAATACTGCCCCAAGCTCTAATATGGCTTGACATGGTGGTGTTTCTGATTCTTTCTTTAAAATTTTGTTACATCTGGCACAGTTCCTGCAATTAAGGCTCTACTTGGTGGAGTTTGCAATAATCCACTGTCATCCTCCAGAATTTGATGTTTTTGTTGTTGGAGCAAGTCTGGTGAAATAAATGAAGGATATGATGGAGAACACCATTCCTGCATCTTTTATGACTGTAAGCAAAGTTTATGCAAAATTTTCTTGGTTTACTATCTTGGCCAGCATCAGGAACAGCTTCAGAGGCTTGTACTTCACATTCTCCATTTCGATAGCTCTATTCCATAGTCCAACGGAATTAAATGCAGCCTTTGCATTATAACTATGCATTTGGAGAAGAGAAATGTCTAGTGGGCGGGTCCATGTACTCAGTGTATCCAAGGTTCCATTTATCACCGGCCTCTATATGCTCCTACTTTAACAAGGGTACAAGAATGTAACAATATCACATTGTGCCCTACTATTTCCTAAATGTCTGACTATTCTCCTATTCTCAGTGTATGGTTATCCAAACAAGTGGATGTAGGTTCCTTTGAGTAAGGACTGGGAATTATTACAATATACTTGCTATAGTTTTACAAGTTCCTTCCTTCTGGGGAACTGGACCTTCCTTCAGTCAATGATTCTGGAAATTAAAATTGGCTCACCATGAAACTGGACAAACAAAAATCATATTTTATGGAGGGCAGTAAGCCTCAGCCTCCTGATCATCCATCCTGGACTTCCTTTCATTTTTACAAACTGAGCAATATCCTCGTCAGCTGCCCAGCTATATTTTCCCTTGGCCTGCCATGTTCTATCAAACATGTTCTAAGTGACTTAGCACCTCTGGCTGCTACTCTGTCCTTGCTGTACTGCCACCGAGCCTGTATTATTTTAGGATTCTACATCTCCCATTTTATCAGGGATGCTTCAGGCTTCCATATGTCAATTGTCAACTCTGCTCCCTTTAAAATATTATGTAGCAGCATCTCCTACCATTAGTCCTGATCTTCAGAGGACAGTCACAGTTACCATCACAACAATGTAAATGTCCCTCTCACCTTATCACTGTGAAAAATGAAACATCCTCCATCCTGGCCCTTCAGAATATAGTCAGCAGGTAAGTTTTCAGGCCTCATGCAGTTTATCCTACTTTGCAGGCCAACTTCTTTGAGAATTTTGGTCCTTTCTTCCACCTTCCTTATTTTCATTTTGACATTTACATCTCACTTAGCTATTCTCAGCTTCCAAAAGCCCACCTAGCATTGGCACTATCCCGTCATCCTTGCTGAGGTATATTACCGTATCATGGGAGAGTGCTTGCCATTGGTCCAGCTTCCTCAAGATCCAGTAACATACATGCATGGTTCTGCCAGTACTTGTTAGCTAAGTCCTATAATTCCTTGGGTATGTGGCCCCTTGCCCAGCACATATCTGGCCAGATTATATTTGAGTTATCCCTAGGTTTTACTCTTTGGCCAGGACAGAAGACAGAGTAGATCCTGAGGGGGTGAATTGTGCCTTGTCTAAGACAGAGGCCTGCATTGTCTTCAAGCAAGGGAAAAAGACTGACCTTTAATATGAAAGAATGAACCACTTCTGAAGACTTAGACAATACAGATGAATACATAGATCAAAGTTTTCTAAGTGCATTGATCCAGTATTCCTCATCTCAAGACCTGGTCCCAATTCTGTCCCAATCCTGACTCTGGCATCAAAGATTTGCTGAGGCTGATAACTCGGTCATCTCTACAGCTCTGCTACTAATATAATTAAGTCCTTGGTTTAATCCTCAGCTTTTTCTATCTGGCTATAAGAAATGAGAGTCTCTTTATATTCCACCAAGGAGACTCTCTGACTTTCACATTTCTCTTTGAATTGGTGATTAATCACACAAGTCTTTCTTTGTCTTTCTCTAGTAAATTGATTGCATTTAAGCTGCAGCCATTCAATTCCATTGTCCTGTAATTACTGCTTTCTTTAAGTCTTTAGAACATCTGAGGTATTGTACCCATCAGAGCATTCTCTTCTACTGTATGTTACCCTAATTCACCATTAGTGAAAATTTTAACAATTGTACTACTACAGTATCCCAGGGAATATCAGCACATCATCCATCACCCATAATGGGGTACACTTTGCCAGCTGGCTAGAAGGTGATCAAGCTCAAAAATCCCTTTTGGAACCTGTTTTCATGGACCACTCAACTCCTTGTACCAATTGTCTTAGGTGAGGTTTCATTTCCTGTGAGCAGAATGTGGTACGTGGATTTGAATGAAAGAAGTTTAATTTGCTCAGTATCAACACCTTTGGAGGAGTAAGATAATCAGGAATAAACAGAGGAAAAAAGCAAACTGTAATGCTGATGTAACAAAAGACTCAGCCAATTCCATGGTGACCATTGAAACTGCAATGGTTCATAATTGTCCCCAGAGAATGCAAGGAAGCTAAGCATTTGATCCCCAACATGAATCATCAATACATAGAAGCTGTCCCTGGGAAAAGAACATAAACAGAGGTGAGGCAAATCCCTTTGGCTGAGAGCATTTCTTGGGGATGAAATTAGTTTTGAGCAGTTTCTGAAAACTCTTTTGACAGTTGAGGAAATGACCCCTGAAGGGGCTTCTGGATGATGGCCTACAGCAGCCACAGAAAATAACTTGGTGGAGACTTTTTATTAAAGTGATAATCTTCTAATGTGTTATACTTGTACATCTGTCTCCAGGTGTTCCATTTGTTTACAGGATGATATATCTAAAACTACTTTGTAAAAGCATGTAAAATCTAACTAAAAAGAAATAACTTTTAATGTACAACATAACACCTCTAAGTTATTAAAAGCAAACAAACAAACAAAAAGAACTTCTTCCCTGTAATAATAACATTTTCTTAAATGCCTTTCTGTTTTCCAGGGTTTAAGAACCAAAGAACAAAGCTCTACCCAAGAAGTCAGTATGAATTCTTCAGGAAATGGGTGTGAATCTCCAATTCTCTTTTGCTAATCAGAATGTTCTCACTGATATTCACAAACACACAAGCACTTCATGTTGGAAAATCCCACTCTTTACTGGGATTTTAAAATATATTTGTACACAGCATAAAAAAGTTTTAAATAGCAGATTAGATTGATTTTTTTTACCCATAAATAGCTCCTCTTTCTATGAAAACATTTTCTAGTATTAACCACAGTAGTCATTAGGCCTTTTAAGAGAACCCTGAGGGCTAAGAAAAGCCAAATAGACAGGTGAGAAAAAGGAAAGTACGAGTTTCTCATTCAGAAACTTAAGTTTTCTGAACTCCAAGTTAAAAATATGAGTATATATGGGCTCAGGATTCATATTTCCTGATATATGGTAGGTCCTTTATACCATGCTAAAACCACTCTCACATTACCCTGTGGAATATACTATAAAGCATATGTACTTCACAGGGCCTGGTTTTCCAAAGCCTTACAGTTTCAAATATTGACCTTGCATGACAGGAAATTTTCCCCAGGCTAGTGAGTCTTTGTTGCAAGATAAGAATTGTGGCACAGTAGGTTGCTGGCTCAAAGACAGACTAGTTACTGATTGTTATGTAAAGATACTGAGAAATTGCAGTAAGATCACTTAATTGTCTAATGGAATGTCATCTGACTTGTTTCACTGAAAATCACCAGCCTATATTATTAAACTATAATCCCACCTATGTTCTCTTCCTGTAACTTCCTGGTCTGGAAAATAAATGCAGGGAGAGAACCCCAATTTGGTGTTAATTTCCTGAGGAAAGGTTGCCTTTCACTGGAGGGTCCCAGGGAAGTTAACTATTTGGGACTTCTCACTGCTCGGAAGAGATGGGCTTTGAGTAATCCTCTGTCACCCAGTGGAAGTGGGGTGACAAATCCGTGGGGGGCAAAGCAACAGACCCCCTTAGTATGTTGACAGATAAATTACCTCTAATATATCCTTATGATTTGCTGCCTTTTCAAGACTCCAGAGTCTCTGTAAGGCCATAAGAAAGAGTTTGTCAGGAATTGACCTTGCAATATTTAGTCTAAGGCTCTTGTAAAAAAAAAAAAAAAAGGATCCATCCATTTCCAGCCCTCACCCCCCTATGTCCTCATATGTTCACTGGAGAGGTTCAAACCCATCACAAAGGGTCAGACAAGAACAGAGACAATATCGTTCTCTCCATTTTTCATCTATTCTATTTCCCCCATCCCCATTCCTCTGATAGAAAAGCAGGTAGATGAAGATAGTCCCTCCTCTTAATAGCAGTGACAAGACAAACCTAAACTCAGTACTGCCCAGGGAGATAACCAATGCCCTTCAAATATAAGACTTTCCTGATCCAGACCCCCACACTGAGCAGGAATAAAGGTGCAGGTGACCCAATTGCTAGGAAGCAGGAATATCATGTAAACATCAGTCGAAGGGACCATTTTACCCCCATGCAGGCAGCAGAGTGAGCCACGCTGTCTACCACATTATGGCCGGGGTTAAGGATTCAGCTTAGAGTGCTTTTGAGGGGTAGGCACTCTTCCTTCTCCCCTCCTTCTGCCTCACAAAAAGTGACCTCTCTGACTACTCTTTCTGACCCCAGAGGCTGGGGTGACAAGAGGACCCTAGCCCATGATGAGAACCTAGGGACGTAGCTATACCCAGACTCCTAGTTCCGGTTTTCCCATGTGCTGCATCTCAGTGTCAGAAAATTTTAATTCAATGGTGGCTAAACACTGATGGGTGAGATACTGGGAAAGCTGGTGTTTGAGATCTGTGTTTCAGATTGAGAGAATTCTCAGATAAGTAACGATCAGCATACTGCTTTGGGAAACAAATTTAGAAAGAAATTTCAATGAAATTATGAACTGTCTAGCAATTGCAAATATAAGGAATGAGCATTTCAGCTTTTGTTTTAAAGCTATAATAAGAGGAAAAAATTGGATGAGGATGGAAGCAAAGTAGGTAAAATAGAGAATGTGTTTAACCACCGATTGATAACAAGGGCCATTTTCAGAAGAATTGGTCTTTTGTAAAGAGCACCAGAAAACTTAATCTGAGTCAACACACTTAGTTGATGCTGTCTGCACCAACACTTCATTGGTTGACTGAGCTGCAGTCACAAAGCACATAAGATCTGACAGACTTTGCTTAATGCAACTCATAACTTAATGCAGCTCACAACTTCCCAAAGTCACGCATAAGCTCAAAGAGGGGCTTATTGAACACCCACCAGATGGGAGAGAGTTCCCTGCACCCAAGAGGATAATTACATGGAAAATGTTCAAGACCCTCAAGATAAGCCAGTGCTTAGTGGCATTCTCGTTATGTCAGAAAGCATGTTCTCAGGACAGACTACCTCAGAACAAGAAGAACATGAAACAAACGTAAGAGTACCCATAACTGTTACAGTCAGTGGTATACTGGTAAACTAGTTTCCTTGGTGAATTAGTATGCATGATCCCTGATTTGTAGCATTTTCCAATACGCATGGTGTGAATACTAACACTATGCCCATTTCAAGCTACCAGTGTTTTAACAGCTGACATACAAAATTCCTGAATATTGAATATTCAGCTCCTGGGGGCTAATACAAGCCAGTTCTGACATGCCACTAGTATAACTTTAATGACAATTAAAGAAGCAGGACACAGAGACAGTTATCTTGACGACATCAGGCAAAGGATAATCACCTCTTCTTTAACACAGAACTATTAGAAATAAAATAGGAAAGCTGTACTACAGAGTTTTGTACAGAGTGAATTTATAAATTAAGGTTTAAGTAAAATCTATGTAGAATATCTCCTGTAGTATCAATACAACATATGGATCCATTCAGTTTTATCTTCTTTGCCATTTTTATAAAGTCCTGAATTAAAGAACTTCTATAGTTACAGGAATATACCCACAAGAATATCTGGACTTAGTAGGCCTTTACTGATAATTACCATCCAAACTCTTGTACTAAAATGAAGAGGTGAAGAAAGTAGGAACCTTTCAGGATTGATTAAAATTTTCTGGTCTAGGTATAAAATACATTAAATTCCCAAATAGTTTTTTCTATTTGTGCAGTATTACTGTGAAATCATACTTTGTTGATAAATGTGTAGAAATGTATTACTATGTCTAAACTTAAATATAAATAATGCAAATAACTTGCAATTTAAGTATCTTTGGTTTTATTATGATATTCTCTTGTCAGTCCCTATGATCCTAAAAGAAAGAAATATTACATAACATATACACCTTAGAACTAAAAGATCAAAAATATCAACAAAGTTTACCTTCAAAACTAACAGTCCTGTAATACCTAGACCCCAAAATTACAAAAACACAAGGCTAAAGGCATCAGTCGTTTCTGAAGCTACAAAGTCATCATCATTGTTCTTGTTGTTGTTTGCAGTTAGCTCTCTCACCTTTATTCTGAAACTCTCAGTGTGATTCTAGACTCAACTGTCTGAAGTTTGAGTCTTTAAGAGTAGAAGACCAGCATGGCAGAGGGAAGATGTATTTTCTGAACAGGATGGAGACAATGATCATGCAGCCAATAAGGAAAAATGGTTCAGTAGCTACTGATCTTCTGAAAAGCTAATAAAAGGGTTGCCAGTGAAGACTAGACTACCTGTCACAATATTCCACCATCATTATCGGCGTATGCAAACTTCAACAAACAGACATTACCACTGAGAAAAAACAAGAATGATTTGAGGTGATGGATATGTTAATTAGCCTGATTTGATTATTCCACATTGTATTCATAAATCATAACATTGCTTTGCACCCCACAAAACATATGCAATTACCAATTTACAATAAAAATGTTTTAAAGAATTAAAAATACACTGCTATTAGTTGCTTTTTAGAATTGATTTAATAAATACTTTGCATAAAACAGTCTTCCTGGCCCTTTGGAAGACACAAAGATAGATTTTGCTTTTTAAGAGTTCACATTCTAGAGAGAGAGATGTACATAAAACTGTTATCAAAGAAGCAGAAAGCCCTCTAGTCACCTCGAAGATGGACGATGGAGGCATTCATTCTTATTGTGCAATCGTGTAAAACCTGTGGGAGTAATGAACATGCAGTGCATGTAAGATTTCCATTGTCAAAGACAAGTAGAATAAACTCCCAAATTTAAAAGCAGCAGCAAAAAATAAAACTAAAAAGTTTCAGAGAAGAGCTTTTTCAGGGTGTGTTGGAGATAAAATGAGAAATTCAGTATGAATGAACGATAGATTGTATGAGTTAAGGTAGAGGACATTAAAAGATGAGTTTTAAAAATTACAACAAGGCCCAATAATTGACAGTTTTATATATCATGATCAAAAGTTTTGGATTTTTGTATAAATGATGAGAAGCTTTTTAAAATTATCTGATCTCATAGCTGTAAAAGTAGAGTTGTATGGGACCATAGTCCCAGAAGTGATTAAAAAAAAAAAAAAAAGAAGAAGTCCCTGAACTAGAATGATTGTGTGGCATTTAGGACTGTTATTTTTCAGGGACAAAAAAAAGTAAGTTAAATTGTTTTATTAAAAAAAGTAGAGAGATAATTTATTGTATCATGTAACCAAAAATTTAAAAGCTGCTTGATTGAGGGGTTCAAAAGATGTCACCTGGGCCCAATTTCTCTTCATATCTCTACACTCCTCATTGACCACTTTATTCTTACCCTTCATATGATTACAAGATGTCGGGCATACATTATCCCATTTTTATGACTTGTAAAAGGTTGAATAAAATGTCAATTTTTTTTTCAAAAGATTGACAATTCTATTCCAAAATTTATACAGAAAGGAAAAGGACTTGACAAAATAAAATTGTTAAAAAAGAGAGAAAGCATTGAATAACATATACTGCTGTAATTAAGCTATAGCAATAAAGACAGTTTAATATACCTGGAGGTAAACAGAAAACAATAAAAGTCTATAAATAGATACTCAGTTATATGGTCAAGTTGCCAAAATCATTCAGTGGGAGAAAGAATAATCTTTTCAGCAAATGGAGCTGGAACATGCAGCTATCTAATATAGAAAAAAATAAATAAACCTCATATTTTACCTCATACTATATACAGAAATTACTTCAAAATGTATCCTATTTTTCAATGTAAAAGCTGAAATAATAAAGTGTCTAAAAAAATATTTAAAAAATTTGTGCCATTGAGTCAGGCAAATATTTTTTAAAGGACACAAGAAGCACAAACCATAAAAAGAAAACAATGGTAAATTGTACTTCATGAAAATCAAAAACTTTGCTGTTTGAAAAGCACAGTTAAGAAAACAAAACACAAACTACAGTCTGGGAGAAAGTGTTCGCAAAAGGAAAGAAATGTATGTACAGAATATATTAAGAATTCCTATTACTCAACAATAATAAGACAAACAACCCAATTTATAAGTGAAAAAAAGATTTGGAAAAATGCTTCACTGAAGAATATACCCAAATGGCTAATAAACACATAAAAAGACACTTAACATTACTAGCCATCGAGGGAATACAAAGTAAATCCACAATAAGGTATCACTAGTACGCACAAGAATGGCTAAGTTTAAAAGACTGATACTACCAAGTGCTAGAGAAGAAGTGGAGCAACTGGAGCTCTCATACATCACAATAGTAGAACCAGTCTAGAAAACAGTTTGCCTATGTCTTATCATTTAAACATACACTTATCATATACCCAAGCAACCACACCTGTAATTATTTACCCAGGAGAAAGAAGAACATATGTTCTCACAAAGCCTTGTGAACAAATGTTTATAGCAGAATTATTTATAAAAACAAAACCTGGGAATCACTCTGAAAGTTATCCACTGGTGACAAGATAAAAAACAAAACTACGATATATCCACATCGTGGAATACTACTCCATAACAGAACAAACTATTGATACATACAACAATATAAATAAACCTAAAATGCATTGTGCTTAGTGGAAAAAGTCAAACACAAAAGATTATACATATTATTCTTATTACATACATATGATTATTTTTGTACCCAATTCTACTAAAGTCAAAATTAAAGTGAAGGAAAACAGACTAGTGGTTACCTGGGACAAGAGGTCAGGGAAGGCTGTTGACTGCAAACAAAATGAAGGAAAATTTGGGAATGAAGAAATGCTCTACATCTTGACCTTAAAATGGGGGAAGTTTTTTCTGTTTATATTTTACTTCAGTACATGTGGGAAAAATCACTCCTGTGCTTTCTTTCCTCTTCCCCTTCTTCTCCTCCTCCTTCCCCAAAAGTTCTGTCCTAGAAAACTAAAATGTTTTAAACTTGAATTGATGGTTCCATTTCAGCACATAATTTTTCATAGGTGTGTATGTATGTCCTCTACCTCCGTCCACTTAGAAAGCATAAAAGTGGAGGTACCCCAATAGCAATGAACATACTTAACATCTAGCTATTGGTTCTGTTTATTATTCTTCACCAAAATAAACTAGTGCTTCCTTGGAGAAATGACTTCTTCTAGAACATAGAAGTTCGGTTTTCTGCTAGAAAACAGAAGTTCTATAAGAATGATGGGGTCATGCCAAAATAACAAAGAAGTTAGTTTAAAGATATTTTCACTGTCTAAAACAAAAATAATGTGAGTATCAAAATAAATAATAGTAACAGATTATAACCCATTGAATAAAATAAGAATTCAGTTCCTAGCATAAAGAAATCAATAAATCAAAAGTTTGATGAGGAATAGTCTCAATATACCTCTACACTTTAAAACACCTTTGAGTGGAATAGTTTTTTCTTGTTAAAAAATAAAATTAGTGTAAGTAGGTGGCAAACATCACAATTCACAACAAATTGCACTCATCTCCATAAATTCTTAAACGTTAGTGACCACAACTCTCAAATGTACCAAATGACTAAATAAAAAACTTTAATATACATATTATACACAAGTACATATACAAAGTACTAAGTGGGTGATATCCTTTTGAATTACAAAGTTGCTGTCAAAATGTTAGAAAATAATTTTTTAACTTTATTTTTAAAAGTGTGAAAGAGAAAAAAATTATAAAAATAGGCACCACCAAAACCCAGAATAATCGTGTTATACCACAAATAACCTTATGGTACATACATCAATCAGCATTAAAAAAAATAATATGAAAACACAAAGAGGACTTGTAAAAGCAAAACAAAAAATTTTGATAGTAGATTATCAGAAGTAGGTTTGATAGGACCTAGGCAGTTGTTGACTGGGAAGAGACATAAAAGCGGTACAATAGCACAAAAATCAATTATAATAAACTGAAAAAAAAAAAAAGTTCAGAAATAAGAGAACTAGCGAGAAAGTTTCTTTACTTTTTCCACAAGGGAATGCAATGATAAATGTCCAGAAAAGCAATAAAAATGGCTCCCTTATTTTGAACTAAAGAATGTACTAGTACTTATGGAAAAGGGTGTAGGGCAAAATCTACTGGAAGAAAACAATGAGAAAAAGCAGAGTTAAATAATGCCAAATGACTAGTGCCTTTTATTTTATAATGCCTCTTATGAAATATTTCAATACTGCATGTTCAGTCTGACACACAAACAATTCTAAACTTTAATAAAATAATTAGGGACAAACCCCAGTGAGAACTAATGATATAGCTAGCTTGCCCACAGGAAGTAAAATAAGAATCCATTCTCTGATTGACTTATTTCAATTTTAATTTTTAAAAAGTCTAGCATAATTCTAGATTAATCCGTGAGTTAGAAGTACAACTGTTATTGATGTAAGAGTTATCTAATGCAAATTTTTGAATACCGTATCAGAAACAGAGTGATTCATTGACTACCCATATCATTTACAAGCTCTAATTTAAGTTGTAAGAATGACTGCTTCTATTGTAATTAATTCTGGCCAGAAGTTAATCAGGCTTTCGTGTTTATTGGTTCACTACATGATTAGTATACTCTTGTTTGTTAGGATGGAAGAAGACAGCATGTCTGATTTGGACAGATCAGATTTTATGGGTCTTTCAAGCTTAAAACAAACCAATAAAATCTTTTTTGCTTTTTTTTTGTTGTGTTTTATATCGTTTTACTTTAATATCATGGCGAAAATATCTTTGAAAGGTTTATGAAAGGAAGGGAGACAAATCAGAAAAAGGCACTTAAGATTTCAAGCATAGGATTGAGAAGAAAGAATTTAAGTTTTACTTCCGCACAAATTGTATGATGAAAGGAAAGAAAAGTGATATTGGTGTGTAGATGAGAATGAATCTATTATAATTGCAATATCCAAAAACATATCTCTGTTCAAAGAAATAATGAGAGCTAAAATATGGAGGTGGGATGGTAATAAAGGGGTAAAGTACTATAATGGATCTGTAATGTTTGAAGGATGCCAACAAAGTAATGTTGAAAGGTGAATTTTTTTTCATTTATCCTGCTAGCAAATTCACAAGTGGGTTTCACTAAGGAATATTGCTTAATATATCTAAAAGTTTTCTAATAAAATCAAAGCAAATTAATTTTCACAGGGTGGTAATTTTTCTTTGCATCTACTTCCCTCAGCAGAACACTCTTCCCATTAAATACTTTGGAGGAATGCTGACTGAGGGCTATGATGTTTCTCACATCACAAGACAGATTAGTACATGTAGACAGATATGAGTTCATAGAGATCATATATTTATTTCACTAATGATCTGCTAACCACTCTCCCTATTGTAATAAATGGCTAAGTGGTTACCTAAGCAACAGACTAAAGATTTTTCAGGAAGGGTGTGACCACTTGTCCATTTTAAAGAAATCTGGAAGCAACTACATCACGCTAGGTTTAATATAATCCTAATAACAGATCAATTAACAAGTGATTACCTGCTTTACATAGCTCTTATTGCCTCATTAATTTTTTGAAAAATGCTTGGGGAATGCAATATCTTTTTCCATTTGTTACTGTTATAAAAGTAGTCAATTAACTTTTAAATCACTCATTAGAAGTAATTTAACATTATCATCCAGGGCTTAAATTATAGATGCTGATATTTTCAATGTATTAATCAAGGTATACATATAATCCCAGGAATGTTTCTATTTAGTTGTGATTTATGCTGCATCCAACCTTACCAATGATAATGTATGAGTGAATTAAAATTGTCTTAAAATGTTCTTTACCAGATCAATTATTAGGAATATATGTTTAGTTAATATGCAATATGGGATCAAAAGAATTCAACCATCACTTAAACTCCAGATAATTTGGTTAACATCAATTATGAATGACAATCTAATAACTCTTAGGGAAAAGAAGCTGATCATGTCCAGGACAGCTTCACAAAGACCACATGACTAAAGGGCATTTATAGGTAACCTTAAACAACAGAACTAATATATATCGAGATTTCAGATTTATAACTACAACTACTAGTTGGAGAGTAATGCAGTTGATAAGGTACTGGATGAACAAACAAAACACAAAATAAAACAAATAAATTAATGCCAGTCTATCAAATCCTAAACTATGTCAGATTCTCACTGTTTTTGTATTATTCTAAATCATTCTTGATCTAGGGGGACCTTTTTTCTTTCACTCCAGTTTAGTTATGCCTATTGAGACCAAGATAGAATTTAAATTACACTATGCTATCTCTTAGTCTAGTTAATATTCCGTTCAAAATTCAAATAGTGACATATTATCTCTATGAAATAAATTCACATTCTGTCAAGATGTGGATAATACTTTAAAAAATAACTTCAGCCTGTGAGGAAACTATCTCTCTATCACTGGTATTAGAATATTTGCCATCTAGAATGGTAAATGAGATGTGGTATGGAATCATTACCAACAAATCATGTGGCTTCCCATCTAGCTTTAGCTCAAATTAATACCGTAAGTCTTTCAAGTTACACCAGTCAAGATTACACATCTATTATGCTTTAAGATATTAGTTTTATTTTTGAGGCATTGTTCAAATGTATTGGACTATTGGACAAGAAAAACATAATGGAGTTTGTTTGAAAATCCCGTTGGAGTAGTGGAGTAGTGTATATTTTTTGTAACTTTTGTTTCAATAAAAATAGTGACAAAATATGTAAATTTCAAATGAAAATTACTTTTTGGTTATAGGTGCCTCGCCTCAGTTGAACTATTCCCTTGCATAGCAGTACATTTTTCAGGGATTTAAGAGTAAAATCAAACTTAGAAATGAGGGCCGGCCCCGTGGCACCAGCACTTGGCCGTGCAGCGGAGCGTTCGGATCCTATATAGGAAATGCCGGTGCGCTCACTGGCTGAGCGCCGTGCAGGTGACACCAAGCCAAGGGTTGCGATCCCCTTACCGGTCACAAAAAGACAAAAAAAAAAAAGAAAACTTAGAAATGACCATAAGGGGTTCTTTTGCTTGATATTACTGTGTTGAAAATAAAGACTGTTAAAATAATAAGCAAAATCCTTTAAAGGAAGAATAAGAAATTCTATGTATTTATCTGTACGGTTCTGAGTAATTCATAAAATAACATTATTTCATACTTGGATTGGAGACTTTTTTTTCTTTATATTTGCAATCAGATTTTACACATTGACTGCAACTATTTAACCTGTCACAAAATATCTTTGAAAAGTGCCTGTGTTGCACTCTGAATAACTCCTGTTAAATGTTATATTTGAGAATGCTCAAAAATGAATTATTTTATGAATTTACATGTGAAGCATCTCTTCCTTTGCAATATACCAGATCATAAACAAAATTGTGTTTAACAAACACTTTAATAATATTATAATATCTTTCAGGAGTCAAAGACCATTGACATAAACTGTTCTGTTGTTATTTGCTTAAACATAAAAAACATGTTTTTTTAGAACAAATCATTTCCTGTTTAATCTATTTCCTTTTGTTATGAAGAAAGTCACCTTGGATACCCGATGCTCAGAAGTTGTATCTATACTGATGGAGACAACTAAATGAAAGAGAAATAATCCTCATAAAGAGAATTGATAATAGATTTGTAAATACATGGAAGAACAAAAAGTAACCTAGTTCCATGCTCAAACTCAAAGAAAAGGATGGACGTGCAATAGCAGAGTTTCATGGATTTCTTCAATCATGAAATATCCTGTTCTCATAAAGAAGGGCACAAAGAATTCCATTATATTATAAGCACATCTTTAACTTTCCCATTTTCAAAGTAGGCTTAGGAAGAACAAAGGACTTAGAACTGTTCAATGACATTATGCTAGAGGAAGTACTGTACTTGGGGTTCCATTTTGCCATCTCAAAGGGAATTTTTTTTTTTTTTTTTTTTTTAGCTGTCAGAGTGCTTTTTAGCCTGTAGATAGTGTATGAGCAGGGAGAATTCTGTTTGTTCTTTTAAAAATAGTCCAAAAACATTTCAGTCTTTGTGAAAATTTCTTGGAGCTTAAATAGGAAATAAATTCAAAGTCAAATTCCCTATTAAGCCATCCATGTTACCTGTTTCGTATTCCACTGAGAACAGTATATCATAGATCTACTGAGGCTAAAATAAGCTCAATATAAAAATGGGAATAAACTATAGAAAAGTCTTTGATTTTACCTGAAAGTCAAATGGATCTTGAAGTTATACAAGGACATTTCTAGTTTTTCTTTTATTTTTAAGGTTAAAAATTTGTAACCATTGCCTCCTTTAGGGGTCGTGTCGTATTTAAAAAATCACTTCATACGAAATTTGTACATGTATTGTAGTAGTTTATCTTTTCCTATGAGGTGATTTTTATTTTTATTTATTTTTATTTTTTTAATTTTTATTGAATCAAAATTGATTATACAAATTTTGGGGGTTCAACATTGAGATGTTGATAAATCAATATTATTTGCATATATATTGTTACAAATCAGGATTATTCTTTATGACCCTTGTCCAATCTCTCCCCATCCCACTCACCCTCACCCTCTGCCCCCAATTACCCTAGATTTCTTCTCTCCTTCTGAAAGAATAATGGTTACTCTGTTGATTTGTTGCCTAGATGACCTGTCCAAAGCTGAGAGGTGTGATCAGGTCTCTCAATATTATCATAGAGGAGATACTTCTTCTGTCACCCTGAAATGGGCTTTGTGGGGAGAGATGTCCTCTTCTTTTCTTCATCTCTGCTGGTGACTCTCCTTGTGTTAGTGCACTCCAGTGACTGGCAGACCATCTGCATGGTTGTTGTGGCATCTAGCCACTTTTGTGGCAGCCATGGTTATAGTGGTGGCTGTGGTGGGCCACCCACATGGAGGTGATGTTTTTGGAATGCTTGTTTGTGCCTGCAGTGTGACTGGTTGTGGGGAGTGTTGGGTCCCCAGCTCCATACCTCAGCACCCTGGGAGGACCCCGAGGCGCTGGTGCCATGTGCCTGGTTCTGGGAGGGGGATCCAGTCCCCTTCTCTATGCCTCGGGTGATTTTTTAAATAAGATATGACCACTAAAGGAGGCAACAGTAACAATTTTTTAACCTCAAACATTATATTTTTATATATGTATACATGTGTATATTTGTGTATGTTTGTGCATGTGTGTTTCTAACTTAGGGATCTATGGAGAATATGAATATAGACAAACTAAAAAATGCCTGCTATTTATTTATGAAATATTTCATTGAAATATTACCATTTTTTAATTGTTTGGAAAAAATGTTAAGGAAATAGAAGTGCTGGGTCAGTGGAGTTGACTTCGAGTAACAAAAATGTGATTTTTGACATTCCTAACATATTGAAGACTCAATTTTAATATTTAGTGTGGCCTAACATCTAAGATACTATGCGTGACACTGGCTTTTAGAATTTTGAGGGATCTCAATACCATATATTATATAGAATATATTATATAGAGAAAATAAAACTAAAAGAAACACATTAATTTTGTAAGATTTAATACATTCTTTCTGGTTATACCATATATCATTCTACTAATTACTCAATACTGATAACATCAAGGTTTATATCACCCACTTCTTAAAAGCATTCCACATTGTTCTGCAAAAGGAAAGCAAATTGATGTATTTTCCATAAACTACAAGACACAATAAAGGCATTTGGCTGTATAATATTTTGTCAGGTCCTGGGTGAAGGCCATGGTACTTATCCCCAAATGAAGAATATTAGGCTACGATGCTAAGATGGGAAGAGCCCAAGCAGAAAACAAGTTTCAGATGTAAGAGAGTGAAAATTATTTAAATGAAGATGAAAATAGTTTAAATAATTCATTTTATTGTATAAATCTTTTCTTTCGGAAAGGTAGTATTAGGATACAGTTTTTTAATGGTATTTATGCGTCATCAAAATTTTGCTGATTTCTTACAGTTTTGCATTCTCTTTTTCTCTCTGTCTCTAACTCTATCTCTATCCCACACATACACACACATGCACATGATACACACACACACAAAAGGAAATTTCTGATCAATATATTGAACCTTTGTGATGGTCCTATATTCCCCCTTATGCCATTTAACATATATCCCTCCAAGACATTAAAACTTACACTGACCAAGTCAATGTTTTCTTTTCATATTTTTCCATGAACAAGGTTTATCTCTTCATTTATTTATCTCAATTTGTTAATAGTTTTAAACCTTTTTAAAATGATTTTTTTCTTCATTACTTTCAGTCTTATAATATATAAAAACTCAAAAGAATATCTATAACATATAAGTAATTTATAAAGTACAATAATAAAATGAAAACTTGCTCGTCACCACTCAACATTACCATGCATTTTTATTTACTCGTGTACTCCTCCCCTGTTCCAGCCTCTTGATCTTCCTGCCCTAGGAGCAAGTCCACTGTTCAATTTCCTAAGATAATTCCAAACTGTTTTGCAAAGCAGCTAAATCAATTTATACTTCCAAAGAAAATAAAGTATGTTTTACTTTATCCACAGCTATATAAGCTCTTGTTATTTTCAGACTTTTTAATTTTTTCCCAGCACGTTAGACAGACAAAAGGCATCTAACTGTGGTATTGATTTGGATTTTCCTTATGACCGGTGAGATTAAGTAAATTTGCCTTGGCTGTATGTCTTTTCAGTTCTGTGAACTACATGTTGTATTAGTTTTCTATTGCTGTGTAACAACTTACCACAAACGTAGTATAGTAGTTTAAAACAAAAAACACTTTGGTGATGGGGAGCAATAATCAGCCACAATGTATATCGACAAAATAAAATTTAAAAAAAAAAAAAAAAAAAAAAACACAATTATTATCTCAGATTTTCCATGGGTCAGGAGTCTAGGTATCACTTAGCTGTGTCTTCCGCTTTGAGTCTCACAAGGCTGCAATCAAATTGACTGCCAGGCTGCATTTTCACTTTCACACTCCATTCCTAAGCTCTAAGTTCCCCTAGGTGGTTAGCAGACTTCATTGTGTTTGGACTGTAGGACTGAGGATCTGGGCTTCTTGATGACTGTCAGCAGCAAGACACTCTCAGTTCCTAGAGATTATCCCCAGGTTAACAGTTGGCATAGCTGCCAACAGTTCTTTGTCATGAAGGCTTTCTCAAAATGGTAGCTTGCTTTCTCGAGCATGAAAAACCAGCTAGCAAAACAGTCTAATGAAATGTAACATAATCCTGGGAGTGAAATTTCACTGCCTTGTCATATTCTTTATTTACATTTTATTTTAACATTTACTTGTACATATTTGTGGAGTACAGTGTGTTATTTTCATACACGCATATACTGCAAATGATTCACTTAGGATAAACGCCATAGTTTTAGACCTATTAGTCTGTTGGATAAAAACAAGTCACTGGTCACACCCATACTCAAAGGGAGAAAACTGCACAAATATTTGTACACCGGGAAGCAGGGATCATGGTGGGGCCACCCTGGCATCTGTCTGCGATAACTGCTTATGTCTTTTGCCTAATATCCTACTTGATTTTCTTCTTCTCAGCAATTTATATATTTTTTATATATATTTTGTTTGTCAGTTATTTATGCTGCATATATTTTCTCCTATCATGTGACTTGTCTTTTTGCTTTTTTATAATAAAGAAACACATTTTTAATTTTAATAGAATCAAATTTATCAACTGTGTGTTTATGGTTATTGCTTTCTATAACTTAAGGATAGACTCCTAATTCTTTCTAAAAATGTTAAAGTTTTACACTTCATTTATAATCAAATTGATATTTTTCTGGGCTGTATAATCTGTTCTGCTGGTCATTATATCTATTTATCAGACCTAATACTGTAATACATGGGCTTCATATGAATCCTTAATATCAGATAAGGTAACTCTTCCCTTTTTATTCATCTTCAACAGTGATTAGGCTATTGTTAGAATTTTCTCTTAAACATACATTTTAGAATTAACATCTTGTTCATATCCACAATAATCCTTTTGATATTTTAAGTGGGTTGCATCAAAACTGTAGATCAAAATGGGAAGATATAAAAAGTTTATGTTATTAAATCTTCTTTCCATGTATGTGATATATTATTTCACTTATTTTAGTCTCTGTTAATGTATATTAACATAATTTTTTATTTGGTCTTTCCCATATTTTGTTGTTTTTATTTCAAGGCATGTTATATTTTTGTCACTATTGTAAATTATGGGTTTTTTTGTTTAATTATGTTCCCTACTTTATTTTTCTTGTTTGCTGCTGGTGAGCAGAAATGTAATAATATATTTCTATGCACTGATGTACTAACATTATATTCAACCATTTGGCTTCTCTAGGTAGAAAGCCATATCATTTTCAAATAATAATAGTCTGATTCCTTCTTTCCAATCTTTACTCTATCGACCATTTGCTTCTACTTACCATAAACTTCAGCATGGTGCTGGCTAGAAATGCTGATGTTTAAAACCTTGTCTTTTTTCTGCTTTTTCAGGAAATGCTACCAGCAATTTTCCCATTGAGAAATTTATCTTCCTTACTATCCTTCCCTTTTCCTTCTTGAACTGAACAAGGTAGGTATCCCCTCAAGAGGCAGGGCCAAGTTGTTGGCACAGTGGCCTAAAATGGACTGCCAGAGCTCTACCATAGAGAGCAGGTGCCCACAGTGAGAAAGCTTGACATTGGGCTTTACAGCCCAGTGGGGGTTAGTAGAGCATCTTCACTAAGGGATAGAAATCTGCATGGTGTTGAATCCCATGTGGAGGTGAAGAAGATATCTATGTAGGAAGACAACCAGGTATGGGGTATCACAACCCAGGTGGGGTGAGAATGGCATGGGAGGGGGTCAGGATGCTGACCTTTGGAATCTTTCTAGAGTCTTCTTCCACAATGAATAGGGCTGACATATTATGGGGAGGATATTGTAGAAATAATGGAGCATGATGTCATAAAAGACATGGGGGCGTCTGTCTTGTCATCTTGGTTTACTTGCTCTGGAGCAATCCAACTTCAATATTGTGAGGACATTTAAACAGGCCTATGGAGAAGTCCACATTGAAAGAAACTAAAACTTCCTGCTAAGAGTCACAGAAGAATTGACAATACCTTCTAATAATCCTGTGAGTGCACCATCTTGAAAATGGATGGCCATTTCCAGGCCAATCAAGCCTTCAGAAGACTGTAGCGCCCCAGGCAGCATCTCAACTACACCTCCTGAGAGACCCTGATCCAATACACCCAAATAAACTATCACTGAGTTCCTATTGTATTGAACCTCTCTGAGATAATAAATTTTTTATTGTTTAAGCTGCCAAGTTTTGGAGTAATTTATTATACACCTTTCAAGTAGATTAAGAACTACAAAAAGAAAATAAATAATAAAAATCATATGAAATCCTAATCACCTTCATTCAATGAAATCCAAATTTACACAATAATGACAGAATTTTTGCCTTTCTCATTGTACATTGGAATGTGTGAAGGTGTGTATAAATAGACATTCTCCTGCATTGTTAATGGGAATATAGACCATAAAATCCTCTGAGGGAAAAAAGCCTTAATATGAGTGTACTGACTTGTGACTCAACTGGGTGTTTGAGTCCATGTGTTAAACTCTCTTCCTCTATCTCAAAATGCCTGTTAGAAAGGTGGAAAGTACTCTAACTCCATTCCTCTCAATAAAAATGGAAAGAAAATCTTCAGAACAGCAACGAAGATAACTTCCAGATAAACACATAAAGCTAAAACTCCCCCCTTTCTTCCTTCAGGCAACTAGACCTTTAATGTAGCACGTTAGGACTCCAGCAAATCTTAGCTTTCTCTTCTCCCTTTATCATGAACACATTTGCAGAGGGACTCACATTGTCTTGGAGCTAACTTATTTTAACTCCATTTCTGAACACAGGCATCCCCTGCCCTATTAATATGAGCAAATAGACAGACCCAGGCACATGAACAGGGCCAATCTGAGAAGCAAAACAAATGCTTCCCTGTGGAATGTTTTCATTTTACCTCAAGAAACAGAAGAAAACTTTAGAAAATCTATAATGTATTCTCAGTGACTTTACTCACTTTGGCATATTCTAGCAAAGAAATAAAATCAAAACTGTCATGTGCTGGTCTTTCAAGTTGTTAAATAATTTTAACTGCTATTGTCCTGTGTTAGTCAGGACAAGGGAAACAGAAACTCTTAGGCAATATTAATCGGGAAATAAAATGATACGGTCATTCTGAGGGAAATTTAAAATATGTAGTAATAATCAGATTTTGTAATCTGCTAATTACACTACTACAAACTTATTACTATAATCAGTGAGACATACTAAGATATACATACAAGGTGTTTATTTTAGATTAGTTAAAATAGGAAATATAATCCAAATGTCTAACAATAGAGAATCATTAAATAAATGATAGTATTGGAATGCCATATAGATAATTTTAATTTGCATGAAACAGAAAGCAATTTAGCTTATAAGTACTTATTTCAATTTGGAAACAAAAAATTAATTCAAATTAAAGTGGACAATAACTCTGTTATTGCTATGTTTAATTTATTGTTTCAGCAAAGTTAAATCAAAATTCTATTTCCCCTCATTCTCTTTCTGGTTTTCTCTTCTAAGGTGATCTAAGTTTTCAGGGAGTTTTCTTGATGTCTCTGGTTCAGTAGATAAGATTGTTTTGACACGCTATCCTCCGTCACACCAACTTGCCTGGCCCGGTTTTCAGTACGTTCTGGTATCCACTGTATCGCTGCATCTACTGCTCGTGTCAGTGGTCGCATCATGGCATCTAATCTCAAAACCCTTGTTCTCTGAGTCTGCCTGGTCACAATTACTATCCTTTACTGGCTGTCTGATCCTCTTATATTTTAATCCCTTTCTTACCTAAGACTCAGGGAACGTCAGCTGTTTTCCCTGTATCAAACAGGAGTGTTTAGGACTTTCTACACAAACACTTCTATGCCATGGCTCATACAGCACTTAGGTACTGGGTCATATGTGAAAACTTTCATAGCCCTGCACCAGGGCTTTCATAGTCTCCACCAATGGATCCTGGAAAACCTTTTGCTCAGGGCTCCACCACTCTCACATTCACAGTTTAAATGCTCAGAAGGCAACATTGTTTGCTCTATTGTAATTCTCTCTGATATTCTTTCCCCTGCCAATTTGTTGTAGTTATATCATTTTGGAAGAGAAAGAACTCTCAAGAGAATTACTCTGTAGTTCATGTTATAAACTCTCAGTTTAAGTCTTCCAGACCTCTTAAAACCTAGGAATCTTATTCTGCCTCATCAAAGCCTAGTACTTGCAAATAAAAGCTTTGTTCTCAGGATTATAAAACATTTCAAAATCCATTTTGCCCTTCACTTAACATAGTATTTCTTAGGCCTACATTCAGGGCAGGGGGGTATTTAAAGCAAACTCTGCTGCCTGAACAAAGGTGGGGATAAGAAAGGACAGTGTTAACAATATTCTAATATTTCACTCATGCAAACACAGAAATGAGAATGAACAAAAATATACTAAAATATTTCCAGTGGTTATTTGTGTCTATATTCTGTTTTTCTTTTTAGGTTTCCTATAATGAAATTTCTTTAATGAATGTGTTGCTTGTGTGTCTGATAAATTATTATCAAAGATACTAAATTACTTCTTCGTATGACTATTCTGATGATCTCCTGTCTCATTCTTTTGATACTCTTAATACATCAAAATACCTCGTACTTTTTCAAGGTCACTTCTCACCTCAATCCCCATCACGTGAATCTATGTTCTTCAGGATCAAGAATAAAGTCTTCTAATTTTCCTCAATAGTATCATAACATATAGTATTTATTGAAAAATTTGTTGTCAATACAACAAAATAAATTACACAACATATAGTACCTGGCTGTCTTTGGATGGACCTGGACTCCACCTGATATGCACTTCCTGGGAATTTAATTTCCAGCCAAGATTTTTCCCCATCAGCCCTCTACTTTTACTTTTTTTATAGTCTCATGTTTTTTGAGAATCAGATAGAACATCCAGTGTTCCTATAATTTTTATCATTTGATGGCTATGCAACCAAAATCCACCATGAAAAGAAGATACAGGCTGTTAAAATCCTTACTCCCTAGTTCAGCAGGGCCTAGACATAAAAATATTTAGGAAGAAATTCAATATCTCTTTTTTTGAAGTATGTTTTTATTTCTCTTAAAATACTCTATTTCCACAGGTCCCTAAAGTCTCTTGGACAATACTCAAGAGAGAATTTTTAAGTAACTAGTGTGTTTCTTATTTGTTGACTGCTGTTGGAGTTTTCCTCTTTAAATTCAAGGTGGCTAAGAACAACTTTCTTCAAGACAACAGGGAATTTGCTTTATTTGAAAGAAGAATATCAGATTTTAGTGTGTGATTCTGATGAAAAAAAAAGCAAAGTAAGGAAAGTCTAATACACACTGAAAATAGCACGCTCAGGTTTGCTACATTGCAACAGAATGATGTGTATCCTACTGAGGCTGGCTGCCTTATCTCTAAATTAACATAGTTTGGAAAAAAAAAAACCTTTTAAGTGAACTAAAATGTTTTCAAATTATTGGGTGGAATTTGTGCTGCAAAAGTTTAAGAAGGAAATAACAGATAAGACATTGTATAAACATTTGTCCCTCCATCACACTACAAATATATCTTATTTACTAAAGAATCTTCTGAAAGATATCAGTTTTATTTCTGTTTCTTTAAAAATGTTATTATTAAGGAAGCCTTGATAAATAAATGGAAAAGGATATCTAGAGATGTCAGTGATGCTTTTCAGATGAAGTTTTTTTCCAATTCTCTCATTAAAATTTACTGAAGGCTAGAACAAGAGAAGCATCGTGATATTTGGGTTCATTGTGCAAAGCCTGATTTCTGGTAACTGCCAAGACTGTCTGTGTTACACAGACTCCTGTTCTTTTCCTTTTTAAATATGAACGATGAAGCTCTTTATTCCCTGCCCCCCATTCCATGTTTTACAGCCGAGTCACATTTTTTATTTATAAAACACCTGCCTCCCCCTTCACACATCTTTGAAGCAAAACTCGGGAGATAAGAAAGTCCAATTTTAAATTCAATCAGCACACAAGCCATTTAATGCAATGGATTCCAATTCAGCTACAGTGTCTGTCTGCATCCCACATGGGGGGCAGAGGCGGAGGGCTTCCTCTCAAGAGCTGGGCATGTACACAGGATGGCTAAAACTCAATTTCAGTTTGTCCAGGTGTAGGAATATTGGCAGTAGTTGTGGTCCTAGTGATTGACTTTAACCCCTTCAGAGCATCCTCTCTGCTCCCAAGAATTGTTGGGTGATATTTTTAACTTCCCTGAACTCCAAATTTTAGACACAAAAGTGCTTTACAGAAGAGAATTTTACACAATTGCAAATACATAAAATATCTGCATGGCTCTCAGAAATGAAAGTGTACTGTGAGCTTTACAGGAAAATATAATTTTATAGAGATCTCTGGAGAGAACAGGACAGGAAGTGTTCTCAGCAAATACAGCTGCCATTTACTAAAAGGGAGAAAGATGGTGGTTGTTTAGGTATATGGTTCCTTCCAAAATCAGTTGGTTTCTTGAGTTTCTTTTTATTCTGACTCTCAGCCTAAGTCGAATGTGTTACATAGTAGTCACAATTGAAATTGGCTTTTTAAAGAAGATACAGGTTTAGAGACCTATTGTTAACACATAAACTGACATCCTAGCTTCTATTCAAACTTGGAAAGCAAGATTTCCTCACCAAGAAAGTACCTGATTAAAGGAATTCCACAAATTGAGTAGAAATGGCAACTCGTTATAGTCCGTTTCCACACATGGAAGACTTTAATTACTTTGGAAACACTACTTCCCGTTGCTCATGGAGGAACCTCAGAAAAACTTGTTCCCAGTCTCTACCTCAATCTCTTCCTGCACCTGCCTCTGTGTACACAGATACTTCTGAAGTCAGTTCACAGAGCAGCTCAATAGAATGCAACTTGGGAGAAAAAAATCATGCCTCTTTTAGGGATCCAGCTGGGTCATGATTTAAATTTAAAGGAATATCAAATCAAATACTGACTGTGAAACTTCACCATGTTCCTTTTGATTTTCTAATACTCAGTGTCAATCTAGAAAGTTATTTAGTTGAGTTGAATTACTGCAAAAAAGAAAAAGTTTCACCTGGTTATATTCAGAGAGGAAAAACATTGAGATAAATTTCTTAAGGAACAAGTAGTTGGGGTAAATTAAGTAAAAGATATTTTTCCTGTATATGCATATTAGCAAAATAATTTTACAAAACATCATAATGAGTAATTATGGGGATGGGGAAATTTTCATTTGTCATATAATTTTATAAACATTAATAAAATTAGCCTTTCAATCTTTGTAATTCAGCAATTAATTGGCTTATATTAGATTAATAGTTGAACCCCATAAAAAATCATCTGTTATAAAACATCAGTCTATAATCTAAAAGCTGAAAGAGGGAATTAAAATCCCCCAGTATGTACTGATATATCATCTAGCCACCCACTTACAATAAAGTTATTTCCCAACTCTGTGTGTCTGTGTCTGTGTGTGTGTGTGTGAGAGTGTGTGTGTGTGTGTGTGTGTGTGTGTGTGTGTGTGTGTGTTTCTTCTCATATTTTTCAAGATGGGACCAGAGTGGTAAATTTAGGAAGAAAATGGGGAATGAGTGTTTAAGAACATCAAACTTTGAAAGAATATGAGAAAAAGGAATAATCAGACCTTGAGAAAAATTCTCTGTTATTCAACTCTAAGACTAAGTTTACCAGCAGGCAATTAACCAAATTCAAATAATGTAGAGAAACTACTTTTGCATAATATTTTGCATGGCACACAGAACAATTAAAACACTACATCCCTTTCTTCCCCATCTCATAAATTTTTGGTTTAAATAACTGAACAAGAAGAATAAAAATAGGATGGGGATTGAAACATATAAACTTAACCTTTAAAAACTATTATTTAAATAACCTGTATGCTGAAAATTTTAAGCGTGATTTTTTAAATATATAATCAGAGTTTAACACAATCTTTTTAAATGCAAAAATATGACAGCAATCATTGGTTCATACTTGAAGAATGGGCAAGGGTGGGCAGCAGAGAAAAGAAGAGATCAATTCACTCTTCATCCAGTGGATGGATGAATAGACAGATAATAGAGAGATAGGTGAATGATTAGGCTCTGGAAAAAAAGATCAGGATTTCCATTTTATTTTATTTTACTTTTCATTACTATATTATCATTACACATTAAAATCATGTTTGCGGCCCTTTACCAATTTCTCACTAACCAACCCCCCACCCCTCTGCCACCCGCTCCTGCTTTCCCATTTCTGGTGGCTTCTGTTCCGTTCTCTCCTTTTGAAAATTCCATGAATTATTGTGATTGTTGTATCTTTCTTTCTTTCTTTCTTACTTTCTTTATTTTTTTTTCCAGCTTCCACTTATGAGTGAGGACATGCAGTATTTCTCTTTCTGTACCTAGCTTATTTCACTTAACATAATTATCTCTAAGTTTATCCATGTTGCTGCAAATGGCAGAATTTCAATCCTTTTTATAGCAGAGTAGTATTCCATGGTGTATATACACCACATTTCCCTTATCCAATCATCCATCAATGGACATTTAAGTTGCTTCCATATCTTGGCTATTGTAAATAGAGCTGTGATAAACATGGGAGTGCAGGTATCCCTTTGACATGGTGATTTTCATTCCTCTGGGTATATACCCAGAAGTGGGATTGCTGGATTGTATGCCATTTCTACCTGTAGTCATTTAAGGAAAATCCACACTGTTTTTCATAATGGCTGCACTAATTTACAGTATCACCAACAGTGTAGGAGGGTTCCCCTCTCTCTGAATCCTCACCAGTATTTGTCTTTCTCTGTCTTTTTGATGATGGCCAGTCTAACTAGGGGGAGATTATATCTCAATGTGTCTTTGATTTGCATTTCCCTGATGCTTAGTGATTAAGCATTTTTTAAAGCATCTGTTGGCCATTTACATATCTTCCTTTGAAAAATGCCTATTGGGCTGTTTTGCTCATTTTTTAATCAGGTTGCCTTTTTTTTTTTTTTTTTTTTCTTTTTACTGTTAAGTTGTTTGAATTCCTTGCATATTCTGGATGTTAATCCCTTGTCAGATGCACAGTATGTGAACATTCTCTCCTATACAGTAGGTTGTCTTTTCACTCTGTTGATTGTTTACTTTTCTGTGCAAAGCTCTTTAGTTTGATATTCCCATTTGTTTATTTTTTCTTTTGTTACTTGTGCTTTTGGGTCTCATTCACAAAGTCTTTCCCAGATTCCTACATCCTGAAAATGTTTTCCCTAGGTTTTCTTCCAGGAGTTTTCTAGTTTCAGGTCTTATACTTAAGTCTTTAATCCATTTTGAGTTAATTTTGGTATATAGCAAGAGGTATGGTTCTAGTTTTATTTTTCTCCACATGGATATCCAGTTTTCCCAGCACCATTTACTGAAGAGGCTGTCCTTTCTCCAGTGTATTTTCTTGATGCCTTTGTCAAAGATCAATTGGCTGTAAGTACCTGGGTTGATTTCTGGATACTCTATTCTGTTCTATTAACCCAAGTGTCTGTTTTTATGCCAGTACCATGCTGTTTTGGTTACTATAGCTTTGTAGTATTATTTAAAGTCAGGTAGTGTTATGCCTCTGGCTTTATTTATTTATTTATTTGCTCGGGATTGCTTTGGCTACTAGAGGTCTTTGTTGTTCCATATGAACATTAAAATTGTTTTTTCTTTTTCTGTGAAGAATTTCATTGGTATTTTGATGGAGATTGCATTGAATCTGTAGATAGCTTGGGTAATATGGACATTTTCACAGATTCCCATCCAAGAGCATGGAATATCTTTCCGTCTTTTCATGTCTCCCTTAAGTTCTTTGAGTAGTGATTTGTAGTTCTCATTGTAGAGATCTTTCACCTCTTTGGTTAAATTGATTCTTGGTATTTTATTTTTTTTGATGACTATTGTAAATGGGCTTGTTTTCTAGATTTCTTTTTCTGCTAGTTCACTGTTAGAGTATAAAAATGCTACCAATTTGGGGGTATTGGTTTTGTATCTTGCAACATTACTGAAACTGTTAATCAGCTCTAAGAGTTTTTTGGTAGAGTCTTTAGGTTTTTCTGTATATAGGATATATAGTATTATGTCATCTACAAACAGGGACAGTTTCACTTCATTTTTTATTTCCAGTCTGGATGCCCTTTATTTCTTTCCCTTGCCTGATTGCTCTGGCTAGTACTTCCAACACTGTGTTAAACAGGAGTGGTGAGAGTGGGCATCCTTGTCTTCTTCTTGTTTATTCAGGAGGATATTGACAGTAGGTTTGTCATATATAGCTTTTATTGTGTTGAGATACTTTCCTTCTATACCTAATTTGCTGGGAGCCTTTATCATGGAAGGATGTTGAATTTTGTCCAATTCTTTTTCTGCATCTATTGAGATAATCATACAGTTTTGTCCCTGATTTTGTTGATGTGGTGTATCACATTTATTGACTTACATATGTTGAACAATCCTTGCATCCCTGGATGAATTCCACTTGATCATGGTGTATAATTTTTTTTGATGTGTTACTGTATTCTGACTGCTAATATTCTGTTGAGGATTTCTGTGTCTGTGTTCATCAGAGATATTGGTCTGTGGTTTTCTTGTTGTATCTTTATCTGGTTTTGGTATCAGCATAATGCTGGCCTCATAAACTGAGTTTGAGAGAATGGCTTCTGCTTCAATTTTCTAGAATGGTTTGAATAGAATTGGTATTAGTTCCTCTTTCAATGTTTGATAGAAAGCAGTAAAGCCATCTGGTACTGGGCTTTTCTTTGTTGGGAGACTGCTGATTACTGCTTCAATCTCATTTCTTGTTATTGGTCTGTTCAGGTTTTCTATTTCTTCTTCATTCAGGCTAGGCAGTTTGTTTGTGTCCAGAAATTTATCCATTTTCTCCAGGTTTTCAGACTTCTTGGCATGTGGTTGTTTATAACAGTCTCTAACAATTTTTTGTATTTTGGTAGTATCAGTTGTAATGTCTCCTTTTTCATTTGTGATTTTTGTTATTGAGGTCTTCTCTCTTCTTTTTTTGTTAACCTAGCTAATGGTTCCTCTATTTTTTTTATCTTCGCAAGAACCCAACCTTTTGTTTAATGATCTTTTGTTTTGTATCTTCTATCTTTCTTTTTTTTTTTTTTTTTTTTTGGTTTCTATTTCATTTTGTTCTGCTCTGATCTTAATTATTTATTTCTATCTACTACTTTTAGGATTTAATTACTCTTGTTTTCTAGTTCTTTCAGGTGTAGTGTTAGGTCATTTATTTGAAGTCTTTCTGTTCTTCTGATGTAAGCATGTATTGCAAGAAACTTCCCACTTAGTACTGCTTTTGCGGGTATCCCACAAGTTTTGGTATGATGTGTCTTTATTTTTGCTAGTTTCAAAAAATTTTTTGATTTCCTGTTTAATTTCTTCTTGGACCCATACATCACTCAGGAGAATGTTTTTTAACTTCCATGTATTTGTATAGTTTCCAGAGTTTCACTTGTTATTGATTTCCAGTTTTAATCCATTGCAGTCTGAAAAGATACTTGAAATAATTTCAATTTTTAAAATTTGCTGAGAGATTTGATTTGTGACCTAACATGTGTTCTATCCTGGAGAATGTTCTATGTTCTGATAAGAAGAATGTATATTCTGTAGTTGTTGGATGAAATGTTCTGTAGATATTTGCCAGGTAAAATTGGTTAAGGTGTGGTTTAAATCCTGAGTTTCTCTGTTGATTTGTTGCCTGGATGATCTGTCCAATGCTGAGAAAGAGGTGTTCAGGTCCCCAACTGTTATCATACTGGAGTTATCTCTTTCTTTAGGTTTAATATGTTTGTTTTATATATCTGGGTGCTCCAGTGTTGGGTGCATACATATTTATGATTGTTATGTCTTCTTGTTAGGTAGAACCCTTTATCATTATACAGTGGCCTTCTTTGTCACTTTTTATGGTTTTTGGTGTAAAGTCTATTTTATCTGATAAAATAATAGCTACTCATGTTCATTTTGGGTTTCCATTTGCATGGTATATCTTTTTCCACTCCTTCACTCTTACTCTGAGTATTTCTTCACAGGTGACATTAGTCTCTGGAAGACAGCATATTGTTGGGTCTAGCTTTTTAAGCCAATCAGTCTATGTCTTTTGAGGTGGAAGTTTAATCCATTTACATTTAGGGTTGTTATTCACAGGTATTGTCTTATCCTGGCACTTTATCAATTTTCATTTGGTGGGTTTTTTAAAAATATCTTTTGTTCCTTTTTCCCCCTTTGGTTGTCTTTGATGTCTGTTGGGCTTTTGAGGTAGTTAGGTTTAGTATATTCCTCTTTCTCACTGCATTTTTGTTCTACTAGTGGGTTTTGTTCTTTCTTGTGTATTCATGGTAGTGACTATCATTTTCCAGAGTCCAAACACAGGACTCCCTTGAGGATTTACTTCAGGACTGGTCATGTTGTGGTGAATTCTTTCAGTATTTTTGTCTGGGAAATACACTATTTCTTGCTCATTTCTGAAGGATAGTCTCACTGGGTAACTATTCTTGGCTGGCAGTTTGTTCTTTTAGTGTTTTGAATATATCATCCCATTTTCTTCTGGCCTGTAGATTTTCTGTTTAGAAGTCTGATGTTAGTCTGGTATAGGTTCCCTTATAGGTGACTTGACACTTTTCTCTTGCTGCTTTTAGGATTCTCTTTGTCTTTCAGTTTTGCCTGTTTTACTATGCTGTTTCTTGGAGAGGGTCTTTTGGGATTGAATCTGTTTGGAGATCTTTGAGCTTCCTGGATCTGAAGGTCTGTGCCTCTCTGTACACCTGAGTAGTTTTTGTTATTATTTCATTGAATAGGTTTTCCATGCTTCTTCCTTTCTCCTCCCCTTCTGGAACACTCATGATTTGGATGTTTGTTAATTTAAGATTGTCTGCTAGCTCTCTTAGATTTTCTTCATTTTTTAAAATTATTTTTTCCTTTTTTGTTCATCTGGGTTATTTCAAAAAGACTATCTTTGAGATCAGAAATTCTTTTTTCTGCTTGCTCTGACTTGCTGCTTAAGTTCTTGTTTGTGTTTTTTATTTCACTGAATGAATCTTTCGATCCCAGGATTTCTGCTACATTCTTTTTTAAGGTATTAATCTCTTTGTTAATTTCCTCCTTCATATCCTGGATATTTTTTCTCATTTCATTATATTGTCTAACTGACTCTTCTCATATCTCATTGAATTTCTTTAAGATTGTTGCTCAAAATTCCTTTTCAGTCATTTCAAAGTTTTTCCTGTTGTATGTAGTGTGGTACTTAAGAATTACTGTATTCTTTTGGTAGTGTCATATTTCCTTGGTTTTTTTGTTTGTTTGTTTGTTTGTTTTTGTATTTCTAGTATCTCTACATTTATGTCTTGTCATCTGGTAGTGCAGTTGCTTCTTCTGTTACTCTTGAGTAGGCTTTGAGGAGAGAGACTTCCTCTTCTTGGTCTCCACTGGTGACCCTTCTTGTGTCAATGCAGTTGAGTTTCTGCAGGCCACCTGCATGGTGGCTGTGGCTACTGCTGTGGTATTGAGCTGCTTTTTCAGCAGCCATGGCTGTGGTGGACCACCTGTATGAAAGTGATGTTTTCAGCATGCTGCTGCCTATGGCAGGGTCTGTGCCTCTTACCTAGACAGGATTTTCATTTTAATTAGGCATTACTCAAGCAGTTCATTTCTTTTGAAAACTAAACAAAAGAGAATATAAGTATTAAAGGTATTAAATTTTAAGCCATAAATGACAAATTCAAAATTTTTAAAACAGGTGGAGAGAGAGAAAGAGAAAGAGAGAGATCTCATAATCTGATATTTAACTCTATTTTCTCATGGCTCTTAATATTTCCTGCTGTGTTTTTTGCTGACTGCAGAACTTTTCAGGTATGAAAGCAACTCTCATGATGAGCAAGGGTGCATTATATATAGTTCCTCATTACTGTTAGCAGTTAGACCAATTCCTTTTGGATCTACCATTTGTATTACATATCCAGATTCTGGTTATTATACTTTGCAAATTAAGTCCTTTCAACTCTATCTCTCCTCTCTACTAAGCTAAATGATCCCCTTGTTTTATCTTGCTCTTGTGAGCCTATTTCCCAAAATTTTTATTATTTGTATCAGTTTTTTTTGAACCTCACAATACATGAAGAATCTGATCAGAACTCCCATAAACAATAAAATTTACTCAGTTATACCAGACGCTTAGAATAAGCAAAGTGCTTATCAACACTTGATCATTTTGTTTTATTAAGAATGATATTAAAAAATACTTCACATCTATTAGGATAGTCACATTAGAGCCCACACCAGTCCAATCAGGCCCTTGTACCAGGCATAACATCTAAATATGAGTCCAATTTGACTACTAAATTATATATGCATTTATATTATACACATACACACACCCCTAGTTATGTATACACATGCACTCACTCACACATTGTCGAGAGCCATCCTGCTATAGGGAAAGGCATGGGAGCCTGAGGGGTGACACCCCTTGTTCAGCTAGGCTACAGGGGGATCTCGTATGTGTGGCACGGCTCCGTGGAGACTTCCTGTTTGTTTTACCTTTACTTGACAAGGCTTTTCAGAATTAAAGGCCTAACTTTCTGGCTTAGTGTGGCTTTGAGGGATTCCAAGGGCCCCGGGGTTTCTCAAAGCCATATTATCAAGTCCTTTGGAAAATTCCAAGGGCCCCAGGGTTTCTTAAAGGACATGTTAAAATACATCAAAATTAACTGGTTTATTTAAAGGGCATTGTCAGTACTAAGGGTGTTTTTGATACATGTTCCCAGTATGGGTTGGCTCAGTTTTGTTATTGATCTTTTCTATTAGTGATGTGTGCATCCATTGTGGCTGTGGTCATGCTCTTGTATGTGTGGAATGAAGTTGTTATGTTAGAATTTTATCAACGTCCCCCAGGGAGTCAGGGGGGGTCCAAGTGCAGTGGTGTTTACAACTAATTAATCACAACTAGTTACAGATTTCTTTGTTTTTTCCCCATTCCCACAGTTTCACTTGATTTACCAGGAACACGTTGTTTCCTTAGTAATAATAAGAATGATATAGCGTGTTTTTGTTAGCTTCAGTAGGATCATTTAATTTTTCACTTTGTTCCTTGTACAGTTCCTAGAATCAATTGGCAAGGAAAGAGAAAATTTTGTTATAGAGATGGATAGGTAAAATTGTAGAGATACATAAAAAGGTTTTGATATAAACAGATTTTGTTTAGATTAGTTTAAAGTGTAATTGTTTTTAATAGTAGTACAAAATATAATAGGACATTATAGTTAAGTTTCATTATAAAAAATCATGTTATAGACATTGTGATTTTGGCTAAGAATTAGAATAATATAAAACATAAAACATTAAATTGTTAAATATAAGTAAGATTTAATAGGAGTTTAGAATATAAGTTTATGTGTAAATTTAAAAGGTTAGGATTTATGATTCAAACCAAAAGTCTGATGTCTTTAAGCCAAGCATGTTGCTATTGTATGGTTTCCTGGCCACAAGCCACAGGCTTTGGGGTGAACTATTGATGCATGAGTAGGTGTTTTTGTCACAGCGTGAGTGCTTTAGAACATTTTGACCTTTCCTTTTCAATAGAAACAAAATAAAAATGCTTTGATTAAAAGATAAATCATCTTGTAAAAAATTAAGTAAAAAGATATAAATAAAACAAGACTCATGTGGTTGCTGTCCACACTTGCACTAGACATTTGTGGTCCGTCTCTTTCTTTCACTGACGCCACACCACTTATTCAGGTCCAACGAATCCTGCAGAGCTGGTCTCCTGCAACACATATCTTGATGAATTGTAGAATGCTTCTTGAGCATCATATAACTCTGACCCCCATATTTTAGTAATGTGCTCATTATAAATGAGAATTCAATCAAGAAGAACATTAAGTTATTAAAATATCCATTAGCATTCTTCTAAAAATGTGATTAATACCTTTATTTGTAAAACATTGTGTTGTGTACACTTGGAGGATTCTTGTTTCATTATGAAAAAAACTTTTTCTACATTCTCAAAATGATTAATTGAATTGATATAGTTAATATATAAAATGTGGATCTTTAAACACCTGGAAGGTATTTTCAACTGGGTTTTATTATAAGTATAAGAAATTACTTTAGATTTATATGAATGCACCAATATTACTATCTATACATGTTTTCCTTTGCAAATTAATTCCTTGAAATTCCATGAGATATTTATTTTATATCTTGGTGCTCTACAAGTTATAAATCATTAATCTCACTGGTCAAGAATATATAAAACAAAGTTTTTCTATACAATTATTTATCACAATGCAGAATCTGGAGTTTTAAACATAAAATTTATAAACTTACTGGTAATCCCCTTTTAAATGGTCCAATGATAACATATCACAGCCTGCTCAAATTTTATTCCTTACAATTATATACTGCACAGGCAGGTTTGCTTCTGAATATTTCTGCAGAAGCACCTTTACTGTTTTAGAATTATAGCTTAATACTGTGCATACAATTTTTTCACATCCCATAATTGTTTAAAGGTAGATTTTACTTCTTTAAAAAGTGATATTGCCTAGGCCAAGTTGGAACTGATTAAAACTGGGTTCTAATTGAGTGTATTTGTTAAAGTTTTCCATTTAAAATAATTGAGATATGGCCCTGATAGTAGTGGGACATACCAACTATGTCATATTATAAATGGAATGGAGCTCATGTCGTGGTTGCTTTTGGATAATTTGTGAAATTGTCTGTGAAGTGCTGCTAGACAATTTCTGTGAGTGACTGATTTTCGTCTTTTCATTCAAATAAGCTTCATAATAGGCTATTAAGCTTGTTTTCTAGAGATAGACATCAATAATTTATATAACATTGCAGTCAAAACTGGCCCATCACTTTTTTTTAGCAATGCATCTTTCTAAAATTTTAATCATTGTGTTAATTCACAGGGTGAGATCAACTAAATATAGAAAATCCCATAATCTCTGTCCCTGAAGCATATTACGTAATATTGGGGTGAGGGGGTAAGCTTAAAATATTAATAGCTAACAAAAGATAAAGCAAAAGGTATTGAACACATAGAAATAAAAAAGTACACTACTTTAAAAAAAATAAGTTTTTACAGGTTCATCAAATTTGATATAACTGAGCTTTTACCATGTTCTGATCTTCACTGCTGATATTCTAAAATCTTAGATTTTTCTTCCCCCACACTGAGACCTGCCCTGTCATTTATTTAGTCAGAGGTAATTTTATGTTATGGCTATGAAACCTCATAAAATAGCTAGCGTTTTATTATGTATGATCCGCAGATCTGTATCAGAGGCATTGTGCAGTGTGGCACATTGAAACCTCACACAAGGAAGGCTCGTACTACCCTGAGATTAACAACGCTCTTCAAAGAGCTGGCTTCAAATCATTCTGGAAGCATCCATGGTAAATATTTCACTATTGACCTAACTGTGATTGAAGAGATTGCTATTATTGAACAGAGTAGTCAGCTGCCTCAAAGTTTGAATTCTCCCCAAAAGAATGAGGTGCCCTTGATTGTCTTTGACCAACTCCATTTTTAGGAACAGTCTTTAGGTCATCAGTGAGCAAATACACTTTTTGAGACAGGGCTATGAACAAATTGTCTTCTTTTTCACCATGACAATTTCTGTTTTGACAGAATGAACATTCTGAAAGTTAATGGATACTCTCGGCCAGCTCTGTAAGCATTTTATGATCAGTTGGCCTAGAGTTGTGCCTTCTAAGATGTTACATCAGACAGATTTCCTGAGTTACCTATAGAGACACAGAAGTCACCACACAGGATTGTTCAAGGGTAGAGAGCCAGAGACACAACAATACCACAGAGGCTGTCACGGAACACAGCTTTCATCTCACCACAGCGTTCTTGTGGAAAATTTTAAAGCTATGTGAGACTTCGCGATTTCAGTTCACTGAGGTTTAAGACAAACTTTGTTTTTACCACACGGGAGAACTTCAATGTGAACTTTATATTTGAACAACTTTAAAACTTCAAAAAAAAATCTGGCAACCACATGTATGTATGGGGAAATATCCACTGGCTTTAACATCATTTAGACTGGAACACATACATCAGATCGTTTATATGGCCATTTATTTATTTTCAAAAGCTGTCAGTGCATTTTAATTATATTGGGGATACTCCCAAATGATTTTTTTATGGTCTTATATACTCAATAATTAGAATCTACTAAGCCTAGGTTGATTATCAAAAGATGACTCACTTTTTTTTAATTAGAAAATTATTTCTCTCTCTTCACTTCATGTGAAACAAAGAAAGTGATTTGGGGGGAGGTGGGGGGGAACTAAAATGTTTGCTACTTTTCTTTCAAAATGTTACTTTGCTTTAGTAAAAAGGCATTTTGGTCTCTTAACATAACTTCTACGTGATCATTTGTAGAAATTACACTAGTTAAATGTCATGTCAGGAAGTGAGGAAGAAATTCAGATGAAAATTAGCCTGTAAATAACCTTGTATACTCTCCAAGGAAGCAATTACCACCCCAAACACATTTTCTGTGACTGCTGGGGTGAACACAATCCTGCTCAGTATGTTGACAGACTCTGATTCATCACAATCTAACCTCCCTGAGCAAGTCGTCACCAGATTCTCGGGTGAATTGCTTATGCTCAGAAACTATTTGGGTTTCTTATGCAGATAGTTACCCATCATGTGACCCTAAAACAAATTGCCCCTTCTTCCAGAAGGGAAACTGCCCTAAAATAGATTGCCCATTTCCTCACCTACTCTCTAAACTGATGCACACTGATTGAAAATTCCAGGGCATGACTTTTCCTGGAGCTGTCCTCTATCTTAATTTTAGCTGTCCAGAGGAAGTCAGGGCATCCAAGGTTTCCCGTCCTTTCCTCTTCAGTCCCACAGAAACTGCTGTCATTGTGTTACTTTCTGCTGCCGAGGCAGGTATGAGGCTTCCACTGAGGTGGATATTAAAACAGCCACATGGGTCAGTGGGCAGATGGAGAAAAGGACTGGGGATAGTGAAACAATGCATGCTTTTTAAAAAGACAGCAGACCACTGGGTCACACGTGTGCTGCTGGGTGATCTGACACTGCAATATTGATGGTTGTTAGAAGGAATTTAAAAGCTGAAAGTTTTGTAAAATTATTTTGACTAGTTCAGTGCTTCCAGACAATTTTATAGGGCATATTATTTAAATATCTTTACCAAAACTTCCTTTGAAGACCTGAAAAAAGTATAGCCATTTTATCATAAGCCAATCTATCTCATTTTTACAATAATTTATCAGAATTTTGATAAATCGTTGAATCATTTAAGTGAAGCTAACAGAAATTGGAAGTGAGGAAGAAATATAAGAGGGAAAGCTGGAAATACAAAGAAATACTGAGGAAATAGTCACATATTCTACACAGGACCTGGGTCTCTCAATTCTCAGGGAATAGTAACTCTGAGAGACTCCAGAAAGCATAACTATCATTGGCAATGGTCAAATTGGTGATGAGACCACCAACCTCCCAGAACAATGTGACTTATGCTATTTTCCAATACCAGAATTGGAAATCCAATTTCCAGTACTTGGCCCTTTTCAAAACACTGAGGTCTCCATCTGAAAGTTGCCATGCTTTTAGGAACACAACTACTTAACCTTGATGGCAGCAATTCTTTATGAGCAAGACCCATCCTTCATTCTCTGCAGTTTGGCAAACAGGTGGATTCAATAACATTTTCTTGGACCTGGGTGACTCTAGGACTGCTTTTATGCACATAGGCGGGGAAACAACCAGTATCTAGTGTGTAAAGCCCAAGCGAGTTGACATCTAAAGGGACTCATTGCCACATTTTCACTGCTTCCAGGGAAAGCATTGAAATCCAAACTATCACACTGAAAATCCTCAGGAGGTGGCATTTACAGCATAAGATTCATGAATGGTGCCACCAGAATTGTACAGGGCAAACTTGTAAGGTCAACATTTGAAGCCCTCTTGAAGGCTTTAAAAAGCAAAATGTTTTTCACAGGAGGACAATGCATCATCTCTGTTCCCCTGTATCAGTCAGGGTTCAACCAAGAAACAGAACTAGCAGGAGATAAATATTAAGAGATTTATTGCAAGGAATTGGCTTACCTGCTTGTAGGGGTTGTCTAGGCATGTCTGCAAACCATCAGGAAGGGCAAGCTGGAAATTCTCAGGCACAAGCCAAAGCTGCTGCCCACAGGTAGAATTTCTTCTTCAGGGAAGCCTCATTTCTGCCTTTAAAACCTTCACCTGGTTGAATCAGGCTTATCCAGTCACTAAAATTAACTGATTATGGGCCTTAATATCCTGACTAACGTTTGATTAAATAACTACAAACTGCACTAGCCAAGCTAACACATGAAACTTACTACCACAGTTCCCTAACAAAAAAATTTTTTTAAGGTTTTTTTGGTTTTTTTGCCTGGTAAGGGGATCGTAACCCTTGGCTTGGTGTTGTCTGCACCACGCTCAGCCAGTGAGCAAATCGGCCATCCCTATATAGGATCCGAACCTGTGGCCTTTGTGCTACCAGTGCCGCACTCTCCCAAGTGAGCCACGGGGCCAGCCCAAATTTTTTAAAGTTTAATGCTTCCATTTTCTGAATTAATGATAAAGAACAAAGCTAGCAGCCAGGAGAGAAAATGCAGTCACACCTCGTGTAATATAGGTGGGCTAGGTCTCTATCCAGAAATAGGAAATAGACTTAAAGAAAAAGAACTGAGGTTGTAGCCAAAAGAAAAAAAGACTGAGAAACTAAAGTGGGTTCAGTGTATTTAAGAAATGAGAAAACAATAATTCAATGTATCGGTAAGTGTGTTTTCGGTCCCTGTGATTTTTAATTCCTGTAAGTCCTTTTTATCCCTGGGCTTTCCCTCATTCAAACTAAACCCAGAAACATCCTTTGCCTCAGAGAAGGGTTGTAAAACCCCGGCCTGTGAATATCAGAAACCAAGGTTTAAATGAGAAATTTGCAAGCAAAACAGTCTTTCAGAAAATATTTCTTCCCATCAACCTCTCAAACTCCAGGATTAGTTAAATTTTGCTTTGAGGATACTGTGGAATAGGGCAGAAGAGAGAAAGAGAAAGGAGTGAAAAAGAAGGTCAGACTTTGCTAGGACCATGGTTAACACCTTATCCTACTCCACTGATTAAGTCAAGAAGGGGAGAAATAGGGCTGGCCAGTGGCTCACTTGGGAGAGTGTGGTGCTGATAACACCAAGGCCACAGGTTCAGGAGGAAAAAAAGGGGGAGGTGATAAGTAGTTCATAGGATCTGAAAGCAGAAGGACTTGTGTTTCCCACTTCATCAGATTTATCTACGCCTCTGGATAGATCTGTGAAAGAGGAAACAGAAATTTTCTGCATCTAACATGGGAAGAATCAGAAGAAATATCTGAATAAGAGGACGGAGACCATCCCACAGATTATCCCCATAACATGCTGTAAAAGGGTGTAGCATTCTCAATAAAGGTAAAACTTTATTTGGTTAGATAAATTAATGATGTTTATGAGAAATGGCCTTGCCTTGGGGACTTACTTGGTATTTGATACCCTGAAACTAATTTAGTCCCAAAATTTGTTAGATCAGTGTCCCTGTTCACATAGAACATTTTTGGCTCATGTCTTCAATACCTCGTTCTATAAATTAATAAATATGCTCACCACAGACTACCTATATCATGTCAAAGTTTGATCCTGGGACTTCTAATTACATGCCCTAATCACTACCTTTGGTATTTCCATAGTTTAAATGGCTATGTTATAGGAGCAGAATAAGGTAAATTCATGCTACATTTTTATTCCAGAGGAAGCAGCATCTGCAGGAACTCTCAGATTGCATGTGCTATCAGTAATGTCTCAGAGTCATAAAGGCCTGACAACACATAGGCCTTGGAGTTTGAACAATAATTTGATAACATGTTGCTGCCATACCTTACCTATTCGTCTTCTAGCTGACTAATCCTAACAAGAACTGTTATATCCTGGTCCAAGTTTGCATCACTGGGAACTCACAACCAAGGAAACTCTATCTTGTTGAAAGTCTTAGTTCTTCACCATTCATGGTAGATTTGGATTGCCTATGGGGTTGCAGCTGATGTGTAACCTTTGTCTCACTCAAGCATATTGTTAGTCCATAGCCCTGAGTGCAGAAATAATTGACAACCTGCTCTATCTCCTTCTGTATAAGCCTGCAGGGCATAGTCATACACGTTAAACAACTGCTAGGTGACAGCTTCAAATACTGCAGGCTTCTACTGAATCCTGCTCAAAGGCAAGAACTTTCTGGAGGAGGGAAAGAAAATCTTTACACCATTTTTCAAGTTTCTGGTTGCATCACTGATCAGGACTACAGAAAGAAGACTGGATATACTAAAACCAGGAGACAAACCCATTTAAATCCATTGGACATAGACGAAAGATAAAGTTGGGGTGTGTACGCAACACCATCACACATGCTGAATAGCTTTTTAATCCACATAGCAGTAGATATGTGATGTGTTATTCTTTTGAATGAATTTATATATAAAAAGACGCAGAAGATAGGAAGAAAACTGACTTTCTCAATTTATGTAACTTAAAAGTTTTCTCAAATTGTAGAAATATTTTGTCACAAATATAACATTCTTTTATTAGTTATTTGTCACTATGCTATTTATTGATATGTAACAAACCATCTCAATATTTAATAATTTATTATTTCTCACATTTCTGAGAGTTGACAGGCTCAGCTGGGTGATTCCTGCTGGGGGTCTCTAACAGGATTGCAATCAGATGATGGCTGAGGCTAAAGTCATTGGAATACTTCTTCACATACGTGTCTGGCACCTAGTACATGTCTAGTATCATGTCTAGTCTCTAGCACCTAGGAGGAATGAAACAAGTGGGGATTGGTGACTCTCTCTCTCTCACTCTCTCTCTCTCTTTCTCTCTCTGTCTTTCCATTGGGCCTGCCCATGTGGCTAGCTCAAACTTCTTCATAACATGAAGTGTTCAAGGTAGTTGGACTTCTCATCTGGTGCCAAAAATAAAAAGTTATCTTAGAGAAAAGAAGATGAAGCTGTCAATCTTTTGAGGCCTGGATCTAGAAACAGAAGCAGTACCACTAATACAACACAATTTTGATTGAAATAGTCACAAGGTCTATCCATATTCATGTAGGGGAGAGGTCTGTCTGTATGTCTTGATAAAAAAAATGTCAAGAAATGTGGCTTTTTAATCGACCATAGCTACCAATGACAGACAAGTCTTTTTTCCCCCCCCCATTGGTATATTTTGCATTTAAAGTGCCAGTTAACAATCCCTAATGATTAATCATGACCTACTGAGAATTTCATATGTGAATACTTTATTTGTGACCTGTATGTGATTGGAGCATTGTAACTGAATTCACTTGGACCTACCTCATCAGCAAGGTCAACTATAATACACATTTGAAAAGTACAGATTCAAATAAAAATTCTACTAGTGCATTAGTATCATGTACATGTTATGTTTTGCTTAATGTAGACTTGATTTCTATTTGCTTTAAGTAAATATTAAGTAACAACAAGTTCAATGGATTCTAAAATACGAAACATTTCAAACCATAATCTCTCCCTCTAAAAATGGGTAGAAAATTTGCATATATTGGTATTGTATAATTATACAAACCATGCTTGTGTCACTCACAAAGGAACAGTTTCAAACATAACAACCATGTTGTATAAGTTAAGATACACTTGGCTACAAATAGCAAAATGGCTAAGTATCAATGGGTTACACACTGACATGTAATTATCTCTCACAGTAAGAAGTTTGAAGACAGGTAGTTCCAGAATAGTGGCAATGGTATTATTACTGACACTGTATTCTCTTAATTTATTGCTCTGTCCTTTCCAGCAAGTTGATTTTTCTTTCTTAGTTTTCTTACTTTGTAATCACAAGATGGCTTTCACCACACTAGGTAGGCATCCTTGCCTTATTCCACATTCCACATCAGAAGGAAATAAATAGGAAAAAGATTTTTCTGTATCAATTAAGACAGACGTTGCCAGGTAGATATCACCTTATATTTCACAGGCCAAAACTAGGACACATGCTCACTCCAAACCAAGGCCAGACCCTGCTTTTACTCAATTCAAGAGGTTTCTACTTTATAGAATATCTTAAATGAGATTCTGTTGGCAATGAAAAGTGAGAGAATTGCTTTTATAGGCAATTAACAGCATCTATAAAATTAGTTTTATGTTGTTTGTATTATAAAATGACATTGTTTTATCACAATTTTTAATAAGGGCAGTGGTGTCCTATGTAAGGCCCTAAATGACCTAGTATTATCTATGTTAGTGCTGTCTCTGAGTGGTGTCTCTTGATTTCACTAAGCTAGAAGTTGACAACCTTACTGTACTGGAGGCATTTATTTGACATTCTTCCATAATCTATTTATGTGTAATTTCTGAAAAGACTATAATTTCCCCCCATGTCAGGTGCAAGCTAGAAAACAGGGATAATCCAGCAATACAATCCATATGTACTCCCAACTCGCAAACCTTTGATCTTCGTGACCTTAGAAACTCCGCTGCTGCTATCTCCTCCTCCTAAAATATGAAACTTGTGATCCACGTCTCCTGGCTGGAATAGAGCCTATCAGAAAGGCCCCGATAATTTGTAATAATCACAGGCCAGCAAATTTACCCGCCTAAATTATAAAGCCATCAATCTAATGCCATCTAATGCCATTAGATATCAATCTAGACTAGTCCTGTTATCTGTAAATTAGTTCCCATCAGATGACCAAGGCAAGTTTGGAAGCTAAAAGAAATATCTAGGTTACTTTTAAAGAATGATTTATTCAGTAAATTCTAAGTATAGCTTTAGTAAATGTACCTAAACCTCATCTCCTGAATCACAATTTCACTAGGACCGTCAGTACTGGTTGAGAATCTAAGGTTTTCCTAACTGGCTTAAATGTTCAACTAGGAGTTTTGAGCCTTCTAGTACTTTAGATGTCCTAGAAAATAATTGTTATTCTCTCTCCTCAGTGAGCTTAATGTGAAGAGATCTGATACCTCTAATCTTCTCTTTTGACTTGACTTATAATAGTGTGAAGGATTAGAGCGCCCTGTACACTCATGTTCCCTACTTTTCCACCCGGCAAGTATGTGCTGAGCATCAACTATGTGCCAGAGACCTGACTCAGCATACACACAGGTAGGGTCTTTCCCTCACTGAGTCTCTTTCTTTACACTGGCGACCAAATCCAGTATAAAGAAAGTACATTTTTTGAAAAGAAAAGGGTCAGTTTTAAAAAAAAGATTGAAATATTATCAAGGTACATAGTCACTGTAGAAAGTCTGAAAATAAGTCAAGTCTTATGTGAGGACTGAATAGCTAGGAAACATGGTCCTTAGGTAAAAGACCAGTTAAATGGATAGAAGACAGGATTTTATTGTGGTACATAAGTTCCTTTACATGTTGAAAGGAAATTTGAATTAGGAATTTACTTCCAAAAATGCTACTAAAATTATTGAAGGTCAATATGATAGTGAGATGATTTGATAAAAAGGGAAAATTAAAAGATGAACATCTCCATGTTAGCAGTTAGTGGAATAGCCACATTTTAAAATAATTAATGAATAAAAGAGAGAAAAAAATTATATAGGTATGAGTATTTTAACAGAAATACCAAAATGAATTTCAACCAAACAAAATGCACTTTGCACATTAGGAAACATTTTTGAATTGGTAAAACTTGCTTACAAAAAACTCTGAAAACCCTACAAACTATTTCTCAGAAAATTAACTGGGTTGTGGGGGAAGGAGATCTTCACATTAGAGGATTAAACTCTTTCAATTGATCTTACATAGTTTCCTTTCTTTCTCTATCTCCTTATTTATGATTCTAAGAGCCATGGTCTTATTTATGTAAAACTTCAAGCAGTATAAAGGTTTTAAGAAGGTAGATGTTTGACAGTAATAAATGAAGTCAAACTCCTACCCCAGAGATATTCCCAGATTTTGATTGCCAGCCCTTGAGCATCTGCATCTTTTCTTTACGTGGGGGTTTGAGGAGGCTCTAAGCAGGATCTGTTGATCAGGAAGTTGACAGAATGCTAAATATGCAGAGAGAGCACACATTTTTCCCCTTCAAGTTCTACCTAGCATACTTAATCCCCAGTTCTCCTCCCTGCCACCATGTGCAGCAGGAGAGGTTGATAATTAATGTTTGCCACCTTCTAGACACATGCTGCCCTACATACCCCAAGGCAACGGCACATGCACTTTGCAAAGCTTAGCAACTATCCTGGGCAGCCTAAGAAGAAAACGCAGAATGAAGAGCTGGCTTCAAACACCACAGAGACCATCCAGCCTCAAGACCTCCACGGATGACATTTGAACAGTAGAGAATGATTATTATTCAGGGAAGCTGATCCCTGAATGGATCAGCTGAATGGACTGCAGGTGTTTCTACTTGGAAAAAAGGAAGGAAATAAAATGGTAGAATACACTGCACACGGATAAGGCATTATCATTGCCACAGCGGCATCTTTAATGGTGAGTAAGAAGTCTCCAGTGTCAAAAAGCCTGGTAATAGACGCAACTGTCAATGCCTTATCTTAAAACAAGTTATATAAACTGAAATTTCATTTGGGGCTAAATTATGTCATCATAGAAGAAATTATTTTGGCCCTCAAATGAATGACAAGTAGTCAAGTATAAAAAAAAAATTATTTAGTAAATTCTCTTATCAATCTACCAAAAAATTTGAAACTAATTTAACCGTTTGGTGTACAGATATATGTAGAGTTTTTAAACTTACTATAAAGCAGCATATGTGGTTTATAAGGCTTATGAAAGAACCTGACAAATGTTATATATAAGTATTAGCAGCTGTTCCAGTAGAAGACAGCTGCTGTAAGGCAAAACAAGTTTTTAATGATCAAAAAAATCAATAGAATAATTTATTTTTAATAAAGTATTGCACCTGGATTTTCTGATTTATGTGTTTGATTGAACTGCAAGAAAATCAGTTCCACTTGGTTACTAAAATTGTTGAGATGTTAAACCCACAGGATAACAGTTTACTGTGATCATTTGACAGTTTTAATTTAATTACAAAAAAAATTAGAATAGGTAAAGGACAAAATTAAATTTATAAAGACATCATTTATCATGAAACATTTGAAAATGTTAAAAATTAAAAAATTAGGACTGACTAGAAATTTAATTAAAAATTAGATTTTTAAAAACTGATTTTTGATACAAATTAAAGGAAATAATTTAAATATACAGCTACTGAACACTCTCTAAAACTAATTTACTAATGCTATTATTCCTATAGGAAAAAAAATTTGATCGTTTGTGGCAAACTATAAGGTGAAAATTAAGAGACAAAGATTCTTTCCCAGAAAATAAACATCAGGAATGTCTAACTAAATAAACACTGACCTGGAATTCATGATATGTCATTTCTGTTTCTGACATTTTTAGCTATTTGGTGATCCAGGGGGAAAAAAACAATCAATTAACCTTTTGGAAATTAGTGTCTTCATCAGTTTGTTAAGGAAGGGAGATGGATTAGATAAGCTCTCTTATCATACGCCAGACACCACAGTAAGGACTATCCCTAAATTAACGTACTGAATAGTCACAAATAATGTATCAGGTAGGTACTATCTCTATCTTCACTGTACATGTGAGGAAACTAAGGTTTAGATAATTTAAATAAATTGCCCACGATGACAAAATTCAGTCACACAGTTGGAATAATCTTTATGTTCCCTTCTACTTCTGCCATTACAGTTGAAGAATACCATTTAAACACAACTTGAATTGAAATATTGAATTGAAATACTTTAACCTAAATTTAAACACTTTTATTTAGACACAACCAGGCAAGCAATGGAGCTCTCCTGGGGTCCTGGGGCAGGAGCTGAGGACCACCCCACCTGCCCACAACCAGGCAAGGAGCACACCAAAAACACAACTTCCACAGGGGTGGCCCACCACAGCCACCGCTATAGCCATGGCTCCCACAAAAGCTGCTCGATGCCACAGTAATAGCCACAGCCTCTATGCAGGTGGCTCGCCAGACACTCCATTGTGTTGACAAAAGGAGAGTCACCAGTAGAGACCAGAAAAAGAAGATGTCTATTTTTATCTCAAAGTGTTCTCTAATTTCCCTGCAATTTTTCTTTTTACACATTGTTTATTTAGGAGAGTGTTGTTTAATTTCCACACATTCGTGAATTTTCTAAAATTTCCTTCTGTTATTGTGGTCAGAGAACATATTTTCTATGATCTTAGTCTTTCAATGTGTATGAAGACTTGTTTTATAGCCAAAACTAAAAATAATTTTAAAAACTTTAATTTAAATATAGCTTGAATTAAAATAGAGTTATTTAGTTCCTACGTATACAAACTGTTTCCACAGCAAAGCATAGTTCTTAGGATCTGTGCTGTGAAACTCATGGCTTCTATAATTCCAAGATAGACCCATATTATCCCAAACACTGAACCAAACTGATACATGTTAGAGCTATGCCCACCCCCAACCATGAACTGGTGGTCAGCCAGTTCTCAGTCTGAGTAATTTTAAATGTTGTTATCTAGTTAAAACCTACCCTTAAAGAGCACTAAGATATGGAGTTCCAAAAATGCATGTCTCTCTGATGACCGCAGAACATGAGGAAAATAATACTATTCATTTAAAGAGTCAAAGTAGATTTAGAGGCAGCGGTAGTGTTTGGAATGGTGAGTCAGGGACAAGGGAGAGAGAGGGAGCAAGTCTTTATGCACTGATGGCTGTTTTGGCCAAAGATTCTCAAGAAATTTAATGACACTAAGTTTTAGAGCTGCCCTATCAAGTTGTAGATGAATGAACAGAATAAGAACTGTTCCCAGAGTCCCAACAACAACAGTGACAGACCTGGACTTTCCATTGTAATATTAGATGCAATTCATTTGCAAAGCACTTTACATAATGTTCTTACCAAAGAAGAATTCTATTTATTTAGTTTTGGCTTTAGCTCCATTTCTAGGCAGCAGGAATGCTGGAAAATGCTACTAAAGCAAATGATATTTTTAATGTAACAAAATAAGAGAACATTTTTCTGAACATTTGGTAAGCAATATTCTATATATTATTGTTTAACTGTCAGGTTTTTTCTCATAAAAGATTAAAATATGTTACAGGAATGGTAATGATACATAATACATATTCAAGTGTTTAATAATTTACATTTCGTTAATTATTTTGACTGATTTTGGTAAAGATTGTTACAACACATAAGCAGACCATCTGTTGCTGTTAGAATTATTAATAAATACTCCACGAACTAAGTATTTTAATTAAAAATAAAATGCTGCATGCATTAAGGCCCATCTTAAGTGGCGTGCTCCAAAAGGAATTAATAGTGTATCCAGCTGCCAATCTCTAAATAGTTTGAAAATATTACAAACTTTTATTCATGAGAAACTGCCTGGATTTGGATGATTAGGGAGCAATCTGTTGAGTCCTCTAATGCCTTCTGCTGCAGAGGATACAAGAGTATATGAATCAATGAAAATTATATTCCCTACTCTATATGCTGTTTTACAAAATTTCCAAGGAATCAGACCAGTGCAAATGCTTTCTTCATCTTCACTGTATCTTTTTGGCTTTTATCTTGGGAGGGGGAGCAATAGGGACTAATAACCTGACAAATCAGTCACCTTGGAAGCTATCAACCTACTTCACGATAGTTAAAAGCATTCTCTGCAGTCAGACAGCCAAGGTTTGAATTCTACCTCTTTATCTTCTAGCTCTGTGACTCTGAAAACTTACTCAAGCTTTCTGTGCCTTAATGTACTCATCAGTAAACGGAGGATAATAGCAATATCTACTTTATACTGGTATTATGAGAATTAAGACTTAATAGATATAAAGGACCTAAAAACTACTTAATACATAGGAAGTTCTTCATTAGTGATGGCTCTTGGAATTATTACTTCAGTATTACCATCATTACTCAATGTACGTTTGCAACTTTTCTTTGAAGATTGCCTTTGAAAGATGAGACACGTTCTTTTACATTTTCCTGATGATGTTGCATAAGCCATTTTTGAAATTTGAACTTATCTTTTCCTTTGAAACAGTGTCGATTGGAGCAAAGGAAATGAGGGAAGTAAGGAAACTTGGCAATGCCATATTTAATCAGCAGGAGACATGACACTTAAGGAAATATGTGTGTACAGTACAAATTCTACACACATGCATGAGTCCAATCTTCCTTCAAACAAAAGTTCAAAAATGGAGTGAGGGAGTAACTGATGAAGAAAAGCAGACAGGAGGTGGAGAAAAGAAAGAAGCGGAGAGAAATTCAAGAAAGAAAGAAAATAAGGGAGACTCAAAAAGAGTGTCAAGAAGTCTAGAATTCTGAATAAAACCTCTAAAATAAAGTAAATAAATAAATAAAGGATTTCTCTCCTTTTTACGATAGACTTTTTAGACTGAAGGTTTAGGTAGGACCCTTGACAGTGCTGTTAACACGCCTGGACTCTGACTCTGTCACACGGTAGCAAGTCCCTGCTCACTAGAAAATGGTGCTCATTTTCTATTCTGTTCTTTCACAGGCCTAGAAACAACAAGGTTTAAGGGAGCTCTTAAACTCAAGATATTCAAGCACTAGCTTGAGGCAGCAGTTTCTGCCTCCAGAGCTCCCTGCGGCCTGCAGGCCTGTGGCGAGAATTGGAGAGGCCCTCTCCGAATGAAAGATTAACCTACTCTGTTTTATTAGTCAAGTCCTTAAAACTGCACAAGGCACATTCACTAACACCAACTGATTAGATCATCAGAACCACTCTTTAAAATCTCTATTGTTATCCCAGTTTTATAGATTAGAAAACTGAGCTTCAAGGAGCTTAAGTGGCTTTCTTCAGGTCACAGAAGCCAGAAAGTGCAAGAGTCAAGTGTCAACACGGAATTCAAAGCTAATTGCTTTTTATTGTCAGCCCCAGTGGTTTTCCAACTGTGAAATGAAGAGACCTATGGTTCCTTTTGGAGCTTTAAGGAGTAGCACAGAGGTAAGGAGGTATCTGAGCAGACCACACTCTGCTCCTCCCAACCTCACCCCTTCTCCTGCTCCCCAGACAACTCTAATGATGGGTTTTAGACATCAGAGTTCCAAATGAGATATTTTCGTAACAAAATCATTTAACTGTTAATAATTCCTTTTTCAAAATTAATCAGGAAATGCCTTCCTAATACAGTCCCTCTGTATATGCCTAGTTCATTACCTATTTTCATTCTATACAATAATTCAAATTGAACTCTATTGTTCCATCCTTTGATATGTGATATGAACTATTATATTACATTACAGAATATCAGAATATTATATTATATTACAGAATAATCACCCACAACGAGAAGTTGGGTCAAGATCAATGCTGCTGAAAGTATGATCAGCAAACTGTTACTGAGTCTGAAATAAGAAACCTGTGCCAGCATGCATGTCTTGCCAGCACACTATAGTTGTTGAATAAAACTTAAATAGATGCCATATTATGACATTATTCATCTATCATGCAGTGGAGTATGTTTCATATTTAAATAAAAAGTACTGGAAATTATTACTCAATATGTTAAATTTGAATTTATAGTACTACTCTAGAACATACTATTTTTACTAAGGAAAAATCATAATTCCTTTGCTTTTTGTGAATCTTTTACTGATTTAAGTTACTCAAATTATCTTAATGAAAAATGTACTCGGTTACTTAAGACAAAGTGAATTTGGTACAGAATAGATAAACAGAATAGAGGGTCAGAAACAGACCTATAAATAACAGTCATCAGATTCATGACAAAGTTGACACTGTGTTACAGTGGAGAAAGGATTCTCTTTTCAATAAATGATGCATCATCCACCGGACTGCCCTCACATAAAGTAAAAAATTAATTCCGGACAGTTTACAGATCTAAATTTGACAGGTAAAAAAAAAAGCATTTAGAAAAAATAGAACATTTTCAAAATTTTCTTACACAAGACACACAAAAACAGTTAACTGTAAAAGAAAAATGTTAAATTGCACTACATTAAATTGAACAGCTCTATGCATTGGAAAGACAATATTAAGAGCATAAAAGGACAACTCAAAAGTGAGATAAGGTGTACAGATAATCCTTTTCAATAATTATGTTTTTTTTATATTTATACAGACAAATGACTTGGACACATAGACTTACTTCACAAAAGAGGTTAATCAAATAGCCAGTAAACATATGGAATAGTGCTTAACCTCATTAGTCATCAGAGCTACATGCCAACTGGAATGACTAAGATTATAGAGATAAAAATACCAAAATTGCAAGGAGCCACTGGAATTTTAATACATCACTGGTGAGACTTTTAATTGGCACAACCACTTGGAAAATTGTTAGTCAATATCTACTAAAACTAAGCATATGTATATCCTATGACCCAGTCCTACTGCTAGAATTATATCCTGATGTTCACTGTAAGACATGTGTGAGAATATTTATAGTTGCAGTATTTACAAAAGTCCCAAACTGAAAATAACCTAGAGGCCTAACAATAGAATAAATAAATAAGTTATGGCATATTCACACAATGGAATATTATAGAAAAATGAAAAAATATTACAGCATACATAATCTCACAAATAAAATAATTTGGATAAATCTCACAAATACAAATTTGAGCAACAGAAGCCACACACGAAAGAGCCCATGTTGTTTGATTCTAATTATATAAAATACACAAACAGTTAAATCTAATATACGTGGTAGAAGTCAGGAGAATGGTTATTTTTGGTGAGAGGGGGCTGAGTTAGTCACAGGAAGGATTCAGGTGAATGACTTCTAGGGTGCTTGATACAGAGATGTGTTCAAAAATTTACCAACATGTATCTTACAGTATATGCAATTTATGTATAATATGATTTAACCAAAAAATGTTGATGTATTTGATACCTATTGTATATAAGGCATCTTTAAAATGAGACATTAGAAGAAAAATATATATGTAAATGAACAGGAGTCCCGGTCTTCCAATAAAAGCCAAAACTGAGAAAGAGTGAACTCTTGTAAGTTGAATATAAAAGTCTACATGATCAGAAAATCATAAAATCGAACGATAGATTTACTTAGATTCAGCTCTATGGCCTCTTTCAACCCAGGATAACATTATTTGTGTTCTGACTTTGGAATGGAAAACATATTTATACAGTGCATTCCAAAGACCTTGCACAACAGAATAAACATAGTTTTGTAATTGACCGTATTCCTTGGTCTTTATCACAACAAAGTAAACTATCTGTGATGTCCTGGATGACCATTTAGCGATTCTTTTCACTTATAATTATCTTTATACACAAGATTTTCCACAGTATTGTTGGTGCCTATAAACAAAATTTGGATGTTAGAAACAGCATCTCATTTTAAAAAGTATGTTTGCTTCCTAATTGAAAAATTATATTGCTTTTGGCACAAAACTGAAAAGAAAAGCCATCAAATAAAATGTAGGTAGTGTTAAATGACTAAAGATTATAAAAAGCTTTTATAACAGGGAATCCCAAGCTGCACACTAGCTAAGATGCATTCAAAGAATGTGGCATTTTATAGTAAAGTGAGAGGAAAAGATATTATATTAAAGCAATTTATTTTCTTTTTTTTTTTTTGTCTTCACTCATCTGTTATAAATGCAGAAGACAATAGACTACAGGTGGCAGATGGTTATTTAATAGGCAAAAAAGTCAAAGCTAAACTATCCACTTCTGCAAAATACCTTTAGGTAAAAGAGAAAGCCTATCATCGCTGAGAATAATATTAAACTGCTCAATAGTCACCTTAAAAATGTGCTTTAATCATTATAGAATCTAATTGCAGTAACTGTTGATTTTTCTAACATTCTTGCAAGAGAGATTTCATAGAAGAATGAAGATAGTTCATATTTTTAACTAAGTCAGATAGAAAGCAGATATAAAAAGCCATAGCACCTTGGTTTCTTTCCCAAGTTTATACTGAGATAATAACAACAGTTATTACATAAGCACTTTTAAAGGAGGCACTCTGCTAACTAATATGAATTATCTCCCTTAATCGTTACAATAGAACCTCAAGGTCATGTGGTAGATAATCTCCCAGTGTGGCAGCCATCAATTCTTTCTCTCCCTGTACAGGCATGCTGCTCCTCACATCAATTGATAGAGTCTAATTCCCCTCTTCTATACCTGGGATGGTTTTGTGATGTCCTTTTGACAAACAGAACTGTGACCTTGTAGGATATAAGAAGCCTTAGGACTTCTCTCTGGAGCTTTTAGAAGCTTGGTCTTGGGATTCTTCTTCTCAGAACCCAGCCATTAGATTTTGAGAAGCTCAAGCCCGGAGCCAGACTCATGATCATGAAACCTGTGCTGTCACTATCTTGAACTTCCTAATAATTTTTAACAAGAAATTCCATACTTTCATTTTGCACTGTGTGGGTCCCATAAATTATGTACTGATCTTGCCCAAGCCATGAGGACAGGCTGAACACTGAACACCCAAATGACAGCCAGTGTCACCCGCCAACTACATCAGTGAGCTGCCCTGAATGTTCAGCTAGGGTGAGCATTTAAATGGCTGTAGTCCCAGTCAACATCTGACTACAACTGGCTGAGAGACCCCAAACGAGAACTGCCCACCTAAGCCCAGTCAATGCCCAAACCATGAGAAACAATACAATGTTGTTTTAAGACATTACATTTGGCATGGCTTGTTACCCAGCAACAGATAAGTAAGACAAGTAGGTACGATTATAACTCATTTCTTATTTATAATAAACCTCTGAAGGATTATATTATATATTATACTCACTTTTAGAAACAAATTCTCTTAGAGCACAGTTAAGACGTGGGAGAGCAATGAATCAAACTCAGGTGTTATCTAAACACATAGCTCAAGCTCTAGATTCCTATTCTTTACAACAAGCATCTAATATAAAACAATATTACATGATTTTTTCACTTAGTTTGATTTTTTTCTATTTTTGTTCCATTAGAATTTTTTTTCCAGGTTCCAACTCTAATTATTCTCTTTATAGATGATTCCAAATTGCCACCGATGAGATTTCAAGAGTAATGTGTCAGGTTGCACCTTCCAGTACCTCCTAATTTCCTCAAGAAGCTCCTAAACATTAATAACTGTAGATACTTCCATTTTAATGCTAACTTGTTATGCTAATGGTAATGCATTACTCATTCTCAGTGATGCATGTTCAACTTTTATGATTATGTCCTCTTCTATCCCCTGCAAGGTCATCATTAATTCCTAATTGCTCAAAATTATTTTCCCACACATACACACCCACAAGGCTCTTGTGATGGGAATTCATTTCTCAAAAGGGAATTTAAAACTGAGTCTCAGATGTTCAAAAACTGATGAACCAGGTAGTTGACCTGAATCAGCTAATTAAGCTGTAGGAAGTCACAAGGGAAAGAAAAAGCATGTCATTAGGTTCACTTTGCTGAAAAGTAACAATTTCAGGGATCCTGGGAAAGCAAAGAGATACCTTAAACAGAATTTCTTGAAATTTTGTTCCACTTTGGCTATGATCCAACATTTCTGTGTCTGGTATTAGCCTAAAGCACTTGAGTGAGACACTTAATAAACCACTTCTTTATTGAACTTGTTAATTAACTATAAGCCTGAAACTGAATTCTGAATTATTCTTTTGTTTGGGTTCAAATTGTTTTAAATTAAGTTGGATGAATGTTACAAAGGAAAAAAAAATTTAGAAAATAATTTTACTTCTAACCGAGACTCTTCAGATTGTATAATTCATGCTGGAAATGTGTCTATATTCAAACACACAGCCCAATCCGCAAGGCAAACATATATACATACGTACAAGGCATACATATATATATATATCCACTCACACTTGTATATATGTATAGCTTTCTAAAGAACAACCAGAAATCTGTAATCATAATTTTTATATTAACATTTAGTTAAGAGGTAAAATATTGGGTACCTTTCTGTGCAGCTAAAAATTAATTATTATAATTTTTTTATTGGCTGAGCACTACATTCCAGGCTCCTTAGTATCTTTTATACAATTATCCTTGACAGAAAGTAAAATAGCAACCTCCAAAAAACTCCTAATCTGCCTTATTTTCCTCTCAAGTAAACATACATTTTAAAATAAAAGGACATCATAACATTTTATTTTTCCTGTGGTCTCATTAAATGCTGAAAATTTTAAATCACATTAAATAGTTTTATTAAAAATAATTTATTAGTTTTCTGTCACAGATTTAAAAAATAGAGAATAATAAACATATTTTAAACTTTTTTGATCATAAGGAGAGGTCAGCATTTTGTCATTTTTGTATTGTGTAATATGATAATATACTGAAAGGCTTGGAGATATGTAGATTACAACTGATAACACTTCTGGAATGAGTGAATAAATGAATTAATGAGTGAATGAAGGAGTGAACAAACCTGATTACAAACAAAGGAATTTCGTAATTCTTACTCCCTTTCCTTCTTCTCTCAGTACTACTAAGAAAACAGCTGGCCCCTCATTAGAACCATGAAATTAGAAGGTAACTTTTCACTGACAAACGTAAAACTAAAAAAAAAAAAAAAAAAAAACATTTTTTTGTGTGTGTTACATAAAATGATAAAAATGTAAACAAGTGACTATCTAATTTTAACTCAACATTAAAACTTTTTGATATATGGACCGTAAACTTCATGGAGGAAGCTGTATTTGCTTGCTTAATATTTGCTGATTACATAAACAAATTATTGAGCTTTATTTTATTGCTATAGCATATTTTTTCTTAAAAATTCAAAATACTGTTCCAACTATCAAAGTCCAAAAAGGAGTTTTCAGAATGTCGTGTGTTTCTGTTCTATTTCCAATTTATCACTGACATTTTTTTAGCCACTATATATAGTAATCAGTCTCAAATATTTTTTAGAAGAAATCATTATAGATTATTTAAAACATTGCTTTTGGGAAAAGTAGCAAATTGAGGTGTTTTCGCCTTTTTGTCTCGATGTATCACTTTATCCAATTGTTTTAGTTACCTATCACTGCATAACAAATCACCCCAAACTTAATGACTTATAATTACAATAATGATTTATTGTCTCTAGCAGTTACTGCAGGTCAGCAATTCAGAAACAAATCAGCGTCCCTGAAGTGGCAGTCTGAAGTTAGTTGGGGCTACTGTCATCTGATGGCTTATCTGGGGCTGATAGATCCACTTCAAAGGTGTTTTAATCTCGAGACTGCCATGTTGGTTCCTCTCCATGTGAGTTACTTTGGTGTCTCCATGATATGGCAACTGGCTCACCCCAGAGTAAGTGATGCGAAAAACCAAGAAAGAAGCTAAAACCAATGACTCGTATAACCCAGCCTTGAACGTTTTGTGCCATCACTTCTGCAGCATTCTATTGGTCACTCAAGTCAGGCCTGACTCAATGTGTATAAAAAGATGGGCATGAATACTCAGAGAAAAGAATCTTTAGAGAAGATCTTGGAGACTGGCCACCTGACCAAATTTATATATAAAAATATAACATAAAATCATGTAAGTGTTTAAATGGTTTGAACTATGACCAAAAGCATTTTCTATTAATTCCAGTGAAAGCTTTTTCATCTGCATTTCCACATACCTTGCCACTTTGGGCTATAAGTTTAATAGTCTTAAAAGGTGTCTCATGAACTTTTAGTTTCATAGTGTTGGTATAACAATGTCATCATATTAATGTGTTAGTTGCAGTTGCCTTATTTTCATTTCTTCCCTCATTGATTTGATTCCAATAAATTTACATCTGACATATACAAAATAATAAAACCATAGAAAATTTATTGAAATTATTTGAGTATGAATAAGGCTATTTCTCTTTAAAGTGCTTTGCCCAAATTGTTTCCACTTAACCTTTGGAACAGAGCATGGAGAGCCTAAGCTCATAAACTAATTTCGTAGAAAGAAAAGGCAAATCCAACATAGAGAAAGCGATGGAATACAGAAGTGAAACTCAGAGGAGAATCCTAAATTATGGGAGTCTGGGTGGATGAAGCAGCAGAAGGGAGCTGGACTACGTGGGAGGAAACACTGTAGCTTTAGCACTTTACTGCTGGACATCTTCTCTAAAAGAGAAGCCCATCCTCGGCCCACCTCAGGAGGCATAAATGGACTGCCTTGAGTCCAGTCTCTGAATAGTGGTCATGTTTGTGGGCTTGACGTTTCAATAATATTTTGAAATGAAAATGTCGATGTTACCTAGTTTTACTTTGTCATGAACATCATTAAATATATTATTCTATCTCATATGCTACACTAATTTGTTCCACTTTATTCCAAAGACATGGATCCGCATTTTCTAAAACAAATCCTACGTGCTGCCTTGGGGAATTGCTGTCAAAAACCTTCAGAAATTTAATTGGATGAAAAATATGACGTTATTATCTATCAGGTTTAGAAAAATATTTTTTTTTCCCTTGGGAATTCTTTATGTTGTAGTGGAAAAGACTCAGACTTTGAGAAAATATTTGAATGCTGAGTCCCCAGCCACTAGCAACCATGGCCTGGCTACTTACACGTTCTTTGCCTTCATTGCCTCATACATCAAATAGGAATAATAACTAGTCCCTAGAATTCTTATGAAGATTCAATGTGATAGCAGTTATAAAGTGCCTCACATAGTAGATTCCTATTAAATTTTTGTTTCCTTCTCTCGTTTGCTTTTATTTGTTCCCAATATGTAACACTATTTTCTGATAATATCAAATCAATTTGCTGGCAGTCAGTATTTAATTCTTCAGTGAAAGATTTTTCTAAAGTCTACGTTCACATATTTTGCTCATAACCTTTCTTTTTCTTTGAAGGAGCAGAGCCAGTAGTACTTCCTCATCCATGTTATGTCCAATCCCTTTCAGGAAATATTTTTGATTTTTTTCATCATCATCGGTTTTCAGATAATCCTTAATATAAGTTTCAACAGCTTGTCAAAAATGTTTTGTCCTGTTAATTATTGACCATTTTTTAGGGTTATTTGTTTATTTTACATGAAGTAAGACTGAATTCTTATCTGATAAAACTGTCTTTAATATTTTCACTTTCCATTTCTCTGCATTTTTCCTATATGTTAAAAAAAAAATCAATAGAGTGTGAGTGTAATGTAGTAAAGGAGAACAAAAAATCCTGTTTATTTAGGTTTTTTAATATCTTAGCACTTGCTACTACCATTTCTGAGATTATTTTTCAACAACTCTATTATTCATTATTTGCATGTCCTAATAAATAGATCTAAAACACAATTACTTTCCTCCTTCTATAAACCTTCCAAATTCAAAAGTGAGACTTGTTTTCTGATCCGTTATTATGCACATGTTAAATATCATTATCAATTTATTTGTCCAATTTCCAGTTACTATTTTCCTCCTACAGTTTTCATCAATGGAGTTTTAATGTGAAAATTCAGATATTAATGTACAAGTGCCACTACATTATTTTGTGTGTGTGTGTGAGAATGTGATGCATGTATGACCTACCTCTTCTTCTCTAATGTGTTATATTAGATATAAATGTGTTTCCCATGGTAAAGCAGCTCACAATGTCAATTCTATGAAAGTGCAAGTTGTTATTGGAAAATTCCCATACCCATTTTAGATCTAATGTTTTCCTCTGTTTTAGTAGGTTTTTATTTTTAACTTCTACCAAATGACATTTGTATATCCTATAGCAATATTCTAGTTTAATTGATATTTAAATAATAAATTACAAATCAAATTTATTTAAGTTCTTGATTAGAGAAAATAGAAAAACTTCATTAATTTTCTTTACTACTTTTTTATTTAAAACATGTTGCACCATTTACTAACTCTAGGTCTTTGACCTAATATGGGTTATAAAGTCTATGTTACTCATTTTGGTTAGTGGCCATGCTTTTTATTTACTAAAACTCAGCCTCACTGGAAAAATTTTAGAAATATTAATATTTTACCATAATTGCAGAAGTGATGCTATGAGTTGAATTCTGTTCCCCCAAAAAAGATTAAGTTGAAGTCCCAACCCCAATAACACAGAATGTGACTTTATTTGTAAACAGGGTCTTTGCAGTTATAATCAAGTAAAAATGAGGTCATTAGGATAGACTCTAATAGAATATGACAGATGTTTTTATAAAAAAATTAAAATGTGGACACAGACAGAGACATATACAGTGGGAGACTTTGTAAAGAGACACAGGGAGGATGCCGTGTGAACACTGGTTATGCTGCCACAACCAAGGGCCATCTGGGGCTACCAGAAGCTGAAATGGCAAAGAAGGATTCTGCCTTTACAGGCTTCAGAGGCCCAGCCAACACCTTGATTTAGGACTTGTAGCCTCCATAACTGTGAAAATACACTTGTGTGTTGTTCTTAATCATTTACTTTTTGGCAGTTCACTATGGCAGCCCTAAGAAACTAATATAAATGAGAAACTAACCACTGTTTTAATTCACCAGATATGCATTACATGGACTGTGACTATGCAAAGACAGCTTTGAAGGATTTACTTATTTTATAAAACATTAATGACTGCAATAGATATTTGATTTATACCCTAAAATTTTATGGAATTCCTATTAAAGCAGAAATCAACTCCTGTGTGACTAGCCAGGACCATATGCTTTATGAGGGCAGTCCTTTACCTGTCTGACTCATGCTACATCCACAGCCTAACACCTTATAGACAGAGAAAAGGAACTTAGATGATAGAATAACAGATCTCTTACTTGAATCCCATACCAGCTCTCAACTAATTCCCTTTTCAGTGTCCCATTCATCCACTTACCCAGGCAAGAAACTATGAACCATTACTGACTTCCTCTTCTTCTCCCACTCTCAACATATTTATCAATAAGCAACTCTTCCTGCTTTTACTTCCAGACTTCAATTTTGTGAATCTATGTACTCTTTTCTCCATTAACACAATGCTTGTTCAGGCCACTCTTCTTGTTCATTTGCTTTCCTCCTAAATCCTTCTAACTATTCGCTGTGCTTCTAACTATTCTCCTAGAATCAACTCACCAAATTAAAACAATATTAATAACTGTTGTGGATTATGTCCCCCAAAAAGATATGTTTAAGTCCTGACTTCCAACACCTGTGAATGTGATCTTATTTGAAAATAATCAAGTTAATACAAGGTCACACTGGATTAGAGTGGGTCCTAACTCAACAACTGGTGTCCTTACATGAAGTGGGAAATTTAGACATAGAGACAAAGGGTGAGAATGCTGTGTGATGATGGAGGCAGAGATTGGATGCATCTAGAAGCTGAGGGACACTGAAGATTGCCAGCAATCATCGAAGCTAGGAAGAGGCAAGGAAGTATCCTCACTGGAGCCTTCAATGAGAGCCTGGTCCTGCCTGCTGACATCTTGATGTCAGATTTTGAGCCTCCAGAACTGAGAATATATTTTTGTTTTTTTAAGCACCCCAGTTTGTAGTTATCTGCTAGACCAGCCCTAGGAAACTAATATAATATGCAACAACAAAAAATCAATCAAGGCACTCAGTTGCTCAACATTTTTCTTTAACAATCTTCTTAGTATAGAGTACATATTCTTTTATGAAGCCTAAAGAACTGCATGTGATCTGGATCCTACCCAACTCTAGATTAATCTCTTGACAACTTGTTTCCCAATTTGCCACATTTCAGAGATACATGACTTATTCACTCTCTTCCAGTTTGCTTCTGCTTCCAGGCCCTCATATATGCTGCTACTTCTGCTTGAACATTCCCCTATCTCCTCCTGCCCAACGCCAATAATATGACTGCCCCTTATATTTTCTTATTTCACAGCCCCATCTGGTTAGGGGGCCTCTTAAGACATCTAAACTAGTTTAGATTCCCCTGATGTATGACAGTATAGTACAATACTTATTCTAAGTATTAGATTAATTTTTTTAAATTTTCTAAACTGTAGTTTCCCTGAGAGTAGTAACAGTAACTTTCCTGTGTTTTCCACTATATTTTCTGTATTCAGTATAATGCTTTGCCCATTACTATGATTATCCTACTACCTCTACCTGATCATTACTGCTACTAATAAAGAGCTAACAATTACTGAGCACTTATTTGTACCAGGATTATTGTAAATACTTTTTTTAAAAAGTTACATCATTTAATTCTCTTATCTAGTAGTGATCAGATAAGAATCATTATTTCTAAGGTGTAGATGGGAAAAGTGAATTTTAGAGTGGTTGAAGTACTAACACAAGGTCAAACTGCTCTGAAAGGATAGAATGAGATCTCATTCTAGTTGTTTCTAAATTCAAAAGGCCATATTCTTAATGATTTGCTCAGTAAATATTTGTTGATATTCCAGCAGAGAGAGAAACATAAATAAAGGCCAGGTGTTGAAATTAACATAACTGTGTTTGAGGAAAAATGAGACAAAGGTTCAACTTTTAGTGATAAAATGAAAAGGGAGATGTTGTGTATGTAAAGACCAGATTAAGAAACAAATGTGAAGAAGATAATTGAGACTGTGTGATTAGGTGGGAAGTGGTTTCTAGAAAGGTAAGACAGGCAGAAGCAAAAGTTCATTAATTGGTAGGTCAAATAGGGCACTATCCCCTCCAAAGATGCCAAACCATAAAAACACTGCTGAATTAACAGAATATAAATTGATTCTGTCCCATCAAATATACAGCACCCCATGACAATTTTAAAAAAAAGAAAACTTTCAAACTTATTTGGGGAGGCACAAGGGTGGAGTAATGTGTTATAACATGTATATACTGAAATTTTGTGATATAACTACTTAAATTTGGTAACTGCCATTAGCTAAGTTTCAGAAAACAAATAATATGGAATGTACCAAGAATGAAGAATTCATTTTATTTTCTATACTTTAAATCATTAAGTAAGATTTCCAAGAAAATGTTTACTTTGGAAGGTTTCAGGAAAGGGGGGCGGGTCAGTTAGCTCAGTTGGTTAGAGCACAGCCTTAGAAAACCAAGGTTGTGGATTTGGATCCCCGTACCGGCTAGCTTCCAAAAAAAAAAAAATAGTTGGAGGAGAAATTCATGTAACAACATATCGCTCATTTCTTTTTACGGAATATAGATGTTGCTTTGAGCAGAGAAAGGGAATTAGTAAATGAATCTTTTTCTGTATATGCTCCTTTAATAACTTGAAATGAGTTTGCTGCCCACTCCCAAATCATTAATGTTGATAATATATTTAAAGTGTATTTGCTGCAGGAATTGCTAAATGCCCAGCCAACCCAAGAAGTGCATATGACCCACTCAAGCTTTGGTGGGAGGAAGAAATAGCTTCTGATAATCTTTGAAGCAAAAAGAGAAAGTCATAGTAGCTTCAAATTTGGGACCTGAAACTTGGTAATTGAGAGATGATTTTATAGTAAAAAGGAAATGAAGAGAGAACTGACTTACAGCAGAGTATGATGACTTATTCCTTAGACATTTTGGGTCCATCAAAAAATAAAGAAATAGTGGAATTACAGATGTATTAAAACACCTGGAGTTTTTAGGTTAATAAATGTTCACAGGAATCATAGAAATGTATCCTGTTCTTCAGGGAAGTGTTGAGAAAAACATACACAATGGAGGACTTGACTCAACTTTGGATAAGTCCACAGTTAGAGTCTAATAATAAAAAGATGAGGGAAAGCAAACAGAGAGAGTACAAAGAGAAGAATAAAGCATAATCAAAGTAAGAGGAAGTTTAAAGAAAAAACGGTCACCAGTAGCAAATATCAAAAAAGTGGCCAAGATTGAAGGAAGGTCAGCAATCAGGTCTTAGATTGAGCACACGTTGGTGTTTTTTTGGAAAGTAGTTTTGAGACAATGGTAAGAATTGAAACCGGCAAGCAGTGGAATAAGCAGAAAATGACCAAAGAGAAACTGGGCAGTGTGGATATGGACAACATGTTCTGGAATGTTCTGATGGAGGCAAGGCTGATTTGGTTGATGCTTCCTCTATGGGTATTCTTGTGTGTACTCCAGCAGGTCTACACAGGTGAAATTGACACATACTGGATGGGAAATAAGTGCTCATCATTATGCCAGAATCTTCGAAAAAAAGAGAGTAGTATAGGATACTGGTCCCAAATACTTGCAAAATGGGTAAAAAATCAAAGCGTAATGGTGTGCAGACATAAATTCAAGAATGAGTTAAATATAAAATCAAAACATCACATTGTACCCCACAAATATAGACAACTATTATTTGTCAATTAAAAAAATAAATATATATTTTTAAATGAGTTAAATGTAAACCCACAGGAGATGTAAACGCAATTTTTAAAAAGTTATAGGAAACTGTCAAACAGAGATGTTATGACAAGCTCAAAGTGCTCAAACACAATTGACTGGTGCAGCTTAAAAAGGCCTCACAGTATAAAATGGATCTTAACTGAGACTATCCAGGTAGCTAAAATGTGGAGAGGAGACAAAAGAAAAAGTATTCCCAAAAGTAGCAAAGGTGGGAATAAAGGCAAGGAAACAAGAAATACAGACAATGTGAGAGGTGGGGAGATGTTATCTATATTAGTGGAAAGGACAGACTAATGGGAATCACCTTACAATGGAATCAGGAAAACATACTACAAAGAGATGAAGTACTTTCAGAAGAAAGGATGACAAACAATTAAGGAAAAGCTGGAAGAATTATAAATAGATTGAAGGGGCCCAAACTTAACCTCTGATTAAATTGAGATGTATAGAAATGGTGATTAGATGTGGTAGAAAAGTTTACTAGAGATCATGTATATTCTGTCCTGGCTGAAAAGATATCTGGATGGTTTAATTAAAGAAGGACCACAGTACTGGTAGTCAAACATCAATATCCATACAGACCTCTCAGGATTCTTGCTAAAATACAGATTCTGGACCCCAACCACAGATATTCTGATTTAGTAGGTAGGTGCCCAAGAATCTTCACTTTTAAGAGCACCCTAGATAATTATTGCCCAGGTGATAGAGGTAGTCTCTTTTCTACACTTTAGAAATACTAAACTAGAGAGTCCAGAGAAAATTAAAAAAAAAAAAAAAAGATAATAAAGACTCACTTTAAAAGATAGAGCTTAATTCCAGTGAAAAGATTAAAGGAGTTAACTTCAGTTTATAGCAAAGAAGGCAAAAGGGTGATTTAATAAGTGTCTCCATGTGTATTAAGTGCATATATAAGAGGATAACTGAGCAATTTTTCTCCATTTCCATTGTTGTCTACACAAGAGGAAATTGACTTGGATTAAAGTAAAAGCTCATTTACAAGGAAAGATTTCTGGGCTTAAATAATGATTATAGTCTAGAACTGTCATGAAGGGCATTTTGGAGAGTCTACATCCTTGTTTTGTTTTGTTTGGCTAAATAATAATTTAAAAAAATAAAATCTATCAATCTTGGCTATTTGTGGGTGTGTCCCATCACCAATTTTGGAAATAAGGTTATTGACCATAGGATATTTCGAAGTCTCTCCCAGCTCCATGATAGCAAAATTTAATAAGGATATATTGCTCTTTGAGTAGGCTATGCAAGAGTCATTAACTGTGACTAATATGCCATCCTCAAGATGTGCCAGAGCAGCCTCATTAATCACGTCAAATTGCTGCTAAAGACATTATGTATATGAATGTGTGTGTGAGTGTATGCATGAGTGTGTGTGTTTGTGTGTGCAGCCATTTATTAAACTCCTTTGGAGTTATGGAATAAAGACAATGACTTCATTGAGCCCTGTCCATTGTTGACTTTTTCTCCCTTTTCCTCCAACTCTTACAGACTGGTCCAGCATCCAGTCAGCTGTTCTCCCCCGCCTGCATTTGTAAATGCTGAGCAGTACAGAGCTGTTTAAGCAAACAGAGGGTGAAATTCCACCTGGTTCTCTCTGCCGGCTACAGTGAGAAAGAAGAAGTTTGGTTTCTGCAGCCCTCCCATGCTGTGACAAGCCATTAAAAAAGACTGGCTAAAGTGCCTACAGATGTTGTGTGAAATAGCCAGTATGTTTTCCACCTGTCTGTATTTGCCTAAGGGGTCAGGGACAATCAAATTAAAGCAATATGCAAGATGTGACAGATGTTTATCCTATTGAGATAAATCTGAGCAAGTTGCAGAAAGGTAGAATAAATGTAAGACATAAAACAAAACACAGAAAACACTTTAAAGGGTGTCCTGAGAATAACAACATTTCAAAATAAAATTCCATTACTTGATGCCCTTCCCTTCTAATTAGACCCGTAATTGGACACTTTATAGTACCTAGTGGAAGCATAATTAGTCATTCTTTTTATAGCAGTGTAATTTGTTGGGAGTTAGGTTGTTGTAGTTGAAGAAGGGTCATTTTGGAGATTTTTTTATCTTTTTCAGGCAACAGGTAATGACATGGTGCATTGCTCATTTTGTTGCAAAAACCTGGATGAGTGTTTCTCCATCAAATTAATGTCCTAAGATCTATCCCATGTTTCTCTCAGAATAGATGATAGCATCATCCGCTATCTCTGAGCCTAATGCAAGGTAATGAAATGGCCTTTCAATAACTTATTGACTGGAACATTGCTAACATGTCAAGATCAGGGAAAGGGGAGTTAGATGTGGCATTATGATTATATATGTCTTGAAACAAAACACTAATATGGGGCATTTTTCCTTTGTGTCACACTGGCTAGACATCTCTGGTCAAATAGACAATATATATTCCTTGGCAAAGTTCTTTTTTGATCTTTATCTTTCTTTTCCTATCTTAAAATACTTTATGTTCTGAAATCTCAGCAACTGCCTCTGAAAATTATTAGAGTTAAAAAATATGAGTTGGCCAGTAAAAGCATAAAACTAATCAACCATTGGACATTAACTCTTTTGAAGGTTGTAAAATCTTACAAGACATGATGAAATAGCATTCATTGCCTTTTGTGGAAAGAATAATCTGTTCCAATTCAAGTCATTTGTAAATACTTTCAGGGACATAATAGAAGGGTTCTGTGTTCTTCACTGTAAGGTAAAAGCCTATAATGGTTACTGGTGTATATTGTTCCCTGATTTCATTGTCATAACTTGACACATGGGTCTCTAAATACAGCCAATCCACTGCTGCTCTCAGCGGCTGCCAACCGCAAGTTGATTTAGATGGCAACCTATGTGGCTGTAGTGAAGGCCAATGGGAATTACATAAGCCATTTTTCTTTCTCTGCTGAGGTTTCCAAACTCTCAATCACAAGGCAAGTCAAGCACAGTAACCTAATTGAGATTTGGATTCCTGCTCCGTGTTGCAGCTCCCCTCCTGACTAACAGAGAAGGAATATTTACTGTGGACGTTGGACATTTTGTTGGAGTCATCCAACGCTGAGCAGTATTTAAGCATCGCTGGTATTTAAGTGGTCTTTCTGAAGAAAACAGCAATACTTTAAAAATTGACCTAGTCAATCTGTGATTTATCAACATGTTTGTTGATTGCTTCTTGTTTATTAGGCACTATACTACAGTTAAGTTTTCTCCTTCCTCACCTCAAATTCTGCCTGTTGCAGGGAATATAAAACTGGAATTACTTTATCAATGGTGATTTGAAAAGCACAGCATTTTATTCTCTCTCTCCTGCAATCCCAAAAGAAGAGAATGTACGTGGAAGATTCCAAGCATCAAGTGTCCCCTTGTATTATTAGTGAACATCATGAGCATTTTGGGAAGCAGATAGGTGACCAATAAAAAAAGAAAGAAAGAAAGAAAGAAAACACAGAGATGCTAAGAGAAATGATTGTTCCTCATTCCATCAAGCAGGTCTGTCAGTCACACGGCATATAGGAAAATGTGCCGGCCAACACAAATAAAACAGATGGACTAATTTAATAAGTACTAATAAACTAACTCAGGTGGAAATTTTAGTTAGATTGCACTGATATGTATACACTAACAATAGGTTAATTTCTAATGCAGTTCAGGCATTAGGAAATTCCTTGGCTAGTAAAATTAAATTATTTGTGTGTTTTATGTGTTATTCACATTTGAAAGAACACCAAAGCCTCAAAATACATTTTAGAAAGATTGGGAAATTATCTTTTCTCCCTATTAAAAAGAAAAAAAAAAACTATTGAGATTTCTGGAATCATTTAATCTATATTAATAGGCTGTTTCACTCACCATTTAGACCAAAACATATTTTTAAATTGTATTTTTATGTATATGAATTTTGAGTATTTTTTACTGTATAATTAATTGGGTATTTACTTACACTATTACTTACACTTACATGTATCTTGTATACTTACACTATTAAGAGGAAGAATCCTTAAGATTCAGTGTGGACATATTATGTAGCTGGAGTTTAGATGATCTGTGTGAAACTAGAAATCAATTTGTATACTGTAACATGCAGATACTTCATACAATTATACTTCATGGAATTATAGACTTTCATACCTCAAAGAGATCTTAAGGATCATTTTTAAAAGTGCAATATATGCTCAATAAAAATTTGTGGAATAAGAGGATTCAAACGTATTCAACAGAAGAAGTTAGAGATCTATACAGTCATATAAAATACAGAATTAAGTTGAAATACAATTATCCTTGAATACAAAAGTAATAAAATATTTTTCATTATATAATTTGTTGGGCTTACATCATCCCCCACTGCTTGCCTACCCGCCCTCATCCTTCGACTTTCAGACAAAGCATAGAGTCATATCAAAATGTTCTTGAATGGGAAGGTTAGAATTTTTTTCAACTTAATAGTCATTTTTTTTAATTATTGAAGAAATTTTTTTTTAAAATTTTTTTCATGGGGGAGAGAGGGAAGGTAGTAGATTTAAAACAAACTTCAAGCAAAATAGGCAAGATATAAGTAAAATGTATTTGTAGCTTGTAAATAAAGGTGACAGCAAGGTGTTCTTCTTAAACATGGAAATAATATAGATAAAATGCATGCTAATAGCTTTACTTTACAAATCAGAGATATGTGTTATCAACTTAAACAGATTCTCAAAGGCATGACTAGACATGACTGGAACCTGATGGGTAATATTTAAATATCTAAAGAGAGAATGTGCTCAATTTTGTTCTCTTTTGTTTGGCTTGCATATACAAAAACAAACAAACAAACAAAAAACACAAACAAACCTGCTCTCAGTGCCCTGTTTGCAGAGTTCATAAGAAGAGGTCCCTGAATCGATTGACCCCTACGGCCAGTGTGCTAGATCAGTGCTTAACAGCTGAGAAGCAGGGAACTTGAGGCCAGGGGCTCTCAACCTTACCAAATCCAGCAGTTGATTTTTGTTAATAAATTTTGTCCTATAACATAACTAAAAGTGAAACTTTTACCTAGAATTGTGGCCATTAGATGTTGGGAAGGGGAGAGAAGAGGGGGCATAGGGAAAGGTTGGTTAATGGATACAAAAATTACAGCTAGATAGTAAAAATAAGTCTAATTGGTATATTGTAGTCATAGGCTATAATCATTTATTGCATGTTCTCAAATGGCTAGAAGAGAGGAGCTCAAATGTTCTCATTACAAAGAAATGATAAATTTTTGCAATGATGAGTATGAAATTACTCTGATTTGATCACCACACATTGTACACATGTATTGAAATATAACTCTATACTCCATAAATACGTACAATGAAGACATCAATTAAAAAATAAATTTTAAAAAGCTACTCTACATTATATTTATATACATGTACGCATGTAATAGTCTACAAAATAAAGAGAAATTATTAATATAAAATACTCAGCTGTGACTACATCAGAAGATTTTATGAAGTTGACCGATGCTGGCACGTACTTCAGATGAATAAGTCTGAGTTTAAGAGACGTAAATCCAGGACCCACTTCATATATGAAGGACAAGAAAATGAAAGATCTGCATACAGTTGAGCACTAAAAGACAAACTAGTATTAGGATAAGTGATAACAGAGTGGACTTATTTGTGTATAAGAGAAAATTTAAATAACATTAATTGAAGTAGGGAGAATATGCCGAGACAAATTACAAGCTGTTATTATGTAGAAAATGTGGCAACAGGATATTCTCTTTTGAAACCCACCTCATATAGTCAACATCTTATACTTTGGTAACCACAACTTTCAGTAGATGATCCAAAATAGAAGGAGAATTAATTGAAGAGCAACAACAACAACAGAAACAAAAACAATAATACGGGAGGTTATAGGAAAGTTGTGGATGGATGTGAAGTAGAGATAGAATAAAAGCCAGAAACAGTAGGAAAAGAAAGATTAGGAATAGATAGATTCTGACCTAGATGAATCTACCAGGTTATACATTAGTCTAATCCATATGTTTTCCTTCAAACATCTATAACAGAAACCTAAAAAAAAAAAAATCTAGCATGCAGTCACTTTAAAGTACTGAAAATGATTAAGAAGTTAAACTTCCATAAATAATATCATAAGAAATTATAAAATATACTTTAAATAAGCTATTCTATTGATACAATTAGAGAAAAGACTGGCCTTGCTAATATAAAAGTCATTGTACAGTTATATATTATTCATAATTTTATACCTATTTTGGTTTTATAATTTTACGTATTTAAAAATGAAAAATCTCCCAGGGATTTTTTTTTTTTTTAAATACAGAAACAAGGTCTTCAGGGAAGCTACAAATTGAAGTGAACGAGCACATGGAAATTGCTTTGTTACAGCCTGGGAATACTTCCCTAAATGTCCTAAATGTGCAACAGAGTAACCCAGGTGTCCACCAGTTGTGGTGATAAAAATCTTGCTGTTACATTACTTCTAGGCAGTTTGAAAATATACGAGTGCAAATAGAAATAGCAATTAAAAAATATGGAAGACCATTAGCCTAACACACAAAACTGGCAGAGAAAAAAATCATTTGCTGCCACACACAAAAAAATAAAAATAATTGAATGCTTCAGATTTTAGTTGTCAACACTCACTAAGGCTATTTAATAAAAAGCATGAGTCTACAAAGCAGAGGACCAAGTGACAGCAAACAATTGTGTGTGAGGGATGTAGCCAACAACGCAGAACTATGGAGAGGAATAGCTAGATCCTCATTCACTTTTTTTTTATATTTAAGACTTTAAAAAAATTTTAACAATTTACAGTTTTTGAAGCTCAATGTTCTGGATGTCTTTGTACTTGGACAGACATAATATAAGTTTCAGAAATTATTTAGAGTTTCTTGACAAAGTGTACAAATCAGAAAAATAAATTTTGATGTTTCTCCAGTTATTAAGGGAGCAAAAATATTTTTAGAGTCAGAATAAAAAATTATTGCAAATTTTTATGATATAATTTTATTTTTATGGCCCAAAAGAAGAAAAGGTTGATATCAGGTACTCTGTTTCAGATCTGGATGTTTGAGCAATTTAATGCATAGAACAAGAAGCTCAAGGAGAACAGAGATCATGTCTGTCATGTCTTTGGAAGTTACATAACAGGTACCTAATATATACAGTTTTGGATTAATAATTAGGACATGTGAAAACCTTACAACTAACTACAGTGAATTATTTTAACTTCTTTCCTTTTAAAAATACTCTCAGGGTAGTCTCATATTGCAATTTCTGTATTTATTTTTATTTGGAAAATGCAAAAGATATTTATATCAGAACTTAGGTCATATATTTTTTTAAATTATGAATTTGCATATTCATATCATAACACTGTGAGTTTATTGATTGAACCCTTATTTTTGGTTGATTTTATGTTGTTAGAATACACACACTAGGTAATTTATAATAAAAAAAAAATTTATCTGGCTGACAGTTCTGTAGGCTGGGAGGTCCAAGAACATGGTGCCAGCATCTTCTAAGAGCTTTTGTGCTCTGTCATCTCATGGATGAAGGTGGTTGGGCAAGAGAGGGTGAGATAGCAGAGGGCAAAAGGGGTCCAGACTTGCTTTTATCAGAAACCCACTCCAGACATAATAACATTAATCACTGGCCCTCATGGCCTAATTGCCCCTTAACAGTACCACCTCTAAATACCATCACATTGCAGATTAAATTTCTGACACGTAAGTTTTGGGGGACACTTTTAAACCATAGCACTATTCTCACTGAGGAATGTAAGTACAAGTCTAATGATTCTGTCTTTTTCCTTTAATGTTTCCTATATCCTCTTGCCTGGAGAATAATGTGAGGCCTAGAAGTATAGCAGCTTTCTTGTGACATGAGGCAAGAAGATGTGTATGAGGAGGGCTAAGAAAGATCCTGGGTCCCTTTTGGCATAACTAAGAGACTGTGCCAGCTTTGGAGTGAAGACCTCCAGATTTGTTGTTATATTAGACTAATTGTCCAGTATTTTAAGCCATTATTTGTAAGGTTTCCATCATGTTCAGCTGAAACAATACCTAACTGATAGAGGTCATACATCATTTTGTTATCTATCATTTAAGTCAGACATTTTTCTTGGTTTGGGGTTTCACAGAGGCAGACTCTAGAACAAGAATTTAAGTACAAGTATTTTCTTTCTTTTTTTTTTTTTGTCTTTTTGTGACCGGTAAGGGGATTGCAACTCTTGCTGTGGTATCGCCTGCACCGCGCTCAGCCAGTGAGCACACCAGCCAGTCCTATATAGAATCCGAACCCGGGATCTGAGCGCTACTGCGCTCCCAAGCGCCGCACTCTCCCGAGTGCACCACGGGGCCAGCCCAAGTATTTTATTTCTGATGTGATGCCAGGAAACATTGGTAGAGTGAAAAGTGAGACAAAGAAAAGAAGGAAGTCAATAAAGGAACATTATCCAGAAAGTTGCAGTGTGTAGCTACAGCTCAACCCCACTAAAGAATTATGAGAGACAGTATAGGATATGCCTCTAGGTTATACACACTGAGAGGTAAAGAAGCTGTGGTATTTATTTGCCATCTTACCATCTATCAATGTTATTTTGAGCACTGTTTCCAGGACATTTACTCTCTAGCTATAACAGCTTCCTTTACATTATCATATAAAAGATTTATCATGTCCCTATGGCCAAAAAATAAAAATATAAACAAAAATAAAAAGTATATCTTAGGTGCAGGATCACAACTGATCATGATAAGCAGGGTGGGGATGTTAGTACCAAGTACGAATAGGCCAGGCACCAACAGCATCTGCTAGAGTTCACAATTTATATTACTCAAACCACTCATGCCACAAGTTAAATACCCTCTATTTCTCACACTGGTTTTTCAAGATGGTGGCGTGTCCCAGTTTCTAATAAAGAGGTATGCAATGGAAGAGTTGGAAGAAAATCTAAAGTCCCATGCTGCTGTTGGTACTAAGACTGTAGTTGATACTAATCATGTCCCTCTACCGTTCACTCTAGAGTCTACCCACCCTTGGACAGCACTTCTAATTTTTGTCCCTGGGACAACTGAGACTCTCATTTTTGAAGCTATATTTCCTAAAATTGGCCATATACAGTTATTACTGGGTATGACCCCTCAAAGAAGTGCCCTCATAAATTTTCTGAGTTTCTGACATACTCTTTCCCATACCTATTATGTGAGAGTAACCCTGTCTTCTAATTGATAATAAGAAACTAGTAACTCTCTTCCTTGCCTGTTAATCTATTAGCATATGGAGACTAAAATTACCAGGTGTCAGTAACAGATTTCAGGTAAGTAGAAACCTTACTATGTTATTCGATAGATTGGCAAGGATTTGGAGCAAAGGGAATGCTCCTACACTGTTGGTGGGACTGTAAACTAGTACAAACACTATGGAAAACAGTATGGAGGTTTCTCAAATAAGTACACAAAGATCTACCATATGATCCAGCAATCCCATTTCTGGGTATGTATCCAAAGGAAGGGAAGTCATCATGTCAAAGGGATACCTACACTTACATGTTCATTGCAGCTCTGTTTACAATAGCCATGATATGGAACCAACCTAAATGTCCATTGATGGATGATTAGATAAGGAAAATGTGGTATATATACACCATGGAATACTACTCTGCCATCAAAAAGAATGAAATCCTGCCTTTTGCAACAACATGGATGAGCTTGGAGAAACTTATGTTGAGTGAAATGAGCAAAGCACAAAGGGGAAAATACCACAGGTCCTCACTCATAAGTGGGAGCTAAGAGAGAAAGTAGGAAGGAGAGACCTCAGTAGTGTGTTGAACTTGCAGAGGGAGAGAACATACCTAGGGTGCAGAGTGGGGAGGGGAAAAGTGGGAGGGGGAGGGAGGTCAGAGATTAATTGGGTGGGAGGCACAGGGAGTAATCACAATTTGTGGTAATGGGCATGCCACCAGTATTGATCTGGCCATCACATCTTGGGCACAAGTGGTGATGCTCAGCTTTGTACCCCAGGAATATTCATAACCAATAAATAGAAAGAAACTTAACTCCCCCACTCCTACAACCAGGACATCTAGTTCAGCTTAAAGTTTCAGGGATGGGAAACACAAATTCTCAAAAGAGTAACTGGAAGTGATAGAGAGAGAGGTAACTCCTACTTCCACCCTTTGGTTCTTTGTCCTGTGCCTTCTACCTGTCTCGAATCAGAGTCCCAGATGCTCAAAGGGCTCATCCCCAAATCAGAACTGTAACTCTGCCTCTAAGAAACTATTCCAAAATTCAATATGGCTGGCAGCTTTTGAAGGGTATAGTTTATAGGGGGGATCAGTAAATCCTGTGGTCAAGTGCCCATTGTCATTACTCCTTCACCATAAAGTGAAAGCAGTGCTGTATCCATTCTCAAGACAATAAATCCAATACTCTCCAAATCCTTGGACACTGGTTCTGGATGAGGCATTTCAGGCAGAAAAGCAAACCCGTGTAAGGAATACTTTTCATACTAATACGGATAAATTGTCTCTTCATTCAGTATATAGGGTACTCAATGCAATCAACTTGCCACTAAGTGGCTAATTATTCCCTAGTGGATAATTTTCTATCGAGTTCTTTCTGTCACTTTCAATTATATTCTTTTATTTCTTTTAGCATGTTCATTATCACAAATCATGATTTTTCTTTATGTTCTTTACCTTACCCGACCTATTAAACCCCTCCCTCCCTCCCTGCCATCTCTAGTATTCTTAGGTTTATTCTCTCCTTCTGTAAGTTCAACAAATTGTTGTGATCTTTTTTTCTTTCTTCCTTTCTCTCTTTTTCTCTTTCTTTCTTTCTTAGTACCGAGTTATAAGTGAGAATATGTAGTATTTCTCTTTCCTTGTCTGGCTTATCTCACTTAACAGTATTTTCTCCAGACTCATTCATGTTGCTGCAAGTGGCTGAATTTCATTCTTTTTTATGGCTGAATAGTATTCCATCGTGTGTATATGCAGATTTTCCTTATCCTGTCAACTGTCAAAGGACACTTAGGTTGATTCCATATCTTGGCTGTTGTAGACAGAGCTGCTATGAACATGGGAGTGCAGGTATCTCTTCGACATGCTGATTTCCATTCCTTTGGATATATATCCAGTAGTAGGATTGCTGGATCATATGGTAGTTCTATCTGTAGTCATTTCAGGAAACTCCATACTGTTTTCTTCAGAATTTATGCCTCCTGCCCCTGAAACTTCAGGCTCTGATGGACTAGATACCATGGTTTTTCTGAGGATCAGGACCTCCTGGTTGTCAGTCTCATCTTACTGCCCATTACAATAATTATACCTATATCTCTGATAGTTAAGTCCTGCTACATGGCCTCTAAAATTGCAGGTTACCATGATTTTCATTGATACTGGGTAGGTCAGTTCCATAACAACATTCGCTATAATTAAATAGCCCCTATTTCTCAGCAATATTGATGTGTTCTTCACGCAAATTCCCTCTCACTTTAGAGAAAGGAGTAGCTTTTGAGTTCTACCAGAAAGCATAGTCAACTGGTTGATTCTCTGGTATTACATAGTAAAGCCATTCTAACATACATTACCAAAACTATTAATTCCTTCTTTAATATTTTCCAAAGAAGTTCTGGCAAATCCACCTCATCTACCGTGGACTATCATTTTTTTCCAAGGGCTAAGGAGCCATTCCAATAGTACATTAGGACCAGTTTTCAGGGTCTCTGCCTGCATCTTAGTCTTGAATCATAAGAGATTGCCCTGTATAATAAATTCTCCCTTGCCCTATCTCATATTCCACTACCCACCACTAGCACTTTTAACATTAATTTTCTCCTGGTTCCTATTGTGCAGAAATTCTATAACTCACTTGGTAAATAATCTCTTTCCTCCTAAAATATACACCAGGAAATCTTTATCCCAAGTTTTCAGTGCCCATTGCTTCCCTAAGGGGGCCCTAATGTTAGTGTGGGAGCCTTGCCAGGGCTGTGAATTCAGCTGGCTTTGTGCTTCTGTCAGCAGTTTGCCCTCCCACTATCACAGGAGATGGTCTTTGTAAATGTGGCCTTGTGTCTTTCTGGCTATCATACCAAGCTCTGATACTTGATACTTGACTGCCCAGGCCTGTCACTTTTATCCTATAAAGCTTTTATTGCAGTTATCATTTGCCAATCAATGCCATATCCTTATAATTACCATTACCCTGTATTTCCCATGTGCTAGAGGTTTTGTCTGAACAAAGGCATCCCCTTCCCCTATTGACCGCCTCCTCCCCCGCCCCACATAGCACAAGAGAAATTATAACCATATGGCTTACCACCAATAATTGTGTCTGGCTGATGATTGCTCCAGTTCCAGAATTTTGTTTGAGGGTTTGCTCCTATGCCCATTTTTGGCACCAACTGTCTTTGTTTGGGTTACCCCAGAAGCAACTACTGAGCCAAGGATTCAAGTATAGGTATTTTGTTTGAGAGGTGATCTCAGGAAGCACTACCAGAGGAGTGGGACAATATGGTAGGAAAGGGAAGGAAGCCAGTAAAAGTTGTGTTACCAAGCCAGTTACCAATCTGGTCAAGTGGGCTCAATCCTGTTAGGACACTCTAGGGAGATGAGGTCATCCCAGTCAAGGCGTGAGAAAGCTGAGGGACTTACTCTCTCACTCTGTCACTGGTTGGAACATTAACTCTCTGGCCCTTTCAGCTTGCCTTGTGCGTGGGACAAGCACATTCCCACAGCTAGACTAAAGCCCTAAAGGAGAGAGTAACGGTTGCTCACAGTAAGAAGCCTTCAGGGTGCAGATGTGTGTCAAGAAGGAACGTAGATGGACACCATTTACATCTGCTCCAACAAGGAACATTTTTCTTTTCCCATAAGGCTGGAAAGGGTATTGTGATGCCAGGTAGAGAAATCTACCTCTGACCTTATGCCCAGGCAAAGTAGGAAAGTGTGTACAAGTGTACTTCAAAAAGTTCATGCAAAACTGAATCAAAATGTAATACTAATCTTTCTATGAACTTTTGAGACCCCTTATATACACAATGTGATGAGTAGTGCCCAAGAATTACTTTATCTAAATATATTATCCCAATTCTCCCCTTGTTCTGGTCTCTGAAACTGAAATCCCCCCCCTATTTTTCGTGTGTGTGTGTGTGTGTGTGTGTGTGTGTGTGTGTGTGTGTGTTCCTTGGGCCCAGATTATAAATAGCCTGTGTTAAAAAGTAAATTATACATGGGAAGGATCATGCATTAAACCATTCTAACAATTAAATGTAATGCATAAGATAGAGAAAATAATGATGTAAGTTTGACTACTAAACTGAAGGTAGATTTTGGCATTGCAGTACAACAATCACAATATATCTTTAAAAACCAATCATCTGGATATCTTCCTAAGTCTATAAATAAGCACATAAGTTGATCTGATTTTAGGTGTAGATGCCAATCAGTCTGTTGAGCTCACTAACTGGCTACATGACTCATTTCAACATAACAGCTTATAGCACATATTAAGCAGTTCACAATGCACTATTGCACTTAACACTCAAGAGTAGGTGATGGACCTCCTCTAAGGCCATCTCCATCTTACCATCTCACTCTCCCTCTAAGGGCCTTTCCTCTCACCTTACCTTCCAATGCCTGGATTCATTCCGAAGTTTAAGGTGCTATGGTATGAGTAAAGAACATAATTTGTGCTTTGATGGATTCAATTTATGTCTTTCTTGAGAGGTTAAAAATGAAAATAATTCTCTAGTTTATACCATTTTTCTTTGGGAATCTCTTTCTCTAAATCTTTTCATGCACCTATCACACTAAAATGTCCTGAAATTACTTTTTTTTTTTTCCTCGAATGGTTTCCACTTTCAGAAAGCCTAAAGGGACTTCAGTAGGAAAAGAAAAGGAGGTCTGCGGTGCTCAGCATAGGACGGCTCCACTCCAGGCTGTAGGATGGAAAGTCTCTATAGAGAACATTTGCCATTTTTGAGGCTGTCTGTATCATTCAGTGTCCCAGCCAGAAACAGATGGCACATTCAAATTTGAGGAGGATTTAATTAAGGGGCAATTTACAAAAATGAGGGTAGTGTGTAAAGAAACCACAAGGGATGGGTGAAAAGGGATCTCATTCCATTTTCACCTATAGGCTTGAAGGAGTGATGGGAGGGATCAGTTAGAGGATACTAGTGACCCAGAAAGCTGGATGGAAAGGACCTCCCGCAGAAACAAACACTTCAGTCAAGGGGTGCAGCCAGCCCGTGGAGACCCTGCAGAGAGGGAGAAAGGGAAATAAACACGCTGGTATCTCTTTCCTCCCCGACTGATCTTCCACCTGGGCTTTCTGCTGGCTGACTCCAGCTGAAGCCAGACAATAAAGGGATGAGTTAATAAATTTTATACGAGTTAGAAACTTGGGGCATAGAGCAGTGTGCAAAAAGACGGAAGTGTGGATCTGAAAAAGAATTGGAATATTTCCAGCCCTCTGCCCTTATTTGTATTTGGGGGAATCCATCAATGTATTAATTTGGTAAAATTTAGAAACAATCTTCCAGTAAAGAAGCTAAAAAAAAAAATTAGACACTTTGCTCCCTGATTCCTGGAAACTATGCTTTGTCAATCAGGTGTTCACACTAGGGAAATAGAGTGATTCTAGAATTAATTCCGGCTGTTTAGGGAAAGCATTCATGGGTGTTGCCAGAAGCAGCCCCCACAGACTATGGTCAGCAGAGCCAGTGACAGAATACAGTATCCAGTGGTGACAGCCTGGGCCCTCCACCTAGGGATATTCCCCTCAGATGACCTTGCCTCTAATTCTAGCTAGTTAGGTTTTGGGAGTTTTTCCTGAACCTAGTTCTCCAGTCTTCCTGTTATATCTGGGGTGTGTGTGTGTGTGTGTGTGTGTGTGTGTGTTTCAAATAAATTGCCAGGCAGCTTAAATTCACCAGAGACTATTTGTGGTTTTTAGAGTAAAGAATTCTGATTAACAGGGAAAAAAGTGATACCCTGAGTGGGTCGCAGAGGAGATATTGAAGTGGCTACCATGATACACAGGGGGTCTGGGGCTGTACCCCAAGTGGTTTAACCTTAAATAATCTTGGTAAATAGGAAGGGTTCTGGAATTGCTCGTCTTGCTTTTGGGGGACCAAAAACAAAGCCAAAATCCATCTAGTATTCTAGGGGGAGAATCTGAACACCCAGCGTGAAGCGGCACATCTACAGCCCATATTTCACCTGCAGTAATCTGGAACAAAGAGCCCATTGAATGCCTGGAGAAACTGAGCGAATGCCGTAGAACAGTATGCCAGGAATGAAGCCCTCAAGGACTGCAGGGTAAGCAGATGCTTCTGGTGGCACTGGGAAGTTTAAAGAAAAACAATGAGCAGCAGCCCAAATCCCTAAATTCTTGGCTCAATCAATAGACTGAAACCTGGGAACTTTCTACAATTAAGCTAAAGAATCATTTATTTTTTTCAGGAGTGGGGGTGCACATTGAGATTTCAGCTATGTTAATTTAAAATCATAACTTCAGTGGTCTCTATCCCCACATATCCTCCTCCCAGTCTTTACCCTGTGTACAGTAGAACTCTGATAATGAGGTGCATCACTGAAAAGCAGTAACAGGGAAAGGCTTTAGTGTGTAGGACAGGAAGTACAGAGAGAAAATACAGAGAGGGAGTTTCTGGCCGTAGCAGCAACTAGTACCCAGACCAAAAAGTGAGGTGAGAGCCTCTATTGTCAAAGAAGATCAGGAGACAGCTGACAAGGACACTTGTGTTTACTTGAGAAATCATTGTATATGACTAAGAAATTCCTAAAAGGGAATAAAAAAAAAATTGGAGAAGGGAAAGATAAGCTTTTCTCACCAGTAGATTTTCTCCCTGAATTTATCTAAATAATGCCATGGTATTTTTATGAGCTTTTAAGATGGTTGCTGTAGACAAAAAGATTTATTTATAGAGATTTTGGAAAACACAACTCTATTAGTTTATTTACCAGTTCTCCACAAAACAGAGCTATATTTTGTTCTTTAGTAGAACTGTACCCTAATAAGATCCTTTTTAAATTTAGATGGCTGGGTGGTACTGTCTTTTATGAATTTCTAGTTTTCTGATACTTTTCTTTAAATTGAGCACTGGTTTTACAGTATTACAAAAATGTAATATTCATGGAAAGATTCTATTGTAGCCAATTGCCAATAAACCATCAGAGAATAGTTTAATCACTAAATTATGGTAGAATATTATGATATGTATAGAAAAAGTACCTCAAAAATCAGCATGAGCACAATTTAAATGTAAATGCCTTCATAAATAATTTTTGAATCCTGTAGGACAAAGGGGGGGAGGGGAGCAGAGGTCAGTTTTTCAAACAAAGAATGTAGCAATTGAATAATAAGCAATATTAATTTTTAAATGTGTAGCGGATGTCAAATATCAGTAATATCAGTTGATGTTCAGAAACTGAACATTTTTCCACTCACTCCAAGATCCTGACCCACTTCATACAGACATCTCTACTGAGTCGATTTAGATTTTCTCTCTCTCTGGCTTTGGATTGCTGAAAACAGTCACCATCTTGTCTAAATTCCATCTCAGCCTCTTAATTGCCTCTCTTGGACCCTGACCATACACTCCTAGGAGCTCCTTCAGTTGCCTGGGGACCTGCAGCAAGGACTAGGCATGACAACACCTCTCCGCCTTGAGCTGAAAGAAGAGTCTCTTGTGAGCAGCTGTCACCTCTGGGATGACCATTCATGGCACAAGAAAACACCTGGACTCTCTATGCCCTGTAAGAGCACAGGTCCCTCTGCTTTCCACTAGCTTAGCTGGTGGCTTCGCACCACCTACCTGGCGGAAACTTCAGTGAGACTCTCTATCCATGCTGCAGTTGGTTACTGGCAAGCATATGACCCTCCCTCTCCGCCTACCTGGATCTACAGGAATTTCTGGACTGCTTCCCTGCCACTCTAATGAAGTGGGAAGACCAGGGGATGATCTGGGACTCCTCTTGCATGAGATCCCCCTTACTGTGTTGCCATATTTCTTGCTACTCCATTAATGTTTCAGTGAGGCAGGACATCTTTATGAGTTGCTATTGTCAAATTCAGGTGTAAAACAGAGCCCTGGTTTCTTCTACTTCTGAAAGCCCACAATTTTATAAGGAATGCTATGAATGGTAGATGCTAGAACACATCTACTTCCTCATTTTGAGGAATCAATGACTGGGGACAAAATAAATGTCTCTTCCACTTTCCTCTCCTTTCTCGGAACTCTAGACCAGAATTTCTCAGCAGGTCCACTGTTAGTCTTTTGGGCTGGGTAATTCTTGCTTGTAGATGTGGGTGTCCTGTGCATTACAAGATGCTTAGCAGCATTCTTGGCTTCTACCCAATAAATGATAGTAGCACATCCCCAGCTGGGACAACCAAAAATGTCTCAGAGCTTACCAAATGTTCCCTGGAGGAAGCAAAATCACCCCTCTCCCCCCCACTGCATTGAGAACCACTGCTCAACAGTGATTTCCACTAGTATAAAGGGCTTTTGTGTACACACACACACACACACACACACACACACACACACACACACACACACACACACACACACACACACGTAGTATGGGTTGAGAAGGGCAGATGGGAGCCTGCTCTATTAAAATCTCTACACATCTGTACTGTCTCATCACTTAAAGGTGGTGTCATTTGAAACCTAGAACTTAAAAAGATCCGGGGACTCTCTTTTCTCAGCAGTTGGCCTGCCTCCACAGAAACACACTTCCATTTAACATCAAGATCTGTAAGGGATGATGCACGACCCAGAAACCAGGTTAAGAGCACCTTCAATTAGCATTTCATACACTCTTTTGTCCAGGTGCTGGCACATATGCTTTGAGACCCAAGAGATATAGACGTATAGTGCAGTTGTTTATTCCCTAATGAGGATTATGGTAGCTTTTAAAATCTGAATGTTCCTGCCTTTCTAAAGTATGATCCTTAAGTCCCGAAGTCTAAAATTACAGCATTAAAATGCTAGAAAAAATTTGTATCCTGTGAACATTTCCTCAAGAAACTCGCATCCTAACTGGCCCTCTAGCCATCCCTGTCTTTTTTAACTTACATGACATGACAAAACTTCTTTAAAGAGGTGTCTATGCTCACTCCTTCCCTTCTTCACTTCCCTCCTCCACTTGACCCACTGCAATATCACTTCTTTTCCCACCACCTCACTAAAACTGCTCTTTGTGAAATCTCTGTTTGTAATACCCAATATGTACTCTATGGACCTTATCTTCTTGTTTCTTGACCTCTGTTTGATATTTTACATTATAATCATTTGACTTTCCATGATTGGCCTAGCGTCATGCTCTTCCACATAGCCACAGCAGACTGCCACAATTGGCATAGTCTGCGACATGATTCTGAGTAGGTACAGGAGCCGAATGCCCTTGGAAGAAGGAGGAAATGTGACTATCCTTGAGCATGTGGCTACTTTTCTGCTGACTGGAGCCTGGCTGCTGCTCACTACAGTGCAAACTGATCGAGATTTGAGGCAGAAAGTAGAGTTGTTGGAAGCATGGATAAATGTCCTGAAGGATGATGTGCAGCAACTGGCCACTCCTGCTTCTCACACCAGGGAAGACAACCAACCCAGTGATGAGTTGGGGGAGACCATGCATCTCTAGGCACAACCTGGTGTGCATGAGATATTGAGACAGTAAAGCAGCAGAAACGGGGAGAGCCCCTGGCCACTCCAGCTGTGAGAACTAGGGGTGGATGGTGTAATGTGCTTTAGAGACTATGTAGTAAATGCATGTTGCATTTGTCTGAAGGCAAAAGGCTCAGAGGTTGCCACTTAAACCCAATGGCCAGCCGGGTGCCATAAAACCTGAGAAAAGAGTGCCATGTGCAGATGGGCAGATGACTCGATGATGGGTGGCCCTGCAGAATTTCAAGTATGTTTTCACCTCATGAAAAAGTGGAAAAGTTAGTCTCCATTACTACATGCCTGTGTCTGAGGCAGCAGTTACAGGAGAGCCACAGAAATGCCCAGGGTTAGGGCAGCCACTCCTTGACGGTTTGGGCAAATGCAGCTGTTTGAACTGTGTGGGTGAACGCTGCTGAACTTCCTGAGACTGAGTGAATAGCCCGTGTAAGCTAAGCTGATTGAAGTAATTCAAAAGCCAGAATGTAAAAGCAGAGCATAAAGATTTGGAAACTTTGCCACCTAGCCATGTGGTAGAGAAGTGGAGAGCAGGAGAAAAATGCAAGGGTGAAGCAGATAAACTGTTTGCTAAAGACATTGTCTTGGAGGTGAGGCAGCCAGATACTAAGAACCAAGACAATGTGGGGGAAAGCCCTAAATGTATTTAGGAAGTCTGGATGGGTGCCCCACCCATCACAGGCCCTGATCGCATTTGAGAAGTTTGGGAGAGTCCCCCTTCCATCCTAAGAGAACTGAGTTTGTCCTGGAGGGCAGACCTGAGGTGTCATTGCCCTCGGCAAACTGCTCTCTGCATCCCAGCCACTCTGGCTGAAGCAATCCTGCGTTAGCACCTCTGAAGAAAAAAAGCCTAAAACCTTGGTGGTGTTCACATTGTATTAAGTTTGCAGGACAGCAGCATGTGAGAGCAGTGGAAGCATGGCAGCCTCCACCCAGATTTTAGAAGATGTATGGAAATGTTGGGGGACTCAGGTGGAGACCTGCTGCAGGTGTGGAGCTGCTGCAGAAGTCATCTACATAGTAATGTGGAGCCAAAAAGTGGGGTTAGAGCCCCCACAGAGAACCCCCACTGAGGAGTTGTCTAGTGGAGCCAGGATGGTGGGACTGCCACCAGGAGCCCAGAACCATGGGGCTGCTGGCAACATGCAACATCAGCCTGGAAAAGCTGGAGGCACCAGGGCAGCTCAATGGGCTGCACCTGGTGGAGCTATAGGAGCAAGGTTGCCCAATGCTTTAGGGGTCCAGGGGCCCCAGTGTGCTTAATGTTTGTCCTGTTTGGGTTTTGGATTTTGTTTGGGGACTGTTTTTTTCCTTTCTATTCCTCCCTTCTGGAATGGGAATGTGTACCCAATGTCTGTCACACTGTATATTGGAAATTGATAAACTTGTTTTTGACTCTTTACAGGTTCACGGCTGGAAGGACTTTTGCTTTTGGTCTCAGAGGAGACTTTGGACTTTTGAGTTGGTGTTGCAACAAGCTAAAGACTTTTTGGGACTGTGATGGAATGTGTAATATGTAAATGTAAGGATCATTTATCCTCGCTAAGGGAACGTTGTGGAAGATTCTAAACACATAGATTGTACCACAAGGACCCTGAAGGGGTGGATTGTTCGGAAAATAAGAGTGGTTTGGTGAGGGCCCTCTCCGTGGGTCCCATTGGGTGTGGTTCAGCACATCCATTGTTAGCAAATTCTGTGTGTGTGTGTGTGTGTGTAGTTAGTGTACATGTGTGCCAATGTATCTTTTTAGTTTTGTTGCTATTCTTGTGTTCTTTCATGAGAGGTAGAGGTAGAGGTAAAGAGAGAGAGAGAGAGAGAGAGAGAGAGGAGTTTGGTGAGGCAGGCAGGTGGCCGGGCGTCAGCCTCAGGCATTCTCCTGGTGCAGCCATGCTTTCCAGCCTGCAGTCTCCAAGGACCTTTTGGCCAGTTGCCTAGCTCATAGACCTGCATGAAGGGGTCTGGTGACCCAGCCTGGTGTATGAAGAGTTTGTGACCCAGTTTGTGAATGTGCTTGAGTGGTCTGGGAGCTCCAGACCCAGCCCTAGCTCAACAATTGGCCCAGTCAGTACAGGATTACTGGCAGGTAAAAGAGCCCGACAACTGGTGTAGTCATGGTTGAGTAGCTTTACAATTGGCATCACAAACAGGATTAAGAGCTAGACAATTGGCGCTGTGAGCAGGATTCTAGCCACTGCAGAGTGCTACAATTGGTGATGTCAACAGGATTCCAGACATTAGCCTTAGCCACAGCTTAGCAGAGCCCCACACCACTGTATCAGTTCCTTCTACCTTTCTTCTCAGTGCTGATATTGCTCAGTTTCCCTCTCTCGTGGACTGCCTCTTGTCTCCCTGCCTGAGTCAGCCATCCCTGTGTGCTTCTGTGATGGATACATTTCACTTGCTGTTCCATATCCACCCCCAACCCTCTCCACTTCTTGCTCTGTGCGCTAGATGCTAACTTACAGGGACTATATCAATGAGCTTCCATATACTCCATATACTCTGGCTTCCTTCTATCAGGTTTGGTCAACGAGGAACACCAGCAGGAGTTCAGAGAGACAAAAGCGCCAGGTTAGGTTATTTATTCCCCTGTTTCCCTCCTGTGAGGTCTCCTCAAGCTGGCTGTGTGCTCCAACAGTTAGTCCAACAGGACACTTTCTCATAGTGTCGTGCACTCCTTGTATATCTCTGCTTCTAACATTAGGTAAACTTTACCCTCTCTCATCTATTTAGTTTTAGAGGTTATCAAAATTTTGTTGCTGTTAGTCACAGCTTCCTGAAATATGCTCTTGGTTTTCTTCTTTTCTGCCCACACCTGTGTAATACACCCTCCCAGAATTATTCTAATTATTATTGAATGTGCCTTTAGTTTTCTGTTGGGACCCTGAATGATATACCTACAAATATACTCATATATAAGTATACAGTTTATATACAGTATACATTTTTTATACATATATGTATACAGTGACCTTGGAATAAAGGACAGGGCCATGATAGTATATTGGTAAGTATGTCATTAATTCCAATTTAGTAGAAACCATATATATAATTGTTTTAGTCCATTTTGTGCTGCTATAACAGAATTACCTGAGACTGGGTAATTTATAAAGAAGAGAGGTTTATTTGGCTTACGATTCTGGGACACCTGCATCTGGCACAGGCCTCAGGCTGCTTCTACTCATGGTGGAAAGTGGCAGGAAGCTGATGGGTACAAGCAGATCACATGGCAAGAGAAAGCAAGAAAGAGAGAGAGAGAGGAGGTGACAGGGACCTTTAAGCTATCAGCTCTTGTGGGAACTAATAGAGTGAGAACTCGCTAACTACCCCTCCTCCCCCAGGGACAGCATTAATCCATTCATGAGGGATCCACCCCCATGACTCAGTCAGTTTCCAACACTGCCACATTGGAGAGCAAATTTCCACATGAGTTTTGGAGGGGACAACACATCCAAACTGCATCAATAATATATATATAAAATGCATAATGTATATAATATATACTCATATAGATACACACATGGTTTCTACTAAATTAATATAACCTATATACTGCACAGGAACTTGAAACTCAACATGTCCAAAATCAAATCCATCATTCCTTCCCCTCCTCAAAGCCATACTCCCAGAAATTAATTTGACCTGCTCATTCTCACTAGTTATAATTTAATCACTAAATTTTATTGATATGATTCTCAATCTGTCCTACTTCTCCATCTTCACCACCTCTCTCAGGTTCAGTCCTCTGCATGTCTCACTTAAACTGTGAAAATAATGTTTTAACTGGTCTCTGTCACCTGGCTCACTGCTAGTGAATTTGTCTTCCACACTAGTAATGTGAACTATCCTGTTTTGCAAAGCTGACCCAAAAACTATTCTAAAGTACTCTTTCATCTAAATAATGAAACTCTAAATATCTTAACAAAATTTACTTCCTTCTGTTCATATGGTTGCCTTGCAGTCTCATATCCATCCCTCAGGTCCCCTTCTCTAATTCCTAGAAATGCCAAATTCACATTCTTCTGAGTATGCCATGTGATTTTATTTCTTCATGTTTTGCACATGTTGTTTTGTACTTACTATATTTGTCAGATGAATATCACCTCATAATTCATCTAATCATATACCAACACCTCCTCTGTGAAGCCTTTCTGATCTCATGTCAACTTTACTACACTCTCTGTACCATGTAGATAGAATGTAATAAACAAGATAACAAACTTTTATTATTTATATACTTTTTTATATGTTGCTAAAATCAAACTCCTCAAGGATAGAGACCATTTTTTAAAAATCACTTCAGGTTTCAGGGAACTGAAACTACCTAAACAGAAATTATTGATCCATCAGATGGTTTACTCTTTTCACATAGATGTCATATTTTTAAAAGACAAAAGAAAACTTATAGAAGGATTTTGCATTCCATTTTGTAAGAAATCATATTTGGAGGTATCGTCTTTAAGCAACTCTCCAGACTAAGTAACTTTAACCAAAATTGCAATCTTATTTTCCTCTTGGACAAACAAAGGCACATTTTTGACCATGCGCCAGAAAAGAAATCTACCATAGGTGCGATGATTTCTTAAACTATTTTTGTCTCTCTTTTCTGGCTATTTTGCTATACCTATACTATACAATGTTACATGCAAATGTAATCTTAATTCACTTCCTTAGGGACAAATCATCTTGTCCCATAAAAATTTAGGGTTTAAGTTCTGTCTATTCAAGTTCTTATTTAAGACTAGAATCAGAAATTAGTGCTATTTAGATTTGCATTTTTTTGGTCTTTTGTTTCAAGGTTGTGCTTAATTTCTATTCACTATTGGCTATCGATAAATGGAAGCTTTTGGCAGTTTTTAAAAGAATACCTGAATTTAAAAAATCTTGCAAACTTTGTTAATTCTTTCCCAGAGAAGTGCTGCTAGTCGATATATTAAACATAACCAATTCAAGCTACCATTTAGGCTTTGGTGTTAAAGTTCGAAGAGAAGATAATTGTGAGTAATAAGTACACATTAAGTAAATTAATACAATTGTTTGCAACTAAAATGCAGTACTCTAATATTGAAAATGATATTAATTAGAATTTAATCTTTTGTGATTTTAAGAAAGGATATAGATATTTACAACTACTTATTTGAAAATTATCCTGTATTAATGCCTTAGAAAATATATTTCAAATGACTCTAAATTTAAAGTTTAGAAAACCATTCATAAGTATTTTGGTGGGGAGATTCATATTTCCTCATGACAAGTACTCAAATGTAAATCATAATCTGAAAAACTATGAAGTTTCAAGAAAGCCTTATATAAGTCTATTCTGTTATCACAAAACCTTAATTACTAACTGCATAAAACTTTTAATATTATAGCAAATTGTATTCATATTTTTATTTTTAATTTTTTAACTGAAATATAATGATTATACATAATTGTGAAGTAGAGAGTTGAATATCAGCACCTGTGTACAGTGTTTGATGATCAAGTCAGGACAATTAATGCATTCATTTTGTGTTGAGGACATTCCATCCCCTCTCTTCTAGTCATTTGATAACATCCAGTAAATTAATGTTCATTATAGGTGTCTAGCACTACTGTACATCAATAGAATTTATTTTTCCTAGCTAGCTGTTTTGTGTCCTTTAACCCATTTATTGGTAACCTCCTTCCTTCAGCCCCTGCCCCTTCCTGCCTCTAGTAACCACAGTTCTGGTCTATTGTAAATTTTAAATCATTCAAATGTTGAAGGAAGAGCTTCAGATTTTTTATTTCTTTTTGCAAACAAAGTGGCAAAGTCTCAGCTAGGAATTATATAGTGAAAAGCATCATCAAACAAGAAAATTTAAAATTGCATGAAGTTCTTTCAAGGTTACATCTTAATATCCTGGAAAGGAGACACTTGGAAAATATAAGACCTTCTGAAGTTGATAGTCTGTGATATACTATTAACCTACTAAACAGATGAAAACATTTGCACAGAAAGTATTTTTTTACATGTTATATCAAAACAAATGTATATATTATGGGGTTGGATCCAACATTTTCATGATATAAGTAATAATAAAATAAGAGACCTCCAAAAATGTTGACAGCCGGGACTAAATCCCCAGAAGTGGTGTACAGAGAGGTTTAGAGAGCAGGTTCTGCAGTCTCACCCCCAAGACTTCCTGTTTCACCACATACTAATTCACTTTCATTCTCTCGTGCAGTAAATATCTCCATGAGTTATGTTGGCACTCAGCTGAGACTGTGAATGTAAAGCACAGAGACTGGTCATTTTTAAGCACTTGATAACTGTTTATTATCACTGTGGCAGTGATAGAAGAAATGGTAATGGCATTCCCTTTCCTCGGGTCAGACAATTCCCCGTACCCTTAGGAGGCTTTCGGTACAGAGTTGAAGAAGCACAAGCACACATAAACGTTAGACATCTTTCAAACTAGTTTACTCACTGCTGTGGATTGACTTCAAAGGATGTATGGAAAGCCTGGGGGCCAAGGAAGAGATCTATCACAGGGGCAGATTCACTGCATAGAGCCTTCACTAGAGCAATAGGGAGTGGAAATGTGGAGTCGGAGTTGCAGCAGAAAAATCCCACCCATGCCATGCCTAGTGGAGATGTGGAAGTGGGACTGCCATGGCAACCCGGGAATTGTGGAGCTACCAGATGCAAAGCCAGCCTGCAGGAGCTGAAGCATGGCCTCAAGCCAGGAAAACCATGGAGGCAGAACTGCCAGATGACTTGGGGACTCAACCTCAGCACCGGCATGTAATGTGGAGGACATTGAATGTGAAGTCAAGGTACATGATTCACCAGCTTTGAGGTCTAATGCTTGCCCTGCTGGGTTTCAGATATATTCCCTTTCTTCTGGCCTATTTTTTCCCTTTTTGAATGGGAATATGTACCCTATATTTGTCCCACCATTGTATCTTGTAAGTAGATAACTTGTTCTGAATTCACAGATAGGAGTTTGAACCTTGGACGTTTGAGTTGAAACAAGTTAAAACTTTAGTGATGGAATGAATGCATTTACCTGTGAGAAGGACATGAACTTTGGGGGCCGGGCTGGAATGCTGTGAATTGATTGAATTGTGTCCCCCAAAGTTCATATATTAGAAGTCTAATTCCCACTGTAACTGTTGAGGGTGGGAAATCCTATCATGGTAATTGAAAGGTGGGGCCTTGAAGAGGTGATTAGATTGTAGGACCATGCCATAGTGAATGGATTAATAATGGTGGTCAAGGGTGTGGTTCTGAGGCCTTTACAAGAAGAGCACATGAGGGTCTCTCTCTCTCTGCTCTGCCACTCTCTGCCATGTGCGACCCTTGCATTGCTGTAAAGCCACCACCAAAGAAGATCCTTTCCAGATGTGTTTCCTGGACTTTAGATTTCTGTTGCTTTGCTTCCCACAGATTTGTCACCCCTTTTCTCCTGGGCGACGGAACCACCAAAGATTACTCAAAGCCCATCTCTTCTGAGCAGTGAGAAGCCCCAAAAAGGGGTTAATCTCCCAGAACCCTAAAAAGAGAGGCATTCCTTCCATTTGGGAAATTAACCATGAATTGGGGTTCTCTTCCTGCATTTATTCTCCAGACCAGGAAGTTACAGGAAGAGAACATAGGTGGGTTTTTTTCTAAGTACAGTTTAACAAGTTTAACAATAGAAGCTGGTAACATTCAGTAAGACAAGCAAGGTGACATTCTATAATGTAATTAAGTCAATCCACTAACAAAAACTTGATTTTAGCAAACATTCTCTTCTTACAGCAATTTCCCAGTATCTTTACATATCAATCAGTAACCTGTCTGTCTTTGAGCCAGCAACCTTGCTGTATTACAATTCTTTATCTTACAACAGAGACTATAGCCTGGGGAAAATTTCCTGTCCTTTGCAAGGCCAAAATTTGAAACTGCAAGGCTTTGGAAAACCAGGCCCTGTGAAGTACATTTTCTTTATGCATACTCCACAGACTTCCCAGCCTCTGAAACTGTAAACATAAATTTCATTTCCTTATAAATCACCAGTTCCAAGTATTTTGTTACAGTAACAGAAATGAACTAATATGCTCACTTTCCTGTGGTCATGTTATTTTCACACTTCTGATACCCACCACTTGAGAAGCATATCTTAGAATTTTGAAACCTTACATATCCTTCATTTATGTCTTTGCATCTTCCTTAATTATACTAGGTGAAGTGATTTCTCCTCCCTCTAGGGCAGGCATTATGTTTCATTTACATTTTTCAGTGCTTATGATTTTCTAGAGACATGCCTTGTCTCACTTGCTCCTAAAAAACAGCCTAATAAAGCAAATATTATTCTTCTTCCCATTTTTCAGATGAAACTGAATATTATATAGTTTATATTTATTGTCCAGGGTCACTAGCAAGGAAGCAGCAAAAAAAGTGGCTAAGTTAGTTCCACTGGCCCCTCATATTCACTTTCAGAATTACTCTTCCTAGTTCCTCAGTCTCAGATATGCCACTATAGACCATTTTGGGTTGCCACTATTTGTATCCATTGCTTATTTCCTTTACTAAATTATGAGATCTTGGGTTCCAAAATTCTTCTTCTGTTGGCTGTTACCTAAAACAAGAAGGCCGGGAACCAGAGAGAGAGAGAAAAAAAAAAAAAGTTTTTCATCTGACCTTGCTGAACTTAAGAAATACTAGCATTCTCAAGGGAAAAGTACATGGAGAGATCTCAAGACTAAAAAGATTCAGAGAATTGTCTTAACTTTCAGAAGCTATGCCAAAAAAACCCTGAATCTTTGGCATGTCACTATTGATGACACATGTCAACTTTCATAACTTTCATAAGGTCATGAGATAAATAGTAACCTGCATCACTTGCTTCCAAAGCTTTTGTTCCCTCTGAAGGCTGACATGGGGTGTTGTATAAAGTCACAGGTCTCATTATACCTGTGGCAATCAATACTGCAATTAAAAGAGACTAACACCTAAGGAATTGCTCAAATACACAAAAACCTGTTTTCTCCACTTAATATAAATTCAAAACAATAAAATAACCATGCAAATATATTGCACACAAACAAAAAAATTACGCTTTCTAAGAGGATTAGGTCATGAAGACAAACTGAAAAGTAAACAAGGTTTTACAGAAATTTTAAAATGTTTAGCCATTTGCAGGTATAAAAAAAATTATCATTGCTCCCAGCAAACAGTACCTACTTCTTTCATATTTTACACATTCAGTAGGTTCAACACAGAACTGACATAATGCTTTGCACCTTTACATTTTTGTCAAATAAGATTAAGATATAAATGGCAAGCTAACATAATGGTTAAGATCAGCATTTCTAGCTGTATAGGACAAGGTCTTTAATTTGCCTGTACAAATTCAATAACAACTCATTAGACATAACTATGACTTATTGCTTTGTTTCTTAGAAGATTATGCTCAGTATTTTGCCTTGTGAAATAAGGCAAACAATTTCATGTAATCTTAGATTTGAAGTACATCTTAAACATCACTGTAGAAAGTGTTTGAGTGGCTAAAGGATTCCCACAGTTTGAGGACAAAGTCAAATAAGGGTTACTTTCTGAATGTGAAAGTCATAAAGATCATAACATTTCAATATCAGATTTAATTAAATATATTGAGCATATACGATATTACTTACATGTGTGCTCCTTTTGATTTTCTCATTAATAGATTCTACTATTATTTAGTGAGATATGTTACCTTCAAGTGACAAAAACAACTCAGGCCAGCTTAATAAAAAAAAAAGAAAGAAAGAAAGAAAGAAAAGTGAAGAAATGAGGGAAGGAAGGTGTTATGAAATCTAAACAGGGTTGCAGGTGGACTTCAGAAATTCTCCAGAACAGAGAAATCAACTATCAGTGCAAATTTTCTTTGCACGGCTTCATCATTTTTCTGTCTTATTCTTTATTCACATAGGATATTACAGCCACATCACAGTTTCTGATTTTATATCTTAAATATTGTTCATAAGCAGAGTCCCTTGCTATCTCCAATTAAAAAATGAGAACATAGTTGGTTTGATTGTTCCAGGTGTCCCATACAACCCAATCGACAATACCTAGGAAGCAACATGATGTGGCATTATGTGACTAACACGAATTATTTCTGGTAAACAGTGGCAATAATATTATAAATTTGAAAGATAACCCAAACTATATTAACACATGTGGCCATCTAAAGTAGTAACGTATCCAAAGAATCAAGGCATTCTACCCAATCCAGTCAAGGAGGTCAAGCATACCTAAGTTTCCTGGAAAACTATAAACCACACAGCTCTTTTGTAGTGTGTCTAAGGTGATATCCTTATTTCAAATCAGAAAAACTGTGGTCCTGCATGGAGCATAAAAAAGAAAAGAATATCTAATACATTAAAAATGAGTCAATGAAAAAAAGATGAGTCAATGATAACCAGCACTGTCTAGCAGAGAATGTCTGTCATGAATATTCAAGTAACTAAGCAGGTGTGTTCCACAGTATAATGTGGATCTCTGGCATTCTGGATTAAATGCTTCTCAAGACTACCCAGTTATCTTTACTCTATTTTTATGAATACCCTGCAATCGTATAATGTACTAGTTCAATTTCCCCAGTAATTTTATATAAGGATAACAATGACCTGGGTAGTAAACACAGGTTACTCCTTACTATCAAAATATAATCCCTACTCTAAACAAATCTCTATCTAATTTACAAATGAGTAATACATGGTTTAGTTATCATGAGCCATTGCTTTAAAACTGATCACCCTTGAGTGAACCGATTCCTAAAACACCACTCTTTTCCTGTAAAAGTATATGTTCAATCATAGAAAAGAGACAGCGCAGTCTCAAGATCAAAGAAATGCCTCTTATCTAGCTAATCCTGATACATTACAACGACTTAACATTCACTGAAGTTGGAAAAACTACTCTCTTGTAATGACAAACTCTCAAGGAAAATAATTTTAATAGCTTATTTAAGATATCACATTTCAACAGGTGACTGAGTCTAATGTTTATTAACAAGATATCTAAGTGAAAATTCTTATAACAAGGGAGCTTATACAAATAAGGCACAAAATATGTGTTATAATGAAAGCTCTATGGGATTAAAAATGACTAACTCAAAATTGCACCACACCTACTTGAAATGTTAATAGATTTCTTTTGAAAAAATAATTACTTTCCGACTGTACAAGTGCATGTACATTATATGGAAACTACTTTTGAACAGTTGAAGAAGAGAGAGGTAAGTTGTGATTGAAATGATCGTTTTAATTTATTCTCTTCAGTAACATTGAGATTTGGTTTTGGATGATTAATGATGATTACAGGCAAAGGATTTAGAAGGTCATCAGGTGAAAGAGTCCATTCAGGGAATTTCAGAATTCTTTGAATTATTGGTTTCCAATTGTCTTTTAGTTTCAGAATTTTTTTCAAAAAAAATTAAAAATATGGGTCAAAACACAATATATAAACTGTTCTAAATAAATTATATTCTAGGTAATAGGAAAGGATGAGAAGCATAGAACTGCCTACTGAACTATGCCCTTCCTATGCAGCTACCCCGGGGAATACAGTTTACAAACAACTGTTTCAGTTAACATTTCTTCCTATGGGTTCCATGATTTCTTACAATAAATCCTAAACACAACCAATACCAATGTGATACAAATATTTATAGCAGTTGTATTCTACTCTCTGAAGTGCTTTGCTTCTAAACTGCTCCTTAATTCATGATAATTGAGTTTCCTCCAGTGGGACGATTTACAGCTATCCAGTAAGCACCATGTTTCATATGCTTTCCTCCATCATAAACAGCCAGATCCAGCCTACAGCTTCTTTTCTTCACTTGTAACTGAGGCGAGTGTCTACATAGCTTGAGGAAAATAATGGTGACTTACCAAAGTGTCTGTTGACTGATTCTTCTTCCTGAAACACTTTCTAACCCTTTCAAGATGTCCCACAGAACATCTCTATTTTATTTCTTTGGTTTACTGCATATTAATCACACAGCTTGGAGGCTGCAAAGATATGCCATTGTCTTCAACATTATAGCTGTGTTGTGCTCTCTTTCTTGTCCTCTGCTTGAAAAGTAATTTTAGCGAACGAAATGATAATGCTACATTTTATTATAGTTATTTATTTACCCCAAATCCTCTTTATAATACACATAACTATCCCCACAACATTCGATTTTGATTATCAAGTTTATTTACTGATTAACATTGATAATGTATGGAATTTAACTGCATATGCTCCAGAAGAACTGCAGATGTAAATGTATATATGCAGAAAGGAGGAGGAGAATGTATTCTTTAGAATTAATTTTATTTCTTTTCAATAATTTATTATTATAGAATGAGAAGACAAATAACATATTGGGAGAAAATATTTGCAAAAGATCCATCTGATAAAGAGCTGTTACTACAAATATCCAAGGAATTCTTAAACTTAACAGTAAGAAAATGAACAACCTAATTAAAAAATGGGCAAAAGACCTGAACAGACATCTCTCACCAAAGAATATACACAAATGGCGAGTAAGCATATGAAAAGATGTTCGTATGTTATTAGGTAAATGCAAATTAAAACAACGAGATGCCACTACCCACCTATTAGAATGGCCAAAATGCAATTACTGGTGAGGATGTGGAGCAACAGAAATTCTCGTTCATTACTAGTGGAATGCAAAATGGTGCACCTGCTTTGGAAGACAGTGTGGCAGTGTCTTACAAAACTAAATATACTCTTACTACATAATCCAGCAATTGCACTTCTTGCTATTTATCCAAATTAACTGAAAACTTACGTCCACACAGAAACCCTCTTGTGGGTATTGACAGCATCTTTATTCATAATTGCCAAAACTTGGAAGTAAACAAGATGTTCCTCACTAGGTAAATGGATAAATAAAATGTGACATATCCAGAGAATGGAATATAATTCAACACTAAAAAGAAATCAAGCCAGGAAAAGGCATGAAAGAAACATCAATGCCCATTACTGATGTGATGATTCATTTTACGTGTCCACTTGATACATAAGGCCCAGATACCTGTTAACATTACTTCTGTGTGTGTATGTGAGGATGTTTCGGGATGATATGAGCATTTGAATTGGTGGACTAAGTAGATGGACCTCCCAGTGTGGGAGGAATCACCCAATCCAATCCGCTGAGCACCTGAATAAAACAGAAAGGTGGAGGAAGGTTGAATTCACCCTGCCTGACTGTGTGAGCTGGGACATCCATCTCTCGCCCTCAGTGGTCCTAGTGTTCACAGCCTCATTTTCCACATCAAATGCTTTGAATTTGTTATTGTCATTCTCTTATTTCATTTTATTTAATCAGCCCCTTATTATTTAAAATTTGTCTCAGAAGCTCTCCTCATCCCCACCCTACCAGGTCCACTCAGGATGCATTTGTGCCCTTTATTTGGGTTCCAGTAGAACTTGTGTGACTCTTTTTATTTGCACTTAGCCCCATGGATTGTAATTTATTTTATATGCATGGTTCTCTCACTAATCTATGAGCAACCTGAGGAAAGGGACATGTCTGACCAATCCCTGTATCCCCAGCACCCAGTTCAATGCCTAAAAGAGTAAGTAACTCAGTCATTATTTGTTAAATAAATGAATAAATGGACAACATCATCAGTGCAAATAAAGTAACTGGTTATCATTCCCACCAGGTAGGGAAAAGTAATTATCAAAAAAACTTAAGTTCCGTTTTAATGAGATGAAGGAAGTGTGTTAACCAGAAAGCTCACAATTTTTATATGAGGGAAAGTGATAGTTTTTATTGTTATTCCTTGTCTATTTTCTTTGTACAAGTCAATCCATGTAGCTGAAAATGTCTGCCTATTAAAATAATCTTTCAATAGTCTGCTGAGTTTACTAAAAGGAAAATAGTAATTATTGATAGGCTTTCCATGTAGCAATGTTCCAGAGGTTATCTGACCAAAATTCTGTATTAACGATAAATTGTTATGTTGTTCTAGATTTTTATGCAAGCTTTTTGTTCAAAATTTTGCTTCTTATTTCATTTATTTATAGTAGATTAGACTAGTTAGCATCACTCCCTTAATGCCACATTTCCCAACTCTTCTTCACATCTTCCCTCCTCTACTCATCCCTGGTCTTGGAGTCCAGTTACTTTCAAAAGCTAGGGTCACTTTTTTCAAGATGGCGGCGGCTGCGGCGGCTGGCGCAGAGTAGCTGAGGTGGAAAAGGCGGCCACTGGGCCTCAGGCAGCCGGGAAACTTGTGGACCTTCCTCTCGCCATCTCTTAAGGGAGGACTGCTGCTGCTGACCGGTCGTGGGGGGTGACCGCCACTTTGCCCCCGGCAGGAGAGGCTGCCTCATTTACAGGCAACAGCTTTGAAGTGTGGAGCAGGAAAAGAACTGTTTCTTAGCTGCAAAAGCGAGTCTCGAAACAGGGAACACGGCGCCAGGGCTGCTGTGGATGCAGCCAGGATCCCGGAGGCCGGGGCCGTGCTGAAGGCGGCCAGCTGCCCTATTCAGGATTTGAGGTTTCAGGCCGGCATTAAAGAAGATTCCTGGGGCCGAGCCCGTGGCGCACTTGGTAGAGTGCTGCGCTGGGAGCGCGGCGACGCTCCCGCCGCGGGTTCGGATCCTATATAGGACTGACCGGTGCACTCCCTGGCTGAGTGCCGGTCACGAAAAAATGACAAAAAAAAAAAAAAAAAAGAAGATTCCTGGGAGCGCCCGAGCCGCGCCGCGACTGAACAGCCCGAGGCGGCAGCGGCCGAGAACTGGGAAAGGCGGCAAACCAGAGACAGAGAGTGAGCACCCGACCTGGCACAGCACTGTGAGTGACCCCTGGCACAGCTCTGTTCGGGGGGTGGATGCCCACGCAGCTCCCGCCTGCACCACCAGGCCACTCACCGCCAGGTGCTGCCTCCATTTTCCCAGGTGCGGGCAGCTCCGCCCTGCTCGGCCATCACTGAGCCCTCCCACTTGCTGGCCTGGCGCCAGGCTTTCCGGAGCCTGCGGACCGGCCTTTGCTCCCACTCCCTCGGTGGTTCTCTGGCGGGGCTGGTGGCAGGGGGCGTCCCGGGCCAGTGTCGGGAGGGCAAGGAAGTACGGGCGGGCCGACTGTCACTCCACCATACCCTGGACTCCGGCCCCAGGTAAACTCCCTGTTACTGGGAGGCAGATACCATCTCTGTGGCCACCAGTTTGGAAAAAAGCCTAACGAATTTCTGGTTGGGAATAGTGTGGTAGGAGACTTCCCAGGTCCGCTTGAACCTGCCAGAGACCAGGCTGCAGGTGGGCGCTAGACTCGGTTTATACTGGGGGGATACAAAGGTGAACAAGACCCGAGAAAGATCTACATAGTGCTACAAAGGCACCCAGAGAGACCGGTCGTCTGTGCCCGGCAGAAACCTGGTAGACTTCCTGGGCGAGGCGGTGCCGAGCAGGGTCTTGAAGGCCCAGCTGATAGACGAGGGGTGCAGAAGACACGCCCCAGCCCAGCACAGTGCGCACAGAGTGGGGAGACGTGCGGCCAGGGAGGCGGAGACTCGACAAAAACCACACACCCGGTGGGGTCGCTACTGCATGATCTAACAGCCTGGGCCAGAGCACACGGAACAGGGAGAAGTCCTGCACAGGAAGTGAAAGCTCAACAGAGATCACACACCCTGTGGTACGTGATCCACCAGCCCAGCAGAGTCCAAGCTGACCAGAAAGGTGGCTCCCCAGAGAAGCCCAAGACGCGAGGCAACCACACACACAAGGCACTAGAGGCCAACTGAGCAGTCACGGAGGGAGCCATACGAAATTGGCAACCACAGCAACACCCTGGTTAGTCATTAGTCTCAAAACGGTGGACTGTGAAACCCCCGGCCACAATGAATAAACACCAAAAAAAAGATACCAGAAATACAAAAAATCAAGAAAGTACACCACCAAAAGTTAATAAATCTCAAACTCTAGATCCTATAGAACAAGAAGCCCTTGAAATGACTGACAAGGAATTTCGAGTGATAATTCTAAGGAAACTGAATGAGATACAAGAAAACTCAGCTAGAGATCATGATGAAACGAGGAAAAGTATACAGGATCTGAAAGAGGAAATGTACAAGGAAATCAATGTCCTGAAAAAAAATGTAGCAGAACTTGCTGAACTGAAGAAGTTATTCAACGAAATAAAAAACACAACGGAGAGTTTAACCAGCAGGCTTGTCGAAGTTGAAGAGAGAACCTCTGAATTTGAAGATGGGCTGTTTGAAATAACACAAGCAGACAAAAAGAAAGAAAAAAGAATCAAGGACATGGAAGAAAATCTGAGAGAGATATCAGACAACCATAAGCGATCAAATATCTGAGTCATGGGTATTCCAGAAGGGGAGGAAAATGGAGATTCCATTGAAAACATATTCAACAAAATAGTGGCTGAAAACTTCCCAGGTATAGGAAAAATCACAGATCTTCAGATCCAGGAAGCTCAACGATCTCCAAATGTATTCAACCCAAAAAGACCTTCTCCAAGACATGTCATAGTCAAATTGGCAAAACTCAGAGATAAAGAGAGAATCTTAAAAGCTGCAAGAGAGAAGCGTCAAATCACCTATAAGGGAGCCCCAATCAGGTTAACATCAGACTTTTCATCACAAACCCTAAAAGCTAGAAAGGAATGGGATGATATTTTCAAAATACTAAAAGACAAAGATTGCCAGCCAAGAATACTCTACCCTGCAAGGCTATCCTTCCGAAATGAGGGGCAAATAGTATATTTCTCAGACAAACAAAAACTGCGGGAGTTCACTACCACAAGACCACCCTTACAAGAAATCCTCAAGGGAGTACTGGGTTTGGTTCCTGAAAAATAACTACCACTGCCATAAAAACCCAAGAAACATCTAAACCCGCTAGTATAATAAAAATGGCATTCATGAAGAGAAAACAAGCTAACAAAAACACTATCTGCAACCTAAGGAACCAACAAACACAGAAAACAAACAGTAAATCAGAAAGCAAGGAAAAAAAGACACTTAAGACAACCAAACAACCAATAAAATGCTAGGAATAAATCAACACATTTCAATAACAACTCTTAATGTAAAAGGCTTAAATTCCCCAATTAAAAGACACAGACTGGCTGACTGGATCAAAAAGCAGGACCCAACTATATGCTGCCTACAAGAGACCCACCTCACCCATAAAGATTCACACAGACTAAGAGTGAAAGGATGGAAAAAGATTTACCATGCAAACAGAAAAGAAAAACGAGCTGGAGTAGCTATTCTTATATCTGACAAAATAGACTTTAAACTAAAAACCATAAAAAGAGACAATGAGGGACACTACTTAATGATAAAAGGACTGATCCATCAAGAAGACATAACAATCATAAATATGTATGCACCCAATGTTGGAGCAGCCAGATTTATAAAACAAACTCTATTAGACCTAAAGAAGGAAATAGACACTAATACCATAATAGCAGGGGACCTGAACACCCCACTGTCAATATTAGACAGATCATCTAGGCAAAGAATCAGTAGAGAAGCACAAGATCTAAACAAGACTCTAGACCAATTGGAATTGGCAGATATCTACAGAACATTCCACCCAACAACCTCAGAATATTCATTCTTCTCATCAGCACATGGATCATTCTCCAGGATAGATCACATATTAGGTCACAAATCAAGTCTCAATAAATTCAAAAAAATTGGAATTATCCCATGTATCTTCTCAGACCACAATGGATAAAAACTAGAAATTAATAACAAATGAACCTCTGGAAACTATACAAACACATGGAAATTAAACAGCATTCTACTTAATGACATATGGGTCCAAGAAGAAATCAAGCAGGAAATCAAAAAATTTATTGAAACTAATGAAAACAATGATACATCATACCAAAACCTGTGGGATACTGCAAAAGCAGTATTGAGGGGAAAATTTATTGCATTAAATGCTCACTTCAGAAGAATGGAAAGATGGCAAGTGAACAACCTAACACTTCACCTTAAAGAACTAGAAAAACAAGAACAATCCAATCCTAAAGTTAGCAGACGGAAAGAAATCATTAAGATCAGAGCAGAACTGAATGAAATTGAAAACCAAAAAACAATTCAAAAGATCAATGAATCAAAAAGTTGGTTTTTTGAAAAGATAATAAAATTGACAAACCATTAGCATGGCTAACAAAAAAAAGAAGAGAGAAGACTCAAATAACAAAAATTAGAAATGAAAAAGGCGATATTACAACTGATTCATCTGAAATACAAGGAATCATTCGAGACTACTATAAACAACTATACGCCAACAAATTTGAAAATCTGGAGGAAATGGATAAATTTCTGGACACACACAAGCTCCCCAAACTGAACCGTGAAGATGTAGAAAATTTGAACAGACCAATAACAATAAAGGAGATTGAAGCTGTTATAAGAAGGCTCCCAACAAAGAAAAGCCCAGGACCAGATGGATTCACAGCAGAATTTTACCAAACATTCAAAGAGGAATTGACACCGATTCTTTACAAACTATTCCAAAAGATTGAAACGGACGCAACTCTCCCAAACTCATTCTATGAAGCAAACATCATCCTGATACCAAAACCAGGTAAAGATATAACCAAAAAAGAAAACTACAGGCCGATATCCTTGATGAATATAGATGCAAAAATCCTCACTAAAATACTAGCAAACAGAATACAGCAACACATACGAAAAATTATTCATCACGATCAAGTGGGATTCATCCCAGGGATGCAAGGTTGGTTCAACATATGCAAATCAATAAATGTGATACACCATATTGATAAACTCAAACACAAGGACCATATGATCATCTCTATAGATGCTGAAAAAGCATTTGATAAAGTTCAGCACTCATTCATGACAAAGACCCTCTATAAGTTAGGTATAGAGGGAAAGTATCTCAACATAATTAAAGCCATATATGACAAACCCACTGCCAATATCATCCTGAATGGGGAAAAGCTGAAAGCTTTTCCTTTAAGAACAGGCACTAGACAAGGATGCCCACTCTCACCACTCCTATTCAACATAGTATTGGAAGTACTAGCCAGAGCAATCAGAGAAGAGAAGGAAATAAAGGGCATCCAGATTGGAAAAGATGAAGTCAAACTGTCCCTGTTTGCAGATGACATGATCCTCTATATCGAACAGCCTAAAACCTCTACAAAAAAACTGTTGGAATTGATAAATGATTTCAGCACAGTAGCAGGATACAAAATCAACACTCAAAAATCAGTAGCATTTCTTTTCTCCAATAGTGAACATGCAGAAGGAGAAATCAAGAAAGCCTGCCCATTTACAATAGCCACCAAAAAATTAAAATACTTAGGAATTGAGTTAACCAAGGAGGTGAAAAATCTCTATAATGAGAACTACAAACCACTGCTGAGAGAAATTAGAGAGGATACAAGAAGATGGAAAGATATTCCATGCTCTTGGATTGGAAGAATCAACATAGTGAAAATGTCCATACTACCCAAAGTGATATACAAATTCAATGCAATCCCCGTCAAAATTCCAAAGACATTTTTCTCAGAAATGGAAAAAACTATTCAGACATTTATATGGAACAATAAAAGACCACGCATAGCCAAAGCAATGCTCAGCAAAAAAAATAAAGCTGGAGGCATAACACTACCTGACTTTAAGCTATACTACAAAGCTATAATAACCAAAACAGTATGGTACTGGCATAAAAACAGACACACTGACCAATGGAATAGAATAGAGAATCCAGAAATCAACCCACACACTTACTGCCATCTGATCTTTGACAAAGGCACCAAGCCTATTCACTGGGGAAGGGACTGCCTCTTCAGCAAGTGGTGCTGGGATAACTGGATATCGATATGCAGGAGAATGAAACTAGATCCATACCTCTCACCGTATACTAAAATCAACTCAAAATGGATTAAGGATTTAAATATACACCCTGAGACAATAAAACTTCTTAAAGAAAACATAGGGAAAACACTTCAGGAAATAGGACTGGGCACAGACTTCATGAATACAACCCCAAAAGCACGGGCAACCAAAGGAAAAATAAACAAATGGGATTATATCAAACTAAAAAGCTTCTGCACAGCAAAAGAAACAATTAAAAGAGTTAAAAGACAACCAACAGAGTGGGAGAAAATATTTGCAAAATATACATCTGACAAAGGATTAATATCCAGAATATATAAGGAACTCAAACAACTGTACAAGAAGAAAACAAGCAACCCAATTAAAAAATGGGCAAAAGAGCTAAGTAGGCATTTCTCTAAGGAAGATATCCAAATGGCCAACAGACATATGAAAAAATGCTCAACATCACTCAGCATCCGGGAAATGCAAATCAAAACCACATTGAGATACCATCTAACCCCAGTTAGGATGGCTAAAATCCAAAAGACTATGAACGATAAATGCTGGCGAGGCTGCGGAGAAAAAGGAACTCTCATACATTGTTGGTGGGACTCAAAATGGTGCAGCCTCTATGGAAAATGGTATGGAGGTTCCTCAAACAATTGCACATAGATCTACCATACGACCCAGCTATCCCACTGTTGGGAATATACCCAGAGGAATGGAAATCATCAAGTCGAAGGTATACCTGTTTCCCAATGTTCATCGCAGCCCTCTTTACAATAGCCAAGAGTTGGAACCAGCCCAAATGCCCATCATCGGATGAGTGGATACGGAAAATGTGGTACATCTACACAATGGAATACTACTCAGCTATAAAAACGAATGAAATACTGCCATTTGCAACAACATGGATGGACCTTGAGAGAATTATATTAAGTGAAACAAGTCAGGCACAGAAAGAGAAATACCACATGTTCTCACTTATTGGTGGGAGCTAAAAATTAATATATAAATTCACACACACACACAGACATACACACACACACACACAAACCGGGGAGGGGGGGAAGAAGATATAACAACCACAATTATTTGAAGTTGATACGACAAGCAAACAGAAAGGACATTGTTGGGGGGGAGGGGGGAAGGGAGAAGGGAGGGAGGTTTTGGTGATGGGGAGCAATAATCAGCCACAATGTATATCGACAAAATAAAATTTAAAAAATAAATAAATTAAAAAAATAAAAATAAAAAAATAAAACCACATTGAGATATCAAAAAAAAAAAAAAAAGCCAGGGTCACGCCCATTTTAATATCTATTTTTTAGCTCAATGTTTTCCCAATAGTTGTGTCTTTGTTATTGTATAACTGGCACATATCTCCAGTTTCTTCAGATCCCTGAGAGTATACCCGCATTCTTGATTCTTGGTTCTTGAACTGAAGCTAGTTGCTTGGCCTAAATGACTCTGAATATCTACTTTATTATTTCCAATCTCTTCCTATCCACCCTTTCCACTAAAAACTGTTTTTCTGTCTCTGACCCAAGTGCTAAACTCCCATCCTTGTCTTTCCTTGATCAAAACCACTACCATGGACACTTGTTCACATTCTAGTTTCCTGTTTAAATCCTAAATCAAGTAGTATGCAGTCCAACCCATCTGATCACTTCATAAGTCTCGTATTATTTTAGAAAGTGTGACTGAGAATCAGTTATGTATTTTAACCGGAAGTCTTGGGCCACAGGTGTCTCAGATCTCAAAGGGACATCCTAATAGCATCTCACCCAAATTCTAGACAGATTATTTGAACCCTTGAGGTTATTTGAACCCTCAAACATGGTGAATATTAGTAAGTATCTGTGATACTTACATGGTGGCAGAATATCAAGCTGTAATCCAGTCAGACTGCCAACTAGTGCATAATACAAATCAAAGAAAATGAGAAAAAGTATCATATCATGCATTTATAACATTTCAACAGGTCTCACTTTTCTAGCAAAGGTTTTGCTTAGATTCTAAGTCACCTAAACTTCGACTGCCAGATCTACAAAGATTAGTTCTCACTTCACCTTTTTTTTAGTTGGTAGTAGTAGTAGGTTTCCAAAGTGATATTTCTCACAGGCTTCTAACTTTCTTCCAGACCTGCTTCGAGTCATCAACTATATCTATACATAAAATATTTCACTGACTCTTCCCGCCTTTGAGGTTCACATAGGGTAGAAAACAAACTATTGGGTTATGGTGATATGTATGCAAATACAACACATACAAAAAGAGGTAATAAAAGTGTATAAATTTCACACGTAAAAGTACATGAAGAATTCAGAGCGACAGCCATCTCAGATAAGTACACGGCCACAAAAAAAGAAAGTGAATCTTTAAAAAGCAATACAGGCAAAAGGGTTACAAAGCTTTCCCAAGGAGAGAGGGGAAAAGATTAAAAGTGCATGTAGTGGGTATGTGCTTTTTTTCCTAAAATGTAAATTTCACTCATGCAAGGAAAATACTAACCGAGAATTCAGGGCACAGGAGGAAGGTTGGTAAGAGCAGGAGTAAAAGAAGAGAGAAGCAAATACAACATTCACTTGTTTATTCCCTATACTCTATAAATATTGAGTTCTTAAATGCACTGAGTCATGTAAACCTATAGCATCTATACATTTTATTTGATTTCTCTTTGATATTTTCAAAAGTTGATCCTGTTTAGTAAGCTTAGTTAGTTCTGTTTATATCATAGCTTAAAATTGTTTAGTCCACATTTACAGTTTTATATTTGGTTGAATCTCTCATTTGCGTTTTGGTGGGGGGAGAAAAAAACTAAAATTCTGCCTGATTAATGAACTGCTTTTTTCCCTCAATAATAAAGAAAATTGAAGTACCTGAGATGTTATTTCAACAATATTTACCCATTTTGTTTACATATCAAGTAGAGCACCAGCCAGGCTTACTAGTGATTACTGCTTTAATGAATTATTCTGATTGCTTATTTCAGAAAGGCTCCCTGTTTTACATTAAATCCTCCTCAATTATTGAAATGCTGATTTAAATTCTCTGCCATGGACTTGTGAAGTTTCCATAAATCATCCTCACTGTTTTCTAAGAGTATGTGTTTATCTAACAGAGGAAAACCTGCCTTGTCTCATAATTATTTAGACCACTTAAGAATATTTAAAATTACTCTCTTCTAGTTAAATTACATATTCTAAAATTTTAACTGAAAACCAACTGTGAGAAGTCTACCCATCTTTTGCTCTTCTAAAGAAAAAAAATCAGTGACACTTTATTTTTTTATACTGTTTAAAAGTTATTATTTTTTATTTTAATTTTATTTTTGTCATTGTACGTGTTTATGGGGCACAATTTGTTGTTTCAATACATGCATATACTCTATAATGATCTAATCAGAATAGTTAGCATATCTATCACCTAAGCATTTATCATTTCTTTGTGGTTATAACATTCAAGATCCTCTTTTCCGGCTATCTTGAAATATACAGTACAGTATTATCAGCTATTGTCATCCTAGGGCACCAGAACTTATTCTTCCTATCTGATTGTAACTTTGTAACTTTGTACCAGTCTACCAACATTTCCCCATCCCCCTGCCCACTTTACCCTTCCCTGTCTTGGGTCATTATTATTCTATTCTCTATTTCTCTCTTTTTAATTTACTTTTCTTAATTGACCTATGAAAATTGTACATATTTATGGAGTACAGTAAGATAATTGGGCACATTCATATTATGTGCAATAATCATATCAGGGTGCTTAGTGTATCTATCACCTCAAACATTCGTCACTTTTTTGTGTTAGGAAAATTCAACATCCTTTGACTAGCTATTCAAAGATATGCAATACATTGTCGTTAACTGCAGTCTCTTCAAATTACCATAGAACCCTAGATCCCATTCCTCCTGTATCTAATATTTTGTATTCACTGACCAGCCTCTCCCTATTCCCCTTTTCCTTTCCCCAGACCAGTCTCTAGTAACAACTATTCTACTTTTGACTTCTATGAGATCATTTTTTTTTACCTTGTACATATGAGTGAGAACATGAATTTCTTTCTCTGTGCCTGGTTTATTTTGCTTAACATAATTTTCTGCAAGTTCATTCATATTGCTGCAAATGGAAGAATTTTATTCTTGTTTATGGCTGAGTAGTGTTCCATCGTGTATATATACCACATTTTCTTTATCCAAGCATCCATTGAAGGACGGTTGGTTTCCAAGTCTTGGCTACTGCGAATGGGGCCACGATAAACATGGGAGTACAGGTGTCCCTTGACTTGTTGATTTCCATTCTTTTGGCTTTATACCCAGTAGTGGGATTGCTGGATCATATGGTAATTCTATCTATAGTTATCTGAGAAATTTCCATACTGTTTTCCATAGCGGCCATACCAGTTTACATTCCCACCAACAATATATAAGACTTCCCCTTTATCCACATCCTTGCCAACACTTCTTATTTTCTGTCTTATTGATAATAGCCTCTCCAAATCAGGTGAAATGATACCTCATTGTAGTTTTGATTTGCATTTCTCTGATGATTAGTGACGTCGAGCATTTTTTCATGTACCTGTTGGCCATTTGTATGCTTTCTTTCAAAAAAATGTCTATTCGGCTCCTGCTCATTTTTAATTGGATTATTTGTTTTTTTACTATTGTGTTGTTTGAGTTGTGTGTATATTCTGGATATTAATTCCTTGCCAGATGCATAGTTTGAAAATATTTTCTCCCATTCTGTAGTTTGCCTTTTTGCTCTGTTAATTATTATCTTTGCTGTGCTGAAGCTTTTGCTTTTTAGTTTGATATAATCCCATTTGTTAATTTATGCTTTTGTTCCCTATGCTTCTGAAGTACTATTCATAAAGTGTTTGCCCAGACCTGGGTCCTGAAGTGTTTCCCCTATGTTTTCTTCTAGAAGATTTATAGTTTTGGGTCTTACATTTAAGTCTTAAATCCATTTTGAGCTGATTTTGATATATGATAAGAGATAGGAGTCTAGTTTTATTCTTCTGCATATGATGTTCCAGTTTTCCCAGAATCATTTATTGAAGAACATACTTTCCCCAGTGTATGTACTTGGTTCCTTTGACAAAAATCAGTTGGCAGTAGGTACATGGATTTATCTCCAAATTCTCTATTCTGTTCCATTGGTCTTTGTGTCTGTTTTTGTTTCAGTACCATGCTGTTTTGATTACTATTGCTTTGTAGTATATTTTGAAGTCTTGGAGTGTCATACCCTCTGCTTCATTCTTTTTGCTCAGGATTGCTTTGGCTATTCAGGGTATCATGCTCCAAATAAATTTTTGAATTATTTTTTTCTCTGTTTCTATGAAGTATATCATTGGTAGTTTGATGGGGATTGCATTGAACCTGTCAATCACTTTGGGTAGTATGGTCTTTTTGACAATATTGACTCTTCCAATTTATGATCATGGGATGTCTTCCCATTTTTTGTGTGTCTTCTTTATTCAATCAGTGTTTTATAATTTTCATTGCAGAGATCATTCACCTCCTTCGTTAAATTTATTCCATGATTTTTGCTGTTGTTGTTGATTCCAATGTAAATGGGACAGCTTTCTTGATTTCTTTTTCTGCTAGTTCATTGTTGTCATATAAAAATACTACTGATTTTTGTATGTTAATTTTGTATCCTGAAACTTTACTGAATTTGTTTGTCAGGTCTAGCAGTTTTTTAGTTTTCTCTCTCAATAAAGTCATATCATCTGTAAACAGGGACAAGTTGACTTCCTCCTTTTCAATTTGGATGCCCTTTGTTTCTTTCTCTTGCCTAATTGCTTTGTCTAGGAATTCCAGTACTATGTTGAATAGAAGTGGTGATAGTGGGCATCTTCATCTTGTTCCTTTTCTTAGCTGAAAGCTTTCCCCATTCAGTATCATGTCAGCTGTGGATTTGTCATATATAGCCTTTATTGTATTGAGGTATTTTCTTTCTATACATAATTTGTTGAAAGTCTTTATCATGAATGGATGGTTATTGTTATTAGTGAGAAATATAAAGAACTTGACTTCTCAGAATTAAGTAACATCAGTAACAAATATTCAAATATGGTCATCAGTTCAGAAAGCATTTAATAAATGCAAAACCTTATTAACAAAAAAATATATTCTATTTTAAAGAACATATTTTTCTGATGAAAAAGGCTTTCTTTGATTATGAGTGATTATTTTAGGAAATTTAAGAGACAGCAGATAGAGTGTACATACCAACTATAATCTAACCAACAGTAATATCATTTTTATATTTTGATGTCTGTTCCCATTCCATTTTTTCTACATACATATATTTATAGGTGTAAGCATTCAATCTTGCAAATAAGATTATAGTCAGGTTTAAAATACAGCTTACCATTCTGCTTTTTGCCACTTAATATGTATCATACCCTAAGATTATACATGAGTCAAGAGCAAGCATCCCATGCTTAGAGTAAGACCACTACCAATCTCCAGCAGGTATCAAGAATGAGCCTTTAACATTTAAATACTCGAAGACCTACCACAGTCCTCAGAGCATTCCTAGCACTGGGCATGAAGGTAGAGTAGGTTTCGTCCTTACCTTATAGTATCAATAGATCTCCTATTGCTTCTTGGCAATCATAATACATTTCTGTAGTTCATTCATTCTTGATCCTTCTAAGTAAGAAATTCTTGACTCTCCTCCTTGATCTTTATTCTTGGTGCTACTTTATTTCCCACTGAGAAAACTTAAGTGAGTAGAAGACAACTTCTACTAGACATCAAATCTATTCACCTACTCATGTTCTCTGCCTTCCCTCATATTATAATATTATATGTCGCTGTTTGAGGCCAACTCAATGTTCTGTATTGCATTTTATGTTCTACCCAAGAACACTGCCTCCTTTCCTCTCCATTAGATCATCCTATCAGCTAGCATGCATGTTGCTTTTATCTAATCTTAGAAAAAATAAAATTATCCTAAACACTTTCTTCTTCTGTAGGTTGTCTCTTCACTTTGTTGATAGTGTCCCTTGCTGTGCAGAAGCTTTTTAGTTTGCTCTAGTCCCATTTGTGTATTTTTGCTTTAGTTGCCTTTGCCTTTGTAGTCTTGTTCAAAAAAGTGCTGCCCACTCCCATTTCCTGTAGTGCTTACCCTGTGTTTTTTTCTAGGAGTTCCATAGTTTCAGATCTTAAATTTAGGTCTTTTAATCTATTTTGAGTTGATTTTTGTGTATGGTTAGGGATAGGGGTCTAATTTCAATCTTGTGCATGTGGATATCCAGCTTTCCTAGCACCATTTATTGAATAGGCTGTTCTTTCCACACTGTTCTTTCCATATTCTTGGCAACTTTGTAGAAAATCAGTTGGCTATAAGTACATGGGCTTATTTCTGGGCTCTTTATTCTGTTCTATTGTTCTATTTGTCTATTTTTATGCCAGTACTATGCTGCTTTGGTTACTATAGCTTTATAGTATATTTTAAGGTCAGGAAGGGTGATGCCTCCAACTTTGTTCTTTTTGTTCAAGATTGCTTTACCTATACAAGGCCTTTTGTGGTCCTACACAAATTTTAAGATTTTTTTTTCTACTTCTGCAAAGAATGTCAATGATATTTTGATAGGGATTGCATTGAATGTGTAAATTGCTTTGGGTAAGCAATAGACATTTTAATGATGTTAATTCTTTCAACCCAAGAACATGGGCTATATTTCCATTTATTTGTGTCCTCTTCAATTTTTTTTCATCAATGTTTTATCAAAGAGCTGGAAAAACAAGAACAAACCAAACCCAAAATCAGTAGAAGGAGAGAAATAACAAAGATCGGAGCATAAAAAATGAATTAGAGATTCAAAAAACAATGCAAAAGATGGATGAAACAAAGGGCTGATTTTTTGAAAAGATAACCAAAATCAATAAACCTTCAACTAGACTAACAAAGAACAAAAGACAAAATACTCAAATAAATAAAATCAGAAATGAAAAAGGAGACATTACAACTGATACCACAGAAATACAGTGGTCTATAATTTCTATTTCTGTGCTTTCTCAAGCTTTTGGTATGAGGATTATGCTCCTTTTTTCCCCTCTACGATCTAAATTAGATCATACAGTTTGAGAATTACCTATTTCCTTAATCATTTAAAAGAGTTTGCTTACTAAACTACTGGCATCTGGAAACATTTTGTGGGTAGTTTTTGCAGGTCTGCTTCATTTATCTGGTCTTTATTATTTTTGGTGTACGTTTATTTCTTCTGTTGGCCCTTGATCATTGTTTTTCACTTTTTACGTGTTTTGTGATTTTTGACTATGGTCTAGTGTTCTTTGGAACTCAAACACTAAATAGGAATTTTTACAGGCTTAGTTTGAAAATATGTAATTCTTCAGAAAGAATTGTGTTTGCTTCTGCCAGTCACCATGGCCACTACCAACCCAGAATCACTTTAAATTAAATTCTTTGATGAGACCACATCTTTTTTCAGACCACATCAATTGAGTTCATGTAGTTCTCATACTAGCATGAGAGTAGACTTGTGTTTATAAACTTCCAAGGGTGATTTTAGCTTTATTTCCACCCAGCATCAATCTTGCACATCAGGTTTACTACTAGCTCATTCTTTTTCTAGGGTCTCCTATATGACTTTCTACTTTGGATAAGAAGTCAGCAAAATAGAAGCTCAAATTCCACTAGGATTTGATACATACACTTTCAGCAAAAGATGGCAATAGGGCAGTTAATGTCAATTATACCAAACCTTGCCATAGCATCTCCTTTTTCATTTTGTTTATACAGCTGACATCAACTTTTGTATTACCATAAGGTTTTGTGATTATTTTAATAAGAATTTGGTATATGGCATATTCATTGTAGCACATCTGCTGAAATGCTGATCTACTCTGGAGGTATTTATTCCTATATAATTAATCCATGCCATGGCTCAGTTTTGGTATTCTTTTACATGACCACATTGGTGAAATCAGCCAGAGTGGACATAGTCTGTCTCAGGGTCCACAAGACCACCTAAATATTTGGTGATTCACTAACAGGACTTACAAGATTTAGGCATATAGTCATACTAAGTACATCTAATATTTATTATAATGACATAGCAAAAATACATGACTAGGTCAAAAAGAGAAAATGACATCAGGTGAAGACAGAAGGAATCCACAGAAGGCTTCCTATCTCCTCTTCCTCACATGACGGTTCATGCAGAGCACATTTTACCTCGAGAAAAAAACATGCAGCAACACATGTGTAGTGTTTCTGCCATGGGAAGCCCATTTAAAACTCAAAGTTGAGGGGTTTCACTGGGAAATGGAACACAGGCAATTTTGGCTAGCAACTACCCAAATTCCAAACTCACAGAAGGAAAGCAGATGTTACTCTAAATTACATTATTTGAACAAACTGTCTAGACCCGGCAAAATTACCTTACCAGTTAGGGAATGTTTCAGAAGCCAAGTTCCCAAACACCAGGCAACGGCCAACTGGCCAACTTTGCAAACAAACTCTCCAAAGAGAGCAGCTTCTGTTCCGCTTGGTTAACATTTGTGCACATAACATCACCCCCCCCAAAAAAAATTCTTCTGACTCTTTAATTTATTAATTGTTTAATTCTACCAACAAAAAACTAATGAAAATCAATTATGATTGGTTTATGTTTACAAAAACTAATTTATGATAAAATACATTTTTAAATAAGCCTGTTTTCATTCAGCTAACAAAACCAAATTGTATGAATCATTTATCTATTCCAATAATTACTGTTTTCATTTCTGTAATAAAATACTGAGAAATCCAACTTGGTGTTTTCAAGTTCTATAATCTATGTAACTGTGATTTTGAGTAAACATATAACTCTTTTTAATCAAATCTCTGCATCAGGTAACCCAGTAAGGTTTAAATTAAATGATGTTATTGTAAGTTAAATGAAGAAAAAAATATATCATGTATAGATTTAAAAAGAAAATAAAAGTCTGTGATCCATGGCCGAATCCATTTTGTCATGGTCTAAACCCTGATATTCACCAGTGTGAGTACAGATTAATAACTGCTCTTTATTCATCTGATGTTTTGTCTATGAGTGTTTTGTTAAAGGAGCAATTATCTACTCAGAGTTTTAACAGAGTTCTGAAAACTGCTTGCCTGGGAGAACAAAAATTGATCTCATATGACTGGATATATCATGATGTAGTAGATATACTGGAATAATGACATACAGACACTCAACTACAGGACCGATGACATTTTAAGATTCCTCATAGAAACTGAGAACAAATAGAGACAGATAATCACATTCTGAATTAATTTTATTATAATTAAATCTGTTGTAAAATTGGAAAAAGAAAATTCTTCATTGAATGCAGAGAGAATCAAGGTCATCTGAGGTGATGTGTCTTTGCACATAACCAGGAAGCGGGTCTATTTTGTCTTTCCTCTCACATACACCATGCTTTGGCTGTAGGATAATTCATAAAAGGAGAAAACAAGTGCAGAATTTTAGAGTCAAGTAAGAATTTTTTTAAAATTGTGAAATTATAATTACCCAATATCTTGCAGCTGTCTCTTAGAATGTGTGTTTTCCAAATATTAATAGGCTCCAAGTTAGCAATAAAGGTGAACATTAAGCAGAAGTCTTTTGTTTGGTTTGGTTTTATCAGGACACACATAGAATCCTTGCTTTTACATTATATTACTGCCGTTCTTTAAACTAATAGACTATGCCATATGTTACACTGTAAGCATTCTTTTCTAACTAGTTTTTAAACTAGTCAGCTAATGATTATTTCAAATATCAAAAGAAAGTTCTTATAAAACATGGAATTTCGTGGAAAAAAAATGACATTATTTAAAACATGTATTTTCTTCTACGTATTTCACCTAAGGTTCATTTTTACATGTACATAAATTTCAGATATTTATATATATATGTATATACACACACACATAAACACATGTTTGGATAAGAATCACTCAAAAGTGTGGGCATCAGGAAAGCTACTATGTTTATATCTTTTCTTTTTTTAATGAGGTGATTATTCTCCCAATTGGACACTAGATGGAATTACTTTTTCCAAAGGTTTTCTGCAGTATTGACCAAGCTACCGTCATAAAGTATTACTTCAACCATAACAAGGCTCTCCAGAAAATTCCCTTTTGTTACAATAAAAACATTCATTTGTAAAACACAAAAATAAAATTGTCTTCCTAGTACATGTTAACTCAAAATTTAAGAAAACTTCATTACAGACACCCCACGTATTTAAAAGGATCATGACATTGCATTTATGAACAGAATGAAAGCGTAAAGTAGAAATTAAATTATATTTCCTTTTTGAATTAACATCCTAATTTCTTCCTGGAGTGGCTAACTAAATTTGGCACTATTTAGATTCCTCACTATTCAGAATTTTCATCTGTATTTAAAACAGATTACATCCACCTCATCTGCATCAACATACTAACTAGGCAGTGGAAATCGAAACAACCGAAACAGACACTTATACTGCTGCCATGAGGAGAAAGTTCAAGGCAAAAGGTGTCATTAGAAGTATGACTAAGCAGACAGAGTCCCATTGACGAGACTTCTCACAGATGGAAGGAAAGAAAATGAAAAAAGAAGCAAGTGCCCCCCAAATATGATATTGCCATCTCTGACTGATACATTTGAGTTCCAGAATCTCAGCTTTCTGGTATAGGAGGCAGTTGCTATAGAAACATACAACTGGGAGCTAAATAAAGTAATTTCTATGCTAGTGTTGGTGTCTATAACTTCAGCACCTGATGCTAACCAAATTGTGCTCAATAAACAAATTTAAACTTTAAAAGCCTGCAATGCTATCACAATGCTTTCTATACAACTGATTAATCTCAATTGATCTTGGCTCAGAGCACAAGAACATAAGAAATCTCAGAAACAGAAAAAGACTACTTAAGGCCAATGTGCCTGCATCCTTTGTTTTTCTTATCTGATTTCCTACTTTATCCTCATACCTCTATCCTGCCTTAGTTTTAAAATAAAAAGTCAGCTAGCTCACTCTCTAACTCATCAATAATCCTGCTTCCACTGATCCCTTTTAGACAATTTATTCTACATTAAACCACTCCCTCTCGGCCTCCTCCTTTTTATTTATCCTACTCTAAACTTAAAGAACAAAGAGATCAGGAAGCCCAATAGATGCTTATTCCTTAATCCTCTCATCTGGCCCTGGTATTGCTGGAAATTTGATTATAAGGTTATTCACTATTTGGCAAAAATTCAAAAATCTGAAGTAGCCCCCTGGTGCCCCTGTTTGTGTGGGCATGTCAGAACTTTACCCATTAAGTCACAAAGCAGTGTGTTTGGCTTTGGTAATGCTCTTTTATTAAGAGAAATGACACTGCAGGGTCTAAATATATGTATTTGCATCCTTCCCCAGCATCACTTTGGAAAGGAACAATGTTGGCATACACTGTATAAGTCTTTTGTTCTTCTCCAGGGAGCCCACATATTCCAGGTTGATGTCACTGTGAGGATTTAACGTATGAAAAAATTCATCCGAATATATCACCTCATCAAGGCACATGAATTCCATTGTTACAAGCACCGAATACATAATTTGTTTCTTCTTATCAGAGATTTGTACTGAAAAACACTTGGGAATGTACTTCTATCTGTTAAGAGACTGTGTTTATTTCACATTTTATAAAGCTCTTGGTCCCAGTCCCAACACTTGGGAGGCTCAGATGAGTCTATGGCCTGTGATATCAAAGCCAAGATTAGTCCAGAGCAAGGTATTTGACACTAACATAAAGGGCCTGTTGCCTGATTATGGAAAAAATAAGACAGATGAAATAATCAATTTTCTAATTATATATGATCTCATTATTTATATTTCTACTAATCATCTTTATGTTCAGAAAAAGAGAAATTTTTTAAAAAGAAAAATTAAGGAAGGAAGGAAAAAGGGGACAGAGGGAGTGAGGGAGGGAGGAAGGAAGGGAGGGAAAAAGCATGAGCATAGGTCATCAAAGTCCCCATAAAATTAAGTATTTATTTTTACTTTTTTACTTTGAAATGAGGAATGCAGTCTTTTGGAAGCAATATTTTCTTTTAATTATCAAGATGCTCTCAAACACCAGGGGAGATTTTAAAACACCAAGATAGGAACTGATAATATGAGCTCACCATGCATTCATAAACCTCTCCTCCTGGGTTCCTCTGTATTCTAACTGCTACCTTGGCTTTAGCCCAATGAGCTTTTAAAAGCAAAGAGGAAATACTGGGGGAGTTAAACCTAAGGATTAACTTGCCACTACCACTCAGTGTTTGACCAAAATTCTTATTAGGAAACAACATGCAACAGTTTTTAGCTGCAAAAAGGCACCCAGGAGAGTAAGAAATATATTAGGTTAACTGTTAGATGCATGGTGCTGCCTGTATACCAAAACAAAAACATCCTGGGAGAGATCTGAGCTATGTCAGAAACAGAGTCAGCTGGGATTTTTGAATAGCATTTAAAGCTATGGAGCAGCATTTGGGAGCAGGTGACTTCCACGAAGAATGGGGAAAATTAAATTTTGTTAGCTATAAGAATAGAGAAAGAATGGAATTTGGTATCTCTCGTTTTTTCTTTTTTTTTTTTTTTTTATGTTTGAGAGACTTTATTTCACTTTTCTCTGCATCCAAAACCTCAATTCTCACATATCTGCATACATAAGAATAATAAGCTCTATCCACAGACAATGCATAGCACTTAATAGGCAATTTAGGAGTATTTGATACAGAAAGGAGAGGAAGAAGGAAGCAAATGAGGAAGGAGAAAAGAACTGGGAGAACAAGTGAGTTCAGATGGGGCTGAGGTTAGACAACACAATGCTTATATTTTAGCCCCAAGCTGTAAGTAGCAGCTGGCTGCATGGCCCTGGCCAGGTGGCTAGTCACCACTTGCTAGTGGAATTTGGCATTCAAGTCAAGCAGCTGCAAAGCGGAAACAGCCCAGCAGCTTTGTAGGAACAGAGGTATGGGCCAGTTTCTAGTTCCAGGCTCCCAGCCAATCACAATAGGAGAGTACTGAGGACACCTGCCCATGCTTATAAAGGAAAGTGCAGAGCTAGTTTACAGTACAGAGCACCAAGCAGGAAAGACCACAATCCAGGGTGTCAACAAGTCCCCTGAGCTAAAGGGAGTGTAGGATGGGGACCATCTCTTAAATGTGGCATGCTTTGGAGAAAAGATAAAAGTGTGAGAATTAACACAACCTTAAGGACAATCAGCCCCCCAAAACTTTCATTAGTGATGATTCAAATAAAGCCCAGGGCTACACAGTGAATTTGTGATATAGTAGAGACTAAACAAAAGGTCTGCGGATACTTAGCCCAAAGCTCTTCTGCAGCAACTGGGTCAGGGTAAATAATTCCTGTTTTATCACCCTCGCTTTACTCAGTAGCAATATTCAAAGCTTATTCACAGGTGTACCGAAGCTATTGAAATAAAATTTAATTTTTTCTTCTATTAAAATAATCTCAAGTGCTTTTCCTAAATAAACATGAAAAAATAGAAATTGCCATAAATACAGTTTTCCCATTTTAGCATTCAAAGCACACGTATTTTATAATTCTGTACTGGGTACAATTCAAAAAGAATTATACAGACTTTGTTCTTGCCTTCTGGATTATTTTCTAAAACAAGAGATTGCAATCATGACTACAATACTACAACATGTTCTAGAACTTTAATCTTATAATTTCATTAACCACCAGTAGTCTGTATTATGATATTTTATTTACCTAAATCTAGGAGGTTTTGGCGAGAGTTATTCAATATTTCTTGGTTAATCTTTTAATTTGTCTCTTGGCTTGCTAGTGTTTGAATGGCACTATTTAATATACCACATCCGTAGGAAAACAAAGGAGCTAAAGTAGAAGTCAAGTAAATGAACAAGCCGGTACCAGGGTTAAAAAACCTAAACTTTCATATATACATTCATATATAGTATATTGTTTCTTATATTCAGTCCTTCATATCTCTTCTTTAGTGTCTCAACAAAGATTTCTGTTTATTTGAGGAGATAAACACAATTTTGGACATCATTCACATTTGTTGTAGCGTGGCAAAAGGGTGTGCTGAATTTAGAGTATTATAAGTTGATTACTCTGTCTCCCTTTATTTTCTTGTCTTTTCAGGTATCATGCATAAAGAAGAATATATATAATGAACATGTATAGTTTAAAGCAATAATAAAATTTAACACCTGTGTATCCATCACACAGATTAAGACACAGAATTTTAATAACACAGACTTATATGTGTTCATTTCCAAATATCACTCTCCCCACTCCAGAGGAAATGTTTTGGTCTGTCATTTTTGTTTTTCTTTACAGTTTTATCAAGTTACTTTGTGTCTCTAAATAATATATTGTTTCAATTTGCATATTTTAACTCCATATTTAAATTATACTATTCTGCCAAAAATTTTCATCCAAAATTTTTTTGTTTTATTTTTTTAAATTTGTTTTTAATTAACGAATAATAATTATGTATATTTATAGGGTACAATGCAGTGTTTTGATCTATGTATACTTTGTAGAAAGATTCCATCAAAATTTGTATGTTAATTAACATAGGAAATGCAAATTAAAACTACAAAGATATCATCACATACCTGTTAGAATGACTATTATCAAAAAGAATAAGTGTTTCAGAGACGTGGAGAAAAGGGACACAAAGGTGTGCACAAAAGTGTGCACTGTTGGTGAGAATGTGAATTAGTACAGCCATTTTGAAAAAAAAAAGGAAGTTCCTCAAAAAACTAAAAATAGAATTACCCCACTGATAGAGCAATCCCACTGTTGGGTATATATCCCAAGAAATTAAAATTGGTATGTTGAAGAAATATCTGTGTCATGCTTATTTCAGTATTATGCATAATAGCAAAGATATGGATTCAACATTATGTGTTTAAGAGTCATCCATGTTGACATGTATAGCTGTATTTTATTTCTACTGATGCTTTATAATATTCAGATAGAGTTATGCACCACATTTCATCTACCTATTGTCCTTACATTAGAATACTTTCTAGAAATTTTTTTCTCTCTTAGAGAAAATACTATTATCTATATACATTATAAATTTGTATACTTTGTGTACACGAGTTTAGTTTTTTAATCTCCCAATTGAGGACAACAATAGCTACATTCTAGGTTGTTCTAAATGATGCCAATATTCAATTTCTTGATCTACAAAACAAATAGTTGTTATTCTTAGCAGGAAATGAACATGTGTATAAGTTCATAGAACAAGGGCTGGTTCGTAGTAGCTGTTCCATAAATCTGTGTTCACTCTGCTTTAAGGATGAAGAGATGTCTTTAATCCTTCATAGCTGGAGTTGCTTTATAAAGTTTACTATGTAACCAGTAGGTGCAGAAACTTCTGACTCAATATTCAAGGCTGCTATTTGGACTCTAACAAATGCAGATGAGTGAAGTTTAATTATTATTACATATCAAAGGGACAAAGAGACTTTTAGGAGAAACAGTGATATCATATGTCACACTGTGAGAGAGAAGCTACTGCTTCTCACTTTCCCAGGATTTGTCAGCATTATCTTCCTGGATAGAGTCCAGCTGGCTCTAGTTTTATGAGACAAAGGCAATGCGCATTCATTTGACCCAGATAAAGCCTCCAGATACCAAAATATGTTCAGCAGTATCCTTGGTGGTTCTCTTCAAATTCATGCTCTGACTGTCTGACCCAATTTTCTTCCAAAACTGCTGCCACTCTTGGAGCTGGTAGAAAATACTGTACATTAGCCATCATTATACATTGATGCTGCACATCTTAAAGTCCTTCCTCTAAGCTGGAAACAAAAAAGGTATGGCAAGAAAAATGGTGATAGCATACCTTCTCAATAGCTTTTTTAAATCTATGGTAAAAAGACCTATTTTTTTTTTTTTTTTTTTTTTTAGGACCAGTCTTCTTCATTACAACTTTCCCTAGGGTGAAACTTCTGGTCTTCAGAATTTCACCTTCTATCTATTTTCTTCTCTTACTCACTACTCTTCTAGCCTTGTCCTTAAAACAATATCCAAAATTCTGTAAATTTGTTTGTTTACCAGCCTAATTAACTTTGAAAGAAGTGGAAAGAAGGAGATCTTCTGTAGGTAAAATTACTGAATTAAATAATTCAAAATTCTGAATTTACATTTTTTATTATTAAAACAAGACATTTCCGCCCCCCTTCAATTCTGTCTCCCATTTGGCTAGCATTCAGTCACAGATGACAGCAGATGTGACTTTCACAGCAGATGTGAAAGTCAGACTCCATTAAATGTGGCTGATAGGGGGAGAAGGAAGAAAGAAAACTGTAGGTAGAGGCATATATATTTAGAAATCCTCTTTGAAAATTTCCTGAATGTTCCACTAAGTTCAATTGCAATTCACTTTGGTTATTTGCTTTACTGGCTTTTCCAAAGAGTTGGTGGATAAACATTTAAAAATAGCATGCAAAAACAAATATTTATTTTCTGAGGCTGCTACCGCATGCTTTATACACGCAAAGTAAATGACAAACTTGCATAAGCATTTGACATGGATAACACTGTGAAGTTTATGCTTTGGGGGAGATACTTTTTTTTTTTAATGTACAAAATATTATCATTCATCTAGCTAGTTTGGGGGAGAAAAAACAGAAAGAGTAAATCACTTCATCTCTGAACATTGTGGCCAATACCAAACCCCAGTACAGTATGTGGGGAACTCTTGCTTTAGTAACAATACTGTAGGCAGAATCAACATTTGAAGGATAAGGAAATGGTAGAACAGAACAGCTAATTAGTCTCAGGCCTGGCTTGACCCAGGAAAAGGAATCAGATTTTGTAAGGGAGCACAGAGAACACTGAATCAAGGCACAGATACTGCTTCTGCGCTAATTTCTCAGTACTAATTGCAGACTTTTATTACGCAGTATTGTGTCACAAGTTAATAATGACTAGTGGAATGCTGTGAGGAAAAGAGGCATGAGGGAACTAGACCAGAACTGGCCAAGGCCACCCCTTAGTTAAAACTAATAGGCCTAATATAAAAGCCACACATCAACCCCAGCGGGAGGAAATTTTGCCAAGTCAGAAGCCAATAATGAAAACACAAGTGAGAGTCAGGCTGACATTGACACTGTTCAGTCTCATCAAGTGGCTGATGAGGATGAGGACACTACATTGTTCCCTAAGGATAGAAATGAGCCAAATAATGACAACATATGGAAGAGAGACAGTTTAAAAGATTCCAGAAAGCATGGCAATTAGATCACAGTGTCTGATGAGTGGAATAGTGCAAATGAACCACTTGACATGGCTAAGTCTGTGTACACCCAACATGTATTAGGTACAAATGATGTAAAATAGATGCCTCATAGTTAAAATATGTGACCAGGGAAATCTCCCATGACTACCATGACTATGCATAGAGCAAGCATTTCTACAGAAAGCTAAGAGCTGGAGACAGAAGGTAGTCATGCAAGCCAAAGTCATTGTCTTTAAGATGACTGATACCTAAGCTTAGCACCAAATCATCAGGATACAGCCAGCAAATGGAAACCACACTAGTTAGTTCAACAGAGAGCATCTAATGTAAGAATTGCTGAGAGAGTTATTATGAGAATAAACTACCAAAAAGGAAACATTGGACTAACACAGAGCTAGTAACCTGAGAATGCAGGGAACAAAGGAAGAGGCTGAAATTATCAGAACACTGGAGGAGAGGCCTGGAGAGCTATGATTCAGATCTCTTAAGAGTGAGAGTTCCTGACTTTATTTGCTGATTTTATTTAATGACTTTACTTTTTTAGTTGTTGCTGGTATCTTAAGAACTCAAAGGAGGTATCCTGCTAAACTGGAGCAGAGGATGCTACCAGACTGTTAACTGGTTTCTCCAAAGAAATGCAATGAGGCTGGTTCTCAGGAGGTGGAAGAAAGCAAGAAACTGGAACCAACAGCTACTTCATGAGTTAAGAGCTACTGCAGAAACGAGGCTGGCAGGAGCAGTAGATACCTGGAAGACACAAGTGCCTTCTCTCTCCAACTACCTTTTCTCCTCCTCTAGTGGCTTCTATTGGCAGATCTAACAGAGAAACGGCTGGCAAAAGCAAAATGCAGTTTGCAGAGCCCCTAGCATCACAGAACTGCAATATAGTAGTTAATAATCATCACCACAGGAAATGTAAATTAGTACAGCCATTATGTAAATCAGTATGGAGGTTTCTCAAAAAGTTAAGAATAAAACTATTACATGATCCAGCAGTCCCACCACTGGATATATTTCCAAAAGAAATAAAATAAATATCTAGAAGAGATATCTGCACTCCCATGTTCATTGCAGCATTATTCATAATAGCCAAGATACAGAATCAACCTGTGTCCACCAACAGATGAATGATAAGAAAATGTAGTATATATACACAATAGAATACTATTAAGCCTTAAATAAAAAGGAAATCCTATCATTTGCACCAACATGAATGAACCTGGAGTACATTATGTTAAGTGAGATAAGGCAGGCAAAGAAAGAGATAATGCATGATCTCACTAATATATAGAATTTAAAAATGTTGAACTCATAGAAACAGACTAGAATGGAGGTTACTGGGACCTGAGAGTGCAGAATTAAAGTGTGTCAGAGAGATATTGGTCAAAGGATGCACAATTTCATTGAAACAGTAGGATTAAATTCAAGAGATCTACTGTATAAGATGGTGACTATACTTCATAACAACATATTGTATTCTTGAAAGTCACGGAAAGTAGATTTTAAGTGCTCTCACCACCAAAAATGGGATGCAAGATAATGCATATGTTAATTAGCTTGATTTAGCCATTCCACTGTGTATACATATTTCAACACATCATGTTGTACACTATAAAAATATACAATTTTTATCTGTCAAATAAAAATAAATAAATAAGAATAAAAATAATTATCATGATAAACTGTAATTTAGAAAAAATAATTGCCACCATAAACTGTAATTTTTTAACCTCAGGGCCAGAGTAAATCAAAAGGATTTATTAGCTAATAGTGTTATAATTTCAGTTTGTAGTCTTATAAAATGATGACATCTTTGATGTCTTCTTTATATATTTATGCAGCTAAAAGAACACCATAATAATCAAGCCTCTTTCAGTCTGTTTACCTATAAAATGCAATAAATAACTACTTGTCTTAATAAGGTAGGGGGTAAGAAAGAGTATCCACAGCTTATTTAATTTTTTTTCTAAGAGATTTATCCTCAAAGTGACTACACCTGGGTATGAATTAGTTTATAAAATTGCTATTGTCCCCTGCTAACAGGAGAGTCCTGGGAACCAGAGTCAGGCAGGAATGAGAAGAATGAGACATCATCTCCGGCCATGATTTATGACTGCATCTTGGAGAAATCCAAATATATATTAGGAAGCATCTATCAGAAGTTTCTATCCAATTTTTTTAAACATCAAAATTTTCTACTATACTTAAATATTCTACGCTTTAAAAAGAATTTCACTCATAAGCAATTTCAAGATTACATCTAGTTCATGAATTGGGATTTTTTTGTTTGTTGGCCAGTACAGAGCTTAGTTAATTCAAAACTTTCATTATTTCCAAAAGTCTCAGTTAGCTCTTTCACCACACCTTTTTACCAGAGATGTTAATGAAAAGCAAAATGGATCATTAATGGCCTGAGAAATATTCAAATGTAGGGAGAGGAAGAAAGAAAATAAAAACAATGTGAATACTCTAGAACTGGATAATTGGCCTCTGAATAATTAAGTCAATTCTGTGAAAGCATCTTCCCTAGGAATCTCTATTTTTATGGCAATACCCTGAGATGACGATTAATTTACAGAAGGGATGAAGCACAAAATAGATGTAATTGCTGTAGTGGTTGTAAAAACCTAATGAAAAGATGAAAATTATTTCAGAAGTGCAAAACAACAGAAAGAAGACATAAAAGGGATCTTCCTTATTCCAATTTTTACATTTGTATTCATGTAAGAGAAATTATAACGTCTTTGCTAACATGCCATGAGTTACAACATAAATGAAAACATACAAATCATATTAAGAAAAAAGGTGCAGAGACTTCCAGGAAGATGGTGGCTTAAGGGTGCCCAGGGTGCATTTCTCCCACAGAGGAGGATTGAAACAGTCCCACTGCCACCACCGTCACCATTGCCAGCACCATTGTCAGGTGCCAGAACCATTGCTCATTGCAGAGCAGCAATCCTGTGAGTGGCCTGTCTCTGTGAAGGTGGACTCCACAGTTGCAAGAGAGGTGGCTGCAACCACCGCTGCCATTACAGCTGCCACAAGTTAACCCTGCTGCTGCCAAACATGCTATGGACACTAGTGAGGCAGTTGCAGACCCTGGTGCTGCTGCCACCAGTGTAAATTAATCCTGCAGCTGCCCAGGATGCTACAGACGTGAGTGAGGCATTTCCGGCCACCACTGACACTGCTACTCAACCAGATAATCCTACTGCCACTGCAGACACCACAGATGCATCAGAGGTTGTTGCAGCCACTGGCATTGCTGTTGTTCCTACAAGATAACACCACTGTCACTACAGACACTGCAGACTCAAGGGAGACAGTTGCAGCTGCTAGCACTGCTGCCACCCTCAGGAGGTAACCCCAGGACGACTGTGGACACCATAGAAGCAAGGAGGCAGTTGCAGCTGCCACCACACTACAGCCTCCACAAGTTCACTCAGCTGACACTGTGGACACCATAGCTGCACAGGCCACTGCTGTGGACACCACAGCCAAGTGGGCAGCTACTGCAACTGCCACTGCTGCAATCACTGTCACCATCAGTACCAGCAAACAACCACCATCACTGTGCAAACAGTCCTCTGCCACTGGAGCCACCACTGCCACATGAGCAGCCTGCCAAAGCCACCACCACAACCACTGCCACCATGAGGGCAGCCTGCTGCCACAGCAGCAGCTGCAGCAGCTACTTCTGCTTTGCAGGCAGACCACCAACCACTTGACTGAATTGACACAAGGAGGGTCACCAGCTGAGCCCAGAGAAGGATAGTAATAGAAAAAGCAACTGCTCTACCAGGTGACTAGACATCAACATACAGATACTAGAATTACGAAAAAACAAGAAAATATGAGTCCCCAAAGGAATACAATACCTCTCAAGAGACAGACCCTGGATAGCAGAAAACCCTTGAATGACTTAAAAGGAATGATGAGTTAAAATATTAAGGAAACTCAGTGAGATACAAGAAGACACAGTTAGATGACACAATGAACTGAGTAAAACTATCCAGGATATGAAGAAGGAAATCTACAAATTGATTAATACTTTAAAAAAGAATGTAGCGGAACTCATGGAACTGAAGGTGTTATTCAACAAAATAAAAAACACAAACGAGAACTTAAGCAGCAGGCTAGATCAGGCAAAGAAAGAATTTCTGATCTTGAAGACACTCTGAAATAATTCAGGCAGACAAAAAAAGAGAGAGAGAGAGAGAAGAAAAAGGAATTTTAAAAAATGAAGAAAATCTAAGAGAGATAGCAGATAACCTTAAGTGAACAAACATCCAAATTGGGGGTATTCCTAAGAGTGAGGAGAAAGAAAAAGTCATTTAGAACATATTCAGTGAAATAACAGCAGAAAACTTCCCAGGTAGAGGGAGAGATACGGACCTTCAGATTCAGGAGGCTCAAAGATTCCCATACAGATTCCATCCAAAAACTCAAAGACAAAGAGAGAATACTAAAAACAGCAAGAGAAGTGTCAACTCACCTGGAAGTGAGTCCCTATCAGACTAACAGCAGATTTCTCAACAGAAACTCTACAGGCTGGAACAGAATGGGATGATATATTCAAAATACTAAAAGAAAAAAAAACTGTCAGCCAAGAATAGTATACCCAGTGAGGTTATCATTTGGAAATGGAGAAGAAATCATGTATTTCCCAAACAAACAAAAACTAGACTTTACCACCACACAACCAGCCCTCACAAGAAATCCTCAAGAGAGTCCTGCATCTGGAAGCCAAAGAAAGATAATCACATCCATGAATACACAAGAAAGAACAAAAACCCCTGGTAGAAAAAAAATGCAAACGAGAAAGAGAAAGAAACTCTATATCACCACCTCCAAAAACTGACAAACACTGAAGACAAATGATAAAAGGAAAAGAAAGAAACAAAAGATATTTAAAACATAAAAATAAAAATCAATTAAATGTCAGAAGTAAGACAATTCCTTTCAGTAACAACCCTAAATGTAAATGGATTAAATCCCCCATTCAAAAGACACACACAGACCAAGAGTGAAGAGATGGAAAAAGATAAACCACACAAATGGAAATCAAAAATGAGCAGGTGTACCTATTCTTACACTGGATAAAATAGACTTTAAACCAAAAACTATAAAAAGAGACAAAGAAGGCCACTATATAATTACAAAGGGATCTATCCAGCATGAAGTCATAACAATCATAAATATATATGCACCCTGCACAAGAACATTGAGATATATAAAGCAAATACCATTAGACCAAAGGAAAGAGATAGACCCAATACAATAATAGTATGGGGGAGTTCCAGTCAAGATGACAGAATAGACGGTCCCCAGCATCACTCTCTCCCATAAATCAACCAATTTACAACTATAAGAAAGCCACAAGAGCCAAGCTGGGGCTGCAAGGGCTCAGGGGAAGAGGAGGAGAGGCCTACGGAGTTCATGAAAACAGGAGAAGCCATGATGAGAGAAGGAAAGGATCACTCTCACCCATTTTGAGCCCTGGCCACTTCCAGGCTGGAGCTGGTGAGCACACCAAGCAGGAGCTGGCAAAATCCACAGCTGTGCCCTTTGTATGAAGTTGCTTGGAGGCAGGATGGGAGAAGAGGGCCTTGGTGGCCCCCAGGCCAACAGGACTACTAACAGGGTTCCTGTGGATCCACACAGGAGCAAAGAGTCACAACTGAAAAAATGAAAAAAGCAGCCACTCAGAGGCCGGTGAGTCATTGCAAGGGACTGGCACACAGCTCATCCCAGGGGAAGTGTTTGGAGTGCAGGCAGTTGGGGAGATGGGCCCACCAGGGGAACATTGGGGCACAGCAGGGATAGCTGATCTGCCCAACAATCAGCAGAGGCCCAGTCAGTGGAGACTGGTCAGAAATACAGATCTGCAGGAGTGCGGTTTGCTGTAAAGTCTCAGGCCCAGACCAGAGTTTCCACACAACCCAAGTATATCAGACCTCAAAAAACCTGGAAGTACATGTGAAGTCAACAATTACAACCAGAGCTGCACAAAAAGCCTTCCCCAGGGAATCAGCAGCAAAGCAGCAATTTAGCTCAACTACACGGCTCAAGTGCTGGTCCCCACAGGAAGTTCTCCCATTTTAGAAGTAAGCAAAGGACAAGAAATTAGTTCCAGTGTAGAGTTTAAGTGGTGAAACAGCACATAATCCAACACAGAACTGAAATCAGAAACAAAATACCCACAGACCAGAGACAAAGTTTGATATTAACTATAAAGGTCTTATTTCACTAAAGAATATCTATAAAACCTAGAAGCCTCCTGGGCTCCCAAGCCAGAAAGAGGGGAGTGTTGGGGGCCTCAGCCATGCCCCCTGACATCTGCAACCATCCCAGCAGCAACCACCAAGCCACCACAGGAGGCACCCCAGGCTCTCAAGCTGGGACAGTGGGAGTCTGAGGGTCTCAGCCACACACCCCCCCACACCAATAACCAGCCCAGCAACAACCACTGAGCCACCACAGGAAGCACCCCTGGCTCACAAGCTGGGCTGGTGGGGGACAGAGAGCTTCAGCTACACCCCCTTGACATCTGCAAACAGCCCAGTGATGACCACTGAGGCACCACTGGTAGCCCCCTGGTCTCCTGTGAAGGAATTAGAGGGGTGCCATGGGCCTCAACCACAACCCCCTCCTTCCTCCTTCTCCCACCCTATTTCCTTCCCCCCTTTCTCACTCCCCCTCCCCCTAACTGCTCCACAACATCTCAGAATGTAAAAAAAAGAATATTAATTAATAAACAAACTAAAAAAAAAAAAAAAAGAACTCTTATCTTTTCTCTTTTTGATGATAACAACCCCAACAAGTCTGAAGTAATATTTCATTGCAGTTTTGATTTTCATTTCCCTGGCAATTAGTGATGTTGAGTACTTTTTCATCTGCACAGTGGCCATTTGTGTGTCTTCTTTGGAGAAATATCTATTCATGTCCTTAACCCATTTTTTTAATCCAATTATTTATTTATTTGCTTTTGAGTTGAATTCCTTGTATATTTTGGATAATAACACTTTTTCAGATATATTTGCAAATATTTTCTCCCATTCTACAGGTTGTCTCTTCATCTGTTAACTGTTTTCTTTGCTGAGCAGAAGATTTTTAGTTCGATGAAATCCCACTTGTCTATTTTTTATTTTGATGCCTGTGCTTTTGGTGTCATACCCAAAAGGTCATTGCCCAAACCAATGTCGAGACCTATGTCCATTATGTTTTTTCCGAGTCATTTTAAAATTTCAAGTCTTATGTTTAAGTCATTAATCTATTATGAGTTAATTTTTGTATATGGTTTGAGATAAGGGTCCAATTTTATTCTTCTGTGTGTGGATATCCAGTTTTTCTAGCACACCTTATTAATGAGACTATTTTTCTCCCATTGTGTTTTTTTTGGCATCCTTGTTGAAAATCAGTTGATTGTAAATGCTTGAATTTATTTCTGGGCTCTCTATTCTGTTCCATTGGCCTATACGTCTGTTTTTATCCCAAAGCCATACTGGATTAATTACTATATATTTTCAAATCAGTTAGTGTGATGCCTCCAGCTTTGTTCTTCTTGCTCAAGATTGCTTTGGCTATTCTGGGTCTCCTGTAATTAATTTTAGATTTTTTTTTTTCTATTTCTGTGAAAAAACGTCATTCGAATTTAGATGAGAATTGCATTGAATGTACAGACCACCTTGGGTAGTATGGACATTTTAACATTATTAATTCTTATGATCCATGAACATGGATAGCTTTCCATTTATTTGTGTCTTCAATTTATTTTATCAATGTTTTATAGTTTTTATCAATGTACAGATTTTTCACGTTAGTTAAATTTATTCCTAAGCATTTCATTGTTTTTGATGATATTATAAATGGAATTGTTCTCTTTATTTCTTTTTCTAATAATTCATTTTAGTGTATAGAAACACAATTGATTTTTTTTCACAACTGATTTTTATATGTTGATTTTTTATTCAGCAACTTTACTAAATTTATTCATTTGCTCAAACTGATTTGTTGGTGGAATTTGGGGATTTTTCTACATATAGAATTATGTCAGCTGCAATTTCACTTCATCCTCTCTGATTTGGATACTTTCTATTTCTTTTTTTCTTGCCTAATTGCTCCAGCTAAGACTTCCAGTGCTATATTAAATAGAAGTAGCAGGAGTGGGAACCCTTGTCTTGTTCTTGATCATATAGGAAAAGCTTTTAGCATTTCACAGTTTAATATAATGTTGGCTGTGTGCTTGTCATATAAGGTCTTTATTAGGCTGAAGTACTTTCTTTCTATACCTAATTTGCTGAAAGTTTTTATTATGAAAGGATGTTGAATTTTATCAAGTGCTTTTTCTGAATATATTGAGATAATCACATGATTTTTCTTCTTCATTCTATCATTTTAAAACACAATATTACTTCCAACAATGTGCCATTGGCTAAAGCAAGTCATATTTTAAGCTCCAAGTCAAAGAACACAGAAATACTTGTGCCCATGATAAAGCCATGGTGAAAATGTGGTTTCTGGGAGAGGTGAAGAATTGGGACCAATCATTCACTCAATAGCAAACTTGATCTCTATTTCAAAAAAATTAAAAAATAAAAATTTCTTGTATTCAATATGCAAGGGAATCCCTCATTCACTGAGTCATTTGTCATTGAATCTACAGAATTCTACAGTGAGGAGTAACAGTGGATTGCATCTCTCCTGCAGACCAAAAGTAGAAAAAAATAATTAAAGAATTAATTAAATACTAGTAAAAAAGAATTGACAAATTGCTGTAACAGAAAGAAAAAAAATTGCAAAATTTTGGGAAAATTGTTAGGGTAAATAAAAAACTTTCCTACACTGACAGAACATCAGTCCAAAAATGAAGATTGCAGCATGTCGATTCATAAATGCAAAGGCTACAACTGGCCCACACTGGGAGCTCTGTGATAATTAGGGAGAAATAAACCCTTTCTATTTTACTCACACCTCAATTTTTGCATAAGGCTATCCCTGTTAGTACTGTAAGATTAAGCCTAAGAGAAAATCAAATAAGGAAAAAAAAGTCTGATAAAACATAAAATAAATACATGTCCTTATATTTTGATAATCAAGGTTTATTATATTCTATATAATAACAGTTGCCACCAAAGCAAGTGAAAGATCAGCAAAATTTTACAGAATATTCAGCTAAATATATCTGTAATATAACCTATGTCATAGCTTATGTAGTTCAGGTAACATTTTTGCCATTTTTGAAATGGAGTATGTTGTACCCATCGAGCTGAATTTAAAATAAATTTATTTATAACAATTTGGAGTTGCCTTAATACTTAACAAATAGCTTTAGCATCTAGAAAACCTTTCCCTTGGCTATGAATTAATCTTTAGAGCATTCCAAATAGTTGAATGTGCAAGTTGGGAAATGATCACATTGGTTACAGTAACAACCTTCAAATGAATTAGGGTCTTAAGTCGTTCTTGCAAGTTGTTTATTTTAAAGTAGTTTCCGTCAGTGGTCAGCTTTCTAGTTTAAAAAGGATTATCTTAAAAAAAAATTTTAAAAACCCACAAATCTAAAATTCAGGTAACGCTTAACCTTTGTGTTTCTACAAAGCCAGGACATATACGTCAAAGAGAGTGGGTCATAATCATCCTATTACAACAGTTAATTCTTAGTTTTTTGAACTTTGAACCTTCTAAATTTTCTTTAGCAGTCCAGAGGCATTCTCAATGTGCTACTTGTAAAACTTAAAGCATTATGTACATGAGAATTTTTTAAAAACTATTTGAGATCTACATAACTTTTGAACCATGAAATTATAATATTGCTATCCCTTCCCTTGATTTTTACATTGCATAACCTTGCATACCATAAAAGAATTTTCCTCCCTTAATCCTCTTTGATTGCTATAACTTGGTTGATAAATGAATTCTGAGCAGAGTAATACATATGTCTCACTTTAAATACCTTAGGTTGGCTTATGCACAAATGCAAAGAGTGCTTCCCATGTGTAATTGAAATGGAATGAAATAGAATTGAATCTATCTCTGGTGAGTTAATACTTCTCTACTTCTTATGTTGGATTGTTGGCAACTTTCTAGGTTGATGAGAAATATACCAATAAAAAGTTTGGAGATGAGAAACTTTTGATAGGATATTTTCTTAATCTTGAATTTTAATCTCCATATGTGCAGGCATTAAACACTCTGCTGGGCATCTAAATTCAATATGTGTTAGATGCATGACTTCCTATATATTTAAATACATTAGTCCTTATGTTATAATTATTGAGAAATAAGTTCCCTGCTTGCATCATATACAATAGAAGTCAGCACATAATTTTTTGTAAAAAATCTAGATAGTAAGTATTTTAGGCTTGCAGGCCATGCAGTCTGTCACAAGTAATCAACTCTGTTGGTATAGCAGGAAAGCAATACATGAACACAACCAATACATAAATAAATGGGGATGGCTCTGTTGTACTAAATCTTTTTTTACATAAACTGGTGGTAGGCAGGATTTAGCCAACGTGCTATAGTTCACCCCTAATAAAGACAATTTAAAATTGCACATGCAAGTGGAACTACAGAATACTCCACAAAATATAGAGTAACCCAAATGAATGATGTAGCACATATTCAAAATGCACATCTATACAGTTTCTGAACATTTAAATAAGTTATTTCTGACTCATTTAAAGAAACTATTGTCCAAATTTTTATATATTTCATACTTGATAAATAATATAGTGTTTAAAATATAAAATAAGAAAACTTGCTTTTTATTATCAATATGATCCAAATATGAGTACAACTAGGTATAGAAATGTACTGCTAACAACTGGAAATTAACTCCACAAATAAAACTAATTTAAAGGTAAGTTCTTGTCTCAATCTGTGACTGACATTCATTTTATTAAGTTATTAATGATATTAATCTATAAAATAGGAAAAATGAGCTTCATTTCATTAACCTCTAAGATGGGAATAATACTAACATAAAAACCTCCAGTGAAGGAAGGAAAAATAAAAATAAAAAACAGAATAACAGTTTAGGTCTCTCAAGCTGACAGGTCATGTCTAATTTCTTTAGGGTGACTTTTCGGAGTATTTTGATGCTTCTGTCTTAAAGGCAGGGTTGATGTCAGTAAGATCCTCTGATATATTAAAGCAAAAATATTCAGCCTACATATCTGTGAGAACAATATCACAGAATTGACATTGCTGGTGAAAGCCTGCAAGAATCAAATAAAAAATGATTATAAAGCATTTTATAAGCAAAGTGCTATCTAAATGCTTAATAATATTTCTGCTAATGGCTTTCCTGTCCTAGAATTCTGCCTGTCATTTGACTCCTTTCATGTATCACCTATGCATTTTAGCTCTTCCTGGTCTCTCTCAAATGTCATTTAGTGAGTTAGAACCATTTGGCAGGCAGCCATATACTACCTGTAACAAAGAGTAGTAATTTTTCTTAAGTTCTGCATCTTAAAGATAGAATTGTCCTCTCTGTGTTAGACGAGGTGGATTTGCAAGACTTACTAGGGTAACTCTCTTAATGGATATGTTTATTTTTCATAACATGAACTGTGGTGACAACTAAATCGATGAACACAACCACTGACCATTTCTAATAATGCCATGCCCTAAACGGGCATCCTATCTAGCTTACACTTAACCAATCTTTGAATCACTAATTTATGACTCATTGATTCTACCTCCATGTTTTATTGCCTCTAGTTAAAGCAGCAAGCTTTTTTTAAGATGGTGAAAATGAAAAATAGATTTGCAAGAGCAAGGTACACTTGGGAGTGCAAACCAAAGTCAGATCATGGAAGAATCTCTTTGATCCTAATTCCCCGAATCACATACAGGTGTCAGACCTTCTTAGTCTCTGCTGATATTAACTAGGTAAGACAAGAGGTGACTTGTACAACCAGCCTCTGCTGTTCCACACTCTTTCCTACAGCAGTTCTTCAACCTGTCACTGTGTATAAAAAGTCCTCGGAGAGCAATAGCATTAGCACTCCTTGTGCTTTATGCACAACAGAGACAACTAGAAATGATGAGTTTATTTTGTAAATTTAATTTAGGAGGTTTTTACACTGTGTGCACACATCCTTTCCTGAAAGTCATAGGCAAAGTATTAGATTTCTTTCAGGCCCAACTAAATACAGTTTTTGCTAAAACCCAGTTGAAAAATGTGCATATTTAAGAGTAAAAGCACATTAGAGGAAACTCCAGTGTTGAGTTCATTGTCTATGGAAGTAGTTTAGACTTGCACAGAGTTATATGAGTGATTAAAAACTAATCCAGCTGCTGGGATCTATCTTTAACCATATTTTTCCCTGCACATGAATAATACTACCAGGATGTAAAACAATAAAAATATTTGTACTTTAATATACCATAATAATTAAGACCATTGGTTTTAGAATTAAAAAACAAAAACTGGATTTAAATTCCTGTTCCACCATTTATTAACATAATGTCTTTAATAAATTACTTAATTATCAACCTCAACTTTCACATTTGTAATGTGGAAATAATAAATGTTACTACCTTACAGAATTATTGTGGGAATTAGATAAAATATTTATAAAACTGCTAGTCCAGTGCCTTTTGTACATTAAGCACTGATTCCTGAAAGCTTCTTGGATTAAGGCAAGGAGAAATGAGTTTAAGAAAAATCATCCCAGAGCACTCGTATGACCCAGTCACCATCAGCAAGCATTTATTAAAAAATGAAGGAAGGGGTGTCTGTCCATTTAGAACAAAGCAAGCTACAGATCCACATCTCCCAAGGCTGTCAAAACAGAAGTTCTGTCTGGTTTCTCATGATCACATTTCCACCTAAGACCCAAACAAAGAAGGAAAGACATGAGGGGGAAGATAGAGAAGTATAATCATTATTGGATTAATTGTTTTATACTACTTTTGACAGCAATGTGTAGACTCAAAACAAGACTAGTTCTGCTTAAGCAGGAAAAAAATATTTCAAAATCTAAATCCAAATGTAGAAGATGCATTTTACTTCTTCTGACCAAAACAAAAGAAGTATTAAAAAAAAATTATGTATTTTCCTTACTCTGATGCCTAATTTCCCTTTACAAAACCACCTTGGTAATGCTCAACAGACATTAGATAGTATTAATTATTAACAATAATTGACTATCTCTGTAAATTTTACCATACAGTGTGACAGTATGAAATTCAGGTAGCCTTATGAGTAAAGGTATTTGGTTTTGGTCTGAAGGATTCATTTCATACAAACAATAGTATGGGTTGAGCATTGCTTCTACTACCTTACACTGAGTTTGCATGAATTAATTATAGAACGACTGTCTACTAGTACTGAAGTCTCTAAAATATGCCTTCTAAATCATTACAATTTTTTAAAATACTTATGATTTTGGAATTGCTTCTGTCTTACTCCCCCTATTCTTAAGCTCTGTAATGTTTTCACTCCTTGATGTAAGACAACCAGACTCTTGTTATTCCTGAAGAAACATAAAAAGGGAAAAAATATCAGCAACAGGGACAAAACCATAGTAATGCTAAAGGCCAAAATAATTTAATATTCTCCTGAGAAGCTACTACATTAGCACTGTGAAAATAATCCTATTTTACTCAAATACTTCAGAGGTATTTTTGTAATCTTTCTGTTCCATGTATGCAGATTCTTCCTCCAACTACTATTTACTGAGGGCCTACCAGGCAGAACACTGACATGAGCTCACCAACAGGGACAGTAACATGGCTCACTCAGGCCCAAGCTTTATACCCACAGTTTAGTTAACTTGGAACATCCTCCTCTTCCAAGGTAATTCCAGTTTGTATTCAAGACTCAACTTAGATATTACCTTTTCCTTGAAAACATACCTCACCCTTCTCAGTTCCCCTATAATGTTCCATATAAGCGTATAGCATAACATTATGATAGTTTCATCATCAACTAGGCTTTGACTAGTTTCCCCAAATAATAAAAATTCCTTGAGAATAGAATGAGATATCCATCATTTTATCTCCAGCTCCAAGCATAGTGCCTGGTATATAGTGAACACACAATTCAAGTTTATGAACAGATGAATTAATGAATGAGTAAAGGAGCTTCAGTGACAAATAAGCCATACCAATATGGTATAAACATATATCACAGAAACAAACATTCATGAGCATCACTACTTACTTTCAGAAGCTTTTCATCTTTTCACAATTTTATTTTAAAAAGTTGTCCTATGGCAGAAACTTTGAGCATTTATCAACTTCATGATAACTGTAAAGTCAATAACCAATATTTTTAGAGCACCCATAAAAATGAGGTTAACAAAAGAGAAAAACTTAAGGATGGCCAGTCAGAAAAGAGAAACTAGAAGAAAATGAGTTCTGCTCTACCTGAGTTAGTGGTAATACGTGTCTCCAATCAATTTCCCTTTCCTCAAAGCCAAGGCTCTCCTTCTGTCATTATGCTTACTAAAGGCTTGATAGTTGGCTGGTTAATGAATGATCCTTACACAGCACCCACACAAGCATTGTTAATCCTTTACTCTTAAGGCCTTTACCAGTATACACAGTAAACAGGTTTGGTCTCCTGGGAATACTTTTTAATCTCTTCTATTTCATATTCATATTCTATGTTAGGAGAAACATTTACTCCTATTGGGCATACCCAACATGTTTCTAGGTCATCACTAAGTCTTGCTTAGAAACTAACACTAAATATAAGAAACACTAATCTTGAGAACCTATAGTCTTATTATTCTTTATAAGTTTCCCAAAAATTAATCAAATAATTCATTCCTAAAGAATGCACCATGTACCTGCAGGACTATCACTCTATGGGTGTTCCAAAAGAAAGAAGAAAGCATTCTCCCTTACTTCAAGGAGTTTCCATTCTTATAATGTTCCTCTGAGTTGTAAAATCATAAAATTGACTGCTTTTCTCAAATCCACTCATTATATTTCAATAAGAACTAATGAAAGGAAGATTTTATTTTTATGGAACAGCCACTTATTTTTTTTTTTCCCCTCGTTTTACTATCTCGTCTAATGACTCTCAACCCACCTTGAAATTTATGTGACAGTGTTGGCTGCTTGACCTGAGCATCTGCTCTGTCAGTGCTTCACCACGTACCCTGATCCTGCGTGAGACAGTGATGAATTCTGTCTGAGATTCGAGGGAAGATAGGCGATTTAAAAATATATATTTTCCTGTGTTCTCACATTCTTCTGAGAAGTCTTTCATTCTATTTCTGAGTGGAGTTGATTGATTCTGAACTAGTTTAAACTCAAGGTCTAGAGCAACAACCTGAGAAAAAAATGATAGAGATATATTTAAAAAGTGCCTTGGTTTTATTTTCTGATTCATTCAATAGAAAAGCTCTTTTATGGATAATAGTTCTTTTTGTAAGCTGTAGTACTCTTGGTTACTACTGGAGTGAAGCGTTACAAAGGAGAAAAACTGGTGAAATGCTGACAATTTAATACAAACTAAATATAAAAGAAGAAGGGAATATTGAACAGGAAAGATTCAGGCTTTATCTGTAGTATTTCTGTGGTTCTTCTTTCTCTCTTTTTCTCTCTGTATGAGTGCATATGTTTTGCTTACTTAGCTCAATAAGTGAAGTTAAAGCTTCAACTGTCAGTAGTGAGTAAATAACAGATATACATAGAGAACTTAAAAAAGAAAATCTGACCTTGAATAAAGGTAACAAAAAGGTAAAGTTTTCTGCCTGTTTCTGCAATTAAAGTACTTCTGCACTACTGTTCAGTGAAATCACTAGCCGATATAAATGTTAAGAACCTCCTTAGAAGATCTCCCTTATCTTCCTGATGCCTTGAAACCCCATTAAAAAGCTTCTTTTTCCTTTGAGGCTTTAATCCTCATATATATATACATATACATATACATATACATATACATATACATATACATATACATATACATATACATATACATATACATATATATACGAGGATATGTATATATATATATATACACACACACACACACCTCACCTTGGAGGTGTAAAATATCAAGGTATGAGTTATTTCCAATTCAATACTTATGTTTCTGAGGAGCTCAGACTATAGAATGCCTTTGAGAATATCTCATATAGTAATGGGGACTGTGGTTGGAAGACAAAGATTTTTAATCCATCAAATACTCCTGATGTAGCAGCATATTATGCTTGTTAGAAAGCGTGATAGGAAATTATAATAGTCTTTGGACTCTCTGTATACTGTAGTTTGTATACTGAGGTAATTTAGGATATATTTTTTTTAAAGCACACTTTTCAGCAATAAAGCACTAACTCTTTGAGACCTATTCATTAGCTATCTTATTTATTGCTACCCAACACAGTGGAAAATGCCTTGATTTATGTATTTGAAGAATGTTCTATGTATCTATATTTTTCTCTTCTTTATGATCACCCAAACTGATGTCAGATGTCATGGAACTCAAGTGCCTATAGTACAATGACTGTCAATGCTTCTTAAGACAATTATTGTCCTAGCACATGGATATAGAAGCTTAATTACTGTAACATTTTTTATGTCAGTAATCTCCTGTTCTTAAGAGAGCTCTCTATGAACCACTTTGTTTTACAGAGCACCCACCACCATCACCACCACCTTCTTCTCCTGAATTTCAAATCTCTCACCTCTTAATGAGAACTCACAGCAAGTTTTTCAGAACAAAAATTTTTGGAGATTCCAGAAGAAATAGTGCTTCATTCATTTATTTGACAAATAATGTTTGTGTCTACTATTCATAATGGAATTACCAAGGATATTTTTGAGAAATATTACCTATCACAGGTCCTAATGCTATACCTTCTTTCTATTTAAAGTGGACCTTTTCCCCAATCAATCTCTATTTCCTTAGCCTGTTTTTATTTTTTTCTTCATGGTATTTATCACCGCTTGCTATGTACTGAATTGTGTCTCCCAAAGTTCCATGTATTAGAAACTTCACCACCATTGTGGCACTGTTAAGAGAATGGAAGTTCCTGAAAGGGCATTGAAAAGGTTACAGATTGTGAGGACCATGCCGTAGTGAATAGATTATTCCACTGATGATTTAATGGTGGTTATGGGCTTGGTTCTGAGGGCTTTAAAAGAAGAGTGCATGAGAAACCCTCTCTCTACTTTGCCATTCTCACTATGTGACACCTTACACCTCTGAATAGAGTCGCCAACAAGAACAAGGCCCTCACCAGTTCCCTGGGCTTTGGACTTCCCAGCTTCCAAACTGTAAGCAATAACATTGTTTCTTTGCAAATTACCCAGTTTCAGGTATTTGTTATAAGAAACAGAAACATACTAATATACCACTTGAAATTATGTCATGCATTTATTTTTGTATTGTCTATCTCTCTGCATTAGAATATAAGCTCCATGAGGATGAAGACCTTGTTTTGTTCATTGCTTTATCCTCAGTACCTAGAACCATGCTTAGGTCATTGTAGGCACTTGATAAACACTTGTTAAATGACTGGTCCAATCAATTAACTAATTAGTCTCAGTTCATATACTACCCAGTTCTTCACCATACCATGTATAGAGAGGCTGTGTTACAAATGGAATCATGTCACGGCCCACAGGTCTATTGGGACTGAATGAAGGCTCAGAACCAGTGTTAGAGGCCTGCTGTCATGAAGACAAAGAAATACCTATATAGATTCTTCTTGGCCGTTTTAAACTCTGTTGCTTTGTAGAGACACAATTATTTTATTGATACTCAATAAAAAATCCATTGCTCTTAATTTAGGCTTGCTTGTAGCTAATGACTTAAAGGTAAAAATTTTCATTGCCAATTATCAAGTACTGTAGCATATTTACATCTCTATGTGTTGACACCTTAAAAAAAATGGGGTCTCATTATAATCGACATTTAGTAAGGCTGCAGGGTTTTGAAGCAAGCACCATTAAAAATATAAAACCACACAGAGGGTTTTTAATCATTTACAATGAAAAAGTGTGCATGGATGAATTCTTAATGAATCTATGACTACAGGGTTGTGCCAACCACAACTGTGGCAGCAATGATTGAAATGCTTTACAGAACTCTTAGAACACCTCCCAGCCTTGTTCTCTGTTACGGTCCATAGTGTACAACAAGAAAACAGGGACCCCAGCAGCCAGAGGAAAGGGGATGTTTTCAAGGAAAATGAGACATTTTATGCATGAAAGGTATTATCTGCACAATTGAATAGAATGCAGTCAATGTTTTAAACAGTTCATTTTGATCATTACTGTCAGTTTTGTTTTTGTTTATTCAAAGAAAAGACATGAACTAGAGATTTAAAGCAAAAGATGATTTTGTTCAAAACTAACTCTAAATCTTAGAAATGTGCCTGGAAAATTGTTTTAAAAAAAAAGATAAAAGCACAAAGAGACTGCCATCACCCCATATACTAACCGTACACTAATCTGAGTAGACTAAGTATGATCTCTGAGTTGTATGAGCAGCCACAAGCCTCCCCCGCATTTCTATCTCGCTCACTTCCTGCCAAAACCTAACTACCATGGGATAAGGCGGGGGAAGTGCTAAACATGATGGTTAAAAAAAGGAGAACAGATTTAAATTAGGGTTGCATCAAATGGTCTTAAAACTTACAATGAGTAGATGATTTCTAAGATGTGAAAATTTTTCCATACTATTATAATAACAAAACTTAGTGTGGTTAATGCAAATGAACAGGAACATGTCAGTTCTTATTGTTTGCAATTCAATGAAGCAGCAACAACTAACAGATAGAAAGCACTGAAGTGGGTGTTGAAAAGCTGAATTCTAACAACACACGACTTTCTCTTCTAACCATTTCACATGTTTGTGCTTTAGCATCTCTTTTCTAAAGATAGAGAAGTTAAACCTTTTCTATGAGTAATCTAAGAATATACTATAGAGACAAAGGTTTCAGCTATAGTATTTTAAGTATTATTGATCTTGATAACACAATGATAGCCAATATAAATTTCCCCTGATACCTGTTGCAAGAGAATAATAAAAAATCTAATAATTAAGGAAATCAATCTTGGTTCTTTCAACTAGGTCAAACATGAAAAGTACAATTATAATGTAAGCAAACAATGAATGGCCCAAAAGTTTTAAGTCATTTTAAGTCTATTCTATATATTACATGAGTGTAATGAGAGAGAAATGTACATATTCATTCTTTTACTATCAACTTCCTGCCAAAGTGGCAAGTCTGGTGCTAATTTGTAGCATGAATCAGAAGTGATAGAGAAAGAAGAAAACTAACTTTTGGTAAGTGCCAGTCACTGGTGGTATAGGACTCATACATGAGAATATTTCAAAAAGTTCATGGAAAAAATAGAATTAAAAGATAATATGAATCTTTTCATGAACTTTTTGAAGTACCCTGTATGCTAAATTGTTTGATCTTCATAATAATCTTATGAGTCAAGTGATTTTACTGATGAGAAAATAAAGGTCAAACTTTATTTTTACCCAGTGTCATACAACTAGTAGTAAAAAAACCAGCATTTTGAACCTCTGTCTGCCTACCTCTAAAACTTTGGCTCTTTCCACCACCTTCTGCAATCTTTCCTAAGGATTTCATAAACTCCTTTATATTTTCTCAGGAGGGGTGTTCCCGAGCAAAGGAACAATCTTCTCCACTCTGTGTTCCTCTCCTGCTTCTGGGTCCTCCTTGTCACCCAATCTTGAACTAGCTTCATGTTTCCATTCCACAGCCCTACGCTGCTGTATCACATCCAGGACTATCCCGCTCAAGCATTGCTACTTGGCCTGTTCCCAGCTGTTACTCATAATTCCCAACAAAGAGTCCTGTTGTAAATCCCACTAGGGCTTTTTAGGTGGTTAATTTGTTAACTCCTATTAAAGGAATTCATACTAAATTATTTATGAGAACTTGATTAAATATCACTCCTAGGGCCTTTTGCCTTTTAAAAGGGAATTCTGAAGATTCTTTCATTCATTCATACCTTGAACAAACAAGTATTGGGTACCTGCTACTTGCAGATGCCAACTATGGCGAATTGAAAAATGAATTCAACATACACTGTCTCTGCCCTCAAAGAGACTACAGCGTAGTCCAACAGAAGAGATTATGATCCTAAGTAAATTAAATACTACTATAGCAAGTGGAAACATTTTCAAAGTGTAGACCTTTGGCCAGTAGCATCAGCATTACCTGGGAACTTGTTAAAATGAGAACTTTCTGGCCCTACTCCCATACTTACTGAATCAAGAACTTTGGGGCTGGGACCCAGCAACCTGTATTTTAACAAGTTTTGAGTGATTCTGATGCAGACTAAAGTTTGAAGACCTTTAGTGTAGTGTAAAATTACAGCTTCTAGTTCCAGACTTACTAAATTTCAATTCTTGCTCTACCATCTCCTGATTGTATGACTCTGGTCAAGTCATTCAAATTCTATGTGTCTGTTTTCTTCTTTGTAAAATGAGGATGATGATAATAATAGTACCCATCTGCTATGATTGCTGTAAGGATTAAATTAGTTAATAGATGTCAACCACTAGAACAGTGCCTGACACATTGTCAGCACTAAATGAATGTGCTTTGATTTTGTTACAAGGCACAAATAGCTGTTGAAAATACCACATTTTGTTTTAAGGTCTAAATAACTCTTAAAGTTATTTAAATGCCCTTGAAAACTCTAAAACATAGTTACTTAAGGACCAGAAGACTTTTATTCAGAAAGCTAAGTTTTATTTTTTAAGAAATAGATGACACAATATCTTAACTAAAGAGATGGATGTTTAAGGCAGAAATGTTTAGTAATATGGACAATTAAGGGGAATTTTTTTTAAGTAAAGAAGATCTGCTAGCTCATTAGCCATACGTGTAGATAGATATTTACTGCATTATTGCTTCTCAGGACTCAAAGTGACCAGCAATTAACTCTGCGTCAAAGTGTGATATTATTTGTTTAAAATTTGATTAATAATATTTGAGAGTTTAATTATAAAAATGATAATTTCTTGGGAGAGACATCTGGTCCTATAAGCATAATTACTGCATTTGGGACTCTTGCAATTTGGGGAATTACATTGTTCTGCTCTGTCTTGAATTTTATCTGATGTTTTACTAAAAAATAAAATAAAACTTGTTTAAAAAGAGAAGAAAATAGTATCACAATCTGAGATTCAGTTTGTTATCACTTTCTGCTTTCCATGAATTGGGGTAACAAGAGCATCCCTCCGTGCTCCCCGCTCCCCTAAGTCTGCCAAGCAATTAGCATCTCTTAACATTTCTAGGCAGCTGCCTAATGAAATGCTTGTTTCTCCGGAAAGTCATTTTGCATATAAAACTGTCTGATCCTCTGAAACTAACAAAGGTATTTTCAGTCCAAAAGACACCCTGACATTGCCAAAACAAATGTTCAGATATTAAAAACTCCTTCCAAAATTTACATTAGGCCTATCTATAGAATATTAGTTAAGGCAGGTTGACCGTTAAAAAACAAAATAGAATCTATAAAGATTTTTTTCTCACTTTCAAAATATCTTCATTCTTTAGTCTTTTAGCATGTTATGAATTCCCGGGTACATTTCTTCATTTACTTTCTGAAATGATACCTTAGAGAGAAATCAGAACTATGAAAAGAATGTAAATGAGAAAAAAAAGGTGCCATTTAAGCTTTTTCCAGCTTTTCTTATCTCCATTGTTTTATAGCTAGTATACCTGTGCCTTGTTCTTTGGGCTTGCGAAGATGAACAGATTTCTGCCCACTCTCAAGAAAGGTTCTTTTCTAAGTATATAGAGTTCCATTTTCAGGACACAAGTTCAATTCTCTTATCTTCTTATTTATGCATGCCAGCCTAAAAAGGTTTAGGGCTTAACTATGAGAAAATACAAGTCACTGCTGTAGCAAGATGCAGCATTCTGACTCTCCTACCTTGACTGCAGGCACAATTAAGCTAAAAGCTTTTGGCTTAGCCTTTTTTCATTAGTTGCACGTGTACTTGTAAGTTTTTGCAAAATGTGGCAAGGATGGGGATTTCTTAGAGGTTAGGGCAAAGAATCATTCACTGTAGTGATTGTCAGGATGTATTAAGGTTGTAGAAAGTATGTCTTGACAACTGATAGCACACTAGAGTTATCATCAAGGCCCAGAACCAGGAATAATCTGATGTTTGGAAAAGGTTAAAAAGACAGAACTATTGCTGCTGTCCATACAAGAGCAGTAGGATCTTCCTAGGATCAGAGCAAAGAGATCTGTCTCATAGTCTGTGCTGTAATCAGACTATGACACATTCAATGTCAGATGGAAAATTTTTCCAATTCCCCACCTGCTCACAGATACCAATCTTGTCATAAACACAGGGCCAAGTAAAGTGAATTGTGTTGTAACTTCTAGCACAGACTGTTGTAACTGTTATACCCCAAAGGTAAAGAGACCTTAAACCAAAAACCTTAAAAGAGAGAGAGAGAACTAATCAAGAAATGGATCAAGATTGGATATGAATCCCAGAATCTTCAGTTTTAAGACAAAGGATGCTTGTGCTTGAACTGGATTGAGCTGTGTTTTAGTGACAGAAGAAAATAGGAATCCTGAGTTTTAATGTAAAAAATTTCAGGCTGACCACCGTTCTCTTGATTCAATGCATTCATCAAAAAGAACTGATTTTTAATTATTTTATTTATATCCTACTATATAGAGAAATCTAAAGGCAAAATTTCTCTATATAGCAACATATAAGTATATTGCACAACACACACACACACACACACACACACACGCACATGACTTATTGTCTTGATTTTGTCCTTTTCAAATGAACTAAAAGCTTCAGAACTTGTCAAAAGGTCTTGAGACTTTTGATACTACACACAAAACCTGACATACAATTTACTCAAAATGTCTCAGCTGGAAATTTTCTTGGACTCTATTGGTTTGTATTGAATGGAATATTCCCAAGTGGTTGTAGTCTTTGAAATGGCTCAATCTGGAATCTTAGGAAGCAAATTCCAAGAGCAAAGAAAGTTTTGTAGCATGGTATTGTAGAGGAAGAAAGGTATTATTTGCTTCAGCTAAAAATAATTATTAGCTAGGAGTTAACCATGTTGGTCTTCTGTTTAATATCAGTATTGTCTTATCCCTCTAAAATTTCAGGGAGAAAAAAAGGCAACAACTGGCATATTTAAGCCACTATATTACACAAAGTACTGTCCTACATATAACCAAATTCCTCCCCCAACTCAAAACAAGACATTTTATGAAAGCCTCAAATTGGCAGATGTAAACCTTTTACATGTTTTTAACTATTGTTTATATCCATACATGTTTTTTTCAGCAAATATTTTGTATAGTGGTAGAAAAAAATGACAATTTCTAGGTCTTTTTGAAGAGTGTTAAAAATTGAAGTGTTTTTTTCTGTGCATTTAATTTTGCAATTAATAAGTCATACAGAAGGAATATTTATTAGACCTAATTTATTTTGTTTTACCATAGCCCTAAACAACATTCCATACATCATATACTTAGCAACTGAATTACACCTGCAGGTGCCAAAGCTACCAATGGATTCAGCCAAAACATTAAATAAGCAGTCTCTGAAGTCAAATAATGAATAAAACAGGTTGACATTGATCAGTCAATTTAGTCAAAATAGTCCATCTGGAACATAAAAACACAATTAAAAAATAAAGTAGAAGAGGACGGAAAAAAGATTATTTAGAATGGATCTAGTATTTTGTACTTTCAAATAATTTATTATAAATTAGCATTTTTAACATGGTTTTGCCATTCTAAGACTTCTCTCTTCTTGAGAAAACCAGTTGTGCTGTAAACCCAGTAAATACGGGGCAAGTAGCATTGACGGAATAAGACATAAACACCAGTTCAACTGTGTCTACATGCAAGCAGTAGAAACCAACCAGAGCAGTACAAGCGCACACCTTAAGGGTTACCTCTGCCAGGTGTCATCATCAATACAGACCACTACTGCTCTTTCTATCCTAGGGTGATCTGTATCGATTGTGGAGGCCAATAGAATCCAAATCCACAGGCAGAATCTACTGTGTTATTGCCCATTTCTCTCCTGCTGTGAGCGTGAGTATCACTAATTAAACTTGGCAGTCTTATCAGTTCTTGTACTGTAGCTCATCCTAGAATCTATTCATACATGGAATTATATAAATTAACCCATTAGTCCTGAAGGGAATGCCAAAGAGAGTAGTGGTTTAAGAAATAATATTATTGAAGAAAGCAAATTTGTATAAAGTTTTTACCTCAAGTCTGGCTCCTTCACAATGTGGGAAAAGGCCATATACTCAAAATACAACCACTTACAATGGCCCAAGTAAATGAATGGTCATTCTTGTTGATTATTTAATCCAGAGAAAAATGCTGTGAGATATTAGATGAAGATCATGTCTCATTATTATTATCATCTCCATTTACCAATGAAAAATTGAGGCACGAATGGGTTAGTAAATGGTTAATAACAAGTAAATAACTTGTTAAGGTCATCCAACTGGTTGGTTGCAAAGAAAGGATTTGAACACAGGTATCTTCACTCCTATCCTCAAAGCCTTTCTTGCAAGACAGCACTTTTAAGTGAGTAGTAATGACAAGATGTACCAAAAGGGACCCAAAATTAGAGAGGCTGTGTGGTATACTCATACTGAACATATTTTGCCTCCCAACAAATACTAAACTTCCTTTCCTTAAAAAGGAAATAAAAAATTGGTTCTGGTTTAAATTGGCCCTATACTTCCAGGAAGACTGAGTCAGTCACCAACTCCAGAGGGTACATTTATGTTAGACTACACAAAGTGCTGACAAACGATGGCCCTCAGGTGGCCCTCAGCCACTGCTTGTTTCTGGGAAAAAAAGAAAAGTTTTATTATGACACAACCACGTCCATTTATTACTGTTTCTGAGTGCTTTTGAACTACAGTGAATAACTGCAATATAAACTGTATGCCCCCACAAAGCCTAAAAGACTTACTATTCAGCTCTTTACAGCAAAACTTTGTCAGCCCCTAATCTAAGCCAATCATAGTAGTTCCATTTCCCTTACTCCGATTGGTTTAAATATGGCAGATGATACTTTTCTTGCCAATGAGATGTTTGGGGAAGTCTATTGTGTGTAGGATAGAAGCACATGGGAAAGCGTACTCTTCAAAAGAAAAATAAGCAAGAGGCGTTTTCTCTTTTAGCCTTTAAATATTGCTGTATGGGGACATGATGCAAGGGCTTTGTTATGGATGGAATTGTGTCCCCCTTAAAAACTATATGTAAAAGCCTTAACCCCCATACATCAGTATATAACTTTATTAGAAATAGAGTCATTGCAGATGTAATTAGTTAAGACGAGGGCATACTGGAGTAGAACTGGCCCCTGGTCCAATATGTCTGGTATCCTTATAAGAAGATGGCCATGTGAAGACACAGGAAAAACATTACATGAAGATGAAAGCAGAGATTGAAACGATACATCTGCAAGCCAAGGAATGCCAAAGATTGCCAGCAAACCACTGGAAGCTGGGAGAGAGGCATGGAACAGATTCTCCTACATATCCCTCAGAAGGAACCAACCCTGGCCACACCTTGATTTCAGACTTCCAGCCTCCAGAACTGTGAGACAACAAATTTCTGTTGTTTAAGCCACCCAGTCTGTGGTACTTTGTTATAGAAGCCTTAGGAAACTAACACAAGGTTGCTGCAGTAAACCTACATTCATAAGGAGAGGAGGCTGAAGACAAAAGGATAATACTGAGGATGACAGGACATAGATGGAAAGATGGTACAAACCTAAGTCACTGGGGAAGATGCTGACCCACTGAGTTAACCAATCCTAAAACTGCTCCTCTGGATTCTTATCTGGGATAATAAATCATCTTATTGCTTAAGCAATTTTGCACATTGTCCTCTGTTACTTGCAACCAAATGCATCATAAATAATATATACCACAAAGCCTGTATTTTCCAGGGAAATGTTGATTTCATATATTTTATTTCACTGTTTACATAAGCACAGTCATAATTATTAGGGATTATTTTCTCCTCTTTTGCTCAAAAAAGAAGATGATTATAGCAATACTGATGCTTTGAAGAAGGTAGAAATGAAGAGAAGGCTTTAGAGACAGAGGGCAAGGCAGTAATGCACAGAGCCATAGACAGCAAGGTAGTCAGGCTGCTGAGTAGTTAAGAGCAATACCAGCAATGACAATCCAGTCTTCAGTTATGAGATAGGATGAAACAGAGGAGCAAATGTTCAAAGGAGAGTAGATTTGTTGTCAAAATTAAGACTTCTCTAGTGATGGCAACTAGATGGCAAAAGAATTTTAAATCTAACAATAGATAAAAAGTTAACTCATTAAACAACATAAACTAGCAAGACTTTAAGAGCAAATATTAGGAGAAGACCTTCTAGCTATCTGTGCACATTTTACTATACACATTTGCATGCATATTAAGGAACAGCAAGCATTATGCATTAACAGGAAAGATCTCTATGGAGAAAATGTCAATAACAACCAAATTTTATATGAATAAATATTCTCTACCTCAATCCCCAAACCCTAAAACTTCATAAGTCAGTGATTTTCATGACTGTGACTTTAAGGGGAAAGTCAGGATTCTAAATTCATATTTGTAAAGCTTTCAGAAACAATACATTCCACACCCCCACTTACTACCCACCCCCAGACTCAGAATCACATCTATAGTCAGGATTGATAGTGGTTTATCGTATACTTCAGGTGTACAGAGCAGACGATGCCACAGAACCGTTAAGCACTATCTTTAGCTGAAAATGAGATGTTTCTCAAACTACTCTCAAAAATGACTTAATGCCTAAGGTGTGGACAATAATCTGATTTATAAATTTATATCCCTTGATGATGATTCAGAGTGTATGATACATATAAAGAAATAAAAAGAAAGCCTTCCTTTTACTTTACATATTTTTCATATTGCATACTCATTTTTACTTATTTTTCAAAAGTTGACATTTCTTCTAACCCCACATAACTCAGCAAGCATTTCTACACACCACGGCCTTGCTAAAAAAAGGTAACAATGTCTCTTGACTTCATAAGGCATTGCCCTGACAAGTCACTAAACTACCAAACTTATCTTGAAAAAAAAAGTAATTTATACATAGAATTAAGATTTGACGGAGAACTTACCACTCCCTATGCATTTCTGTAGTCAGTTTATAAGAACAGACCCTTATCCCTTTAATTCTTGAATTACTCAGCTGATTTAGTATTCCTACCCTAAATTTCTGTAGTTGCCAAACCACTCTTTTTAAAATGTGATATGGTTCCTTATTGTATTTCTATATAAAATCCAAACGCCCAATCCTCTATTCATTTCAGTAATGTCACACCTCAGTTCTTTGTACCTCATTTTTTTCACTCCAACCAAAACAATTATGCTGATTCTCTAAATCATATTTGTGTATTTTTTCTGTTCCCTCTTTTCTTTTTTTTTTAGTTTAACATTTTTTGTATGTATTTGTGGGGCACGGTGTGTCGTTTCAATGTATGCATATAGTGGATAACGATTCACTTAGGGAAGATAGCATAGTTCTGTTACCTCTTTTCATGCTGCCAATAAAGGCTTTCCTATCCAGGGAAATCTAGGTAATCTCCATCAAGACCTACTAAAAACTCATCTGCTTCTGGAGGCCTTCTCCAATATGGCAGTTCAACTTTGATATCCATCCATCTATCTGTCATCATCTGTCTATCTCTCTGTTTCTTCAGAGGCTGGCTATAACAACACATTTACTAGGATACTTTCTGTCTTCAAATTCTTGTCCAGTGTATACATTTTGTTGTAATCTTTGTGCTAGATTGGAAACCCGTCAAGGGCAGGAATCTTACATTCTCTTCTTTCGTGTTGATCTCAATCCCTGTCAGCTCCACAAAAGACTTTTTGAATGTATGCTGAGTGTCTGACCACTTAAGCCTGCTTTCTTTCATCTAGTGTACTAAGCCCATCAGCAGCTGGTTGATCATGCTAATTTGGAAAGCTGCTCCGATGTATACAGTAAGTGATACATTTCATGTTTGGTGACTAACTGTTCCCATTTTAAGATTCTAAAGTGCAGCATAAAAATAGCATATGACAAGGCTGTCCATCTGGAAGTAGCGCTCTGTGCATTACAAAGTGAGAAGACACTAAATCCTGAAGAGGACTCAAATTGGAGAGACCAGTGAAGTGTTTTGCCAACAGAAAAGGAAGATGATTACTTTGCTCAAACTGTGTCATGTTGCCAAGTATAGGAATCCAGCTGTTGTGTGAGATTTATATTCATTTCACTTAACTATAAATGCATCATGCATCATTTTTCTTTAATTACTCAGATTAGCTGGGTAGGTGTAGGTGATGCACTGAGGTCTGAGCGTAATCAAAATTTGCTACTGTGATAAAGTAAAAGAAAAATATTTTTGTAGTCAATGGAGGAAAAAAGTATGTTTATGTTAAAAAATAAGATCTTGTCACTGCAACAATCTAATTAGCATTAAAATCTCCTTAGTTAGCCAGGACTGAGAATCTTCCAATTACAGATAATGTGATTTTGTAGAAGAAATCTATACCATTTTTTTTACACTCTTAATTACTTTTCTATTTTGTGCCCTCATATTCAGGGCATTCTTACGGGCAGCTTTATCCTCTATAAGCATGCCTGCATTGCTCTTTTTTCAGATGTCTGAAAAGCCTTCAATTTCCTGAATTTTGACATCAGAAGTTCTGGCCAGATTTTCAACTCTCCTATCAACTTTCTCCACCACCCAGACATAATTCAGTTCTTAAATGAGTTTTCTGTCCAGTTTTTTCTGTTAAATACTTTTAAGATTTTTCTCAAAATGTTCCATATTCTCAAAGTAGCCCTGTTCCATCCATCTAATTTGGAAACAATTTTTTATATCTAATTGTAAACCTTTGCTGGCTTTTTAAACTCAGTTCTATATCCTAGTGGTAGGATGCTTCACCAGCATGTTGCATGTCAGCTTATGCTCACCAAATATTTTCATTAACTGTATTTAATATCTGTACACATATACATGTGTTTCAGTCATCAATAAATGGGTGATAAATAAAATACAACTGTTTTACTCTGATGTTCATTAAATTACAATTTTATTGAAAAAAAAGGACTATATTACATAATCCTGGTGTCGTGTAAATCCTGTTAGCACCTTGTCTTGGTCTGTTTTTCTGTTGCTATAATAGAATAACTGAGACTGGATAATTTATAAGGAAAAAAATGTATTTCTTACAGTTCTATAGTCAGGGAAGTCCAAGGTCAAGGTGAGAGCCTTCTTGCTGGTGGGGACTCTGCAGAGTCCTGACTCAAGGTGCTGTAGGACATCACATGGTGAGAAGGTTCACAAAAGGCAACCAAACTGGCTTTTATTACAAACCCAGTCCAGAGATAACTGACTCCCTCAATAATCCACTAATCCATTAATCTATGAATTCATTATCCATGAATGGATTAACTCATTCATGAGGGCAGAGCCCTCATGACCCAGTTACCTCCCAAAGGTCCCACCTCTCAACACTGCTGTACTGGGGACCAAACTTCCAACACAAACTTTTGGGGGACACATTCAAATCATAACACACCTAGAATAATGTCACATACAAAGTAGGTAATAATGATCATAGCGATTAATGTAAGGTAATGTTCTTCCATTGTTATTCTCCCTCAGTTTTCCTTACAAGCTTTATAACCTTTCACAAGTGCACAGTTCCTGCTGAAATCCCAGATTTTGACCCCTTCAAATGGCTCAAGAATAATTGTCCTATTAGTCATTATTATGTAGCCCATCAGCATAAGTATAGTACTTCACAATCATTTATGATTTTTATTAATCCTTATAATTGCCATATGGCATTGAAATGCCTCAGCTGCTTACTATGAAAAGCACCATAATGAGCTTTCCCTCCTCCTTCCCACTTTGATTCTTGTGAATTCTCTAAGTTTCTTAAACTTACAGCCTTCGTATAACAACATAACCTGTACTATCTTGCAGATGTAACCACTTACTTGCACTGTCTTAAACTAGCTTAAATTTCTTAAACCTTTGCCTTGAGTCCCAAGGTAGTGTTTCTCTAGGCCAAGTAAGTACATTAATTTAGAATTTGTGAATAACATAGCTTTTTAAGAAAAAGAATAAGACAGCAAGGTAAATACGTGTAACAGGATCTGCAGAATTATGGTTACTTTAAGTGATTATCTTCCTAATGACTGATCTGCAAGAGAGAAAAATGTTTTAAAATTTTTAAAAATTGGTCTGGATTTTAGTAATTCTCTCATTGAAGAAACAATGACCTGCATGCCATCAAATATGAAGAAAATAATTTAGCTAGTTAAGCATTCAGTGAGGATTCAACTGGGTCAGAGCAATTTCTTTTCTTATGTGGAGAAGTACTTTAAATTTTACAACAGGTCAGGATAGAAATATGGTTCAGTAAATACATAATTTGTTCATTCACTATGTCTCTAAATGAGAGAACAGATAAAGCTCTTAAGTTCTAGGTGCTTTTTCTGAAGGTATGAAGTGCGTGCTCTCTCTCGCTCTGTGTGTGTTTGTGTGTGTGTGTAAGTATACATATTAAACATTTCATTTCCCAACTCAGGAAGCAGTAGTACTGAGACATTTTTGAATGTCTCTGCATTGAACACAATTATAATCATAGACAAAATATACTACAAGAATATGACATAATATTTCTCCCTTTATTTTACAAGACCATATTTGTGTTTGTGTGTTCTCTCTTTTTAAAAATTTCTTTGAGTTACCCGAAACATTAGAGAAAGTACTACTAGAGTTTCAAGCTCCTTTCATTTAATATAAGAATCGCATGACAAAAATGATTCCATAAATAAGAATGATTTTTAAACACGAATGTTTGAAGCTTTTAAAATAGAATTCGGGAGTGTAGTGTTGCTTAAGGGTCATACAAAATTCTACAGAGAGCAATATGACTTTGAGTGGGGAAAGAGGGATGTGCCACCTATGGCTTACAAATTGCTTTATCCTATTCTTCACATTTGCAAAACTCAAGAACAGCAATTCCTATTGGCTCAACAAGTTTAGGCGATTACCTTACAGATGCAGTAACACTGAAGAAAGTTCGGTTCAATTTCTGCAAGCAGTAGTCCAAATGAGAACTGCAAGCAAAGCAATGAGTAGTGATTTTTCTCCCCCAGTTCTTAATGCTGTAGGCAATGGATTCAATCCTAAGGGCCCTGCTATTGAGAAAAAGGAATACTGAGCAATGGGTAGTGATTTCAGTGAATGCTGCTGTAGGCACTGGTAAAGAGGAAATAATACAAATCAGAAGGAAAAATAAAGGGGCAACTGGGAATAATAAAATGTAAGTAAGCCTATTAGTAAAAAAAAATAATATTTTTGTAAAATGATAAATGCAGAGAAACAATTTTTTCTCTTGAGACACAAAAAGTTTTGAAAAGAAGATATCTGAGCTTTAGAGGGCTGGAAATGTTAATAATGTAGTTGGGGATATTGTTACTGGTTTGCTGATATTGCTGTTTTTAGCTTCAGATGGCTTTTGGGTAAGTAACAATCATCCATTTAAAATCTGTCAGCCCTGCTGACACTCTCTGATCACATTGCTTACTCAGACCAGGTGCTTCAGAAAAACCAGCTTTAAGTGGCAATAATGAAGCACCTTGGAGGGTCTATGTCTCAGCACAGATGTATGTAGTTTTGAAGTCTGTAATCTCTGGTGTGCTCAAATTTGAAAATTTAAAGCAAAGAGCAAATAGTTTTCTTGTGTAATGTTAATGTCTTTCTCTTCTTCTTTAGAAAATATGTGGACTTCAGTTGTAAGAAATGGATGTTATTTTCCCTGTATTATGGCACCATAGGAAAGATCTGTGAGGCAGAGAAGCTTTTATTCTCATTATACTGTATATGTGAAAGCACTAAGAAATATGAAATCCTTCACTGGTGCAGACTAAAAGATTTTCATTTCATCTGGAGGGGAAATGTGCCAAAGTGGCTGAAAATAATTCAAGTAATTGGCAAAGAGCTGTACTCTAAGGAGCCTTTTGGTGTAATTTGATTTTGTGCCTTTTAGGGGAGCAAGTGAGATGTGATTCTATCTGCCCCTGAGGGCCAAGGTATTTCAAACATTACAGAATCCTTAAGGCAGATGATAATGAACTACAGTGTCAAAAGACAATCTAAAATTATGATATCCTTAACAAATAATAATAATAATAAAGACAATGCTCAACTGAGTTAGAGAATGTACCTTGCCATAACCCTGAGAAAACAGTCTTACCTTAAGGCTAGATGTTTCTCTGCTTACAAAATCATAGAACTATTGATAAACTCCATAAGTGCTGCTAATAATAAAGGATAAAAAAACAGACTCAGTCAGAATCTGCCATATATGGATGGGCAACAATGACATTACAACACAATGATCCTACTTACGACGAGTCCCAGGGAAGCTTGTGAGGTAGCCAAGTTTGTGCTGGCACACTCCCACTGAAGTCCCCATCAGCATCCTTTCTTATTATGGTCTCTTTGCATATCTTGGATCTTCTTAATCTATAAACGGAGGATTATATTCATTTCCAATTTATTCCTCCTCTATTGCAAAGGAAAAGATGGCTTTATGTGCAACTTCTTCACTCTGGAATGTGCCAATTCCTTCAAAATAATTTCAGTAGTGGAATTTTAAGCATATTTAATACAAGAAATCCTTAAACATTTTTCTTTCTCTGGGACTTAAATGTAAGTCAGGCTCATGCAGAAATAAGCAGGATATTTGAGTTGCCATCCACTCCAAGACCTTGCAGGTCACTTGCAACTTCAGCATGGAGGATGCCTACTTCCTTTTCTCTGTTTACCCATAACATTAGGCAAGAGGAAGAAAAGGTTGTATGAGAAGCCTCCAGGACAAGGCCACATATTTGCAGCACAGGATATTAATATCTGGGCTCCGGAATACTCTTCTACCAGTACACCATACTAAATAGCAGGGGTCCTCAGTTATTCCCATAGCTTAGTGGTTCTCAGACTTCAGTTCACATCAAAATTACCTGAGGACTTGTTTAAATACAGATTTCTGGGGCCCAGCCCCAGAGTACCTTAATCAGTAGGTCCTAGGTGGGGATGGATATTTACATTTCTAACACATTCCCTGTGGGTTATGTGTTAACACTGCTCATCAAGGGACTGCCCAAAGTTCAATAGTCCCAACCTCATAACCATTTTATTTCCCATCTCCCCCAACACAGGACCATCCAGAAATGATGTGTGCAGTGTGAGGATCAGAAGTTGCAGTAGATGTCTTCTAAGAACCATTTCTGTGTTTATGTTTTTTTATACAATTCTATGAATTAAGTGTTCCAATTTATTAGGTTCAATTAAAAAAAACAAAAAAGCCAAAGACTTGAAAGTCAGTTCAGGACTTCCAGTTCCAGATGAGATGGAGTAGATGTATTTCTCCCTATTGTTCCTACTAAGAAATTTTAAATCCTGAATATTACATATAAAACAAACATAAGAAGATTGCGAGGGAAGGAGAGAGAAAGGCAAGCCAGCTGGGGATCTCAGGACCTGAGGAATGACATGGCAGTGAGTTTGTTGCATTTTCTTTTTGTCTCATATATCCCAGATCACATGCTGAAGAAGCATCTAGCAGGAAATGCCAATGGATACAGACAAAAAAAAAAAAAAAAAAAAAAGCCTGCCCTCTCTAAACAAAGGAGTAGTCAAGGGCAGCATACCAAGACAGAAAACTCTTTAGCCAATTTCTGATTCCAGCCAACCAACATGGAAAAAACTGGCCCCATTGCCACTCAGATCAGCAAAGACCATGTAAATAGCCTAAATTTAGATTCTCAGCTGACTGCAATGAAGCTCCCACCGCACTAGAGTGGTGTCAGAGCTGGGACTTATATCTGCCTTCATGGTATCAGTGGAGACCTCCCAGGAACCTGGATTTCCAGCCCTACCCTATGGTAGTGAGGTGCTCACTCCTCCTCCCTACCAAAGTGGTAGCAGAGAAAGCAGACGGGGAAGCCCAGACTTTGACCATTTCTCAGCAGTTAACATGTCTCTCCCATTATCTTATGGTGTCAATAAGGCAGGCTACATGGGGAGCAGTAACAAGGACACTCTTCCCCTCCTAGCCCCAGTGGTGTCAGCTCAGGCCTGCTGAGGAGTCTGTACTCAGCCCCACCCAGCAGTGACAAGTCACTCCCCACAAGAGTACAACAGAGGAGAACCTCGACTTCCACCCTCAGCACTGAGGTAGGGGTGTGCTGCCCCGACCTGATCATCAGCATGTATTACAGGAAGCCTGTGCAAAGAAAAGATTTAAGTAAGACCCAGAGTGGCATAACATAATGCACAAGATGCCCAGGATACAATTCAAAAATTACTTGTCATTTTTTGATTGTCAGTTGGTCCTACACTTGGTAACTGGAAAACCAGAGATAAAGGTTTCAACAAGAAACGTTTTACCTTCCCGGTCCAAATCTTACAGTGATTGACTTCTTGAGCACAGTGTAAGACTGTCCATTCTGACACACCTTACTGAAGTCAGTGGACTGTTAATTTAATTTTGCAAGTCAAAAGGTCTAAAATGACAGGAATGGCTTTGTTTGCTCCTGATAGTGTGTGACGTACTTGGAAGGTTTTCAACTCCCTCTTTCTCCATTTGTCAGGAATAGGATCTTGATTTAATTTGTTAAACTGTCTAAGCCCTTAGTTTCTTCACCTATAAAATATACTAGTAGTAGGTGTTGTAGTAGCAATAGTAGAGTAATAGTACTATTGTAGGGGAGGCAAAATTTTACCTCTACCTTCTCAGGGTTTTTTCAGTTGGGCCCAAGAATTAAACTAACGTAAGACAGGTTAACAGGAGAAAGCATACAAATTTAAATATATTTTATGTAATACAGGAGCCCCCATAACAAAATGATGACCCAGAGAAGCAGTTAGACTTGAGCACTTACTGAGTTGTACAAGAGTAGTGAATTGTGAAAATGTGACAAGGCAAGGGGGCTTGGGCGAGGATAGTTAATTAAGAAGTAACTAGGAAAGAAAGTATTTAACAAGGTTTGTTTGCACAGATTTCTCTTGGATTCAACTCCTCGTCTCTAGTAATAAAATGTCTTTCTTCCTCCAGGTGCAGGGAGGACATCTTCCACACTGGGCATTTCATCTCTTGCTTTTCAGAAGGTCAGAATGCCTTTTCCTGCATCTGCTGTTGGTTTTTTAAAAAGTGTCTTTAACTCAAAACAATCTGCGTGCCAGAGCAGCATATTTTGGGGTGGCAAGTTCCAAACTCCTTCAGCATAATATTAGTATTAGTGGAAGTAGTCCTATGTGCTAGTCCCTTTACCCATATTATCTCATGAAATACCTTCACCAGCTCCCTGAAAGGTAAGTTTTGTAATCTTCACTTTAAAAGTAAGGAAACTGGGAAACATTTAATTTGAGGACTTAAGTGATTCTTTCAAGATTATACAACTCATAATTGAAAATGCTACGATTCAAAACCATGGCTGTTAACTGCAAAGTAAATATGTCATCAGGCACATCATATATCCTCTCAGAGAACTAAATGCAATAGTACCTGTAAAAGAATTTAGTGCAAACATAGTAGACATTCAATTAATATTTGCCCCCCTCCACTATATTCTAAGTGGTATTTATATATGTGTGTGTATATACATATGCATGCATATGTTTATATACACATGTATACATGTATATACACACATATATGAGGTGTATTAGTCTATTTCTGTTGCTTATAATAAAGTACCTGAAACTGGGAAATGGTAAGGAAACAGTATTTATTGCTTACAGTTTCAGAGGCTAGAAAGTCCAAAGTCCAGGGAATAAATCTGGTGATAGCCTTGTTGGTGGGTAGTGACTCTTCACAGCAAAGCAGAGTGTCACATGGCAGATGGCAGAAGCAGAGAGAGAGAACTAATTCCTCGCTCTTCCTTTTAAAGCCCTCAGAACCACGCCCATGACCACCATTAAACCATCGACTTATTAATCCATTTACTAGGGAATGGTCTTCACAATCTAATTACCTCTTTAAGGCCCCCCCTTCCAATTATTATAATTGGATTTCCCACCCTCTTCACACTGTCATAGTGGGGGTTAAGTTTCTAATACATAAATATTGGGGAAACAATTCAATCCACAGCACGAGAGTACTTCAAAACATTCGTGGAAATATAGCATTATCCTTTAATTCCACTTTTTCACGAACTTTTTGAAGCACCATTGTATATGCATATATATGTGTGTGTGTGTGTGTTTTATATTCATATATATGTATACATGTACATATATATATACAGAGAGAGAAAGCTTCATATAATTACCTCCTTCCATAAAAACATCTTTTAGTTTCTATGAAAAATTTTAATGCTTATTTCTCATTTCGCATAAGCTCAATCCATACAATCTCCACTGATAAACCATAAATATTACTATAGAAATGTAATGTGTTCACTTTCCTGGCTAGGGTAATGACAATAAAAAGAAATGCAAGGGTCAGTTACTATTCTGTGTACCAGGAATCTTAAGACACTTACATATCCAAAGCATAACACAGTGAAATAATGTCATCAACATTTTAAATAAGCTAATCCAAAAATAAATAAATAAAACTCTCATTTAATTAGCATTTAGAGGCATTTTTAGTTTTTAAATGTATTTTATTTTATTTCATTGTGGTGAAAATACTGCACATAAGATCTACTCTCAACGTATTTTTAGATGTACAAAATATCATTGTAGTCTATAGGTATAACATTGTCTAGCAGATATCTAGAGCTTATTTACCTTGCTAGACTAAAACTTTATGCCCCTTGATGAGTAAATACACATTTTCCTTTCCCTCCAGCCCCCGGTAATTACCACTGCACTCTTTGGTTATATGAATTTGACTGTTTTAGAACCTCATATAAGTGGAATCATGCAGTGTGTGTCTTTCTGCAATTGGCCTACTTCACCTAACAATGTTCTCAAGGTTTATCTGCATCAATACATATTGCAGAATTTTCTTTTTTAAAAGCTTAGTAGTATCCCTTTCTATGAATATACTACATTTTAAAACATTACATTAACAGAATGAAAAATAAAAATCATCTCAATAGATTCAGAAAAATCATTTGGCAAAATTCAACATTCTTTCATGATAAAAACTCTCAACAAACTGCATGTAGAAAAAATGTACTTCAACATAATAAAGACCATATATGACAAACCCACAGCTAACACTATACTCAATGGTAAAAAGTTGAAACTTTTCCTCTAAAATTAAGAACAAGACAAGAGTACCCACTTCCTCCATTTCTATTCAATGTAGTACTGGAGGTCTTAGCCAAAGCAACTAGGCAAGATAAAGAAATAAAAGGCATCCAAATCAGAAAGAAAGAAGTAAAATTATCTCTGTTTGCAAATACATGATCTTATATGTAAAAAACCCTAAGAACTTGACCAAAAACTGTTGGAACTTATAAATTAATTCAGTAAAGTTGCAGCATACAAAACCAATATGCAAATATCAGTTGCATTTCTATTTACTAACAATGAACTATATGAAAAAGAAATAAAAGAAATATTCCCATTTACAACAGTATCAAAAACAGTAAAATACTTACGAATAAATTTAACCAAAAAGGTAAAAGATCTCTACACTGAAAACTATAAAACCTTGATGACATAAACTGAAGATGACAAATAAATGGAAAAATGCCCATGTTCATGGATTGAAAGAATTAATATAGTTAAAATGTTCATACTACCCAAAGCAATCTATAGATTCAATGCAATCCATATCAAAATTCTAATGACATTTTTCACAGAAATAGAAAAAAAAAATTCTAAAATGTGTACGGAGCCATAAAAGACTTCAAATAGCCAAAGCAATCTTAGCAAGAAGAACAAAGCTAAAGGCATCACACTTGCTGATCTCAAACTATATTATAAAGTTCTCATCATTAAAACAGTATGGTATTGGCATAAAAATAGACACGTAGGCCAATAGAACAGAATAGAGCCCAGAAATAACCCCAAGCTTATATTGTCAACTGAACTTCAACAAAGGTGCCGAAAATACACAATGGGGTATATACAATAAATAGTATAGGGAAGACTGGTTTTCCACACATGGAAGAACAAACTTAAAACCCTATCTTACACCACTCACAAAAATGAACTTAAAATTGATTATACACTTAAATATAAGACTCAAAATTGTAAACCTAGTAGAAGAAAACATAGGGAAATACTCCTTGACCATTGGTCTTGGCAATGATGTTTTGGATATGACACCAAAAGCCCAGGCAACAAAAGCAAACATAAACAAGTGGGACTACCTCAAACTAAAAAGCTTCTGCACAACAAAGAAAACAACACAATGAAAAGGCAAGCTACAAAATGGGAGAAATATTTGCAAACTCTATATCTGATAAGGAATTAATGAGAAACTCTCACACCTCAATAGCAAAAGAATACCAAACAATCTGATTTAAAAATGGGCAAAGGACCTGAATAGACATTTTTCCAAAGAAGAGAGACAAATGGCCAACAGGTACATGAAGATATCCTCAACATCACTAATCACCTGAGAAACACAAATCAAAACCACAATGTCGTATCACCTCATACCTGGATGGCTATTAGCAAAAAGATAATACTTAACTAGTATTAGCAAGAATGTGGAAAAAAGGAAACCCTTATGCACTGTTGGTGGAGATGTAAATTCATATAGTAATTATAAGGATGAGTATTGAGGTTCCTCAAAAAAATAAAAATAGAACTACCAGATGATTCAACAAGCCCACTTCTGGGTGTATATCCAAAGAAAATAAAATCAGTATCTCAAAGGAATATGTGCACTCCCATTTTTATTGCAGCATCATTCACAACAGCCAAGACATTGAAGCAACATAAGTGTCCATCAACAAATGAATAAATAAAGAAAATGGAATGTTATTCCACTATGAAAAAGAAGGAAATCCTGTCATTTTCTTCAACATTGGTGAGCCTGGAGTGCATTGTATTAAGTAAAGTAAGCCAGACAAAGACAAATACTACATATTCTCACATATGTGAAATCTAGAAAAAGTCCAGCCCATAACTGACAGTAGAATACTGGTTTCCAGGGCCTGGGATGGATGCGTTAACTAACATGATTGTGATAATCATTTAACATGTGAATGTATATGAAATCATCACAAACACAAATACACAGAAGAAAAGGTTAAAAAGAATTTAAAATGATGGTAGTTGGGAACAAGGTAAAAAGTTAAGAAGGGGCAGGGCAGGGAAGTAAGATGAGAATTAATACCTTTTTAAATACAACTTTAATACCACTTTATTTATTTGGATTGTATTACTTTGATCTAAATTTTTTAAAAATAAGAAAACTACAAAATAGTATATATTGCTTTAATTTTATTTATGCAAACTTTATGAAACCTAATATTGTATATTAAGGCTCTAAATGCACTTTTAGATATTTAGATATGTTGGTAAACCTCAACATAGTACATCAAATCATGTAAGAAAAGGAATATCATCAAATTTAATAATTTTTCAATCCTCATGTCACCAAATTTAATAATTTTTCAATCCGCCAGGGAAATGTTTCAGCCCTGTAACCATTTCTGTAAATGCAAACTTTCCCTTGCATATTTATGGAGCAAATTGTTCAGGGTTATAATGCACTGTAAGTCTTATGAAAATCAAATTGCACCTTGATTTTAGGTATTCTTTGCCTTATTTCCCATTTTCTTGTTTTCTCCTTTTCTTTTCCTTTCAGGTTTTGTTTTTTCTTTTTAAAAATCTCATTGCATTGCCTGGGCCATCTACATCAATATAGAATTCTATAATTGTTTTCAGACCATGCTAGATTTCTTCACTAGGGAAATCTATACTTGAAACGGTGCTATGAAGAAATGAGGCCATCAGGGAGAAAATAGACGAAGGTAGCAGAGCAGTGATCAAGGCTCAGAGTTAAGAGGGAGAAATGAAGAGGGAGGGAAAGGCAATCACTTTACCCTGGGCTACAGTCAGAACTAGCTGAGTAGCAGAAGACAGCGAGTCAAGAGAGCTACAGATTTATCATGAATACAACTGCTCCGGGAAATCCGGAGAGACATCAGATATCTTTTTTTCTGCCTCTTTAAGCATATTATTTAATTAAAAATATAAAACCTGCTGACAAGATATATTTTTAATTCCTTTTCTTTCAGATCCACAATCATTTCAAGAAATCCTAGACTGGCAAAACACACTAAGATTTTGAAAATAGAGCTTCCCCCATTCAAAAAAAGAAGGCCTGGTAGGGAAGCAAATTTTAGCCTTTAGTTATGGCTACTCTAGCTTTTCCAGGCTTATTTCTTCTTCAGACAAATTCCATTCCCCCAGAAAGTACTCTATCAAGAGCTTCTCAACCATGCTATTAATGTGAAAATGAAAAATCTGCTTTATAGAGGCAGCAGTCATGGGAAGAAGCATGCTGGCTCAGTGAGCTTCTAAGACTCTTGATTACCTGGAATTCCTGAAGCTTTTGCAGTTGTTAATGTACCTCTTGCAAAATAATGAGATTTCCACCTTTTCCAAACATAGTGGCTTTGCTTTTCCTTGCACACATTTTACATTTCTGACTCCAGTTTCCTCTGGGCTTCTTCCCAGCAATCCCTATTTGCATTCTACCTGCCATTTGCTTTTAATCTAGAAACAAAAATAACAATAATTACTCTATCAGATAGCAGGTGATATTTCCAAATATATAGTAGAGAAGGGATGTGTTTCTTTTACTACACAAAGTCAAAATAATACGTTGGTGAATTCAAAGTAAGAAATTATATAATTGAACCTTTAACATTATCAAATAATTATTAAAAGCAATATGTGGTTTAGGAGGATCCTTCCTTTATGGTAGCTAAAATTTGCTAAGGTAGTTTACCTTGATTTCAGAAAAGGGAAAGTTTTTACTGAATTCTAATATTCATAGTTTTCATGTCATACTTTCCTAGACTTAGCTTTCTTTCAACATGTTACGGGAAAAATGATCCCAGTACACAAAAACACAATCTTAATGTCTGAAATCTCTTTGCCATGGCACAGTATTTTCTTTGAACTTCTATTTGGGGGAACTTCTTAAAATTTTCAAATTTCTTCCCTTGACTTCTCAGAATGTTTGATGTTTACCATGAATACTGGAAGCATATACCCTTATACACATGAAACTTCTCTCACCTTGAGCATGTAGCTAAAAGAAGTGCAGGGTCTGGTGCCATAACATTGATAACTGCTAAAGGTTTAGAAGAATAACCAAAAAAAAAAAAAAAATGGCTTTTGTTCTCTCTACCACACTCTGTTTTTACTCCAATTTCTTCATTTTTTCCCTGCTGATTTCCAGTGTGCTACTTACATTTTAAATAAGAGTTGATTTTAGAATGAGAAATATATTAAGCCCCAGCAAAAAGTAACATGCATTTTTTTTTTAAATATAGAAAATGAATATGGATTTATGAGCAAAAAACATCAAACCTAATTTGATAGCCTGAAATATGCTGGGGAAAACAGCAGGTCATTGCTGATGTCTGATCATAAAAATATCCTACTCTTTTTTAATTGGATTTGTGTAGAATTTAGTAACTCTAAATCTCAATATGTAGCAGTTATAAAATACTCATGATAGTTATATTAAAATCTTTAAAATGTTAACATTTATACTTCTTATTCTCTTGCTGGATAGGTAACTAAATATAATTCATATTTTGTATACAGAATGATGCTCTAACTTTCTACCACAGTGAGAGAACAGTGTTCCACATAAGTTAATTTTCTAGATAGCTAAAGCTTATAGTACCATAACATTGTTAAATTATTTTCCTATAACTGTTATAAATTTTACAACTACAAAACTTAGATATGCAAAGGTGGTCCTTCTATAATTCTTCCATGAGTAATTTTAATTTATTTCACTATTTCCCATATCTGAAGATTAAGGAAATTTTAATTTTGCAAATTCAAGAGTAGACACAATCACTTCCAATTTTAGTCTCAACCTTTTGGAGATCACTATGCAGTCAGTTCAGTATTTCCTCCCTCTCTCTTGTCCTTTCTTTCTCTGTAGATGACTCTGGCTCCAAAGAAGTTGGATGTAGCACCATAGCACAGAGAGAACTAGGTGAGGGGAAGAAACGGAAGAGTGCTACAAGTTTGTGGTCATCTTCATCTTGCATGGCCTCTGCTGAGAGTGTTTGATTTCTATTCACCTGGTGAGGATGTCTGAGGGCCACGTCAGGGCCTATGTTATTCAGATACACTCACTCTGCATCCTGTTCATTCCCAATGTGTATACTTCAATAGTCTTAGCTGGTTTACCTGCATAATGCTAAGATGTATGATACCAGTACCATGTGATACTACTCACAGACCCATAGTCACTGCTACTGTGCTTCTCAGGTACCATGCTGCTAGTGGGGCTTCTCTGCAATGCTTGCTGTTTTTCTACACACAGAAAGCCAGAACACCTAACTCCAATCACGCCAATTTCCCTCACACTCCTGCTGGTCAAACACTTATCTCCTTGGGACCTCTTACATTACACTGGAGTTCTCCTTGTTCTGATTTATTCTATACAAAATCTAAGTCCGCTGGACTGTGGCGTTTGATATTTTAAGTCATGCTTTTGAAAAAATGACCTTCTTTATCAAACATCTGACTATCACAGTTAAAAAATTGGGAGCTTTCCAGTTTATACAGTAGTCCCCCCCTTATCCTCTGGGGATACATTTCAAAACCCCCAGTGAATGCTTGAAAAACCATGGATAGTATTGAACCCTATAGAGATGATCCTTGACTTACAATGGTGTTATGTCCAGATAAATCCATCATAAAGACAAAAAATCTTAAGACAAACCAGTGTAAGTCAAATACTCTCTGTATATACTATGGGTTTTTTTTTTTCTCTACAGCATATACTGTAGAGAAAAGTTTAATTTATAAATTAGACACACTAAAAGATTAACAACAATAACTAATAATAAAATAAAACAATTATAACAATATGCCAGCATCACTACTCTTGTGCTTTGGGGCCATTAAGAAGTAAAATAAGGGTTACTTGAACACAAGCAATGTGATACTGTGATGGTCAATAACCAAGATGGCTAAGTGTCTCAAGGGTGGGGGGGAGCTTTTACAATGTATGGACACTGGACTAAGAGATATTCACCATGGGTGGGATGGAGCAATATGGTGCCAAATTTCATCATGTTACTCAGAGCAGTGTTCAATTTAAAACTTATGAATTGTTTGTTTCTAGCATTTTCCATTTTGGAACACGGTTGTCTGAGGGTAACTAAAACTATGAAACCGTGGATAAGGGAGGACTACTATAGTCTCTGCTGGAGGATTTCAAAAATAAATCTTCAAAATTTAAAACAGAAAAATGGCATTGTTTTGTCCTAGATTATATCTGTCCTCCCCTTTGGGGATACATTCCAAAATCCCCAGTGAATGCTTGAAACCGTGGATAGTACTGAACCATATAGAGATGATCCTTGACTTACAATGGTGTTATGTCCAGATAAATCCAACATAAAGACAAAAAATCTTAAGACAAACCAGCGTAAGTCAAATACCCTCTGTATATACTATGGGTTTTTCCAGCATTGAATTCAGCTGAAGTAACCACATGCAGACTACACTAGAGCATCTACCTAGAATCAATACTAAAACACCCTACTCAACAGTCAATATACCTGCAGGAGGGAGTCTCTTCCCTCAAAAGTCACTCCAAACTAAGAGAAGGAACAACTGCTCTACCAGATGACCAGACATCAACATAGGGATACTAAAAATACATAAAACATAAGGATACTAGAAATCTATCCTGGATATGAAGGAGGAAATTTACAAAAAGATTAATACTTTAAAAAGGAGTGTAGCAGAACTCATGGGACTGAAGGAGTCATTCAATCACACACACACACACACACACACACACACACACACACACACACACACACACAAAGCTTAAGAAGCAGGCTAGAGCAAACAGAAGAAGAATTTCTGATCTTAAAGACAGTCATTTCAAAATAACCCAGTCAAATGACAAAAAAAAAGAAAAAAGAATTTTAAAAAATGACGAAAATCTACAAGAGCTATAAGACAACATTAAGCACATAAATATCCAAATTATGGCCAAGAGGCTCAGAGATCCCCAAACAGATTCGGTCCAAAAAAGTCCTCTCTGAGAAACATTATAGTCAAAGTGGCAAAGTTCAAAGACAAAAAGAAAATCCTAAAAACAGAAAGAGAAGTGTCAAGTCACTTCTAATGGAGTCCCCATGAGACTAACAGCAAACTTCTCAACAGAAACCCTACAGACCAGAAGAAAATGGGATGATATATACGAAGTACTAAAAGAAAAAACTGCCAGCCAAGAATACTATACTCAGTAAAACTATCCTTCAGATATGAAGGAGATATAGTGTATTTCTCAGATGAACAAAAACTGTGGGAGTTCACCACCACACAACCAGCCCTGTAAAAAATCCTCAAAGAGTCCTGCATCTGGAATGCAAAAATGATAATCACCGCCACAAGTACATGAGACAGAACAAAACACACTGACAGAACAGATATGCAAATGACAAAGAGAACAAAACTGTACCTTACCATCTCAAAAAAACAATGAACACTGAAGACAAACAATAAGAGGGGAAGAAAGGAACAAAATATATTTAAAACAACAAAACAAATATCAATACAATACCAGGAGGAAGACAATACCTTTCAATAACAATCCTAAATGTAAATGGATTGAATTCCCCACTCAAAAGATATAGACTGGTTGAATTAAAAAGCTAGACTCTACTATATTTAGCCTACAAAAACACTTGTCTAACCTGTAAAGACTCACACAAACTAATAATGAAGGGATGGAAAAAGATATACCATGCAACTCAAAAGCAAAAATAAGCAGGAGTAGCAGCTCTAATATCAGATAAAATGACCTTAAACTGAAAATCATAAAAAGAGACAAAAAATGGCTGTATAATTATAAAGGGATCTATCCCACAAGAAGACATAATAATCATGAATATATATGCACCCAACACCAGACCACCCAGATAATATAAAGCAAACACTACTAGACTTAAAGAGATAGATAGACCCCTGAACAGTAATAGTTGTGGACCTCAGCACCCCTGTCTCAACATTGGAAAGATCATCTAGTCAACAAATCAACAGAGAAACACAGGATTTAAACTACACTGGATCTGGCAGCAATCTACAAACATTTCATCCAACAACCATGGAGTATTTATTCTCTTCAGCACATGGAACATTCTCCAGGATAGACCACATGTTAGGCCACAAATTGAGTCACAACATATTTTTAAAAATTGATATTATTTCAAGTATCTTTTCAGACCACAACAGATTAAAACAAGAAATCAATAACAAGCAAAACTCTAGAAACTATACAAATACATGAAATTAAAAACTTGCTCCTGAATGACCTAGATGACCAAGAAGTAATTAAATAGGAAATAAAAAAATTTCTTAAAACTAATGAAAATGAAGGCACATCAGACAAAAACCTGTGGGATATTGCAAAAGAACTACTAAGAGGAATGTTTATTGCAATAAATACTTATACCAAACGATAGAAAGATTTCAAATAAGCAACCTAACATTATAGCTCAAAGAACTAGGAAAACAAGAATAATCTAATCCCACAATTAGCAGATGGAAAAACAATAATTAAGATTAAACCAGAATTAAATGAAATAGAGACCAGAAAAATGATGCAAAAGATCAATAAAACAAAAAGTTGGTTTTTCAAGAAGATAAACAAAATAGACAACCATTAGCTAGACTGACTAAAAAAAAGAAGAAAGAAGACCCAAATAACAAAAATCAGAAATGAAAGGAGACATAACAACTGATACCACATACACAAAGAATCTTTAAAGACTATTATGTACATCAATACACCAACAAATTTGAAAACCTGGATGAAATGGATAAATTTCCAGACACATACAAACTACCAAGACTGAACCAAGAAGACACAGAAAACCTGAACAGACCAATAATGAGCAATGAGATGGAAGCATTAATCAGTATTCTTCCAACAAAGAAAAGACCAGGACTGGATGGCTTCACTGCTGGATTCTACCAAAACTTTAAAGAAGAATTAACACCAATCCTTTCAAACTATTCCAAAAAAATGAAAAACAGGCCATTTCCCAAACTCACTCTATCAGGCTAGTATCCCCCTGATACTAAAATCAGACAAAGATACAAAAAAAGAAAAAAAAAGCTACAGGCCAATATTCTTGATGAACATAGATGCAAAAATTATCAACAATATATTAGCAAACAGAATACAGCAGCACATTAAAAAGATTATGTCCCACGATCAAGTGGGATTCATCCCAGTGATGCAAGGATGGTTCAACATAGGCAAGTCAATAAATGTGATACACCACATCAACAAAATCAAGAACAAAATCCATATGATTATCTCATTTGACACAGAAAAAGCATTGAACATTCCATGCTCATGGATTGGAAGAATTAACATTGTGAAAATACCCATACTACCCAAAGCGATCTACAGACTCAAAGCAATCTCCATCAAAATACCCATGGCATTCATCACAGAAATGGAAAAAACAATACTAAAATTCATATGGAACGATAAAATACCCCAAATAGCCAAAACAATCCTGAGCAAAAAATAAAAATAAAAATAAATCCAGAGGCATTACACTACCTGACTTTTCAAATTATACAGCAAATCTATAGTAATCAAATCAGCATGAAACTGGCATAAAAAAGATATTTGGGCCAATGAGAACCAAGAAATCAATCCATGTACTTACAGCCAACTAATCTTCAACAAGGCACCAAGAACATACAATGGGGAAAAGACAGCCTCTTCAATAAATGGTGCTAAGAATCCATTTATGGCTTGGACATTCATGTGTAGAATAAAACTAGACATTGCCATGTACCAAAATCAACTCAAAATGGACTAAAGACTTAAATATAAGACCTGAATCTATAAAACTCCTAAAAGAAAACAGGAGAAACACTTCAAGAAGTAGGACTGGGAAAAGACTTTATGAATAAGACCTCAAAAGAAGAGACAGCAAAAGAAAAAATAAACAAATGGAATTATATTAAACTAAAAAACTCCTAGACTGCAAAGGAAACAATTAGCAGGGAGAAAAAACAACCTACAGAATGGTAGATAATATTTGCAAAATATGCATCTGACTATGCATTAAGATTCAGAATATATAAGGAACTCAAACAACTTAACAGTAAAAAAAAAAAGTAACCTGATTGAAAAATGGGCAAAAAAGCTGAATAGGCATTTCTCAAAAGAAGATATACAAATGGTTAACGGATACATGAAAAAATGCTCAACATCACTAAGCATGAGGGAAATGCAGTACAAAACCACATTGAGATATCTCACCCCAGTTAGATTGGCTATTACTAAAAGGCAGAGAATAAAAATAACTGACGAGGATGTGGAGAAAGGGGACCCTCCTACACTATTGGTGGGACTATAAATTAGTGCAGCCATTATAGAAAACAGTATGGAGGTTTCTCAAACAACTGCAGATAGAACTACAATACAATCCAGCAATCCCACTGCTGGATATATACCTGAAGGGATGATGTTGAAGGGATACCTGCACTCCCATGTTTATTGCAGCTCTACTACAATTGCTAAGATATGGAACCAACTTAAATAGCCATCAACAGAAAACTGGATAAGGAAAATGTAGTATACATATACAATGGAATTCTTCTACTCAGCCATTAAAAAAAAAAAAATGAAATTCTGCCATTCACAACAACATGGATGAGCTTGGAGAAAATTATGTTAAATGAAATAAGTCAGGCACAGAAAAGAGAAATACTGCATGTTCATTCACAAGTGGGAGCTAAAAAACAAATAAGTAAATAAAAAAGATACAACAATAACAATAATACATACTGAACTTTCAAAAGAAGAGAACAGAACTATGGTTACCAGAGGTGAGAAAGGGGGAGCAGTGGATATTGAGAAATTGGTAAAGGACCACAAAGAATGGTTATATTTTGTAATGAATATAATAATTACTTTGATTTTATCATCATATGTTGTACATAGGTATTGGTATTCAACTCTGTACCCCACAATTAGGTATAATTAATTATATTTCAATAAAAAACTGCATTAAAGAAGGACATCTTGATTACTGAGTTTGGGGGCACCATTTTTAATGTTGTGCTCAAAGTAAACTCATCTCACCCTAATTCCAATCCTGTTGAATACTTCAGGAGAATCATGGGTAGATGCAGAGTAAATAGGAAAAGGAGCCTTTCCTTACATAATGTATTAGAGCAAGAGTTGCAAACTCAGATATCTTCATGGGCCAAGAAGTTAATGTATATGAGGCCAGTAGGTTTGGGGTAAGGTAGCAGTATATGATCAAGCCTGTGATTAAGCCTGTTCTTTGAAGCCTTTCAAAGAACATTTGAAATTCTAACAACATTCAAATTCAGATTTTTAAAGACACTGGCCAGCTAAATCAAACAAGAGTAGGGGCTGAAATTTTTGACCCTCACTTAAAAGATTGATCACTCACTCATCTAAAGCCAGAACGAGCTGGGTTTAGCATTTTTACTCTTTCGCTTCTGCAGTTGGATTTTGTCACTGTTGTTAATAATGATAAATCCTCCAGAGTGCTATAGTAAGAAATAAAGGCTTGTATTATGTCCATTACATGTCACTGTGTGTCTTCCATGTGATCTTTAGATAAGAGAGGTTGCTAGATCTGTACTTAGCATTATGTCTTCCATCTATTTCTATTCAGTATCTCATATTGGAGACTAAAAAAATCAGTTAAAGCAAGCAGTAAGATTAACTTTTAAATGAAAGAACTGGCTTTAAATAAGGCCCCAAAATTTATTTTAATGGTAAACCTGCAGATGTTTTAAATCAAGAACATTTTACCATCTACTTTGAGAGATAGGGTACCATTTTAGAAAGAATATGAGTAGCTTTGGAGTGAGCTATATCTAGGTTCAAACCCTGGCTCTGCTGCTAATTAATTACAAAAGTTCGAACAGGTAATTTTAGCTCTATTTTTCTGTATTCCTCATCTGAAAAATAGGACTAAAAATTACCATCTCATAGGGTTATTGGAAAAAACAAAATATTAGAATATAAATAAAGTGGTTTATATATAACAATAATGAAGTTTAGCACATAGTAGTATAATTATTTAGAGATATAAGGGTACCTAAAAAGTTCATGAAAAATGGAGTTGAAAGATAATATGAATATTTACATAATTTTTAAGTATTCTCATATCTTTTACTTACTTTCTTATCTTTGATTATATTGCATATTAATAAGTTTGCTGAAAATGACCACTGAAAAGTTGATGTGCTACATTGTGCATAAGAAATATAAATGACCTACATACGTGATTCCACATGTAAGAAGGAGACAATCATAGGCAATTCTATTTTTGTCATCCTCAAATATGACTTAAAACAAATCATGCAGGCCAAACCAAATATGTTTAAAGCACATAATTACTTCTCAACTTTTACTTTGTCAGGATTATGCTTTTTATCTTTCCTTCAAGAATAAATAAAAATCTTAGTTTAATAAGTATAATTTCCCAAAAGAATCATATATTGTATGTTGAATATTACACTCAGCCCATAAATGTGTTAGCGAGCTCTTTAAATCATAGAAAGATTCATAAACAAATATTCAGTAAAAGAATCTAGAGTTCAAAGTGCACCCAATTAGAATTCAGAAAAGAGATGAGTTTTTAAATGCAATTTTAAACTTGGAAAGAGAATCTATCAGGAGGTAATTGATTCCACCAAAGAGAAGTAATGATTGAAAACGTTCTGTCACTAGAGGATCCTCTGGAATATAAAAATGCATGGAAAAAGCAATAAGCAGGTTACACATTCGGGAACACATTTGAAAAATAAAGCTTTGTAGTGTATTCATTAGCAAACTTCAGGAATCCCTAAAACTGAATGTGATTATTCAAACACTTTTTTCTTAAGCAATATCCCAAGGAGAATAGTGGTGTGGCAAATAAATGTATAATTAATGAGAAGTGTCTTCAACTATATGAGTACACATTATTGCATGTCTTGTTATGTCAGTGACATTTCAGCCCTGTGCAAGCCCAGTAGCTGATTTTACAATATACGTTCTCCTGTACAAGAGAATAAGATGGAGCACTGGGGATGGGGTACACTAGGGGACTAGAACTTGACTGAGCAATTGTAGATTGTACAAGTCTTGTAAAATTTGGCAAGAGAAGGAGCACTGATATGACTGAAACATATTTGTCTCTGGTCATCTTCCCTTATATTAGCAATCTAAGATCAAAGCAGATGATGGTACAAGGGAATGTTATGGTAACTAGAAATAGTATTTACTGAAAAAAGAGAGAACATTTGGCTAAAAAATTAAAAATTGAGGGCTTATAGGTTCTGAAAAGTTGGGATGTCTTGACCAATTTGAGATTTCCAGAGTTATTTTGTGAGGGCACTTTCAAATGTCTTTTTTGTTAACTAACCTTATAATGATCTTCCTTTTTATGGTATTTCTCTTTGCTGGACTATAACTTTGACCTTTCTCTAATCAACCCTATTGTACATAACATTATTTTATAATGTTAAAAAATGTTATAAATACTAAAATATAAACAGCTTCTTCCTGTCTTAACCTACGGTTCCCCCACACGCCTATCTCCTGGCCAAACAAATCCTCTTGCCTCATCTACTTTGACCTCAAAAGTCACTGTTCCCAATTCAAAAGACTTAATTAAATATGATTCAGAATGCTGTACCAATGTTTTCTTTAAGGGAAAGTATACTAAAGAAGTAGATATAAATAGATGTATGAAATCGTATTGGAGAAGCTCAGAAGTGCTGCACTCAAGAAAAGCACGGCGATTGACAAGCAATTTAAGCTGCAGTGTGAAAGGATGCAGAAATAACAAGATTTGCATGAAAAATATTGAGATCATGAGAACATCAAATTTAAACGAAAAACTCATGTGTCTCATGATTTAATCATGAGGGCTGACATTACTGTTATAACTTTCATTATCCTTAGCTTTTGAAAATAGTTCTATAATGAGGGTGGAGTATATCTATCTATACAGAAAACTAGTGTTACTTTACCCAATCAGCTTATTACTATGAGAAGCAAGGTTACATGAATCTTAAATCTTAGTATATATGTTGATGAGCCCAATTATTAGCTATGGCTGAGCCCTTATTTTTGAGCAGGGACTCAAAGCGAAAGAGGAAAGCTAAGCAACGTTAAGAAACAACTCATTATTTAATCAGATATAATTAACCAATCCACAAAAAGCAGAAAGAAGTTCAGATTGAGGTTAATATCTCTGGGTATCTTACAAAAATTTTAACAATGGGTCAGGAGCAAGGATCAAGATATTGTCCATGTAGAAGTCATTTAAAGAGCTCCATATTGACCTGTTAAGTTTTATTCCCATGAACCAGGCAGCTGACATAGAATAGGTCTTCTTTTTCTTTACCTTTTATTTTTTATGGCATAATAGGTAGTCTAAAAATCTAGTTGCACTTGTTATCTCAGAGGAGAGATGTAGTTCTGACTTCTGTTTATTCTTTCATATCATACTGTATTGCTGTGAACCTGGATGGCATTTCCAGTGGGACGCCATGTTTAGCCCATGAATGAGAAGACTGTCGCAATCAAAAGTGCTTCAGGCACAAACAGATTTGAAATAATCTTCCTACTGACTGGAAGAGAAAAGGCTGGTTCTGAAGATCATTAAAGGTTCTATTGATGTGGTTTCGGGGGCACACATTTAGATTTTCAAATGTGTTTTACATTTGGAACAGTTTTATTCGCATTAAAGCTCAGCTGCTTTCCCTGAGAACTCTCCTTGTCATCATTTGCAGAAGCTTTCACAGAGAACTTACTGTTCCAACTGGGGAGGAGGTGGGAAAGGTGGGGAGCGCAAAGCAGGAAACTGAACTAGCTCTCTTGACTCAAAGATGCCAGAATCACCTGCTTCACAACATTCTGCAGTGTGTGAAACACAGAGATGAAAGGCCACCTGCAGTGTCCCAGAACGAAAAAGTAAAAAAAAAAAACCTGGCATTTAAATGTGCTAGCAGTCTCTGATTTAAAAAGTAAAAAGGCTTTCTACCAGTATAAGTTAGATTGAAAGTAATTAGGCAGCCAAGCTGCCATGTCATATCTTGGGGAGTGTATATGTGTGTGTGTGTATGTGTGTGTGTGTGTGTGTGTGTGTGTGTTGGTTCTGGTGACATTTTGTTGACCATTTCATCATAAGGACATCTTGTTATGCAACGTTTCTTTGTAGGGACATTTCTTCATACAGCATCTTATTGACACTTTATCATCAACATTGTCAGGGGCCTTTCATCATGCAATACTCCAGTGTCGACATTTCATCAAAACGGTGGGGCATAGTGATAACAGCTCAATGCTGACAGTTTGGTATACTAAACCCCTTAATTACATTATTATACATGCAATTAAGTTTTCCAGTCCCTGATGTAAAACTATCCCTGTGAAAAAAAAGGAAACCACTTATATCTTCCTGCTCTGAATCTCTTAAAGTTGTGTGAGTTGCACTTAACTAAAACATTGTATATAAAATTGTACATCCTCAAAATGTCTTCCAAAGCCACTTGAAAAGAATATTCTATAGCAAGGGTGAGAAAACTATTGCTCATAGGCCAAATTAATTCTGTCACCTATTTTTATTACCAAAAAACCAAAAAATTGTATTAGAGCACAGCCATGCCCATTTTACATGTATGCTATAGCTGCTTTTATGTTCCAGCTAGAGTTGAGGAGTTACAACACACGTAGAGATATTCTGACACACAAAGCCTAAAATATTTGCTATCTAATCTTTTACAAAAAAAATAATTTACCAATCCCTGTTCTAGAAGTTGTTTATTTAAAATGTGACTCTGTAGGCCCAAACCCCATGGCACAGTGTCAGAATATCTGTAAATAGAGCCTGGTTATCTGCATTTCAGCAAGTGTTGCAAGGGAGTTTTAACAGTGAGCATACAGTTACAACTGAGGAGGTGAGAGAGGTGGGAAATGGAAAACTCTTCAAATTTTCTACCCCCATCTTCACACACACACACACAAAAATAATAATTTGAAAAAAATTCATAGTTTATCTGATTTATTCTCATGCTCAATTGCCTTCAGTCTTTACTACAAAAGAAAATAAGGGTAGGAGATACACCCATTCATTATCTAACCAACTAATTGGCCCTATAGTTTTGACAAAGTTATTAACTAAAATATACAGAAATGACAGTTTAGTCCACTTTTAGTTTCAAAAAATCTTTATTAATTTTTAAAATTAAAAATTACAACATGTTCTTATGAAAATTCAAACAAAATCGATGAAAGCCATCATTGAAAATCCCCCTTTGCCCAAGTCCCCCACTTCCATTTCCTAATGGTTACAACAAGTAGTTCTTCTATGTGTACCTTCCAGTCTTTTTTCTTTTAATTTCTGTTTCAGTCCATTTTGTGTTGCTATAACAGAAATACCTGAGACTGGGTAATTTATGAAGGAAAGAGGTTTATTTGGCTTACGATTCTGGGACAGCTGCATCTGGCACGGGCCTCAGGCTGCTTCTACTCATGACGGAAAGTGGCAGGCAGCCGTCGGGTACAAGCAGATCACGTGGTGAGAAGAAGCAAGAGAGAGCCTCACCTCTTTCCTCTGTCTTTTGTTCTCTTCAGACCCCCATTGGATTGGGGTCACCCTCAAGGTGGGTGGGTCTTTCCCACCCAGGCCACTCAGACTCTCATGCTAATCTCTGCTGGAAACACCCCCATGGACACACCTGAAAAGATTGCTTTACCAGGTTTCTCGGCATTCCTTCATCTAACCAAGTGGACATCTAGAATTAACCTTCACAATCTCCAAAGATTTTCTACAAGTATTTCATTTTCTAAGCTCCATATTTCCTTTTTCACCAAATGCTAGATGAATTATATATCATGACTCATTCAGCAGCAATGTTGACATGGCCCCTGGAAGAAATGACTATGGGCTGGACTGGGAATCCAGAACATTGTGATATAAGTATTCTTTCCATCATTTCTGACCTGTCTACGTCCTTCTTGATTCCTATTATTTTATCATCCTAGCATTTACTTACTTAAAACCTAAAGGTGTTTTGTTTCCTCAAGAATATTTCTGTTCTCTTCCATTTCCAATTATCTCCATTCTCTTCCTTTTGATTTGATTGGTTTCTGTGACCATAAATGACTAATACATTTTCCCCCAACATTTGCATCTCTTCCAAAAGTCCTTTTCCATGACTCTTTCAGCAAATAGACACATTTACATTTGGAACAGTTGCTGTGCCTCCTCTTCTGCAAACTTCTCCTAGAAAGGTGTTTCACTGCTGCAGGAGACATTTACAGTAACCTTAGTAGCTTCTTATTGCAGAGCAAGGCACATGTCATCATTGTTTAGCCTACTTTTCATTTCATTTAGCCTCTTGAAATAAAAGATATTAATGTAGTCATCCTTTCCAGCTATTCAAGTTTAATAAACCATAGACTGTTCTTTACAACTTATTGCTCATAACTTTACATTTTTCCTTCAGGACTTATGCCTTTTTTTTTTCCATGTTACCTTGCCCTTCCCTGTTTTTGAATAATAAGTATTTCCGTTCTTTCCCACAAGGTAATAAAACTTTAAAAACCAGTCATTGTATTATTCTGCTCACCTACATTTTAAATACAAAAATATTTACCTGTGAAATAAATCTGCATTGGTGAAACCTAGTTTTTCTTCATCAGCTGACAAATATTAGCTTTCTATTGTCAATTCACCTTCTGCAGGCAGAAGTTTTACAAAATGAATGAAAATGGAAATATGCATCAGAAACTGCCTAAATCATCCCTGTTCTGCTCTCAAAAGCTTCTCTGTTTGTATCTTTTCTTTCTTCCTCTTCCTTCCTATAAGGTACGTTAAAAATTGTCATCAGCACACCTTATTATGACATACTACTTCTTGCTCTTTTTTTTCCAGTTTCTATTATTTAAAATTCTGGAGTGTTTTTAAAATGGGCATTCTTCTGTTCTTTGTTGAAAGCGACAGAGGATAAGAGGATTAGCAGTGAAACTGCCAACAAAGGGTAAGAGGGGGAAATAAGAATAATATAAGGAACAAGAGGGTTGTTTAAGGGAAATAATGCATGAAACTACCAACCCAGTATATGAAAGTATCATTAGCTTTTTGAATAAGACTGCAGACCAAAGAGAGGCATGCCGATAATCTGAATAAATGGTACAATGTAAACTTACCAAAAATCACTATGTATAATTGCTACAGTAAATCTAAGTTGAAAGTCTGATCATTTTTATGTTTATTTCCTGAATGAAATTGCACTATGATTAATAACAACACCATAAAAAATCTTCGTAGCTCTCTCTAGAGTATGTCCTATGGATGAGAATAACAAGACGGTTTACTTCTTGTAATCTGCATGGATAAGAGAAGAAAAAAGACAGGACTGCTCTCTCTTCTGCCTGTAATTTGCCTTCCCCTATATGCCCAGCTTGAGCAGAAGTGGCCCATCGTGCCTCAGTGGTAGTTGGTGCAGTGCTCAATTATATAACTTTCCTCACCACCTTGCAGCTGTTTATGTACCTGTCAGACTTACAGATCAGGAGTCGACGCTAACTTATCATTTTATGCCCCCAGAACCTAACTTTATTTTCTTGGGAAATATTTGATGTATGGGTGGGTGAAAGGATGAATAAGTGAATGAGAATGGATAACATAAAATGTCATTCTCTTTCTTTTGTTGTTATATTAAGAAATAATCAGAATATAATTAATGTATCAAGTTCTATTATCTTTGTACTATTCATTCCAGATTTTTGTGCAAACCATAGAAAATTATGAAAAGAAGCATGACAAAAAGGGTCTCTTTGATTACTAAGAGGGAACAACTGCTAAGAATAGGGCTCTACTTCACTAAAATAATTATAGAAATAATAATATAATAACTGCTATGGTCTGAATGTGTATGTCCCTCCAAAACTTGTATGTTGAAATTCTCACCCCCAAGGTGATACTACTAGGAGGTGGGGACTTTGGGGAGGTGATTAGGTCATGAGGGTGGAGACCTTATGAATGGGTTTACTGCCTTTATAAGAGGCCCGAGAGACCCCTTGCCCCTTTCACCATGTGAGGACGCAGCAAGAATACGTCTTCTATGAACCAGAAGAGTGGGCTGTCACCAGACACCAATCTGCCAGCACCTTAATCTTGGACTTCCCAGCCTCTAGAACGGTGAGAAATAAATTTCTGTTTATAAGCCACCCAGTATATGATATTTTTAAAGAAGCCCAAATGAACTAAGACAATAGCTAAAATGTATTGAGCGTTTACCCCATGCCAGATGCCATTTTAAGGAAGGTTATATCATTTGATGCCATATGAAGGACATTATATCATTTTTCCCATTTTACCAAAGAGGAAACTGAAGTAACGAGTGGTTAAGTAATTGCCCAAGAACACAACTAACCAATCAAGTTACTGAATAATGAGTCAGCAATACCATTATCAAAGGAAACCAAAAAATTCCTGGCACTATGTCCCTTGACACTTATCACACTTGGTAACTATACATTTAGTTTTTGAATGTGAGACTAACGTGTGCCTCTCCTAATAGTTAAGCCATGTCTGGTTTTACTCACCTAACACAGAATCCAACACATGGTATGCACTCAATATTTCTTGAATAAATGACAAGGCTAGCTGCTACCCAGAAGCCAGCACCCCATTAATGTGGTACAAGATACAAGATAAGAGTAAATTGTCCTGGAATTCTTTCCTTCTTCACACTCTTTGAACATAAGGAATCCCAGGAGCATAACGGAGAGGTGGATTGAAACTTACAGGATGCAACTGACTTCCAGTATACGTGTTATCAACAGTATGGAAAGCCCCAAATATGATCACCCTGACTGGGGCACCATGACTTAGTGCATTTTCTCCTGAAGTCCCACTTAATCTTATTTCATTCTCTCCTTCAGCAGGAGGCATCCCTTAACATATTATGAAAATGGAAACTTCTCAGTACTTGTGCCCAGTCAAAATAAGTGTCCTGCCTACACAGCTAGCAAGGCTTTTTGTACAGAAAAGGTGGTTATGTTCTCATGTCCTACACCTGAAATTTTGCTTATCTTCTCTTGCCGTCAGTGAATTCTAGAGTCTTCCTCGGGCTGTTTCCTGAGTGAGTTGACACTTTTCTCTGCTCATCTCACCTTCCCTTATTTCCACATGTGCTATGGCATTCTTGTAACCCCTTGTGCCCAACATAAGTGGCATTTAACTCTCCAGGACCATTAAGATCACAGCACTTGTCAATCAAGTCACTTTTGACTTGTCCATCAAATGAAGCCCTATATCCATTTGTTCATTCTTCAGGAGAATTTAATCCAAGAAATATTTATTGAAAATCTGCATGGGAAAGACACTTTGAAAAATGTATACATGAATAATACTCTTAGGATCCAACCTCAGAGAGTTTAAACAGTCTTTTAAGAGACTCAAACACAAATAAAATAAAAGATAGAATGAGTCTTATTCTACAATACAAATAAAAATAAAGTGTAATAAAAGATTAATCCAGCCAGAAAATGGCTTCACAGAGGAGATGGCTGAGTTGAGATATAAAGGATGTATAGGAAAGAAACAAGGGAGAGAAAGAACAATACAGAAGGAGAAAAAATGACCAGTATATGGCAGAGTGGTTTTAGAGTCCATGACACATTCAGACACTGGTAGGTAGACAAAGATAGCAGTAGGGCCGGGGTCATGGATTAGATGTAAAGATTACTTAGGACTTTAATGACCTTAGTAAGAAGTTTGGACTTTGTAAACAATGAGAAAGCATCAAAATTTTTGAACAGAGATGTGGCCTGAATAAGACCCTAGTTTAGGAAAAATCACTCAGTATGTACAGCAAATAGATAAGAGAGAGTTTAAAATGGAGGTCAGAATCCTAAATAGAAATATTTTGTTGCATTTTAAGTGAGAGGGGATCTTAACAAGGACAGTAGTAGTAGGAAGCAACGTGGGGATAAATGAGAGGCCCTGAGGAAGTAGAAGGGACAGGTCTGAAAAAATTAAGAAAGAAAAGGAATAAAAGATGACACTATGCTATGCTTGACCAGCACAGGAGAGTCCCTTCAGAATTCTTCTGACGGTCTTGACTCTTTTTTTTCCCTGGTACTTTTTCTAGGGAACCTTCCATTATAGTTCTTGCAACTAGAAGTCATAAAACTTCCACTACTAAATGCAAATACCTGTGGAAAAGTTCATGATGAAAGGAATGAAGTGAAATAATCTTAAAGCTAGGATGACCCTAGAGATCTAGTTTAGCTTCAGAGAGTCCAATACAGATCTCTTATTTTGTAGTTAATAAAACCCAGGCACAGAAAATTAGCACAAGCCAGGACTGGAAGCACATGACTACTGCCTTCTACTCCAGTAATCTTTCCATTCAGTTTCCCTGTTTCAAATAACCTAAGAGTTAACTCAGGAGAAAATAATTGCCAGCCAATATGAGCAAAAACTAGATGCAGAATAAATAGAGAAAATGAGAAACATCTAAGGATGGAGACACCTGAAGGTGAACAAGGGCAAGGGAAATTAGACAAATACAACTCTATTCAATGTGTCATCCTGGGATACTTCAGGACCTGCCTATCAAAAATTGTTTGTCACAAAGTTGTCAACTAATGGCTGCTGCTAGAAAGTATTTTTTCCTTAAATCTCTCTCTGACATCAGGCAATGTAAGTTTATTTGCCTGGTAATATGGAGAATAATTATTTAATACCCTCCTTAGTTTACCCTTCAAATACATTATTAAGTACTATTTTATCCCAGATAGTATTGCCATCATTCATTTATCCTTGTCTTACAAGATGCAGAGTTTTGTCTGTCTTCTCTATTTTCTTTATTGTTTTTCAACTTGTTTGATCAAGTGAATAAACCAGGCTGGGAGACGTTGTTGTAATAGGGTCTCGCACATATTGAGAAGATCCAGTTTACTTCCTGATTTGTCTTTGTCTTACTAAGAGTCATGCAGCATGCTAGAAAATTTTTTTTTTACTAAAAGTGTGTTATTTATTTATCCTTAATCTTTGTCCAACAAGTCATTTTTTTTCTTTTGGGCATATTTATGCCTTGGAAATAATATCTTGATATTGTCTCACATGTTTTGTCTTATCCCTTAATTTTGTACTTGCATTTCATTCTAAGTCACAGTGAAAACAGTTATTCAACACCAAACCTCACGCTGGTATCCTTTGACCACCACCAATCTTCGCTTTTTACAGACACAGATGGAGCTGAAATGGAATTCACCTTTATACTTTTCTCCTTAATAGGAAAAAAAAAAGGGTGGTGGAGGGAAGGGGGGTAGATGTATTTAAAAATGAAACCTTCTACATATTCATAATAAGAATCCTCATGCTGTCAAGTCAAGATTACAGTTTATACAGAATTGCATAATCATCATTGGAACCAGGCTGAGAGAGCTACAGTTCACGGTTTCTTCTCTATTTCTGCCTTAGGTGATCTCAGGACTTGTGCCTTAGGTGATGTCAGGACACATGACATAATTATAACCTTTTCTCTAATGTCTTCCAAATTTTTACCTCCAGCTCTTATCTCTCCCCCTAATTCCTAACTGTACAAGTATACCTCATTGCCATCTTATCAATTCTGTTTAGATGTTTCTTCTTTTATTGAAACATAAATGATTATACGTATTTGTAGGGTACAGAATTGACTATTGGTATTTCTATACAATATGTGATGATAAAATCAGGGTAAATAGCATATTCATCATTACAAAACAATCATTCTTTGTGTCCGTTCTTCGTGACCACTTCATACATGTCTCATAGGCGTAAGAACTAGTCTTAATTGTCTACTTAGTTTTATAATATTGGTGAGTTCCCTCATCTTTTTGACCCCTGATTTTCTTATCTACAAATTGGGGAGAATGTTACCTACTTCAAAAGGTTGATGTTGATATGAAATAGGATCATGTTTGTACATAACAGATACTCAGTGACTCTTGATTTCTTCCCTTCCTTCTTATTCTCTCCATGACTTCCATTCACTTCCAGATTATTCTGTGTCCCTTGCCACTACCTAGTGGAGCTATCTTATTTCCTGGCTCCCTGCTACCTCATTCACAAGGATCTGTACCACCCACCCCCTCAGTGTCCCAGGTGATAATGATGCTGGGACACTAAGGTGGACGTCTTCCCCACTTCCTCACCCACCAAAACCCACCAGCAGCTGTGTGCAAAACAAACAAAAAAAGAATTAGATAGCAAATTTTTAAAGCATTTCTTCATTGCTTTTGTATTCTTTTGAATATAAATATATTTTTCTGTATATATAAAACTGATGATTATAACCATGCTTGAAATTTCAGCACTTTCCAGTTATAGCTGAACAAAACTGCAGAACATTAGTTTTTACTTTAAATGATGCTTATGTTAATTACTGTAACTGCCTAATCTGCATATTGTAATACATTACTTGGCTAATCCATGACTAGGCTTTTCTGCATTACTCTGAGAAATTGAGAATTTGCTATTTTTGAATAAACATCAAAACTCCATTTGAATAAAATGAAATTATTTATCCCAATATAAGCAACATCCTTGATAAATACTGAGCACTCATGATAAACTCCAGCATTGTAACAAAGCACCTTAAAATCCTTCTTGGGTTTCTTTCAAAAACAGCGCTCACTCACTAAAAAGTGAGGAAAGTTTTACCAACAAAGAAACTCTTTGGACAAGTGAAATTGTTGTCTGTAGCTACGCTTGCCAAGTGAAGAAATGATAATGCCCAAGACGTTCATTTCCAAGCTTGTTGGGTAAAGAATAGATTTCAAATGTGTTTCCGAAAACATTCATTACAAAACAGTCAGGTTTACATTTTTGAATTGTTAGTTACTAAGTCATATAAAAAGTTCATATACCAAAGATTTTTCAGCTTGCTGTGAGCAAAATACTGTGTGTCAATTCACATTTGACACACTAAAGTACTTTTTAAAATATTCTGAATTGGCCTTTTAAAAACAATTCAGGCATTCAACTTTATGTATTCACCTCTACTCCTACTTAAATATGAACATGCGGAAAAGAAGTTCACCAGGGGATAGATAATGTGCAGCAATTTGAAGCAAGGAAACATGACTTGACATCTTGTCTGGTTGACAGAAAACCAAATAATAGACAGAGCACAATGGCAAAAACTGATGCTAGAACTGTTTCAGAGGATTATATCCTGAAAGCATAAGTAACCCTTTGAATCAATTTCCGAGACTAGATGCAGGAATCTAAGCTTGTGCTTCACATCCAGTAGAGACTAGAGGAAAAAATAATCATTTTTATACCCTTTCATGGGCCGTAATCTCCATAATAGATATATGGGAGTACTGGACTCTAGGAGATAAAATGTCCTCTAGACTTGCTTTAAGAATTCTGAGCTTGTATAGTTGTTAGCCCCATGGTTTGCCTTACCAAGAGTGGGGTATCTGCAGTGCTCTTTCCTGAGTAATCAGCATGTATTTATTCCCTCACCCAGCTGGATGCTTTGTCCTATGTACTCACATGAGACAATGCAGCTAGAGAATAGGGGTAGAATCTCACAATTGGTATGTATATAATCTTACTGTTCAGGAATTTAGATTCAAAGGATATTTGAGCATAATAGAATTTGTTCATATATTACATTGATATTATTAAGGAGCTTCTATGTTCTGGGTCCCCAGTCTCTAGAGATAAATGAGATTCACACTTTTTTCCTACAGCAAAGTTTTTTAAATGCTAATGTAGTATTTATCTCAAAAGATAACTCAGCATATTTCCTGTTAGGTAGTTTAACTCTCAGGAAATATTTCTTTATAATCTAGCGGAAATCTTCCTCCCCATTATTTTTATCTGTCCTAATATTACCCTTTGTGTGAGACAATAAGAAGCTTATTTTTCTATTTGAAACACTTTCAAGTATGAAAATTATTGTTATTCCTATATAAATTATTTTTATTTTATTTCTGGTTTTGTTTTTATTTTCTAATACCGAACTTCCCCAATTTGCAGTAATCATTTTAGTTTGGAAATGCTTTTCAAGCCCCTCACCATCCCAATCATACCTCTGAACTTTCTGATTTATCAGTATACTTCTTTGGGGTTATCCAGAAATGGAAGTAGTATTCTAAGTATATTCTAGTCCAAAAGTAGAACTGGTTGACACAGTTACATTTCTTTCATTGTAATCTAATAGAACATTAGCTTTTAAGTAGTTTTGTGATATTTGGACTCACACTATGTCTTTGAATAATGAAAATTCTTACAGACAAGATCATGGCTGTATCCTGACATGAAATAAAGCATGGCACTGAGTAATTACTAAATAATGACCAAGAGTAGTTTAAACAAACTGGTTTTGTTTTTTTTCCTCACCAAACCAGAAGTCCAGACTTAGTAACCCAGTGCCAGTGCAGTGGCCACCAGAGAATCAGTAGATCTTTTCACCGTCATGTTTATATTGTTTCATTCTTGCGGTCATCCCCTCATAATTACAGTATGACTGTTGCAACTTCATATCATGTCCACACTGCAGGCAGGAAGAAGGAAGAGTTGAGGGACATGCCAACCTAGTCTATTCATTTGAATCAAGAAATAAAAAACTGACCCAGCAGAATTCCACTTACATGTCATTGATCAGAATTGCGTCATGTGGCCAATCCCAGCTGGAAGATAGCCAAGAAAAGGTGTATGTGTGTGTCTACCCTAACTACATATATGATACTGAAATTATCCCAACTATTATGGCCTACCTAGATACTCATTTAAAAAAAGCTTTAAGATAAATTTTCTTGGTACTAATGGAATAAGAGAAACAGCAGGTGTTATCATCTGGTTCATCCTAGACTGAATTTTACATTTTATTCTATTTTATAGGTACCTCTGCCCAGTCACCTCTTAGAACTATTGGCCGAGCCCATGAAAAGTATGAAGGACTACTGAGTAAAGCTGAGATTACATGCTGGGCTTGAAAGAGCTTATAGTTTTACAGGGAATATAAAAAGTAAGCATTAAAAGAAAAAAGAATCTTTTACTTTACATCTCATATGTATGGTGAGGTAATTGTATTGTTAGATTTATACACAATGTATTTCCTGAGTCATCTTCTCAGTTGTGTGCAATGGATAGCTTCTCTTTCTCTTTTGTGAATAAGCTGTCTTCATTGTACTGAACCACTTTAATAACATCTTTCCTCAAGATAGCTAATAATATTATCTGGGAGTTCCCCAATGTGTTTTATTTTTCTGGGCTTCGGAAGGCCTTTTGTGCACATCCAGAGACCTCCTCCACGTTGTTAGGAACTGTGCCAGGGTTTCTGTTATATATTCAGTTACATCTGCTCCTTCCACACATTTGGGATACCAGGAACACAGACATTCTTGGCTCCCAGCCATTTCCAGCATTGTTTCCTCTGCAAGTAAATTTTTCATTACACATTTACCAAATCACGTGACTTCCCATTGGTCCTCATCCTTGCACTGAATCAGCCATCCCGTAGCCCTTGCCCTTTCAGTTCTGGTTTCTCTCTCCTCTCTTCTATGCCATCAGGAGTAATCAAAGACCCTTCAATTTCACCTCAATAAGATTATAGCTGAGCAGAGGCAACTGCAGTTCTGTAATGAAAGGATCCAATAGAGATAACAATGGTAGTTGTGAAACCCAAAATACTAGAAAGAACAACATGAAATAACCAGTGCCAATATTCACTTCAGAATATCAAGTAGTGAAACTGTCATGAACTTGTCAAGTTACAGAAGATAATTCAATATTTTTAAAACTTAAATCACCTGAAGCTATTATTTAAAATATTAAGAGTCACCTAGAGACATTATTAAATACTAATTCCAAGCCCCACCCTGGACTTACTAATTCCAGATTTCAAGAAGGAAACTGGAAAGCTTTATTTTCAAGTACTTTTTATAATTTTGAGAAGCATAGTGATATTTGGATGTTCATTGACAGCTCAGGAGAGGGCAAAAAATTCCTCAAACTTTTACTCTTAAAAATTGCATTAAGATGACTACCCCATGGTGCACAGATAAAATACACATAATGTAAACAAAAAAGAGTAGCTACTGTATGTAGAGTTCTTCCCTTGGAGGGAAGTCTTAAGATTTTTTTTTCCCCCTTATTTTTTTTCATACCATATCAAATGAAAGATTGATTGGAAGCACAATATGAGGGGTGAAAGAATTCTTCACAAGAGTTTTCTCAGGAAGGGAAAGAAAACCCAGGGGAAAGAATCAGAATGTCCTTACACTTGAGTGAGCAAACCCTGCTGATCAATAAGCTTGTTCCACAGAAAACTAAGCCTTCCACCACAGGACACTGCACTGCAGGGGCGGATACATGGGGCCATACACAAAGGGTGGGGTTTCTATGAAAGGGCCAGAGGTGGGATACATGGGGAGTCAAATCCGGAGGATGAAAATCTGCTCCTTTAATCCTTTTCAAAATACTTTTCAGTTGAAAGAAAACCAAAATCACAATGTTCTGATCCTCCTCTCTCTCAAAATTAATAATATTATTTATTATAGCCAATATGAGAACATCAGTCAGCCCCTTAAATTATTTAAACGAAACTATTCCACTTGATTTGACACTAATGCTCAAATGGTTTTAAGAAGTAATAATAGCTATTGGGGGAGATTTTAAATGCAGAGTTAGAAAATCTCTGCTGGTGCTGTGCTTTCTATTAAACAGAGGTATAGAAGCCTGCTGTCCCATTATAGCTGTAACTCACCATGAGGCACAGAGCCAGTAATATCAGCTCTGCTCCCTGTGGAAATCTGCAGAAAGAAAAAAAGTTCTGATATCCTTTACGTAACATTGGTTGGTAGATGTGTACAGATGTTTCAGGATTCAGAGATATGGATTAGATAAATCATCTGATTGATAGATAGAAAGAGATAGATAGATAGATAGAATACATTTTTGTTGTATTTTGACATTCAACGGCCCCTGGTAAAGTATGCCTCTTATCTGTAAACTCTCCAAATCTACTCTCAGCATCTCACAAAGAACAATAATTGTTTATTGATCTAAGTGTTAACAATGTATCAATGAGGTCTAGAAATAAGACTCAAGGGCAATAACTGCTTGGGACAGTGATCTTTCCATTATCCATAATATTAAGTGTAAATATATATATATACTTTTAAAATCTCATATAATTTTTGTTATAAATAACTGCTTTAAAGTCTGGTAAAACTTATCAAGGGTGATCATAAACAAGTTTCCTAATTCCTTCATGCCCTTTTTTTTAACAGAATAAACACATCTGTTGGAGAATTCTTAAGACAACAGATATAAAACTACCATGAAAATGCAAAGTATTCTTAGAACTTTTTATGATCAGTAGTAAATGAAACCACCACGAAAATGCAAATTGTTATTATTTGTTATGATAAAAAGTAAATAATAGCACCTGGAACCATTTTCTGTCTATATGAGGTATTCAATAAATATTTTCTCTATTTGAGGGAAGATAAGAATAAGAACTAGCTCAATTTTCCCATATCTATGCCACAGAATATAGCCACCAAATACATTACAGGCAAAAAGCCAGATAATATATATACGAAATGTGTGAAAAAAATCTAAAAAGAAAAAAATCAAATATCCCTCTAGAAATGCTGGTTGTTTGGTTGGCTATCTGTGTAGCAACACACAGAGAACTATATTCGAGTAAATATGGCTTTCCCAACATGTTGTCTTGTACCCGTCATTCTGGAAGTGGCACACCAGTCTTCATTTCTGAGCTGCCCTTCCCCCATCCAAAAGAGTAGGACAATCAGGCACAGGTTTGGGTCACCACCTGTCAGCAGAGATGGGTATTTGACCCAAACCCTCAACCCCATATCACAGTGACTGAGCCAAGGGATGGCCATGGAACCTTTTTAGGACCAATTCAAGTATTTCCCCAGAAGTTGCTAAATGAATGCTGGGGGGAAAGGGTCTCTTTTATTCTCCAACTACAGCTGCCAGTAGACATCTTTTCTGTCATATAAAGAGAGCCGATCTTTGGCAGGAGAGAGTAATGGCAATAACACAGAAAGATGCAGAGGCAAGCAAGCAGAGAATGAAAGAAGGAGGGGTGAATGGGAGAGAACAACAGGGAATAGCAAACTGCTGAGGTCCGGAATCCAGCCATGTCTACAGATAGCTCCATCATAACTGCAATTCACCATAAGGCACAGAGCCAATAACATCAGCTCTGCTCCCTGTGGAAATATGAAGGAAGAAAAAAATTCATATGTCTTTTGTATAACTTTGGTTGGTAGATGTATATAGATATTTCAGGACTCTCAGATATAGATTAGATAAATCATCTGATAGATAATAGATAGATAGATAGATAGATGATAGATAGATAGATAGATAGATAGATAGATAGATAGATAGATAGATAGTAGAGAGATAGATAGATAGATAGATAGGTAGGTAGGTAGATAGATAGATAGAGATAGTAGATAGATGATAGATAGATAGATAGATAGATAGATAGATAGATAGATAGATAGATAGATAGATAGATAGATAGATAGATAGATGATAGGTAGATAGTAGATAGATAGATAGATAGATAGTAGATAGATAGTAGAGAGATAAGATAGATAGATAGATAGATAGATAGATAGATAGATAGATAGATAGATAGATAGATGGTAGATAGATAGTAGATAGATAGATGATAGATAGATAGTAGATAGATAGATAGATAGATAGTAGATAGATAGTAGAGAGATAAGATAGATAGATAGATAGATAGATAGATAGATAGATAGATAGATAGATAGATAGATATCCCGATTTAAGCTAGTTTGAGTTCAGCTTCTTTCACTCATAAGGAAAGAAATTTTGACTAATACAGACACAACAATCCATATCCACAGAGTTGTAGACAAATCTATCTAGATAAATGTATTAGAAAATATAAGTGCTTATCTTCTCAAGACAGGAATTCTCCACAGATGATTTCTTTGAGACTCATTTTCCCCATTTCTCCCTTCTCTCAAAGAAAATCTGTAAATGGGTTTGCATCTCACTGAGCTCCATTTGATAAGATAAAAATCAGACCCAAAAATATTTTGAAATAAGGGACCATGAACTAACTTCTCAGAGAGTGGTTCCTTCAGTTCTACAACTGTGTCACAGGCCCAAACTAGAGATATGTACACATCACCCTCTTAGAAAAAAAAAAAAAAAAATATATATATATATATATATATATATATTTTATATATATAATAAGAAGAAAAAGAGAAAAGAAAAGGAGGACACTGAGAAAGACTTAATTGTCAGCCAAAAAGAAATTTCAGTGAAGATGATATTTAATTTTTCTTTTTTTTTTTTTTTTTAATCACTTTTTGACAGGTCAGAGGACAGAAAGGACCAAAGTAGTGAACCAAAAACCTAAACAAAGGAAAAAGTAAGGCTAACTATTAGGATAATTAAGTTCCTGAAGTCCTAAAGTATTTCCATGATTATATCAAAATTAAAGTAAAAATCACTTGAAACACCCTTCATATCTATGTCATAATCCCATCCGGATGCCTGACAAACCTTGAGAAGCCAGTGACAATTACTGATTTACCTTTCTGAGCTGAAAATGGAAGTTGAAAGTTAAGTGGTAACATAAAGCTAAGCGCCTCTGAGACTGAGTTTCAAGTCTGGACTAGACAGAAATGACAGAAAATCATTAAGAACAGAAGGCATTAAAAGGTCACAAATAAATTGTTATCAAGCCCTGTTTGAGCATTTTATCAGGTAGAATTTTTTCTTTGCTCCCCAGAATGCAGTAACATTTTCTTATCTCTGGAGACGAATATGATATTCTCAGGTTGTACAAACACACTGATATTCAGATTCCTAGAATGTTTTGTATAAAAACCACTGTTTGCAAGAAAACAAGACTCAAATCATTTTTAATAAATACATAATTGTCTTGTCTCCATCTGCCTAAAATGTTACTTAGTGTAAAGATGCTATTAAGTTTATCCTTGGTGGAAGAAAAGGCCAGCAGTGTCTTCATATGTAAGAGAGTTTCTTTCTCTCTCTCTCTCTCTCTCTCTCTCTCTCTTTCCCCACCCCTATTCCCCTGCCCTTCCCCATTCATTTGGCCAAAGATAGTGATTTGCCATCCCAGTTGCAAGAGATCAGGGAAAACTCATGCAAATCTCTCAGAAACAAAATTGATCTTCAACTAAATGAGCATGTTAGTGAATCAAAATTTGGATAATCTGTGTTGAAATTGTGAAAGTGGAAAATGATGGGTTAAGGGATTGAGTATAGAAGAGGAAAGAGCCTTAATCATTTTAGCAATTAGTATGCAATGTCCTAAAATGATTCACAAATCACTCTGCAGCTGGTATGCTGAAAAAACAGAGTACAAAAGCATTCCTCAAATGTCATAGTCCATTGGAGTCCACACTTTGAAGAGAATGTAGAGCAGTAGACTTGCCCTCTGAAATTATGTAACAGAAGCCCTGACTAATCCCAGCTATAAAAACCTATGGCTTAATTCGTTTTGAATATTTTGATGTTATTACATTTTAGTGAAAGTTACTTGGAGTATCGCCATCTTTAAACAGGATAATACATTTTCCAAGAGGAGAGTTTGTACTAAATCTTAATGGCCTTTTCAAGGGCCTTTTTAGTTCACAATCACAGATGTGAGTGCAGTACTATTTCTCTGGATCTACTAAATAAAAATCTGTAGATGCTACTAAAATAAATAAGTCCCATCTGCAAGTTTTCTATAACCACAGCTCTTCATACTTAAGATATCATAGCTACCTGCCACAAATAAAAGAAACAAACTGAAAAGAAAAAAAAGTTAAGAACCACCTGAAAATAACGTTCAAGGATCACCCTGGAGTTTTTGCTTTATATATCACAAAACATAATGTGCTGCCCCAAAGAAATGAGCTTTCGTTTCAGTAGAAGCTAGTAATTTGAATCCACCCACAGGTAGTCAATAATAATAGTGACTTAAATAGTTATACACCTCTAATTATCTCATGTTTTTTTTTTTCACTCTTCAAATATCCACATGAGGATACTTTTTATTTTGTTATGTATTTTTATCCTAAGCTCACTACTGGCTGCAACACATTCCTAAACTTACCTGTCTCTCTGCCTTACCACAAAAAGAAAGATCTTAGTTGAGCAATAGCTATTTGGCTCTGATGTTGCCTTCCTTTAACTTTAGTTAGAAGGTCTTAGGCCATTTCAGTCCTCATTATCAGAATTGGTATCTATTTACCTATGATTTGTTCTTGACAGTGATAAAACTCAGAGGTGTTGCACTGGTCATATGGTAACTTGACAGTTGTCAAGGCTGCTTCTGTGGCCATCTGAGGCTTCGTTTATACTACCCAACTGTATTGTAAACCAATTCAAATTCTCCAGAAGCCCTAAGGTTATAATGATGTTCATTTACAGTGAGCCTTTATTCAACAATTCAAAGTTTTGTATAGGATGTCATTGTGACAAAAGCTTTCTTACCTAATTATGAAGAGTTGTATACATGTATCGTTAAATTCAGACAGAAAACATATAAGTAATTAATTCATGTGAAGAAGTATAATGTTATATTGATTATACTCTGATTTTTAACCCATTGCAGATTACTATCACTTTTCTTAAATTGGATTTTTTTTTTTAATGATTAGAATATGTGTGTTTACCCACACATTTTGCCACACATAGTAAAGAGCAATTCAAGGATGAACATATTCTTATAGTTCAGTTAAACTACATACAACTCATGCACAACAGACTCCTATAAATCTTTAGTTAATTTATTCTTCCTGTCATCTGAATAAACACTGTGAATCATTTCTGGAGAAAGGTAGTGCTCTCTCCTTGCATTCTTTTTCTGTTTCACCTGAGGTTGTGCTGCAGTGCTTCTGTTCCCCTGTCACTGGAAAGAAAGAGATATTCGCTTTTATAACTAAGAACACAAAGTCTTTCTCTTTATATTAGATTTTTTTCCAGCTAAATGGATTATTTTGGCCAGGCTAAGTTTAGTAAAACCAAGAATAGCACTAAGTTCGGTGATCTTTAGTGACTTCAAAGAAGGCAAGAATGAAAATTCAGAAATGAAGGAGGCAATTCCCCATTCCATGCAAGGAGATTGCAGGAATTGGAGGTGAAGAGGACGCAGCTGCATTTCTTAACTTTTGAATGAAAAGCAATTATGCCAAGAGCCTTCATTTTAGATTGTCAGCATGGGCCTATGTCATATCCATCCTGACACTCCCAAACTGAAGATTTTAAAGGCCTCCTGCCTTTGTCATTGGGACACCTGTCACCAACTACACTGAATCAGCATTTCTAGATGCTGGGAAATACATATTCAACATGAATCTATGTAAGACACAACAGTAGGAGGCTGGAATTCTTCAGAATCCTTAAAGGGGGAAAAAAAAAAAAAAGATAGGAAAATTAAAGCCTAAAAAAGACACTGAAGTTTTGAGAAAATTTTCCACACTGTAAAATATACTTCTGGTTCCATTTTCACTTGTTTGCAATTAAAATCACTAAACCCAATGTCAAGTTAAACGTGCATATTCCTGGAAGAAAGTTTCAGGAAAAAATATGAGTTGAGTTTCTCCATGAGGTCTGTAGCCCAGTCGAGCATATTATTACAGCAAGAAATGTTTTTGATAACTTTATTTTTATTTTAAGATAGAATAATAATTAATGAGTATGAAATAATCTATCAGGCACATATTCTATTCTTTAGGAAGCATAGTAAAAGAAAAAGAAACTGATTCTTTAGAGTACTGGGAAAATGTTGGTACTATCTACATGTTAAATCTCATTTTCAAATACATTTATTATTCATTCTTACCCTCTTCATCCTTGTCCTCCTGTTTAGGTCACATCTATGAGTCAACTGCAAAAGTAGTGCTCATTTCTCACTTACCTCAAGTATATCAAGACATTCAATTTATAATTTCTGAATTCAGAAGAGAGACATCCCCCAGAACTCCTAGTAACACTCAGAAAAACTCAGAATGCTGTAGTTCACCAGCTTAGATATTTTTCTAAAGAAAGGCTAATGATTTCTTTATACCTTACTAGCCATTTGATGGCACACTTACACAAATGTATTCAATGCTAAAAAAAATAATAATTTTATATAACTAATGGGGTAAGAAAACCAAAATGTATAACATAATATGAACCCTTACATGAAGCACTAAATCAAACCTCCTAATAAATATGATTTTATGCATTATTAAAATTAGAAATATGATAGTACAGTTTATCCAATTGTAGCCTATATTATCTTGACAAATCATGACCAGCCAAAATATTAAAAAAATAAATTTCCATATTAAATGAATATTTTAGGTAGCCATCCAAAGTGTGCATATTTCCAGATAAATTCTTATAATTCTTGGCATTAAATGACATGATGAAATTATAGTATTAGATCAGGACTTCAGACTTCAGATGAACTCCAATGGAATACAGAGGAAGTGTAATACATTTATTTACACAGCAAAACAAAGAGGGAAAAAATTAAGTATAAAAGGATTTTTGACAGCAAGTATTTGCCAATCTGTCTTAAGGTTAAAACTAATAGTATTTTAACATGTGTAATTCAATTTTCATCCATTTTCTCCTGGATATAACAACAGTCTATTTATTAACTGACTACAACACCTTACTGGCTCTCATTTGTTTTACTTTTTCAACAAAATCTATTTAACTGAAGACATTAATTTGATTAATGTCCAGTTACTAATCCATGAGAACCACAGACCTGATACTCTTTGATATTAAACATTCAGCTTTACATTTCTTCTGATGGAGCCTTTGAAGCTAGAACTTTCCAGAAAGTGGTGGGACTAACCAAATAGAATATTATTTTTCTTTTTATCTTATCCTAATAGACAAATGCTTGCATGCAATGAAACATCCATACATCCTTCTCAGGGCCACACCAAGGACATTCCAAATGCTATTCTGAGTTTCATTTAATGATCAACCCAAGTACTTATCAAACAATGTACTGACTGAGAACTGATGATTAAAACTTTAGTGCTCCCTTAATGTTAATGAATTACAAGCCAAGAAATTATCATGCTAGGTGTTGATATAAAAAACAACATAAGGCTTTCCAAGGAATCCTATGAGGCAGCCAGTATAATAAGTTCATTATCCAGGTAATAAAATCGAAGATCAGAAAATTTACACAGTAAATACACAGCATTGACATAATTAAAACCTAGGACAGTTGAAAACCCACAGTTTACCTACAACACAAATCATATTTGCTGATATTTTAGTTTCGTTGTTTGAATATTGAAACAATATTCTGCTCTTTCATCTCGAAATACTATTATAATATAAAATTACTCTTTAAAAATAATTTATTTTTTAGTGTGTGGTAAGCAAACTAATGCCCCCTGTCCCCTACCAAAGATGTCCACATCCTGATTCCAGAAACCTGTGAATATGTTACTTTAAATGGAAAAAGGAAACTTGCCTTTGCAGGTGTGATTAGGTTAAGAATCCTGAGATCTGAAAATTACCATCGAGTATACCTTGGGTCCAATGTACTTTTAAGTGTCCTTACAAGAAGCAGGCAGGAATGCAGGAGAGAGATTGGAAGACACTACACTGCTGACTCAAGGTGGAGGAGTGGGACCATAAGCCAAGGGAGGTAGGCAGCCTCCGGAATCTGGAAAAGGTAAAGAAACAGTATTTCCTAGAACCTCCAGAAGAAATACAGTTCTGCTGACACTTTAATTTTAGCCTAGTAGGATCCATTGTGGACTTCTGACCTCTAGAACTGGAGGGTAATAAATTTGTGTTGTTTTAAATCACTACATTTTGGGCAACTTTTTATAGCAGCAATAGAAAATTCATGTGGTATTAGAGCTATGAGGGGTCTTCAAAATTTCTTTGAAAGATTTGTATTAGCTTTTAATTCCATTTCTCCACAAACTTTTTGAAGTAGCCTCATATTTACAGGGCCTACTTTTCTGTGATCTTGGCAGTAATGAAGCCACCATAAATTTATAAGCATTATAATTGGTATCAACACTCACACTGAGGATATGGGGAGAATCCATTATCTAGTTTGGCTCTCTATGCAGCATTTATTTGACTCTCTACTCCACGTTATGCCATGGGAGCCATTGTGAGCTTTATTATAATACCACCCCCAGAACATATTACCAATTGGAATTAACAGTGTCAATTATTTAACAAAAGCTTCAGCTTTCTGTAACCACTTAGATGCAATTAATGAGCCAAGAGACCAATCATATCAGTTTTAACTGCTTGGCCTTCAGATTAGAGCAACTTTCAGCTTTCTTGCATTGGAAAGGTCATCATAATTCTATTTTAAAATTCTAAAGATCACAAAACATTTAAAATGCTTCCCTGAAAACTTTGAAAGCTCCCAAATCCCATTAAGGTCAATAAAGAATGATCATTTAACATTTCTTAAGCATTCACAGTCTGAAAAATATCATATCAGACAAAGAAAAAGAGACAAACACACTAAAGAAATTATGAGCACTTCTTTTAAAGAAAATAACCCTCACCTGTAGGTCCTAGGAGGCAATAATTCTGACTGATCAGAAGTAATGACTCTGAAATTTGATTACAACCAACAAGCCATGATTTTAAAAAGCCACACTAATCTCTGTTCCTGGTTAAAATGTCGAGGTCTGCGATTAGACTACAGAAGTCAAAGATCTGAACTATTCTCTGATCATTTTGAGAGAAAGGTCAGTATATTATGAAATATACTTCAGTAATAGCCTTGCAATTTTTTAAAAAAAATAATTTTTTCATCCTCTGTAGTTGTGGCTAATCTCTGAATTATTTTAGAACCCAATGATGAACAAAGTTTTGTGCTACATTTTGTAAGAGACACAATAATTAATAAGGCCCTTCTTTCAGGGATGTCACAACCTAGCGGAAGAGTGAAAAATGCATATGTATACACATGCTTCTATTTCCGTCACAGTGCTTAGCAGAACACTGTCACATTAGAGAACATTCTTAATACATGACTAATGATGTAATTACAATACAAGGTAGAATAAGGTAAAGATTAAGTTAGAGAGGCAAACAAAATGCTGTATATTAAAGGTTTCCCAATACTGGAAGAAGAGCTAGCTTGTCTAATTGCCATTTGCTAAATTATAAAACCAAATTTGGAGTTACATAACTTCCTTAAGGTCAAAAACTTCTAAGTTGAAACAAAAACAAAGAATTTGTTTTTAATTTAATAATCTTTAGGACTGACTTTAAAGGAACACCCACGTGGATGTGGTGACAGGAATTTGCAATCCTTCTCCTTCACATCAGATTAGAATCTGAATCCCAGGAATTAATTTGAAACCCATGCCATTCCCCATCCAACAGAGAAAGTAACCATTAAAAGCTACTGTGGTTCTTTGTTCCGAAGCCTTCAAAGAAAAGTCATTACTCCATCAAGTGAACAAAAATCAACAGGACCAACAAGCAGTCCTAAAGAGCATCAGAGGAAAGCCCAAAACTCCAGAGGAACATTTTGCAGAGGACATAGGAACAGACATTTAAGCTTAAACTGATAAATACCTAGTAGATTAGGAGACCCACATCTGGGAAAGAAAGAAAAGATATCTCTGGTTTACATAAACTTAATACCCACAGTAGGCTAACATTTTGAAATAGTAACCAAAATATTTTCTAATTTTGGTTTGTTTGCTTTGAGTTTTGATTGTTGTTCTCCGTAATGCCTTGTGCTATGGTCCATAGTTAAAATTAGATCTCGAGGCTGAGATGACATTGATTAGAAGAAAACCAAAGTAAAGCAAAAAAATGTTGAATTCTAGGTCTTGATGGCCAAAAATGTAGTCTTAAAACCAAAACACAGACAACAATTTTGAAAGCCTACAAAATTGATTGAACTAGTTTTCCTATTGCAAAAAAAAAAAAAAAGAATTTGAGCTCTGAATGGCTCAAAAATATACATATATACCATGAATGGAGAAGAAATGAATATTAGTATTATTTAGTTTTCCCACCCAAAAGGATATAAAGTTCAAGCAGACTGGAGGGGAAGGAGCATTGAGATGAAGTGTGGAGCAGTAAGATTTGCATTTTATGGGTCTTGAGATACCTCACCCCTGAAGGAAGCCATAAAATGTAGCCGTTCATTATGGTGTGCTTTCAGCAATCTCATTCTTTTCATCATATTGCTAAAATATTATTTTAATTTCAGTTTACAATTTCTTGTTTCTTTAGTAGTAACATCCTTTCTCAGCTGTGTTTTGCTTTAATCTGATCACTTTTCTGGATTCAATATTCAAACAAATCTTAGAGGAAGCTTTCTCAATAATTAAGAGAAAACTAGTTTCTATATTGTATAATAATGCCTGTACTAACATATGAACACAGATTTCTGAGGCTCATTTTTCACACAATATTGAGGTTATGGTGAAAACATTACAAAATTGAAATTATCAAGTTTCTTCATTTCTTTCCCATTCTTGTTTCTTTGAGAACAACATTTTTATCTCTCAAGTTGGTGGAAACACTAAAAGAAGCAGAGTTGTCCGCCCTTTTAACAAATTCATTTGTATCTCTTGGGAGGTAATCAAATGGAACCAACAGAAAGCAGTTAACATGAGGTTAAACAATAAAAAGAGACCATTGGTTTTCCTGCTTGCAAGGTTCAGAAGTATGGTGTGCCTCAGAGGCGACCCAATTCTACAGCAGGATGACAGAATGGTTGTATCAAGAATTCAGTTTCTTTCTCTATCATGAATTTGCCTTTCAAAGTTTCTGCTTTGTTCTAAGGCTGACTTACCCAATACAAGTTAGCCACAATCAACACCCAGAACTACTTGCTTCCTAATCTAAGCCCATATAGACAAAATAGAGTCACTCTTAATATTTCCCAGCATAGTCAATGTATCTCCCAGAAGCCTCTCAGCAGATCTCTTCTCATTTCTCATTAGTCTAAATGGAATCATATAACCTCTCCTGAATCTATGCCTAACAAATAGGTTTCTGCTGATAGACTTAGGTTTAATCCACTGAACCCAACCCCAGATCCAGAAACAAAGCTAATTTCCTCCAAAACACTTAGGCTTCTGAGAAGAGTGTGGGAGTAACCCAGAGACAAAAAAAATGGATTTGGGGAAAGAACCACAATGCCCATTATATGTTTTCTTTTTTGGCTCACATCTTGCATGTATGTGTGTTTTAAAAGCCTCTACTCCTCCTCATTTTATTTAGGGTAAGCATAAAAAGACATAGTTATGTAATTAAAGTACTAAGTAAGCACACACATAATATTTTTAACCTACAAGATATCTGTAACAGTATAAATAAGCTTAAGTATGACTAATATAATGAAGCATAAATGAGAGTTAACTACTATTTTTTAAAGAATTTCAAGTCTCAAATCTGGATCTAAAGAGCTTGGATTTTCACTTATAGGCTTTGTTTGCTTTCCTTCCCAGAGTAAAGAAGAAATATGTTTTGGAAATGTGTGGAAAATAACAAGTTAAAATAAAAGTTATCCTAAAGAACATTAAATTAACCATATCTTTATATCAGGGAAAATGAATTGGTTAGAATTTTTTACTTATAAAAATAACATTGCTTTTGTTAAGATGACCAGAAATATCAAGATACAATGCGGCTAAAGATAGCCGAGTGTATGAACTAAGATGTTAGCATTCAAGATAGAGGTTATATGGACAGGTTATGAATAAACTTTGGAATAGATGTTATTGGACTAAACTGATGGATTAGACATGGGGAGGGGCAGAAAGAGAAAAATCAAGACTAACTCAAAATTTTTGCTTGAAAGCTTGTGGTTTCATTTACTTGATCTGAGAAATATAGGGTGGAAAGAAAATTGATCAAGAGCTCTGTCTTGAACAAAATGTTTAAGATGATCAAGAGTGGAAATATTTAAAAGACCATTGACTACATAAGTCTGGAGGAGTAAGGGTTAAAAACACACATTTGAAAATCACCAATGTACAAGACCATATTTTAAGTCATAGGACTGAATCACAAAATAAAAGAATATATAAAAGGAAAGTAGAGGGCCCAGGAATGAGCCCTGAATCACTGCATAATTTGAAAATTTAGAAAAGATATCCACCAAGAAGCTCAAAATGGACCACTATTGAAGAAAGAAGAAAACTAAGAGTGTGTAAGTTTCTGAGAACAAATAAAGAAATGTATTAAGAAGGTAAGGTCAACACTATTGAGTTCTGCCGAGGTCAAGATGAAAAGACCACTGGATTTGGCCACTAGTCCCCATGGCAAGAGCAATGTGAGTGGAGAAGAGAGAAGAAAGCTTGGAAGGTACATGCTATGGGTTGAATGTCCCACCAAAACTCATACTGAAGCTTGATCCCCATTGTAACAATGTTAAGAGGGTGGGAAATCCAATTATGGCATCTGAAAGGTAGGACCTTTAAGAAGTGATAGAATCACGAGGGCTATACCCTCATAAATATGTTAATCTATTTAAGGATTGATGGGTTAATGGATTAATGGGAGTCAACTGGTTTTATGAGGAGAGGAAAAACTGAATTAACATGCTTCTGCCACCCTCACCACGTGATACCTTGCACTGCCTCAGGACTCTACAGAGCATCCTCACCAAGAAGAAGGCCCATACCAGAAGTGCACCCTGAACCTTGAACTTCTCAGCTTCTAGAATTATAAGAAATAAATTTTGTTTATTTATGTTACCCTGTTTCAGGTATTTTGTGATAAGTGGCAGAAAGCTAATACAGTTGAGAAGAAAACAAAAGGTAAATTCAATGATATATGAGAATATAAAGAATTATTTTCAGAAATTTTGAAATGAAAACGAGCAAAGAACTGGTGAAATAGTGGCACAGAAGGTGGCATCACCTTTACGGTAAGGTAAGAGATGAGGTGTTACAGCACATACGTAGGCTAAGGAGAATTATCCAGTAAAGAAGTAAAACATATAATCATAGAATGAAAGTTACTGAGAAGGCAATAGTCTTTGAATGTTAGGGTTCTTGTCTTGGAAACTACACCCTTTACCACATGGCCATTTGAAAATAATTGTGTTACATTAATCCCATATTAAATCATGATTCCTGAAAAATCTGATTTTGTACAATTAAAGTTCTATATTAAAGTTGATGTTGAGTCAGTTTTTTTTTCCTCTTACCCTATAACTGATAAAAAAAAAAAAAGATTGACATGTGAGAACAAAGGGGAATCAAATATCTAATATTATAAACAGACACACAAGTAGTTGGAGGTTAGACACCTTGACTGTGGCCAAACCCACTCTGCTACCCACACCATCAATCCCCACTACTCTATCCCTTCCCCCCAAATAAACAAGTTTATGCCTGCAGCCCTTTTATTCTCAAAAGTGACCCGATTTGGACAACAAAATATATGGTTGTGCTACCCAATAGCTAAATGAGGGTTAATTCTTTCCAGAAGGAGAGATTGGCATCTCATTTCCTGAATGAAAGTCAGTTTATGCCATGAACCTATTAATCTTCTCAGAACTATTTTAGCAGGCAGAAAAGAGAATTGCCTAGAAAAGATAAGAGTGAAGAGAAAGGACCAATAGAGCATCCCAAATTTCCATGGCTTGCCATAGTGAGAATGCAAAAGCTTTCTATGAGTCAAGGGGACATTACAGAAGAAATCCAGACTTGAGCCATGTCCCTGATCCCCACCAGTGGGGGATGGCCACAGGGAGAAGAGAGGATGTGAACACAGGGCTGGAGCCTTGAGGGGAAGAGGGGATGGAAGAAAAGCAGGAAAGGAGGTTGGAGGAAATAGACCCACTGAACCTACTGCCTCTCAGACTGTGAGATGCTCTGGACAGCCTCCTGGCCCCCAAAGAATCCCATCTGTGTGCTGATGTCATGGAAGAGCAGCATTTGGTGCCTGCTAGACAGACGGTGTCCCCAGCTGGCCATTATTATGTGCATAAGTATTCACAGCAGTGAAAATGAACCGGCATGATTAAAAGGCCATTGCCTGTTTCTGAGATGTCTCCTCACACCACTTCCAATGGAGTAGTCAGATCCAGAAAGGAGGGAGACGGAGTAAAGCAGTGAAAATAAAAAGCTCTTTGGTTAACACTGGGAGGAGAGAAGGTAATGAAATTGAAGTTTTCAGATTGAGTAAGACTAGGCTGTACTTTTTAATAACTGAAAGTTACGGGAAAACTATGGGATCTCCCAGGATGTCATTAAGATTGGGAAAAGGATAATCAATGAAGCATAATTAAAGGCAACGACTGGAGAAAAATAGCACTACCTTGGGTTAGTATACCACCAGTAGAAACTGCCTAGTAAATGTATTTGATTAACAGCCTTAGCTTCTTTTCCACCTTACCTTCCTTAATCAATTTATTATTGCAAGCTGCACTTTGGGTTTTGGGTAATTGGTGTGTATGAATTTGCTTTATAAGATTATCTCTCTTTTTAATGGTGGTTTATTTGACTCATGAGATTTAAGGATAGTTGGTGACACACTCTGAACTCCAAATATATAAGCTCCCTTCTAGAATATAATATCTTCAAACACCAAAAGCAATAATCTAACCCAGAAGGTAGAAACATAAAAGGCTGATATGTTAGGAACCTGCATTTCCATCTTACCCTGCAGTGCACTAAATAAATGCAGAGGTTTCAACTATTATCTATTTTAATTCTCACACACAGAAAGGCAAGTCAAGTAGGTAACTAGCTTCTATAGATCTCTCCAAGAAAAACTGAAATGATCAACTTCAGGCAGCTAATCTAGCACTGGATCAAAACCCCTCAGGGAAATATTTATGTTTTACTAGTTTACTCAGAGAAACAGCTCTAGGGATCTGCAGATATCCTCTGTGATTCTGACTGAAGGAAACACTGATGCCAGAGCCGAATCTCGTGATTTAATCATAGAAGCTATTCAGCCTTTAGCAATCCTATCTCCTAAGAAATCAATAGCTACACTTTCAGTTCTATTAAAGGATTCTTTTAACTTCTTCACCTGACCAAGATATTAATTTGTGTATGTTCTATTGTCTGCCTTTCTGGTTGATATCTTGAAATGTTGAAAGACTGCTTCAACAATTTATTTTTAAATACTTTCCCCAGAGGATTTCCTCTGTCATCATCATCATTATTTTAATCATTTATTGATTCACATACTGTTTTTCAAACACTGAAGTGCTTTAAAGAATTATTTACAACATCCAAAGATAACATTTCACATCAGCCTCCCAAACATAGAATTTTTCCAGTCAGCTGGAGGTGGTATCAAATAGCCTTCAGAAAAAGAGATTCCCATTAAGTTTTGGGTTTTTTTGGTTTTTTTTAAATGGACCACAAACAAAAATCCATTTGAAGAAGCACAGAAACGGGAGCAACTAAAATTCCCACTCTCAGGAAAGATCGTGGCCTATCATAATGTCAAGGGCTTGTGAAATATGGGATCATCTACACTGAAGTTCTGAAAATTTCCACATGATGGAGCTCTTCACAGCATAGTACATGCATTATACAGAGGCTGTGGTTTTCTATCTATTAATTAAAATATGGCTTCCTGCCCCAATTTGCTTGAACTATTGTTATTTACATTAAAACATTTTATTTCCCATTATATTATTGGCTAAATTAGGTTAACTTCTATAGATGTGTAATTCATTAAATTATGGGCTATACTGAATAACAGAAGTGTACTGAAACAAGTATTAAATGGGGAGCCAGGAGTCATAAGTTCTCTTCTGGGGACTAATCTATGTGTCCTTGTTCAGTCACTTACACACTCTACATTCATTTCCTCATTTAAAAATGTAAGGTACTGGAAATAACGACTTTAACTCTAAAAATTTCAACTCTACAATGTTAAGATTATTGGATGCCCATAAATTTTATACATTGCTGTTAAAGCTAAGCATTTTCTTTGCAATGGAAACTCTGCAAACAGTTCAGTAAGTATGTGTTTTTCTCTTGTTGACAATATATAATTATATCTTCTAGAAAATACATTTTATCATATTATAATCAAAGTTCAAACTAATTTATTAGCGGAAATAGAGTGGCCAATCATTGTATCAATGTGGCCTCTGGACTTTGGGGATAAAGATCAACACAGCCTTACTCACAAGGTCTTGTAATTAGCATTTTTTTATATTAAATGCTAGACTGAGAACAGAAAAAAAAATTTCAAATTTTAGCAGAAAGAGTGTTTACTGGAACTGATTAGATGGTGTGTATAAGAGATTTTCTAGTCATCTAGGTATCACTAGCTATGAAATAAGGACCACATCTTCTGATTCTATGTTTGTGCTATCTTGGTAATAGAAATGTACACCTATCCACGAGTATTTATTAGATTCCTACTATGTGTCAGTCACTGCTCTAATTATTGGAGATATAATAGTGAAAAATGTACCCTGCCCCCCAGATTACATTAGAAATCCTTGTCTAAACAAGAATAGAGACAGAAACAGAGAGGAAAAGAGTAACACAGAAGGAGAAGCTAAGAAGTTGTGTGTGCTTAAATTAGAAGCATCATTAGATGAACAATTTCCATCTCCTTAGTCAACTTTGCTCTCAGTACACTTAGGAAGTATGATAAAAGAACACGTAGATTTAAAATTCAAAGGTGTGAGCACAGATATGTGAGTAGAATTAACTTGCGTCTACATATGCTAAACTATTGTTACAATACACTTTTAAGGTTATTTGTTCATTAGTTCTGAGTACAAGCTAGTAATCAACAACCTAATCCTAATCACTTACTCTGACATTACTCTGAAATAAGTGTTTGCTTATTTCCTAAAGGTCAAGTAAGGTCAACATAGAAATATGTTCTCATTTTCCAAATGCTTAATTTTGTTGACTTTTCTGCATTTTTTCCTAAATGATGGTTCATTTAAGTGTAAGTTTACAAAATATTTGTCACAAAGTTTTCTCCTCAAAATATTTGAATTTTACAGTTTCATCAATCTGTAACCTAAATACCTGTTCTTAGTTATTTTCACTCTTGATTTAGTCTTCCATTAGGAAGTCATTGTAAATCATAAAGTCTGTATGTATCTAAAGAAACAAGTAAGCATTTTCTGAGCTCAAGATATTGACCATGCCCCTTCTTGTTTCTACTCCAATAATATAAATTTCTATACTTTTATATATATTTTTAAACTATGACTGCTTGTGTCAGGCACCAAGCTCATTATGGATTATGGCTGAAATATGGCTCTTGCCCTTGCCAATATTACACTTTACATGAAGAAACAAAAGACATAAGCAAAAAGGTAAGATGCAAAGTGATTAATTAAGCTGTGCCCCGAGTAATACAAAATTATAGCAAGGAAATGGATTGTTTCTGAATAAAAGGTTTCCAAAATCTTCAGAGAGAAGACATTTTTCTTGAATCTTCAAGGATAAGTAGAAGCTCACCAAGTAGGGAAGAAGTAGAGATCAATATAAATCAATCTGTAAATGTTTTTAAATGTATAGTCATTGTGAATAGTCCAGAATGATTAAAGATCAAATTTCAAATGAAAACTAAATGTAATGATTCTCACAAACAAATTTCTTAATAAATAGAAGACAAGTGACTTGATGACTATTTTACGTATCACCTTGAGGCTTTAGTCTCATACAAAGATCTTGATGTTATCAATACACCTAATCATGATCTATCAATACCACCTTCTTTTCTTTTTATTATGACTCCGCTCTTCCAAAATTCTGGGTCTCCTATCTAAAAAACTATCTTTATGACATCTACTAAGATTGTACAAAACATATGCCTCTAGGTCAAGGTGGTCAATCTGTTTTCTGGGAAAACTTTTTTTTATATTTAGAGGAAGTCATTTAGGTGAAGACATTTATTATTTTTGCATAAAACACTTATATTTAGCTTTATTGACCCAATTTATGTTTATTTTCTGTTAGTCAACCAAAAAAACTTATGTTAGTCATATTTTTTCTTTTTTTTCAAAGTGCATTGGTATTTTCTACCTCTTACATAGGGGAAATAAAAAGAAAAGAGAAGGTAAGATTAGGGAGAGAATTGAAACCAAGGCCTTATGATAGAAAAAAGAGTTTTTATTTCTATGTTTAATAGATCTCTAAAGCTTCCAAAAAATTCCCACAATCTATCTCCTCAGACAGATCAAGGAGGCATTATAAGAAATCTACAGCAGAAAGAAAATGTCAAGGAAACATCACAGATATAAAACAGATTTTTTTCCATGAGCAAATCATTTCTAGGACATATTTTCTATAAATTTCCAGCACTTGCCTCATGCAGGTGTTCTTGACAAATAATTCAGGCATGGAAATTCTAGAATGTTAGAAATCTGATTTTTGATATATCTTTTCCATACAAGTGAATTGTGAATTCACGTTAAAATGCTGATAAAGTGTATATTCTTAATTTTTTCTGCCGTCTTTTGAAAATGGAAAATTTAAATGTCAATGCAAATGTTTCTATAAATATGCAATGCTTTGGAGATTACACATTTTAAAGTTTTTGAATGCAAAGAGATGTCAGCACTCTTAAAGGTTCTAAAATACGTCATTTGCTCTTATTTCTTTTACATGGTTTTAGGATAACCATTTAAAGTAGCTAAAGACTGTTACTCTAAATTGAGTTTCTCAGAAAGAAAATTTTTTAAAACCATAATAACAACAAAGTTATTACTAAAGAGAAAGGATTTATTCCCCAAGTTTCTTTGCAAAAGTCAATCATGCCTGCAGAGGAACTTGATTAATGGTGCATAATCTACAGATGTTATGGAAGCATTGTAACTGAGAATGTTAATTATCTAACTTTTTAGCAAAAAGATAAGAGTTTAACCTTTAGAAAAAGAAAGACTGGACTAAATAACTCATAGGAATTAGTAATGGGATAGTGAGCTTTTTATATTCACAATGGCAACTGAAATCCATCCCAAGTGACAACTGACAGAAACACAAGAACATTCGTTTTTACCAAGGCTGACACATAGAAGTGCTGGCAGCCTCTTTGGCTTCATCCTAAATAAGAGTCTGCGTCTCTGAAGTACTCAAGAATACCAGTGTGCACACAACAGGACATTTATTAGTATGGGTTTACTTGGAGACAATTGAAACTCTAAAAAAGACTCAAGAATTACCAAGCTATTAAAACTTTAAATTTTCAGGCTGCTCTGTAATACAGCTGTTTATGACAAATAGTAGCTTTCCCATAACCTAATGCATGTTATTTGGAAACACATTTGTGTTTGTTTGATCCTTGTTTGGGGGGATAGATGCTGGTTTATTTTTAATAAAAGCTCAATGAAATGTTTATGTGTACCAATGCTCAAATCCCCCTTTCTACCTGAAGTCAAAGTTGACATAAAACAGAATTGCAGGAGTTTTTAGCTTAATTAAATGAATGAAAAAAGACAGAAAGGATACATTATTTCAGAAATGTATATTATATCTCATGAAACCTAGGCACTTTAGGTGCTAGCTCACCCTTTTAAATTGAAATGGGCAAGGTCAGCAACAAAGGACCTTGGAACATAGGCCTCCCTAAAAATGCTTCCTCAGAATGCTTTAAGGGAACTTCTTTCAACAGTTTGAATTTTGGTCTTCTTTAGACATTTTTCCCTCAACCTTTTTCTCCCTCGTTCCACATGTTACAAGGTAATCTAATTCTTGCTAAGCTTTCAGCCACCACAGATACATTGATGACTTCCAAGTCAATACCAACATAGGAGCTCTATTATTTGCATCTCAAGAGAGCATATTTAATTGCCTACTGTATTACCAAGTATGAATCCCAGTCTAGAAAACCACATGTCCAAAAATTAATTTTCTTTATTTTTCAGTAATTGAACTTGATTTCTATTAAGAACCCACTTCAACTGATAATAAAAAATTTCAATTAGTTGAAAGAGCAATCTGCCTCCTCCCCAGACTTGCTTTTACATTCTGGGGACATGGAAGGGTAGGAGGACATCTGTTTACATATCGACTTTGTCGTTGGCTGAGACATCCCTGTTTCTGGTTTATACTTTGCACATCAATCCACAGAAATCAGTGGGGCATCCTCATCTTCCCTGACTTCATTAAGATCAGCCTCCTTTCAGCCATGTAGGGGACATCCCAGGGCACATAGAACTGCTGTCTTGATACCAAACCACTAATGGCTGTGGGAAAGTCTGTGAAGCCCTCTCTGACCAGTCTACCAAGACATACCAGAGGAAGATTTCTTCTGCTCTTGCCCTTACTTGTTGCGAGAGAACACTGTAACTTGCCAAATCTTCAGATTCTGAAGTTGAATAAGAGAGGTCCCTTTCTCCCCCTTCTATAGCACATAAAATTTTTCTCTAGTCCAGGGAGGAAAACTGAAAAGAGAGCTCCAGAAAAGAAATATTCTATCTTTTTCCATTACACATTTCTTCAAAATATTTGTCCATAGTAGAACCCAGGTGTATGGAAACAAACTTAAGAATTAACTCTTTTGGTCTGCTTTATATTGACCATCTCTTCTCTTGTATCAGGGAGGATGGAATACCCTAGCCACCTGGGCTAGGGGAAGACCAAGGAGAAAGGATTAAAATACCATTTAAATCTCAAAATTGTATACTGCTTCATCATTCTTTTCATACATATCATCCACAGATAATATACACTCAACAAATCCAAAAATCATCATCTTCCCCCCAAATCTATCAGCTTCCTCTTTGCATATCTCAGTGAATGCTGTGGTTGTCCATCTGGTAACCTCAGACAAAAACATCTAAGCAGCCCAGAATTCTCTGTCTCTCACAGTATGCAAGTAGCAAAACTGTCCTATTAATTTAAATATTACACTAGCTCTCAAATCAGCTCCTTGTTTTCTCCCTACTCAAGACAGAGTACTGGATTATCTCCCTCATCCTTTTCTGCCTAAACTACTGCAATAGTTCTGAACTGATCTAACTCCCTTCACATTTGCCCTCCTTCTATTTATTCTCAGTAGCACTGAAAAATATCTTCTCTAAACAACTCTGTAAATACTCAAACTTACCCTGTAGTGGATTGAATTATGTTCCCCAAAACTCATTGAAGCTTGAATCGTCTCCCAAGTTTTATGTATTAGAAACTTAGTCCCCACTGGGACTGTTAAGATGGTGGGAATACCTACTATGGTAATTGAAAGGTGGAGCCTTAAAGAGGTGATTAGATTGTGGGACTGTGCAGTAGTGAATGGATTAAAAATGGTGGTCAGGGGCATGCTTCTGTGGGCTTTAAAAGAAGAGAGTCTGTATTTCTCTCTCTGCTTCCACCATCTTGTAATGTGAGACCCCTGGGTCATTGTCATCACCACCAGATGGACTTTGGACTTATCAGTCTCAGAAACTGTAAGCAATAAATTTTGTTTTCTTTATAAATCACTCAGTTGCATGTATTCTGTTATAAGCAACACAAATGAACTAATATATACCCTTTGTTTGAAACCCCACTCTCCTCCATCTCCATGTAGTTTACCACCTGTAAAAACCATCAAGCTTCATGACTTTGAGCAGCTTTTTCTGATTCACCATCACCCACCCTACACCCTCCTTCAAATACAGTGTGATATAATTTTTGGTTATTTGTCTCTGTCAACACTGTTGACACAGGCGAGGTGTGACCCATACTGAAAGTAAGGGTATTTGTGTCCTAAGTGCTTAACAAAGAATGTTTGATTAACTGAAAAGAGTGACACCCAACCTCTCCAATCAATATAACTTGCCTGGTGGTTCTAAGTCTGGACTCTCCTGTTCCATCCCCAGATTCAGTTTTTAACTTAGTTTTTTCTTGGTCTTGTAAATGTGGGTGTTCTTATTCTACTGAACATCCTGTATGACACACCATTTTATTTATTCCTCTGTGTGTGTGTGTGTGTGTGTGTGTGTGTGTGTGTGTGTGTGTGTGTGTGTGTGGTTACTTATATACTCCTCATATATAAAATTATATATAACATGCAATTATATACAATATATATATAATTTATATAATTAATCAAAATTTTAAAAGAAACAAGCATTAACTAATGCCAAGGGAGAAAAAAAAAAAAAAAAAAAAGGTTTGGGAGAAAAATAACTAACTATCCTAAATAGCTTAGCAGTAAATAGCATTTGCATAGTCGTGATAATGTAAATAACATATATTAATTATCCAAAATGACAACAAAACTACCAGGGATAGAAAAAAATGTGGGGAAGTAAATAGCTGGAAGTCAAAAGATAATATAGAGAAGTCAAAAGTAAGGAAGAAGAATTCAAGTACGTTATGTGGAAATACAGATGCATGTACAAGGACTTTGAAGGACATGAACAATCTGGAGGAGATCTAGGGAGTAATGGTTTTTAAAAAGACATTCAGCAATCCTGCTTTACCCGCTTTTACCTCCACTTCTGCAGGGCTCTAGAGCTAGCCAACTTTTGAGCCTTCTAGTAATTCTCTAATTAAATTGAATTGATTCTCGGCCCTCCCACTGTGTAGCACTCAGCCTTCTTGGCTCATCTTGCTGGCTGGTCCAGCCACCAAAACTTTTGCTGCTGGATCTGCTATTGCCTCCTCTCTTATTATCTTTGTCCCAGTGGCTTTATGCCTTTAAAAACATATATTTTCTAAACTTTTACTGGGTGTTTCAGATAGAGAAGAGGTAATTGTCTATATTCAAACTGCCTTTATTTCCTGATTTTTCTCATCACTTTCAAAAGTTCTCCTGACACTCTAGTCTCAAAACATTTTCATTCAGGTAATTAAGTTGTCCAGTACATGTAACAGCAAACCACAGAAATTCATGGAAATCTGCAGTTGTCCTCTAGCTCGGCTCTGGCATTCTTCCTGTTGGACCTCACAGTGAATAAGACAGCGTGGTTGGCCTTTTCTCTATTTGTCCACCTCATGCTTCTCCTCTTTCTTCCATCATTCATCACTCAGCTCCTATAGGGACTGGGAAGAGGGAGAAGGAAAGACAGGTAAAGAGCAGGCAAGGCCTTACTTTCCTGGGTTTCTGGCACGTTAGCGATCTGGGGTTGGTGCTCTCTTTGAACATGGACATTCAAAGGTCATTCTTTCCTTTGCAAACTTCCTTTGTAGATTTTTTGGGAGACACTACACCCACTCTTAATCCACACATGCTGGGAACACCCAAATGTACCTGACATGGCAATGACCCTCCTCTGTGGTGTTGCTTAGATCTCCCCTTTCAACCTCTGCCAGTCCACCTTGCTCAGACTCTCTATTCAGGTCCCACAGTCCTCCCTGCCAAACCATATTAGCACAAAGCTATCTCTCCAGCCCATTGCAGTCTGCAAATCCTTTGGCTTGACAAACACTCAAAGTATAGATGACTTTCAGTACAGCCACATCTTTTCCTTATCTCATCAGCGCAACTACCCAGACACAGCCTTGGTGTTTAGGATTTTCTGTGAATGGACCCAGCACCATCTTTTTGCTTAAAGAAGCAGATGACTTGGGTCAAGTTCTCTGAGGCATTTCACTGAAGCTCCTCAGACTCAGCATAAGGTGAGAGAAAAGCACTTCTCCCATGGGTGGCAAGAACACAAGAATGCAACAAATTTCTCCAAAGTAATATTTTCTTAGTCTCTTTAATCTTAACATGCTATTCCCTCAAGGAAGCTATTGGGCTAAAATCATAAAACCTGTTTGTGGCATCTCCTCAAGCATGTTATGGTCTAGAACCTTGCCTTGGAATGATTTGCTACCTATTGTTTCTTTCTGTTCATCTTGGGACCTCAGTCAAACCTGAGATTCAAAGAGTCATATCTTTTATATCCTCTTACCCTCTAACTAGCCACCTTTAACAAATAACCTCCCTAAAATGAGAAGATTGACCATAATGATCTACAGGAGTCTTCTCATCTACGAAAATGCCAGTTTTATACATAGACACTGGAAATGTTTACATTTGCTTGTGTAACAGGCAAAAAGTATCAATACAAGAGCAACCCACAGTAGGAAGGTGCAGAAAATAGCTTATTTAGATATATTAAGTAGATTTTGTCTTCATTTTAAATCTTTAATACTCATTTAATAAAACCAAGTGCTGGCTAGGATTTGGAACAACTGGACACTCATTCACTGTGGGTGAGATTGTAAATTGGAATAATCACTTTGGGAAACAGTTTGGTATTATCATTTATATGGCCTACAACCCTGCAGTTCCATACATATGCATATGTACCAGGGAACTTCTTGAACATATGTACCAGGAGACATATACTGAAATTTTCATAGTAGTGTGTTCATAAAAGTGAAACTGGAAACAAACAAAAGTCCCTCAGCAGTAGAATGGGTAAATAAATTGTGCTGTTTCACAGAGTGGAATACTACTCCTTTAGAGAAAAGAAAATGAATAAATCACTGCATATCTCAATATGCATGAATCTCGAAAACATATTGATGCAAAAAAAAAAAAAAAAAACCAAGTCACAGAAGAGAACCCACTGTGATTCCATCTATATAGAATGCAAAACTGGCAAAAGTAAAAAAAATAGTGTTTACAGTGGTACAACAAAATAAAGAAAATCAAGGGAATGCTAAAATTAAAATTCAGGGTAGTAGTTACTTCTGGAGTTGGGTGAGAGGTATGATCAAGAAGGAGCACACGAGGGCTTCTATGGTCCATTATTTAGGATCTAAACATAAAACAAAGAAACCACCTCAAGTATTTACAGGAAATCTAATCAGAAATTACTGACTTAGGTGGTGGAAGAACTGAGGAACCAAATAGGAGAAAGTGAGGTAAGATGGAAATTAGCAAGAGCGGTAATCTACTACCATCTCTGGTCCAAAGAGAAAAAAGGAGGAGGTGATATCGCCAGAGCCCAGACTAGAAACACATGGTCCTGTCTGGAGCTTTGGGGAACACACAGCCACTGTGAGGGGAACCACCCGAGGTAAGTGGGGCAAAGGAGATGCTTGGCTTCTCCCTACCTCCTGCCTTTCAGTCTCTTGCCATGGTTCACACTAGCCTAACACAGGTGCAAGAGAACTGGGGTAGTGTAACCTGCAAGGGCCATCCCTTCTGGGATATAGAGCAATGGGTCCTAGGGCCAACAGACCCGGGACAGACACATTAGGAAGGTAGGTTCTTTACCTGAAGGGAGTGGTGAGTATATATATGAGTGTCCATTTTATCATAATTCTTTCAAATAAGCATATATATTATATGTACTCCTTTTTATGTATGATATACTTTGCAATCTTTTTTTTCTTTTTTTTAAATTATTCTCCTCCCAGCATGGGAAGGAACATTTTGTTTAGTGGATTATATCAGTCATTTCAGTATATTACAGACATACATGGACTTTCCAGACTGAATATTTTTTAACAAAAGATTTTTAAAAATTCCAATCAGTTTCCACATTAGTAAAATGGACATAATAATACCTACTTTGCAGAGTATTATTAAATTCTAAGGGAGACAGTATGCATGAGAGGCTAACGTTGTGCCTAGCACAAGGTAGAACCGCCATGAGAGTGAATGGCCAAGCCCTTTTCCTAAGGTAGCTGCAATAAAGGTAGTAAGGTAATTTCTGATTTCAGGACTTGATCAGAAAAGAAGAAATAATCGTAAGTGTTCTTTTATATTCCTAAAGAAGGTAATTAACATGCTTCCATGAGTTTTTACTATTGTATTCATGCTTTGCTATTGGCATATTCAAAAGCAGGAGCCAACGCTAAGAATTATTGCAAAAAGATGCCACTGTTACAGTACCCATTGTTCAAAAAGGCTCAAGGAGAAAATATGCTAAGTACATGAGGAAGATTGGCCATCCCTCCCAAAAGAAAAGGTTTAAAAGGAAGCAAGAGAGACTTAAAATTGCTCCACATAAACAATGGCAGGAATGTGTAGTTTATCGAGGACTGAAATAATCCCACAGCAGTGCAGTGAATTTTCATTGATATATAAGTGGTTGCCTATTATTTGCAACAATGAAGAGGACTAATTTAACACAAGAATGTAGCAGGAGAGGCAATGCAGGCTTAATAATAGGTTCATTCTCTGCAGGAATTCGTATGAGTGAGTAGGGAAATAAGGATTGTCGCAGGGTGGGGAAGGGGGGACAGAATGAGATGACTGTAAACTGCATGGCTTCTTTGCTTAAAAGACTATTACATGAATTTGCCAAGGAGCTGTTTCAGTGTCCTACTGTGTGAGTCAAGAAAGTGACTCCAACTTGACAAAGTAGAAAATGTAAAGACTGGAGAAAGATGACAGACCTCAGGAATCTCCGTTACTGGCTGTTATCTTCAGAGTGTTGCTGGCAGAGGATGAAAGTAGCTGCTGGCACACATGGCTGCAGGTGACAACCCTAACTTGGGCACAGAGCAGCAGAGGAAGGCAAGGTGTGCCCTCCACTGGAATCCAATTTGTTAAAGGAAACTGTACATTCTGTGAAACTATTTACCCTGATTCGGAAATTAGTGGTTGCCTTAGCAACACTTGAATCCCAGGAGGCTCACACACAGTGCTAATTTCAATTCACGGACACCTTCACGGGTGAGGAACGCAAACAGAAACTTGAGCATCCCGTTTGGCATGGCTCTCATAGGAAATGAGAATTTCCTTGGCCTAGAAAAATAGTCTGATAACTCCCTTGTATCTGTACCTATTATACACCAGTTGATACGGTGCCGGCTTCGTGTTTGATCTTGTTTGATGGTCACATGCAAGCCTGCAAGGTTGGCTATTTGACTCCATTTTACAAATGAAAAATGAGCTATAGCTATGTTGCATAACTTTCTCAAGGCTACCCAGTGGTGGTTTGATGATTTTATCTCAGATGGGGCTGACTCCAAAATTCCATCCTCTTTCAGCATTTCTAACTTGGTTAAGAATACCACAAGGACTTAAAGCTGCAAAGTGCCTTAGGGATTATCCTGCATGCACAATGTCTTCAGTTAAAACTTAAGGAAGTGGAGATAGAAGAAAACCAGAGACTTCCTTGAGGTCACATGGCAAATAATGGCAGATCTGAGAAAAAACTTCAATTTTCAGAATTCCATTTGAGCACACATTTTTTGAAGGCCACCTCTGAACCATTCTAACTGTGATGTTCTCTATGTTGGACTGTATCTCATTCATTGGTGCATGACTGTTTCCATAAAAGATGTGCAATGAGTGGTTGTTGAATGATGTAAAGAATAAAAGACACTTTCCCACACATTCCTCATTCATGTCCTACACAAATGCTGTGGTGTTAGGTACAACAGAGCTGGGACTAGGGGGAAGCAAGTAAGATGCCTAGGGTGCAAAATCCAGGTGGCACCCACTCTCAGGGTCATGAAGCACTTCACTAGTCTCCCCACACTTCTGGCCCTGAGGTATAATGAACTACCCTCACCTGTAACAGGGGAAGAAACTGTTTCATTATTTTGCCCAAATAGCCAGGCAAGATTAAAACCTCAATCCAATTCCAGTTTCTATTTGCTCCCACTTTTTAAGTCCTTCACAGATTAACAGTTATTGTTTTGGGGAGAAAACATAAAGGTCCTGTTACCCTAATCTTAACTACCTTGCATTGTCGCCTAGTAAGAGTCTGATCAGAGGCGTTCATACAGACAGAAGTATCCCTAAAAATGAAAGCAATGCTCTATAACAGTGCTTCTCAAAAATTTGATGTGCATATAGATTTCTTGGAGATTACATCAAATGAAAATTCTGATGCAGGAAATCTCAGGCGAGACCTGAAAGTCTATTTAGAATAAGCTCCCAGGTGATGCTAATTGTGCTGCTCTGTAGACCACACATTGAGAAACATGATTCTTTAAAGGTGTTTAACACAGGAGACACTTGTGTCATTATGCAATTCGTTTTATATGAATTATAAGTTTCTATTGTCCTTCATACTTTTATTCAGCAATAATAAATTTAGCAAGACTTTATAATTCAATGTTATTCATAAACTTTATCAGCATCTACCCCTTCCCTTCAGAAAGATCCTGACTTCCCTAACTATATGAGTCTCTAAAATATTCAAATATATATGCTATAGGTGTTGGTCAGATATTTATAATTGTAGAGATCAGTAAGTTGATAATTGTCATCGGAACTATGCCCTACAGGAGAAAGAAAACTGAACCTTGAATCTAGAAACCTGAACCCTGGACCAGTTCACTGCAGTCTAACTGGGTAACTTCTGGCAAACCATGTAATGTCTCTTTGCTTCTATTTTCTCATCTATGAAATAAAGGCACTGAATTGGATGATCCATGAGGCCTCCTCCAGCTCTGATATTCTAAGTTCCTCTTTGTGTTATGAATATTGCATGACATCACCAACTATAATATAGGTAAAACCAAAGTGCAAATAAAAACTGGGAAGATTCCTGTATTATGTTGAGATAGCATAGTAAGAGTTTAACATTTTAAATCCAAAACACTAAAGGTTATTGATTTGCACAAGCCCTTCCAAGCTGTAAACTTGCTCAGCTGCTCATGTCATAAAGTACTCTCAGACACATTTTCTTTCCATAGTGCTAGGACTCACATTTGTGATGTATCCCATCTGTGTCTGCAGCAGTCACCCTGCAGTTGACAGGAATACAAGTCAAATGGCACAGGAACTTGGCCTCTGGGTTTTCACAGGACTAAACTCTTTTCTGTGCCACTGCTCCTCTTTCATGGGCTGACACTCCCTTCCCTAAATCACCAGAATCCCAGAGCTACCATACTCTCTTGCCATATTGTCAACCAGCTATCCAAAGTCCCCTGCTTCAAAATCCCATTAAGACCTTACCTCCTCCACAGTACCCTTATGCTCCAAAATTACCTCTCATTCTTCCTCTTCCTACCCTCATCAAAATTTCCATTTCCTTAATGCTCTCCACAAGTTGATGTGAAAAAATATTTCTGATTAATTCTGAAACAAAATAATGGAGGCAATCTTTACATAAAATTTCTGATGCATAATTTAGTAAATGTTTTGTTTTCCTGATCCACCGTCTTCCTATGAAGCAGTGCCTTTGTGCCTTCCCACATGTGTACATTCGCCTCAAATTTTTTTCAAATACTTTAACATAGTACCTGTTTCAAGTTTTCAGGATGTTATTAGATAATCAACCAAGGCATGAGAACTAGAACCCCATTCAGGGTTGAGGAATGCGTCTGAGGGCAGAAAACTCGGGAAACGTCCCTTTGAACTGAAAGAAGTATTACCGTTCACAAGGTCATTGAATTGATCAAGACTGTGATCCATTCATCCATCACACATATACTGTGTACTTACCATGTGCCAAACACTGGACTAACGTACAGGAAATTTAAAAGCAAAAATGGATAAAGAATAGTATTAACCATTAAGAAATCTGTAACATAGAGATAATAAGTAGCTTATTGCAATTCTTGTGATAACTGTTTTGATAAGATGAGTGGTCACTTTGGTGAAGAGATGGGCTTAAATACAGATTGATCTGAATTTGAACACTGTCTCTGCCACTTACTAGCTGTGTGTGCCCCAGCAATTCACTTAGCTTTCCTGAGTTTCAGTTTCTTTATCTTGAAAATTCAGAAAATACATGTATACTTTGCAGGATTGTTTAGCGAAAGCACATATAGTCTATCCTGGTACCAGTGTGCTTGGCATAGAAGTCATTATACACCCGGCAACAATTATCATAATAAAGTTAAACTCAGGTTGTATTACATGCATGGACACACAAAAGATTCATAATTTATGAATCCAGAATGATTTCTAGTACTTGGCAATGGTTTAAAAGGACAGATACAGATTTGGTAAAACAATGAAGAGAAGGGAATGAGGATTTTAATTGTTGCCAGGCAGAGTAGGCAGCATGTACAAAGGCAGAGAAAAACATGATAGTTTGAGGACTGCTGGTGGGTCTATGCGGCTGCAGCAGGGGCCCAGGAAACTAACTGGTGAAGCTGGAGACCAGACCACAGAAGGACTTTATATCCATAGTGACCATAGGTCCCTGTTTGCCTGGGATAAGCTGAGTTATGCCTGCTTTCCAAAGTAATTATAATAGTGCATACTCTCACTCTTAGGCTTAGATAAGAAATGATATGGTCATCCTATTTATATTTCATGCTGAGAAACTTTGTTCTAACCTGAAAGCTATAAAGAGTCCCTAAGGAAAGTTCAACTGGGGAATGACATGATTCATCCTGGTTTTAAAAAGAACATTCTGGCAATTATGTGAGCAATGATGGAGGATGGATTAGAGAAGGCAACCTGGAGGCAGGTAGAATGTAGAAGGAAAGTCAGTATAAGCTGCATTTTCAGTTATATGGTTTGGATTAGAATCATACCTATCATATATTTTCCAGGTAGTTCACACTTACTCTGTGGCAAATGCTGTTCTAAACATTTCCGTGTGTTGTCTTGTTTAAGCCACTCCATACCATCACAGGATGGGTATTGTTACTATGATGACAACCACTCTTTTCATGTAAGGAAGCTGAAACATAGAAGAGTTAAATTATTTACTAAAGATTAGGAGGATTCAAAATCAAACCCATAGAATCTATCACCAGATCCCATATTTGTAATCACTATATTACAGTGCAATTACATACGACTTCACCAATAATGACTGATGTCAGGATCCTTAGCCAGTACTTGCCTAGGTAAATATGAAGTCCAGTTTTCCTTCAAGGCTTCTTTATTTTGCCCCAGAATTTTCAAAGGATTATTACTCATTAATTTTTCTTGGGGGAAGGGGTGGTTCTCACCCATTAAACTGGAACTCAGATAAATCCTCTCGACCTGTAATAGATCAGAGATGTTGTTTTGGGTTCAGGCTGCTCAAGAACCTACACTCTCCCTTCCACTATTGCTATCCTGTCCAGACCACCCCAACCCAGGGTTTAAGGTTTCCATTCCTTATATAGGGGTGTCAGTAAAATAATAAGTTTAGTTTTCTAAGGAACATTTGACAACTTTTCCACAACAAAAAATGAGACGCAATTGTCTACTACTATCACTCTAATGCAAGAGACAAACTTCTTTCCACATTCGCCCAGTCCCCATTCTTACCATTTCATGATTAATATCCCCAGGATGATTAAAAGGGGTAATATTTTTCCTTTTGTGTAAAATGTATCCTTACTATCATAAAATAGGGTGTATTTCCCAAAGTCTAGGTTATATAGCCCTTCATGGTCACTTGAATACATAGGAAAAGAATACTGCTGCTGGCTTTGGACACAGGATGACTGATCTGTGACATGTAGGAATTAGAATTAAGACTAAGAACTAATTGCATGAGAGGTGAGTGAAAGGGAAAAGTCAAGGATGATTCTCAATTTTTTGTCTTGAGTAAGTAGATGGTGATTTCATGCAATTAGTTAGGGAGGACAGTCAGAGGAACTGCTTAAAATGTTGGACAGGAGGTAATGAGTTCAGTAAATACTTGTTGGTATGAATGCATGGATGAATGAATATAACAATTAAAGACAACATCACTGAAATCAAAAGATGATGGAGAAGTTAATTTAAAACAGAATCAGTTCAGCCAATTATTTCAAGGTTACCTGAAACAAAAATTATTTGAGTGTCTTGCATTAGCTGGGTGATGGGTAAAACAAATGAGAAGTGTAGACATATGTGTGTGAGTATGGAGACACACACTTCATCCCCAAAAATGTCTGAGAACTGATTACAGTGAACATTTAGAACATCTGCATGATTCTGTTTCATGTAAGGATCTATTATTGTAATTTTAGTCAATTAAAAATATTGGTTATTTGTTTATTTTTTAATACTTTGCATGACCTTGTGTTAGAAAAGCTGTTCTAGTTCTCCATAAGCTTGATCTATACTTTCCTTGGCTCAATTGTTCCAGGTGTATTAATGTACTATTGAAGACTGTGGAACGCTTGGCAAAAATTGTTGTGAAAGTTTTCCTATTTTAATTAAATCTTTGCTGTATTCCAAAAGATAAATAGATCCTTGGTTTAAATGATAGAAATAATTTGTGAAGTTGCTTCTAAAATATTCTCCAAATTTTTATTGCCCTGGACATCTTTTCCCAGCCAATGATAACATTCTTGCTGACATACTCATATCATCTATCTCTGTCCCAAAGGTGATGAGGAGATCTGACAGATAGAGGCACGTCAGCAGCCACGCCACCTGACTGCCAAGTTGGGCATATGCACAGAGCAGAGAGCATGCTAAAGTTCCTTATGCAGAGAGCCAAGAGCCCACTGACATTCACCAATGACTGAAGAACGTGTCAATATCGCTACAGCATAGTCAAGTTTGGAGTGAGCCATGTTAAAGGTTCTGGAAAGGAGAAGATGACCACCTGGGTAGGGCACCACTCTGCTATGTATATGTGCCTCATTTGGCATCCACGTTGCATGTCTGCTGCTGGGCTTCCATCTGTCGAATCTCAACATAATGTCAGAGATAAAAACTGGAGACTCCATGGCTTCAAAATGCATTTTTCTGCTGGCTGCCTGATGGCTGTCTTGGGACATGAAATTTAGCAAGCCATCTTTGCTGACTGACCTTCTTATATGGTATGTACATTTTAATTTTAACTCTACAGAATGTCTAATTTAATCAATACATAACTTTTTTAAAAGCTTTGCAAATTTGAAGATACAAAAGTGGGAGTACAAAGTCTATCATCTTGTCATAGAATCAGATCACATAAATAGGAGTTAAATTTTAAAATATTTTCCCTTCTATCTATTGAATGTGTACCTAGAAAAATACAGTATTAACTGAAATGCAACTTAACTTATACTGCATGCCTAAATTATGGCTAAATCACAGTATCTACGTTTTTCCAGAATAAATAGATCTAGAACTTTGAAAATATTTTTCCAACTGTATGAATTAAAATTCTTAAAATTCATCTACAAAATTAGTATCTTAGGCCTTTTCTTAACTATATTTAGTTGTATTTCTCGTTGAAAGAACTAGTTAATTAAAAACACATCCATAATTCTGGTCAATTTTATTTTTCCTTGTTTTGATTCTTATAGTTTAAAAATATTCTTACTTTTCCCCATATAATTATAAACATTTTACCCTTATTTAAGATGCAGTCCAGAGATGTTTAAATCTATCTTATTTGTCTATAAGAGATAATAAGAAATTCAACTGTAGCTCGAGAAAAATTGAAAAATCAAAGGCCTTTTAAAGAATAGCAGTGGACATTGCAGGATGCCTAGCCTAGGTTTGTAGAAGTTAGTCTTTTCCAGATAACTGTAACATTACAGCTCTATCTTCAGAACTCGATTATGACAAGGTTGCAGGCTCTGTATTACTATAATGATTTTCTAATTGAACAGCTAATCTGCTTCTATTGTGTGTGTGTGTGTACGTATAAAAGAGAGAGAGAATGCTGATGGTACTTTTTTATTACTAAAAAACTGTAATTTAGGTATTGTGACCAACCCAAGCTAGAATGACCTCCAGTGAGTTATGTCCTTGTGTAATTACCTTCCCTTGAGTGTAGGTGAAACCTGTGAATATATTTACCCAAATGAATATGGCAAAGGTGATGGGATACTACTAACATCATTACTTACATTATATCAAGCTCCGTCTTAGTAGATTGAAGAGAGTGAGAGAGATTCTTCTGCCATCCTTGGAAAAGCAAAGAGTCATGCTGTGAACTGACCATGAAGGGAGCATGAAGGAAGCAACAGCAGATGACCTCTAGGATATCTAAGAATAGTCGCTAGCTAACAGTTAGCAAAATATGAGGACCTCAGCCATACAACCACAAGGAAGAGAATTCTGTCAACACCCTGAATGAACTTGAAAGTAGATTCTTTTCTAGTTAATCTTCTAAATGAGAATGTAGCCTGGCTAACATTTTGATGGCAGCTTTATGAGAAATTGAACAGAGGACCCAGCTGACCTGGGTTCTAGAGAAATTGTCAGATAATAAATGTGTGTTGTTTTAAGCTGCTTAATTGTGGTAATTTATCTCACAGTAATAGCCTATGAACCCTAATACAGGTTTATACACAATTCCCCAGAATCTGTATTTCAATTAATAATCTGGTGTTGTATTAGTTTGCTAGGGCTACTGTAACAAAGTGTCACCAACTGGTGGCTTACATAACATAACTTTATTGTTTCATAGTTCTGGAGGTAAAAGTCCAAGATAAGGTTGGTTCCTTCTGAGGACTGAGGGGGAGAACATGTTTCATCCCCCTCTCCTAGCTTCTGGTGGTTTACTGGCAATCTTTGGCATTTCTTGGCTTGTAGCCTCAACACCCCGATCTCTGCCTTCACGTTCACATGGTGCTCTTTCTGTGTGCTTGACTGTATATAAATTTCCCCTTTTTGTAAGTACACCAGTCATATTAGATTAAGGACTCACTTTATTCGAATATGAACTCATATTAACTAATTTCATCTGCAACAACCATATTTCTAAGTAAATTCACATTCTGAGGTACTTGGAGTTAGGACTTCAATAGATGAATTTAGAGATGACAAAATTCAATCTATAATAGGTATTTATTCTCCTACTTTAAAGGAAACTTCAAAGAAAGAAAGAGAACACTGTTATTTAATTTAAGGTAATATTTCTCCAAAATAATATGCTCTCCTTTCACTCCTTGCTTTCTCTATCATAGCTGGAAAAGAGTGGGGACCAAAAACATTCATATATTCATTAATTTTTTTGTTTATTTGTTTACAGTTTTGTTCTTGTTTGTTTGTTTGTTTCGAATATTCATGAGATACAAAGCTGATTGTTCCCCCTCCTGCCCATGATGTGGGAGCCAGATTCATATTGGAGACATATCCATTACCAGAAATTGCTTTTGTACCCTTTGTCCCCTTCCAATTATCCCCCAACCTCCCCCCTCCTCCCCTTCTCCCCTCAGCTTCAATTTGTAGCCCTAGGAATGTTCCCTCCCTCTGTTGGATCATGGGACTAAGATGGTCTTTCTTTCCCGCCTTCCTTTCTTTCTTGCCTCCCACATATGAGTGAGCACATGTGGTATTTATCCCTCTGTGCTTTGCTTGTTTCACTCACCATAAGTTTCTCCAGGTTCATCCATGTTGTTGAAAATGGGAGTATTTCATTCTTTTTTCTGGCAGAGTAGTATTCCATAGTGTATATATACCACAGTGTCCTTATCTAATCATCCATTGATGTACATTTAGGTTGGTTCCATATCTTGGCTATTGTAAACAGATCTGTGATAAACATGGGAGTGCAGGTATCTCTTCGATATGATGATTTCCATTCCTCTGGATATATACCCAGAAGAGGGATTGCTGGATCATATGGAAGATCTATCTGTAGTTGTTTGAGGAAACTCCAAACCATTTTCCAAAGTCATTGTACTAATTTACATTCCCACCAACAGTGCAGTAGTGTTCCCTTCTCTCCACATCCTTGCCAGCATTTGTTCTTCACCATCTTTTTGATCATAGCCAGTCTAACTGGAGTGAGGTGGTATCTCAATGTGGTTTTAATTTGCATTTCCCTGATGACTAGTGATGTTGAGCATTTTTTCATATACCTGTTGGCCATTTGTATGTCTTCCTTTGAAAAATGTCTATTCAGCTCCTTTGCCCATTTTTTAATTGTTTTTTTACTGTATAATTGCTTGAGCTCTATGTATATTCTGGATATTAGTCCCTTGTCAGATGCATAGTTGGCAAAAGTTTTCTCCCACTCTGTATGTTGTCTTTTCACTCTGTTGATTGTTTCTTTTGCTGTGCAGAAACTTTTTAGTTTGATAAAGTCCCATTTGTTTATTTTTTCTTTTGCTGCTTGTGCTTTTGGGCTCATGCTCATAAAGCCTGTGCCCTGACCTAACTGCTGAAGTGTTTCACCTATATTTTTCCTTAGTAAATTTATGGCTTTGGGTCTTTTACCTAGGTCTTTAATCCATTTTGTGTTGATTTTAGTGTATGGTGAGACATGCATATCAAATTTCATTCTTCTGCATATGGATATCCAGTTTTCCCAGCACCACTTGTTGAAGAGGCAATCTTTTCCCCAATGTAGATTTTTGTTGCTTGTCTAATATCAGATGGCTATAAGCCTGAGGAGTGATTTCTGCATTCTCTATTCTACTCCAGTGTTCTGAATGTCTATTTTTATACCAGTACCATGCTGTTTTGGTTACAACAGCTTTGTAGTATAATTTGAAGTCAGGCAGAGTTATGCCTCCAGCTTTGTTTGTTTGTTTGTTTGTTTGTTTGTTTGTTTGTTCAGGATTGCTTTGGCTATTTAGGGTCTTTTGTTTTTCCATATGAAAGGTAAGATTGTTTTTTTTTCCATTTCTCTGAAGAATGACATTGGTGCTTTGATGGGGATTGCATTGAATCTGTAGATTGCTTTGGGTAGTATAGACATTTTAACAATGTTAATTCTTCCAATCCGAGAGCATGGAATATCTTTCCATCTTTTTCTGTCTTCTTTAATTTCTTTCAGGAGTGGCTTGTAATTCTTATTGCAGAGGTCATTAACCTCCTTGGTTAAATTGATCCCTAGGTATCATATATTTTTGGTGACAATTGTAAATGGGCTTACTTTCTTTATTTCTCTTTCTGTTAATTCATTATTTGAGTATACAAATGCTACTGATTTCTGGGCATTTATTTTGTATCCTGGAACATTACTGAAGTCATTAACCAGCGCTAGGAGTTTTCTGATAGAGTCTTTAAGTTTTTCTATGTATAGTATCATGTCATCTACAAATAGGGAAAGTTTGACTTCATCTTCTCCAATCTGGATTCCCTTTATTTCTTTCTCTTGCCTGATTGCTCTAGCTAGTACCTCCAGCACTATGTTGAATAGAAGTGGTGAGAGTGGACATCTTTGTCTTGTTCCTGTCCTTAAGGGGAAGGTCTTCAACTTTTCCCCATTCAGAGTAATACTGGTGGTGGGCTTGTTATAAATGGCTTTTACTTTGTTAAGATATTTTCCTTCTATACCTAATTTGTTGAGAGTCTTTATCATGAAGGAATGTTGAATTTTGTCAAATACTTTTTCAAAATCTATTGAGATAATCATATGGTCTTCGGCCTTGAGCTTGTTGATATGATGTATCACATTTATTGACTTTTGTATGTTGAAACATGCTTGCATCCCTGGGATGAATCTCGCTTGATCATAGTGTATAATTTTTTTTAATATGTTGCTGTATTCTAATTGCTACTATTTTGTTGAGGATTTTAGTATCTAGGTTCATCAAGGATGTTGGCCTGTAATTTTCTTTTTTTGTTGTGTTCTTTGTCTGGTTTTGGTATCGGAGTTATGTTGGCCTTATAGAATGAGTTTGGGAGAGTAGAGTCTGCTTTGATTGTTTGGAACAGTTTCATGAGAATTGGTATTAATTCCTCTTCAAAAGTTTGAAGAATTCAGCTGTAAAGCCATCTGGATCCAGGCTTTTTTTGTTGGAAGACTGCTAATTACCACTTCAATCTCCTTGCTAGTTATTGGTCAGTTCAGGTTTTCTGTCTCTTCTTGGGTCAGTCTTGGTGATTTATATGTGTCAAGAAACTTACCTATATCTTCCAGGTTTTCAAATTTGTTGTCATACAGTTGTTTATAATATTCTCTAATGATTCTTTGTATTTCTGTGGTGTCAGTTCTAATGTCTCCCTTTACATTTCTTATTTTTGTTATTTGGGTCTTCTCTCTTTTTTTTTTTTTTTTTTGGTTAATCTAGCTAATGGTGTGTCTATTTTGTTTATCTTCTTGAAAAACCAACTTTTAGTTTTGTTAATCTTTTCTATTGTTTTGGGGGGTCTCTATTTCATTTAGTTCTGCTCTGATCTTAATTATTTCTTTCTATCTACTGCCTTTAGGTTTGGATTGTTGTTGTTTTTCAAGGTCTTTGAAGCGTAAGGTTAGGTCATTTATTTGGAGTCTTTCCTTTTTTTGATATAAGCATTTACTGCAATAAATTTCCCTCTTAGTACTGCTTTTGCAGTATCCCACAAGTTTTGGTATGATGTGTCTTTATTTTCATTAGTTTCTAGAAATTTTTTGATTTCCTGTTTAATTTCTTCTTGGACTCATAGGTCATTCAGGAGGCTATTACTTCTTTTCCATTTATTTGTATATCATCGTGATTTGCTCATTGTTTATCTCCAGTTTTAGTCTATTGTGGTCTGAAAAGATTGTTGGAATGATTTTAATTTTTTAAAAATTTGCTGAGACTAGATTTGTGACCTAATATGTCGTCTGTCCTTGAGAATGTACCATGAGCTGATGAGAAGAAAGTGTATTCTTTAGCTGTTGGGTGAAATGTTCTGTATATATCTGCCAAGTCCAGTTGGTCGAGGGTGTAGATTAAATCCTGTGTCTGTTTGTTGACTTGCTGCCTTGAAGTCATGCATGTCCCATACTGAGAGAGGGGTGTTCAGATCACTCATTATTAATGTGTTAGGACCTATCTCCTTCTTTAGGTCTAAGAGTGTTTGCTTGATATATCTGGGTGCTCTGGTATTGGGTGCATGCATGTTTATGATTGTTATGTCTTCTAGCTGGATAGTTCCCTTTATCATTATATAATGGCCTTCTTCATCTTTTTTAATGTTTTTTTGGTTTAATGTCTATTTTGTCCGATATAAGAATAGCTACTCTTGCTCGTTTTGGGTTTCCATTTGCATGGTATATCTTTTTCCATCCCTCCACTTTTAGTATATGAGTGTCTTTACAGGTGAGGTGAGTCTCTTGAATACAGTTTATACTTGGGTCTATCTTTTTAATCCAGTCAGTTAGTCTGTGTCTTTTTAATGGGGAGTTTAGTACATTCACATTTAAAGTAGTTATTGAGAGTTGTTGTTTAATTCCTGTCATTTAATTGCTAATTGGGTGGTTTAAATATCTTTTGATCATTATTTCCCCTTTTATTTCTCTTCTCCAATGTGAGTTTGAGATTTAAGGTGGAATAGTTTAGCTTCTTTCTCTTTCTTGCTGGCATTTTTGTTTTAACTGTGGGGTTTGCTCTTTCTTGTGCCTCCATGATGATGGTCACCATTATTCAGAATCAAGATGAATGACTCCCTTGAGAATTTCTTGCAGGGCTGGTCATGTGGTGGTAAACTCCCACAACTTTTGTTTGTCTGGGAAATATACTATTTCTCCCTCATTTCTGAAGGAGAGCCTTTCTGGGTAAAGAATTCTTGGCTGGCAGTTTTTTTCTTTTGGTATTTTGAACATATTGTTCCACTTTCTCCTGGCCTGTAGGGTTTTGGTTGAGAACTCTGCTGTTAGTTTGATGGGGGTTTCCCGATAAGTGACCTGACACTTTTCTCTTGCTGCTTGTAGAATTCTCTCTTTGACTTTCAGCTTTGTGTATTTAACTATAAAATATCTTGGGGAGGATCTTTTTGGGTTAAATCTGTTTGGGGACCTTTGAGCTTCCTGGATCTGGAGGTCTGTATCTTGCCCTACACCTGGGAAGTATTCTGTTACTATTTCCTTGAGTAGGTTTTTGATACCTTTCCCTTCTTCTGCACTTCAGGAATACCCACAATTCAGATGTTAGAGCACTTGAGATTGTCTGCTATCTCTCTTAGGTTTTCCTTATTATTTTTAATTCTTTTTTCCTTTTTTTTTTCTGCCTGAGTTATTTCAAAAAGACTATCTTCAAGCTCTGAAATTCTTTCTTCTGCTTGCTCTACCCTACTGTTCAAGCTCTCAGTCGTGTTTTTTATTTCATTGAGTGAGTCTTTCATTTCTAGAAGTTCTGCTACCCTCTTTTTCATGGTATTAATCTCTTTGTAGATTTCCTCTTTCATATTCTGGATGTCTTTTTCTGTTTCATTGTGTTCTATAATTGAGTCTTCTTTTATTTCTTCAAGTTTTCTTAAGATCATTACTTGAAATTCTTTTTCAGGCATTTCAAGGATTCCCTGTTCCATGGAATCTGACTTTGGGGCATTACTGTATCCTTTCAGTGGTGTCATATCTTCTTTATTGTTTGTACTTCTAGTGTTTTCTCACTGATGATTGGTCATTTGGTAGGGGGTTTGCTTCTTCTATTACACTGAGGTTGGCTTTGGAGTGGCCTTGGTTGCTACTGCAGGGGGTGAACTGTCTTACTTGACAGTAGGTGTGGTGGTGGTTATGTGAAACCAACTTGGTTCCCATTCTAGACTCTGTGGTAGTAGAATGAGCCCCTGATGTGTGGAATTCTGCTGGGTCAAACTTGGTGGGTTGGATCTGTAGGCTGGTGCTCCCCCCTGGCTCTGAGGCAGGATGAGGGGCCATGTGGAGCTGTGTGGTTCCACTGGCTGGCTGGCACCAGTGGGCTCACCTGCGTGGTTACAGTTCTGGGCAGCAGGGTGGGGCCTGGAGCTCCCCCCGGCCCCGCCTGGGTCCAAGGCATGGTATTGGGGGGCCACATGGAGCCACGTGGTTCTGCTGGCTGGCTGGCTGGCACTGGCAGGCTCGCCAGTGCTGTGCCGGTTCGGGGTGGTGGGGCCCACATATCCATTAATTTTTAAGTGTATTTTTTGAATACTTTATTTTCATAGTGACAAAAGGAATAAAAATACATCTTTACATTAAAAAGTTACAGTATCAACTTCACTCATTAAAATACAGAAGTACTTGTCTTGGTTCATATAATTTGGTGCCCCAAAGTATTCAGACTTTGGAGACTATTGAAAACTTGGTGAACTTCCAATATTTCCTTAGAAGTAACTTATTTTACATCATATTTTTAGAACAGAAAGGATGAAAATGCATTGGATATCACCTAAATTTAAAGACAGCATTCATTTGCAAATAGTGAAGAGAATCTTTTGGCTACAGAAATAGTTATTAGCAATTAAGCACCTCCTACCTGTCAGGTGCTCCAGTAAGCAGGGCACATATATTACCTCATTTTACTTTTACAGCAACCATATGAAGTAGATGTTAACATCTCTATTTTATAAGTAAGAAAACTGAGGAAAACAGAATAAGCAATGTGTTCAGAGTCACACAGTTAGAGAATGTTAGATCTGAAATTTTAGTCAAATTCATCATCATTTGAAAGAAATATTCCACCTTGCCCAAGGAGGTGGGGCAAGATGGCAGACTAGAGGTGCCCCAGGAGTATCCTTCTCACAGAAAAGGAGCAGAACAATATTAATGGGCGTGTCTGTGGAAGAGTGCAGGAATGCAGCAGGAAACCAGAGAGACCCCTGTGTGGAGCACAAAAGCCCAGGATGGCCACATAAAGAGGCAAAAGAGGCACACAGCCTCAGCCTCCAAGTTTCTACCACCAAGATCAATGCAGGAACAATTTTCTACTGTGGAGAAAAAGTAGAATTAGGGCCCGCACCAACTCCCATCCTCACCACAGAGGCCTGTACTTCCTACTGCAGGAGGATTTCACAGCCCTTGCAAGCCCAGAGCCAACTGTGGGAAGTTGCCTAGAACACTGGCACTGCATTGCTCTAGAACAGGAGCACACACTGTGCCCTCTCCAGCCCCTACCTTTGTGACCCAAGCCCATGCAGTATGGCACCATCTTGAAACCAGAACCACTTCAGGAACATGCCCTCCCCTGGGGACCAGTAGCCACAGCACTCCCTCACAGGAGAGGATACACAATGCCCTAACCCTGGCAGCTCAAAGACAGGGCCCAGAAGCAGCTGTTACCCAAGTTTTGCATGTCTTGGAAGCCAATCCAAGGCCTGCCTAACAGATGCACCCCCATATCCCTGGCCAGAGATTGGATAAGCAGACCCCATCCTCTCCCACCACTAGGTTGAGTTTTGTGGTCCCAAGCTCCTGACCTGGAAAAATAGCTCACAGGTACCTATCCTAACAAACGCACCCATGGGCTGGTAGAAATAAAGCAAAAAATCTGTGCTTTCCCAAAAACGCAGCCAGACAGTTTCACCCTAAGCAGTCCTGCCTAGCAGCATGGCCATGGCTCAAGAACTAGCTGGCTGGGCCACCTCTCAGCAGTCCTGCTTTGCAACCTTCACCACTGCCAAAGAAGCAGCTGGCTGGGTTCCCTCTCTGGAGGCCTAATGAGCCACCTCATCCACTGCCGGAGAAGTGGCTGGCAGGAACCTCTTTCAGTAGGCCTGTTTCACAGCCTTGTTCACTGCCTGAGAAACAGCTCCTCACCCTTGGCAGATCTGCTCCCAAACTGCCCATGGAAGCATGATCTCACACCTGACCCAAAGAAGTGGCACAGTGGACTGGCTCTTGGCGACCTGCCCCAATTAGCTGATCAAAGTGTGCCCACATCCCCAACTCAGAAAAATAGCCCAGCTGCCATGCCCCTAGTAGACATGCCCCTGAGTCTTTGAGCTATTGCATGCACACACATCTGAATAAGAATCAGCTTGGCTGATGTGCCCGTGATGGGTCTGCCCCCAGTCAGAGAATCAGTGTGGTGACCCTGTCACTGTGAAACAAGTTCCAGAATCTCTGACATTCCACATGTGCACACACTCAGCCAGAAAATCAGTCCAGCAACCCCATCCCCAGTGACCCAGCTCCTGAGATGACTGGCCCACAGTTAGCATGTTCATATCCACAGCTTAAGATCCAACACAGCAAGCCCACCCCCAGCAAAGTTGTGCCACCACCACCACAAACCTCCCAAGCATAGGCTGCTGAGACACACACAGACATAGCAAAAGATTATAGCTGAACAAGCTACAAAGATTCTAACACTACTGTACCCATCCAGAACAAAGCCATTTTACTCTATCCAATCAATACCCAAGGATGCATTTGCAGGTCAAACTCCTTCCCCATGCAAGCCACTCAACAAAACTCAAAGAGGTAACTGTTCCACTAGATGCACAGATACCAACACAGGAAACAAGAAACATGTAAAAACAAAAAAATGACACTACTAAAGAAACACAATAATGCTCCAGTAACTGATCCCAAAGAATCAAAACTTGCTGACTTGTGGGAAAATGTTATGGAAACTCACTGAGATACAAGAGAATACAATTCAATGAAATCAGAACAATTCATGATCAAATGAGAAATTTAACAAATACATATCACAAGAAAAGTCAAACAGAAATCTTTGAACAGAAGAATTCATTAAAAGAAATAAAAAATAAATCTGAGAGTCTCAACAACAGACTGCTTCATGCAGAAGAAAGAATTGCTGATCTTGAAGACAGCTGTTTTAAAAAAAAGAAAGACAAAATAACAAAAAGAATGAACAAAGGGTTTATGGGATACTACTAAGCAACAAATATTCAAATTATGGGCATTGCTGAAGGAGAAGAAAACAAAAAGATACTGAAAACACATTCAATGAAATAATAGCTGGAAAATTACTTAGCATTGGGAAAGATATAAACATCCAAATCCAGGAAGCTCACAGGTTCCCAAATAGAGTTAACCCAAAAAGATCCTCTCCAAGACACATTGTAGTCAAACCATCAAAGGTTAAAGACAAAAAGAGAATTCTAAAAACAGCAAGAGAAAAGTGTCAGGTCACTTACAAGGGAATCCTCATTAGACTTGAATGGATAAAACTACCAAATGATCTAGCAATCCCACTACTTGGGTATATACCCAAAAGAAAGGAAATCATGTCAAGGGATACCTGCACTCCCATGTTTTTGCTTTGTTTTGTTTTTTAATTTATTCCTTTCATTGTACATGCTTAAGGGATATAGTTTATTGTTTCAATACATGCATATATTGTATAATGATCCAAAAAGAATAGTTAGCATATCTATCACCTAAACATTTATCATTTCTTTGTGGTTACAACATTTAAGATCCTATTTTCTGGCTATCCTGAAATATACAATACAATATTATTAGCTATTATCACACTAGAACACCAGAATTTATTTTTCCTATCTAACTCTAACTTTGTAACTTTGTACTGGTCTCCCAACATTTCCCCGTCTCCTTTTTCCTCCTCCCTTTTCCCACCTCCAGTAACCACTATTCTACTCTCCATTTCTCTTTTTTTTTTTTCTTTTTATTTTTCTTAATTGACCCATGATAATTGTATATGTTTATGGAGTACAAAATGACATTTGGGTACATTCATACTGCTGTGAATTATATGTTCCCTCCAAAGATCATTGAGACAATCTCTACTGTGACAGTGTTAAGAGGGTGGAAAATCCTATTATGGTAATTTAAAGATGGGGCCTTGAAGAGGTGATTAGATTGTGAGGACCATGTCCTAGTGAATGGATTAATCCATTGATGGTTTAATGGTGGTCATGGGCATGGTTCTGATGGGTTTAAAAGGACAGCTAATGAGGAATATAGTCTCTCAAGTCATCTGTCATGCATCTGTCTGCATCACTGAGTCACCACAAAAAACAAGTCCCTCATCAGATGTATTTCTTGGATTTTGGACTTCCCAGCCTCCAAAACTGTAAGCAATAAATATTGTTTATTTACAAATTACCCAGTTTCAAGTATTTCTGCTATGAGAAACGGACTAATACACATCCTGTGCACAAAGATTATAGGCACTTAGTTCATCCATCACCTCAAACATTTGTCACCTCTTGGTGTTGGGAACATTCAATATACTCTAAACTGGCTACTTGAAGTTATACAGTAATTTGTTGTTGATTGTAGTCTCCCTATATTGCTTTAGAACATTAGATCTTATTCTTCCTATCTCTCTATACCTGCACTCCCATGTTTATCACAGCTCTATTCATAATAGCCAAGATTCTGAATCAACTCAAATATCTATCAATGCATAATTAGAAAAAGAAAATGTGTCATATGCACACAATGGAATACTACTCAGCCATAAAAATTCTGCCATTCGCAGCAAAATGGATTGGCTTGGGGAAAATTATGTAGAGAAGTACAGGGTAGAATAGTGGTTGCTAGAGACTGGTAAGGAGAGGGAGGAGAAGGAGATGGATATACAGTGGTCAATGGATACAAAATTGTAGAGAGATAGGAAGAATAAGATCTAGAGTTCTGTAGCAATATAGGGAGACTACAGTCAACAACAAAGACTGTATAACTTCAGGTAGCTAGTTTAGAGAGTGTTGAATGTTCCCCACACAGAGAGGTTACAAATGTTTGAGGTGATGGATATGCTAAATACGCTGACATGATCCTTGCACATTGTATAAATGCACCTCAATATCACATTGTACTACATAAATACAATTATCATGGATCAATTAAGAAAAAATAAATTAAAAAGAAAAAAAAGAAATTCAGAGACAAAAGTAGATTAGAGTGTGCCAGAAACTGGAGGGGAAGGAATAATGACAAGTTATTGCTTAATGGGTACAGGGTTTATGTTTAGGATGACAAAAAAATTTTGCAAATAAATAGCAGCAGTAGTTACACAGCACTGTGAATGTAATTAATTCTATGCAATTATATGTCTAAAAATGCTTAAAATGGCAATCTTTATGTTATATACATTTTAACATGATAAAAGAATGGAAAAACTAAAACAAAATAAAAAAAGAGATACTCTGGTTTTGCTGCCTCCCATAATTCAATATTTATAGATTTCACAAAATCTGAGTTCAAAAATTCTAGTTATTATTAACACACACATCATTTCATTCAGACTCCTCTATAGAGCGCTGTTGAACTCAAGGAGAAAACAGGTAGAAGTTAACAGGAGGGCAGTGCTGGTTTTAGCCATTTTCCCATGTCTTTCTTCAGCCAGTGTTCCAGATAGTCAATTTATAATCCTGAAGTAGAGCCCATGGGTTGAATAACTATTAGGTACATTGATTCTGTTGTACACACAAAAAAGTCTTTAACTGGTTAACATGACACTAAAATGAAAGGTAGAAGCCTATAATTGTATTTATATGTCTCTGGCACATATACTTCAAGAGCTACTATACTGATATTCTGTTTTTCAATTTCATACTAGTAGCGTCTTTTTCTTTTTTGTTTCTATGTATCATCAATTATTGCATGATCTCAGATTTGAACAGTTTCGGTTTTGTTTGAGGCACTCACTTTAAAATATACTAAGCATTAAAATGGAGATTCAATTCATGATCTCAAGACATAGAAATACCCACACACATTACCAGAAGTTAGCTAGCTTGGGAAGAGTTTCCAAAATTCTGTATCTATAGCCAGGTAATCAAATGATCGGATCTGTTTCTTTCATCATCACAGCATGACCTGATGGGTAGCAATCTTTCCCTCTTCTCTTTTCCAGCTTAGGCTGTGATTAATTTGATTGGTTTCAAAACCTGTTGTGTATTTCCTCTGTGCCATGTCTGAATATTGGCACAATATGATTGCAGTAGGTTAAATTATTTCCATTTTATCTTACATACTTGAATTGCAGGCCACTTAATCCCAAATTGTAAATTTCTGTAATACTAAATGCAAGTGAACATTTTAAGCCAAGAGCCCTAGCATTTTTTTTTTTTTTTTTTTTTTTTTTTTTGGTTAAACTATGTTACCGCTTCTAAATTACCATGGAGCATGTTAACAACATAACATGACAGGAAATTTAAAGATGCTTGGGAATTTACAATCCATGCATTTGGGTCTACCATATGTTATATCACATATACTGTAGCATTAACCCTGATCTCCAATCAGTAGAGCTAAAAATAGGGTGATTTTCTGTGAAATTAAATTAAAATTTTGCATGAATTAAAGAGAAGCCTGTTCACTTAAAAAATATTTATTTAGTATCTATTATACGGCAGTTATTCTTGGAAGAGCAGGTGAGGAAATAGATATGATAGTCACAAACCTTACTGTTAAATAACACATCTTCTATCTAGAAGAAAATGACTAACCCCTCTAATAGCTCTGCCCCAAATTTTTCAATATGCTTGTTTGGTTATTAAAATTACTATTTGTCCTATATATTTTTTTGCCAATATCTAAAGATTATTAATATTTTTTCATTATCTTTAATCAATAAAAATAACTAATCTAGGTCAGGTTTGAGCCGCTCTGTTCTCACAGATTTAAAATTCAGCAGCTGGACATAAAACTTTAGGAAAAAGACACTTTCAACAATAGAATGATTAAAATTTTAATCCTAGTAGTGAGAAAAAAGGCTCATAAGTCAGATACTCTCCATCAAATAAAAGAAAATAATTGTTTCATTTCCATTGTATTAGCCATTTGTGATTTCAATTCAATAGCACTTAGGAATATTCTTCTGAGGGCTAGTTGCTATATACTATTAGTTTAACACTTTTAAAGAAGTCCTGCACCAAGGTGAATGGTTCAGATACCCTTACCGGCCAGCCACCCCCAAAAATAAGTTAATTAAAAATGAAGAAGTCCTAGTTACGGCAGATACAGATTTGGGGTTTCAGCTATTTTGTCACCTTTTAGTTCTGCCTGCTCTCCCACTGCAAATTTTTTCTTTTGCAGCTCAGCAAGCGTGTGTGTATGTGTGTGTCTGTAGAATAATTACAAGTTTACAAAATATTCAATATACAAATTACACAGTTTTTCTAGTAAATGCCATTTTAATGCCTTTTATTCTATTTCTTAATTTAAATCTTATTTCATAATTATCTTTTTATATTTTTTCACATTTGTTAAATATTTGATCATTATTTTCTATTTTTCTCTGTAATTGTTAACATTTATATGTAATTGGCAACATAGAACAATTATAATTGAGAATTTATGATTTCACGGACAAATGTTACCTAACCATTTCCTCAAAAATCTGTAACATACCTTTCAAATACATGTTTACAAATAACAAGATAAACTCATTCCACTTTTCATAACTTTAAACATAATTTTCACACTTAGATTTTATACTTGTTGCAGAGTAAGATGTTTCTATATTTAATATTTATTTTTTGTGACCTTTTGTGTGTAGCTGTGAAATTGTCATTTGAGTCTATTGCAACCAGCTGTAGTGAAGAGAAACAATACAATAACATTAAATGCAGATGCTCGAATTTTACAAAATGAGTGAATGATGATTGATGATGGAACAGTGAACATGATTAACTTTGCACAGAGACTAAAATACAAAGAATAATGGTACTTTCCTTCCATGTCACTCAAAACTCCACAATATATTGACTTAGATCATCCCATTCTTAGCCATGTAAGCATTAGTGTTGTTCCTACAGAATACACACAATGTGATGCAATCAGCTTTTATATTCTCAGAAACAATAGCCATAGAGTCTCCGTGTTATGTTTTGTGCTGACAGAGCTATTCTTGTTTGTATCTTGAAATTTAAAATGTTCCCCTTCTTCCTCAGATGTTTTAAAACTGGAAACAAAACAAAAAGCAAATGAAGAATACAGTAGCAAATATTAAAATAATTGAATTTGGGCACTAAAAATTGACCAACAGCTTCCCCTCTACTTTTTTGCAGTGTCATTTAATCCAGCAATTAAGCTTGTGATGCCACAAATGGGATTAGCTATTTGGAAGCATTATGAATATCTTTAACAATAAAATAATTACTTTTTGCTGGGAATATTGGAGTGTTTCATCTTTTTTTAAAATTAGAAAAAGTAAGGAACTTAAAGTTGAAGAGTACTTTTTAAGAATTGATATTAATGTGCTTATGAGAATCATAACTACAAGCACTCTATCTTAAATTATTTTTTTTAGCAAGAACATGCTCATAGACCTTTTTAAAAAGTCAGAAGAAATATTTCTGAAGCCCACCAAAAAGTAATGTGTGACTTCCCCCTGCTGGCTTAGCAGAATAATAAAAGTAAGAAAACCCCTGTGAGAATTTCCTAAATTCTAAAATTCTAAATTCCTATGAAAATTATAGAGTCCTATTACTATTAAAGAATCTGGTAGACATATCTTTCAGAAGTTATAAAACATTTACCAGTAGCAGCAACATTCATCTATGTACCAAATGCATAGATCTATCAATATTTATGCATTTTTACCTGCCCACTTTCACACCCAATTATTTCCGAAAACACATTAACCCCTTAACCCAAAACCATAAACAACAGGCACACAGGCACATAACACACACACACACACATAACACACACACACACACACACACACACATCCTTCTCTTGCCTAGTTCTAGTTTGGGTCTTTGCGTTGCTCTCACTGGAATCCTGTAATCCTCTCTAGTCTTTACCCACATGGGCTAATTTCCAGGTCCCATTCTCTGCCTACTGCATGTTGGACCTTGTAGCTGAGCATGTACCCAGAACCTCATGTGCAACTTGGCAATTATCACTACTGAGAAACTAGTTCAATATTAAATTATATATTTTAAATCACTTAATTATTGTTGCATCTTATTAAAATTAAAAATAACTCAATTTGATGAACCAAAAATAATAGATGCATATTTTATATTACTTTGAATAAAATTTGCATGTTAATCAACCAATTGCTAAATGCCAAGAAAGAACTTTTCTGTTGCCTCCTCTCCCCCTGCCTTACAGTGGGTGCCAAATAAAGACGGCCCAAATTAGAAATATAAGACTTTGAGTTGCACATAAGAATTAACAATCCTAACAACAGTTATTTGGGCCTCATTTTTTCTGAAGTTACAGAAAATGAATTTATCCTTTCTAGAATTGCCGAAATTGTGCCCATAGAGCAAATTAGTTTATACATTTGGTGACTGAATCAAAAGGTCTACTATCAATAAGCAAAATTTTCTAAGGAGTTATCAAGTCTGGATGTTAAGACAGTTAAAATAATGAGACCAGGTACTTTTCATTCTGTGAATGTTGTCCTGCTAAGTAAAATAACTAAATAATGAGCTCGTTAGCAGCTTAGTAAATGACCTGCCCATGATTAGGATAGCATTTTATACCACCCAACCTTAAAATAAAAATGTACTAGATGGTTACTGTTGCAGACTAATTGTTTCCCCTTAAACATATGTTGTAGTCCTAACCTCTGGTACCTATGAATGTGACCTTATTTGGAAATAGGGTCTTTGCAGATATAATCAAGTTAAAGTAAGGAACTGGTGTCTTATGAGAAGAGAACAGTCAGAACAGACACAGGGGAGAACACCATGTGAAGACCGAGACGGAGTTGGAGTAATGTGATACAACTGCAAACCAAGGGATGCCAAGGATTGCTGGTAACCACCGGGATACTAGGAGAAAAGCACAGAACAGATTCTCCCTCAGAGCCTCCAGGAGGAACCAACTCTGTCAACACCTTGTTTTCAGACTTCTAGCCTTCAAAACTGGAGAAAATAAATTTCTGTTTGAGCCACCGAGTCTGTGGTATTTTGTTATGTCAACCCTAGAAAACTGACACAGTTACTTAACATAATACTTATTGAAAACCAACAGCTATATGAAAAACTGCTCAACATCACTAATCACCAGGGAAATGCAAATCAAAACCATACTGAGATACCATCTCACACCAGCTGTACTGGCTATAATCAAAAAGACTGAGAATAACAAATTCTGGTGAGGATGTGGAGAAAAGGGAAATCTTCTACACTATTATGGGACTGTAAATTAGTACAGCCATTATGGAAAACAGTATGGAGGTTTCTCAAACAACTAAAGTTGGAACTACAATACAATCTAGCAATCCCACTTCTGGGTATATACCCAAAGGAATGAAAATCATCATGTTGAAGGGATACCTGCACTCCCATGTTCATCACAGCTCTATTTACAATAGCCAAGATGTGGAACCAACCTAAATGTCCATCACTGGATGATGGGATAAGAAAAATATGGTATGTGTATTTTCCACACACAATGGAATATTACTCTGCCATAAAAAGAATCAAATTCTGCCATTTGCAGAAACAAGGGTGAGCTTAAAGAAAATCATGTTAAGTGAAATAAACTAGACACAGAAAGAGAAATACCACATGTCCTTACTCATAAGTGGGAGCTAAGAAACAAAGAAAGACAGACCACGGGGGAGGGAATAGGGAGCATTTGGGTAAAGAACACAAAAAGTAATTACGACTTGTGATGATGAACATGCTAATAATATTGACTTGATCATCACATACTGTACACAAATAGTTATAGTCAACTCTGGACCCCATAAATATGTGTAAATAAAAATAATGCAAATAAAAATAAATTTAAAAAAGAAAAAGAAAACCTACTATATGAGTCAGGCGGTAAATGGATCTTCATGCCCATAGCACATAAGACCTTGGCCTTTCCCTCCAGGACACGTCAGCTAGTTGATGACAGCAAGTGAACTAACCATCACAGTTAGGCATGAAACTATCTTCCACAGATATTATCCAAGCACGTAGGAGAAGTCTAAATCTAGTCTTGGGTAGTCAGAGCAATATTCCAAGAGAATATGATATGTTAGCTAAGATCTAAAGAACAAATAAGAGTAAGCCAGACATACTACAGGTAGGGTAGGGATGTGGGTGTAAAGAAATGATGAAATCATTCTAAGTAGAGGCAAAAGTCTATCAAAAGTCCCAGCAGCAAGAAAATGAGCCACATGAAGAGTGTGCTAAATTTCCAGAACACCAAGTTCACTAATTCATTGCAAAAATCTTGTACGTATTATTTGTAGCAAAACTTCTTAGTAGGTAAGCAAGATTTCCTTTTCTTTACATGATCTGAGTTAATAAGATAGTCTTCCAAGAACAAGATGTGATCTCCCCTATAGAAGAATTCTTCAAAATAACATATTTATCAAATAAGTGATTATTTTTACTTCAGGGTATTTTCTGAAAAACTCTTAGTCTACAGTTTCTTAAACAAATATACCATCCCTACCTCTTTTCTATTCCCAAAACCTTTTTGAAAGTGCTTTTAAATTATTTCCACCTTTAAAATTTCCCAAACATTGAAGGCACCTGGTCTATGTTATAAACAAATTGCCTGTAAATACTCATTCCTGTGTAATCAGTAAGGAAAGCATTTTTCCTTTATAGTCCAAAATGCAAGAAAGCATCTGAAATAGTGTAGCTGACAGAAGGGTTCAAATGAAAAACTACTTTGAATCTAAGAGGTTACAAAAGCAGAGTATTCAAGATATACTAGTTACTATGGTAACCTCATTTTCTACTGATTAATAGAGTAAATAGTCTTATGAATCTTCAATAACCTGTTGACAAGGTTAAGCAGGGTAAAATTAAATTATAAAGCTCTCTTTAACAAATATAAAATAGAAAATTAGTGACCAGTATTTTTCAGAAGAAAGACACAAGTACTTACATGAAGGTTTAATTGCCTCATTTAGAGTACTGATTTAAAATTCATAATATTATAAATTTCCCAGTGATGTATTATTGAAAACTGCTTAAATGCATAAATTAAAAATTTCCCTTTTTGATCATCCAAATTCACCTGCCCATGTTATTTTTCTATTAAAAAAATAATTTTAATGGGATCAATACCAGAACATCAATTCAAGATTTGCTATACTACAGAATATCTTTTGATCCACTGATTGTCATTTTTTTCAGCATAATTGACATGATCATATTGTAAGCTCTACATATAAAATTATACATCCCTGCAGTATACTTGCTAAAGACATATTTAGACATAAATCAATTAGAGGGGTTAATCAGTTTATTCTATATTCATGAGAAATGTTAAACCAAAGACTGGACTTTTAGGTCAATGGGTAAATTGCTCTTGGTGTTTTCTCTCAAGAGCTGTGACATGTTTTTGAGAGCCCTCGTTGTGTATATGTCCAAGTGTATGTATGAAATATCTCCTGTTGTCATATTTCTCAGCAAATGTTCTCAAATCAATAGTTCCGTTTTGCCGAATTGTTCCTCTTTCTACCTATCCATATCCAAGTCAGTTTTAATTCTCATCATTTCTCAAAACTTTTCAAGCATCTTCAGGATTTTATTTAATCTCCTTGCAGCATCTACTGGAACAAAGGAACAAGCCTGTGCTCAATTCCCTTCTATAGCACCTCGGCCTCCTCAAATTTATAGCAATTTCCGTGGCAATGCTAAATCTGATAGCAAACACTCTAGAAGACTGTAAAGCCATTTACTGGTATTACTTTCTTACTATACATGTACATATGTATAGTGTGCAGTCATTCTAAGTAATTTAAAGTAGATGATAATCTTTGATAACCTGATAAGGATATCTTAAACATGCACACACATACATACATACATACATACATACATACACACACATACATATGGAGAAAGATCTTTGTCACTGAACTACAAAAGAAAAATTCCAGAGTCGGCAGGTGGATCTAATTTAAAATCTCAGGACTCCTTCTATTCTCTGAACACATGCCTTTCTCATGGTGGCCACAATCACTTGTTTTTAGACCCTGGATCTCTAAGAGAGAATAGGAGGGAATGAGGTTTGTCTCAAAAAGGTAGTGTACTTAAGCCCAAAGTTCAAATCTAATGCATGTGCCATCAGCACCTTGCATAACCAAATCTATTATCTAAACATTCCAAAGAGTATGTGAACAGATGAAACTAAAAGCAAGTCAGTAATATCTCTATCTTACAAAATGAAAAAGTAGGAAATGTCAATGTTTGTTATATAACTTGTACATGTTCAACAATATGCATGAGTTATTTCCAATTCTGCTGATGAAGGCAACTCTTTAGGTATTTGGTAGGCTGAACATTTTTGTTCATTTTTCATATTAGCTGTTTAGAGTCTTCTAAAGCATAGTATACTCATATAATTCTCAGATTGCCTACTTTATACTCCCATAACTGTCTTCCCCAGATCTTTAAAAATGGGCTCACTTACAGGCTTGATTTCTAACTTATTACTCTTTCTGAAATACTTACCAATTAGTAGTGGTTACTATTTATTGAACACTTGGTATGGGCCAGATGATTTACATAAAGCATCCAATTATTTGCCAGAGCAGCAAATAGCATTACTTTTTTTTTACATCAGGGGAAATCGAGGTTTAGAGTTGTTGAGTTACTTGATTTAGTGTGCATGGCTATTAAGTGTTGAAAGCCAGTTAAAATTTAGATCTTTCTGAGCCCAAAGCCAAGGCCTTTAATCTCTGCATTAAAAGTTCTCAAACTTCAGCGTGCATTAGATGGCTTGTTAAAATGCAGATTATTAGGCCCTACTCCTAAAGTTTCTGCCTCAGGGTTTTTGCATTTCTAACAAGTTCTCAGATACAACTGATGCTGTTGATCCTGAACTACTCTTGAAAAACATTACAGTATACTATGTTCCACCCACCTACCCACAGCATTGTATAGAAGTGGTTTCTCAATCACAACTATACCTTTGAATCACCTAGAGAAGACTACCAAAATAAGAAAAATACTCATACCTGGGCCCCACATCAGATGAATTATATCAGAGTATCTGGGAGTGGTACCTGGATATCAATTATTTGTAAGAGGTTCCCAGGAGAACCTAATGTACTGCCGGGGTTGAAATAGTGCTAGAAATAGTGCAAGGAGCACGAACTTTATAATTGAACTCAGGGTTCAATTTTGAGTCCTGTATACTTCCAAATCATGGGAACAATAACCTCTCAATTTCCTCCTCTGTTAAATTGGGCTGTCAACTAACTATTCATAGTATTGTAGAGGTTAAATTAAAATGAATATAAAGTGCCTGGTACAATGAAAATGCTTGATAAGTATTTTGATGCTACTAAGTTAATCACAAGAGAAACAGGTTATATTTGTTGGATTACGCCTTCCCCCACTCCCCACTTTTGTCTGGTCAGACTTGAAATAAAGCTATGTTCCCTGACCCAGGGCTAATGAACTTGACTGGTGTAGTGGATTGAATGATATCCCCCCAGAACTCAATGAAGTTTGAATTGTGTTCCCCAACTTTTATGTATTAGAAACTTAGCCCCCACTGTGACTGTTAAGAGGATGGGAAATCCTATTACGGTAATTGAAAGGTGGAGCCTCGAAAAGATGATTGGATTGTAGGACCATGCAGTAGTGAATGGATTAAAAGTGGTGTTTCTGACGGCTTTAAAAGAAGAGGAGAGTGTGTTTGTCTCTCTCTCTCTCTCTCTCTCTCTGCTCTCTCCGCTCCCACCATCTTGTAGTGTGAGACCCCTGGGTCACTGTCACCACCACCAGATGGACTTTGGACTTCCTACCCTCAAAAACTGTAAGCAATAAATTTCATTTTTCTTTATAAATCACCCAGTTCATCACCCAGTTCTGTGTATTTTGTTATAAGCAACAGAGACAGACTAATACAACTGGCTATCAGGATTTCTACATTTCTTTTCCCTGATTTAGGATAAACTGATTTTCATAATTTCATTATCAGTTTATACTAAATTTCAGAGTACAGATCAAGACCCTGACATATCCTCAGACTTTTAGTGCTCCCAACCTCCTCTGCTCTCTCTATCCTCTGCAGTCTCTGACCCCAGAAGAAAACAAGATAGCAAGCCCTTTCTCCTTTATTCTAACCAGTCTCCTTTCCTGGTTCTTCAGAACACCAGTGTAAAGCCTGACTCATAGTTCCATACTTAGCTCTTGTCAATCTCTGATCTCAGGAAGCCTCTATAATTCTTGTGCTTCTATGAGCCACTGGTAGGGTCCTTCACCAATGCCCCACCTAACTTGGGGTTTACTGTAGCAGTGTTGTCTCTGCATCCCTGAATCAACCACCACTATTAATAACTTTGGGAATTAAAACCTGGAATGTTGCAGTCATTGAAACCTGTGCTTTGAGAGCCAGTTTCTTCTCCCTGAGCCTGCTTGGGCTAGCTTGCCACACCCTGTGGAGGAAGAATTATCTATATTTTGGTGTACTTTTCCTCCATGGGTTTCCAGCATCCTAATTAATAATACTAATTGACCTATTCATCATTGTATGAAGAACTTGACTATTCTATAGGCTGGAACTATGCAGTATGTCGACAAACTATGTTTTTCAGTAATTTAAATAAATTAAAGTAAGTGGTACAACTTTCCTAAATAACCCATTCATTTTTCACTCAGTCATCCATTTAATAAGCATTTATAGAATGTCTGCTATGTGCCAAACACTCTTCTATGTGCAGGGGATACAATGAGGGAAACAGACCAAAAAATCCTTCCCCTCATAAAGCTTATACTCTGACAGAAGGATACATGTAATGATAATAAAACATGCCAAATTTATAAAATATAAGTACAACTGAGAAAAATAAAGATAGGGAGATCAGAAAAGAAGAGTTGATTATTATTTTTTACAAGACTTTCAAGGAATTTCTCACTGCTAAAGTGGCATTTGATTAAAGATCAGAGGGAAAGAGGGAACAGACCATGAGGTGGTTTGGGGCCAGGGAACATTCCAGGCAGAAACAAGGAGTGTGTTTGGCCTAAAGGAGAAACAAGAATGGCCCACAAGTGGTAGTACAGTACGATTAAAGAGGGATCAGATCAAAGAGACTTCTAGGAGTCATTACAAACACATCAGCTTTTACTCTGAGAGGGGAAGCCATTGGACAGTTTGGTCACAGGAGTGGTATGATCCGCACTAACTTAAGAGAATCACTCCTGCTACTACATGAAGCCAAGGGTAGAAGCAGAGAAATTACTTTGGAAGTTTTAGTGATAATCCACATGAGAGACTCCACTGGCTTGGGCAGTAGTGATAAAGTGGTGAAAAGTGGTCAATTTCTAAATATGTGTTAAAGGTGGAGACAACAAAGTTTGGTAGGAAATTCATTAAGTGCTGTAGAAGACAAAGGAGTGAAGGACATTTCCAGGATTTTGAGCCTGGGTACCTGGAAGGATCAAGTTGCCCTTCATTAAGCAGGAGAAGACTTGCAGAGTAACAGGCTTAAGGGTGGAAAATCAGCCTCCAAAGTTGGACAGGTTAAGCTGAGATATCGATTAAGTTACCAAGTAAAAGCTACTGGCAAGGTGATACTAGTGTGTGGGGAGAGGTCTTCAGGTGTAGACAGAAATGAGGATGTCACATAGGAGTAGACTATGTGAGATCATCTGGAGAGTGGAGAAAAACAGTGGTATGTGTTTCCAGAAGCCTGGCCATTAAGAGGTCATGAAGAGGAGGGAAGAGCCAGTCACGCCAAATGCTGCTGATAGGTAAAGTGCTGGCACTGCAGGCCAGGCAGGTCACTGGCAAACATGATAAATAATTTATCAGAGGAGGGGGCAAAAGCCCAAGTTGGCTGATGTATTTTAATTAAGGCTAATAAAGCATTCCTAATTTTGTTTTAAATTCAACGTTTTCTAAGTAGGTCAGACATGGTTTGGCACTGATATTACAAAAAAATATATATATATATCCCTCAAGGAGTTCATGATCTAAAGAAAAACATAAGTAAACAGTTTTAAAATTATTCATTAATTACAAAAATAGAGGAATAGATAGTGTTGTGGAAGCAATGAAAAGAGAACACCCAGCTTTTTGCTTCCTACTTTCAATTTTCATGTAAGGGTTTTCTTAAAATATGCTGTTTCTGTAGGTGAATAAGGACGATTTAACCTATCAAGGAGAAGCAATGGAAAGACACATAGTATCTGAATTTCAGAAAGGGAGTTGATCCTGACACAAATACAACATCCTCTTCTTATCACCAAATTGAGGTTATACAGCTTAGACAATATTTGCATACTGCATCTCACCAGTGTTGAGCCCAAAATAAAACAATCTTCTTGGTCATTTCCAGTACTAAACCTAAAGCCTCTGACAGAAAACAGACCTGACTCTGGGCTGGGTTTGTTAACCAACTCCCTCCTTGTCTTGATTGTTTGTTTTTCTCTCAGCAAACAGAGCTCTCCTTTACAGCCTTTAAGAGGGTCTAAATTTAAGAGGAATCAGTAGCTGGGATTTTCTTTCTTTCAAGTAAGTATTGCCTTCAGCAAGGGCATCCCTCAAAATGGATCAGATCCTCCCTCTGTCGGAATTCCTCAGTCTTCAGCTCTCTAGTTGTCTTTCCTCATAGGGGGCCAGGGGAAGGTTAATTGGTAATTTCTCTTTGAACATAAAGCCTATTTAGCTAATTACTTCATTTTTTGATGTTATTTTTAGAAGACTGGTTTAGAGAATATTTTAAAGTTTTTTCCTTCCATTTACTCTCAAATGTATTTTTAAACTTAAAGGCAAACAAAATAAGTCTAATTTGATTCCAAATAATTTAATTAAGTGGATGAGCCCATTGTAAGTCTGTAGAAACTCGATCTTCATTTTATAGAGGACGGTAAAGTAACTCCCTTTATAAATTTTTTGTGAGGTTCAGACTGAGAAACAGGAAACAAGTTGTAAATATCAGATGTGAAAATTTGAACTTCGTATCTAACAGAAGGTGAATTCAGTTAAAAATCCTTTTTTCAAGGTTACCTTCTCTGATCACACTTTGTTATGTCACCGCCTGTTATTCTGCAGCAATGTTTAACAAAAATTATGAGAGGTCACTGAGCTCCTACACTAGGCCCCAATATATCAACCAAACCAAAATGGAGTTACTTATGCTAAATGCCACACAATCAAATAGAAATTTTATGGAAGCAGACAGATCCCAAAACAGACAAGTTTTTCATGAAAAGAGGAGATTCCAGTCTGCCTGAATCAGTGTAATGTAAACATCCTTCTGCTTTAACCCTTGTAAAAGAGTAATTGAAATAACCTGATGTTAACCAATCAGCCCTTTTCTATTATTCTGTTTCCTTAGGCCCACCTAGACAACATACTGTTCTGCTGTTGCCCAGTGGGAGCTCGTTCCGTTCCATTTTGTAGAATGGAGGCTGCCTCAATTCATGAATCACAATAAAGCCAATTAGATCTAACAAAACATGTTATAATTTTGTCTTTTGTAGGCAAGCACCTTGATTCCCACATAATCCTTATAGTAGCACAAAGTTATTTTTGGCTGGCTCAACTTGCTTATAATTTATCTCCTCCAATAGAACATAAACTCCATGAAATCAGGAACTATGATTTTCTTATTTTTTCTTGTAATTCAAACACTTTCCCCAAGACTTAAAGAATGTTTAGGATTTAATAAATATTTGTTGAACAAATGAAAAAATAAATGAATCAACCAACCAAGTGGTTAACTCTCAGGTTAGAATTATGCAACTCCCTAAAATAGTGGCTGTCAATTTTTTGGACCATGGCACACCTTTATATTGGCATAATATATTACTTTGTTTTAATTATTTTTATAAGCTGTATGTAACTGGGATTTGGGGTTTTTTTGTTTAGCTCATTCTCAGATTTTCTTTCAGTCGAAGAATTGGATTACACATTTGTCATAATATTTTAAACAATTTATTTTTCATCTTATTTATGTTTATTACTTAAGTACAGTTATCTTACATTGTTGTTACCTATTTTCTTATTTTTGCTGGTCTAATCAAGTTGCTACTTATTCTTTTTCCATGTAGGAGTGTGGAAAGTCCTGGTGAACTTTTCTTTCTGTTAATGGACCTTCACTGTCCCTGCACTCACGACCAGACTTCATTCTTCAATAATATTCAAAAACAAGAAAACTCTTTCTCCTACAAAGATGTACTGTTTTCTCTACCAAGGCACTCTAGTTCTATTTTCTATTTCCACTGTACTCCCATAAGAGAGATTTCAAATACCACACACACTTCTCCCATTTCCTCCCTAGAGAAGGCACTTGAAATAATTTCCCAGCCTTCACTACCCTGCCCACAACTCATAGGCTTTATTGAGATATTCCAGAACTAAAAGTGCCCAACTACTGTTGAAATTCTTTTTGTCATTGTCAAGCTACACGACTACGCCAGTTGTCGGGTTGTGGCCATAGCTATGCTAATTGTATGGCTAAGGTAATTCACAACTAAAGCCAGAACATTTCATTATTTTAGTTACACCAAGTTTTCATTTGTATTGTCATGGCTAGGGCTCAGACACTTCAAACCCATTGTACAGGATGGGTCACCAGACCCCTCACACACAGGTACACGCTAGGTAATTGAGAAAGATCCCAGAAGCCATTGACAGATGACAAGAGCTCAGTCCTGAGCAGTAGCAGCTGAAGCAGCAGTGGCCTCTCCGGGCATCCTGAGGGCACTGACAGCAACAGCTTGCAGCAACAGCCTCCAGCAGCAGTAGTGGCCTCACGGTGGCCTCCCCTGGGTGGGCGGGCAGGCACTGGAGATTAGAGCCACTCCTCCTTTATACTTAAGTCCATAACCCAGGAAACCTGGGTGCACATGCGCAATTACATTAGACAATAACCAAGGAACACCTGGGCACATGTGCATATTTACATCAAATGCTTGCCAAGATTCTGAACATCTGAGGGGCCCTGACCATTTTCCTTCACTTTCCCTATAGTCATATGTCCCTCCTGTCTTCACTGTACTTAATTGGCAGCTCGTCACACACATTGAGTCTAGTAGGTGCATCCATTTAAGTTCTGTGAAGCATCAGTTACCCCTCAGCATTTTCTGGTAATTCTATTCAATTTCATTGATTTGAAATGCTGGTCACCACATTCTAAATCAATTACATGACTCACAAATAGGCTGTCTATTTGCTTCAGTCACAGCAACTACAGAACCCTACCTTGCTCTAGAAAGAAGCAAGCCCTCTAGTTGTACACATTCATTCTCGTCAAGAGATCTGATGAAAACCCAGGCATCAACAGGCATCAACATCACATACCTCAGTTGTTGTAGGGTTCCTAAGAACACCTATCAAGACGTTTCTCTGTCTTGGTCCCATCACTGTAATGACCAGTTTATGCCAGAAGGTAAATTTATGCAATCAGCACTCCATATCCATGGGTTTTGTATCTGTGGATTCAACCAACAGCAGATGGAAAAGGTATGAATAAATAAATAGGTAGCAATACAATAAAGGTTAGTTCAAGTAAAAACTACAGCTTAACAACTATTTACATAGCATTTACATTGTATTAGGTATTATAAGTAATCTAGAGATGATTTAAAGTATATGGGAGGTTGTGTGAAGGTTATATGCAAATACAATGCCCTTTTATATCAGGGACTTGAGCATATGCAGGATTTGGTATCTGAGGGAGGTACTGGAACCAATCCCCTACAGATACCAAGGGACGACTGAACACTGTCATTTCCTCTACAGACCTGGAAAGCTTGCTTACAGCCTCTATTTTGGCAGTGTTGGATTTAGACTTGAGCCTCAACACCGCACATCAATTTTCCCATTAAGCACCATCTTGTAGTCATTCCACTCTGTAGGACAGCTTCCAGCCTCACTTCCAGGTTTGTCCTGTTCTACACTCACCTATGATCTGCCAGTGACTCTCCTCAAGCAAGGGGATCATAAAAGACAAAGTTTTTAAAAATCTTAAAAAACAAAACTTGTAGCTTGATAAATTGGTTCATCTAGTTTGAATAAAATTTAAAGTTAGTAAATTTAGAGACCAGAATGAAGCTAGTCTCTACATTCTGCCTGTTTTCAGTGGTTGAGAGGATATTTACAATGTTCAAACTGATTTTAAGAATCATTCAATAAGATATCAACTATCTTCAACTATGTGGAAATAACTATGTGTAAGTAAGCAGCCTCCTTATTGTTCAACACAAAAATGTACAAATTGGTGAGTCTTGTATGCATCTTCACTGCTGAATCTTCAGTCATTTCTGCCCCCTTAAAAAATATAGATGAGTCTTAAAGAAATACAGATTAATGGGATCTTAGACAATGGTTCTCAACTTTGGCTGCACAGCAAAATCACCTCAGACGAATTTAATTAAATAATCATCTCTGAGAGTGTAATCCCACATGAATAGTTTTGTAAGCTCCCCAGATGGTATGCAGCCAAGTTGAAGAACCACTGCTCTATGCAGTGAAATTAAAGAGAAAAAAAAAAAAAAAATGAAGGCTGTACTAGCAGCCATGAGGGAGAAAGAGAGGAGAAAGGTCAGAGGAAATAGAAACAAAATAAAAAATCACCTTGAGGTAGAAAGCAGGTGATCATTCAAAGTAGTCTTCTTGCCTAACCCCTAGGAAATTTTATTTAAATTTACAGGCTGGGGAAACTACCTATAAAAGGAATCCTTTGTTTGTCTCTGCCTGATAACACTTAGCAGTTACACTGGAGGGGGAGCTGGTTTAAAAGACACTAATTCTTGGAAGAGAGTCTTCTTGTGCTTTTGAAAGTTGGGTAGGATGCCTTGATAGCTCCAGTGAAGAGAAATGTAAACAAAAGCAGTTTATATATTTTTCTCACATTCAGGGTCAGATAAACCTCTAAGGTCCCTTCTTTGCACAGGCCCCTGTGGCTGTGCGGAGTTCCCAGGAATTGTAAAGTTCCAGGTGAGGAGGAGAAGTCAAGTTGCAATCACGATTATTCTACGTAAGCATTTCCAGTAAATAAGCCTTAGAAGATCTAAGAAGAAAGGGACATGATTTGTTTTAATTTGTTCTCTTGTTCTAAATAGGATTTCACTTTCACATCAATTTTCTATTTGCAATTTTGCATTCTTTTCCTCAAAGAGGATCTTTTAAGTCAATTAAGCTTCTGGCCCCACAAAACCTGGATCCAGCCTTGCCCGCAGTTGACGTTGCCTGCTTAAAAAAAAAAAGCATAAATCTTAATCCAGGTTGCTTTCTTCTCTCATATACTTTATGAAAAGGAAATGAGGATATGTGTAATCAGTCAACAAACAAATCAACAACATTGAAAGTTTCTCATAGGACTCAAAGGGAAAGGGCAGGATTTTTTAATCCTGTAGTCAGCTCTTATACTTGGGAAAATACAAAGAAAATAGCTGATTTGTTAAAACTGATATCCGACCAGTACCTAGGACTTTATAAGAATATTTCACCATGAATATTAATGCTTCAGAAAAACCATTAGACATCTTGGAATATTTATTAGGAGTTCCAAATTTTGCAGCACTAGTTTTCAGACACCCACCAATATCCACATAATGTATCCCAGTTTACATGGCACCATCACCTATCATCTCATGCAGTTCTCACAATGAGCCCATGACGTTAGCATCTCAGCATGTTCGTAAGGTCCTGTATTCTCCTATAGATGATGAAGAAAGTGAACCTCTAAAGAGGTTAAATGAATTGTCCACAGCTGCTCATAAGGGCCCAGCATGAATTTAAACCCAGGAATTCTGACGCTAATTCCAGTGTCCTCCCACAGTACCTCTCATTTTCTCCCATTTTCCAGTTACCCTTCACAACCTTCTCCACACCTACCTCTATGCACGTTAGAGCTGTAACAACTATTCAAAATGGACATGCTGAATAATCTCAGTATATGGGAGGGCTTGATTCTTGCAGGTCCTGGCAAAAAAAAAAAGCAAACAAAAAAATGCATTGAGGCAAGCCAGTGAACATAAAATGGAAAACTTCATAGGTGCCAGCAATCTTCTTTATTAAAATGCCAAGTTCATCTACTCTATTCAACCCTCTGTCAAAGAACATTCAATTCTTTACTCTTTAATGAGAAGCCAAACTATATATGTTATATGCTTTATAGAATTATCCCAGAAACCACAAAATGCCCATGAAATCAATGAGTTTTTTCATAAACTTGGGACCTAAATTTGGCCCTTTTCATTGATTTAGATGTGTTTGCGTAAGGTTTGTCTGCTTAAAACACATTTCACTCTCTCAATTGACATTTTTACTTCGTAACACCAGCTCGTATTTTGTGTCACTGAAGATTATTTCTCACCCAACCACAATAAACAAAATATTCAGAGATGAAAAAACTGGCTGTAATACTTAATTGCTCATTACATTTTTGTATATAACAATTTTTTTATATAAAAAAAGAAAAAAAGAAGAAAAAATTTTGACATATAATAAACTTTGTAGGATTATATCAATATCAACATATCACCAGAAAACCAATAAAATTTTCTGTTTTCCCTTTTGCTTTTTAATTTTCAAAATGTGTTATCCTTAACTAGCTCATTATTTTACTGTTATTGCATTGAATAAAACTGACATTTTCCTTAAAGTTTATATTCATTTTATCATTCTGAAAAGTCTCTTGAACTTTAAAAATGACCTCAGATTTTTGCAATATATGCTTGGTTTCCAATGTAAAAGTGCAATTAAAATTTTGAATCATTTAATAACAAATATCATATGATATGGCAGAACCGTGTTGCATTTTTAGCTTATAAATACCAAACATACTCACATAGATAGAAATGCTAAGAAATGAGATTAGATTAAAACAGAAAGTCTTTAATTATCACAAGTGTATTCAATGTTTCCAAAAATCACTAGTCTGTTATAGATTTACTCAGTAATAAAATCCAAAGTATTTTTTCTACGTTTAACTTGTTTTAATAAGAATAATTATTAATGTTATCGTCAGGAAATGTCTCATTTGAAAAAGGTAAAAAGGATATGGAAAGGTACACAAAAATAGAAACACAACAAAAAATGTTCCTACAAATCATATCTGACAAAAAGCTTAACTATCATCTGCAGGAGAGAACAACAATTAGAAAAAATTTAAATGATTCTTCTGCATGTGCTTTAATTCTAAAAGAGAATTGCTTATTTATGAGTTTATACCTTGATTATTGGCCATTATGGTGATCAGTAAATGAAACATATTTAGGTTTCTAAATATATTAGAATTTCATGTCTTACAGTACATAGGAAAACCAAAGACCAGCTATTTCTTTAATACATTAAGCTCATGATTAAGGCATAAGGCTTTGTCTAAACAAAATTAGATTGCGAAATTCAATTATAAACAGAAGGATAATTCACTCATTTACTAATTGGTCCTCCCTGTTTCTATCATAGGACCATTGGCCTTTAGGCACAGTTTATATGTTTATCAAACACATTCTGAGTTATCACCATTAGAATCTAGAGAGTTTGGCCCCAGCCCTAGATATCATATATGATGGAACTAAAACAAGATTCACAAGTGAGACTTAAACATTTAAACATGCAAAAATGAAAAGCACACAGTGATCACATCTGTAACAAATATAGTAGCATTAACATGAAATAAAGTATGGTGAACAAAGTATTAACATGATCGGTAATGAAACCAAACACTTTGATCTAAAGTAAAGTAAATCAAAGAAGTCAACGTAGGAAGTAAATTGATAAAAAAATCAGAACTTCAGAATAATAGTAGAAATTTTAAAGTAACTAAGCTTTTCGAAATAATGAACTTAAAAAAAATGACTTGGTCAACTGTTGTGACTCGATGAAAAGGAGGAATGATAGATAATATTTCATATTCACCTTCGAGATTCATTATGCCTGGAGTTTGAGAAACATGCTAATAGGGCAGAAGTCACAGTATTTAAATATAGCCTAATTATTTTCACCTATTAAAAACAAAAAAGCAATGAACAACCATAATCTGTTTCCAATAATTACGAGCAATACTTGTTAGCTTTTTATGAGTGACACCACAGGTATCATCAAACAATACAGTAACTAAGCATGCAGCCTCTGCAGCCACACCGGTTGGTTAGAGTGCCTGCTCCAATGCTTTCTGGCTGTGTGACCTTGATCAACATCAGTGAATTTCCTGTGCCACAAATTCCTCATTTGTAAATAGGAATGACAATATTATGTACTTCATAAGATTGTATTTGGGGAGATTTGTAGAACTATTTCTGACATGTAAATTCAAAATGAATATGACCTATGGTATTACTATTACTATTACCACTTCCACTACTGCTATGACTCCCAGTACTGCAACCATGAGAAGTCTTACTCAAGTGTTCCTGAGAGTGGACAAGTAACATCTTCACATTTAGCTCTTATTGAAATATTTCTTAATAAAATGAAAATATCAATAATTACTTTTCTTTCAGACCATTTCTGAGTAAGATATTCAAAAAATAATTTACAATCTACTCTCTTGCTAAGGGATTGACTATTCAGAGAGTTAAAAACTAAAGGACAAATTAGCTGCCATAGCAGTGGATATTACCATTCATGTAAGTGTGATTTTGCATTGTGCCTCTTTTTTTTTCACTATTTGAAATATAAATGTCTAGGTAAAGAAACCTACCATATTTTTGTAAGCGTTCAATTACAGGTGCAGCTCTTACCTCGGGGTCAATAATACTCAACCTATTGACTCCTGAGATCAGTGGACTGGGGAAAGAGAAAAAAAGATCAGATGTTCCCATCACAGCCACCTCCTCCCATCAGCCTCTGTGTCCTCCTCTAAGTTAATAGTTCTATGGAAACATTTCCTCTAGTTCAAATATAAAACTCATTATCAAAAATAACATTCAAAATCATTACCTTGGTGATTCAAGCCCCAACCTGCCTTTCCAGTTTCATTTCCAGTTGTATTATTTCCAGTTTTTACTCTCCATTTCCAAAACAGCTTCTGTGCTGGTCCACTTTCTCATTTGCATGTTTTTCTCCCCACATTTTTCTTTCCATTTAAAATGTCCTCGATTCGGGGTTCTGACAGCAAAGGGCTATATCCACTTTTTGAGGCCTCGGTTAAATACATATATTCCATAATGTCTGCCCTGACTTACTTCTCTCTTTGTCATCACAATGTGAATTACTTCCCCCTACAACTAAGGTCCCATCCCTAAATTTCCAATGGGTTTATTTTCCACCCTCTGACATGCATGTGACTCACCATGTGTATCAGTTATTTACTAGGTCCTGCTCACCAAATGCAATAGGTATAATATTATAAACGTGGCAGATCAGCATGATATCCTAAGAAATGGCAAGATAACAAAATTTCCACAGATTAGTTTATGACAGAAAACCTGGAAAGTTGACTTAGTCTTGAAATTATAAATTATATGTGTTATGTATGGTCTGAATGTTTGTGTGTCCCCAAAATTTATATGTAGAAATCCTAATCTCCAAGGTGATGGTATTTGGAAGTGGAGCTTTTTGGAGAGGTGATTAGGTCATAAGGACAGAGTCATCATGAATGGGATTAATGCCCTTATTAAAGAGGCCCAAGGGAGCTCTTTTATCCTTTCCACCATGTGAGGATACAACAAAAAGGCATCATATACACACCAAGGAATGAGCCCTCACCAGACACTGAATCTGCCAGCACCTAGATCTTGGACTTTCCAGACTCCAGAACAGTAAAAAATAAATTTTTATTGTTTATATGCTACCCAGTTTATGGTATTTTGTTATAGCAGCACAAACAAACTAAGACAGTAGGTTTTCTACTGCCAAGTGAAATCAAAACACTTCCAGTAATCTTTACTGTCAGGTATAGAGCATAAAACATCCATTAAGTCAGTAGTTGCATACCAGATATAGTATTAGCTTGCTCCCATAGAGAGAACACATTGAGAACAGCAACAGAATTAGAATTGCTATGGTTATGTTTATGATAATCCACTGTCATTATCCAAAATCCACAGGACTTCTATGCAGGCCAAATAGGCAAGTTAACAGGGATGTATCTTTCAAGTTTTTTATTTGTTTTTTTAAGTTTATTTATTTATTAATATCATTATTTTTTTACATTCTAAGATGTTGTTGCAGAGCAGCTGAGGGGAAGGGGGAGAAGGAAATAGGGTGGGAGAAGGAGGAAGGGAAGGTGATGTGGTTGAGGCTTGTAGCACGCCCCTCATTCCTGCAGGGGAAACCAGAGGGCTTCCAGCATCTGCTCAGTAGTCATCGCTTGGTTGGTTGTGAGTGTGGGGAGGAGGGTGAGGCTGATGCCCAAGGCCCTCCACCACCCCAGCTTGGAAGCCCAGGGCACTTCCTGCAGTGGCTCAGTGGTCATCACTAGGCTGGTTGCAGATATTGGGGTGTATGGGTCAGGCCCTCAGCCTTCCCCTCCCCCAACTTGGGAGCTCAGGGGGCTTCCAGTCCTTCTAGTTTTTATAGGTGTTCTTTGGTGAAATGAGACCTTTATTGGTTAATATCAATCTTTGTCTCTGGTCTGTGGGTATTTTATGTTTTCTTTCAGTTCTGTGTTGGATTATTTGCTGTCACCACCACTTAAACTCTGCACTGGAACTAATTTGTTGCCCTTCGCTTACTTCTAAAATGGAGAAACTTCCTTTGGAGACCAGCACTTAAGCTCTGTAGTTGAGCTAAATTGCTGCTTTGCTTCTGATTCCCTGGGGAAGGGTTTTTGTGCAGCTCATGTTTTAATTGTTGACCTTGTATGTCCTTCCAGGTCTTGTGAGCTCTGGCACACATGGGCTGTGTGGAAACTCTGTTCTGGGCCCAAGACTCCCCAGCAAACTGCACTCCCTGCATTCCTGACCAGTCTCCACTGAGTGGTCCCAAGCTGACCGTGGGCAGATCAGCTGTCCATGTGGTGCCCCAGTGTTCCCCCAGTGGGCCCATATTCCCTACTGCCTGCACTCCACAAACACTTTCCATGGGATTGGCCGTGTGCCAGTCCCTGGTGATGACTCACTGGCCTCTGAGTGGCTTCCCCTCTTAGTTGTTGTGGCTCCTCGCTCCTGTGCAGGTCTATGGGAACCCTGCCAGTGGTACTGCTGGCCTGAGAGCCACCAAGGCCCTTCTCTCCCCTGCTGCCTCCAAGCAACCCCACACAAAGGGCACAGCTGCAGCCCCCGCCAGCTCCCATTCTGTGTGCTCACCAGCTCCAGCCTTGAAGCAGCCAGGGCTCAAAATGATGAGAGCAATTCTTTCTTTCTCTCATCGTGGCTTCTCCTGCCTTCATGAACTCTGTAGGTCTCTCCTCCTCTTCCCCTGAGCTCTAGTGGCCCCAGCTTGGCTGTTTTTGCTTTTTAATCATTGTAAATTGGTTGATTTGTGAGAGAGAGTGATGCTGGGGACCATCTATTTTACCGTCTTGACCGAAAGCTCTTCTTTCAAGTTTTTGATGGAGGTACAAATATGCATAATCTTACTTAGGATGTGATATTTAATTTTGTTTGCTTTTTTAGTAGAGAGATGAAGTTCCAGAGTCTAGGGACTATTTTTTTTTTTTTTTTTTTTGCACTCATCCCACCACAATAAGCTTCCTGCCAATTTTCAGGGAATAAATGTAGTTATTTTGTCAGTATTTTGCAACTGATTGAGGTTTAATATTGGGAGTTGGCTTTTGGGCACAGCCAGAACACAAAATATCAGATCTGGTGTTGTTCATTCTCTCTGACTAGTTACTACTACGAAACAGGTGCTCTGCTAAGCACTTCATATACATAATTACTTCATTTTTTAGTATTATTCTGCTATTAATAATAGCTAATCCTCATAGTGTTTCCATGTGCCAGGCACTGTTACATATATTAACTTGCTTAATTTTAACAATAATTATTTGAAGTACAAATACATTATTATCATTAATTTATAAATGAAGAAGTAATACATAACAAATACCTGATAGAAAGTTCAAGTAACTTGTCCAAAATTATTCAACTACTGACTGGCTAAGTTGAAATTTAAACTGATGCACTCTGGATGAAAAGGCAATACTTAAACCAATGCATTATACTGCCTGTCAATCTTACATCCAGTTTTTAAAATGTAATCCTATTCTATTTATCTGACCCTTATTTTATTTGCCATAAACTTTCTCATACTATAGGTGTGCCAAAGAGGTTCTCTATTGTGACATGTTTTTTGAGAACATGGTATGTAATGTTTACCTTTGTATTCTTGCAGTTAACACAATACCATTGTCATATTTAAGGTTCTCAATAATCATGTTTTTAAAATTGGTTAGCCACTTGTGTTCATCTTAGAAAATGCTGCAGGATGGGGCCTGGTATTGGGATGGATGTTCTTAACAGAAAGGATTACATCATGAAGGCAACCAGCTCTGAAAGTTAACAGGTGATGTTAAAGATGGACCACTAAATCCCAACTTATCAACCAGAGACTCCCAAAGAAGTTTATAGTTTAATAGGTTAGAAAATGTGACAGTGTCAGTACTTAAACCAGAAAACAACAATCTCATTATTTTTGTCTTTATAACCAAACTAAACTATTTGGGGTTCCAATTAAGTGTTTGATCATTAATGATAATTCTTGAAAAGGAAAACCTATCTTAAGTCTGCCTATTCCAAAGTGCCTATAATAAAGAAGCAATAGCTGGATGAATACAGATGTAATAGAGGCTTTGAGTATAAAATAAAGCTCAAAGGGAAAGACTTTTAATTAATTTAAACATGTATGTTTCGTAGCGTGTTTTTCTCCAAACCTTCAGGTATGTAAACCTTTATCTTTAATTTTAGTTAAAATTGCGATTTCTAATCTATTCCACTATTACTTAGCCTTTTCATATACATTTATTTTCAGAAATATTATCTGTAAATGCTTGATCTCAATCATAGCCTACTAAAAAGAAATAAATGAAAGAATGGATGTAGTATACTAACCATCTTTTATAAATATGACCTCCTAAGGCTAATATGAAGATGAAAAATACAAGTATAAGTATTTAAACAGTAACATTTGCATAATCTAAATGAGGTCTTATGTAATCTTTGTTAACTTATAGACTGTATTGCTTTTAAAAGTTCAAACTAAATAATGTATTCTGAGTATTGGCATTAGCAATTTATGAGATCCAGAGGAACTAGATAGATTTCTATTTTAAGATAGATTTAAAACATTGTTAGAAGTGTGTGCTGAATGAAACTCCTACATGCACAATCTTTTTTTTTCTGAACATCATCTCAAAACAGAAATAAGTTTTTTTTTATGTTACGAAGCGCAGAAATTTAACTCACAACTTCTCTAGACTCTAATAGGTTGGCGTAGCCAATATAAGCTTTTGATTAAAAAGAAGGAAGAGCTGTATTTTAGACTCAGCCACTGACTGCAGAATGAATTTAACAAAATCATGAAGGTGTAAGCTTTATTTTCTCTGACTGTAGATACAATTAGCAAGGCATGCTGAGAACTTTGAGTGAAAGGAACAAATAGGTGTTATTATTCTTATTTCCTGTGTTAGTGCATTTGCTAGTATAATAAAATGGAGGGACATTGATCTGAGAATTAGTAAACCTGTGTTACAGTTCTGTCTTTCCACCTAAGTTTGCCCTAATAACAATCTCCCTGAGTATCAGTTTCTTAATTTATGGAATAAATTTATTAGTCCTTGATCTAGCTATCTTATAATTATTGTTAGGATAAAAAATATTTCAGTAGCTCCGATTAAATCTTGCTTAATTATGCAATTTTCTCCCTTGCATTAAAGTAGTAGTAGTAATTACATATTATATATGTATGTATATACATACACAAATATAAATAAACATAGATATATATGTGTGTGTAAGTATGTATGTGTACACATACGTGTGTGTGTGTAGATATGTATATACATATATATGTCATGTGTCTTATGAAGGGATTCATAAACCGCCAAGTGCTGCATATTTATTTCATTTACTCCACTAAATATTCCTCGGATGCCTTGTATAAGCCTGACCCTGTGTTAGGGTTTAGTTATACAGAGAATAAAGACACTGGCTGTAGGAGGTCTACTAGTCTAGTTAAGTTAGAACATTTAAACAGATAAATAAAAAAAGACCGAAATGTTTCAAGGTCTATGACAGAATTATGTATAGGATAAAGAAAAGCACAAGAGAAAGAGCTAAATTCATCATTTTATAGGTCCATGCTGGATACCATCCAAGATCTTGTAAACTGTAGTAATGAAAAGGAACTTGTAATAAGACTGTCTTCTCTGTACGGCAAACACAAAATAGATTTTAGAAAGCTGAGGCTCTAGTTTACTAGAACTCACATAAAAAAAATTGTCCACTCACCCCTGTTATTTCTTCATTGAACCTAAAAAACACTTTCATCTTAATTACTCATAGCATATATTTGTATGCATATTTATTTTTCCCAACTGGCTGGTAAGTTCCTAGAATACAGGAACCATCTTACTTATCCTCAATACCTAATAGAATACATAAATGAATAAATAAATTGATTAATTGCATTTATGACTGCAGAAATTCAAACATGCAACAGGAACAACTAAGACAGGAATCTTCATTTTGTAATTTTTGACATAGTATTTATTACCTGAGAGAAATCTCTGGTACCTAAATTATTCCCTGAACCTGAAAGAAAATTAAGCCTGTGTGTGTGTGTGTATATGCGCACACACACACACACACACACACACACACACAAATATGCATAAAAGACCAGGTTAATTTTAATATGATGAGGTGGAAAGAACATGAGCTTTTAAGTCAAGAATACTGGGGCTGGCATCCAAATGATACATAACATGGGTGAATGCTCTCAGAATTTCAGTTTTCCTTTTGGATTTAATAAAACCAAAATTGGAAATCAGGGGCTTTTGTTCTTGTCTCACTTACAAGCCTTAGCCATAACAGTGCGGGACTGTTGAAATAATGCACATCGTGTTTGCAGTAATTTATTTTTCATCAGTTTTTGTAAGTAGTGGACTTTACAACTATTTTTCTTTAATTGCTGGCCTTTGGACTTCTCTACTGCCAAAGCAACAATAGCAGTAAATCTGACTGCAGTGCTTGCATGTCCCTAATTTGAGTTCTTTGTAAATACAAACTTTACATTACAAAATGTAGATGATTTCTCATTAGAAATTATGGTTGAGCAATAATAAAAAAGAAAGTCTAATTCTCAAAGTAATATTAGTGATACATTCACATATACTTGTGACTCTGGAAGCCTCCCTCAGAGGATTAAACAGTGATTTCAAAATGTCCTCTTATCTAGTGCAAAAGTCCAGTAATAATCTTTTTGCAAAGTTATGCATTTTTTAAAAAAGCTCTACCTATTCCAAATATTAAAATTATAGGGAATATTGTTTAATTACACCCAGATACCTAAAAATTTCCCCACTAACACCATCTATAGTGGTCACATCCTTTTCTGAATTTCTTCCACATTTAATGTCTGTGCCACTCATTTGGCTCTTTTATATGAACCTTAGGTGTGTGATGTGTCTCTCTAAGTAGACTGTAAATTCTTTGTGGGCAAGTGTTACAAAACATATCCCATATCTAGGACAGTGCTTGCAACCAAACATTTGTTGATAATGATACTGGAGTCACTTTGAAAAAATTTTTTATAAATTTTCCTCTCAAAATTAGTTTCTTCTAAACTACATTTGCCTTATTATCCTCAAAGTACTGTGCTATATATTCAGGAGACAAAAAGATAGAATGCATATTCTCTCCCCTAAAGAAACCATAATCTGGTTAGGAAAACAGAAAACTTCATAAAAAAGGCACAGTCGAGGTGACATGTAATAGTCAATAGAGGGCTTAGAAAGAAAATTAAACCTAGAAAGGAAAATCTATATCAAAAAGATGTAGGTAGAATTTTAAAATGTAAGCTTTTTTTAAATCATAACTTAGAAATTTGTGCACAGAATATTCTAGTTTTACTGAATCCTTGGCTGAGAAAAGTACTTCACTATCAAAACGGATGGAAAATTCCACTCATTCAACTTAGACCAGAATTTTCAAAGACAAATGATCTTAGAGACAGTAGTTCATCAGTTCTCTGACCTGATGAATTACTCTACCTACATATATAGTAATTAATCTTATTTTTGTAAATCATATAGGTATAGAATTTGTAATATTTTTATTAAACTATGTCAATAAAATATGATATTAGTAACTGAAATCTAGAAATTTGATTGTGACGTTTTGCCACTGTAAAAGTTCACCTAATGGTTAGTAGAAAATGTACATGACTATAAAACTTAAATTATAAAGCCCTATATCTTCCCGGCTTCCCAACAAGTTTTTTGTTTGTTTGTTTTTGTTTTTGTTTTTTTTACTGATTATGAATATTCATGGGGTACAAAGCTGACCATCACTACTTGTGCCCAAGATGTGATGGCCAGATCAATTCTGGCAGTATGACCATTACCACAGATTCTGATTATACCTCATGTCCCCCACCCAATTAATCCCCAACGTCCCTCCCCCTTTCCCACACCTCACTTTTTATCCCTAGGTGTGCTCTCTCCCTCTGCAAGTCCAATGCACCACTGCGGTCTTTCTTTCTTTCCTCTTTCTCTCTTAGCTCCCATTCATGGGTGAGGACATGTGATATTTTTCCCTGTGTGCTTTGCTTATTTCACTCAGCATAAGTTTCTCCAAGCTCATTCATATAGCTGTGAATGGCAGAATTTCATTGTTTTTTATGGCAGAGTAGTACTCCATGGTGTATATATACCACATTTTCCTGATCCAGTCATCCGTCAATGGACATTTAGGTTGGTTCCATGTCTTGGCTATTGTAAATAGAGCTGCAATGAACGTGGGAGTGCAGGTATCCCTTTGACATGATGATTTTCATTCCTCTGGGTATATACCCAGAAGTGGGATTGCTGGATCATATGGAAGATCTATCTGTAGTTGTTTGAGAAACCTCCATACTGTTTTCCATAGTGGTTGTACTAATTTACAATCCCAGCAGCAGTATAGGAGTGTTCCCTTCTCTCTATACCCTCCCAGCATTTGTTATTCACCATCTTTTTGATTATAGCCAGTCTAACCAGGCTGAGGTGGTATCTCAATGTAGTTTTAATTTGCATTTCCCTGATGACAAGTGATGCTGAGCACTTTTTCATGTACCTGTTGGCCATTTATATGTCTTCCTTTGAAAATTGTCTATTCATCTCCTTTGCCCATTTTTTAATTGGGTTATTTGTGTTTTTACTGTGTAATTGCTTGTGTTCCTTGTATATTATGTATATTAATCCCTTGTTGGATGCATAGTTAGCAAAAATTTTCTCCCACTCTGTAGGTTGTTGTTTCACTCTGTTGATTGTTTGCTTTGCTGTGCAGAAGCTTTTTAGTTTGATATAGTCCCATTTGTTTATTTTTTCTTTTGCTGCATATGCTTTCAGGCTCAAGTTCATAAGTCTGTAGCCAGACCTAGTTGCCGAAGTGTTACACCTATATTTTCCCTTAGTAATTGTACAGTTTTCAGTCTTATTCTTAAGTCTTTAATACATTTTGAGTTGATTTTTGTATATGGTGAGAGGTGCATGTCTAGTGTCATTCTTCTGCACATGGATATCCAATTTTCCCAGCACCACTTATTGAAGAGGCAGTCTTTTTCTCAGTGCATGTTTTTGTTGCCTTTGTCAAATATCAGATGACTGTAAGCCTCAGTGGTGATTTTTGTGTTCTCTATTCTGCTCCACTGGTCTGAGTGTCTATTTTGATGTCAGTACAATGCTGTTTTGGTTACTATAGCTTTGTAGTATAATTTGAATCAGGTAGTTTTATGCCTCTGGCTTTATTTTTTTTGGTTCAGAATTGCTCTAGTTATTTGGGGATTTTTCTTGTTCCATATGAATATTAAGATTGTTTTTTCCATTTCTGTGAAGAATGTCATTGGCATTTTGATGGAGATTGCATTGAATCTGTAGATCACTTTGGGTAGTATGGACATTTTCACAATGCTAATTCTTCTAATCCAAGAGCATGGAATGTCTTTTCTTCTTTTTTGTCTTCTTTAATTTCTTTCAGTAGTGGTTTATAGTTCTCACAGATGTCTTTCACTGCTTTGGTTAAATTGATTTCTAGGTATTTTATTTTTTGTGTAACTGTTGTAAATGGGTTTACTTTCTTGATTTCTCTTTCTGTTAACTCGTTATTGGAGAATATAAATGCAACTGATTTGGGGGCATTTATTTTGTATCGTGTCCCCAATAATCAAGTCTGACCTTAACTTTCTCCCTTCTTCAGCCAGGGTCTGGCTGTAGACTGGCCATTTAAGGGGTGGAGGATAGAGAGAATGAGTCTTTCTGTGTCAGTCATCTCCTCCTCTACTCACCTGCTTCTGTAAATACCACTCCTAAATTAAAAAGAGTGGAGGCCCATGGGGGGCAGGAAATTCTTACCTGAACAGGTTCTATTACAAGATGGCACTGTAAGAACTTGGCCTGACAGATTTTCAAAGCTTTTCTGGACTCTTTGTAGGCTAGCCTTCTCTGGCTACAACACCTGTGACTGCTTGTTAGTACCTTTCCTTTAGATGCCTGTTTCTGCTTTACCTTTAATCCCCCAGGTGTCCACTCCATACATAGACACTAGCAGTTAGAGTCCTATTTCCTATCCTGAAAGTCCTGCCAGGCAGAATTTAAAGTGGCTTCAGAATGGCATTCACATTCCTGTCCTCTACACCCACCACACAGGAGGTGTACAGGAAACTCTCATGTGTTGTTTTGTCCTTCCACCACTGGGAATGCAGTTATTTCACAAACGAACTCTCTTCTCTCTCTTGACCATGCCGCCTCAGAGAGTCATGGCCTTCCTCTGAAGAATATCAGGTCATTTATTTGTTAGATACAGACTAGAGGGTCACATAAATTATGAGGACACAACCCACCCAGCACTCCAAATACTCCCAGTGAAGCCCCCTTTTCTAGGTTTCAGGTACAGGAAGAAGGATTCCCACCCCTCACCCTTGAGATGGGTGGTGGGACAAAGTCAAGGAAATTTCTCACAAATGCTTTCTTCTTACTGAATTTTCTTTCTTTTTTTATGGGCATTAGCACCTTTTGACTATTTGATTCTTGGAAGTTCATAACCATTTTATTTTCCTCAGGTGATTCGTATTTCGATCTGGCATGTTACTTCAGGATTTTATATCTGTGGAATCATGGTGCCTCAGTCTAAACTTGTAGTTTTCACATGCTGTTAAGTTAATATTTGTCATTTTAATAATAAAACATGCCAGTTAAATTTCTTAAGTAACAAATGAACACAAAGATCCTCTCATTACACAAACTCTTTGCCTCCAAATTTTATGTGTTCTAAGTCCTTTTGTAAAGAAATGAATGCGCACGTATAAGCATGCATGCTAAAGTTTTATTATAATTTAAGAAAGATGTATCTTTTACTCTCTGCTTCCTCTTCTTCCAAACCAACTAGAAATCAATATGCAGATGCTATATTTACAGACTCTCTTAGGATGACAGATCAATAAAGAACCCCATTGAAAAATACTTGCCTGGAGGAGGAGAATATAAACTTTTTCCTTAATCTCTATAAGGCTTTGCTCCCAGGACTAAGCACTGCTCGTTCAGTGTTAATAGTGCTGAGTTTTCTTACTGCTTTTTCATGTCAAAGACACTCTTCAAATATGTACTTAATTAAGCCTCTCTTTTAACAGAGGTGGCCCTGTTCTCATCCCCCAGCCTCCCTTTCCTGTCTCCTGTGTGGAGAGTTCTCTTTGAAGTCATGCAGGAGAAATGTGCAGGATGAAGGAGAACAGAGCCAAGGGCGCCTGTAATGAACTTTTGATGGAAAAGTAAGTTTAGATTAATTCAGCTATTCTAGCTACCCTCTATTTAGAATTCTTATAAGAGGAAATACTAAACTACAGAAAGATAATGAGTTAGATTTTATGTTAGCTCTGAAAGTCCTGCCCTCTAAATGCATTTATGAACATCCTGTGGATTCCTGAAGATTTAGAAACTTGCAAATTTCCAGTTTTGTAGGACTTATTTATTTTGCATTATGCCCAGGCAATCAATTATGATTGCCTTGAAGTTCACAGCTGGAACTGGACCTATTAAAATATCTACTTGTCTGAATAGTTCTCCTTGGATTGATTCTTGGAAGGAAGTTCATGATTCTTTGTAACTATGTATATTATCCATAATGACAATTTTGGAAATAGACGTTAATCATTTGAGAAAGTGTTTTCTAACTGCTCACAATACAGAGGCAATTTCAACAATAGAATTGAATGTGATGTTACTATACAGTGGTTGCCAAATAATTCATTTTAATTTCCTATCTCTGGTTATCTCAGTCATTTCCCAGAAAATTATTTTCTTAGATTGCTTATTTAAAGGTTTATAAAAAGATGCAACAAATAATCATAACATAAATAACTTAATGGTCATAAGTATCATAATTATAGTAACTTTTTCTTCATTGTATTCTTGTTCAGGCATGCTGGATCTTCTTTGGGACATTAAATTTCATAGATTGGCTCATGTTGTGTTATTGCAAATATCATTTTGATTTTTTCATGCATTGCAGACAGGATATAGAGGTAAAGTAAGAGCCATATAGCATATTAGATTTCCAATTTACCTGAACTTATTAAAAGAATTGTCGAGAGTAATTTTTTCTTCAAACTCCTTATGTTGTTTTCCAGGTCACAAATACTCTACTCGGCAGTGAAATTGCCCTTACTAGTTTCTACAAGATACTGATTACATTTTTTGTGATATTTTAATAGATTTATGCTCAGAAGTGCTAAGGTTAAGATTCTGGGAGATATTCATAGAAAAAAAAAGTGTAAGTATTTCCAGTATTTTTTCAGTAATTTCTGATATGCATTGCTCAAAGGGAACTTCAGATTTTCTTTCTTTTGCTACATTACTTTCTATGTTATTTAATTATATTTATGTCTATTAGATTATTCACCTAGACATCAGACCTCCTCAACTTTTTATTTTTCAAGTATTCCAGTCCTTTTTTGTACATTCAATAAAAAATGAACTCACAACAATTCATGAGATTTTATTAGTTAAAGGCAATTACTTCCTAATGGTATCTTCCAAACCACATAAAATTATACTTAAAGGCACCTGCATCTTGTATTGAAAATAATATAAATAAAATAAACTATTATGCTGAACAAGATCCCTTGTTTGAATCCATTTTAGATGATAACCTTTTGCCAACAGTTATGAAACATGCATACCTGATTCACATAGCATATAATACAAAACCAAGTGAAGATAAAGTTCTGAATGTTTCAGTTTAGGCTATGTATAGAAGTACCATTTCCCTTGATTCTTATTTTTACATCCTTAATATGGCATTTATAATTAGATAATATTTAGGTAAATAGCATACACGTTATATCCAAAAAAGAACGTAAAGACCCCCAAGTACTTGGCTACTGTCCCTCTGCCTAGAACCCTCTCCTCCCAACTCTCTAATACCCACATTCTACTTACACAGAACGCAACTTAATATAACCTTCTCAGAAATTAATTTTGAGACACCCCATTCCTTCTCTCCACTTTCGCTCTATTTCATCACCCCATTTTTACCTCCTTCATAGTATTTATCAATACCTGAATATTTCTTATTTGTTTGTTTGTTTACTTGTATATTTCTTTCTATGCCAATTGAAATACAAGTTCTATAAAGGACAGCAAACTTTTCTCTTTCATTCATCCCTGACTCCTGTGTAATAGAATAATGCATGACTCATGTAAACATTCAATAAATATTTGTTCATTCATTCATCTAATGCACATCTGTGGAATGAATGCATGCATTATTAAGTGAACATCATATGTGTCTATTTAAAGTAGGGCAAATGATAACCCATACAACTGCCCAAAGCAGAGTAGAATTGATAGATAATGTCAAGGCTGTAAAGACTGGAAATTCTCCAGAGCTTTGAGGGCAAGAGGAAAGAAGGCCATGAAAAGCACCAAGTCTTTTTTGGCATTTATATTTTAGTATCAGTGTTGGAGACCAGCACTGTGTTATGTTGGAATTTTCTGTATCCTACAAGAAAAAAATTTGTTTATACATAGGACCTAACAATTGTTAAATAACATAAATATTTTCACTTTAACCTAGCCTGAAATGCTGGTTATTGCAAAAACTGGGATATTGTTCTTATTTGGCCATTGCTAAAATGAACATATCACCTTTAATATGATACATTTATCGGTAGATCAAATTAGATGTGCTAAATTTCATCTTAGACAGAAGAGTGCTAGCATCTAAAATGACTAATTTGGCTTCATTCTGGGCTAGGATGAGTTAAAACCTTTACTGGACCCAACTGCATTAGTTAGGGTAAAGACTAAACTGCTGTAATAAAGACATCCAAAATAAAGAATATAAATTTAATTCTTTCTTATGTCACAGATCCAAGTAAGCAGTCCAGGTAAGCAGCAGGCAGCTCTCCCTTATGAGATTATTCAGAGACTCAAGATCCTTACATTGTGATTCCATCATCAACCAAGATAGTGTTCTCATTTGTATGGCCATAGCTGGATTCCAGAAATGACCATGTTGAAGCTTATGGGAAAGGGAAAGTACAATTAACTCACATACCTAATATTTTAAGACACATGGCTGGAAGTGTTACCTTCACATCAAGTCACATTCCACTAGCAAAAACGTAGCCAAAGGACCACATCTAGCTAGAAGGGAGTCTGAGAAATATAGTGCCTGGCTGGGCAGCCATATACCCAGCAGTAAATTGACTATGACAGAATGACAGAAACATTTTATTGGACAATTAACTATTTCTACCTCAGGTAAGGAAAGCATGAAGATGATGGCTATGGAATGAATGTTTGTGTCCCCCAAAAATTCATATGTTGAAATACTATCCCCAATATGATGGCATATAGAGGTGGGCTTTTTGAAGATAATTAAGTCATGAGGGTAGAGCCCTCATGAACAAAATTAGTTCTCTTATGAAAGAGACCACAGAGAGTTCTTCCTACTCTTTCCTCCATGTGAGGATACAATGAGATGTCAGCAGTCTGCAATGCAGAAGAGAATCCTCACCAGAACCCAACTATGCTGTCACTCTGATCATAGACTTCTACCTCCAGAACTATGAAAAATAGATCTCTGCTGTTTACAAGCCACCTACTCTATGATATTTTGCTATAACAGCCTGAACTAAGACAGTGATCCATGAAGAAAGGATCAGTGCTAGGAGTATGATCAAATAAGAAAAAAAATCAAAAATAAATTTTCAGAAACAATGCACTGCTGATGCCAATTTATGTTCAATTCATATTAAAATTGAAATGGTAACTTGGGCAGTAGAAAAGGCTTTTTATAACGACATCAGAGAATCAAATTGAGAATCCCTGCCACAATGTCATGTACAAAAGCATTGTAGTTTGTTCTATATAAAAGAGGTGCAAGGCAAGCCATACTAGAGCAAAAAGTCAACTCCCATATGTGAAGTGTGTTCCTTAATAAATACCATGTCATGAACTGTCATATTTTAAGTCTTCTTCTAAATATAACTTTCTGTTACTCTATGAGTTCACTGATTCTTGATCTTTTCAAAAATGTAGCTGCCTAGCATCTTCTGATTTTTGTGACCCACTCTCTGCTCTCATAAAAGTGGAATCTAGATAAAATTTTAAGTGAAATAAAATTTTTAGTGATTTTAATTTTGATTCAGTTACATATTTTTAATTTGATACTATTATTTAAAACATAGGATTTTTTTATGTTTCATGTATTTCTTCTACAAACATGTACTAGCCTACCATCTGCAAGCATTGTACCAGGCACGGAGGATAAAAAAATGAATAACAGGAACCTTGCTTTTAGTGAAATCAAAATCAAGGAATCTTTAATGTAGAAAGCAAGGTTTACATGTACATACATGCCAACTGAAGGAAAGAGAAATTCACCAAAAAAAAATTTAAGCTAAATTTGCTTTTAATTAATTGAATAGTCTCTATTTCGTAATCCCAAGTAAATCTTACTTAAAGATCATAAAATTCAGTTTCTTGTTATTGACCATTTCTATCTTTCATTAGACAAGAATACATTTTACAACATATCTGTATTGTTTCAGTTTCTATATGATAGGTAATGAGTTTAAAACTTCACTAAGTAAGAATGCAGCTTTATCAGTGTACTAACTAGAATTATCCTATGTGGCAGATGGATGAGGCATAAAGCAGAGAGTCAAAGGACACTAAAAGTTTATGATTTCATTGTGAAAACTTACAATTCTCCATATTGGGAAACATAGTCAGTCATAGCAGGGAAGTTCAATTTGAAGTTTAAAAAGTCAATCCTCTTATCTTCTTAACTTGAAAATTCTATTGGCAATTAAAAACTCTTACCAAAAAGAAATAAAAAATAACGAATAATAAGGTTTGAGAATTTCTATAGATAACATCATCTTTAGGTTATGGACTATAGACAGGAGTCCATTTTAAACATTTATAATATATTTTGGCTACTATTGTATTTTTAAATATCTGGAAAGATATTCTTATAGACCTCCATTTTAAATTTTCCTGGCTTAAAATCTTCCCTATTTTCATAGACATATCTTTATCTATCTTCCCCCTCAATATCTTGATTCTAGGTACTCCTGCTAGGATAGTTTACAATTCAGTCCAAAACTACCCACACAAATGCACTATGACATCACAGGTTAATTCAGGAACACATAACTAACATGCCTGCTAGCATCAACATTGTCTCTAAAAGAAAGATAAGATTATGAGCTTGCTTCAATTTTTTCCAACAAAAATAGTTTTGGGGGTTGAAAAGATTTTTTTAAATGTGATTGTTAATCTAATAACATTCTGAAAAAGCTCTGTTTACAGGGTCCGACTTTGTTGTCTCAGTAAATTGTGGAACCTAGAAGAACAGCCTAATGAGATTTTTTTATTAACAGGGTGGGGATGAAGGCTCTAAGTTTCCAATTGAGCTTTCTCTGTGAGAAGCACCTACCTAAATACAAAAACTACATGTAAATGGATGCCGATATTAAGGGAGAAATGTTTCAGCCAATTCAGTTATATAAATGTATGTGGAGTCCCCTCTGTCACTAATACTATCAGTGTAAACAACTGGTAGTTTACAGATTATACAATCTATTTCTACTTGGGAAAAGATCTAGCTATTTTTTAGACAATGTCTTACATAAGGTATTAAAATGTACCCTATTATTAAATAAGTTCACACCCCTCCCAAAATGTTTTTTTTTTTTTTTAATTTCTTTAGGGGAAATTAAGTCCCCTGGAGTTTGTGACTAAGAATCTCATGCTTCATTAAAGTATCTTTCTCTTTTCCCACTTCTAAGTATTTTTTTCTTATCCTCTCGTCTTCCTTTCCCTCTTTCAGTTAAGATTGAAAACTTGAAACACTTTTTTTATTCTGCCCTTCATCTTAGAAGACTGTCTCTTTGCACTAAGCTGATAGTTAAAAGTTTTCAAATACTTTCTGGTTGGTGAGCTGGATGATTAGTCCATTGAAATGTGTTTCCGCAACACTCTTTTGTTGTTCTCTATTGCTACGCATCTTTTTTAATGTTTGTCTGAATTGAACTATATTTGCCATCTGCTGTTTCAGGCTCTCAAATGATCTGAAACCTTTGAATTTTGTTAAATCATTCCTCATTATTGCTTTTTTAGTAGTATCTATAAAGTCTATGTTTTTTTCTCCTCCCTATTTCCTTATGTCTATCATTTACATCCTCTGTAGTCACTGAGGTACTAAGACTCCAAACAACCAGTTTCAAATGCAAAATCCTCAGCTAAACTATAGCTGATCTTCTATTTTAAAGTAAACTTTCTCCATTACTTTGCCACTATTCCACTTTTTTTTTTTTTAGTTTATTCACTTATTGCTGATATGAAGCCCATCAGTGACATTTTGATAGTTTTAGTGTATTAAATCCTTTGACTTTGTTTTAGCTACAGTCTTAGAAGTTCTTTTCTCCCACAGTATTAAAGTTTTATTTTCCATGTCTTTTCCTTTATTGCTTTAGGTTTCGCTGCCTCATTTTTTTTTAATAACTTTAATATTTTCTAGAAATGAAGGGTTCAAAAAAAAAAAAGAAAAGAAAAGTAATGGGCATGAAACTATCCTTAAAAGAGGTAAGAAAAAAGAAAATTGCTCTAATCTAAACCTTTGGGAGCAAGACAAAAACACTCTTTTTTTCCACCTCACTTTTATCTCAGCACACACAAAGATGCAGAATTTTTCCATGGCACCTTGGCATCCATAAGTAATGACAGGTGTAAATCCTCACATATGTGCTAGCCAGAAATAGGATGAGGGAGGAAAGGGTAACACACCTAGTGATATCCTAGGTATCAAAGTCTGTCCCCATTTACAGAAGCTTTTGTCCAATCAGTCACTTAGTCCTTCATTCTCTCATTCATTTACTTGCAAGTATTTCATGATTAGTTGCTGCATATATAACAAACTACCCCAAACATAGTGGCTTAAAACTAAAACAACTCATTATTTCTTATAATTCTGTATATTGGCAGTGATCAGCTAGGATGTTTTTCTGTTCCATGTGGCATTGGTGGGGGTCACTCATGAAGCTGCATTCCACTGGGGGCTTTGCTGGATCTAGAGTCTCCAACATGCTCAATTTGCATATCTGCTGGGCTGATTGGAATGGCTTGGGAGTGCTGAACTTCTCTCTCTACCAGAATAGTCAGATGTCTTACGTGGTGGTTCAGGGATCCAAGAAAGCAAAAGTGGAAGCTTGCAGGCCTATGAAGGGCTAGGTCCAAAACTGGCACTGCATCATTTCCTCTGCATTCTATTGATTAAAGAAGGTCACAAGGCCAGCCCGGATTCAAGAAGAGGGAAATAGACTTTGACTCTTGATGAGAAGAGCTGCATGCATGTCTAAGCTTGAGAGGAACAATTTCCTGGCCATAATTTACATTCCTCTCATAGGCAAAATGCATTCATATCCAAATAAGAACCCTAGAATCTTATCCAACCACAGCATTATGATTTGGCTCTGGTTCAAAGTCTAAATTGTCATCATTTAAATTAGGCTCAGATATGGATAACGCTCATCAGATGATAACTCCTTTTAACCTAAAGACCTTTGAACTTAAAAACACAAGTTATCTGATCCTCACATAACCAACATTCAATGGCAAGATGGAAACATAACGAGTGCAATACATCTGTTCAAAAAGGAGAGGGATCTGAATCACAATCGTAAGTTCATAGTAATTCCAAAACTACAGCTGGGCAAACCAAAGAAGGGAACAAGAAAAGTGGAAAGAAAAGAATAAAATGAAACAAAATACCTCTGGGTACATGTTTTCATGTTCCCCAACTTCACCAGGAGCACAGAATATTTCTTGATTAGACCCCAATTCTACTCTCTGGGAGTAGTTCCCTAATCCATTGTTCTCAGATCTATTTTCTCTCCGAGTTCATGGCATCACCCTCCGGGATATCTTCCTTTTTCCTTAAAAAGAAATGACCTATGTTTTCATCTGAGTAGCCTGCTTCTTGTCTATAGAAAGTTGGAGCCCAAAGTCTTCTTTTCAATTTGAACTGTCTCTACTCTTTTGGATCCATTTGCATGGTGTGTTTTCTAGTAAAGTTCTGTTAAAAACATTGTGATTTTTATTTATCAATATTAAGCCTCATTCCTTGCCCCCAAAGCTTCATGGTTTAGATTTTTGTTATGGAAGCACCCACTTTCAGGTACTAATTTCTGTATCATTTAGCAGTCAGTGAGGGAAGCAGAACTATTATAGAAATGGGATACGGGATTGATTATAGGAAATAGACTTTACATAATTGTGGGAAGAACTGGCATAGTGAAAACCCAAAATGTAAAGTTGAAGAATCAGAAGAATCCCTAACTGGCCAATCTGAGAGGCCAGGCACAACCAGCTGCTGAAATGAAACGATGAAAAGGTAACTAGCAGAAAAGTCTATGGGAATCCCTTGCTTCTCTGAGTAGCCATCCAAGCAACTGGCGAGGATACTGGAGTTGCTGTTGGTCAGCAGAATCAACAGTGAGGAAGAAGAGCTAGATTCAAAGTGGAGAAGAGAGAGGACAAGCTGAGACCTACCAACACCTCCGTGACTGTCTGTCACCACAGCTAACCATGACAATCTGTGGAGAATAATGGCTGCAACTTTACTTCCACCTCCCAAATTTCACACAAGTTTCTCTTTTGGACAACTCTATCTCAGTACAGAAAAGAGATGCCGAGGAATGGTGTTCCTAATTTAAGCAAGTTGACAAAATAACCATCCACCACAGCAGGAAGAATAAGCATTGTTTAAAAAAATTACAGTGACTCCAGAAAAAGTTAATTGAAATTTCCATGATAAACCAATATGTGAGAAATTTTACATCTTGACATTTCTACATTTTAGAAAGATCACTGAATAATGGCTGATAACCCAAATTTTAGGGTAAAATAGTCTGGCTTTTATTTCTAGACCTGCCACTTTCTAGTAATGTGGCCTTGGGAAAGTTATTAAACTGCTCAGAATTTCTCACCTAAAACATGGGAATAATGATAATGGTATTCATGTTGTAAAATAATGTGTCTAAAATAATTAGCATAAGACTAGCACATATTAAGTACTTGATTCTTCCTAGTTGGCATTATTATTCTCAATATTATAAAATGTCTTAATCCTCTTAAAGCACAGTAGTTTTTTAAGTGTGTAGCATCAATTACCAAAATACCCAGAGGCCTGAAAGAGTGGATTTTTCCAAGATGTGAACAGATTTTGCCATGTGACCCCTTGGCTTGATTCATAATCAGATCATAATCTTCATAATCAGATCAGTTCTAGACTTTGCACCTGCTTCCAATTCAAATCCTTTTCCCAAAGCCTATAAAGAATGCGGTGCAACAGTTGGGCAGGCAAACATAGGTTTCCATGCAAACCTGATAACTGTGTGAACCTTAGCAACCATCTTGATCATCCTTAGGATCAAATTTTTCTTCTGCAAATGGGAAAAAAATAATACCTGGCTTTAAGATTAATCAAGATGGCATTTATACAGTTTATCTGGATCATAGGCCCTTGATAAAAGTTTTTCAAAATTCATAAATTCCACTACCCTCCTGATAAGGAGATAGAGGCCTAAAGTTCTTGAAGCATCAAAATATATTTTCTAGAAAAATATTTTCTGATATAATTCATGCCCAAATTTGACACCTGATACCAGATTCTGCTCAATTACAGAATCCTAAATCCTGAATCGTCAGGCTTCTAACCAAAGCATTAGTTGATCTTGTTTGCCTCAATGTAAGACAGGTGTGAAAGGACAGCCCAGCTCCAGAGCTTCCCTGAGAGTCACTGAGGACTTTGTTGTGATTTCCTCTCAATTTACCTTTTCCTTCTGTCCAATCTTGCTTCACTCACTCTCCAACAGCTGATTATTAAGAGAACATTCCCCAGTAAACCTCCACACAGTTCTGCATGTCAAAATCTGTTTCTCAGAAAAACCAGCTTGTGTCAGATGTTACTTTACAAAATTGTAGTTAGGGAGGGAATAGAAGTTGGGGAGTCATCTGAGATCAAATATGTTAGATAGGTATCTACAGAACATCTCAGAGAATACTCAAGATGGAGATATAGCATTCAGCATTTATGAAATTGCTTACTGTTTTAACAACGTTTAGACTAGACTGCTCTTTGGTAGAAATAGGTGTCATGAATGACATAGAGATTGAAGACCAAATAGGTCCTGTTACTCTGTTTCCTTTCTTTTGACATCTATATCCATGGACACTGCAATCCCACTTCATCCTGGACAGGAATCAGAACTATCAGTGGCATGTTCGAACACAGTCACCAACCTCGGACATATGATGACATTGACACTGACCCCAAAAGAGTATTCATTAGCACCCTCACTAGCAACAGAAAATAAAGTTTGAAGTGCTTTTAAATGTGCAGCAGATTGTTTAAAAGGAAAGAGAGACTGACGATGTACTGAAACAAGTGTCTTGCCAAGAACAAAAGCCACTGTGCTGAGCTGTATTTTTCTTTACAGAAAGAGAATACTGCTATTCTCTGAAACATCTGCCCAGGTATTTGATTATTAGAGGCTTTAAACAGCAACCTGCTAACACCATTGAAAGTGCAGTCAGAATAGATTGAAGGCAATTCCATTTGAAATGAGAGGCAGTGCCTCTATGGCTGTCCAATATCAAGAAAGATGAAGGATTAAAGTATTTTGACTACTTTGAGAGGTATAGGTACCCTTTCCTCACTCTTATTATTTTTAACGTGTTGAGAAGTGGTATAATTCAAATATTAGGGAACTATTGCTTTGAATCTCAGAAATATCCTGAGAAAATCACAGGCAGAAATACATATTTAAGCAATTTTTAAAACTAGTATGTTTACATTTTAGAAGTGACTCATCATATTCTATTGTGTAAATATATATTTAGACTAGTAAAATCCTTTATAGAGCTATGAATTAAAGCCAAATGTAAGTATTGGAGTTAATCTTTGCTGCCTGCATGAAGCGCCATTTTGAATGAGTGGGGTGAAATTGGACATTGTGTGTGTATAATGATGAAAAATGGTGGGCTACAATAAGGAATAATTCTTTTGATTTCCACAGCATAATGGCCTATGAATTATGTTTAAAATTAATGAAAGAGAAGATAGAAAATGATTTGAATCTCATCAGTATCTATTTTTCTCTTTCTCCAAGACAGCAATGAGCCATTTTCTCAGGGATTTGAACTTTTGTGAGCAAGTCCCTCTAAGCTTCTAAAAGGTCTTAATTTGAAGCTGAACCTTTTTAATGATGATTTGTTTCACTTGAAAGAACAAACAAATAAGCATTTGGACTTCCTGAGAGGTTTTCATTGTATGGAGACAATTCCTTTGCACATCTAAATAAGCTTTTAACATTTGTGAGGACATGTACATTCCAGCATGTCCTTTTGCCATGAAAGATCCTTCTGCCTTCAACTTTACAAACAGCCAAGTAAAGAGAGGTTATCTTCCCACAGAAAGTAACTGGATTTAAAAAAGAAAAGGTGATATGAGAAAAATGCCTTATTCTCTAATTGCATTCTCCAACACTACATAAAGAAAACCAGTTTCTTCCAATACAGTATGTTAAATCTAGAACGATTCCTTTACTATTCCTGTAGATTTACTTGTTCAGTCTTCTACTGGGACATGTTTTTATTTCTTGTTCAGAGAAAGACACTTTTCAAGAAGACAAATCTCTCTGTGGTGGTGGAAAATTATATTGTCAGAGATACAGCTACAGGGAATGCAAAATTCCTGCAACATGCATGGAAAGAGAAAGGTACCATCTCTCAGATCTCCTGATGCAAATGTACATACTCCTTGCTTCGGCATCAGGAGGCAGTCATTCTTGTTTCTCCAATGCACATCCCCCATCTTTAGTCCTACAGTTCACTTCAAGAATGAGCTAGTTTAGGCAGTCTTCTCTCAAACTATCTGATTTTCTTCCCTAAAACTCAACTCCTTTAAGTCTTCACCATATATCAACAGTGCTTCTCCTAGTCTTGTGTTTCCCAAAGTGTAGTGCATGAACCACTGATTGTATAAAAGTCAATTTTCAGTGACATACAATATTCTCTTATTTGGTATTAGTAGTTTTCTATTTATTTTATAGTTTCCTTCTATCTATTCTTTTTAATTTACAACAGTAATACTTAGTTTAAGTAAATTTAAAGAAAAGAATCAATTCAAAATATTAACTAAACTATGATGATATTTATAAAGAAGCTTATTCAGAACACTGACTAAGTAAAATATATATGTAGTTGGCTTCTCACTTTTGACATTTGACATTACAGACTATCTATTCAAATTTTTTCTCTTCTCCCGAAGATTCTGACCATGGTACTTTATATTTTCTTTATACTTTCTCTCTCGGTGATTTCTTCATTTTATCATGCTTATGTTTTATAGCTTTAGCTATCATCTTTATGTAGATTGCTAAATCTGAATTGTCCATTTTCAACTTCTGCTGGTACTCCTAGAAATTTCCATATGATTTGGTCTGGCTACTTCATTGTAATGTACTTGTGACTGGCCACCTTGCTTTCAGCCTTTTTTTCCTCCTATGTAACCCATAATACTGCCGGTGTTATCTTGTAAAACATAATTGTTTCAGATTGCTTCCTTGCTGAAAAATCTTCAGTGGCTCCTGCTGTCTACAAAGTATGTTCTCTATTCTTTTATAACATATATGATATCTTCACCACTCTAAGCCTAATCTATGTTTGTAGCCCCATCTCCTAAATCTCAATACCTTTTTCTATATCTTCTTCATTTTATTTCTGCCATAGGTTCCAGGTCTCTATCTTTCTGTAGTACAGTCATGATCTGCATAAAGACATTTCAGTCAACAATGAACTGTGTGTACAATGGTGGTCCCATTAAATTATAATGGCTATACCATATAGCCTAGGTGTGCAGTAGGATATGCCATCTAGGCCTGTATAAGTACACTCTATGAAGTTCACACAACCACAAAATTGCCTAATGACTCATTTCTTAGAACACATTCCTGTCATTTAAGCAACATGACTGCATATTACGCTAAGTTGCTGTATATCACACAAACTCCTCTGTTGATATTGTTTTATCATAATTACTTCTGGTTGTATTCATTAAATATGATAGCATTTTAAAGAATAGGTTTTGACATTTCTTATTCTGCTACAAGGGTCTGAGTTTCTACATTTGTCACAGATTTGGAGTTTTCTTTTTGTTCTGAAAATATGGAAGATTATTTTTAAAATATGAAGGTGAAAATTAAACTAAATATTTAATTTAAGAATTCATTAATTTAAGAATACTTCATTTTTCAGAATGTTTTACTTATCTAACAATTTTAAACTGTAGAAATGGGCTTATTATAGAACCCACTATAAGTTATTTTGTTTTTGTTTTTTTTCTTTATTTTTTTTGAGATGGATAATTTTTTTTAAATATAATTACAAGGCTGTTACCATACCTAAAAAATTAACAATAAATCCTAAGTAACATCAATTAATCAATTAATCAATCAATTCAGTCAAGTTTTTTGTTGTCTCATAATTTTTAAATTGTCTGATTTTATTATCCAAAAAGGTTCCATACACTGTGATGAGTTGATATGACTCTTGACTCATCTCCTTTTTTTTTTTTCTTTGAATCACTTTTAATCTATGGGTTTTTCCTCCATTTCCATTTTTTTCTTCAATTTATTTGTTGAAGAAACTGGGTCATTTGTCCTGAAGTGTTTCCCACAGTTTGGATTTTCCAGATTTAGCCTTTTGTAGTAGGGTTTAGCATGTTTCCCTATCTCCTGTCTTTCCCAGAAATTGGTAGTTTGATACAGAGGTATGATTCAGGTTCATTTTGTGCAAGTTTATGCCTTAGGAGGGGGTGTGTCCTTTCCTTGAAACATGAGGGTCTCTCTCTCTGCCATAAAAAAGAATGAAATTCTTCCATTCACAGCAACGTGGATGAGCTTGGAGAAAATTATGTTAAGTAAAATAAGCCAGGCACAGAGGGAAAAATACTGCATGTCCTCACTCATAGGTGGGAGCTAAGAGAGAAAGAAGGAAGGAAAGAAAGACCACAGTGGTTTGTTGGACTTGCAGAGACAGAGAGTATACACAGGGTTTCAGAGGGGTTCAGGGGAGAGGGGAAGGGATGTTGGGGATTAATTGGGTGGGGGACCCAGGGCATAATTGCAATTTGTGGTAATGAACATGCTGATACTATTGATCTCACCATCACATCCTGGGCACAGGTGGTCAGCTTTGTCCTCCATGAATGTGCATAATCAGTTTTTCAAAAAAGTGAACATAAAAAATAAAAGAGGATAAAATTGTTAAAAGTACTCAGAAGACAACTTGAAAAGGCTCCATTGGTCAAAATAGGACAATTTAAGCATGAATAAAAATAATAACTGTAATGATAAATGGATTGAAACACACCAAATATGTTTAAATTCATGAGTCAAAAAAAAACAAAATATAAAGAACACCTCATTGTCCATCTTTGGTGAATGGTAGGTAACCACCCTGTTATTTTTAAAACTGGCAAATAAAGAGAATCAATCATTTAATAAATAAATGTTAAAAATTGAAAAAAAAGAATCAAGCATTTATTCTGCCATTTCTATACAACTGTAACACAGGGTAAACCAAATTGTTGATGAGAAAATGTTTCCCTTTCTAGAGTACTTACGCTAATAAATGAAGAAAGAACACTGTAATTAAATATCAGCATTTCACAGCCCTGTTGAGATAATGAATCTAGGCAATGACCACTAACATCATAGAACCCACTATCAGTTATTAAGGTGTATATTATCTAATTATGAAATGATTAGTAAATCATTAGAGAATGTAAACAAATTTTAGTTTTAAGTTAACCAAAACATAGTTAGAAAGCTCAGCTTGCAATAGAATAGCAAAATCAAAACCAGACTCCTTGCCACTCTGAACACCCTTCTGAGGACTTACCCATATTTATCCATGTGGTTATTAAAATGAGGCACAAAGACTGAGAACAATATCTGACATTTGTTCCGATCACTGAAACACATGGTGGCAATATTACTTTCTGTGACCTAGACACTGTTGCTATTAATAAAGTCTAATAATTTTTTATATTTCTGTAACACATTATGTTCTTATGGTGCTTTTTTATTCAAGTTATTGGAGCTTCACAAAATTCTTGGTGGTAGATGGGGAAATTTATATTTTTGGCCTTTTTTGTATGTATAACACCTAAATACTGGTTTAAAACATTTAGGCCATGTACAAAAAAATAATGTCCTATCATTGGTAGGAATTCTTCTGTCAGGCATTTAGAATTTTGTTAGGTTTCAGGTACTAACAGAAACTATTGGACACCTATCTGGAGGAGAGTACATGGGAGAGTGGAGTTCCTCATAAAATCACAGAGAAATGAACTTTAAGAGAGTATAAGATTGTAAAAAAATCTGCATAAATTTTTTGGGCTGGATAAGAGATTAGGCAGTGGTATGCTAGTAAATGTTCAACAACCAGCTCTTCAGAAGAAAGAGAGAAAATAAAAGTTTTGATTTTCAGCATTTGTTTATTTCTGTGGCCATAGCCACCACAGCCAATTCCAGCTACCAGTATGCCAAAACTGAATGCAGGGTTGAGAAGAGATATGTAGTAGGATAGTCACTTAGTCCATTCAGGCTGCTGTAATAAATCACCATAAACTGGTTGGCTCATAAACAATGGGGATTTATTTCTCACAGTTCTGAAAGCTGGGAAATCCCAAACAAAGGTGCTGGCAGATTCAGTGTCTGGTGAGCACCTGCTTCCTGATTCATAGATGGCCATCTTCTCTCTGTGTCCTTACATGGTAAAAGGACAAATGAACACTCTGGGGTCTTTTTTATAAGGACACTAATCCCATTCATGAGGGCTCCACCCTAGACCTAATCATCTCCCAAAGGTCCCACCTCCAAATACCATACGTTGCAAATTAGGTTTTTCATCTGATAAATTTGAAGGGGCATAAACATTCAGTCTGTAGCATACAGCAATATAGTATTTCTACCATGCAGATGTAGACATAACTAACCTTAATCATAGATAATAGAAAAATACAGTGAAATAATTAGAAACTTATGATATAACTATTTTCTTTGTTTTTAACATAATTTCTTTAACTGGAAGTCTTACAATTTATTTAACATCCATCTTGCAAATTTTCTAAAAATTAAAAAATTAACTTCCATTACCTGGTATAAGCCAACTCCAGCAAACCACTAAATTAATGAGAAATGTATTTTCTACAAATATTTAAAGATACATCATGAAGAAGGAGAAGACTTTAGTATTTTATTCCAGAGGACATCATCAGGACCAGTAGATACAAATATAAGATGGCAGATTCTGAATCAATTTTAAGACCAGACTTTTTAACAGTAAAATTTGCCAATGTGGTTGGCTACTTTCAATTTTTACTGAAAGTATCCAAAGAGACACTTTTTTGCTGAAAATGTCCATGAAGATGCTGAATGACCTTAGATAAGGGAAGGAATTCAATGCCACCAAGTAGGTTGGACCTATATATTGCCTTCCAACTCTAAGGTTTGAATTATTGTTTTGATTATCTGATGTTCACTTTTATAGGTTCTTGATTCATGATTTCAAATCAACTGTTCCAAAATTGATTCATGAAATTATTTTTACTGAGCCCCACAGGTATAGGACTGCTTAAATGTGAACTGGGTAAAACATTATGCATCTCAGTGGTTTTACCACTGGCAAGAACTTAAAAATATCATGACTGACATAGATCCTGTCTGTTTGTTGTCCCCCACAGGAATAAAAGGAAAGCCAGAAGTCAAATAAACATTTTTCACAAGTGGTCTTCTAAAGAGAAGGGAGAAACAGGAGAAGCAAGAAAAACAAGGTGTTCTCTGTCCTCTCAGAGTCTGACATTGGCCCAGGCTCCGGACTTAAATGTTAGATATGCCTGGTGGCAAAAAAGGTGTGAGGTTACAAGGGGAAGATTTCTCTATTTGCAGTGATCTGTAAAATAGATGCTAGCAATGGAAAATATCGCCTGAATCCACGGCTCTGTCTATCTACGTTTAGATAGAAAATTGAGAAGCATCCATAAATGAAAATTAGCTAAAAATAAAGCTGTCATTTGCGTAATCTGAATATGCATGCACTTTATCTCCAACTTCTTCATGAGTTTCAGAGTATTTTAATACCATGTAGAGATTCAGATTTGAAAGCATTGAGTTGATATTTTAGAAGTTCATGGGAAAAAAGAAAAAAGAGAGAGAGAGGATCTGGTTACAGAGCAGAGAGAAGAAATGGATGCTAGGCTGATAATCCACTGTAATCTAATAAAGGTGCTAAGGACAATTTTGCATGCTTGATGCCCTTTGATAATTAACTTTCTATCAGATATTAATGTTTAATCTGTCAAAACAACTATAATAAATATATAGTCACAAAATTGGTTTATGTCTCCCTTTTATCAAAATTTTAAAAGATCAAGTTTTAGTATGCTTGTCTCAGAGCAAAATTTTTATTGAATATCTAGATAAATTAACCACTAGAATTAAAAACTCTTGTCACTCAAGCCATGCTAATGATGTGGGTAATGAAACCAGTATTGTAGACCATATGTTCTCACCTACAAAAGAGCCCTGTGACCATTTCCACCAGCATATAGCAGAGAAGAGGTAATGAGTGCCCCTGGGGAGTCACTGGAGGACTAGTCCAAAGTAGTCCAAAATTATTTTGAGGTCTAATTACTTATTTTTTTAATTAATGCAAAAAGTTGTGGTTTCTACGCTATAATGCACCCATATTTATTATAATGAAAAGAAAACAAAAATGCAAAATGTTTTTCTTCAATTTTTTTAGGATTATTGACATGATATGAAGATGGACTATGTATACACTATGGGTTCAAATATGCTTTGGCATAACACTCTGTACTCTGAATTTACACATGTGGTAGTTTGAGAAGCACGGATCTTCAGGATCAACAAATCATCACTTCACTTGCATATTCATCTGCATATGCACAGTGCAGTTTCACGTGTATTTTGGCATTTTCACAAACACTTCACTTACTGGAGGCAACTAGACTGAGCTGCCCACAGGTCCTAAGATTGAAAGGTCCTTTGGAGGCTACTTTGTCTAGTCTCTGGCCTTCAAGGATAACCACATTTCAATTACCAAGACATCTAAGAACACAAATTGTTTCACAAATTCTGCAGAGCAGGAATTCCGCAAATTATCTTGGAAACTCATCCCATTTTAATATCAGGAAGTTCTTTCTTCAATATAGACAAAATGCATTTTAACTTTAGATGTCTTGGGAGACCTGTGAAAAATAAATTCAGATAATTTAATTTAAAAACAGCCACTAAACACCATCAGTTATATCCTACATGATGGCAACAATTTCATTAGAATGTCTCTAGAACATACATGGTATTGACAGTGAAATTAAAACATCAGTTTAATTTTCTGTTGTATTTGAAGCTTGATAATACCCCTTAAAAAAAAAATCTCTCTTTTTTTTTTTTTTTGGTGGTCAGGTTAAAGATTTTTATCTTACAAACATTAAGCAGTTTTTTAAACAAAAAGTAAACATAAGCTATGCTAATAAGTTAAAATAACAGAAAGGTAAAAACAGGTCTACTCTTCTTTTTTTTTTTTTTTTTGTCTTTTTCGCGACCGGCACTCAGCCAGTGAGTGCACCGGCCATTCCTATATAGGATCCGAACCCGCGGCGGGAGCGTCGCCGCGCTCCCAGCGCTGCACTCTCCCGAGTGCGCCACGGGCTCAGCCCCAGGTCTACTCTTCTGAGAAACAATTTTTAAAAACTTGCTCTGTGTTTGCAGAAGGGAGTGTAGTTCTGTATTGACAAGGCTGTGTCTATATTTCCTCACAATCTGGTATCTAACAAGTGAACAAATATATAATGAATTAATGAATGAATGATTGTATTTTAAAGGAAGTAAAATGTGATGCAGAAAGAAGTCATTTTATAGGTTTTTCAGCTCAAAATGGGTAACATCTATCAAAAAAAAACCTCTCCCTCTCCCACCAAAAAATCCCGTTGGAAAGAAAGAAGAAACAATTTAAAAAGTAGAATTAATTCTTAGCAATATTGACAGAGAATTAAAAGAATTTCTGATTATACCAAACAGTTGGAAACAGATAGGAAAATTTAATAGACCTGAGTAAACTTTAGTGCAATATGGGAAAAAGAGAGAATGCTCTGATGTGAATATTCCCATTAGAATTCCAGAATGATCTAGTCTAATAGGCAGGAACATGAGGCAATGGTGGTGTAAATGAGGTAAGAGGATACAGAACAGCCACATCAAACCCTTGCTGCCAGATCTGCAAGGCCACTGCTGCTGGAGATACCAGAAGGGGTGTTGATGTCATGTTTTAAGTGACTTCCAGTTGCTAATAGACAAACACTTGAGCTTGGAAGGCAAACTTTCACTTTTATAACCCAGCAATCAGCTGTTAGTCCCCTCTCCCTTGGCTCAGTGAAAGTTTCTATAATCTGGACCAATGCTCACAGTGCTTTTCCTACATGCCAATGATCCTGAGACTGATGAAGCAGACACTGAAAGAAGAAAGTCTTAATCCAAGATGCAGACAGTAATTTCTAAGTGAGAATAATTATTACGCTCAGTCTGATTCCTGAGACCATCATACACATAAAATAAAAAGAGGCAATGAGATAGTCTAGAAATTTTATGCATGACTACTAAAATTCAAACACCAGTAGAAGAGCTAAGTTACAGTGAACGTGAAAAAAGTACAGAGAAGAAATATGAAAGGATATTGAAGGAAAGAATTCCTTAGACAAAGATACGAAGCACAGATTAGCCATTTTGTTTTACTCTTTGCAGTATGAATTGAAATTTACTGAGTTGTCTTTAGATTAAAGGTGTTTTAGTAAAAATAAATCTGTTCCTAATTTTTAAAAACTAAGAATTTGGGGCCGAGCCCGTGGCGCACTTGGTAGCGTGCTGCGCTGGCAGCGCGGCGACGCTCCCGCCGCGGGTTCGGATCCTATATAGGAATGGCCGGTGCACTCACTGGCTGAGTGCCGGTCACGAAAAAGACAAAAAAAAAAAAAAAAAAAAAAAACTAAGAATTTGTGTTCATATACTAATTCTCAATCCTATGCCCATTTCCATTTAAGTAGGCAAATATGTGACTTTCTATTATCCTTCAAAAGTAACAGATGCATTCTTTCATCTAATGATTTTCTTCTTTGTACTTCCCAAATATTCTGGAAGGTAGGTACTACTACACCCACTTTACAGATGAGAAAACTGAGACTGCATAAATTGTAAAGATCACAGAGCAAGTAAGTGGCCTTTAGGACTTGAATCCAGTACTTCAGCTGCTTCTCTACTATTTTGCAGATGTTACTAAAAGGAATGCAAAAAGAAATTAAAATTTTCACAGAGCTTCAGCTTGTTATGCTAATAAAATTCTAGGGTAACATTTCCGTGAAGGAGGCAAAATACGTCTTAAATACAAAGCTGAGAAGTACAGCTAGTGTTCTCTGAACCTGTGAACACAAATGCATTCTGTGTTGTTTTGCCTTTTATTAGTTTACTTTTAGTATTTGATTATTAAATATAATTACTAACTACTTTACTTTAAGGTTATATATACTAGGTTGATTTTTGACAACAGAAAGGAAAGATATTTTTTAACTCCGGTTTTGTAGATACGGACGAGGAAAAGTTAAATATTTTGAAGGAGAACTAGTTAAACTTACCTTGTACAGCTCAATAAAAAAAGAGATGCATTTTGAAAAAAGGATCAAATATTTTAGAACACAAATAGGTAAACTACAGGTCCCAGATAACTGTCTACCATTACATCTAAATTTTTAACAGCTTCCATTTGAATAGCACTTCAGAGATTAAAGCAGCATTTCCCAACGTGTGTTTCATAGAGTATCTTTCCAACAAGAGTGTTGCTGGGGGCCAAATAAATTTAGAAAACACAGTCACATATGTCTTCTTGGAAAGTCACAAAACATATGAGCATTTTAAAGTCTGAAAAGTCTTTCATCAAAGAAACTTATCTCCTGGTTTAATTTAGTATTTCTCAAATGAATGCAACCACAGACATTTTTTTTTTTCCTGGTAACCTCAATTAATATCCATCAGAAAGAGTGTTAGAAAATATTAATTATCTTATTCAGTCCTCAAACAAATCATGAGAAAAGGAAGACCTCATCACTATTTTTTTGTGACCTACCAAGGACATAAGGCTTGTAATATTGAGCAAAGATCTGCACTCAGGGCTTCAGACTAAGTCCAGAGATCTTTTCTCTTTCCAGTTGGCAACAGTTCCTTTTATTCCTACCAGTATCATCATGCTCCGTTTATTTTTAACCCATGTGTCCCATGCTGGAGGAAATTGCTTGTGCTGCCACTTCATACAGCACTCAGGATTTTGTTCCAATTTTGAAACAGAATTCTTGATAATAGAATTGCTGTGTTAAGTATTTGTTTAAAGCCAAAGCAGAAAACCACTCATGAGTAACACAGGCAGTTAAATGGTACCATCTGGAGCAAGAGGCATCTATGAGTATCCTTATTTAAGATTCAGTTTACAAATAATAACAAACCCCTGGAATTAAGCAGTTAGCTCCTTTGTCATGGAGAACACGGGAAATAGCTTGCTTCATTGCTTTTGAATCATCACAAACAGAAATACCAGGATATTTTGGCTTTGTCAGAAATACCGACATGAGAATCTCTTAAATCAGTAGCATTAAGAGTAACAGACAATCTAGTTGCTATGCTCTGGTTTCATAGAAACAGACAAGAAACAAAGTTTCATATTTAGAAGAAGAAAAACAAGGAAATTAAACTGACCTAGATCAAAGTTCAAGAAAGAAAGAAGGAATTTTTGAAAACAAAAAAAAAAATCAGGCTGGCTGGTTAGCTCAGTTGGCCAAGGTCAAGGGTTCAGAACCCCCTACTGGCCGGCCACCAAAAAAATAAATAAATAACAAGATTCACTACATAACAAATGTAAATATTGCATAAATTAGACAAAGTTTCTAATCATTACTAGTAAATTATGTTTTCAGTTTATATTTTGCTTGCCTGCATAGCATTCCTCAAAACTGTGTTTTGATTATTTTGTTCTGTGCATGGTATATTTTATGTGCTCAAGACATATTTGTAGAATAGATTTAGATAAAAATAGTCTTAAAGTTAGATATGACAAAGAGAGTAGGATCAAAGACTATTCCTTTACTTAAATGTAAAGCAATTTTGAGACCTACAAAGTCAGGGCTCCTTAGAACAATGTTTTTCCATCTTAGAATGGTTAATATTTGTACTGTGCTCTTAGGTAAACAGACAGATGCTGCTCAAGACCAGAGAAGTCTGGCCTGAGCCTCTGGCCACCCAAGGATATGCAAAGCCATACCCAGGCCTATGGGGATCAACATATGTCTTCAAGTTCTGCCCCAAGAGACTAAAGTACAGATGTTCCTAGACTTATCATGGGGTTACATCCCCATAAACCCATGATAAATCGAAAAAAACCTAAATCACACAATCCTAAGTCTGGTACTGTCTCTATTCTTCCTCTTTCATTTGCCCTCTGTCAATTGAATAGACCTCTTTGAAAGCAATTTTTTGAGTGTAAATTTATTTGTGCACCTCCCTTCAACTTACATTGAACATGTGTATTCATATAATGGATCCTAAGCCCACTTATCAAACCCACGTAACATCTACAACTAGTATCTATTTTTATCTCAAAATGCTTTTTGTTCCGCTATAGACAAAAACAGCTTTTTAAGGCCAAATTAGATTCAAACACTTAATCATTGTTAGCCTATACTAAAATCTAACACACACACGCACACACACACACACACACACACAGAATGTTTGTTTAAAAAAAAAATTGTGAAATTTCTTTAAATTCGCCTTTAGGAATTTGTTTATGAACTTACATGTTTTATTGTCTCAGTATTCTCTAGTGTAATGTAAATCTCATGTCCTGAGCTTAAATATTTTTTCCCTCACACTTTTCTCAAAAGAGATCTCATTGGTGTGTCCAAGAGTTGAAGCAGGTGAGGTAAGGAGTCTGAGAGCTGCCGTGAGAACTCCAAGAGAGTATGTAAATGTAAGAACTGTAGAGCAAATGATCAAGCCACCAGAAGGAGAAACTTTTTATATGCATATACATTGGAAAAACAATGTTGAATTAATATTAGATTGTTCCTCAGTCTTCTCACCTTAGTGGATAAAGAAATAACCCAATTTTCTTTTTTTTTTTTCTTCTTTTAATAGTTTATTTACACTACTCAGACATAAAAATTGCATACTAAGTAGTTATATTTAGCTAGACATGCATTTTTATCTTAATAAAAGCTATCTGCTAATACTGCTCAAGTGTTTTTCCCATAATATTTTGTGTTGTCTGTTTTTGTGTGTGTTAGAGAGGATGATGACCCTACCAGCGCACCTTCAGTTGGACAACACTTGAGAATGGATAACACAATCAAGTTCATTTTCTTCTTGAATTCTTAGAGGAAAGGATATCCTTTTCTTTTCCACACTCAGCTCCCTTTTTCTTCTCCCCTATTGCTTGGCCTCTTGCAAAATTCCAACCTGTATGTACAAATAGTATAAAGAACTTTTCAACCCCTTCATTTATCAAATACATATATTTTTATTTTCTATTTACTAAAGAAAGTGTTCAGTTTAAGAAGAGATAAGGAGACACAGAAACATCTCAGCTATGTGAATGCCATGTGTTCTCCTCAGGTTTTGTCTCATCACTGGGATTTTGTGCTGTTGCCATGAAAATACAATCTGTAGAATGAGAATACAAGAGGAAGAGTTGATGTGCCAGTCACTGCTCAAAATATAGTGACAAAGTAGAATAGAGTGTCTAAGCAACTGCAGCTTTGCCTCATTTCCTCTGCTCTATTTCTGACAATCTGTTCCATCAAATCTCTTGCCCACCTTAGATGACCCCAGGGAATCTGAAGTGCCAACAGTTACTTTTGGAGCAAGAAAATTGTGGGACTGGGAAAAATTCCCCAAAGCCTAGTTTCATCAAAATACACTTCATGTTCATAGCTGTGCTTCAACAATTATGTGCCCCTAGGTGACCTTTCCATGATATTCATATAGTGTGCTTTTAACTTTTTCAGAGTGCTTTCACTTTTTTTTTTTTTTTTAATCTCATAGCTCTACATATCTTTGAGCACCTGGAGTGACTAAATCGTATATTATCCTTCTCGTAGCTGACACAAAAACTTTCTATTTTGGTAACATTTAAGATGTCCTTTGTATATTGTAACACATTTTGGAAATTTGGGCAAAGAAAAAGAAAGCATTCACTAATATGTATATTTGCAAATAGGTACAATAAGCTAGTTTTGCATAATGCTACTAGAAATCAAAAGGTTTAATTTACAGAGTGAATGACTACATAATACAGTCTTTAAATATGGAGGAAAAAAGCCTTCTAAAAATGAAAAGCAACTTGGGCGTCATTTTCTTTTTCTTTTTTGCATAAATACTTAGAAGCTTTCCTAAACTCATCTTTCTTCTTCAAGGTAACTGTGTTTAAAAGAAACCTCCAAATCTAAATAATTGATCTGTATAGGCTTAAATACAAATAATTTATATTTGTTCTTCACGGTGGTGGGGGTGGAGATTATACATACACAAATAAGACTGAAGCATTTATTATAATTGGAAGGATGATGTTAATGGGGATACTTCCTGATGTTCATGAAATTTGCTTTTGTAGAACAATACATAAATTACTCAAAGGTTGATTGTGGGGGTTTGATTTTGATTTGACATTTTTAGTTGTAACACTAACTCAAATTTTAGTATTAAATTGTAATATAGAGTTCTAAAATTGTAATATGAAAATAAACTTTATCAGAATGAAAGTATTGTCATAACCAGCATCTGATTGCTCTAGAAACCATATCATTTCTACGGGAGCTGTGGTATGTGCAAATATATCCATACACACACACACACACACACACACACACACACACACATCTGCTTTGGAAATCCATATGTAATTGTGTGAGCGAGGAAGGGGTTATGTCAGATCATTTAGTGTCTAAATTGTGTCTGGTCTAAACTAAAATTAAAATTTATTTGAGAAGCCTGAGTCTTTTCAATTTATATGAAAATGGTGCATTCTTCTAATCTATATGAAGATACATTCATATCAATTAATAATAATCACTTTTATAACACTTATTATGTGCCAGGCTCTGTACTAATCATTTTACATGTAAAAACTTATTTAATTATCTCAAAAACTGAATGAGATGTATTTTATCATCATCTGCAGTTTATAGATGAGGAAACTAAGGCACAGAAAGTTTAAAGGACTGCAACCTTGTTAGGCTTAATGACCACACTCTGAACACTGCACATACCAACTCTCTATGTGCCTACGGAGCATATTTTGAAGCACAAGTGTTTTAGGTAGCTGAAAGACTGACAACATGCCTGATTACCTACATGGTAGGTGAAGGCCAAAGTAGACGTCAAGAGGGATGAGACCTTTTCTGTTTTATTCACTCACTGTTGGTTCCTATCACCGAGGCCTAGAGCATTACATTGAACAATGTAGGTATTTAGTAAATTTTGGTGGATGTGTAAATCCCATCAGATAATCCTTGTTGTCTTTTGGTGGAGTAAAATCTCAAGGTTTTAGTTATAACTATATTGGCCTCACTGGTGATTAAAATAGAAATTGTCAGTTTGTTTTATAAATATGGATAGCTGGACCAACCAAACAAAAAAGAACAGAAAGGACAAAGAACAATTGCAAAGGGTGTGCTTTTGTGTAAATATACCAATCCCTCTATCTCTAAAATTCTAGGGGGGATAAACTAAGATCTGCTTCTCTTCCTCCTCACTCTTTTATCCTCCCTTGCCATCAGCACTGTTTTTTTTGGACTAAATACCTGGTATCAACTTGTTTTTTCTCTGTTGTTATTGTTCTTTTCCCCAGAAGTAGAAAGCAATAGAAATCCCAACTGAGTGTTCCACTTATTCAGACATGCAACAAATATCTGTTTTATCTTTCTTCAAACCTCCTACATATTCCCACTTTTAGTTCAGGATCAAACCAAACATTTTCTTGAGAAAATAAAGGCAATCAGATGAAGCCACCTCATTTTTACAGATTCACCAGTCTTCTTGCCATTGTCCCCTGTATTTGGCCTCCTCTGTGTCTTTGATCCTACTGAGGAACAGGCTCTCATGATCTGAATTCATTCTTTTTGCCTTTTTAAAGACAATTTTCCTGTTATTTTCCTTTGATCTCCTGCACCATTAATTTCTCCCACACTCTAAGACCCTTTCCATCAGCATACAAACATGACTTAGTTGTACCCGTTTTTAAAAGGGGGAAGAAAAAACAAACAAAAAAAACACCTCACTTGGTCCTAGATCTCTGCTCCTTTTCACAGCAAAACTTGATTAAATATATCAAGAAGGCTCAATTCTTTCACTTCCTATTCTTACCTTGCACCACTAATATGATTAAAACTTTGTAATGACTTTTATTTCATTTAGAAAAAATTCCAAATTCTTTACTGTGACCGGTAATATTTTAAGAACCTGGCCTCCACTTACCTCTTTCACTTCATTGTCCCTCTATCCCACCCATGATCTTCACACACCTGCCTTCCTTTTTTTCCTTGACAAGCCAAGCTCTTCCCTACCTCAGGGCCATCCCTTGCTACTGCTTCTGCCTGGAACTACTTTACTTCTAAAGTTTTAAATAGCTACTTTCTCCTCATTCCAGTCATATCAAATATTATCAGGAAATCTGGAGAGATTTTCCTGACCTTTTTATATAAGAGAACATGTAGTAGTTATCTACAGTTGTACAACAAGTTACCCTAAAATGTAGTGGTTTGAAGTATCAATAATCATGTATTTTCTATCACCATTTTTGTAAGGAATTCAGAAAAGGATTGGTTGAGTGTTCCAGCTTGCAATCTCTCATGAAGTTGTAGTCAGATGTCATCAGTGGTCTGAAGGCCTGACAGCAGCCACTTCTGAGGTAGCTCACTCATATGGCTAGCAAGTTGAGGTGGGCAAGTTTGTCCCTCTCCAGGTAGATCTCTCTGAAGGATTGTTTGTGTGTCTTCACACAAGGAGGCTTCCTCAGAGCAAACAATCCAAAAGATCAAGGCAGAGACCACAATACCTTTTTCTGACATAGCGTCAGAAGTCACACACCATATTCTATTGAACTTATTGACCAGTCATGATTAAATGTGGGAGAGGTGTTCAGATAGATGTGTGTGAAATGCTGGGAGGTCAGGTCACCTTGGAACTTGACCACCACAAACCCCAATCCCAGCCCCAGCTGCTATCAATCTCATATATATTTTTTTATTTTTATAAGACTTATACTTTATAAAATTTGTTTATGTTTTTATTTGTCTGCACATTTACTGTCTTCTCATATAGAATGTAATCTAAGCATGTTTAATAAATTAATCAATTTAGTAAGCATCAGTCATGTACCTAATCCTACGGTAAGAACTGAGATAACATGTTGAATAAAATATGTCTGTCTTCAAAAAGATTATAGAGGAGAAAAGTAAAGAAGCAATAAAATCACAATATAATACATGCTATGACAAAACTCTGTTACATAGAAGACAGAAGAGGAATGTCATTGAAGTGAAGAAAATATAGATCAAGAAAGCATCTGTGAAGAGAATATAGTATTTACAAAGGCACAGGAGAAATAACCAGTAAGAACAGCCAGTAATTGTATCCTTTGAAGCCTGGGGCATATATGGATGGAATTGTCAAGAAATAAGACTGGAGAGATAAGCTGGGAGAAGGTACCAAATGAGTTTATGCACCATGCCAACAACATGATCAGAAACATTGCTGTGGCTAGATTTCAGAGGACAGATTACTGAACAATAGGCCTGGTGGGAGGAACACCAGTGAGGAGGCTGCCTTAGGTAGGGTAATGCTAGATGCTACAATAGGTAACCCCAGAGCTCACTGATCCATCACAATAGAAGTTTCTTTCTCACATAAAGTCTAAAATAGGTGTTGCTTATTGGTGAGTTGATCTCCATGATTACTCAGGAATTCAGGCCTAGGTTACATTTCCTAGCCTCTCTTATTTTTTGCTTTGTTTTGTTTGTTGTCTTTGTACTTACATTTTGCCATCCTTTCCTCTATTCTGAATAAGGATTATTTGGTAGTCTATTAAGTTCAGTGGAGTGGCAGAATACAGCAATGTGTCTTCAGCGACACATTCAAATTCCCAGCACGGAAAGACTGGGAGAATAAGAAAAAAACAACATTTCCCAGATTCTCTTGCTGCTAATGTTCAGGATATTATATAGGTTTCTATCCAGGTATACTGGTACAAATTTCTAATTTAGAACTCAGTCACATGGTAAAACAGGCAACATAGGATCCTTATTACTGATATGGTACTGGCAGAAGTGGCTACTCTGGAGCAAGTATTTATAAGAGCAGCTTCTTGAGTCAACAAATTCCTGATCATAACAGAGGCAACATCTCCTGGGTACTCCATTTCTATGGTATGGTTTGGGAGTTGTTACAGCATTCAGCCTTGAGTCTCTTGTTTCGCTCTCCCAATGATTCATGAGCTACCATTATCTGTTAATAACTAACTTTCTGCTCTCGTTAGCTAAGTGGATTCTGTTGCCTGTAACTAAAAACTCTGACCATTACAAGTTGCATTAGCTTTATATATGCAATATATATGCAGCCAATAATGCCTAGGCAGTCTCAGATGAGCTAGTGTATGTGTGCATGTGTGTCTGTGTGCATGTGTGTGTACATGCACACCTTATATATAAATGGCTATGTTATATCAGCCACCTCATCTGTGAAGAGCAGTGCCTACAGGAACTCTAATCCCCTCCATTCTCTTCTGTGGTGGCTTTGAGATTTCTCTCTCAGTTTCCATTTTCTGCTCCACTCAACTAATACTTCCTGTGACTATCTCTTATCCCAAATTTTCTCTCCAAAGTCATCCAATAATAGCAGAGTTAACAGGATCAAGGAAGACTGTGATTAACAACTGTGTCCATTCCACATGGCCCAGTCCCCCAGTTCTAGTGCACAGTTCTTATCAGGAAAGGGATGATATCCCAAGCTCAGATACTTGTCCCACCTCTCCATCCTTTTTTTTTTTTTTTTTCCTTCACGTTAAGGTACTGGATCTTTGCCTCTGCTGTAATGAAAATTTCCAGGAAAGTCTCAGTCAAGTTTTGTTCTGAAATACAAATTCATCTAACTTCAGCACTCAAAAGCCATTATTAGCATTTATATGTTTATAGATATATCTAAATAGAGAAAAATCGATCTAAAATTGAGATATCTGCTGTGGTTTGAATGTTCCCACCAAAACTCATATTGAAATTTAATTGCCAGTATAAAGGCATTGGGAGTTGGAGTCTTTAAGAGGTGATTGGGTCATGATGGCTCTGTGCTCATGAATGGATGAACGCCATTATCGTGGGAGTGGTTAGTTACCATGGGAGAGGGCTCCTGAAAAAAGGATAAGTGCAACCTCATTTCTCTCTCTGTCTTCCATGCTCGCTTCTGCCTTCCACCTTTTGGCCATGGGTTGAGCCTCAACAGATGCTGCCTCTTAGTCTTGGACTTCCCAGCCTCTAGAACTGTGAGCCAAATAAACTTCTTTTCTTTATAAATCCATGGTATTCTGTTATAGCAGCAGAAAATGGACTAAAACAGTTTCTATGCATTCTTGGTGAGAGGGGCAGGTAGAAAATAAAGTATAAATAGCAAAGCAGAAAAACATTTTACTCAATTTCCACATCCTACTTCTTTGTATTTATTAGCCATTAAAAGCCCTAAAAAAATCTCAAAAGTACCATGCATTTGTGTAACCCACATGATATCCAACTGTGTGAAAGAGTTAAACAGTAACACTTAGCTCACTGCTTCATGGAATGACTGTTTAACTTGCTATAAAGAAAGGCCATGACCTCCTTGTTTCTGCCCAGTGTGGTAGCTGTTTTCATTTTTGTTTTTTTTTCCACCAGAGACCTTAAAACACTGCTCCCATAGCCACAACATGCATAAAGAACACAGACAAAGATTTCTGGGGATGGAGTGACAGAGAATTGTAGCATCATGCCAGCATTTAGCAAAGCATAATGGAGAAGAGTAAAATCCCCCATAGAATTCAATTGATAAAGACTCAGTACTTAAAGACTGCTTTGAAGCCGCAAATAATAAAATGCCAATGTAATGGGGTGCCTGGAATGCCTGGTGAGGCAGGACTTTAATTTGTTTTACTGTGCAGTGTGCCAGCTGCTTCTCTGTTAAGGCAGAGGTAAAAAAGTCATCTTACAGCTGATCTTCTCTACTCTTATGCAGTTTTGCAATTATGCAAATGTAAGGCATAGTCACTCCTAACTGAATAAATCTTCTATTAGATTTAGCAGATTGCCCCTAACTCTTAGTAATCAGAGACCCAAAAGTGGTGCACCAATTGCAAAGGGACCTTTGGCAAATGAAGAAGGCAAAATGTCAACCACTTTTCCCTGAGATTGGAAATTGAGGAAAACCATTAAATGGAGAGAAAGAGAGCCCTGACTAAATTCTGATGATACCCAAGACACCTAAGGATAATTTACTTGGAGGGGAGAGGGAGAGTACATGGTTGGCCTGGGCTCAATGGGATTCCCTAAAGAGGGAAGGCTACAATTGTCCTGGTTTAAGACTGCAGAACAATGACAAAAGCTATGATCTTGGGGCTCAAATACAGAGCACCAGCATAGCTTCCTCAAGGATCTGTATCATTTAATGCACCATCACTAGAGAACAAATAATGTTTAATAGTACCTTTGTGGTAGCAAAGATACAATGAATGATGGACCCTTCTGGTGCTCCCCCTCTCCCTGGATTTTAGAAGCAGGGCTGACTTGTGGTAGACCCAGGCCAAGCTTTGCAGGTCCAAATGTCTTCCCGAACTAGAATATACTTGAAAACAGACTGCTCAGGATTACATTGTTGAAATGTGATCATACAAGATGATGCTAATGACAAAGTAAGAATTGTAATCCAGAACCCAGATCTGGAAGAAGTGTTAAAGATAACTTTTACAGACATATATGGTAATTATTTCAGAGTTTCAGGGTTTGGTTAGGGTTTAAGAAATTTGGGGTGATGATATACCCTGAGGAGATGCCCCAATGATTTACACCTCCTGGTGCCTCTTTGTGTCCATACCTTTATGTAACCTGCTCCCCCTGAGTATGTATGGACCTGTGACTAGCTTCACACTAACAGTGTATAGCAAAGGTGGTGGGATGTCACTCTAATGATTACATTATGCTATGTAAGACCCAGTGTTGGCAGACTAAAGAGAGAGATTGTCCTTGCCACCTTGATGAAGTCAGCAGCCATGGTTGAGAAAGTTTATATGGCAAGGAACTGGAAGAGGCCTCTAGGTACTACAAGTATCCTCTAGAACCAACGAGTGGTCTCCAGATGGCAGCCAGCAAAGCCAGTCTCAGTCATATAGTTGCAAGAAAATGAATTCTGCCAATGAGCTGAAACAGCCTGCAAACAGATTCTTTCCCAGTCAATACTCCAAATGAGAATGCAACCCTGTAGACACCTTGACTGCAGCCTTATGAAACCCTGAGCAGAGGACCCAATTAAACCATGTCCAAATTCCTGACCCACAAAAACTATGACATAAAAAATATGCGGTTTTAAGCCACTAAGTTTGAAGAAGTTTGTTACACAGCAATAGAAAACTGTTACACTATTACTCTTGATAAGCCCCCACCAAGGACACTCCCAGCCTGGAAGGCTCCAGCTTAGACAAGCAAGATGACCCTTGCTGGGATCCAAATATGTTTGCTGTGAGGAAACTGGAATTCCCAAGAAGAAACTTGCACCGGCCTAATGTTTTCTCAGAACTTTTTGCTAAGAATGTATTCCTTGAGTTTTTGCATAAAATGTTAATTCTCTAAGACAAAATGTGTCTGAGTGCTCTTTTTTATCAGTCCTCAGAACTCCAAGGAACTCTTCCATGCCCCTTCCTTTAGTGGCAGGGAAAACATAGCTCCTGGTGGAAGTATAAGTCTAAGTAAAGGAAAAGAGTGTTGAAATAGCAAAGGAGGAACCATTTACCTAATATCGATTCCTACTTCTTGTTATTTTCAGTTCAAAAATCCCTAGCAATCCTGAAAAGAGAGGGGTGTATAAGCAACCCCATGATACTGGCTTGTGTATAAAGGAGACTTTAAGTGCAGTGTACTAGCAATCATTCTCATTTCACAGGGCTCAGTGATTAATTCTAAATATCCGAGAAGTCCTCAGAGACATACCAGATACATATCCTTTATATATAATTTATATGTGGTCAACTCTATGTAGTTTCATTATCATCATTTCAATAATTTTTATTGTCTATCACAAGAATTCATTTTTCCCCCAACATCACAGTATCACCCCATCAAAGATCTTGACACGTCGCAAGAGCTCAGGGCAGGAAAAGGCCTCGGCTCGTTGGCATTCCACAAAAGCCTCCCACATCCTCAGCTTACTTCCTAAGCTTCTGAGGAAACTCCTGAAAAGCCTCTCTGCTGCCCAGTTTAAATGCCTTTCCCTTCCACAAGCTTAGGCTTTAAAGAGAAAAGAAACCAACAAAGAGGAGACGAGAGTTGTATTTTGGGGTCCAAAGCACTTCAGCATTCGTTTGTGGCACATAAAGGTGGTCAAGAACCCAACAAGGCAAGGCATTCAGAACCTAGAACACAAAATCTGGCAACCTTCCTGAGTTTTAGAGAGAAATGAGCAGCAAGGCTTCTCACACCTTCCAAGTTCATCTAGTAAGAACATAGCACAAATTACGTTAATATATTAACTTATCTTCCTACTTCATCCAAAGTCAAATATCCCTCTACCTATTTTTATAGAGAGATACCTTAAGTGGAGGCCAATTCCTTAACATTAACATCAAGGATCTGATATTCAGAATGACAAAACCAGCTAAGCAGCAACACTAATATAATGCTGTTAGTTCTGTCTAAACATGCCACAGGTCATGAATACTTCAGGGAAAAGAGGAAGAGGATTGTTTTATTAGAAACAGTAGGTAGTGCTATAGAAATACAAAGAGGCAGGTAAACTCTTAGAACTGAGGAGTAGAAGGGAAAGAAAACATTTAACCTTCTCCCTTACCTAGCTTCAATCCTGCTTCTGTATTACTGTCTAGTCTTTGACTTCCAGGCTGACTACCCAGCAACAGATATAACCACCACCTTTTGTGATGTGGGTTAATAACTGTTCCCACTCTCCAATCCTCAAAGGGCAAAAAGCTCTCTATTTTATTGTTATTGGTGTGATGATTTTCCCTTTTGCCAAGTTGGATCTCTGAAATTTTTTTCTGAATTCATTTTTGTCCCAAAGGAAACATTGTTTTTCAAGGTGATTCAATTATACTACACTGTACAGATTTTGTGGCATTATTGGATTAAATAGGTTTTATGGGCTTACATTGGGAAACCAGACCCCATTTATAACATTTCTACAGGGAAAATGCATTTCAAGTTCTAAACTAACAGATCTACAAAAAGCTCATTAGTAAACTAGTAATGCTCTTTCTTTGCTTTGCTTTGCCTTTGCCTGTGAGAGAGGCAACCACATTGATATGAACTGTATTCTTTTAACTAGCTTCTTTTATCAGTTGGAATGCTTTTGTCTGTAAGTAACAGAAGACCCTGATAAATGCAGCTTAAACAGTACAGACATTTATTATGACATTCAGCAAGAAGCCCAGAGAGAAGCAGGTGTAAGAATTGGCTCAGCAGACCTGCAATGCCTTAAAGTACCTAAACTCTTTCTAACCTGCTTTGCAGTTCTTTTTGCATGTCATCAGTTTTCCTCATCCCCAACCCCAGACAGCAGTAACGCTGTGCCTCACATCCTCATAACAACATCCAAAGGCAGGAAATGAAAGGGGATTGAGGTGTTTTCTCCTCATGCATATTTCTTCTATCAGAAAGAGACCTTTCCCAGATGTTCTTCAACAGACTTTCAGGTCCTATTGTCTAGAACTCAGTCATATGCAAACTCCAGATGAATCCCTGGTGAAAGTGGAATAAGATTATGACCTATGTCTTCGTGTTTCATACCCTGGGCTTTGAGCAAGGCTCAACTTTGCTAAGCATATTTTCCCCAAACTTGAACAAAATTAGGGTTCCATGAGGAAAGAAGAGGGAACTGGTTGTTGGTAGATAACAAAGAGCATACACCACAGTGTAATTTTATTCCTTTTTATTTCCTCTTGCTTAAGAGGTTTACTGTAGACCAGTAACATATGGCACTGGGCTGCAAAGATGAGACTTTAATGAGATACAGAACACATTAACAAAATGCATGCTAAATTACAATGCTATGGTTGTGCTGCAGACGTGATGTTGTGAAATTATATTCCTGATTAGACAGTATAAATAGCGCAATGCCAGTTTGAATGTTACAGTGATTCACTGCGCTTAAAGACATAAAGCATAGAAAGCTCCCTAGTGCTAACAATACTCACTTTTCTTTGACCTATGTCCAATGAGCCAAAAGATAAGCCATGTGGAATTCTCTTATAAACAAGAATGTTAGTTAATATGCTGTTTCGTATATATTGAAATCGTGGCAGCTTTTCAATGATTAGTGACACAGAAAATCTTTGTCTACGGACTATTAGCAGTATTTTTCTCAAAGCCATCCCCTGAATTAGAGCCAAATACAATCAATAACACAATCACCAAAGATGCTCTTCTCCAGTAATACTCCCAAATATTCTGTTTTGTAAAGATCGTACTCCTTATCACAAGGAGTGTGAAATAATTCACAACTTGTAAAGCATAGCTTCAATCACTTCTTTTGCCTCAACAGGATATTACAACTCCCATCCTAGACCCTATAGACAGAAGCTGTGTTCCAATACCAACCCAATTCCAGTGAAGTAATCAGACATAAGTTGGGTTATAGCCAAACTCAACTATCTATATCTAAAACAAAGTTGTGACATTTAAATACATAGAACTGAAAAGTCAACAGTCTACTGAGAATTTTCCTAGGAATACAATGTGGTACAAAGAAGAGAGGATGATGCTTCCACAATCATACCCCTGTTTAGGACTTTGGGACAAGATCTGGGTCTAAGAGAGGTCACGTCCTCGGTTATCACTTCTCTCCCCTAACTTTGCAATGTCATAGAGCAATGCTAACCGTGTGCCATTTAGACTTTCTTGACTTACCTCTCTTCCTATGTGGAGTTGGGAGAAGTGAAGGCTGAACTCTCCAAATTTCTGTTTTGATTTTTGATTGTGTCTTTCCCCAAACTTTAGTTGGAGAATGGAGATAAAACAATTGTCAAAAGAGACCGAGTCTTCTGGTGTATTTGAAAGTGAAAAAAGCAATCCTTAAAGAGCATAGAATGGATATTTTTATTTTTGCCCCAAACCAGAGGAAAAGAAGACAATAGAGGGAAGTACACAGAAGACACTCAAATAAGAAAAAAAGTATTGTTTAACTGCAGTGAAATTGTCTTACACATTTATGTCAATAGCAAGTAAAGCAACCTTAAAATTAAAAATAAATAATGTCAAGGTGATCTAAACCTATTCATGTCATGTCAATTTGAATCACTAATGATTGTGTTGTTTACAATGAACATTCTAACATTGCATTGTCCAAGCAGACTTGAATTATGATCTTAATCAATTAATCAATAATTATTTATTGAGTGCTCAGCATTAGGTTTGGCTTTGTGTTAAGGAATAGAAAAGGACTATAAAACAAAGTCTGCTTCAAGGAGTTTATACTACAGTTGAGAAGGTGATTTTATACTCAGAACAGTAAGGCACAATGCAGGTACCATATAAATTGAATACTAAATTTACACGCAATCTGAAACATACACACATTTATACATTTTTAATAATTTATTTTTCATCTTCTTTCCTTTTTGGACTTTCTGTACATGCAGTTCCTCTCCATTACCTTGGCTATTGATCTTTTTTTTTTTTTTTTTTTTTTTTTTTTTTTTTAAATTTTATTTTGTCGATATACATTGTAGCTGATTAATGCTCCCCATCACCAAAACCTCCCTCCCTTCTCCCTCCCCCCTCCCCCCCAACAATGTCCTTTCTGTTTGCTTGTTGTATCAACTTCAAATAATTGTTGTTGTTATATCTTCTCCCCCCCCCCCCCCGGTTTGTGTGTGTGTGTGTGTATGTGTGTGTGTGTGAATTTATATATTAAATTTTTAGCTCCCTCCAATAAGTGAGAACATGTGGTATTTCTCTTTCTGTGCCTGACTTGTTTCACTTAATATAATTCTCTCAAGGTCCGTCCATGTTGTTGCAAATGGCAGTATTTCATTCGTTTTTATAGCTGAGTAGTATTCCATTGTGTAGATGTACCACATTTTCCGTATCCACTCATCTGATGATGGGCATTTGGGCTGGTTCCAACTCTTGGCTATTGTAAAGAGTGCTGCGATGAACATTGGGGAACAGGTATACCTTCGACTTGATGATTTCCATTCCTCTGGGTATATTCCCAACAGTGGGATGGCTGGGTCGTATGGTAGATCTATTTGCAATTGTTTAAGGAACCTCCATACCATTTTCCATAGAGGCTGCACCATTTTGCAGTCCCACCAACAATGTATGAGAGTTCCTTTTTCTCCGCAGCCTCGCCAGCATTTATCGTTCATAGTCTTTTGGATTTTAGCCATCCTAACTGGGGTTAGATGGTATCTCAATGTGGTTTTGATTTGCATTTCCCGGATGCTGAGTGATGTTGAGCATTTTTTCATATGTCTGTTGGCCATTTGGATATCTTCCTTAGAGAAATGCCTACTTAGCTCTTTTGCCCATTTTTTAATTGGGTTGCTTGTTTTCTTCTTGTAAAGTTGTTTGAGTTCCTTATATATTCTGGATATTAATCCTTTGTCAGATGTATATTTTGCAAATATTTTCTCCCACTCTGTTGGTTGTCTTTTAACTCTTTTAATTGTTTCTTTTGCTGTGCAGAAGCTTTTTAGTTTGATATAATCCCATTTGTTTATTTTTCCTTTGGTTGCCCGTGCTTTTGGGGTCGCATTCATGAAGTCTGTGCCCAGTCCTATTTCCTGAAGTGTTTCCCCTATGTTTTCTTTAAGAAGTTTTATTGTCTCAGGGTGTATATTTAAATCCTTAATCCATTTTGAGTTGATTTTAGTATACGGTGAGAGGTATGGATCTAGTTTCATTCTCCTGCATATTGATATCCAGTTTTCCCAGCACCACTTGCTGAAGAGGCAGTCCCTTCCCCAGTGAATAGGCTTGGTGCCTTTGTCAAAGATCAGATGGCAGTAAGTGTGTGGGTTGATTTCTGGATTCTCTATTCTATTCCATTGGTCAGTGTGTCTGTTTTTATGCCAGTACCATACTGTTTTGGTTATTGTAGCTTTGTAGTATAGCTTAAAGTCAGGTAGTGTTATGCCTCCAGCTTTATTTTTTTTGCTGAGCATTGCTTTGGCTATTCGTGGTCTTTTATTGTTCCATATAAATGTCTGAATAGTTTTTTCCATTTCTGAGAAAAATGTCTTTGGAATTTTGATGGGGATTGCATTGAATTTGTATATCACTTTGGGTAGTATGGACATTTTCACTATGTTGATTCTTCCAATCCAAGAGCATGGAATATCTTTCCATCTTCTTGTATCCTCTCTAATTTCTCTCAGCAGTGGTTTGTAGTTCTCATTATAGAGATTTTTCACCTCCTTGGTTAACTCAATTCCTAAGTATTTTATTTTTTTGGTGGCTATTGTAAATGGGCAGGCTTTCTTGATTTCTCCTTCTGCATGTTCACTATTGGAGAAAAGAAATGCTACTGATTTTTGTGTGTTGATTTTGTATCCTGCTACTGTGCTAAAATCATTTATCAATTCCAACAGTTTTTTTGTAGAGGTTTTAGGCTGTTCGATATATAGGATCATGTCATCTGCAAACAGGGACAGTTTGACTTCATCTTTTCCAATCTGTATGCCCTTTATTTCCTTCTCTTCTCTGATTGCTCTGGCTAGTACTTCCAACACTATGTTGAATAGGAGTGGTGAGAGTGGGCATCCTTGTCTAGTGCCTGTTCTTAAAGGAAAAGCTTTCAGCTTTTCCCCATTCAGGATGATATTGGCAGTGGGTTTGGCATATATGGCTTTAATTATGTTGAGATACTTTCCCTCTATACCTAACTTATAGAGGGTCTTTGTCATGAATGAGTGCTGAACTTTATCAAATGCTTTTTCAGCGTCTATAGAGATGATCATATGGTCCTTGTGTTTGAGTTTATTAATATGGTGTATCACATTTATTGATTTGCGTATGTTGAACCAACCTTGCATCCCTGGGATGAATCCCACTTGATCGTGATGAATAATTTTTCGTATGTGTTGCTGTATTCTGTTTGCTAGTATTTTAGTGAGGATTTTTGCATCTATATTCATCAAGGATATCGGCCTGTAGTTTTCTTTTTTGGTTATATCTTTACCTGGTTTTGGTATCAGGATGATGTTTGCTTCATAGAATGAGTTTGGGAGATTTGCGTCCGTTTCAATCTTTTGGAATAGTTTGTAAAGAATCGGTGTCAATTCCTGTTTGAATGTTTGGTAAAATTCTGCTGTGAATCCATCTGGTCCTGGGCTTTTCTTTGTTGGGAGCCTTCTGATAACAGCTTCAATCTCCTTTATTGTTATTGGTCTGTTCAAATTTTCTACGTCTTCACGGTTCAGTTTTGGGAGCTTGTGTGTGTCCAGAAATTTATCCATTTCCTCCAGATTTTCAAATTTGTTGGCGTATAGTTGTTTATAGTAGTCTCGAATGATTCCTTGTATTTCAGATGAATCAGTTGTAATATCGCCTTTTTCATTTCTAATTTTTGTTATTTGAGTCTTCTCTCTTCTTTTTTTTGTTAGCCAAGCTAATGGTTTGTCAATTTTATTTATCTTTTCAAAAAACCAACTTTTTGATTCGTTGATCTTTTGAATTGTTTTTTGGTTTTCAATTTCATTCAGTTCTGCTCTGATCTTAATGATTTCTTTCCGTCTGCTAACTTTAGGATTGGATTGTTCTTGTTTTTCTAGTTCTTTAAGGTGAAGTGTTAGGTTGTTCACTTGCCATCTTTCCATTCTTCTGAAGTGAGCATTTAATGCAATAAATTTTCCCCTCAATACTGCTTTTGCAGTATCCCACAGGTTTTGGTATGATGTATCATTGTTTTCATTAGTTTCAATAAACTTTTTGATTTCCTGCTTGATTTCTTCTTGGACCCATATGTCATTAAGTAGAATGCTGTTTAATTTCCATGTGTTTGTATAGTTTCCAGAGTTTTGTTTGTTATTAATTTCTAGTTTTAATCCATTGTGGTCTGAGAAGATACATGGGATAATTCCAATTTTTTTGAATTTATTGAGACTTGATTTGTGACCTAATATGTGATCTATCCTGGAGAATGATCCATGTGCTGATGAGAAGAATGAATATTCTGAGGTTGTTGGGTGGAATGTTCTGTAGATATCTGCCAATTCCAATTGGTCTAGAGTCTTGTTTAGATCTTGTGTTTCTCTATTGATTCTTTGCCTAGATGATCTGTCTAATATTGACAGTGGAGTGTTCAGGTCCCCTGCTATTATGGTATTAGTGTCTATTTCCTTCTTTAGGTCTAATAGAGTTTGTTTTATAAATCTGGCTGCTCCAACATTGGGTGCGTACATATTTATGATTGTTATGTCTTCTTGATGGATCAGTCCTTTTATCATTAAGTAGTGTCCCTCATTGTCTCTTTTTATGGTTTTTAGTTTAAAGTCTATTTTGTCAGATATAAGAATAGCCACTCCAGCTCGTTTTTCTTTTCTGTTTGCATGGTAAATCTTTTTCCATCCTTTCACTCTTAGTCTGTGTGAATCTTTATGGGTGAGGTGGGTCTCTTGTAGGCAGCATATAGTTGGGTCCTGCTTTTTGATCCAGTCAGCCAGTCTGTGTCTTTTAATTGGGGAATTTAAGCCTTTAACATTAAGAGTTGTTATTGAAAGGTGTTGATTTATTCCTAGCATTTTATTGGTTGTTTGGTTGTCTTAGGTGTCTTTTGTTCCTTGCTTTCTGATTTACTGTTTGGTTTCTTTGTTTGTTGGTTCCTTAGGTTGTAGATAGTGTTTTTGTTAGCTTGTTTTCTCTTCATGAATGCCATTTTTATTGTACTAGCGGGTTTAGATTTTTCTTAGGTTTTTATGGCAGTGGTAGTTATTTTTCAGGAACCAAACCCAGTACTCCCTTGAGGATTTCTTGTAAGGGTGGTCTTGTGGTAGTGAACTCCCGCAGTTTTTGTTTGTCTGAGAAATATACTATTTGCCCCTCATTTCGGAAGGATAGCCTTGCAGGGTAGAGTATTCTTGGCTGGCAATCTTTGTCTTTTAGTATTTTGAAAATATCATCCCATTCCTTTCTAGCTTTTAGGGTTTGTGATGAAAAGTCTGATGTTAACCTGATTGGGGCTCCCTTATAGGTGATTTGACGCTTCTCTCTTGCAGCTTTTAAGATTCTCTCTTTGTCTCTGAGTTTTGCCAATTTGACTATGACATGTCTTGGAGAAGGCCTTTTTGGGTTGAATACGTTTGGAGATCGTTGAGCTTCCTGGATCTGAAGATCAGTGATTTTTCCTATACCTGGGAAGTTTTCTGCCACTATTTTGTTGAATATGTTTTCAATGGAATCTCCATTTTCCTCCCCTTCTGGGATACCCATGACTCGGATATTTGAGCGCTTGAGGTTGTCTGATATCTCTCTCAGATTTTCTTCCATGTCCTTGATTCTTTTTTCTTTCTTTTTGTCTGCTTGTGTTATTTCAAACAGCCCATCTTCAAGTTCAGAGGTTCTCTCTTCAACTTCGACAAGCCTGCTGGTTAAACTCTCCGTTGTGTTTTTTATTTCGCTGAATAACTTCTTCAATTCAGCAAGTTCTGCTACATTTTTTTTCAGGAAATTGATTTCCTTGTATATTTCCTCTTTCAGATCCTGTATACTTTTCCTCATTTCATCATGATGTCTAGCTGAGTTTTCTTGTATCTCATTCAGTTTCCTTAGAATTATCACTCGAAATTCCTTGTCTGTTATTTCAAGGGCTTCTTGTTCTATAGGATCTAGAGTATGAGATTTATTAACTTTTGGTGGTGTACTTTCTTGATTTTTTGTATTTCTGGTGTCTTTTTTTTGGTGTTTATTCATTGTGGCAGGGGGTTTCACAGTCCACCGGTTTGAGACTAATGACTAACTAGGATGTTGCTGTGGTTGACAATTTGGTATGGCTCCCGCCGTGACTGCTCAGTTGGCCTCTAGTGTCTTGTGTGTGTGGTTGCCTCGGGTCTTGGGCTTCTCCGGGGAGCCACCTTTCTGGTCAGCTTGTACTCTGCTGGGCTGGTGGATCACGTACCACAGGGTGTGTGATCTCTGTTGAGCTTTCACTTTCTGTACAGGACTTCTCCCCGTTCCGTGTGCTCTGGCCCAGGCTGTTAGATCGTGCAGTGGCGACCCCACCGGGTGTGTGGTTCCTGTCGAGTCTCCGCCTCCCTGGCCGCACGTCTCCCCCCTCTGTGCACACTGTGCTGGGCTGGGGCGTGTCTTCTGCACCCCTCGTCTATCAGCTGGGCCTTCAAGACCCTGCTCAGCACTGCCTCGCCCAGGAAGTCTACCAGGTTTCTGCTAGGCACAGACGACCGGTCTCTCTGGGTGCCTTTGTAGCACTGTGTAGATCTTTCTCGGGTCTTGTTCACCTTTGTATCCCCCCAGTATAAACCGAGTCTAGTGCCCACCTGCAGCCTGCTCTCCGGCAGGTTCAAGCGGACCTGGGAGCTCTCCTACCACACTATTCCCAACCAGAAATTCGTTAGGCTTTTTTCCAAACTGGTGGTCGCAGAGATGGTATCTGCCTCCCAGTAACAGGAAGTTTACCTGGGCGGAGTCCAGGGTGTGGTGGAGTGACAGTCGGCCCGCCCGTACTTCCTAGTCTTCCCAACACTGGTCGGGACGCCCCATACCCCCAGCCCTGCCAGAGAACCGCGGAGGGAGTGGGAGAGGAGGTCGGCCCGCAGGGTCCGGAAAGCCTGGCGCCAGGCCAAGCAAATGGGCTCAGTGATGGCCGAGCAGGGCGGAGCTGCCCGCACCTGGGAAAATGGAGGCAGCACAGTGGCAGTGAGTGGCCTGGTGGTGCAGGCGGAAGCCGCGTGGGCATCCACCCCCCCCCCCCCCCCCCCCCCGAACAGAGCTGTGCCAGGGATCACTCACAGTGCTGTGCCAGGTCGGGCGCTCGCTCTGTCTCTGGTTTGTTGCCTTCCGTGTTCTCGGCGCTGCCGCCTCGGGCTGTTCAGTCGCGGCGCCGCTCGGGCGCTCCCAGGAATCTTCTTTAATGCCGGCCTGAAACGTCGAATCCTGAATAGGGCAGCTGGCCGCCTTCTTCAGCGCGGCCCCGGTCTCCGGGATCCTGGCTGCATCCACAGCAGCCCTGGCGCCGTGTTCCCTGTTTCAAGACTCACTTTTGCAGCTAAGAATCAGTTCTTTTCCTGCTCCACACTTCAAAGCTGTTGCCTGTAAATGAGGCAGCCTCTCCTGCCGGGGGCAAAGTGGCGTTGAGCCCCCACGACCGGCCAGCAGCAGCAGTCCTCCCTTAAGAGATGGCCAGAGGAAGGTCCACAAGTTTCCCGGCTGCCTGAGGCCCAGTGGCCACCTTTTCCACCTCAGCTACTCCGCGCCAGCCGCCGCAGCCGCCGCCATCTTGAAAGCTTATTGATCTTTTTAAAGTAGGTAAAACACCAGGGCAAGTGTACTGCAGATTTTGTCTAAAGCTGGTGTGTGTGACATTGTCTTTACAAAACCCAAAATAAAACTAAGCTAAAGTACTCCTAAACCTTTTATAATGTGAATAACTTTCTGCTTGCTTCAGAATTGTTTAGAATTATTTTTCAGGAAAGAACAGACGTTGGTAAAGCTGAAGAAGTAATTGGGCTTTCTGCAGTTCTGTCAATACGTGGTAGAGCTTCTGTCTATCCAAATACCTGCCAGAAAATAACAAAAGGTTTTCACTGACATGCAAAGCAAGGGTTCATTTAATTTTTTGAAATTCTATTTTTCAACTCTATGTTCATTAGATGAATTTGTCTTCTTCATCCCTAATTGTGTTATTTCATGTGCTTCAAGCTTTACTTTCTAGAAACATATAAAATTAATTACAAAATTGAAGAAATATTTGTGTTTAATTGGAGGATGGGTAGAAGTAGCTTATTATAATCCTGCAAAAAGAAAAACTATGTACCTATGATATTTAGAATCCACAAAAATAATGCATGTTTAAAAACTGAATGTCTAACTATAATTATTTTCTTTTCCATCTAAAAATTAGCCAGCTCACTAAATATAGTTTTTATTAAACCAATTCTACATCATACCTAAACTTTAATGTGGAAATCTCAGCAAACAAATCTTCCACTGAGAAGCTATTCAAAACAGGTTTCAAAAAGATTTTCCTTCTGAAACTGAGAAATTTGAATCAGAGATGCAAAAAATAAAACGTCAACTTAATGAGTCTGTTATCCAATTGATAGACAAATAGTAAAAAATGGTTTCTGTCTCATTGAAAGGAAATGGTCTTAGTATCCCTTATATTTTCCTATCTTATTGTGAAATAATATTTTATAAAGCTAATTGTTCACCAGTTGCCATCTTATCTATAAAAGGAAATAGCTCTTTTTAAAAAGTAGGCCAAATAAAATAGGCCAACTTGTTAATGAAGCAAAGTATTTTCATCCACTTACTCATAGTTCTTGGCTTTTGACAAGATGTCTCTGACATCTGAAATGGAAATATTCATTGTGTAATTATACAACTTTTAAAATATATATGTGTGTATATACATACTTATGCCAAAAAAATTTAGATGATCTTATTTAAATAGTGTAGGCCATTCATTAAGTTTGAGGAATTCGTTTAATTGGATCTGTGATTCCTAAGTATATCCTCATATGACATTGGAACTTTTTCCTGCCATGCATTTGTATACAGTTTTAAAGTTACAAAACTTTTGTGTCTTTTGACCCCTTATTCTAAGTAAGTTCCCAGTAGAACAAGTGTCATTTATGCCCTGTATCATTTTTCCTAATAACTAAATTATAAAAAGATCACAATGTATAGGGGATGAATAATCTAAATGGATAAACGATTTTTAATGCTGTGCTTTAAAATAACAAGGGGAAATTTATAAAATGTTAGTTTGATGAGTAAAAACTTTCAAATGATTTAAAACTTTCTTATATAAAAACTGTGTAGCCTAATCTCCTTTCCAATTTGAACTTTCTTGTAGGCCTCATGAATCTAAAAATGGTTTCCAGAGAAGAATATATTTTTATTTACCAAAATCTTATCATCATTACTAAGACATATTTATATTGAGACATGTAATTAACATTTAATTTATTACAATAAATTCCATAGTCTTAACAGTCTATTCATTTATTTTTTACCACTATCTGGAAAACATGTAGCTGTCAAAATATTATAAAATAATATGTGTATTAATCAATGACAGCTACAATTACAGTAGATAATAACCAATTCCAAATATCTCAAGGGCTTACAAAAACAAACGTTACTTTTTTTCTTTCTCATTGGTTTATGGGTCAGCTAGAGATCCTCTGATCTCAGCTGGGCTCACCAGGGCTCAGTTAGACTTGTCTAGACTCCAGGTCTGGGGTGGGTTCAAATCTGCTCTACCTCTCCTCATTAGGCTGGGACCAAAGGCTACTCAGAGCATATTCTTTTCATGGTGGATTGCAGAAACCCAAGAACTCCAGCCTAAACACACTGGTATATTTAAAACAGTGCTCATGTTCTAGTCGCTTATATCCCCTTGGCTAGAGCAGATTACATGGCCAAGCTCAACATCAATGCATTGGAAAATATACTCCACCTAACCTATTAGAAAGGAGATATGACAAAGGTACTCAGCAAGGGGCTTGGGGCGTACAAATCTGTAATGGGAGGAATGAAGAATTGGGAACAAAAGTATTCTATAACATTTCTGCAATAGTTTATAATAAAGATTTATTACTTTAAATTTCATAAATATATTTGCATACCTTGAGGAATAAGATCTTGATCAGTAACGCAAAAGGATCCACTTGTAATAATAATTTAAAGTTGAAAACTTAACCAGAATTTATGTCAGTTTATAATAAGAGTTTAGGTTAAACATACATTTAACATTTAATTCAATTGCTAACATATGAGTGCATTTAGATCGTATCTACCAGAACAAACTAAAAAATACGATAATATCATTTGAAAAATTAAAAATTTGATGATGACATTGTTTGAAGAATGTAACTTTCACTCTTGATGACTGGAAATAACATTTTTACCAGCACAACTTTAGGGCAAGTAACAGCCAGTAATAGAAATCTAACAATTTTTTTTATGTGTTAAGGAAAAATACTTTTCTAATATAATTTATATGATGTTCTACTGTAAAATTATATTACATAGGGCTGACTTTTTTTTAAATGACACTAAATCTAATGTCAATAGAAACTCAAATACACTAGAATGTGAAGCCTATAACACTATTTCAGCACCATCACTGTGTACAGTTACTTCCCTTAGAACCCGCTCCCTAGGGCTGAATGAGAACTATAAACAATCCATTTGATTCTTGACATTGCTGCGCAGAGTGGTGAGAAATGAAACAGCTGATACATGTTTTTTAGTTTTTGTCTCTGTTTTTGTCTTTGTTTTTGTTTTTGGTGGCTGTTTTTAGTGCATGAATTTCTAAGCATTGAATTTTGTTATTTGAGAATCACCCTAACATTGAACTTTCAGAAAGAGAGAACAGTCCTATAGTTACCAGGTGGGAAAGGGGGAGGGAGAGGGAAGGGATAAGGAGTAATTGGGTAAGGGACACAAAAAGTAATTGTGATTTGTAATGATGAACATGCTAATAATATTGATTTGATCATCACATACTGCACACAAATACTGAGAGTCAACTCTATACCCCATAAATATGTATAAATAACAATTAAAAGAGAAGAATCACCCTGTCATATTAAAATGTAATGGCTAAAAGAAAAAGCAAAGAAGATCATATATAGTACTTCTCTACTTAAAAATCTTCAATGACTCTCAAGTTTCCTACAGAATACAACACTCTTTAGCCATTTACCTTTCTATTTTATCCTCTACTATTCCTCTATCCTCCAGCCAAATTAAGCCATTCCCTGTTTTCAAAATTTGCCCTAGGCTATCCCAGCTTCTTTTCTAATATTCTCTCTGAAAGGAACTTCCTCTCCTGTATTCTATAACCCTCTAACCTTCCAATTTTTGCTCCTATCAAGAACTTTTAACTGCAAGGCCCAAATACGACTTCCTTCACAAAATATTTTCTGATAACCGTAAGACATTGAGTTCCCATTGCTTTTTTTTGTCTCTCTGGTCCTACTTATCAAAGCCTAGCTTTTGTGTTATCTGACTTATCAACAGTCATTTACTGAGTACCCGCCATGTGTTAGGAGTATGTTCCTCCACTTCATAATCTATTTTGCATTTTATATTTTAGCAAAATGGAAGCTCCCTGATTTCAAAGGCTGACTTATTCATCTCTGTCTTCCCTAAGGGGAACTAGCATATTCTCCTTTGCACAGTAAGTGCTCAATAAATATGCAAATACAAAAAGAATAATATGGGAAAAATTCTCAGTAATTTTTATTCATTTTGTACATGAGTTCTCACAAAATGATACGAAATTTGACTTCAGACTTCAGCAAAAACACCTGGACCTCAAACACTCAATAAACTGCACCAAGGTCATTAGAGGTAATTGGATCTATTTGAGCCAGGAAAAGACTGTTCTATTTGCCTTGAGGTACTGTATTTAAAATCAGAGATAGAACCTTGTTTGTATCAATGGTTTAAGTGTGGGTTGGTGTAACAGTGTGATCCCTCAAGACTATACTGGTTCTATATTAAGATTTTCATCATTCAAACAGTAAACTACAAAGTGACAAGATGATATAAACATGCTAACCTGTAACACTTTATTTATATAATTACAGATATCTACATAAATTCACTGCTTTTACTTATATAAAATAATAAAGCTGCTAAAATTTCATATTTTTAATGTTTTTATCCCCTTTGATCTTTTCCCTATCTTTCCTAAGTACAGCTTTTATATGCCCCTAATTGCTCAAAAACATAGAGTAGCCCATTATTTCTTTATGGACACAGAATTATAAAGCTAGAAGAGACTAGAAATTATTGAATCTTATCTGCTAATTTTACTCAATAGCAACTGAGACCTATAAAAATTCTTACTGAAGTCTTATAATCTATCAGAAATTAAACTGTGACCAGAACCCAGGTCTCCTAATTCCTGAAGTAATGCTCTTTTTACTTTACCTTCCAATACATTTTAAAACTCTTTTATTTTTCAAAATTCCTGCAATGAGAATTCTTTATAATTACTTGAACTTGTTTCCTAACTATACCTCTGACACAAATCTTCACTAGGGGTGATCATCTTCTATCATACATACCTTTGTCATGAAAAGTCTTTCCTTAAATTCTCTTCTGTTCAAACTCAAAGACTGTTTTTTTTCATGAAACAGACTTTGCTGTGCCAACTCAAAGCATACTGAGTTTTCAAAAGAACTACTCTGAGTCCACATGTACAAAACTCTGCTAGCTAAGGTGCAAGACTGCTCTCAAGCAGTTTATAATATAGTTGGAGAGATTAAACATGTTCATGTAAACAGGGCAAAAGATTATGTGTATTGTAAGATACTCATAATCACAATGAGTCATAGTATCACAAAGAAGAGAGGAATCAATTTCAGTCAAGGACATCGAAGAAGGCTTAATGTATAAGTGGCATCTGGGGTACGTATTTAAAGATGGTAAAAATTCTAGAAAGAAGGAAAGACAATCTAAGCAAAAGCATTGCCCAAAGACAAGAAATTTCCTTCTGGAATTGCAGAAGGAAAGCAGCAAGTATCAAATTTGGCACGGCCTCAGGGTTTCTTAAGCAGGACAAATAGTGAAAAATAGGACTAGAAAAGTCAGGGTGAGGCTTGGTCATAGAAAATATTAATTTTCAAGAACATATGTTGGGCTTCATTTTATAAGATATGTGAATTTATTGAGAGTATTTGAGTAAGGCAATTTCCTGATCAGAGTTCTTCTTAAGAAGATTAAACCATGTGAAGTCTAAAGAATGAACTGCGGAAGTGCATAACTCATGCCAAATAGACTAGTTGGAAGTGAAATGCTATAGTCCACATAAGAGTTAATAAGGTCCTGAACAAAGCAGAAAGTGGGGAAAAAAATCATGCAGTCAAATGTGCAACACCAGAATAGTCATTAGGAATTGGTACCTGAATAGATATGGGAAAAGACAGTGGAGAAATAGTTAAGGAAGGACATGGAAGTATTGCAGGGAAAATTATTACAATGTTTTTAAAATATATGGAGTTCTAAATTAAATTCACAATATGCATACTATAATATGTACCACACATCAACATGTATATTTAGATACAGTAGCAATTTGGTGATTAATTACACACTAACATATTGTTCATTGATTGTTTCAACCATTTTCATCTTGTCTCTTCAATGATACTAGATAATTCTTGAGGGAGGAAAAAAAGGAGCAGGGGAGAATGAGCTGACATATAGAAAATGTATTAAATTTCATACTCAGGCATGATACAATTGCAACACTTCCCATTTTATAGTAAGGAAATTGAGGCTTAAAATCATCTGATAGCTTATCTGCATTGCCAGAGATCATATAATGTGTTCTTGGTCTTACTGACTCCAGAACTTAAGGACTTTTTTACCCTCTATCAGTGGGTTTTAAAATAGCTCTTTTTGCTTTTTCTTCAGATCAACCAGTAGATTTTTTTTTTTTCACTAGTAGACTTTTTTTTTTAAAATAACGTTGCTTGAATTTAACGTATATGTTTGGGAGTGTCTGTTGTGGTAAAACTATAAATATATATATATACACATATATATATTTTTTTAATGTAAAGGTAATGATCAAATTCAAGAATTAACTTGTAATTAAGATTTCAAAAAATAATTTCTTTGTCAAAATATGTATCTTTACATCATAGACTACTAGTGGAATGAATAAATGAAAATATGTTCCATCTAGAAGAAAGGAGGAAGTGAAAAGTGAATGCTTTTTGACATTAGGGAACATTAGTGATAATTTTTTTGACCTTAGGGAACTTTAGGGATCATTGCACTTGTACACACAAATTGTTCCTGAGCAAGTTATAAAATATAATGTACTAATATTTTGATTTTAAAGTTGAAGTGTGAATTCAAGTCTTGTCCTTTTACATAACCACACCCCACTTGTGAAGAATACTCTTTCACAAATAGGTAGAAAAACCTGAGTACTAATGGTCAAATGGTCCTGCTAAAATCTGGGCAAAACAAAAAAAGGAACACAGCAAAATCCACAAAGAAATTATACTATCTTCTTATTAAAGTTATTTGCTTGATTCTACCTAGACTCTTTATTAAGGAAAGAGTGGGTTTTAAATTTTTAATATTTATTAAACTTTATTATTATCTATGGAAAAATAGTATGTTATGGACTGGGTGTGATTTCTACATGGTGCCCATTTACTGTAGATGAGGTCCAAATTGTGGTAGCTTGACATGTACAAACAGCTTAGCCCGTGGTAAAAATGATACCAGTGCAAAATGAAGGAAAACATTCTTGTCAGTAGCCAGGTGCCTTTTAATAGCTAACCTCCCTCCCAAAAACCCACAGCAATGTAGGATGAGGTAGGAGGAAATGGAGGCTAAAAAGAGAGAGAGAGAGAGAGAGAGATCTGTGGAGAAAAAGGAAGAAGTTTTTGGCCAACATTTAATCCAAGAGCAGATCTTAAATCCCCTAAGATTCTATCAGATTCCTTTCTGGGGAAACCTATGTCTAAAATAAGAGTTAGTCACCTGGCTGTTGAAGTTTCTCACAACATGTCAACATGGGCAGATTAGTGATGGGGAACATCACTGCATCCTGTATCTTCAAAGATCTATCTTGCTTTGCAGCAGAGTTTATGGCCAGTAGGACCAAGTCCAAAGACCTTAAAGAATTGGATCCAGTGTTGATAGTTGGCTCTGGGAGGTTATATAGTGGGCAGGACAGAAAGTTATCATTTTAGCTAGTTAGTGGTGTGCATCAAGGAAGACTGATATGTTTATGTGCGAGATGAATGCTGTTCAACAGCATATCCCTATTTTTTCAAAGGAAGAATCTGAGACTGACAGAGGCTAAGAATTCTTCCCAATATTATATAGATTGAGTCAGGTCAAAATTTGCCTTCAGAATCTGGAGTTTACAATCTCTTCACTATATCAAAAGTTGTAACATTCCCTAAGCACCAGAGTTTTAAAAAAACACAACACTGCTTTCAAATAAGGATTTATCTTTTAATTTCTAATTTGGTTTACTATTTGAGTGACTATACAGGTCTTGAAATAAGCCTCTAAATCTTATACTATTGCTATAGGTCAAATGTGTCCTCCAAAAGTTCATGTATTGAAACTTAATATCCATTGTAACATTTTAAGAGGGTGGGAAATCCTATTATAGTAATTGAAAGGTGGGGCCTTTAAGAGGTGATTAGATTGTGAGGTCTGTATCCTTGTGAATGGATTAATCCATTGATAGTTTAATGAGTGGTCACGGTTGTGGTTATGATGGCTTTATAAGGAGCGCAAATGAGAAGCTTAGCTTGCTTAGCTTCTCTTGCTTAGCCCATTCTCACCTTGTGACACCTTGTTCACTAAAGGACTCCACAGAGTTCCCACTAAGAACAACACCCTCACCAGATGCTCCCTTTAGACTGTGGACTTCTCAGCCTCTGAAGCGTAAGAAATAAATTTCACTTTCTTCTAAATTACCCAGTTTCAGGTATTCTTTTATAAGCAGCAGAAATGGACTAATACAGATATCAATTGAACTTAACCTTTTCTTTATTTCTTCTGGATATCTCTGCCTAAAAGTAGACCAAATGTCTTCTAACAGTAATACAAATACTTTTCCCTGATTGATCCTTTCTCTTAAAATCTCAACACTGGTTTAATTTTTATAAATTCTAATTCTTCTTGAAAAGCCTCCAAATAAAAATGAAGAAAAATCAATAAATTTAGCAAAACTATTTACATTTTGAAATTACCAATAATACAAAAACACAAAACAACACAGACACAAAGACAAATATAGAAAAGTCTTCAAATATCAGAAAACTGCAAAATAAAGAAATTAAAATAACAATTATTTTAAATGTTTTTAAAAGAACATCATACCAGGTTGAATATTGATTAAAAAATGAAAGAAAGTTCTAAGGGCAACTTTCTTCTAACCATTTCTAAATACCCATACCACAATTAGGGAACAATATGGTCAGTTGTGATTAGAGAACGCTATTCAGAAAAAGTCTGTCAGTGCCTTTAGACTATTAACCTCAAGGCACACACAAACACACCTAGAAATACATACACAAATGTCAAATATGAATTACTTTCTTAATATAAAAACAACCACTCAAAAGCTTCTGTGAGAGTAATCCTATATATTTGTATGACTCAGAGAACCCTGTACCAAGTGTTAGCAGATTTAGATTCTAAGCTGAACTTTACCACTTATTAACAGGATTACTAGAGAAGTTAGTAATATCCCTGTGCCTCAGTTTTCTTATCTGTAAAATAAAGGAGTTGGGCTGGGTGATTTCTAGTCATTTCCAGCTGTATAATTACATATAATTCTCAGACAAGTGGGATAAGAAAATCAACATGGCTGTATTGAACTGCCTTTGTCCTTGGTTCTGAACAGCTTCAGACTTAGGGGCTGATTCATTATGGCCAGGAAGGAACATTTCCATTTCAACTTCTAAGATAATCATGGCCATGTTTAACCCTTTCAGATTAAATGTTAATTTTCTTATTTTTCTTAGGCCTCTATATTTGTTATTCTAGGACCTTTCTGTAATTAAATGTCACTCTTTTGATTAATCCTGTATTTGCTTCGAGAAAGTGCCTATTTTTAGCCTCTACATTATTTCTGATGTGTGCACTTCCTGCCCTATCTATACTTGCTTTTGTGGTTTTATGCCCTTTTCCTTGCACCTAAGTAGTACTTTTCTTTAGCTTATAATTCTCTTTGAGTCCAATCTTGCCCTTTAAGATTCACCAATTCTGTCCCAGTAATATACGGAATGACGCATTTGTAGCTCTCACTATTTCCAACTTAAGCCAAAAAACATTTCATGTCAAATATAGCAAAGTCTCGTTATTGCATATTCTTTTTCTGAAACATCTATCATTTTTCTTAAAATAATGGAGGTTAGAATTCCCATTGTAAAATATCTTCCAAAGTTTTAATTATCAGATGCGCAAGAATAGACATGCTCCATTTATGTAACTTATACATTGTCATATGCCATAACTCAAAATTAGAAAAGAATAGTCAATAAACTGCTGCACACATACAAGACATGTAAATAAAATGTGAATTAGGATTCAAATGGCTGAGCAAGGTGGTAATTTATTAATTTGTATTTACCACTCAGATATATTGGTGTACTATTTGTTTTAATTAGTAAAAGGAATATACAAAATAAAAAGAATACTTTCTATCATTTTTCTCTTTCTTGGTATCTCATCTAGAGGTTTTCTCCATCCCTGAAGGAAAAAGGGGGGCTGGAAGAGTAAATCCTTAGAGTATAAAAACTTAAATGGGCAATAATTATTCTAACCAAAATTCTCTGAATTTCTTCACTGATTCATTCTAAATGGTCTAAATAACTATACCCTTCATTTGTTCCATAATGTTTAAAGCAGGGTCCCAAGCTGCTGACAATAGACAAGGACTCAGGTGGAGAATAGAGGATAAGAAATTGGCTCTTTCAGGAAACATTTAATTAAACAAAACCATACAATAAGCTCATACACACCAATTATTGCCAGGACAGAAGAATATGATTGTGCCATTATATTTTTGAGTCTATACACACTTCTGAAGAAGTAGTTTTAGTTCTTTTCTGAGTTCTTTTATGCTTTGAGGCTTTTCTTAGTGGGTCTGGAGGTACAAAAAAATAAAGAATGTTAACATGAAGACTTTTTCAGTCTCCCAACTGAAATCTTTAATGAAGGTCTTAAATATTAGATCCCTCCAGTGTTAATTCTATAAAAGTTGTCCCCAGTTTTACCTTCTTTTATAGAATCTAGTGAATATCTAAATATTTCTACTTGCTATATGAGAAAGTGAAGGAAGATTATAAACTCCCTTGAACAGCTTTTGAAAGTGATATAAACAACTGAAATGACCCTTCATCCCCAGCATTCTTTAAACAAATTATTGGTTACATTGTATAATTTCTTTACTGTAATTAGCTAATAGTTTGCAATATATTAAATTCATAATATAGGGTGTAATTTTTATTATGTTTATATGGTTTACTGCACATTGAATCCTTTATATTAATTACTGTGTTCAGGAAGTATATTTATAACCATTTTTTGCCCTCCATAACAAAATTATAATTTTTAAAATTTTTCTGGAGTTCCATAGGTGTTATGTGTTAATATTTTATCATTAAAAATTTTTATTGAGAGTCTGGTATGTTCCAGTGCTAGTGATAGAACCATAAACAAATCCTGATTTTAATACTTATTGTTGGAAAATAATATCCATACTTTGTTTGAAATAGTTATGTTTTCTTTAATACGGTGTGTAGGAATGTGTCACTATGAAACAGTGACTTTTCATAACTTAATTATGTAAAGCAATTTTTTAAATAGACAATTCATTACTAATGCTAAACATTGTCATGACCAGTTACCTTCATATCATCTTGTCAGTTAGTTGCCTTGAAAATCCAAGTTTTCTAGTTACTAATAATGCTTTAATTTTATTGCACTAATTTTATGCATAATGGCAGTGGGAGATTCTACACAAGTTGTTGAATCTTGCCGTTCCACAAGATAGTTCATCATTCTACTCCACTGTGGCTGAATAATATCTTTTCTGTACACTATATCCTTGTTCTTTTAGCTTGTCTCTTTCTATTTCATTCTATTTCCCTCCTTATGTTTGCTACTGTTCTTTGCCACCCTCCACCCCATAACAAACTTCCCTGGCAAACCTGATTCAAGAGTTCCTCTGTGCCAACCTGAAAAAAGAACAGTTTGTGAAATATGCTTCAATAGCATGCCCTTGCTTCTTATATAAAGAAACACTGTAGGTAGAATAATGCTGCAATTTTCCTTAACATGTTGCCATATTGTGACATCATTGCCAAGGGTCTATATTATATTGTTTAATGTTCTTCACATTAAGCATCTAATATTAAATTCTCTATGAGAATATCTACTGGACAAAAATGTTTATTATTCTTGATGCACTGGTGATTTTCCTGTTATTAAGTACTGAGAGTTATATGATAACTACATTTTTCCTTGACTGGCCAGGAGCCAGTCCAAGCTTAATGGGACCTCAAGTCTATAAAATTTTGGAAGCCCTGTTTAAGAAAAAAATAATTCAAAATTATGAATACAAAACTAGGTGCAGGACTGTGCAAGATTCTCGTCAAAGTTCAGGGCCTTGAAGTTTAAGCTTTATTACTTACATGGTAAAATCACTTCTGCTTGGAACTAACTTTTACGACCAACTTCTAGTTTCCTCCATCATCATTTCTTAATGCACTAGATACCCTCTTGTTTTTATACATTTGGAATCTAATTCGTTGGTTAACTGAAATTTCTGGAATAAATGAAAATTATAAAATATTACATACATATAAATAAGCATATTCTTTAAAATTAAAACATAAACATTTATGTGCCAACATTTTGATTAATATTCAAGACTTTTTCTTTAGGTAGGGAATCAAGTGGAAGTTAGTTAACAGAGGTTTTTCTGCTTAATTTCCTCATTCTTACCTTTTACAAGTTGATATTTACCTCTTAATTCTGAACTAATGGTTTGCATTCCTTGTACCTATGCTTTTATTATAAACTGCCTCAAAATTGTTTAAAAATAGGTAGGTTAAATTTATAACTCATGATTACTTGTGCATAGATTCTTTATTTTGCAGATTATTCATGGTAATGTTGTAATGCATGGCTGATTACCTTGGAACTTTCTGAGATGCTTCATTTTGTCATATTTGGTATATTATGTAAATAAAATAAAATTTAACTGCGTACTACTCAAAACATATGATAAGTGTTTATTTTTATATAATTTTGAACTGTCTATGTTATTTCAACTTTCTAAAAACCTAGATAGTTGATAACTAAATATATACTAGGCATCATTTCTTATACATATGGATTCTTTTAGTATGCTCAAAAATAATATAGGTAGGTTGATGTGAGGTTTGTTTTTTTTCTTAATCAGCAGGTAAAAATAGAAATGAGTCAATATTTCAACTAGCTTTTCTGTGAAGTTAATATGTTTTTAAATTTGCATAGGAACAAATTGTAGAAATATAAGCTATTGCCAATCTGTGGTCACACAACAATGAACAGCAGATCATTGGTATTTTTATCTGACCTTTGGAGTGAAGTTTTAAAAACCTGCATTAATGCACAGATGTGTACTATCCTTTGAAATATGCATACAGTCTTCTTAGCTCAGTTTTAGAATCCAGTGCTGTTATTTTAAACAAAAATAATTGTTCTTTCATCTTGGAACATAACAGATGAATTTTAATCAAAGTCAGACATATATTCTGAAGGAAATCACTCTCTACCCTTCCGTGAAAGAACTTACTTCAAATTTTAGTTTTTCAAAAATTAATTTTGTACAACTTTATGTTAAGTCATCCGAGTTGGAGTGATTTTATTTCTTAACAACCAAACTATAGTTTGTTTCATGGTATGTGCCTTGTTATGAATTATAGTAATTTGTGTAACCTATTAATATAGGAAATTTGATTTTATATCACTCTGCAAAAATATTGCATTATTGCATGGATTAAAGCAAACGATTAAATACTTCAAAAGTATTTTCTGAGGATAAGTATTAATCTAGGTTATTATAAAAAATACTGCCTAAATCAATAGGCCTTATAAATTATGCCTTGGATGAGTGTCCCCCCAAAACTTGACTCCTACTGTGATGGTGTTAAGAGGGTGGGAAATCCTGTAATGGTAACTGTAAGATGAAGCCTTGAAGAGGTGATTAGATTGTAAGAGCATGCCATAGCAAGTGGATTAATAATGGCAGTCAGGGGTATGTTTCTGAGGGCTTTAAAAGGGGAGCACAAAGAGTCTGTCTCTTTCCCTGCTCCTCTGTTTCTCTACCATGTGAGACCCGTGGGTCACTGTTGCCACCACCAAGACCCTCACCAGCTATGTTCCCTGGACTTTGGACTTCCCAGCCTCTGAATTATAAGCTATAAATTTTGATTTCTTTAAAAATCACCCAGTTTCAGTTATTTATGTTATAAGCAACAGAAATGGACTAATACAAACTATAAAATTAACGATAATGAGTTATCTTAAGATTAACTATCTTAAGTTCTTCTCTGAACATAACATAATCATGCATTTTTATAAGACATAGTTTCTGAAACTTTGGTCATTGTTTACTTTTTGAATGTGTGATAGCACAAAGCTGAAGAAGCACTTGAGATGAATAAAGAAAATGATGGGGGTCGGAGGGTGATTCCATGTTATGAATTGAATGTTTGTGTCTCTCGCCAATTCATAGGTTGAGGTCCTAATCCCCAATGTGATGGTATTAGGAGGGGCTTTGGGAGGCAATTAGGTCATGAGGGTAGAACCCTCATGATGGGACTAGTGCTCTTATAAGAAGAGACCCAAAAGAGATGATGTTTCTCTCTGTGTCTTGTGAAGATATAGCAGGGTGTCAGTTTGCAAACAATGAAAAGGACCCTCACCAGGAACTGAATCAGCCCAAATCTTCATCCTGAACTTCTCAACCTCCAGAAGTATAAGAAATAAATGTTTGTTGTTTAAGCCACCCATTCTATGGCATTTGTTGTAGCAGCCTAAACTGAGGAAGATACCACAACTGAAGGGCTAAAAATATTTATGCTCTTAGGCCTTGAAAACCCAAAGTAAAAAGGAAATAAACTTGAAATTCATTAAAATATAGGCAGTCTTAATAGGCTCAACTGGGACTTCTCCATTAGTTGCAGTTAGAAGATGATTAAAAAATGAAACTAAGAAACATTTTTAAAGCACCTAAGTAAACCAAGAAAACAGAAAACCAGGAAAGAAAATTCCAGTGGGTAGCCAGAGATCAGAAATATTTGGTGAACATCACTAAGGATTTCTACACTGTACTGATAGCATTAGTTTTACTATTTTAAAGGCAACTATTATTAATTGAATAATTCATTTAGTGTTGACCTCTTTGAAACACAATCATCACTGAAACAGGCTACTTTTCTTGGCCTCCAGAGTGAAAAAGCCTTCTTAAGGGCCACCTCCTGCTGGAATGCCTTGCTAATGTTTCTGTGCAGTTTGAAAGCCTTCTGCTAATTATAAACTCAGATTAAAACTGTTTTTTTGAGAGGTTGAGTGACGTTAGTTACAAAAATACTGCAGCAAGAGTGGTCAGCTATAGGCAGGCAGTCTGCCCCACTAGGAAACAAAGTTCTGAAGAAGGGAATAACAAGTAGATACTGTCATCACTGTCTTAGACTGAGAATGATCTCAGCCTTAAAAGATGTTGTATCAAGGCGTTGAAAACTCAGCCATTTTAATGACAGGTGTCTTGCCAAAATGCCTTTGTCTGGCTGCTACTAAATACTTTGTCTGGCTGCTGTACAACTAATAAATTAAGAAACAGACTTAAGTCTCAAATACTGGAACAATTTCCCCAGCCCATTAAGGATATGAAAGAAAAGGATTTTAGGAATGTTTTACAAAAGATGGTACTGTCTAAAACCTCTGAACATTATCTACATGGAGGAAACAACTAACAGTACAGGATGCCTTATATTTAACTTCTCATTTTCTCTAGGGTGATGAACACTTTGAAAATAAAATAGTGTTTTGAGAATCAAATACTAAAGATTTTAGTGGATGTCGCTTTTAATATGTCCTTATCTGACATGCCAATTTTACATAACAGGTCATAGATCCCAGAAATATTAAATTAAATAATATTTTGTATTCATATATTCATAACTTTGCTATTTTAAAGTATTTGGTAGTCAGAATGAAAGGAAATTTTTAAAATTGTTTCTACTTTTACAGTTCTTTGTAATAGCAAAATAAGATAACAATATAAAGAAAAGATCACTAGTTTTTGGAATGCAACAACCTAATAATTATTTTTATCATTAAACAAAATTACTAATAGCTAATGTTTCTTGGCTATTTACCATGTACCAGGCACTACTGTTATAAAAACATTATATATATTTACTAATTTTATTTTCTCAACAATCCATTGGTGTATGTATTATTATTATTATCAGGATACATTTCACAAATGAAGACATTAATATATAGTCTGATTCCAAAACCTCTGTACTGGCATTCTTTTGAGGATATGGGCTTTGAAGACGAAGAAACTAAGATTCAAATCTTGCTCTGCCATTTAGTAAAAGTGACAGCCACTTTTGACAGGTTACTGATCCTCTGTAAGCATCAATTTCTTCATTTGCAAAACTCACAAGCTTTTGCAGAGAAAAAGAATAACCAGGAATTAAAATTACTTGGCACTGTCTTTCCCCAAGTAGGTGTCCAGAAAACATCAGCTAATATTATTATTGTTATTGTTATTGTTAGATACAAAGGAAAGCATCTAGTACAATCTCAGTAGATGCTTACTAAATATTAGTTTCATTTCTTATATATTTTCAAATGTCTTAATAGGCTGAATAGATAAAAGGCTACCTCATATGTGAAATGGAATCCCACAGGACTTTGAGAATGTGTCTGTGCATGACCTTGAAATGAAAACCCAGGGTTTTTCAATCCCGTTTCTAAATTTAACTGTGTCATAGTCTCATATTAGTCTTCTCATTGGCAGAGAGTTTGGTGTTCATTTAACATACACTGGAACATTTTTCAGTATATCAGCTTTCATATCCTGGCAGTGAAACAGTTTCAATGACTATTCACATTTCCTACATAGTAGAAATTAATAAAAGGTCTGTGGATTGGAGGGGGGCATGGTATCACGGTATGAAAGATTTGGGAAAGCTCTGATATATTTCCTTTCTCCTTGAAAAAGCAAAAATCACAAAGCTCTTTTAAATTACTGAGAAAATTACAACTGAATGTTAGCACTCTTTAAATCCAAGCATCATCAATGACTATTAAAATGAATACAATGCTAAAGTGCATTTGAGACTCAGTGCTCTAAGAAAAAGTTTTCTGGGAACCAAAGGTAGCTCTTGTACTGTCTGATTAAAGATACCTGTCTGCAAAATTAAATGATGCATCAACATTGCAAGCTCACATCAATTTAATTGATTTGTGTGTATAATTATCCTATCTGTTATGTTTATGTTTTCAATTGTGAAAAGCAGAATTTGCCAATTAAGGGCTGTGTTACAGATACAGCAGTTAGAGGATGCAGAGTCCAATCATTAGTCAATATCATACAGTGCTGGCCAAGAACACTACTCTTCAAAGTTGGAAAAGTAACAGTTTATGGAATGGGTCTGCTGACACATTAGCTCAACAAATCCAGGAGGATAATTTAGAGGTTGTGTTACACTCAAAAGACTAGGATGGTTTCTAGAGCTGTCAAACAAAAGTTCCAAAAATTAACTAAAGATAAACTTGGCTCTATTATCTCAGCCTAGCAAGTTGAAAAGTGATGTCACAAGAATTCCACTCTGAATTAGCTAAGATTTTGGGCTAACAATTGGCATTAAAATTAATTTTTCAAAAAAGCTGAAGGTATATTTGATCTTGCTTACTTCTAAATAAAAATTAGTCACATATGAAATTGTTTTTTGCTTCACATTCGTACTGAGTTTTTGTTAGAATAAGAAAAAAAACCCCTGAAATTTAGTGATGACACTTAATCCCTTTACTGATGTTAACAAATTTGAAATTTAAAATTGCTATCTGTAAAGAGGATTTTTTTGTGTGTGTGTCTTTTTCGTGACCGGTACTCAGCCAGTGAGTGCACCGGCCATTCCTACATAGGATCCAAACCTGTGGCGGGAGCGTCGCTGCGCTCCCAGCGCCGCACTCTCCCGAGTGCACCACGGGCTCGGCCCTGTAAAGAGGATTTTAAAACTTCTTGTTTGGTATTACATCATTGATGGACATTAGGAAAGGAGTACATTATATAACAAGCTATTATGGATGGCAAGCATTTTGATTAAATAAAGAAAGGATAAAGTGACAAGTGCTGATGACCAAGAATGTTTTTATTTCCTAGTATGGCTAAAATTTGTTTCGCTGGGTAAGGTAAATCAATTGAGGCAACAAATAAAATTATAGACTTCATTTTCAGCAAATGCTACTTAGGAGTAAATAAGCCAATGAGAAGTAACTCCTGCTTCTTTCCCATTTCTTATATAAAAATTCTGGGAGATGGATCTGTGAAGAGAAGCCTCTTTTAATAAGAAGTAATGGGTTACAACTATATACAAATTGAATCTTGCAGTCCTGGTCATGAAGTGGTATCCATACAAGGTGATCCTCCTCTTTTGAAAAATAGTTAGAAAAAGGCAAATGACTGCTAGCAAGCATCAGATCCACGGTCCAAGAGGAGTTATGGCCCCTCAGACAATTGCCACCTACATCCACCATCAGGCAGAGGACTTCACCTTGGGTGTGTAATGTGTTGGAAGCACACACAGGTACAGTAGGGATAATGAACAGTGGGTACCACCGCTGTCTTCATGATGTCCTGCATCCACAAGAGACTGTTTAATTGGATCTGGTTGGAAAAAAAGAACAAGCTTTTCCCCCTGCTCTCAACTCCTCTGGTTTACTCTAGAGCTTTCTCTAACATGCAAGAGCAAATATTTTCAGAATCTTGATATTTTTTCGGAAAAATATATACAAATAATGAAGAGTCTACTGGGGTAAGCCATTTGTCAGTTGCAGAATTCCTCATTAAAAGTGACTTTTGATTAATAGTGACTAGTAAAATAACGTTGCTATTTACTACGGCATTATATGGAACATTTGTCGGAAGACATTGTAGAGGTTTCTTTGTGACTCGTTCTTGTTTTTTGTCCATTAAAAGATGAGGATTTTTAACAGTTTTCTTAACAAAAGGCTCTTCTTTCTTCCTCTGCAATTCTTGAGCACAACTGAACATATTCTGATTATTTTTGGTGCTACCAGTTTGATAGTCTTCTTTCTTTAGGAACAATTCACTGACATACACTGCTTGATGAGAAAAAACCCATAAGAATTTTCTGAGAAGACATTCATATGCAGCATGTGTTAGGTTTTTCATTTTCATTTGGCATTTTTCGACTCAGCTAATTATGTTATCACTCAATGTAAACTTTAAAAAAGAAAGTCCTCAGTTTAAAAAAAAACCCCTTGAAGATCTTCTGCCTAACTTCATAGATATTCTTGTCATCTTTAAATAGAATTATATTTGAGGTTTTACATATCTGCGTATTATATGCTTTTCTTTCTTCTCTTTCTCCTCTCTGTCTCTCTGTCTCTCTCTCTCTCTCTCTGTCTCTCTCTCTCTCTCTCTCCCCCCCGCCCCCCCATCTCCACAGCTCACTTTCCATTTATCTATCTCGATCTCTCTAACAACTTGTTTCTCTAGAATACAGAGTGTTTACTAATCAATGCAATGGTAACCATTGTTGCAGAGTTTAGTGTCCTATTCTTGGTTGTTGCTATCCCTGGAGGTTTTGGCATATGATAATTTTCCATCAAATATGTCTATTATGTAAGTTTCTCATGTCTTACTCAGACTATAGCTTATGTGGAAATTCTACCAAACATAAAGATGAAATGGTCAGCTGTAATACAAATTGAAAATGTGGCAATGAAAACATGATATCAGCATATATTTATGAGCAAATACTACATTTCATCAATCAAACATGCCATTAATTATAAAGCACACCATTAAATGTGCCACTAAGAAAGAAAACATATTTCTAATTAAATTTGACATCAATTTTAAGAAGCATTCATTCCCATTTCACAGATGAAGAATGTAGAGAAGGCAGGGCACCATAGAATTAGTGAAATGTACTTAGCTTATGTATGTTGATGTGACTTTCCCCCCTTGTACTACTTCTAGTATAACTATCAAGCACATTGTATTTCTTAAATGCCTTCTTTCAGTCTTTTTTTTTTTTTCAAATCAAATTTATGTGCAGGTAATTTTGCTAATTTTGCCTTGATTTTAGAGTGCAGTTTAAGGCCTGTGTTTGGGCTCCCTCCAATCTATGTCATGGAACTTGGCATCATTTTCTCCTATGGAGTTAATTTCATTTATTCTGACTTCAGTTGGTCAGTGACATAGAATCACAGATATCAGAGAGTGCTGGCACATGGGTCCAATAACCCAAAACCACTTTGTAATCCCAGATTACTCCAAAAGTATATGTCAATTTTAAAGGCATTGTGTGGAGGATACCAACATTAATAAAGCACATGTATTTTATAGGGCCTAACTTTTTAGAATTGCACATAGGAATATTAAGCTTGAGAAAGACAGAAACCTTTTCCCAAGCTTAAGTCTCTGTTGTAGATAAAGAATTGTAACACAGCAAAAATGCTGGCTCTAAGGGCAGATGTCCTTGGTGCAGATAAACCTAATGATTGTTGCTATGATGAATACTTTACAGTTCTTTTTGTAACCACTTATGTTCCTTTTCTGTAACTTTCTTGCCTGGACAATAAATACTGAGAGAAAACCCTGATTTGAGGTTAGTTTCCAAGAATTCTCCTCCCTTGATGAATTTGTCTGGAATTAACCCTTTTGGGGCCTCTCACTGTTCAGAAGAAATGGGCTTTGAGTAATTCTTTGCACAAAATGAGGGAGGAAAATTCAGTCTTCTTCAGTATTGTCCTTCTTTTTGGTGACCAATTTTCTTACTTAGTGTTCCAAAACATAAAGGTTAGAGAATGACCTATTATTCTGGGTTAACTCACAGCCCCTACTAACAGCTGTGTGTTCTTTCTCTCAGCTCCTCAGAGATAGCAGTTTAGCAATTAGAAAATCTGAAAATATAATCTTTTCAACTGGACAAAGAAAGAGAAATGGGACTCTGTCCCCCTCCCCACACCCTCCCCAGAAAAAACAATATGCATTTAACACTGGTCTTTTGAAAAGCAATTAATATTTTTTATCCTTTAATGAGGGATTCCAAGTGAGTACGGGTGGAGGCAGGGCAGTTTTAGGACAAATAATGAGAAAGAAAAGTTATTACAGGTTACAAGGTAAGATATATGGGGGCAGGTGGACATTCTATCTATCCATGGTGTATAGTTAGAACTCTAATCCATTAATGCCAAGAACCAGTCTGGATTTAGGGAAAGCATTTACTTAATCTCAAGGAAAAGTATATTATAGTTACATAGCAGATGTTGAAAAAAAAGTCATACATTTATTTATTTATTCATTCATTTAATATTTTTTAGCATTTTTTATTAACCTGGCTTGGACTAAATGTTAGGGATATAGCAATAAAATAGATTTGACTTATGCTTTCATAAAGTTTATAATACAGCAGAGAATATAGACATTAAATAAATAATTATATGTGTAATAGTTATCATAAAAGAGGTGTGCAGGATGTTATGAGACCTAACCCAGTGTTTGCCAGGGGTCAAGGAAATAAAATCTTATTTGAAACCTAAAAGATGGGTGCATATTGGCTTGAGGAAAGTAGGGAATGGTTTAGTACTTTCAGGTTCAGGCAAGAGTCAGTACATTTGAAAACCTGTCGGGCAGACAGCCAAAAGTATCTTACTAAAGCTAAAAGAAAGTAAATATGAATAAAACATTGAGAAGAGAGTTTGTAAGAGAAGAGGTTGAAGATACAGATGGGAACCAACCATATGTGCAAAGCCATTTTTTTCTTAAGCCATTTTAAAAAGCCATTTAAAAAATGTGGACTTTATTCTAAGAGAAATAGAAAGCTATTAAAGGGTGTTAGGCAAGAATTAGCCCAGTTTCATTTTTATTTCTTCTTTTTTTTAACAGTCTAGCTGGAAAGTAGAGAATGGATTACAGAAAAGATCAGTTGGATGCAGGAAACCACCTAGAAGGCCATGGCAGTAGTTTAGGTGGGACCATGATGCTGGGAATCAGAGTAGGGTGGTTGGCAGTAGAGCTGGGGAAAAGTGGGTTAACCTGAGAGCCATTTGGAGGTATATAATCATTAAGATTTATGTGGGAAGTGAAGAAAAAAAAAAAAAAACAATCATGGGTGACTGAATGAATCCCTTTTTTCCCTCTTAGGTAATTGGGCAGGTAGATGGAATACCACTTCCGAAAATAATGAAAACTAGAGAGAGAAAAAAAAGAGAGAGAGAGAGTGAGAGAGAGAGAAAACTGGGAAAGAAATTCCAGAGAATCTCTGACATTTTAGGGATCAATTAGGAAAGGAAGAAGTGACAGAGGAGATGATCAGAAAGGTCCAGCCCAATCAATAGAAGGAAAATCCAAAAAAAACTTTCATTAAACAAACCAAAGGAAGAGTTTTCAGGGTGATGGTCAACATTGTCAAATGTGCTGAAAAATCAAGCTAAATAAAAACTGGAATTGTTTTACTGCATTTAGTGTCATGGAACTTACTGGAAACTATGGTAAGGCCAGTTTTGGAGGTGTAGCACAGGCAGAAACCACTGAGAATGACTGCAAGGGAAGATGTGAAACACGTGTACATACATATGGAAAGGAGCCAGATGGTGGACAGTGTGCATCAGTCAGGTTTTTTTGAAAGCAAGTAATAAAAACTCACTTCAAGCTGAAGTGATAAAAGAAGAAAATTTTGTCTTTTTTTTTTTTTTTTTTTTGTGACCGGCACTCAGCCAGTGAGTGCACCGGCCATTCCTATATAGGATTTGAACCCGCGGCGGGAGCGTTGCTGCGCTCCGAGCGCCGCACTCTCTCGAGTGCGCCACGGGCTCGGCCCAAGAAGAAAATTTTGTACAAGGATACAAGGGCATCTCAACAAACCCAAGGGCAGGGATCACAATTTGCCAGAATCCAAAATTCACTACTGATTAAGTTACCAAATTTGGTTGTTTGACTCTTTAGTTAGCCAAATGTTACTGTGATTACATAAAGTATTTGTGAGGGTGTTTATTTTTGTCTCTGCTCTAACTCCATTGCTGCAGTGGAAGACTGAGGTGCAGAGAAAGAAGATTGAGGGACATAAAACAGTACAATTACAAGAACGAATGTATTCTTTTTGTAGATATATTTTTATGAATGTATTTTTTATAAATATAGCATTGAAAAATATATTCTGTTCTGTGAATGATTTTTATTAATAATGATATATATTAATAAGAATATTATTCTTATTTGAATAATTATTCAAAATTAAGTTTTTACTAGTACAGCCTTCTTATACCCTTTATTCTGCAGGCCCTCATTTTAGTGGCCAGCAATTAGGAGAACCAGGGATATCCATGGATAAGTTTAGAAACATTAGGTATAGCTACTAGGGGAGACACCTGGGAATTTTGCAAAAGGGGGCTACAGAGAAATTTCTTGTCCTGATTCAGGAGTCAGGGGCAGAAAGGAAGGAAAGCTGATGGAGTATTAATCACAATTTAAAAAATCGTTTCTGACTTAGGATGAGGTATCTATTATTATAACAACACAGAGCCTTACTTTTCTCCGTAACTGGTGTGAACCAGAAAAAGGAGAAATATATCTATTTTTCTGCTGCTTTTTAGAGCCAAACTTCTCAAACAAATGCATGATTTTAGTAATAGCTTATATTTATTGAACAATTACTATGTGACAAGTTTTTACTTTGTCTTTCAAGAACTTATGATGTAGTTGTTATTAGATCATTCCCATTTTATTGCGACAGAAAGATTAAACGATATGCCCAAAGTTGCAGGACTTTTAAAGAGTGAAATCAATATTTAAACCTGGAAAATCTGACTCCAGAGCCCATGTTCTTTCAAACACTAAACAACTACCTCTGCATTGGTGTTACTTTGCCTAGTTTTGTCCGTGTAGCATCTGATTCCTATCCCACCCTCTGTAGTACCACACCCTTCCAAGTCACAAATAATCATCTATCATCAATTCTTAATGTCCTCTCCCTAATTTCTCTACAACTTTTAATGAAGTCTGTTTTGAAGCTCTTTCTTCCCTTGATATCTGTAAATGTTCTTGTTTTTCTTCTACCCTTTTCCACACCTGTTTGTCTCTTTTATTGGCCCTTCTTTCTGCATCTGCCCTCTAAGAGTGGGTTTGTCTCAAGTCTTCAAACCTGAGCCCAAATCTACATATAGCACTTTAGTCTTTTTTTTAGGATTAGGTCTTTAAGAGAAATTTACTCAGCAAAGATCCTGACACCCTAAAAGAGCTACCTACTGTAATCTGCGTACCAGGCACAGACTGGGGTCTGATGATGAATGCATGCATTTCCCTCAGCCATGATGCTCCTCTGACTGACCGCACAGTGACATGCTCCATGTGGAGCCTCCCACTGTTCACTGAATAGCACCCTTCCTTACACACACCCAAGACTGAAACACACTGTATGTGCTACAACCTATAGACCCTGTGCCTTGAACAGCTCTGTTGGGCTGGGTCTAAGCTATTTACACAGTTTACTTAGATCAATTTTCCCAGTTTTATCTGACCCTGGATCACTTTTTTCTGCCACTTCCAAGGTTACTTCCTGGTTCCAGCATGCTTCGCGTCCCAAATCACTTCAGTCATTATGACTTTAACCTGATATTGCAGCTTAGTTTCCCTATATAAACTTATTGCATATTAATTGGTCTATATGATGACTTAACACTTTCTGTACTGTCCAGAAGGCAGTAGAGAGAGAACTCAGAAATCAAACTACCTTATTATAGTTTTTAAAAATTAAATTAAATTAAATTTTATTACTATTATTTTTTTACATTCTAGGATGTTGTTGCAGAGCAGTTGGGAGGGAGAGAGAGAGGGGAAAGGGGAAGGAAATGTGATGGAAGAAGGAGGAAGGAGGAAGAGCAGGATTGAGGCCTGTGGCATCCACCTCATTCCCACAGGGGAGACTGAGGGGCTTCCAGTGGTGGCTTGGTCACTGCTAGGCTGGGTGCAGATGTCAGAAGGGTGTGGCAAAAGCCCTTGCCTCCCACCTCCCCAGCTCGGAAACCTGAAGCCCTTCTTGTGTCTTAATTGGTCTATATGATGACTTGACACTTTCTGTACTGTCCAGAAGGCAATAGAGAGAGGACTCAGAAATCAAACTACCTTACTATTGAGTTTTGAAAGTTCTTTGTGTATTCTGGATATAGTTCTTTATCAGATATATGCTTTGCAAATATTTTCTCCCAATCTATCTCTTGTCATTTCATTCTTTTGAGAGTATCTTCAAAGAACAGAAGTTTGTAATTTCATTAAGTTAAATTTATCAATATGCTTAGTTATGAATCATGTTTCTGGTTTCAAATTTGAGAAATATTTGCCTAACCCAATCACAATGGATTTCTCCTATGTTTTCTTCTAGAAATTTTATAGTTTTAGCTTTGAAATTTAGGTCTATGCTCTTCTTTGACTATATTTTTAAAGTCAACTTTATTGAGGTTGATTTTATATGCAATAAAATTCACTCATTTTAAGTGTACAGCTCCATGAGTTTTGAAAACTGTATGTACTCACATAACCAACACCACCACATTCAAGATACAAAACATTTTCATCACTTGGGAAAACTCCCCTAGTGGTCCCTCACAGTCAATATTCCCTTGTCCTCCTGGCTCCAGGCAATTACTGAATTGATGTCAGTCACTATAGATTGTTTTTACCTTTCTAGAAACTCATAAATGGCATTAATATAGTATGTACTCCTTTATGCCTAGCTCCTTTTGCTCAGAATAGTGTTTTTCAGATTCATCTGTGTTGCTGTGTGTATCACTAGTGTGTTCATTTTTATTGCTGAGTAGTATTCCATTGTACAGCTTATCCCACACTTTGTTTAACCTTTGACAATTTTTGTATATGGTGACAGTATGAATCAAAGATCATGTCCTTTGCATATTGATATCCAATTCTTCCAGTAGCATTTGCTGAAGATTGTCCTTTATTCAATGAATTGACTTTGCACCTCTGTCAAAAATCAATTGACCACATAAAGTGTGGGTCTATTACTAGACTATCAATTCTATTCCATTACTGTATTTGTCTATTTTTGCCACAATACCACACTGTCCTTATACTATAGCTTTGTAATAAATATTGAAATCAGGTAGTATTAGTACTCCGCATTTGTTCTACTTAAAATTTGTTTTGGCTATTCCAAGTCCTTTCCATTTCCATATGATTTTTTTATAACTAATTTGTCAATTTCTGAAAAAAAATCTGTTGAGATTTTAATTGAGATTGCATTGAATCTATAGATCAGTATGGGGAAAACTGACATCCTAACAATATTGAGTATTTTGAAAATCTGTTATTAGATGCATAAAGATTTAAGGGTATTTTGATAACTAGATTTCTTTATCATTATGAAATATTGTTCTTTTTCCAGGTTAATATTATTTGCTTTGAAATCCACTTTATTTGATTTTATTATAGCTACTCCAGCTTCCTATTGAATAGTGTTAGCATAGCATCTCTTTTGTATCTATCTACCTACTTTGAAGTGAAACTCTTCAAGGATTCAAGTGGCCAGGAAGTTTTTTGCTCTGCTTTTCTCCTTTTTCTATCCTCCCTTGGATTAAATATATTTTTAAAATTATTTCATGTTATTATTTTGCTTAGACAGCCAATTATCTTTTGAAAAAACTTAAACTATTAGAAAAATGTCTTATTTATTACCCATGTACTTACCTTTATTGGTGCTCTTATTCCTTTACATACTGTTATAATTTTTAATGCACCTGACAGATCTCCTTTAAAATCTCTTGTACTTCTATCTGCAGGTGCCTGGGAACCCAAGGGCACAGCTTAATCAGCATCCTGGTCATCACAGGGCTCCACACACAAATCCAGTGATTTCAGTCAGTCTCACAGACTTCAACAGCAAAACCACAGAGCACACCAATACCTCCCCTGGTGGTACGCAGTTCAGCCAAGGGCCCCAGTGACACCAGTGAGTCACCCACTCTAGCTGAGGGGCTGCTGAGCACCTCATCATCCCCCTCAAAGCCTAAGGTCTTAACACCAATCCCCAGAAACTCTGCCCACGATATCCATTCAAGTTGAGGAGCTTCAGAACACCCAAGTGCACCTGTCAGGTTCATAGTACAGTAGCTGAGATGCCAACAAGTCTGTCAAGCGTCACCCATCTCAGCCAAGCAGTGACAGGGCACCCATGTGCAAAGGAAACAATCAACAGAGTATAAAGACAATCTACAGAATGGGAGAAAATATTTGCAAACTATGCATCCAACAAGGGATTAATATCCAAAATACACAAGGAACTCAAAACAACTTAATAATAAAAAACCAAACAATCCAATTAAACAATGAGCAAAGGAGCTGAATAGACATTTCTCAAAGGAAGACATGCAATTGGCCAACAGGTATATGCACATACAAAAATGCTCAACATCACTAAGCATCAGGGAAACACAAATTAAAAACTAAATTGAGATATCATCTCACCCTAGTGAGAATGGCTATTATCAAAAAGACAGAGAATAACAAATGCTGGTGATGGGGAGAAAGCAGAATCCTTATACAATGTTAGCAGGAATGTAAATTCGTGCTGCCATTATGGAAAACAGTATAGCAGTTCTTTGAAGAACTACAGATAGAACTACCATACACTCCATCAATCCCACCGCTGGGTATACATCCAAAGGAGGATAAATCATCATGCCAAAGGATACCTGTACTCCCATGTTTATCACAGCTCCATTAACAATAACCAGGATATGGAACCAACCTAAGTGTCCACCAACAGAAGACGGAATAAGGAAAATGTAGTGTGTATACACAATGGAATACTACTCAGCCATGAAAATTATGAAATTCTACCATCTGCAGCAGCATGGCTGAGCTTGGAGAAAATTATGTTAAGTGAAATAAGCCAGGCACAGACAGAGAAACACCACATGTCCTCACTCATAAGTGGGAGCTAAAAAATATATGAAAGGAAGGAAGGAAGGAAAGAAGGAGGGAAGGAAGGAATGAAGGGGGGAAGAAAGAAAGAAGAAAGAAAAGAAAGAAAGAAGGAAAGAAAGAAAGAAAGGGAAAGAAAGAAAGGAAGAAAAAGAAAAAAAGGAGAGAAAAAAGAAAGAATCATAATAATAGGGTGAACTTTCAGAAGGAGAGAATAGAACTGTGAGTACTCTAGACAGGAAATGGGGAGAGGGTGAGAGGATAGTAAGCAATGAGCTAATGGATACACAACAGCTAGTTAGGAAAAATAAGTTCTGTTGATGTACAGTCAAGCTATGTATCTATAATTAACATTAATTTACTTCATGTAATCAATGACTAGAAGAGAGCAGATCAAATGCCCTCAAAACAAAGAAATGATTACATTTTGTAATGATGAATATACCAGTTATTCTGACTTGATCATCATTCATTGTACACAGGTATTGATGTTCAACTCTGTACCCCATAAATATGTATAATCAATTATTTTTCAATAAAAAAATAAAATTTCCTGTACTGTGGGTCTTCTCAACATGAAGTCTTTAGGCTTTTGTAAGTCTGGACTATTTTTATTTGATATTAATTTTTAAACAATATACTTCAATGAGTATTAAACTCTATGTTGTCAATCTTTTCTTTAACTAGTTTAAAGATTTTAACCCACTGTATTCTTGCTTTTTTTCTGATGAGAATTCTGCTGTCTTCCTTATCTTTGTCTTTATACCATATGTCTTTTTTCCCTCTGGTTGCTTTTACGATTTTCTCTTTATAACTTGTTTTGATTAACTTCATTATGAAGTACTTTGCTGTAGTTTTCTTAAGGATTTTAATGCTTAGGGCTCATTTAGTTTCTTGGATTATGGTTGTTTAATTTTCCTATAATTTAGAAAACCTTGTCCATTATTTCTTCAAATGATTTTTGTGTGTGCCCTCTCTGTTTTCTCTCCTTCAGGGATACCATTACATATATATAATGAATTTGTTCCACAGCTAACCAGTGTTCTTTGCATTCTTAAAAAAAAAAAAAAAAATTATATGTTAAATTTTGGGTAGTTTCTATTTCTTCAGCACCCTAAATTTTCATTTCAGATGTAGTTTTTATTTCTAGAAGTTTAAAAAATATATGTCTTCAATATTTTTACTTAACTTTTTAGACATATGGAAGCCAGGTATAAAAACTGTCTTTATGTCCTTAGGTCTGATAATTCTTACATCTGTGTTAGTTTTAAGTCAGTTTTGATTGATTGATTATTCTCCTCAATATGGGTCATGTCTTCTTGCTTTATTGCGTGTCTGCAAATTTTTGATTGAATGCCAGACCTTGTGAATTTTACTTGTTCAGTAGATGTTTTTGTATTCCTATAAATATTCTTAAGTTTTGCATGTGGTTAAGTTAATTGGAAACTGTTAGACCCTTTAGGGTCTTGATTTTGATTTGTTTCGTGGGTCCAGAAAAGTATCCAGTCTAAGGCTAATTATTCCCAACTACTGAGACAAGTCCTTCCTGAGTACTGCACCCAATGCTACATGAATGAGTTTTTCCAGTCTGGCTGTAGGGAACAGGTACTTTTCCTGCCTGGCACTGCATGAATGTTAAGCAGTTTCCTTTAGCGGTGTTTTCTTTAACACTGTTGCCTTTGGATGGTTCTTTCACAGCTTCTGGCAGTTTCCTCAAAAACATAAACTGATCAGTACAATGTTGAATACTCGGTGGGGACCTTCTGCGTGACTCTGAGGTTATTTGTCTGTGCAGTTCTCTCCTTTCTGGTATTCTGACCTATGACCTCTAGTCTGCTTATTCTCTCTGAACTCTTAGCTTCCATGTTTTCGGGCCAAGTTCTGCTTATGTTTCTCTTCCCCGTGGCTTGAAAATTCTCCCACAGGAGTAAGCTAAGACATTTACAAGGCTTACCTCATTTGTTTTTCATCTCTCAGAGATCACTGTCTTTGGTTGACTAATGTTCAGTATTTTGATTCGATTTTTTTGTTGTTGCCATTTCACACAGGAGGGTAAATCTTGGTCTTGTTATTATTCCGTCCTGGCTAGAAGCTGAAGTCCTAGCAATCTTAATAATGGAGATGGGCCATAGGAAGATCAAGAAACTCTCTGTAGAGTTCTTCTTTAGAAAATCTAGCTTAAGATAAAATATTGAATCAAAGTTTGTTTTTTTTATATATGTACAATGTACATCTTTTTAAACTACATTATCTTACTCTAGAGAAATATAAATTTTAATGAGCAAGAAATTCAATCCCAAATACTGTTAATGAAATAAAGAAAAGAAAGACTTGAATACTGCAATAGTATCTGTCATTTAATACATAGTGATAACTTCACAGAAGTATGTACCTCAAATCCAGTCTTTCCTTTTATATTAGAGCTATTCTTAGATCACAAAAAGTTTTCTGACCTCATCTGCTAAGGAAAAGTCTCAAATTTCCTCTGTCACATAATTTTTTAGATCAAAAGTACAGTATAACTAATAGAATATTGAGTCAGGTGAAATGATAAACCCTCTTATGAAATAATGTAATATGGTTGGCCAAGGAAATATCACCTTTCCAGATGAGAGTTAATTTAGTAGGTGTTCATGAATGTAAGGTATATGGGAATATCTGCAAGATTAGTTATCCCTGAAATAGTTCTCACAAGAAATTTTGATCTAGTTAAGTTTACACATAGATTCTTAATTTTATGAAATAACAGAATCTTTGCCAAAAAAAATCCTTTAATATCCAATATCAAGTCTAATATCTTAGGTTTCACTGCATTCTCTTTGAATACCGTGAATCTTTTCAAATTTAAAACTAATAAAAAAGGAAAAAAAGAAAAATCTTGAAAAATAGGAAATATTTTTAGAAAAGATAAAAATGTTCGAATAAAAATAGGTAGAAGCAAGCAGTAGAAGAATTAGTTCAGGTAGGAAAGCAAATTCAAACTGTTCAATGGCTTAAGTGATTCAATGTTATGAGAACTCAGTATAGCTACTAAAATGAAATAATTTAACTGGTTAGAAAGATAGATAGAATGAATTCCTATTAATATTATTTTAAGAATCAAATAGTCTAGGGAATATGACTTCAAAATGAAAAAAAAAATTCTTAAAATCTAGGTCATTCACCTGTGATTTCCTACATTGCATGCAGTTCTGTGCTTTAAACTTTTTGATATTTCACCTAGAGCCAGTCACTTTTTTTCAGTGAAGATCAAGTTATCAGCAAAGTACAAAATGGTAATTAAAAATTTCTAGTTCAGTGCCAGGCACACATTGTTCTTTTAATGAATCAGATTATCTCAACTTTGTAAGGATTAATTAGGCACTTGTAGCAGTTCCTTTAAATTCCTCAGAACACTATGCCACTAGATAACTAAGTAGTAGATTTGTAAACTCAAAGAGTTAATAGAAGCTCAGAAAATCCATTACATTTAATTCCCAAAGAAGAGACAGAAATTTCTGATTAACTATGACATCATTAAAATATTACTGTATATTTTTAATTTAAATATTAACTAATGTTTATGTAAGGACTGAATATCATTTAAAAAAGGGAAAATAAGTATTGCAATATTTTTCTTAGAAAAAATTAAAATTATATAAATATATATAGATAATATTTTTTGAAATCTGCATGTATTTTCTCCCAAATAAAAAATGTTAAGATTTTATTATAGCTAATATTAAAGATTAAAACTAATTTTAGATTTACAGAAAAGTTGCCAAGACAGTAAAAAGAATTCCCTTATACGCTTCACCCACCTTCCTCTAATCAAAACTATTAACATTGGTACAATACTATTTACTAATCCACAGACTTCTATTTTCACCCTTAACATTCTTCTTTTCCAGAATCCATTCTAAGACCCATTCCACTTCATATTTAGTCATCATGTATTCTTAGTCTCCTTCAATGAGATTTTCTCACTTTCCTTGTTTTTCAAGCATTTTTTCATATTAAAGTGTGTATCATATCAACATGTTTTATCACTGAAACTGATAACATCGATCACTTCGTTAAGGTGGAGTCTGACAGGTTTCTCCATTGTAAAGTCACTATTTTTCTCTTTCTATAATCTATTATTTGGAAGCCCATGACTAAGGCCAGCCTCCATTCAAGTAGAGGAGAATTAAGCTCCAACTTCTGGAGTTTGGAGGCTCTACATAAATTATTTGGAATTTTTCTTTAAGGATTTTTTTTTCTTTCTTCACCATTTATTTGTTTAATTATTTACATTAGGATGTACTCATGAATATCCACTTTGCTGTCTGGGTTACAGTCCAATATTACTGTTATTCTGTTGTTCAAAGGATTCCTTCTTTGATCACTGGGAACTTTTTTTGCGTTGGCTCCTGTGCCCGTTTGACGCGCCCCCATGTATATATATTTTTTAACACTTTCTTAGTTTCTGGTGCAATAAAATACAAGCTCATCTTGTATTTTTCCTATTTAGCCCTAGATTCCATTTTGTTTTAATGGAGAATGTTGTTTAGAAACTAAGCTCTGGGTGCTGGATATGCTTGCTGTTACTGGGGTGTTATTGTTTCTATACTGTCTTAGCAGACAGAGCTAAGAAACGCATGTACTATACAAACTTATGCATATATACACATTTCTGTACACCCTTCTTGTGTTGTATGAGTTCTTACAGCTATCTGTGATTCTAATTCAGCGCCATAGGTTTACTCTATCCTTTTCCCATTGCTTATTTGTAACTTCTATCTTTAACAGTGAGAAACTTAGACCCAATTATCTACAATATATTCACTTACTTGTTCAACTGTAGTATACATGCAGAGTAGCTTCAGAATTCTTAGCCCAACTCCTGTGAAAAATAAATTTACTAACCAGAGTACAGTATTTATGTACAGTTTGTTTTGTTTTTAGCCTTTCGCTATCCAGTCAAAACACTGTTTTCTAAAATTAACTAGGTCAGCTTTTTTCTCCACCTGATAATGTTGTTTTAAAGAGAATTCTCTTGAGCAAAAAACACAAGTATATGCTATATGGAATTTAGAAATGTAATGCGCAAAAGTTCATCTTCACGATGACTGCAATTCATTTTTCACAGAAACAGTACTCTAAAGTATTTTAATCCATCATAATTATTACTCATCTCAATATTATCAGAGATTTTTGTCCTTTAAGTGCGGCAATTAGAGCACTACACTGAGTCCTCTTATTTGGGTGAAGCAAGAGTCAGGGAAGGTCACCTGCTGTGACTTTTATTAGATATAGCTATTATAGGGCAACTCTGCCTCCTCCCTCCTAAATTAATTGAGTTAACTTGTGCTGGTACCTTTCTAGTGCTGGTCTTGCAATCAATGAGAACTTATTTTAAAAAGAATGAATAGATGTGTTAATTTGCTGAGGCTGTCCAAACAAATTACCATAAACTGGGTGGCTGAAAACAACAGAAACTTATTCTCTCATAGTTCTGAAGGCCAGACGTCAGAGTTCAAAGGTTTGTCAGGGCCACTCTTTCTCTGGATGTTCTAGGGAAGAATCTGTTTTTTGCTTCTTCCTGCTTCGAGTACCTGGTGGCATTTCTTGACTTGCGGCTGCATTACTCTAATCTCTGATTTTATTGGTCACATTGCAACTCACTCTACTCTGTGTCTGTCTCCTCTGCATGTGCCTTCTATGGGCACTTGCCATCAGATTTAGGACCCACCCAGATAATCAAGGATGATCTCCTTATCTTGAAATCCTTAATTTAATTATATATTTATTACAAATAAGGTAACATTCACACGTTCTGGGAATTAGGACATGGACATATCTTTTTGGGGACCACTATTCAAGCTATTACAATAGGTAATGTTAGTTCCAGGTGTCTTCCTATAAATACATTGCATGAAGATTTAATCCATGGGCTTTGTGACCTAAATTTTACGATAAAAAGCACTGCCTGCCCTAGGTCCATTTTCTGACTCTTTGCTTTGTTCTGGATTGGCTAAGTTTACCAGGGACCTGGGTTTCACTCAGGTAATGTTGACAGATGCATAGTATTTTAAATTTTGGTTGTCCAATTTTTGCCTTAAATTCTTTAAAAGAAAAAGAAATTATCCTCAGTATTCATCTTTCTGAGAGTCAGTAAAAAACAAACAGTTCTTAAGAGCACGGACTCTGCAAAAGGTCTACCAGGGTTCAAATCCAGACTAATTCCCACTAGGTGCATCACCTCATTAGATTTTCTTTATTTCTACATACCTCTCTCATAGGGTTACTAAGGATTTTACACACACACACACACACACACACACAAAACTTTGTTAAAATATATACACACACAGACACATTGGTTCAAATAGTGCTCAGAATGTAGAGAGCACTATGTTATTATAAGCTATTATTCTGAAGAATCACTGTAGTCTACTTCCAAAATAACTCCATATTGTTAAGCTTAGTTATCTATTCTTAGATTTTGTGTCTAAAAAGTTTGCAAATATTTCAAGTAAGGAATAATCAAGTAGTACTGAAAATTTCAGATACAAAATAATCACTACAGAGATAACATAATGGCATAAATGAAGCCTGTAACTTATGGGTGAAGTAAAATGGCCATTTTACTTGGGTAGGTTTGAAACCCGGGAAAATCGTTTCAGTTGTAATGGAGACGACCAGATATTCAAAGGATTCACCACAAAAGTTAGAGCCTTTCACCTTTAAGTCACTGGCTCTCATTCAACTTATGACAAAAGTAATTGAAAATCATTATCATCTAAAAACTATTCTGTACTGTCTTAGGAAAAAGTAGTTTGTCTCACACTGGTTTCCAGGTAGCAAAAATCTCCATCACATTGAACACATACTTCTTGGCAATCTAAGTAGAGAGGTTAGAGGACAAATAGGTCTCAAGACACAATGACAGTCTCCCCAGGGTTCTCTGAGAGGCTTGGCAGTGCTAGAGGGGAAGTTTAGTTGGCCACTGTGTTGAGAAAATAGAATAGTTTGGTAACCACCCTTGCCTTGGTCTGGTTGGTGGTGGTTTTAGCACATCCATTGTAAGCAAATTGTGTGTGTGTGGAGTTAGTGCTCATGCACGCCAATGTATCTCTTAAGTTTTTGTTGTTATTCTTGTATTCTTCAGAGAGGTAGAAAGAGGTAGAGAGGTAGAGAGAGGTAGAGATGGAGAGGGAGAAGGAGAGGGAGAGGGAGAGGGAGAGGGAGGGGGAGCGCGGGGGAGAGAGAGATTGAGAGAGAATGTTTTAGTGAAGCAGGTGGGTGTCTGCCTCGGGCATCCGCCCTGCTCAGCCATGCTTTCCAACCTATGGCTCCAAGGACCTTTTGGTGGGTTACCTAGCTCATAGACCTGTGTGTAAGGGGCCTGGGGACCCAGCCTGGCATGTGAAATGTTTGTGACCCAGTCTGTGAATGGGCTTGAGGGGTCTGGGAGCTCCAGACCCAGCCCTAGCTCAACAATTGGCCCAGTCAGTGCAGGATTACCAGCAGGTAAAAGAGCCTGACAACTGGTGTGACAAACAGGATTAAGAGCACTACAACTGGCGATGTCGACAGGATTCCAGACATCAGCCTTAGCAGAGTCACGCACACTGTCTCTGATGAATTTAATCCAGAAGTAAGTGGATATCTGTCTGGAGACTGGGGAAACAACAGGAGACTGGGGAAGCAAGACTTGCTAGTTATTAGATCCACTTTTTATGATGGAAACTCTGAATTATTGTCTTATAGAAAAATTTTTGAAATAGCTTTATGAGGTATAATTTACACACCATATAATTCAGCTGTTTTTAATGTATAATTCAATGATTTTTGGTAAATTTATGAAATTGTGTAACAATTGCTTCATTGAGTTTTAGACCTTTTCATGAAAATACCCAATTAAATTTTCTTATTTCAAAGAAGATAATTCCGATGGGGGGGTGGGGACGGGGAAGAGAGAGAAAGAATGAGAAAACGAGAGTGCAAGAGGGAGAAAGAAATAATAGGATTTTAAAATATAATTAAATCTTAAAATATAATTTTAATACAACTGCATAGGATTTTGAGCTGACATTGTTTAAATTTCCACTAACAAATTGTCTAATATGGTGAACATCTTAATGGATCATATCAAAGGTCTTTATACCATCATAATGCTTTAACAAAATGCCATACACATGGTAGGCATTAAATACTTACTATTTAATAGTAAACAGTAAATACAATTATCCATTCTCTTTCTTCCATATCTAAATATTTCATATTCAGAGTCACTGAGTAAGTTTAAATACTAATACAGGGAAATTTGAATGTGCATCATGGGTATAGTGATGAAAAAGCCATGTATTTCCTTTTAAAAGTAAGTTTATTTTCAAATAATAATAATAGCTAACACATATAGTGTCTGCTATATGCTAGGCACTATCCTGAGAACTTATTAAATTATTAAATATTCTTATTTAATCCTTACCACATCTTGCAGTTACAAAGTGAAGGCATAGGGAGGTAAAGTAACTTGTTAAGGTTACTGATGGATCTTGGACGTGACTGGTGCCATCTTGGACATGACCAGTGCCATTTTACACACACTGAGCACAAAATGGCCACCAGCCTTTCCCTTATGAGGAACCTCCTGGTTTCTGTGAAACAGAAACTCCTCTACTTCTGCATGGGCACAACCTTCCACCTGATTGCATCAGCCAGCCTTATCTTCCACTCCAGCACCAAACCCCTCCCTGACTATGTCAGCCTTCCTTACAGCCTATATAAGCCCTCCCAAACTGACGCTGGTGGCTGCTCTCCATTTTGCATGCAGCCCAGCAGATTCTTTTCCTTTAATAAAGCTTGATTGGTACCCGGCGTTTTGGCAGACTGGATCCCAAATTTGTACATATCTAACCACCAACAACTTTCCTTTTACCAACCATTTTTCTAATCCTTGCTAAATCAATGTCCAACACTAACAAAGATCTTCTCTAATTCCTTTATTATTTTGACCACACATACTAGCTGAATTCCATGGCTAAGCATTTGTGGGACATGGTCATTACCACCAGAAGTTTCTTAGCTTTACTGACCTTCTGATATACTCACCATGCAACTCTCCAACCCTATATTTGAGGTGTTTGAAACAGGAATCGTTTCTTGTTTTTATTTTCTTTCTCATATCTCACGATTGCTACACACAACCACAGCCCACATAGCCCACAGTGAGTTAAACAGTGAATAGGATAATCTCAAGAATTTGGCAGTGAAGGAGAAGTGGCATCCTTAAGGGAAAGGAGAGGGTGCGTGGTGGGGGGAGTGGGAGTAGAGAGAGCGAGCACACAAGCAGGGCTACTCCTCACCTATACTGTGTCCTTTTGAGTGGATTAGAAAAAGGTGACTTCTTTCTATGGACACTAAGAATTGATAGCTTCAGGAGTGGGAGGCACCTCTGTGCAAAGGGAAAGGCTCCCCTGCCTCAGTGAATGCTCTCAATTGCCAGGCATTCCTTATGTAGTGTATGGTCTGTACAACTGAGGTGGCCTCGTGTGATCAAGTTCTTAAAGGTAGGAGAAATTTTTAGTGAACTCAGTTCCTCCAGTGCGTGCGTGCGTGCGTGCGTGCACTGATTGATTCCAGGATATGGTCTGTACAACTGAGGTGGCCTTGTGTGATCAAGTTCTTAAAGGTAGGAGAAATTTTTAGTGAAATCAGTTCCTCCAGAGTGTGTGTGTGGTGGTGTGTGTGTGTGTGTGGCATGTGTATGTGTGTTTGTGTGTGCGTGCGCACTGATTGATTCCAGGATGGGGTTTTGCTATGTAATTATGACAAAATCACAATGGGACAAGTTACTTAATGGCACTGGGAAGTTTCATGGGTAGCAGGATCTAGGATGGATAGCAAAAAAAGACGTGGCAGATACGTTAATTATCCATCATTTTTCTTCTGTATAAATAGAATCACCATTTTATTACTATGTTGGGTAGCAATTTGCTAAGGGAAGGGGGATCCAGTTCAAGCAGTGAATTACAATTAGTTTAACCTAATCATGGTAGTCACACTCTTCTATGGCACTAGTTTTAGGGTGAGCATGTAACCTAGTTCTGGACAAAGAGATGTAAGAAAAGTTTGATGGCAACATCTGGCAAAAGTTTTTCTCTTAGCAAAGACACAGAGGAGAAACCCTCATTTTTCTTTCCTATATATGTGGCCTTATGAGACAGTGATACTCAAGAGCTGTGGCAGCTATTTTATGACCATAAGGAGAAAATGTGTGGTCAAAAGCCTATACAATGAGGAAATGAGAGAACCATGAAAACTGGGTACTCCATGACATTATTAAAGATAGTAAGAGTTATTGTTGATCACTCTCCTTTCTGAAATTTCTCCTTTGTCTTCTCAGAAACCATTTTCTCATGTATCGCCACTCCTTGTTCTTTAAAGTTACTTCTTTCCTACATCTCTCTCCAGAGCTGGCTCTCAGCTCTCTGATTTTCCTTTTTTTTTTTTCCCTAGTGGTTTTCAACCCTGGGGACATGTAATTTTTAAAAAAGCATATTTAATATTATTTTATGCTTCAAAAATCTGTTTTGGTATTTTAAAAATCGCTTTATTGAGATGTAAATCACATACCATACAATTCATCCATTTAAAGTGTACAACTTAATAGTTTTTCATATGTCCACAGAGCTATGCAACCATGACCATAATCAATTTTAGAAAATTTTTATTATCCCAAGAAGAAACCTCATACCCATTAGCAGTCACTCTCCATTTCCCCCTAGCCTTATGAAGCCAATACTCTACGTTCTGTTTCTCCAGATTTACATATTCTGGACATTTCACATAAATGGAATCTTACAATATGTGGTCTTTTGTGAGTGGCTTCTTTCACTTGGCATAATGTTTTCAAGGTTAATGTATTGTAGCATGTATCAATAACCTTTTGGTTTTATAATGCAAACTACTGAAAAGCAAACTTTAACACAATACTTTTGGCTGGTGAAAATTCAGAAAAGATGCATTATAGGAAAGTATAACAGACCTTCTAAGTGGCGTGAGACTTAAGTATCAAAAAGAAGTAGTTTGAAAGTTTTTACTGAGCTATTCACCACTGTTTACTATTAACCATACATGCATGACCATCTAATTGCTATCTTCACTTCTAAATGATCGTTAGGTACCAAAACTACATTTCCTGCTACACATCTCCACTTAGGTATCCAGGAGCTGGCACCTTAAATTCAATTTGCCCTCTTCCAAGGACCTCTTATTTTTGCTAAAGACAGAATTCACTCAGGCTTGAAGGCTCAATCTTCTTTAACTCCTCTTTTTGCTTCCATATCCAATTAGCTATCAAATCTTAGGAATTCTATTTCTCAAATAGTTCTTCTGTTTTGACATTCCAATACTGTTACAGATTGTTATATCTCTCCACAAAAAAGATGTATTGAAGTCCTAACCCCTAGTACCTCAGAATACAACCTTATTTGAAAAGAGGATCACTGCAAATATAGTTACGATGAAGTCATACTGGAAGAGGGTGGGTCCCTAATTCAATATGACCAGTGACTTTATAAAAAGAACACCATGTGAAGAGACAGAGACACAGAGAGAATGCTATGGTAAGACAGAGGCAGAGATCAGAGTGATGCCTCTGCAAGTCAAGGGATGCCAAAAAAGAGAGGCACAGAATGATTCTCCTTCAGAGCCCCCAGAAGGAACCACACCTGCTGACACCACGACTTCAGACTTTCAGCCTCCAGATGCTGGTGAGTTGACAAATTTCTGTTGCTTGAAAACACAAAGTTTGAGGCACTTTACTGCTGCAGCCTTAAGAAACTAATACAAATACTAAGTGACTTCATAATAGCTTAGGCATTCATTATATCACATACTCCAGATCTTTATTTCATCTTTTCCTCTACTACCCTAGACAAAGTCATCATTTCTTGTCTAGGCACTATAATAGTCTCCTAATTGTCTCCCTGCTTCCATTCTTGTATCCTTATAGTCCATTTGCCACAGAGAATACTTTTAAAATGTAAATCAGATCATATTAGTTTTCTGCTCAAAACCCTCCAATAGCATCCCTTCAGTGGACACTTAAAAGAGCCCGTATGATCATACAGCTAGCTGCCTAGCTCTCACACTTTACTTCCTGGTACTCTCCCCTTCCTCACTACACACCAAGTACACTAGCTTTCTTTTTCCTTTTTTTTTTTGACTAGACCAACTCAATTTCCCCATTGCACAAATTCTTTGCCTGGAATGATCCTCCTCTCATGGCCTGACCCTTCTTGTCATTACACTACAGCTTAAATGTCAGTTCTGAATGTCCTTTCTTGAGTACCAGAACTAAAATAAACATTTGCTCAATTTTAATTCTCGACAGTGCACTTATCACTATCTGGCAATTTTTAAAGATAATTATTATATATTTAACTGGTAATTGTCTATGTCCTTCCTCTCCCTCCCTCTCTCTTTTCTTATATAGTTAACTGGTAATTGTCTATGTCTCCTCCCTCCTCTCCCTGATCCCCACGTGAACTTTACAACAACTGGGACTTGCCTTGTTCATCATTTATCTGCAGTACCTGGGAAAGTGGCTGGCATATGGGACTCTGATAAATATGTGCTCAATGGTGAACAAGATAGATTAGGTTCTTACTCTGGAGCTTATGCCCCTAAAGGGGGAGATCAATAAATAAGAGAAAAACAAATACCTAAATTTTGTTAACTGTTGCATAGAAGAGAATGAGCTATAAAATACAGGATACGGAGGGATCTATTTAGATAGCAGAAGCAGAGGATTATCAGAGATTAGTTGACATTTAAACTGAGATCTGAATGAGAGTTGGGAAGGAACCAGCCACATAGAGTTCAGGGAAGAGAATTCCCAACAGAGAAAATAGCAAGTAATTAGACTCAGAGGCGACAAAGAGTTCAGTAAGTTCCAGTAAAGTCAGTGTGAAACTAGAGAATGATGATGAGAAAAGTGGCTGGAAAAGTAGTCAGGGTCCAGATTATACAAGCCTTGTTAGGGAATGGTAAGGAGTTTATATTTTACTCTAAGTGAAATGGCATGCCATTTAAGTTGCTAAATGATATTATCTGACTTAACTCATTGTGTAGAGCAATCACCTCTGTGCTTCTTAAAAATGCAATCTAAGGCACCACCCCAGAATGAATAAGAATGTGTACTTTTTACAGGATCCCCAGGTGATTCAAATGCATATTAAAGATTGAGAAACACTGGTATAGAGAATGGATTTGGTGTGGAAAAGAATAAAAGAAAAAACAGATATGAGAGATATACTATGTTCCAAGTGCGAGATGACAGTGGCCTGTATAAGGATAGCTGAAATGATAAGACTGATTTCAGCTTCTGTTTCAAAGATGGTCTAGGTCTCTTAGCGATCTAAAGTAATAAGAGCCTGGATTTCTGAAAAAAAACTTAAGAATGAAGATATAGATCTGTGGGTTTAGAGTGTCCTGCTTGCGGTTATCAAGAGTGATTTTTTTATTTTTTTAAATGCTTTATACTTCACAAACGTTTGCATGTTCTTTGTCATCTTTGTGGAAAGTAAGGTATGCCTTAAGGTTGTCCAAATACTCCACTCCAGTCTTTCACATTGAGGTCCTGTGTCAGTACATCTTTCAAGTCTTTATTAAACCCTTCACAAAAACTTTTATTTTGAATATTTAAAAGCTCAAGGCTGATCAATACTGTTTCTCCTCCACAGTCCCTAGGATTCTTCATCCCCAGGCTTTAACCGAGAAAGATACCTCAAGCCTCTCTAGTTTCCAGGTACAAAGCAGCTTGGAACCTCCAGTGTTGGTGTGTCCATTTCTCTTGGTGTCCAATCCTGTAGTCTTAAAAAAGAATTAGTGAACTCGAAGCCAATCAGTTATGGGAGTAAAAGAACTTTCTTGCCTTATCACTGTAAGTGGTAGAGTGGAATTCCCATTTAATGATCTTCTCTATACCATTTATCTCCAAGATAGGTTAACCTTTGAAAAGTTTGTTACAACTATACACAAAGGCAAAAATGCCCTTTTCTTTCTTTTTTTGGCCTTATAGCGCATGGGAAAAGTTTTTGCCATTGTTTCTATTCTCTGCCATTGGTAACCCGGAGAACAGTACCAGAAGAGAGTATGAGTGGGATTCCAGGATCCTGTGGCTTGATTAAATTCATGAGACATGGCAAACTTAGGATAGCGCTGGTTAGTAAGTGATATTACCATTTCCTCTTTGCTTTTAAATGGTGTTTGAAATGTTTATTAGCTTTTTTGGGTTTTTTTGGCCGCTGGCTGGTATGGGGATCTGAATCCTTGATCTTGGTGTTATCAGCACCATGCTCTCCCAAGTGAGCTAAACAGCCAGCCCCCTGCTATTAACATTTTAACACTATTATTATTATCTACGCTTGACTGTCCCCCTCCCTGTGAATTTACTTGATCTGTATGAAATAGGGTCCCAACAAGAAATTCTCAGAACTTCGAAAAGTTCTTGGAGGATCCGATCCAAGAAAACCAGATGCCCATTTGAAGGGGACTCTACCAAGTGGGTGTTGTTTAAAGGAAGAAAACCGGAAGGTCTGCTCCGGAGCCAAGAGTGAGTCAGGGAGAGGGTGCGCAAAGCTGAGCGAGGTCTGCACGGGACTCGCCTTCTAGAGTGGCCTCGGCCCGCGGGGAAGAGAGGCTGGGAGGAGGAAAGGGCAGGACCGCCCGGCCTCCAGGTGCGAGCCGCGGGAGTGGGCGGAGAAGCCTCGGCACCTCCTCCCCGCTCGGGACGTGCGTCCGGGGAGCAGCCCGGGTCCCGCTCCTCCCCGCCGGCGGGGGGAGAAAGGGGCGGCCGGTCAGCCTCACCCATTATAAAGGGCCTGGCCCGCAGCGACTCGCCTGGGCTCGACAAGCCTCAGCACCCTCCGGCTCCGCCCTCGCCGCCTTCCTCCTAGCTGGCGCTCCCGTTCCCGCTCAGGCCCCACTCGACCCTCTCGGGCCTCTGCTACTCGGGCTGCAGCGGAACATGGCGGCCTCGGCAACTCCCGCGGCTCAGGCCAAGTGCTCCGAGGAGGCTCTGGCTGCAGCCTTGGCGGACGTGCCCGAACTGGCTCGACTCTTGGAGATCGACCCGTACCTCAAGCCCTTCGCCGTGGACTTCCAGCGCAGGTACCAACCCCCCTCATAGCGGAGCGGCCAGCCTTCCATGATCCGGGACCGGGATCAGCCACCCCTCAGCCCGTGCGCGTGTCGGCCCCGCCCTGCGCGCGCCGGCCCGCCCGGCGGGGAGGAGCCTCGGCGGGAGGGGCCTCGGGTGGACGGGAGTTACTGGGTTCCGTGGCTTCCGGAGTTGTGGGTTGACAGCTCTGGGCCCCGGAGTAGGCGCTGAAACGTTGAATCAACTTTGTTCCTTATCCCCTCTCTCCTCCTCATCAGCGTTCTTGCGCCATGGGGTATGTGCTTTGGCTGCCAGCACTTATTTCCTCTGGTGCTGCTGGGAGTGACGCAACGCCACTGCAGATTTCCTGACATTTGCACGCCCTAGCGTGGTCCTGTGAATTAGCTTGGGCGTGAGCCCCAGCGTGTGTAATTGCGCATTAAAAACTTTCTAGTTTATTTCACAGCAAATATGGTGATTTTATAGCTAACAGGATCCTTTCAGGCAGATGCTGCACCTTAGCTTTTCTTTCCTTTTTAATGTTCCCCCCTTTCAGGGAAGATTAAGCCTATCTTGGTCACTTTTTTATCCCCTTGGACCGACATTGATGCGTAATGTAGGGCAGTATTCACTGTGTTTGATTTTTCCATCCTGAAGAGAGAAAAGAAAAGGAAAACTAAACTTCTAGAGGCCAATTTAGGATGCTTTAGTTTTAGCTTGTCTCCTTTCATTGTATAGCATTGGTTTACCACAATTTAGCTATTGGGCTAATAATTCTACTAATCAGCTCAACTAAAAAGGAATTGTTTTTTAAATTAAAAGAGGTATTATACTAGGTTTAATAGTTACATTTGTGAGGTAAGCCCAATGTGATTTAATAGTTTCTGCCCTTTTAGCAGAGCTAATGCAGAATAAAAAGTATCCTGGCAACAGAATATACACTAGTAGTTCAGAAAGTTCGTGGAAAATAGAATTAAAAGGTAATACGAATTTTTTCATGAACTTTTTGAAATACCCTTGTACATAGCCAATCTTTGAAATAACAGATGACATCTGGCTAGTTACTGGCATTAAGCAGCATTTAGGGTAATGAAAATGAGTTTGAAAAAACACCCCAAAACAACTTAGGTTTATGTCATAGCATTGTCATGTGTTACATGTTTTGAATTCAGCAAATGTTTATTGAGGAACTCCTATGAACAAAAACACTGCTGTAAAGATAGTAAGGGATACCAAGTTCATATATCTCATTCTAGAGCTTGTATATCCTAATGAGTGAACCCTCCACAAGGTAGTCACCTTGAGCTGTTGCTCACCTAAACAGATGATTGTGCTGTTACATAAACCATTTGGTGAGTAGCCTTGTGATATTGCTCTCAGAATTTGTAGTATACATTTTCAATGAAACTTAGTACATCATCTTTATAGTTTAAGATTGGATTGGATTTAGATACAGTCAAAAAATTTTAGAGCAAAACATGGTCATTAAAGGTGGTGGTCAGATTTTTTTGATGTGCTTATAACGTTGACACTGATTTACATGTATGATTTGTAAAATGACACTTAAAACATTTCTAAAAGAAGAGTTGTGAAAATGTTTTGTCTATACCCTCCCCCTCTCTTCTTTTTAAATGGTACAAGCAAACATCCTTCCTTAAGTGTTTCTTTCATGTACTTCGCTTTTAACTCCATTAGGGTTGAAGCAATTATAATCCTCTTTCATCGTTTGTCAAAACTAATGAGGGGAACAAAGGACAGAATAAAGAAGTGGGTGGAATCCAGTGTTCTTGGTGAAAAATCTGGTCCCGTGGGTCCTTATGCCTCACTCTGACCCAGATTCTACTTCTGGTCTTGGTTCTGAGTAATTGCCATTTTCTAGCGCACATGTTCATTTAGGTATATCAAATAGTAATTTGGCATTTGGCAGCGGTAACTTTTATCGTTAGCACTTGAGGAATAAAAAATTCTTTCTTCATAATGGTCTGGTCTTGGTTACTTGTCCTATTTTCTGTTTATTTTGAATAACCCATTTGGGCAGTGTTTCTTGCCTAATGCAAATATACAACCAGTCAACTATTTAGCTGCAAAGTATGCTTGGTAAGTAGTGAAGAAAATTTGGGGTACAAATAACAGTGCGTAACAATGGTGGTGACGGAGGCAATTTTTTCTCATGGATGGACTGTCTCAATTTTCCCCAACCAACATCTCTTCATTTGAAATTCTATTTTGTAGTTTTGTTGTTCCTTTCACCTTCTGTAACTCTAAGAATTTTGAATCCAATGTGAAGGATTAATGAGTTACTCTGTGCCATAAAATAAAAATTAGTTCATTAGTGTGTGTGACTGCCTCCATGCCGTCTCATTGATTACCTCTACGATGGTATTTCCCACTTGGCTGTCTTGTTTTTCTTTCTCTTTTTTTTTTAACCTATTGTTTATACTGCAATTAGTTGTTGTCATAATTCTGAAATCTTAGTGCTTTAAAACTACACATTTAATTGTCCTCATATTACATGTGAGCAAGAGTCAGCTACAGGGCTCTCTCCTAGCAGTCTCTTAAGGACTCAGCTTATGAAGGATTTGTTTTAAAATATGTTCTGACAATTCTAGTAGCAGGGAATAGGGAATATGTAGAGAACTGTTTCTTACAGCTTTTGCCTAACAGTGAGTCCCTTCTGCTGATGCACGATATTGGCCAGTGCCCATTGGCTTGCCAAATGCATGGAACAGAGAGCTGATGTTTGTGAACACTGCTCAGAACAACACGATTGCAATAACACTAGTCTGTATCCTCTGTTTAAAGTTTACGTAGTACTTTCAGATATACCTGTATTATGGTATTTAATTTAATGCTCATAACAAACCATGAGTAGGCAGGGTGGCTTTTCCTGATTTACAACTGAGATTTGGAAAAGTGAGATTTGGCTTGAGGTTCACATGGCTAATAAGTGCTGCAGCTGGGATTAATCTTTCTTTACTAAAACTGTTCTCAGTAAGGTTCACAAACAACTTCTTGATAATTTAATGGATACCTCTTTATCTATAGCATTATATATTTTGGACCATTTCTTGGCTCCTCAAAGCCATGATCTTGCTTTTCTTTCATTATTTGATGATTTCTCCTCAGCCTTTTTCTGATCATTTAATGTAAAAGATTCTCAGGGCTCTTCCGTAGGTCCTTTTATATATTTCCACTTTATATACTTTCCCTAGGCATTCTCATCCATCCCATGGATTCCGTCTATCTATTGAAGCTGCCCACATCTGTATTCAACCCAGATCTTTCTCCTGGTCTCAGACATATTTACAAATATCTGCATTTTGATGTCTTACACAAAGCTCAACGTGTATGAAGCTGAATTTAATGGTTTTTCATCCCAAACCTATTTGTTCCTTCATACCCTATCTCAGTGTGTGAGATCCTCATCTACCAACTGCTAAAGTGTGAAACTTAAGGTTTATTCTTCATTACTCCTCTCCCCTCTTTTTTTCATGTCTCTGAGTCTAGCCAATTGTAGCTCCTAAGTCTTTCAGGTATGTACCACTCTGCGTTCCTACTGCTGTCATCCTATTTCAAGTTGCTGGCATCCCAGCCTGGTTTACAAAACCAGCCTCATAGCTGTTCCCCCTTTTCAAATCTTCACCCTCCCCACTTCCTCCACCCCTGTTCACCCCAAAACAGAATAAATAGAATGAACTTTGAAATAGGCAGATATGATCATAATACTCCTCTACTTAAACCCTTTGAACAATTCCTCATTTCTCTTAAGGTACAGTATAGTCCTTCTCAAAATCTGCAGGATTCTGCATTATTTGGTCTCTGTTCACCTTTTCAGCCTCATCTTCTCACTGTATGCCATCTAACCAGGGGGGCTTATAGGGAGAAGGGCAGCTGGGATATCTGGGGGCCAGTCTATAAGGGCACTAACAAATCACTGAAATAAATCAGAAACATGACATTCATTTTCTACATGTACTCCATTTTTTGAAAATTAAAAATTCTTTTGAATATTGAAAATTTTCACTTTTTATTTTGTGTATGCACACAAGAAGTTGGATGATCTGGAAAAATCCCCAAATAAAAGGCAAGACAGATCAAGAATTAGAAAAAATTTCTGATCTTTATCAGAAGAGTGACTCTGTTTTAGCCTATTAAGACTGTATAAGTGAAATTTTTCCTATATTTAATTTTTATTAATATAAAATAACTTCTCTGTCCCATTAAGATTTTTAACAAATGGGTTTAAAGAATATTGGTTTGAAGGTGGACCATCATATTATCCTGTCTTGTATGTTACATGTTTTGGTCTAGCCCTGGGTCCAGCTATGTGTTTGTGCTTGCTGTTCTTTCTGCTTGATGCATTCTTTGCTTCTGTCTTATGTTGAGCTCCTATACATATTTTAGGACACAGCTTAGAGATATTTTGTGTGCCTTCTCTGACTTCTGCCTATCTTTAAACCTTCCTGTTGTCTCCCACCTTGAACTACCCCTCTCCTAAGGGTGATTATTCACTGTGATATAGTTGTTTTTCTACTTTTTGCATCCCCACTAGATTGTTTGGTCCTGTGGGTGGGTGCTATGTCTATATCATTTATTCACTGTTGTAGTCTCCATCTGTAGAAGTGGATCTGGTTCATAGTAAATGCCTACTATAGTATTTAAATGAGCAAATAACTCACAAAATGTTTTCTTACTCTGTTTTTCCTTTTTGCCATATTAATGGGTCTAAGGTAAACTCACCTTAAGCTAAAAATGTATGGAATGCTAGGATGGATGGACAGAGAACAGGAGCAGTTACTAGGAGATTTTATGTGACAATCTGGAAAAGAAGAATATATGCTAAGTAAAGAGCTAAAGATAACCAGAGTAAATCAAGAAAATAATTCCTGATTAGATGCTTTCAAACTCACAGAGACTAAAAGTTTAATCTCTGAAGGATAGTCAGTTTGGGAGTGATGGAGTTTGGATGTGTTGTCCCCTCCAAAACTCATGTGGAAATTTGATCTCCAATGTGGCAGTGTTGGAAACTGATTGAGTTATGGGGGCAGATCTCTCATGAATGGATTAATGCTCTCCCTGGGGGAGGAGGGGTAGTGAGTGAGTTCTCCTTCTGTTAGTTCCCGCAAGACCTGATTGTTTAAAGGACCCTGGCACCTCCTCTCTCCCCTCCCCTCCCCTCCCCTCCCCTGGCTCCCTGTACTTCTACCCACTGGTCCCTGCCACTTTCTGCCATGAGTAAAAGAAGTCTGAGGCCCATGCCAGATGCAGCTGTCCCAGAATCGTAAGCCAAATAAACTTCTTTTCCTTATAAATTACCCAGTCTCAGGTAATTCTGTTATAGCAACACAAAACGGACTAAAATGGAGTGTCTGACATCAAGTTGTGTGCCCAAAAAAGGGAGAGGAGGTTTTATGAGCTCAAGTGTGTTAAGTATTATAATTACAGTGAAGATCTCTTCTTTGTTAGAAATAAAATAATTTTTATTTTATTTATAGATACCAATATTAGATATTGGTATCTAATCAGAATTGAAAGTAACTTGGATTTGGTATGGCAGCAATAACAACAAAAGTTGATTCTTATGGAATAGACATTTTACATTATAGCTGAATGGCACACTTTTTTCTCAGCACCTGGCCAATCTGTGGGCTCTGAAGAAAGTCAAATGTCAGTGATTTTAGAAGGCAAGGAAGAGTCGGAAGATTACGGGATGTACACGACCTGCTCTTATGTACCAGTAGATTCATTTGCCCTTTGCAGCTCAGATGTGTACTAACTCCAGAGTCACACCTGAATTCTCTGCAGCAATGGTCAAGAGGCTCTGACCTCTTCTCATTTTCAAAGTGCCTTAGCATGACTCGATGGAGCACTTTGGTTTAGTTTAGGCTCTGGTGCCTGTCGCACCACCTCCCGAGAAATGACTCTGTGTGTGGTAACTTCTTAGGGGATTCCTTTCAGCTCCCAGCAAGCTGGGACCTAGTTAGTCAGTGAGATGATAACACAATCCCTGTGAAATGTACTATAGTTTTAGACTGATAAGTATATCACGCTGCTGTTATTTTAAAGCATGCATTAAACTTCTATTATACGTTTGGAAATATTAAAGGAAAACATGAAAGTGTGTTCTTTGGAGAGAATTGCTGTACCAGGTGTCTTTTATTGTAAAAATAAGCTGATGTTTTTTTTTATTACTAAAGAGTAGATTCTATTCTTGTGGTGATGTCTGCTCATCAATGTATGTTCACCACTGTTTTGAATCCAGTGTTCTTTTGTGTTTAATATCCAAAATAAGCCCCATTCTGTTTTGTGTTTAGTGCAATAGGAATCCGATAGCTTGACAAAAGGTAAAACTCTGCATTAAACATATGTTGTTATACAACTTATACTCCTTGGTTTATTATACAATTCCATCGCAGCTAATCAGACATTAAGTTATGATGATTAACTTATAAAATTTGATTTTTTTGATGTTTAAATGACTAGAATAATTTAGATTGTAAATTTAGTTTCTTCATATGTAAAATGGAAAAAAAAATAAAAAGATTGCTGAGTGTCCATGTTGCAAAGCACAAGAGCAAAATGAGGCTTAAATTTTAGTTTTCATAAAGTTAAATACCTTTGTGTCCTAGGGCAAATTAATAAACCTCTGTGGACTTCAGTGTCTTCCTCTGTAGAAGGTGGATAGAATGTACGTTGTAGGGTGTCTTGAGGACTACGAATATATGAGTATGTAAAGATGATCAGTGAGTAAATAATAATTTGATGATAATATTATTAGCATACTAACTTTCCAACTTAAATATTTATTAGAATATTATTTTCAGAAGTTATTATTATTGTTAGCTTTTTAAATGTTATGTTCCAAAATCAAATAAGATACATACCATGACCAGAAATTCTCCACTAGTCTTAGTTTTGCTGGGTTAACTGTGTCTTTACTTTAGGGGGTACTTTCTTTTTCCTAGTAGAAGTGATTGTGTGAATGAGGTGAGGCAGGTGGTAATTTTAATCATAATCTAATAGAGGAGAAAAAGAATATGTTTAAACTTTGATCCTTAATTTGGAGAGGAAATGATAAGGCAATTGCCAGTTTACTATAAGCTGAAGGCAAGATGAGTCCAGGGATATAATGAGCACAAAGCTCCTTTTATTGAGTGAGGGAAATGCTAGCCTGCAGAAATTCAAAACCACTCTGCTCTTGATCTTCCTTTTCTGTCTTTTCTCTTCTTTCATTTGACTGCTAAGTGTTCATATTCTTGGATATCAAACAGCTGCAGGGATTTTCTTCTTCCTGAACTCCGGATGGTTAGAGGAATGGGCATACAGAGTTTACTAACAGCAGGAATAATTTGAAAATAATACTAATATAGAAGAAGAAAAAATATATAATAGCAGCTTAAAAGTTTGAAAATGAAAGAATTATTTCAGTGGATTCTAAACATATATATATACATATGATATATTAATCAGAAAAAGATTTTAAATCTTATGCCCTGCCTTCTCTTTTTTTCTCTCTTTTTTAATGTTATAATTTCAGATATTTTTAATAGATTTGATTTTTCCATAAGATGCATAAAACAAGGGAATAGAATATTCATATGTATTTTAGTAGTACAATCTCCGGTTATATACACTAGTTCTACAACTTAAGATATGCTAGTCAGAATCCAAATCTACAACTATACTTCTAACATAGATAAACTTGAAGTTTTCCAAAGATTCAGCAAGTAAGAATTAACTATTTGTTTATCAATGATATATGTTACTCAATATCTTCAGTCTAATTTATTTTCATTTTCATAAAAAATAAGTATCTAGACATAGGTTATATTTAATTTTGAATAACTGCACAATATAAATATGTACTCTTACAGAAACATTATAAAATCAGTTATACATTTAGGTCCATGTAACAGAAAGCCCAACATGCTCTCAATTAACAGAAAATCCCACAAACTATGAATTATAGAAATAGAGATTTCTATCTTTCACTTACGAAGAAAGTGAAGGTGAGTAGTTTGGGCATTAGCGTGGATCCATCCTTCCTTATCTGTTTTCTCTATTATCCTTAGCATATGATCTCTATTCTTAGGCTTAGAAGATGACTGGGCATGTCTCAGCACCACATCCATATTCTTAGCAGGAACACATGCCAGCCTGCTATGTTTATTTTAGCTAAGCATATGTTAGCTTTCTCATGAACTCCTTCTAGTTTTTTTCCGCTCAGAACTGTCCCATGGTCATCCTCAGCTGAAAATGAGCCGGGATCATAAAGGCTTTCAGTTGCACATACATCTTCCTGAGAAATGTCCTTTCTTCTCATCCATCACATCTCAGAGCTCTTTCCCTGCTCCAAAGAGGACATTACTTGTGGCTAAAGATGAAAAGCCACAGCAAGACCATGTTATAATTCTCCAACATCGCTTCTATGTACAAATATTTCTGAGCAGCGTCCAGGTGTTCCCACTCTTCCTGAGAGAAGTCTACAGCCATATCCCTCAGTGTCACCAACCCCTGGGTCATGGCTTTCACTTTGCTAGACCTGATCTGTATTTTTCTGGATTCTTTTCTTGGGGAAATAACAGAAACTTTTGGCTGCTCTGTCCCAAAATGACAGTTTATTTTTTAAAAATTTGAGAAAGTTTTGAAAGGAAATCCGTTTGTCAATTAATAATTTTTCCGTGTTATCTTGGGCTCATGAAAAAATGATCAGCGTTATCTTTATTTGGAGAATAGAATATTCGTGGGATTAGAAAGAAAAGGAGAACTAAATTAAAGATGTCAATTAATTTATGCTCATTTGTTAAAACAGGAATTGATTTTTGTTATATAACTACATACAAGCTCATGAGACTTTAACATTATACTTTTCTATGCTTTATTTTTGTTTTTAAAGCTTAAGATGTGTGACTTTCATTCTTCAGAACATACCTACCTTCCACGAACTTTTCATATAAATAGGGATTACCATCATAATCAAGTCTAGTGTTTAGTGTTTGACAATAGGACTAAAGGTCAATTTATGGAAGAATGTGATTCCTCTTTGATGTCGGATAGAAGATTAATGATGTGTCTGGGGTCATGTTAGTTTTCTAAGAGCTTATGGGTCTATTATCTGTTATCATTTCATGTTACTGTTTGGAGATAATGAGTATATAATGTCTGAGTTACTATTGCTTTTTAATTGTTTTATAGTTCTTCTCTCAGGAGGGCTGATTATTATTCCAGGATTCTGAAGATTCACAAATGAGTTCATGGTTGTCATTTCGGTGCTTTTTTTTTTTTTCTCTCAGCTTTTATCTTTCTGCATTAAAATACCTCGATATTTTTGTTTGCTTGTTTGTTCATTTTTTTGTTTACACCTGGGAGTCTTCCATTCTCTTGACCATCTAATGTTAAACAACATTTGGTTGTTTAAGTTGTGCTTACTAGTGAGAGGAGTGTTGTGAGACTGACAGGTCTCATTTTGCTCCACTTCCCCAAGGTGCCTGTATTGAAAATGATATGCTATTCATGCACTATCAGGCAAAACTTTACTCAAAAATACAACACATATCCAGGAAGTACATAGAAATAAGAGGAGTATCAAAACTGAGGGTTGTTGGTAGCATGTTCAAAGTACCTTTAAATGAGAGGACACTTAAAAATATAATGGAGACGGTTTAGAGAGTTACAAATTGTGTTATACTGGATTTTTTTAAAAAACTCATTTTGACATAATTATAGACTTACAGGAAGTTGCAAAAAGATTACAGAGAAGGGTCCTGTACCCTTCACCAAGATTTCCCCAGTGGTAATATCTTGCATAACTGTAGTGTGGTATCAAAACCAGGAAATTGACATTGGTACACTTACAGACCTTATTTAGATTTCCTTAGGCTTTACATACACTCATTTGTGTGTGTGTGTATATTTTTTACAGTTTTATCACATGTATATATATATATATATTTTTTTTTAAATTTTATTTTGTCGATATACATTGTAGCTGATTAATGCTCCCCATCACCAAAACCTCCCTCCCTTCTCCCTCCCCCCTTCCCCCCCAACAATGTCCTTTCTGTTTGTTTGTTGTATCAACTTCAAATAATTGTGGTTGTTATATCTTCTCCCCCCCCCCCCCCGGTTTGTGTGTGTATGTGTGTATGTGTGTGTGTGAATTTATATATTAATTTTTAGCTCCCACCAATAAGTGAGAACATGTGGTATTTCTCTTTCTGTGCCTGACTTGTTTCACTTAATATAATTCTCTCAAGGTCCATCCATGTTGTTGCAAATGGCAGTATTTCATTCGTTTTTATAGCTGAGTAGTATTCCATTGTGTAGATGTACCACATTTTCCGTATCCACTCATCTGATGATGGGCATTTGGGCTGGTTCCAACTCTTGGCTATTGTAAAGAGTGCTGCGATGAACATTGGGGAACAGGTATACCTTTGACTTGATGATTTCCATTCCTCTGGGTATATTCCCAACAGTGGGATGGCTGGGTAGTATGGTAGATCTATTTGCAATTGTTTAAGGAACCTCCATACCATTTTCCATAGAGGCTGCACCATTTTGCAGTCCCACCAACAATGTATGAGAGTTCCTTTTTCTCCGCAGCCTCGCCAGCATTTATCGTTCATAGTCTTTTGCATTTTAGCCATCCTAACTGGGGTTAGATGGTATCTCAATGTGGTTTTGATTTGCATTTCCCGGATGCTGAGTGATGTTGAGCATTTTTTCATATGTCTGTTAGCCATTTGGATATCTTCCTTAGAGAAATGCCTACTTAGCTCTTTTGCCCATTTTTTAATTGGGTTGCTTGTTTTCTTCTTGTAAAGTTGTTTGAGTTCCTTATATATTCTGGATATTAATCCTTTGTCAGATGTATATTTTGCAAATATTTTCTCCCACTCTGTTGGTTGTCTTTTAACTCTTTTAATTGTTTCTTTTGCTGTGCAGAAGCTTTTTAGTTTGATATAATCCCATTTGTTTATTTTTCCTTTGGTTGCCCGTGCTTTTGGGGTCGTATGCATGAAGTCTGTGCCCAGTCCTATTTCCTGAAGTGTTTCCCCTATGTTTTCTTTAAGAAGTTTTGTTGTCTCAGGGTGTATATTTAAATCCTTAATCCATTTTGAGTTGATTTTAGTATACGGTGAGAGGTATGGATCTAGTTTCATTCTCCTGCATATCGATATCCAGTTATCCCAGCACCACTTGCTGAAGAGGCAGTCCCTTCCCCAGTGAATAGGCTTGGTGCCTTTGTCAAAGATCAGATGGCAGTAAGTGTGTGGGTTGATTTCTGGATTCTCTATTCTATTCCATTGGTCAGTGTGTCTGTTTTTATGCCAGTACCATACTGTTTTGGTTATTATAGCTTTGTAGTATAGCTTAAAGTCAGGTAGTGTTATGCCTCCAGCTTTATTTTTTTTGCTGAGCATTGCTTTGGCTATTCGTGGTCTTTTATTGTTCCATATAAATGTCTGAATAGTTTTTTCCATTTCTGAGAAAAATGTCTTTGGAATTTTGATGGGGATTGCATTGAATTTGTATATCACTTTGGGTAGTATGGACATTTTCACTATGTTGATTCTTCCAATCCAAGAGCATGGAATATCTTTCCATCTTCTTGTATCCTCTCTAATTTCTCTCAGCAGCGGTTTGTAGTTCTCATTATAGAGATTTTTCACCTCCTTGGTTAACTCAATTCCTAAGTATTTTATTTTTTTGGTGGCTATTGTAAATGGGCAGGCTTTCTTGATTTCTCCTTCTGCATGTTCACTATTGGAGAAAAGAAATGCTACTGATATTTGTGTGTTGATTTTGTATCCTGCTACTGTGCTGAAATCATTTATCAATTCCAACAGTTTTTTTGTAGAGGTTTTAGGCTGTTCGATATATAGGATCATGTCATCTGCAAACAGGGACAGTTTGACTTCATCTTTTCCAATCTGGATGCCCTTTATTTCCTTCTCTTCTCTGATTGCTCTGGCTAGTACTTCCAACACTATGTTGAATAGGAGTGGTGAGAGTGGGCATCCTTGTCTAGTGCCTGTTCTTAAAGGAAAAGCTTTCAGCTTTTCCCCATTCAGGATGATATTGGCAGTGGGTTTGGCATATATGGCTTTAATTATGTTGAGATACTTTCCCTCTATACCTAACTTATAGAGGGTCTTTGTCATGAATGAGTGCTGAACTTTATCAAATGCTTTTTCAGCATCTATAGAGATGATCATATGGTCCTTGTGTTTGAGTTTATTAATATGGTGTATCACATTTATTGATTTGCGTATGTTGAACCAACCTTGCATCCCTGGGATGAATCCCACTTGATCGTGATGAATAATTTTTCGTATGTGTTGCTGTATTCTGTTTGCTAGTATTTTAGTGAGGATTTTTGCATCTATATTCATCACGGATATCGGCCTGTAGTTTTCTTTTTTGGTTATATCTTTACCTGGTTTTGGTATCAGGATGATGTTTGCTTCATAGAATGAGTTTGGGAGATTTGCGTCCGTTTCAATCTTTTGGAATAGTTTGTAAAGAATCGGTGTCAATTCCTCTTTGAATGTTTGGTAAAATTCTGCTGTGAATCCATCTGGTCCTGGGCTTTTCTTTGTTGGGAGCCTTCTGATAACAGCTTCAATCTCCTTTATTGTTATTGGTCTGTTCAAATTTTCTACGTCTTCACGGTTCAGTTTTGGGAGCTCGTGTGTGTCCAGAAATTATCCATTTCCTCCAGATTTTCAAATTTGTTGGCGTATAGTTGTTTATAGTAGTCTCAAATGATTCCTTGTATTTCAGATGAATCAGTTGTAATATCGCCTTTTTCATTTCTAATTTTCGTTATTTGAGTCTTCTCTCCTCTTTTTTTTGTTAGCCACGCTAATGGTTTGTCAATTTTATTTATCTTTTCAAAAAACCAACTTTTTGATTCGTTGATCTTTTGAATTGTTTTTTGGTTTTCAATTTCATTCAGTTCTGCTCTGATCTTAATGATTTCTTTCCGTCTGCTAACTTTAGGATTGGATTGTTCTTGTTTTTCTAGTTCTTTAAGGTGAAGTGTTAGGTTGTTCACTTGCCATCTTTCCATTCTTCTGAAGTGAGCATTTAATGCAATAAATTTTCCCCTCAATACTGCTTTTGCAGTATCCCACAGGTTTTGGTATGATGTATCATTGTTTTCATTAGTTTCAATAAACTTTTTGATTTCCTGCTTGATTTCTTCTTGGACCCATATGTCATTAAGTAGAATGCTGTTTAATTTCCATATCACATGTATATTTTAATGTGACTGCCATCACAGTGAAGACACAGAACTGTTTTATACTCACACTAACACTCTCGCCCACATCCCTAACCTTTGGCAACCACTGATCTGTTTTACATCTGTATGATTTTTCATTTTGAGAGTGTTATACAAATTAAGTCATGCAACATATAATCTTTTGAAGTTCCTTTTTTTCACTCCACTTAGTATCCTCGAGATCTATCCAAGTTGCATATATTAGTAGTTGTTCCTTTTTTGTCGCCGAGTAATATTCCATTATATGGACATACCACAGTTTGTTTATCAATTTACCTGTCGAAGGACATTTGGATTGTTTCTAGTTTGTAGCTATTGCAAATATTACAATAAAGCTAAGGTATGAATGTTTATATACAGGTTTTATTTCTGTACGATAAAGGACCAGGAGTGTAACTGCTGGGTCATATGGCAAGTGTATATTTAATTTTATAAGAAGTTGCCCAACTATTTTCCACAGTCTCTGTACCATTTTTGCATTCCACCAGCAATGAATGAGGGACCCAGATTATCTGCATCCTTGCCAGCATTTGGTATTGTCACTATTTTTAATGTTAGCTGTACGAATAGATGTGTAGTCATCTATTGTGTCATCGTGGTTTTAATTCACATTTTTCTAATAGGTAGTTATGTTGAACATCTATTAAAGTGTTATTTGCCATCTGTACATCCTCTTTGATGCAATTTCTGTTTATGTCTTTTGCCCATTTACTAACTAGATTGATTTTTCTTCTTTTTACCTTTGAGTTTTGAGGGTTCTTTATATATTCTAGAGTCCTTTGTCAGATATATGCTTTGCAAATATTTTATTCCAGTATGTAACTTGCGTTTTCATCTTCTAAACAGGGTTTTTCACAGAGCAAAATTTTTTAATTTTGTTGAAGTTCAACTTACTGATTCTTTTTCTTTTTTTTTCTATTATGGATCATGCTTTTGCATCACATCTAAGAGCTCTTTGCCTTATTCATAAATTTTCCAAATTTTGCCAAATAAATGTACTAACATTTTTTCTCTCAACATTCAACGAAGTTCCATTTGGAAATTGACATGCTCTGATTTCTAGTATATTTATAGCACAATGAACCCTGATGAACATCAAAGTAAATATTAAGATTGAAATAAACCTAAGGCTAATTTCAGTTTGATAAAAGAAACTAATTTGAGAAAATATTGGATTACCTAAGACTTAACTTTGTTCCTGTAGATAAAAGTATAACATAAAATTTTAGGAGATTTAGTTGTCATTTAAGACAAGTAAACAAACTGAATCTGAAAGATTCTGAAGGAATCTGAAAGAATCTAGGATCTGAAGATTTTCTGTTTTCTTCTAAAAGTTTTATTGTTTTACATATTACATCTAAGTCTGTGATCTTAAGTTTTGTTTGAGGATGAGGTTTAAGTTGAGGTTTATTTTATTGCTTATGGATGTTTGATTCCTTTTTAAGGTCATAAGCTGACAAACTTGTACTGGGAAGCCACCTGACTGAAAATACACTAGTCTTCAGTCAGATCTCACTGAAATATATAAACAATGACAATTTTTATATATATTGTAGATTATTGAAGCCATGGAAATGAAATAACCTACCAAAGTTCTTATTTAAAAGATCTTGTTTTAACTTTTGATTATTATTACAAGAAAACCCAAAACTTGAAGAAGCAGGGGAAAAATAATTTGTGAAATGTATAATAATTTATTCTCATGTAGGTACTTCTTGTTATGGTTTTTTCTTTTCAGTTTTTAATGTTTATATTTTTTTCTATCATGTCCTAACATAACTTTATTGATTTATATTATAAACAGTTCTTGACATGAATCTGTATAAATTTGAACTTGTAATTTTATTTTGACTTTTTAAGTTTTTATAAATCTTATGTCTTACAGCTGGAACCATCTCATTTGACATTATCCTATAGTCTTTAGTTTTACATTAGTTACAAAAACCATTGCTTTTAAAATCAAGTTTCGTTCAGTTTGTTTACTTGACTTAAATGACAACTAAATCTCCTAAAATTTTATGTTATACTTTTATCTGCAGGAACAAAATTGTTAAATCTTAGGTAATCCAATATTTTCTCAAATTAGTTTCTTTTATCAAACTGAAATTAGTCTTAGGTTTATTTCAGTCTTAAAATTTACTTTGATGTTTATCAGGGTTTATTATGCTATAAATATACTAGAAATCAGAGCATGTCAATTTCCAAATGGAAATTCTTTGAATGTTGAGAGAAAAAATGTTAGTACATTTATTTGGCAAAATTTGGAAAGTTTATGAATAATATAGCTAAAAATGTACCCACTTTTAAACAGAAAGATAAAGAGGAACTTTGGAGGATATGTTTATTCTGCAAAGATAACTCATTATGATGGAATCTGAGACACTAAACATCCAAAAGTGACTTCTACAACTCTACTGATAATAAATTATCATCATCATCGTCATCACAATAATAATTATGATTATTACTATTTATGTATACATTATTTAATGTGCATTGGGATCTGAGATTCTGCATTTCTGAGAAGCTCCCAGGTGCTGCTGGTGCTGCTGTTTCACAGAGGATACTTTGAGAAGCAAAGCACTGGGCAGTCCCATATCTCAGTTCAAAACTAAATTAGCAAAGGGCTAAATTGTATTCTGTAAATATTTAAGCTATAAGTTATATTCCAATTTTTGAAAATATGTGATCCATATATACTAATGTAGTTAACCAGGTTTTTATTTAATTTTTTGATGATCATAATAATTTCTTAATGTAGGTAAAAGCGGTTTTATTGTTAGTGTTATCAAAGTTGCTTTTTCTTATGTCTGTGTTATGAGTTTCACTGTTGCTTACAGGTCTTTACGATAAAATGTAGAAAGTGACCACATAAAGAAAAATATTCTCCACAAATGGTGTTCCAGGACATACATGGGCATCTGAGATTCAGGTTATTTCATTAATTTGTTTATTTAAGAAACCTGTTTTCAACATTCTCTTTGTCACAGGCATTTTTCTATGTGATAGAACAAAATGAGCAAGATAGGCTTCCTGCCTGACAGCAGCTGTTAGAAAAGTAAGCACAGTTATAGTAGATATTTATGCACAAAATTCAGTGTTATATAGTTGAAAGCATACTCTGTTCTATAAGGAGGGGGAGAATATATCACACAGAAGTTCATTTGAATTGCCTTAAATTCTTAAAATTATTTCTCCAGGAAAGGAGGAATGAGTCTTTAAGAATGTGGACAAAGCCTATGAGACTTTTTTGGAAAGAGTCAAAGAATATAATAGCTAAGACATTAATGAAGGTGAAACATTTAATGAAGATGTCATGTAACCTTGTACACAGCTTTTGTTACTTAATGTGAAAGTTTACTTGCAAAAATGGTTCAGTTGCAGAAGGCGCTTGTGTAAGGATTGCTATGCTGGGCAAGAACTGAAGCTTCTAAAATACACAGGGTCTTCAAAAAGTTCATGGAAAGATTAGTATTACCTTTTAATACTGTTTTTCCATGAGCTTTTTGAAGTACCCTTGTTGTTCGTAAATCATATCTGATAACATATCAGCATGGTTTTTAAAAACAGATAAGCCCATTTTGGAAGGGATCACGGACTATTTTTAGAGGTAATGAAGCAATTCCTAAGAAAGCAAGGAGCTCTTTTTCTGAATGAGTTGGGGACATTATGATGAGTGTCACCCGGTTGGGAGATTTCCAGAAAAGCAAATGAGTTGCTGAATGCCTCCTCCTGGTTCCACCTTAGTGTTTTATCTAGATTAGCATTATCTAATGGAAATATGATATGATTAACATATGTAATTTAAAATTTTCTACTAGCACATTAACAAAGGTAAAAAGAAACAAGATGAAATGAATTTTTATAATATACGTTATTTAACCCAATGTATTCAAAATAACATTTAAACATATAATTTTTAAAAAGTTCCTGATGAGATAGTTTATAAATTTCTTTGGTCTTTTTCCATTCAAATACCTTTTTTTAGGTCTTTGAAATCTGATGGGTGTGTTTTTACACTTACAGCACATCTCACTTGGGACTAGCTGTATTTCAATGGCTCAATAACAACGTGTGGCTAGTGGCTGCCATATTAGACAGTGCAGGTTTAGATTACGTATTTGAAAGAGGAGCTTTGAGAGAAAGAGTTGATATGACCCCCATGAAAAGATTGACAGGGAAGATTAAGGAGAGAGAAAGGTTCAGTCAACTTTATGGTCATAACAGAGGTAATTAGATCCATAGAGATTCTGACTTTGCCTAGGAAAGGAACTTAGCAATTACTGACCGGTGACTTTTTTTTATACTTGACCAGAAATAAATGGATGGCATCTTAAATGTAAACATGGAAATATGCCATATATTCAGTTGACTGGGGTTGAGTAGGTGGTCACATTTTCCCCAAGTTATTTGACATGGCTAGTCCACATTGCCCTTTTCACTAGGTAATTCTTATTTAGGTCATATTTTATTATGCTAAATGCATTACATCTGTCACATAAAGGAAAAACATAACACAAGACTAAACTATGGGCCAGACAAAGTAAATCTGGTCCATCTTGATAAAGTGACTGAGATCAGGTGACAGCTCTCTGTTTTAATAGACCTAGACCTTTCTGGATGTGCCAACTTCAGTTGGACCCAGTCCAAATAACAGCTGTTCCTAATTTTGTTGTCTTAAGAATCTTGCTTATGTGTGGTGACTCATTATGACTTGCATTATTTCTGAGTTGGTCTCTGCTTGTAGGAGAGGAGGGCTGGAAAGATTACTTTTCAGTCACACTTAAAACTAGTGACAGTATTGTGGATGTGCACATGCATGAGTTCATGTATGCCTTGTGTCCTTTTACGTCCTTTTCTTTATGACTTGCTTTTCTTGTTTCCTCTAGATGGTAGTTCCTTCAGTACTTATACTTTTTATTTATTTTGCACCTAGTCACTTTGAATACTTTATAGTAAACGATGTAATCAGAGTGAAAACATTGCTGTTTATAAAAGCATTTGCCCTCTTGGGCTATCAATCACTCAAATTCTTTGAGTGGAATGCTGTTTTCCTGCACTCTTCAGTATTGTGTTTTCTACTCTACAACTGCTCAGTACATGCTGACTCACTGAGCATCTCTGGGATGCTGGATGTGTGTTTTGAATTTAAGAAGAGAAGAATATAGTTAGGGAACACATTATTGTCTTTTGGTATTTTCTACAGAACTTAGAATAGAGGTTTGCACTCAAGGGGTGTTTTGCAAATATATATTGACTGGGGGTCTGGTCCAGCTTGTTCTGTAATATTAAAAACCTAGAAATATTTATTACTATAGTTGTTGGAGGGTCCCTAGAAACGCTTGAGAGTAATTCTTCTATCATGTAGTGGCCTGTGGTGAGCAAAACCTCTCTTACATACAGCTTAACCTTTCTCGTATCTAATACTACTCGTGAAGAAGATTGTAATTTGTGCATTGTGCATTTATCAGGTTGCTGTTCCCAATGCAGTTAGTGTAATTTTTCATTTCCTAACAGTCCTCGGGCAATTCTGTTTAACATACTTTCTATTTCAGAACGTTCTCCTATTTAAAAAAACTTCTTTTGCCTCAGGCCCAACATGCTTTTCAGCCAGACCAGTAGTAATTTCTATCCTTGCTGGCTTCATTCACCTTCACTGTTAAAATTCTGTGTGGATTTCTTAGGAATGTCATCTTTTTGTGTTTATGGCATAACAAATGTTGGGATGCCTATGACTTCTATTTGCTGATATTACTTTGGTTAAAAAACAATTATTTTATTACGAAGGGGAAGACATATCTAGCTTTTATTTTCATTTTAAATCAGTTTTAGTTTTCTAGATTATAAACTATACTTTGTTTTCTTAATGAATACAATTTTAACTTTCCACCTAAACTTTTAAAGTCATGCACAGAAGTTTCCTGAATAGTAGTATAAAAGACTGAATAAGACACTGATTTACTGATTAAAAAAAGCATTCAAATTCCTTTAATGAATTTGATAAGGTGGTGTCTTAAAAGTGAGTGAGACAAGTTACCTGGATTGTTGTCCCAAAGTATCATGAATCAGGTTTGATTTTAACTTGAGTTGAGACAGCATTCTAATTTGAGGCTCTTGAAGCTCTTTGGGTCTGAATTTGGTAATAATGACCTACTCTAGAGGGATTTAGGTTTCTAATGGGGAAAGTCTGGTAAACAAAAGTATACAAGAGAGAGCCTTTGCTCTCTTATTATAGTCGCTTCTGGCTTACACTAAAGTAGATTTTGAAGCATCTATTATAACATCAAGGTTTTCAAGAAATTCTAAGGGATATATATAGAGAGAGAGCCCTAGGGCTAAACTAAAATTAGAACTCTAGCCATATTATAAATATGTATTATACATTTGTATATATCATACATATTATATGTGTGTTTAAATGGCTTCTATATCATGCCTTGTCTTAGTTGGAAGAAATGTTTTGCTATTCCTTGAGCTGATTTCTGTGTATAAACATGGGAGAAAATGGAGATTTTCCTCTCTTTGGGGATAGTCATCATAGTGTTAAGAAGGAGAAAGCAAGAGTACTTCTTTTTTGGGTTATGGTTTGCATTTTAAATTTCATTGCTGTTCCTCTCAACTTCCATCTGTGATGACATTTGGGAATTTTGTCATTGCTCTTTCTCAAGTGGAGTGGAAAAGCTTAAAGCAGAATTTACACTTTTAAATACAACCGAGGCTCTATCACATGGTGATTCACTCCAGGTCTGCATAGTTTTTCTTTGGCTTTTTAAAAAAGCAAAATCAAACATTTTGTTGAACTAAATATTTCTCAAGTTTGTAACATTATTGATTATTATACATTATTAACAATCCCTTTTTCTGTAGTGGAAAGCTCGGGCTGAAAACGCAATGCTAAATATTAAAGTTTTAGGCACTTAGTATTTTATGGCATTAAAGAGATATTTTCATGCAGATGGTATTGTTAGTTAATTACTGCTTGTTAATGACATCGCAATTTTATTTTATTTTATAATTAAGTTTCACTTATAACCTAGAAAATATCATATTTTGAATAAGCCACAAATAGCCAGATTTGGTGCTGTACTTATATTGTCTCTGTGCTTTATTTATTTATTTTTTTAAACCTTTTAAATTCCATTCAGTTGGCATTTTCTTTGTGTGTGTGTTTGTGATTCATGGGTGGAATAATTAGTGGTCTAGACCTCAGTACAGTTACTGACAGGTTTGGCTGATTTTCTGAGACTCTTTTTAGCTCTTAATGTTTGTGATGGATTCTTTTATATGAAATTAGGTTTTGGATATTAAACAAATTGTGCATGTGTGTTTTCTGACACTGGCAATACAGTAGAAACTTGTAATTTCCTAAGGCAGCCATGAGACAGGTGTTGCAGAGGCACTATTCTTACCTATTTGTGTAGTGAGAGGGAAAGCAAAATCTCATGATGACTTTAGCTACCTCATACTTCCCATTTTCAATTCCAGGCCTTATTGTGTAGCCTTTGGCTAGTTATTGCAGCAGTTTCCCTCGATTATAATTCTGTTCTGCCTAGTGTATTTATGAGAAAAAGAGTAATTAGAATTTAGGTAATCTCCAACATGTGACCATGTTGCTTATGATTGTTTGTTTTAGATTTTTCATTTGTTTTATTTTGGCCTTTCTTAAGAGCCAGCATTACATAAGTAGACACCAGATTAAAAAAACAAAAATCCTTCCATGCACAGGTAAAACTCACATTTTCTTGGAGCTAAGACAAAATTCAGATGTGTTTTAGATAAAAATGGAAAAGTGTAGATTAAATAAAGCACTGTATATGTAATGGTTAATGTTTATTTTTAATTGTTTATTATGGGTTATAGAAAGGAATTATAGAAACTTAAACAAAAACCATGCCTAATTTATATAATGTTTGGATATGTGTTTATGATTAAAAATAAATTAACAAAAATATTTTGTAAAGGAGTAGAATATATGTCAGTCTTCAAAGGATGATAAACCAAGGTAAAATTGGCTTAACCAGTTTTGGAAGCCTTGTAAAAGACTAAGTCAGTAATGAAATCTTTCAATAAAACTAAGTTAGCTAGAGAATCAGTGTGACCACATTATTGTGTTGCCTAACTTGATGGACAAGGTAAACTTTTTAATTTTTCTATTAAGAAAAGTTAGATTCTTAGATCTGAACTCTCTGGAGATAGGCATTAACTCACTCAGTATTTGCCAGGAAATACTTTATGTTCTAGAAGGTGTGCCTTTGTCTTTTGTTCTTGAGTGATTTACTGGCTGGTTGGAGGCAGTAAGAACAATCCACTGATAAATGCTAGTATATAAAACTTACCTGATAACTAAGATGTTATATATCCAGAATAAATTCCTAGGTCTTGAAGTCATACTTCCAGAAGTTTTGATGAGCTTCACATGAAATATTTTGCTTAAAATACATAAACTGGCTGATTAGTAGGCTGATAGTGTATGTTGCAGTGTTTAAAAGGTGAGGCTTGTCCTGTGTTCAAATCCCAGCTCCCTAATTTATTAGCTATGGGCTATAGTCTGAATGTTATAACCGGTGCCTGCCCCCACCAAATTCACATGTTGAAATCTTAACCCCAAGTGCGATGCTATGAAGAGGCAGGGCCTGTGGGTGATGATTAGTGCTTTCATAAAAGAGGCCTCAAGGAGCTTGTTTGTTCCTTCTGCCACGTGAAGCAGCAGCAGCAAGGTGCCAACTATAAAGCAGAGAGCCCTCACCAGACACTAAGTCTGCTGATGCCTTAATCTTGGACTTCCCTGCCTCCAGAGCTGTAAGCAATACATTTCTGTTGTTTGTAAATAACCCAGTATATGGCATTTTGTAACAGTAGATCAAATGAACTTAGACACCATGTGACATGAATATGTTATTTAACTTCCTTAACCCTTAATTTTGTAATCTTTATCACAAGGATAATAATAGCTTCATCGAGATTTTGTGAGGATTAAATGAGATTATCCATGTAAAAGCTGCTTGGCAAGAAGTAAGTGCTCCATAAATATTATTAACGGTGATAAAGAGATATGGACAACAAATCAATACAGGCAATTACATTCCAGTTTCGATGATACTCCGAGATGATGAGGGCAGCAAAGACAAAACACATAATCATACTCAATTTCTAAAAATTAGAATTTTTCTCTAGATTTCTCTCCCCACATGATTGCATTCATTACCAGAGCTTTAAATTAGTTCTTTCCAAGCTCAGGCGAAGGGTCGGGTTTTTTTTGTTTTTGTTTTTGTTTTTAATTTCTGATCTACCAGAGATTGGTACTTTTATAAGATTCACCAAAAAAGAGTTACTAGAAAAATTAAATTAAAAAAAAGATACAAAAGCACCAGTTTTTAAATTAGATTCTGTATAACTGCTATAAAAGTTTCCAGAGGCTTACTCTCAATTTCAGTACTTATCTCATCATTTACCAGTGATAAATGGTGGCTCTGCACTGGTCCATATATCACACATTTGAGTAGTATTGCCTTAAATATCATTAGTATGTTCGTTATTTCACAATTCTTATCTGTATCCCAGATCATTTCTCTGACCTTTATATTTTCATTTAGAGATGATTATCTCTCTTTTCTTAGTAAATGGCACTGTATCTATTCATTACAAATCTGTCATTCTCTCTCTTTCTCCTCCCCACCCAACCAAATCCATCATTTAGGTCCTATTTGAATCTTGCTATTGTTTTACATCTTCACTGCTAACACTTTAGTCCAAAGATAGTGTGATGTCTGATCCAACTTAGTACTGACCTTCCTGTTTCTACTACCCCACCCCTTTCCTTTCATTTTCAATATAGCTACAAGAATAATTTTCTAAAAAAGTAAATCTGTATATAACCTTTTAATGGCTTCATATTTTCATTTTTTTTGCTTGGCTGAATGGTATGTAACAATTACATTTTCAAAGGGTTGAGAGGCAACTGCAGTACTCCTGGTGGATGATTATGGTGGCTTAGATTGGGGTAGTGGTTATATAATGGGCAAAAAAATGCTTATTTCAGACATTGCCAGGTAATAAGATCAATAAGTAATAAACCAACAGCTGGAGACCATTTAGGAAGTTCTGTAGGCAAAGGGATACAATTCTCTTTATGTTGTAACTGTAGGCCTCTCAGTTTCTTCAGGCCCGTAACTGAGTCAGATCCCAGCCTTTTACAGGGATAATTGGCCTGTTGGGTACCAAGCTAATTTGCGCTGGCAGTAATCCAGAAGTAATGTACAGGGTTGAATTCTAAGAAATGTAGACTAAGGAGGATGCGATGTACTGATATGGGTATACTTCATTCTGATTAAGCCCAATTTATTTATAGGAGTGTTTTTAATAGGAATCTGGATTTAATGTGTTAACTTGAGTATCTGGAAATGAATCCAACAGTTTGCTTGATTATTTGACTGAAAGCTTGGGTTCAACAATGGCCAACATTTAATGTGATTGAGATCCCAGAACATCTGTAACTGTGGAGGAAGGAGGAAAGAGGAAGGCATAGGAAGATGAGAAAGGTAGAGTAGTTTTATTGTGTGCAGTCCTCTTCTCTACCGCCTCACTCTAACTCTCATGAAGTTCCAGAGGACACACACTTGATTAAGAATTGAGAAATATATTGGTGAGGGGAGCAGACCTCTGTGGTAGCTCTAGGTTGGGGAATGTCATTGGGATATGCAGCCATTGAACTAGAGGCATTGATCTCAGTGGGGATCATAAGATTCTGAAGTGGCAAAGGGTTCTGACAGTGCTTAGGCTTCATAGATAAAGAACTGTAATTTTCATAGTAGGCATCAAGTGTGAATTAGTTGGTTTCAATTCGGAATTTTGAAATGCATCTTTCTGCGATGGAGGCTCATAATGTCCTTAGGAATACACTAGATTGGCAACTTACTAAATTTTTACTTGATCTCTAACTGGGGAAATTCTAGGTATGTTGAGCAGAAACTTGACTTGTATAACTGATATAGGAGCTCCATGGAGTCCCTTGATTAGAGGAGAGGCTGATTTCCCTTGAGAAAGGACATGAAATACTACCACAAATATGTACTTTAAATCTTCCAAGACTTTTCTAAGGGGACTTGCTGTTTACTGGGAAAAAACCCAGATTTGAGAATTAGTAAAAATGGGTCTGGATTAATCCTTGAGGGGACCTAAATGCCACTGTGGCATATCAGTCAGAGTTGAGGCTTATGGAAGTCACTTGTTAAATTGATATTTGGCTGAGTCTGCATCACTGTGAGTCCAGTGGTTTGGCAGACCAATCCTAGATTTGTTTTCCCACTTCCTGAATGCATGGTTGCAGAGGGCATGAAAACTGGTAGAATTTTCACACTGATTCCTTGTGGAGTGAAGACTATTTAGGAAGACCTAGTGGAAAGCCCTGAAACTGCCCTTCACTAACAAAAGACAAAATCTTAATCAATACTGCATCCCTGGAAACATCGCAGAGAGTAGGGCCACCTTCTAAGACTTCAAAGATGCAGCAGTGGAGATTCCTGTAACATCCCTTTTTAATATGTTGATTTGATAGGTGGATCTTGGAGAACAACTATGGACTAAAGTAAACCTAGTGGGTGAGTGAGTGTAATTGCTTTGCTTTCCAAAATGAAGTATCACTATAGTCTTTTGCACTTGGTATGCTACAATTGATCTGCCACCTTTTCCCCCCTCTATTACCAATTAGTGAGGACAGTCAGAGGCAGATTGCCTTCAACTAGAAGGGAGAGCAAAACACATTCACAGTTTTAGGGTAGGGTGGTGACAAATATAATAATTGAATGATAAATGCTGTGGCAAAAAAAAAAAATGGAAGAGTATAAGGAAAATAGGAATTGGGGGGTGGAGGGCAGTTTTAAATAAGCATGTTCCAGTTTAGGAACTGTGGAAAGACCTGAAGAGGAATTAGTCATGCAGGTATCTGGTGGAAGAGGGATCCAAACCAGGAAATGGCCATTGCAAAAGCCACTAGGCAGGGGTTTGCCTGGAGTATTAAGGAAACAGTAAGTAGGACAACTTGTCTGGGGCAGAATGAACTAAGGACAGAACAGTAAGAAAGGACATAAAAAGCTAAGGTAGTAAGGTTCAGATCATACAGGTACTTTAGATTACTGTAAAGAGTTTGGTTGGCTTTTACTGTGAGTAACATGGGGAGCCACTGGAGAGTTTTGAAGAGAGAAATGATAGGATCTTTAAGATAATTACTCTGGATGACTGTATTGAAAATAAATTGCAGGAGGCAAGGGTGTAAGCAGGAAGACTAGTTATGGCTATTGCATAATTGAGACAAAAGATGATGGTGGCTTGGATCATATCTTAGCAGTGAAGGTTGTGAAAAGTGATTGGATTTAGGATCTATCATGGAAGTTGAGTCAAAAGGACTTCCTGATAGATTGGATATGAGAGAAAGAAAAATCAAGGATGACTCTAAGGATTTTGGAATGAACAACAGGAAAGAATTTAAGTGACCTCAGCTGAGGTTGTCATCTAGTTAGTTATAGGGACAGTACTAGAGCTTGGATTTCAATATTTATAGTTTGAAGATGTAAATGCTTAACTCTCATAGATTGTAGGAATAATGAACACATTTATTTGGGATTATAAAAATATATTTAAATTTTATTTATTTCAGAAGGAAGTGGACTTGTTGAGTAAGTTTGCCTAGTATAAAATATGCTATATGTTAATCTAGTGTGTCCTATTTGTGACTGATAATCATCTTGATTAATGTAGGCTTTCTATTTCATTTTACTTATTGACCTGGCTCAATATAATTCTCATCAGGTTATGTACATTTATTGATTTAGCAACTGTATTTTAATGCTTACTACATGTCAGGCCTTGTATTAAGGGCTGGGCTATAGGAACAAACAAATAAAGCAAACAGTTGTCTTCATGGGCTATAATCAATGTCTAAAGTTTTTTGTTTGTTATTGCTTCATTTTTGTTTTTACCATTAGTTCCTATAGAATGATTAGAAACACAGATTAGAGTTTATTTGGGGGCTGAGCCTGTGGCGCACTTGGTAGCGTGCTGTGCTAGCAGCGCGGCGACGCTCCCGCCGCGGGTTCGGATCCTATATAGGAATGACCGGTGCACTCCCTGGCTGAGCGCCGGTCACGAAAGAAAAAAAAAAAAAACAATCATTTAAAAAAAAAAAATAAATAAAAAGTAGAGTTTATTTGGGATGAAGATAAGTTTTTAGAGTTATATCTGTAAGGCTTCCATAGGAAACAGATGCCAAGCAAAATAATATCACTTTAAGGAGTATTTATAAATGTGAATATTTATAAAGATATATTAATAAGGAACCCACATTGGATAATGGCAGGGGCTTAGCTCCTGATTTGCTACCACCTGTAGGCCTGAATGAATACAGGAAGAAGCAGTTCATATAATGTGGAAGGAGACAATCACATAGAATTATCCATTTCAGGAGGAGCAGTGATCTTAGGTCAGGGAACATAGTCAACTCAGTTGCAGGGAGAGAGCCTGGAGCATAAGTATTTGGATCTACTCCAGTTCCTCCCTCTGATCTCTTTCTGAATTCTCCAGTGGCCAAACTCTACTGAAGCTAGAGGTCTGTGGATAAATCCCATACAGGTTATGTTGTCAGGGCAGAGAACCCAATGTAGGATGATGGAAAATGGGCCTAGAGGGGCAAATGAAAGATGTCTGGCACAGCCTGCCCCCTTCACCTCTCAGCCTGTACTGTTATCCTTTTTCAGGGTGAAAAACTTGAGATCCCTACTCAGATGATGTACAAGGTCCCACCAGCTTCCCTATAATCAGGTGATGTCAAACTGGCTGTACACTACCTGAATCATAGCATATTGGCTACCGCTAGTATTCTTCTTATCAGGTAGCACAGGGAAAAAGAGAAAACAACTGATTTAAGTAGCATGAAACATAGTTGCTGCAGGTGCCTCTCTGTAGATGGTCGTGAGGCTCAGTTTGTAGTCATGCTGCCTTCACATTGGCTGCATGGGGTTCTTTATGAGGTGAACTTTTATGGGGAATCTTTGTGAGGTTCATTCCTGCAGGATATGAGTCCATGGAGCTGTTTTTATTGTGTTGCTGAAGTTTTTCTTTACTGGGACTAAGAGGCTTCCTGGTAAATTACCTGCTTTTAAAGTGCCTTCCTTGCCTCTACTGTGCAACTACAACCCAATTTCCTTCTCCTCTTTTCATGGTTCAGTGGCACTGAGGAAAACAAAAGGACCGCAGAATGGTCTTAGCTTTCAAATGATCGGATTATGACCATGTTCCTGGGTGGAAGAATTCTCCCTTTGAATTTGAGGACCTCCAGATTTACCAAGCCTAAAATTGGGGTGTGAAGCAAAATTCTTTCAGTTAGCTTATCAGTTACAACAGTGTGAGGGGCTACTCTCACCTCCTCTGTTTGATTCCTGGGCCCGCAGTCTTCCTCTGAGGAGACAACACTATCTACTGGCTGCTAGTTTGAAGCATATACTGTACCTTGTAAGACAGTACCTCAACCTCTGAGGCTATTGTCTACCAAATGTCATGATAACTGAGCCCTCAGTAGGCCATTCCACCATTTTATAAAGCCAGATGTTTCCAGGTGATGGAGCATGTGGTGATACCAGTGAATTGCCTGAGTATAAGCTCATTATCTATGTAGTATGCCCTCTGGTCAGAGGCACTATTATATCATCCAGCATGGCAGTTGATAAAGTATAAGTTAAGTCCATTAATAGTGATGCTGTTGGAAACATTGTAGGCGGTAAAGACAATTCTGTACCCAGAATGTGTGTTTATCCTTGTGAGGACAAAATTGCTGCCCCTCCTTGATGTGAGGGGTCCAATGTAATCAGCTGATAAAATGTAGTAACTGATATTCCATAGAATGGTAACATTCTGAGGGCTTATGGGGGCAGCCTACTCTTTGCTGGCTGCATACTTAGCATATGTAGTAGCCAGATTAGCTTTGGTGAGGGGAAGACCGTGAACCCATAAATAGCCACCATCCCTGCCCCTAGCAACTTTGTATATGAGGAAGGGCTGTCCTGGCTGGAGAAAATGGCTGTCCTGGCTGGAGAAAATGGACATCCACTGAATGGGTTATCTTGTTCACCACAAGTTTAAGAGCCTATTCCTTCATGTGTGTTCTGTGATAGGTATTTACATTGGGCATGAATATCATCCTGCTCTGTACCTATTCCTAGAGGTTAATCAACATACCTCTCTGTCACTGGTTTTTAAATTTCTTTCTTTCCAAGTTTATGTCTTGCTGGCCAGAATATGCACTTACTGGCCCATAAGTCAATATAGAACTGTACTTCTAGTTACTTCTTATTCCAAAGTGGAAAACCACATGTGCAACCTAGTTCTGCTCCATGGGAAGGCTGCCTCTGAGTGGACTTGCAGTTCGTACCTGACTTGTGCAGGCATGCTGTGCAGATACAGCCATTCTCCAGGCTCATGCTTTCTCCTCCTCCATTTCTTGGCTGTTGGGACCTCCCTATGATGCCAAACGTATGGGTTAAGGGAGAGGCATCACCATAGTAGGAGCAAGTGTCTAGAGAGTCTGAGGTACTTGTTAGTGTAGTTTAGTTTACTTGTGCTTTCTGGACCTGCTTGGGTTTGGTCTTGTATGGACCACTTCCATTTTGTGATGGAATTTCATTCTGCATGTTCATTTTGAAAAGTTTGACAGATCAGATAATGTCCAGTTCAACATGAGCAGTTCAAATAGTCACGTGATGTTTAATGGGCAGGTGGTTAATCTCTACTTCCTTCTAGTAGTAAGCTAGAAGCTGCTTTTCAAAGGGAGAGTAGTTGTCTATGAAGAGGGCATGGGTACCTTTGATACAGTTAATACACACTGTGCTTTTGAGGTGCAGAGTGAGGTAGAAAAGGTTGCATGGTAAATTTGAAGAGGCAAATGGAAGATATTCTGCATACTTTGAATACTTTGAAGAATTTACAAAATAAACATTTAATTAGCTTTTCTGTAACGCATCTTTTTGTATAAGAGGGCATCAGTAATGATTTGATTTGGGGTTAGAATTTGAAATTAATTTCATAGCAGTGGCTTTTTCTCCTTGTTCCTTTTTCTTTGTCAGGGTCATTTATTTCTTTTTTCTTTCCTTCTTCTTTTTCCTGCCCTTCTGCCCTTTCTCCCTTCCTTCTCTCCCTCCCTCCCCTTTTCTTTCCCTCCCTCCCTCCCTCCTTCCTTCCTTCCTTCCTTCCTTCCTTCCTTCCTCTTTCTTTCTTTCTTTTCTTTCTTTCTTTCTTTCTTTCTTTCTTTCTTTCTTTCTTTCTTTCTTTCTTTCTTTCTTTCTTTCTTTCTTTCTTTCTTTCTTTCTTTCTTTCTTTCTCTCTCTCTCTCTCTCTCTCTCTCTCTCTCTCTCTCTCTCATAATAATTAGAATGTATTTATATTGTATATCTCAGTGCAATATATAGCTAAAGTAAAGGTCTCAGCTCCAGACTAGACTGGTTTTTCACTGCTAGCCTTATTTACTGTGTCCTGTTTCTTTTCTGTTAATATTTGCCAACCTTTGCTTGTAGATGTGATTTCATATCTTTTCCATTATCTATCTCTGTTAGGATAGGTCTATGGCCAGGGTAATTAGAAAGCATATGAATATAATTGAAATAAATCAATTTCTCTTGCATGGTTATAGTTCCTCCTCATGCCCACCTATAGAGTTCCTACTACAGAAATTATCTTTTTTTTTTTTTACACAGTTTAAGTTACTTTCAACCCACTTAATTATCTTCAGAATGACAGATGCTTTTGTTTCTATAATATGTGTATAAGTCAGATTCCTGCTCAAGGAGACATTTTAAATTCAAAAAGTCTGACATTGTCCTTTTTTCTCATCAGCATTATTATATCTTTTGTTATGTTTGCACTGTTTTATAAAGTTTACAATTTAACACCTAATCTACATACAGATAAAATAGGTACTGCCAGGAAACTAATGTTTATTAGTAACTGTGGTAATTGGGAGGATTAATTGATAGTTCTATATAATTAGATAATATGATTCTAAATAATCATTATGTGAGCATCTTTAAAAATAATCTTTTGCCTTGACAATTCTGGCTGGGTTGTCAGTTTTAGTGAAAAAAGGCTATATTCAAGAATCTGTTACTTAGGAGGCCATCAGGACAGGCTGGAATTATGAGAAACCAAATGTCACTTCAATTTATTCAGCATGAATTTATCTTCCTAAAGAAGCTTAAAAATATACTGCCTACTTTTTTCCTATTTTTTACGAGGAGTCTCATTTTATATTGACATTCATATTTGCTTTTGTACTTTAGCATGAAATTTGTTGTTTTTTCTCATAACTTGAACTATTGCATTGAAACCATTTGGCTTTATATTATGCAATGATTGCTAAATGACAGCTGCACATTACTTATCTGTAAACACTTAAATATGGAAATTTAACAAGTCTGGATTGGTAACACTTCTTAAAAACTAGTTTATAGTTCTGGTAATGCCTTGGTCAAATTCCCATTTATTGTTTTAAAGATCCTCTGACACTTATGATACAATGATTTTTTTTTTCTTTCTCATGATAGATTAATAATCTGTGACTGTTCTCAAAGAATAAGATCTGTGTATCTCTATTAGAAAGATATTGCACATATTGCATCAAGAAAGATAATGTGTGAATTAGCACAATTCTTGTTTGAAGGGAATTTTGCCCAGGAATTAAGCATGCTTGAATTTTCTTATTTTTATTAAAGAATAACACGTATCCTGACCATTGAACTGCCTCAGTTTGGTAATTTGGTTGGTTGGTTATCACCATGTCCATCATTTCTGCTTTAAGGAAGATAATAAAAGCCAGGAACCCACTCCCCAGGATCTCCCTCCCTCACCCCCCTCACCCCTCACTGATAACCTTTGAATAAGTCACCAAGACATAGCCACATAGCCTAGCCCCACTTTGTTGGGTGCCCAAAGCTGTGAGCGTCATCAGCTCTGGGGAATGACTGCTGGGACATTCACAATAATCCTTCCATTGGCACAGACTTTAAACACAGCTCATGTAGTTTGCCAGTGTTGCTTAGTGTCTTCTAAATCCAGTAGTCCCTCAGTATCTGTGGGGGATTGGTTTCAGGAGTCCTCCCTACCCCTCACCCAAATCTGCAGATGCTTAAGTCCCTGATATCAAATGGGGCAGTATTTGTTTATAACTTAGGCACGTCATTCCATTTCTTTAAATGATCTCTAGATTATTTCTAATACCTAATACAATGTCAATGCCATATAAATAGTTGTTATACTGTATTGTTTAGGGAATAATGACAAGGGAAAAAAGTCTGTACATGTTTAGTACAGACACAATTATGTGAAGTATGCATAAAGCAAATGTACTTCACAGGGCCTGGTTTTCCAAAGTGTTGCAGTTTCAAATATTGACCTTGCAAAGGACAGGAAATTTTCCCCAGGCTATATAGTCTCTGTTGTAAGATAAAGAATTGTAACACAGCAAGGTTGCTAGCTCAAAGACAAACAGGTTACTGATTGAAATGTAAAGATACTGGGAAATTGCTGTAAGAAGAGAATGTTTGCTAAAATCAAGCTTTTGTTGCAAATTGCATTATAGAATGTCACCTTATTGAATGTTACCTATATTGTTAAACTATAACCCCACCTCTGTTCTCTTGCTGTAACTTCCTGGTCTGGAGAATAAATGTGGGAAGAGAACCCCAATTCGTGGTTAATTTCCCAAATGGAAGGAATGCCTCACTCTTGGGAGTTGTGGGAGATTAACCGCTTTTTGGGGCTCTGCACTGCTCAGAAGAGATGGGTTTTGAGTAATCTTTGGCAGCTCCGTCACCCAGGGGAAAAGGGGTGACAAATCCGTGAGAGGCAAAGCAACACAATTATTATTATTTTGGGGGATTTTTTTTATCATATTAGGTTGAATCCACTGAGGAGGAACCCACAGGTAGGCCTGCATAACTCTTTTGTATGTAACCCTTTGAGTGGTCTCTGCCTCTTTGTGTCTTGAAATGAACATCTTATTGTTCTTATAAATAATCCAAAGACCTAATCTGCAAACGGGGCATTTGTCATATACAGTCTTAATACTTATGTGTTTCAGGAGATTCCTGAGGTCACTTTTAGTACTGAAGAATCCTCCTGAAGGGGGGTATATCATTAAAGGCTATAATTCTGAAAGGAGAAATATGGTCTTATGACAAATAAATACACTTGGATTTTATCAAAATTGGTACATTAGGTAAAATTGAGTTCTTAATGTGGTTCATCTTATTCCTTTAAAGAGGAAAAAAAAAAGTTCTCTTCATTATCAGTTTTAATAAAGATAATAAAGTAATCTATTAAAAAGCAATGTACCCACCAGTAGACATTTAAGAGTTTGGTGACATACAGTGATGTAAAAAAGTTTTTGTTTATCTGCCTATTTTTGAGCCTTATCTCCAGAAATTGGATCCAGTAACAGGCATTTCTGCAAGCTTCTTAGAAATCTTAATTTTGATAAGCACCCCAGTTGAGTAATATGCAGAGGGACGCCACTAATAAAAATACAACACATGTCATGGTAATAGTATTAAGGTAAAATTCAGTCATTGGATTTACAAAATTTATGTGACTCATGTGCCTAAAATTAGTATTGGTATCTGCTTTTATCTGTGTTTGGATATGCAAGCATTTAAAAAAATTTTTTTTTGCCCTTCAAATTTTAGGTTTGTGTTTTTTATTTTGGGAAAAATTAATTTTTGCTTCTGATGAATGAGAATTTTTTTCTTTCAGTGGAAGATACCACATTTTCATGTGTATAGATGAAATAACGAAATCAGTGTTTACTAACTTAAGGTGTTATGACTACGAAGGAGTTTTGGAACTGTGTAGAGAAACTGTGGAGCAGAAATTTCAGAATACTTATTTTATAATTAGTTGGGACTTTCATCTGTTTTTTTTTTTTTTCCCTGTAGAAAATATTTCTGAAAAATCTATGGCTCTTTTTATTGAGTAGAAAGGTCTTAGAGAGTGGTGACATTGGTTAAAATTGTAATTTTAAGATACATCTTGATACCACAGAACTGTAGGAAATAATTAGTGAATAGTATTTTAATGCACTTATTATCATACTTGGAAGCATTTTCATCTTTTAAATTTAGAGTGTTAATAAGAAAATGCTGGTAACTACTATTTTTAATGTGAATTTGTAAACAAATCTAGTTCCAATTAAAGTGAGTTATATAAAATATTATAAAGATATATATATATGTATATATATATATATCAGTTTCCTGCGTGATAACTCTTCCGTTGCATTTGGGCTTCTCTCAATTATAGCCATGCTCACTGAACCAGTATAGGACTGAGAATGGAGTCTTGTGGAGAAAAATGTCAAACCTACTTTTCTTGGCAATTGTTGAGCTGCCCAGTTCTTGAAGAGGTACAATTATTGTTTAGGTGCTGATTCTAGTAGCAAGTTAAATGGAGGGAATTTGAAACCTAGTGTTTTCCAAGAATTAGAAATAAAAGCAAAGAAAAGCAAAACAAACACACAACCAAAGCTCAAGCTTTGAAATTAGAGCTGATTTGTGAAGCCGAATGACTAATGTTTTTCACAATAATGCACACTGGCTGTGAGCAGGAGGCAGGGCAGATAGAGTGGCTGCAGATACATAATTACATGGCTGCCTCTGACTTCTCTGGGAATTTTTAAACAGAAATGATGTTACTCTTGAGGGTGCAGAGCTGGACTTTTGTGCTCTAATGGTAACCAGTCTTAGAAGAGAATGAGTGTGTCATGCTTCAGTGCCACTGCTTTTAGTATTTATTGTTTGTAAGCGTGGTTTTGAGAATGTTGCTGGAAAATAAGAAAAAGGAGGGAAATAGGTATTGAAGCAAACAATACTAAAATAGATCTATCACTGGAACTCTGTGTGCAACAGGCAGTGAAGTAATTTCAGATGTATTGCACTGTTCTTTTAAGAAAAAATATTAGGTGAAAAAATTGAATAGTTTATTTTGTTGTCCTGTTGATGGGAACTTTTATTTAAATATGGCAACTTTGATATTGCAGTCTTCTTTTAAAAAAATTACTTCTATTTAATACTGAGGATATGTGTCAGTTTCTGGTATGAGGTGGAATTGGTATTTTAAGAATGAGTAAGAAAGTATCAGAGAACTTGATATATGTTATATCCTCCAGGAAATGACATTCTAAGGGAGTCCTTCCAAACTGATTTCTTGAAGACAGGCACCAAGTTTTATTCACTTTTCTTTAGTTTAAAAGATATTTTATTCAGGAATGCCTACTGTGGTTAGGCACCTGATTAGGTACTAGAGATTTAAATAGAAGATCATATGTATTATGTATGTATGAGGTCATATAATATGTGTGTGTGTGTGTATACACCCACATATGTGAGTATGTGTACATATGTGCACATATGTGCCTATGTACATGCCCTAGACCCTAAATATTTTTTGAATGAGTTAATAAATGGGTTAAAGGGAGTGGGGGAAGTGAGTATAGGCAGAATCAATCAGCTTCGAGCCTTAGATGGACTTAAATGTTCCATTTCACCAGAGCGATCAGTGTTAGCAGGTCATATTATTAATTTAGGACAGTTATGACTTCTATTATAGTGATTCGAACAAAAGAAATGCTAATGAGATGTAAGTTTTCATTATTTGGTTGTCCTCCCCATGCCTCCCTCTTCTGCTTTTCAATAAATATTCTTTCAGACTTTCGTTGAAGTAGATAATTAGATTAAAGATGCTCTATCTTAAAACTTTAAAATTATTTTTTAAATAATAAATTTAAAAAAATATTATGGGTTCTTTCATAATTTACTTCATATTCTGTTGTCTTTGCATGTTTATAGTAGGGAGATAGAAAAATAGAAATAAAGGAAAATCATTTATAACCCCATTATTAAGAGATCATGTTTATATTCTGATGTATAATCTTTGAGATGACTTTTCTGTACATTAGTATACATCCATACTTAAATGAACAACAAAAACTTTTAAACTTGATTTTTTGTTTTTTAAATAGTGGTGTATTCTGAACATCTTTTTATGTCACTAAATATAGTCTAACACTTCCTAATATTTTATGTATACATGTTGCATACATATTCAATAAAATCATATCTGCAATAATCATGGACAGTGCTTAATAATTAGAAGATACTGTACATGAGTTTTTTTTTTCTTCTTCTTCTTTTTTTTTTTAAAGATGGCCAGTAGGGAATCTTAACCCTTGACTTAGTGTTGTCAGCACCACACTCTCCCAATTGAGTTAACTGGTCATCCCTATATAGGGATCTGAACCCGTGGCCTTGGTGTTATCAGCAGCACACTCTCGAGTGAGCCACAGGCCGGCCCTTTGTGCATGAGTATTAATCCTAACAGCTAAGTTTTCCCACAAGAACTTTGAGAAATCTTAAAAGGGATTTGAAATTGAGTTGAATTAACTCCTGTTATAACTCATTATGATGATGATGACTATTTTTAAGGTACTTTAGCATAGCGTTAAAGAGTTCTTTTAAAATTCTGGTTCAGCCATTAACTGGTTGAATGACCTTGGTCAAGTAAGTTAACTTTTCTGATCCTGTATTCCTCATTTGTAAAATGAGTACAGAGTAATTCTTAACACATAGAAATGAGAGAATTGTAAATGAGAAATTGTTTGTGGTGCACTTAGCACAATAATAGGTACATAGTAAATGCTCAATTAAGGGTAGCAATTATCATTGAAATCACCCCAGATTAAGAAATTTTCTATTCTTACAAGCATTGTATGATGAAACATGCTGAAGGACCATTTGTTCAGTTTCTTTTCCTTAATCGATGCTGTACAAGATGTTGAGGATGTAAAATTAAGCAAAACATGATCCTTGACTGTATAATCTGGTAGGGAAAATATGTTAACAGAAAAATTTATAATACTGTATGATTATACCACTTCAATAGCTTGGCCAAAGCTCTTCATGAACCCAGCCCTGGGAAAGGGTGACCCATAAGCAGTGAGGGGCTTACGTAAGTTTATGATTTTACTTGTTTTGATTAAGAATAGGCCACAACATTAATTATCAGTACCAGTATGTGATCTGGCCAGAGCACTTTGGGAACACAAAACTGGAAAACTGTTACCCATAAGCAATAGGAGGTCTAGGTCTAGGTGAATTTAGTTCTCATTTTACTGATGTTGAATATGCTCCTAAATTAAGCATCAGTATGGCATTATTAGCAAACAGATTTAGTTGTATTTGCATGGAATTTAACTTTAGGTTCTTTCAACTCTGTTTATAGGATTATAGTCTTGGTTATCGTAGTTTAATTTGATGTAGGGAAGCTTGATAATATGATAAGTGAAATTTACATATGTTATTTTACATCCATACTTCATTACAAAATCTACAGAGTAATGTTGCTCAGTACCATTTAAATACCTTATCTCAATCCCAATTTGGATAAATATTTAAAAGAATAAAATATGTAGTTTGGAAGAAATAATAAACTGAAATATGCAAACAATATGGAAGACCGCTGTCCTTGCCACACTATACCTGTGGTTTTAGACCTGTTTTATTTGGTCTTTGGTAGGTCATTCATTGGCTATAAAAAGAAATGTATGTGTGTTTATGTGTATATGATATATATCACATATAAACATATGTGATACAGTGATATGTATATATAGTTAGGTGGATGGACAGATATAAAGTTTGAATTTTTATAACTTAAAAGAGATCTTGCCAATATGTTGGGAGTCACTAGGAAAGCTCTTTGATCTTTGTAGTTTTGTAGCTCACAGAGTTCTGAAACCTTTGTCTTCCTCCGTAAATGCAAAGAACTGTCAGAGTGTTTGATATAACTTTTGATATTTCACTGAAATTTAGTACGAAAGATGTGGATTTTTTGTTGGAGATATATGTATATATCTCCTTGAATTCTTTGATATATATTAATATAGTATGTCCTATTGTCTAAGTGAAAATTGATTCATTTATTTTATTTCTAATAAGAGAAATATATGAGAACATTCACAAGGGTAAAGTCCATGGCTATCTGGCAGTGTTTAATAAATTCATAAGTGTGATTGGATTTGTTGATTAGCTAAGTGCCAGTATATATAAGCTTTCTGATCTTTGATGATTTTTTAGGTGAAAAAATTAGTGTTTGTTAGTTTTTATCTTCCAATTGACATAATAACCGTCTAGTATGATGCTATGTATCAGAGATATAAATAGTTCTTCTTATATCTCTGGTGTATAATTTCAAACTATGTATCAAAATAGAACTTCAACCTATATTCTAAACCATATTTCAAACTATGTATTCAATATAGTACTTGTTTCCATATCTTGCTTCAACTCAATTAATTCAGGTTCATTGTGTCAGTCACTCACTACCCAAATAAAAATTCTGCGTGGCTTTTGCTCTTTGTTAGACTTTAAAAAAGAAAATAGGAAAAAAAAAAATGCTTGGTGAATTTGTTTAGTTACTATAAACAATATGTTTTAATGTTTCTCAAGTGTTTTCTTGTGATTTTATTTTTGACCATTCATATCACTCTTATCCATAGTGATTTTTTTTTTCGAAGTTTCAGCTTATTAAAATTATTTAATAAATATTAGGTAACAAAGAATTTAAATTTGGTATAGAAATTCAAGTCAGCTGGAAAACTATAAACTGCAAAACTTATTGGGTAATATTATAAGGAATGGTTAAGAACAATACAGTGGAGGCAAAATCTTAGGGTTACGTTCCAGCTTCACCCACTTACTAGGTGTGTGACCTTGGGGAAATTACTTAACCTCTTTAGTTTTCTTACCTGTGATATGAAGTCAATAATTGTACCCCTCACACTGGGTTATGGACGAAAGCTTAAATAAATTAATATTTGTCAATTCCTTAGAACAATGCCTGGAACGTGGTAAATGCTCCCAAATGTCTTAGTCATTATAATTTATGATTTGTGATATTTACAAATTATTATTATTTTTTCTGTTGGCATACTATTTCTCTTGTTTTATTTGTTGTACCTTTCACTTTTCACAGATGGCTTGTATACTGTATTTTATTTTAAGAAAAAAGAAATATAAAATTGTTACTTGTGCTTAATAAAATACACACTTTTTGGTGTATGTGGGAGATGTCCAAAACAACCTTTGTGTTGGGGTGCATTTTTTTTCTTTCTTGGTTGGAACAATTTAGTACCCAACCAAGAATCAAAGAAGTTAGAGTGTAGATTATAGGTTCTTAGACCTGGTTAGGACCTTTCAATTCAAATTCTTCATTTTACAGAAGAGGAACATAAAGCTTTGGGTGTTTATCTTCCAAAAGTTCTCACAGCTAGTATCTTATAGTTGGTTCTAAAATATATCTTTTAACTCCTTAACCTCATCCTCTATTTTTTTATTTCATGATGAGGACAGAATTTTTTGACAGTGTTTGAGTAACAGTGACATTCATATTGAAAGACAGAAAAGACATAAGCATCATTGCTTTTAATTTCATACAATGAAAGTTACATTAAGAACAAGATTCTAGTGGTAATTTTGGTGATTTAAAAGACTGGAATTGCTTCTTAGCAAGCTAGTGACCATGCATTCTCAGGAACACAGTACTATGCAGATTGTGGTCTACATAGCAGAGGACCTAAAGCTTCTATCTCTCTAGTCCATACCTCTGGTTTTTGCCATGTAATTTTTCCAAAAAGAGAAACCTGAACACAGAAGAGCAGAGTATTATTTGAGCCAAGAGCTGTTGAAACATTAAGTCAGAATTCTTCCTAGAAATCAGTAGACTAAGACTGTGTTAGCTCATGTTTCATATTACACAAGAGAAAATAAACTGAAAGGTCAGTTGAACAGTTACAGCATTGCCCTTTTCCAAGGTAATCAGCAGAGCATGTAGCAAAGACCTGAACAGGAGCGTGACTGGAAAGAGAGAGGCTGATAAAGAGGCTGGCAGCTTAAAGTGCTTGGGACAATACTTGACACTTCTAGGCTTGACCAAATGGGCCATCTCACAGGGCTTACTTTCAGTAATTCTGATTTATTGCATTCAGATGATTTTTTTTTTTTTTTTTTTTAGTTAGGCAATCAGGTTTTCACTTTGCCAGAAGACCTCCCAAATTTTAATATTGACCATTAATCATACCTTGGTAAACTACAAGGGCAATCTATTATTAATTTGCTTGCAACCAAGAGACAAGGCATAGTGATTAAAATTAATTTCTACCTACATTCTCTTAATTTATTCTAATTAATTAATCTGTTAAGGAGTCAAAATATGTTTACATTAATGGCTATATAACTAGTTCTTTAAGTTATGTCATTAAATGCTATACTGTTTCTATTATTCTAAATGTAGAATTCTAGAAATATGTATTTTATTATTCAAAGAAATAGGGAATTGAATAAAACTTCCAAGTGACAACAACAAGTGAATTGTCTACAATTTTTTTTAATTGAACAGAAACATTTCTTTTCTTTCTTTTTTCTTTTTTTGTAGCATTTAGACCTAGAAGGATCTCTGTAGTAATTTCCCCCAATCCCCTCACATCTATGGCCCAGTACCAAAATTAGGAAAGAACATTTAATAAGTAACAGCCAATGTTTACTTTTCAGGACACTATTTTGAATATTAACAACTCTAACTTAAAAGATAACAGTTCTGAATTGACCTCATTCCTCTCCTCCCACCATGAAAAGAAAGAATTTAATGATTTCTATATAATCATAATCTTTTTATATATATTTTATTAATTTGAGAATGAAAATAGCCCATTTGTATTGCACTTAACTTTAGACCAAGTAAGAACAAAGCTATTTAAATAGCTTTTGTTCTTTAACATCAGAAATAAGAGACCAACTATTTGTTCTTAAATGTGGTCTGAGGATATATTTATCAGATTGTTCATAATGTATTTGATTGTGTCTTAGAAATAGTACAATAGTTAAAAGATAAAAAAGGTTAAAATTGGTAACACAATGTTTGCTTGTAATTGAATTAATGTTTAGATTTTATTATTGTGCTATAATTAAAATGGTAACAGTATTCCAATTTTTTTCAAAGTTTTAAGTTTTCATTTTTTACTTAGCAATCTCTTCAGTTTTCTTTCTCCTTTTTTTTTTTTTTTTGGCAGCTGGCTGGTATGGGGATCCAAATCTTCATTTCTCGTTTTTTAAAAAAGGAAAGATGAGGCATGCCATAAAAAAAAAATATATATTTATGTATATATATTTTATATATATACATATATATATATTTTGCTGGCTAGTTATATATAAGCTCATCAACTCTGTCATCAATGGTATTATCTTTTTGTTTTATAAATGAAGAAATTGAAATTCTGAGATCATTATGTGAAAAATCTAAGGTCACTTTGCAAATGGGTCTAGCAATAGAACCCAGGCTTTTATTTCTAAGATCTGTCCTTTCTAGTGTATTATGCCTGGCACATAGTAGGTGGTACATACAATGAGTCTTACACTAATTCCACATATGAAATGACTCATTTAATTAACATCTAGTCCCAAATTTCATGAACATAGTCATAAAGATTGTAATAGTAAGAAAAAATGCTGAGGAAGAACCACAGATCTCCTTGATGCTAATAGTTTGAGTCAGATAGAAATGATGGGAATTAACTGTCCACCACTCACTTTTTATCAGTTTTCCAGTGTAGACTTAAAAACACAGAGTTGTTTGCATTAATCTTACCTAGCAATGACTGCTGAGAGGGATGTCTTTTGGCTCCTGGCAGCAGGGCTGTCTGCACTGGGTCATCACATCTCCGGGTTTGTTAGTCACTTATGTAGATCCATTCATTTGATCTTAATATACACCAAGGTTGATGGATTAACTTCTTAACTGAGGTAATATATTTCCACATATAGCTGGTTGCTTCATAGGACCTTCAGGGGGAAGGGTGAGGAATTTATCTGAGTATTTCTTCCCATTTTCTGTCTCTCATTGGTCAATGTTTGTTCTATGGGGCCTATATTCCTCTACACATCATGTCATAGTACTGTGGATTGAATGTTTATATCCTCTCAAAATTTGTGTGTTAAAACCCTAATTTCCAGTGTGATGGTATTTGGAAATGGGCCTTTGGGAAGTGATTAGGTCATGAAGGTGGAGCACTCAAGATGGAATTAGTGCCATTTATAGGAAGAGACCGGGGAGAGTTTGCTTCCTCTCTTTCTCTCTCTTCTCTGCAATGTGAGGATACAGTGAGAAGAAGATGGTCATCTGAAAACCAGGAAGAGTGTCCTCTCCAGATACTGGATCTGTGAGGGCCTTGATCTTAGACTTTGCAGCATCCAGAACTGAGAGAAATAAGTCCTTGTTGTTTAAACCACCAAGTCCATGGTAATTTGCTATAGCAGCCCAAACTGACTAAGACATGCAATATCTGGCCTCTTTAGGTAGCTGTTGGTAAGCCACAACCTCCATAGAGTCAGTCAGGCAAGTGTATGAGGCCTGGAGGGCCAGTGAATGGAGTGTATCAGGGAGGCACATATAGTAGGCCTAGAACAGTTATACTGAATTATAGCTTATTTTTTTTCCCTATATTATTCCCATTTCAGATTGGGAAATACAGTGTTAATTATAGCTGATAAGAGGTAGGATTGGGATTCAAAAACATACTTGTTTAGTGAATACTTACTGTGTGCCAGTATTTTAGGTGTTTGGTATATACCAGGTCACAAAACAGATAATTTCCCCTGTCTTTGTGGAATTTACATTCTTGTTACATCTATTTTCTGATGGTAAGTCTTTACCAATACCTTATGTAATGCTTTTCTATTCTGCTTTCTGCTGTACTATCTCCCAAACACAACAAAGAATGTCTTGAAAGCATGGACTGTGTAATGTCTTTTGACTCTATGTTCTTGGTTACTAACGTAGTACTGGACATACAGTAGGTACTCAGTAATGTTCGTGTAATAAATAAATGGATTTCACTGCTCCTTGCCTGTCACCTTTACTTAAATGGCCCCATTTCTACTGTTTCCTGATGGATGAAGTCAGGAGTGTATGGTAATTGGGTACAGATTGGAAATGCCACTGAAATTTTAAATGGAATTTTGAAAATTTATGCATTTATTTTGGTGACTAATGACGTTTAAACATTTAAAAATAAGGAAAAGCATTAAAAAAAAAAGAAACCACGTGTACTATGATGTCAGTTTTTAAACACTTTTTATTGCTTAATCTTTATAACAGAAGGATCCATAAATCCTTGTGCTTTTAATAGTCAGTTTAAAATAAAGACTTCCTTATTAATCTATGGATTCTGCCTACCAAAATCCTTGTGCTTTTAATAGTCAGTTTAAAATAAAGACTTCCTTATTAATCTATGGATTCTGCCTACCAGAATTCATTCTTCAAACTGCTTCCTTTAAAACATGTCTCTGATCATACTACTTATCTTCTCTGTAAAGCCTTTAAGAGTTTCTATTTTTTATTCAATTTATTATATGGCTGAAAGTCATCTTTTCTGTACAGTTTGGCCATTGGATTCCTCCACATTCTCCTGCTCTTGACTACACACAGCTAGTCATCATATCAACAAGAACCATCTAATTTTTACACACGTAATGCCCTTCTCTTCCTTTTCTCTCTGTGTCAAAATATACTACTTATCCTTCAAGATATATTGCATGTGTCAGCTACTCCCAGAAGACTTCTCTAATCTCCTCTCTTCAGAACCACTGGTTCTTTCCTGTTGTCTTGCTTATTCTTCTAACACTTGCTTATTTCAGTCCTATCGTATTGGGAGTTAGATGGTTTTTTCCATTGGACTGATGAACCTCTTAAGATAAGGATCTTGTTTTATGTAATTGAATTATTAGCACACAATAAATATCTTTATACTGCAATAAATATGTTGGATTTTTTTGTTGAATACTTGCCCTTGATTGAGGAAAATAAAATATTCACTCTCTTTGAAGACTCACATCTCTAACCTTCATTTGACAGACTTAATATATGGATAATTTTGTATATTCTGGATATTTTTCACTTAAAGAAGAAAGTTTCTGCCAGACACCTGAAGTCTTTTTAAAGACTGATTTAAAAAGCTATTTTTTCTTTCAAAAAAACTTCCATATCTTCCTTTAACCTTATTTTCCCCCTTTCTAACAATTAAAAATTCCTTTTCAGCTTTCATTTCTGCTTTTTCTTGCCTCTAACCCAAATCTCCAATAGCAAGCAGATGTCAAAATAAAATCTCAAAAATTAAGCTAGCAAGGAAGGAATTTTCCTCCTGGGTTTGTTGGGTTTCAGGCCCACTCAGAAGCATTTGAGAATAGATTATATATCTAAGATATTTCCAGATAAGGTATGATTCATCTTCCCTGACACATCTCCTGTGTTCACAACCCTGTCTGAAATTAGAGCTTCAGTACTGATCTATGATGAACCATCTTCCAAGAGAGCAAAGATTTTAGCTTGTTTCATTTTTTTCCATACCTATATCTCTTGCTACTTCCATACAGGAACTATTTTTTCCTTGTCAATCCACTCTACTCAGTTTTATTCCAAATGTTTCATAATCTATACATTCAAATTAATTTAGTGTCCCTAACATATGTTATATGTTAGTACTTTTTTTTTTTAATAGCACGAAAAAAAAAAATTGAAAGAATTTTCAAACACTTTTGGCATTTCAGGTGAAAAAAATCTTAACATTTGCTAATAATTAACAAGCATATTAAAATCTAAACAAATGTTATAAGTCAAAGGAAATTGATAAATTAAGAGGTATTCTAAAATGTTGCCACTTCCAGGTGGAGCAAAAGACAGCATGTCAAGGGCACTCAATGGTTACTGTGGGGAAAGCTCCCACTGTGATTTCATTGATCCTTTACAAATTATGAGGTTCCCCCTCACTTAAGAGGGGAAGAAAATAAGGAAAAAGGTTAAGTGACTTGTTCAGGGTCACATATAGTATGTAACAGGATTTGAACCTAGACTGCTTATTTCTAGAGACTAAGCTACCACTGATTCTGTTAATTATACGATTAATTGTCTTAAGAGTAAAATATAAAGGAATTTCTTTATAAGTAAAATGTGACCTTAATATGAGATTTTACTTAAAGTATACAATTAATTTTGTGATTAATGATGCTATTTCCCTTTTGTTTATTATCTTCTTAACCTTGGACAGTTTACATATTTATCTGTGCTTCTATCTCTTCCTTTGTAAGAGGGGATTAAAAGTATTGATGTAGAGATCAAATTTGGTAATACTTATAACAATTATTAATATCTGTCCAAAATGCTAATTCCTATCCTAACTTCATTTTATGTTCTTGGTCACCCAAAATTTGACCTAGTTTTTAAATAGCCTATAAATTCAGAGCAAAATATTGAGAGACAACTGAAGTAGGAGAGGGCTCAGGCATGATGAGCTTGCTGTATCCTCAGGCATTTTCTTTTTTGAGCCATAGTGATTTCAAAGTAGAATGTGTATTTCTGTATCAGAAGCTATAGGCCTGACCTTGAGGGAAGTCAAGATATTTAGTTAAAGTAATATAATGCTATAATCCTGTTTCCATTGAATTTTTACCAAATAGGACATTTGAACATATATTATGAAACTTCTTAAGAATGATTATTTTTTTAAACTTAAACTTTAAATAAATCTAAAAATATATTTTAAAAATATTATACCCATATTGACAATAAAATTATTATCACATGTATTTAACCTCCCAAAGTTTATACTTTTTTTAAAAAAAACAGTAATTTTCCTTGTATTATAATGATATATGTTGTGTGTATATTTTTTGACCTAAGTCCAACTTTTTTTTTGTTTATTGTTTCATACTGTTTGATCATTTTATTGCAAGTTATTACTTATGTTGTTTAAAACGGATTAGAGTTTTCATATACTAAGAAGTATAGCTGACTAATATTGGAAGAGGTAAAAACCCAAAAAACAAAAAAACATTTTTTCATAGAACTTAGAGTTTGAATATGGTATACCACCAGATCTGTAGATCTAGTTTGTTTGTGCAGGTCATTATTTTAAGTATCCACATTAGCACATTTTGCTTGACAGCATTCTTCTTAATGGCTTTTGTGTAATTTATTATTTGGATATTCCACAGTTTATTCAACCAATTTCCCATTATTGAATAGGTAGGTAGGTTTTTTTCCCATGGTTTTGTATTACAAATAATGTCATAATGAATAAACACCATTGTACACATAGATGTCTTTTCTTCCAAGTGTGATGTATCCAAGGAGTAAATTTCTAAAAATGGAAGTACTTAATTGAAAAATGTGATTGTGAAATTTTCGTAGCTGATGCCAAATTGTTCTCTAATATATATTCCAAAAAAGAGCATTTGAGAATGTCTTTTTACCCCAAACTGCACCCTGTCCACACAGACTATCATATGTTTACTGATTTTTTTTTGTCGGAGAATTGAATTTTAAAGTTTAGGTTTGTACTTCTTTAGTTCTGTATGAATTCGAGCATCTTTTCTCATGTTTATTGCCATTGGCATTTCCGTCTCTGTGAACTTGGCTTTATTTTTTAAGAATTAATATTTATAACTTTAATCTCTCTGGAAGTTATTTTTGTTTTAGAGATCCACTTTCTTAATGACAAACTTACAGATTTCAATATTTTATTGGATAAGCCGTTCTTTCCTTACTGATTTGAAATGCCCTTTTACCGTTTATTTAATTTCTATATATACTCAAGACTGTTTCCAAAACTCAGTTTTGTTTCCTACATCTATTACAAATGGTTTCCGTTCCCCAAATTTTATAAGCATAGTATTACATACCCAGTAAAATTTCCTATGAATATTGTGTAGGATTATGTAGCTAGCTGTTTTAATAATGTAAAAAAGAATATGGTTTTAGGGAAACTGTATTTTTTTAAAAATGGTGCTTATTTGTTATAAATAATTAGAACAATGCAAAAGAGAAAGTAAAAAGAAACCTCACCAAAAATTCATCAACTTTCTTTACCTTAATAGATGTTATTTCTTAAGTGCTTATCTAAGATGAATGAAGAGATTAAAAAGCATAATGACAACCTTAAATTTTAGTCAGTATTGAGTGACTCTTTGCTGTAAAATTCCATCTGCCTTTCACTCATCTCTTTTTTATATTTTTACTTTGTCGGTTGAGATACTTTTTTTGTGATCACATTCACATTGTTCCACAATTGTCTAGCCATGGTTCTATATTTAAAGAGTCTGTGCTCAGCCACACCCTACGACTGTCCATCCCTGTGTGTTTACTTTTTATCTTTTAAGTGCCAGTCTTTTTTTTTATGGAAGGTAGTTTATTTTTCTACCTTCACATGGTTCATTAACGTCATCAATTTAAAATAATTTTTAGGTTTGACAATATTTTAAAATCCCCTAAATTTGAGTAGAAACTTGCCTCTGGTAATATTCTCTGATCTCTACTTTTTCTTTTTAGAATTGTGTGAGCCTGGCTTTATCTTTTGGCCTTTAATATAATATTGCCTTTTTCTATCGGGTTGTTTATAGAATTTTTTATCTTTTGATTTCAGTGGCTTAAATTGGGTTGTGTTTTGTGTGTGTTTATGTGTGTTTCCCAAACTTTTCTTTTTTTTTTTAATTAGATCTCAGTCTTTTTTTAATATTTAGCTGCACATATTTGTGAGTACAGTGTATTGATTCAATACATACAAATGCTGCACCATGATTCACTTAGGGTAGATAGTAGTTTTGTACCTGTTAGTTTACTACTTCTCCTCCCCCCTACCCTCCTTTCTCTGCTCCCCTCCCAACCTCTGGTAACTATTATTATACTCTGTACTTCTATGAGAACCACCCTTTTTTTTTTAGATTCCACATACGAGGATATCATGCGGTATTTTTTTCCGTGCCTGACTTAATTCACTTAACGCGATGGTTTCCAGTTCCATCCGTGTTGCTGCAAATGACAGAATATCATTTCCTTTTTTAGCTGAGTAGTATCCCATTGTGTACATATACCGCTTTTTTTTTTTTTTAAAACATTCATATATTGATGGATATTTAGATTGATTCCATTTCTAGGCTATTGTGAATAATGCGTAGTTCTGGAACCTTCACTTCTGACGGAGAGCACCTGCCATATGGTTTACTTCTCCAGTTTTGCCATTTTCTTCCTAGTTTTCTTGTCCTCAGATATAGAGAGTATTAATGAAAATATATAGTACTTTTTGGGGTACTAGTATTATATCCCAGGGAAATGTGCTGTTCTTGGTCCTGCATGGGAATCTTCAATTTCTTCTTGTGACCATTGGCTTTTGTAATTTGTCATGATGATGTATGTTCTTGCCATGCTTAGTAGTTCCAGGGCAAGACCAGGCAAACATAGCCTGCAGGCCCACTCATTAACACATTTTCTGTGGCCCCTTGGAAATACAGTTCAGTAGTTGTTACAGAGATCATATGGCTAGCGAAGCCTGAAATATTTATTGTCTGCCCTTTTGTAGAAAAGATTGCCACACCCTGCTGCAGGGTAATTTTATTTTATTTTTTGCTGAATTTTACTATTTTTCTTTCATTGTCTTAGGAGTCAGAGGAGAGAGATGTAGGGCTTTCCTTCATTATACTGTCTTCACATGGAAGTTGCTGTAATGCTGGTTTTTAAAAAAAATCATGAAATAACATAACTCATATTTCCTCTCATACCAAAATGCTTGAAATTACAAAAAATGTTAGTTTGATTTATTTGACATAAAAATTATATCTTACTAGATAACCCCTACCAATAAATGACATTACTCATATTTACTCCTCTTTAATTCTATCTTTGTTTTTGTTTGTTTTCTGAATAAGTTTAGAGCAGCTAATTAATTACAGTATCTTATCTAGAGAGTATTTAATTTTCTAACTTATTTTCATTTGCACTTTTTCAAAGGTATAATCGTTTTAGCCAGATGCTGAGCAGCATTGGAGAGAATGAAGGTGGCATTGATAAGTTTTCCAGAGGCTATGAATCATTTGGTGTCCACAGATGTGCTGATGGTGGTTTATATTGCAAAGAATGGGCCCCAGGAGCAGAAGGAGTTTTTCTTACTGGAGACTTCAGTAAGTATTTTGAAAGCATTGATATCAGTACTAATATTTTATTTATCTATTTAAAACATAGACTTGTTATATTTCATGTATTTAACTGTGTAAAGATGAATGATAACAAATAGATGTCAGACTTTTTCAGATAGAGCCATAGAATTTATCAAGTTCTTACCTTCATGGGGTACAACTGTTTCTCCTAAAATGTGATATGTGTGTTCTTGAAAAACTTTATGTTCTGCAAAATCTTGTACCAGAAATAACAGGGTAATGAGAAAAATAGTGTTAGGAAAAGTACTCCACATTAACTCAACTTTGTTAGTTAGCAAGCTCTGACCAATCCAGTAGCAATGTGGGTAAAACTACTGGCATAGTTGAAGTTACACTAGCATTTGCACCTGGCTAGTTGGCATCATTGTTCTTGGATCCTCTTTAGTCTTATACCCTTTTTTGAGTCTTCAATAAAAGTAGACATCAATCTAGAGAGAAACCTTTATTACTCAATTCTTCTCATTTTTTTCTTTTAATAAACACAATGGGATATATCTAAGCATTGTCATCTGCACTAACTCTATTAAACAGAGTTAAAGCTATGGAAAACATAATGGTTCAAGAAGTCAGGCTTGTATTTATAGTCTAGTGCGAGTAAGGACCTGTATATAAATAACTATAATACAGTCGGCTAAATTTTATTCTAGAAGGGTAAATAAATTACTGTCATAGTGATAAGGAAGAAAGCTCAGTTTGAAACTGGAAGAACTTTTAAAAAAAGGACTTGGTAAAATGTTCTTAATACAAGGAAAAGAAATATCAATATGATCATAATTGTGTAATACTATAGGGTGGTATAATATTTTAAGTTTGATTTTACCGGACTCAAAAGACTACATGCTATGTTATTTCATTTTTATCACATTCTGGAAATGGCAAACTATAGGTACAGAACACAGATCAATGTTGTCGGGGTAGTAGGTGAAGTTTGATTACAAAGGGGCGTGAGAAAAATTTTGGGGGTGGTGATAATGCTTTATATTCTGATTGTAGTGGTGGGTTCCTGACTGTATTCATTTATCAAAATTTATAGAATTGTGTATGTAAAAAGAGTAAATTATACCTCATGTAAATTATGCTCCAAAGAACATGACTTAAAAGTTTAGATTTTATAGATATTGCCTAAGGCAGCACTGTCCAGTAGAAATAAAATGCAGCCCACTTACATAATTCCAAATTGTTAGTAGCAGTGTTAAAAAAGCAAAAGGAGAACAGTTTAATGAATTTTAATAATAATACATTTTATATACCTCAATATATAAAAAAATTATCATTTTAACATGTGATCAATATAAAATTTATTAATGAGATACTTTCAATCTTCTTTTGTACTAAGTCTTTGAAATGTGGTTATAGCAAATTGCAATTCAGATGCTAAATTTTCACTGGAAATGTTCGATCTGTATTTAGATTTAATAAAATTTTTTGTTTAAAAGTAGGCTCACATACTCAGGTTTTTCCAAACACAATTTAAAAGTTTTCCAGTAACTGAATTGAGTGTTTTAAAAAATAAATTTAATAAATTCATTAAAATTAAATAAAATATAAAATTCAGCTTTTCAGTTGCACTAACCTTATTTCAAGTACTCAGTAGTCACTTGTAGCTACTGGCTCCCTTATGGAAAAGTACAGGTCTAAGGAATTGAAATAATTCTCTCTGCAATCCCAAAGATTAGATGATGTCAAGTGCTTGTTTCTGGAGAATTATTAGAATAACTTCATGGATGGTTTTGTAAAAGACTATGAGGCCTGATGATTCACATTAGTTTGGCCTGGTGATAATTTTAAAATGTACTTTGAGGATAGGAGACTTCTCACTTTAATTATTATTAATACTTTTTTTTTTACACACAAACATGGTTATTTCCCCATGTTCACTAAGTGACTACCTTGACCACTAGTCTCTTGTTATTAGACAATTTAGAGATCAGCCTATAATCAAGGCACTCTTTGGCATTCTATTTTATTAGTTCTTTTTATTTCCATTTATAAGATTGAGGGTATTCATTGAAGGCATTCAAGTTAAATTTTGATATAAAGATACAAAAACTACTCTACGAACCTCAACTAAAATTTAATATTTGCATTTGGTTCCCTCTCCTCATATTTATGATTAAATCCACTTAATAGCTTTTATAAATATAAAATATAGGAAAGGACTGTACAAAACTAGATTTGTAAACTGTCATAACAATTAATGCTGATTTATTAAAAGTTGTGCCATGTACCTATTTGGAGGATTGCATTTAAACATTTTAAGCACTTGGACTTAATGCTTAAATAATAAAAGTGAAGTAATTAAAAAAAATATTTTATAAAGAGAAAATTAAAGTTGCCTGGTTCTTATTTTAATGTAAAAATGTTATCTGCTAACTTTTTCTTCAATTTAAGTTGATTTTTAAAATCCCACCCTTGAAATGTCATTAGGTCAATGATTTTCAGTAAACAAACATTTATTTAGTGCCTAAGGGCATGAAGAACATCAAATTTAATCAGTGGACCTTTACTTTTACTAGAGAGATGGGAAAGATTAATATACACAAAATTGTCATAGAAAATAGTTAAGAGAAGGCAGGATGTTGAGAAAATCTAAATGTCTGATCTATTTTCTTACCTAAATGAAAGACTATCTTTTTTCTGTCCAGAGTTGTAGGGCTCAGGGCCCATTTGCACATAGGATCTCCACTTTTTCTTACTGAAGAGCTTTGACTTTAAAAAGAAAAAAACTTGAAAATTGAGAGTGGAGCCTACATTTTGGGTCCATGATGCATTTAAAAGAAGATTTCTTTGGAAAAAAAAGTGTGCATGTTAATATTAAGTTAATATTACTTTAGAGAACACAGAATTTGATGATGATGACAACTTAGCTTAAAATATACCCTTAAATAACTGAAACTAACCATGCCTTCTTTTATTTAAAAAAAGGAAAGAAAGAAAGAAAGAAAAACCCCAGAGTATTCAGTATGTTGTTGTACTTATTCACAGGAATGTTATTTTTTAATCAAGTTTTTTCTAAGGATCAGGATAAGTTAGAAAATTTTATTGTAAGTCTTCTAATGTCTAAATTTGTACTAGGTGAAAGGAAAAGAAAATGCATGTTAATTAGCTCAAACATTCCAATAGATTTTTAAATTTGAAAATTCAAATGAAGATTAATTAAAATATTGTTGTGATTTTGTTAATGATATTTAAAACATTTTAAAAAGCATTTAACTGTATTCTTATGACCTCATATTTGTCAGCTGATGAGCTGAAACAGCAGTTAGAAGATTCTATGGAATTAATTTTTAACCATAGCACTGATCATTTTTAAGAATTCTACTCATTACTTGTCATTTAATGTAACAGTAAGCTTAACTTCTAAACATGTATTTGAAATATCACCTAAGGAAACTATTGCTTTTTTACTTATTGGTAGGGATTTAAAAAGTAACATAATTTTACATGTATTTTTATCATAGAAATGTATATGTAATTTAAAACATTGTTTTTGTACCCATTGCTCTTCCACCAACCCCAAAGATGACATAAAACAGACATTCAAAAACCAGCAACAAACATCTTATTCCTTCTAATGGATAAATTGACTGTTACTTGTATTTACCTGAAAAAGAAATTTTACTTAATTTAATCTTTACCTAAGTGATCAGCCATTTTTTGTGAATAATTTTTCAGAAGAAATTAAAATTAAAGAATGTTTAGACTTTAATTGTCTTATGGAAAATTATACCTGTAATCAAAATACTTTAGCATATTGTGGTGCCTTTCTCCTTTTCTTATCAGTTTAGATATTGACTACACAATACAATTTGTTTTTGTCAGGGATTACTTGTAATATTGCTGGTAAAATTTTGTCATTGTAGTGTTTGTTTTGTTTTGGTTTGGTTTTTTGCCAAAAAAACTAGGTATAAGTGCTTAGTCAAATATAAATGATCTTTTAAGAAAGAAATTTCCATGAATGGGTGTGTAAAATGAAAAAGTATGGGATTTGGAGTTTGAAAACACAGTTGAGCTCTCTAAATACAGATCTTCATCTCGCTCAGTGGTTATAAAGTTGATACTTGCCTTAACTGCCTAACTGGATTGCTCTGGGTGGTAACTAGATTGTGTATGTGAAAAATTTCATACCTTCTTTAGTGCTACAGAAATGTTAATTGGCAAGAATGAAAAAGTACTCTCATTTGCAAAGGTCTTTTTTTCCTTATTAAAAAAATTACTATTAATTTCAAAAGGCAGTTAAGACTTGCAAAAGTAGAATAGTCTGGTCTCTGTTTTGCCCAAACTGAGGCAAATTGGGCTTTTGCCATTCACATTTTAAAAGCTACTTGGAAAACAACTTCACTTTAAATATAGTATATATATTTTTCTTTATTTGAGAGAAAATGAAACAATCATTTCTTTTTTGTTTCAGTTATTTTTAAACAACTAGTTTTGTAAGCAGCTAGGAGCTGCTGCAGCAACCCAGAAGGATAGTGTATATATAATGACATTTATTGGGATTGGAATCTTACCACCCAAAAAGTATTTCTGGGCAAAGTAGAAACTACTTTAAAGGCTTGAGATGGATTGCTAAAATTGTGAATCATCTGCAGTATAGCAAAGACTCATTCTTTAGAAAATTAAATCTGTTTAAAACGTACTCGGAGTTTTGGTTCTAAATCATGTTTATTGCAGGTTGCTAAATAATTGAAGAGAACTAGCTGCTTTCCAGTATCTAGATGATAATAAGAGAGAAAGGCAGTAAACTACATATGTCAATATAAAATAATTGGGTTCCTATTCGCTATAACTGAAAACATTTCATTTAAAATTACTAAGGCTAGGAGCTAGGCGTTTTTCATATAACCTAAATGTCTATCATTGATAGACTGAAGAAAAGAAAAAAAAATTTTTTTTATTTTTATGCCTATAGAAAAAATAAACCACTGATATTTTTGCAGAGAGGGAAAGATACCAAGGAGATTTACACCTATTTTCCGGACAAAATTTGTCTATAATTTTTTTTCCAGTTATGCAATTGCCAAGAAGTTTACAGAGTCACAAAGCCTTTGTATTTTTAATCCTACATGCTCTGAAACAGTGCTACTCGAAGTGTGCTCTGTGGACTGGTGTGGTTCCATGAGCAGTAATCAGTTTGGAATGATATTGTCTGATATCCGGAGTAAGCATTTAGAAACTTTGAAAGCAATTTGACAGTAATTTTATGTCTGTTGAATCTAATAATAATACAAAAATCAAGGCTTGAATTTTGAGTGTTTTTTTTTCTTTTGATTTTCAAATGATTCATTTCATTAATTTTACATAACTATTGGTCTATAATAGATTTGAAGTTTTAGAAAAAGGTAATTGGTCCATCATCATAGACAATTTGAGAAGCACTGATCTGATTATTAGTGATCATTATTTATTGGTTAGAAGTTCTTTATGGTTGGAAGGTGTACTTGTGACATCACATCCTTTACATTTTCTTCCTTCAGCTAATCTATGGCAGATGTAGTAGTCAGGTAGTCAGCTTTCACTAGATTTCATTTTAATGGCTTACAACAACAAAGCCATCTTTCTTGCTCGTATTGGCTGCAGTTGTCAGCTGTGGCTCTACCTCAACTGTCAAATTCTTTCCAGAATCCAGGATAATGGAGCAGCCCCTATGTGGGACATGCTATCTCATGAGAGAGAGAGAAAGAGCAGCGGAGGGAACTTGTGATGGTTCTAAAAGCTTAAGCTCAGATGTGGCAAATGTCATTTGCACTTCCATTTCATTTGCCAAATAACATGGCCAAGCCTTATGTCAATGTGGGATGGAAGCAGAATCCTCTTTTATGGAGGCTCATGAATAATTGGGAATAACAATATGCATGGCCCCAGTGGCAAATAATTCATTTTTATAATATAAAGTGTAAATTTTCCAGTAATTTTTTTTTTTTTTTTTTTTTTTTTGTATTTTAAATACCTTATAGTTTTCATGGGAAGACTTCATGGGAAGGAAGTTGTTGAGGTAAGCTTGGTACTCCAGGCTTAAATTGTTAAGAAGGTTTCTGAAAATTTCTGCTGAATTCTGGATTCAAATGAAACTTCAAGGAGTCTTTCGTCAGATAGACATTTTCAACTCTCTGAGGGTGTTCTGCCAATGCATTATTATGTGGGTTCCCTTCAGTTTGGCTTATTCGAGATTGTGGTGTTTCTGGAAAGCAAGTTTCTGGAGATGGTCTGGGGCCTCTTAATATTGTTTATTTTGGAAGAGGGGTGGCAAAGTACAAGGTAGAGATAGAAGACTTTATGGCTGTTAACTAAACCAGTACCAATGCTGAGAAATGGTGTCTTTGATATATGTGAACCTAAAATAAGTAGTCAGAAAATAGGTGCTTTGTAAAAGCTTTTAGTGCTTCCTCTGGGTTTCCAAGAGATGTTAATTCTTTCACCACTTTTACCTGTTTTACCTGACGGGTTGTTGTTTTCAATGGAGTAAGTGTGTAGTGGAGGTTTACTTAACCGACCTCTACTTATTAGACTTACTGAAATTACTTCCACTTGACAGGCTTCACTGCAAATGATACTGAATGATTCTCACAGGACCCTGAGCACATGGTCTACCATGCAAGTACAGTTCTGCTTCTGCCAGTTACATTGTATACTTACAGTGAGCCAGCGTTTTTCCCCCAATCCTTTAAATGCTAACTCTTTTCATTATAATTCTGCAACATAACCAATATTATATAAAGTGATGCATGTGAGTGTGACATGAAGGAAAGCTATTGAGTATTAGGAAAATCTCAGTAAGGACAAGTTGGAAAAAATACTCGGAATTAAATATGCACAACTGAGTTAAAAAAAAAAAGGTATAAATCTAACTGAATTTTGCATTCAGATTATTTTGCATGTATCTTTTAGCTTTCATTCCATTTTAATCCAAAATTGATTGGAAATTATAAATGTTGCATTATAGGTGTAGGTTCATTTAAGAACAATGATACAAAATCCTTCTCAGACAACCCAAACCCAAAGACATGGCTTTAATTTTCGAAGATGTATGAATGTATATTTATCTTTGTGTTTTAAGTTAAAATGCTTACTGTTTGTTTGTGTATATATACATATATAATCATTCCCTGTTTTAACCAATACTTTCAATGTATGTACCAACTTCTGGCCCCAGTTGTGCTGGATCAGAGAGCTTTGTTATAATGCCTAATGGGATTATTTTTATAAGGAAGTGTTTTTACTTCCTAGGATTTTAGGAGATTGCTGTGGGAGACCTTAATGCTAGAAGGCAGATTTTAAAATGTCTGACATAAATAGTAATTTTCTAGCCTCATATTGCTTTTTCATAAATATCCTGTTAAAAATTTATGCTGTGTGGATAATATAATTCTTTTTGTTAGGTTTCAGTTTTGGTGTTTCACTTGTAGTTAACGTCTATAAAATTATTTTGTTTATGGTTGTTGTTTAGCAGGTGTCTTTTGAAATTTTGATAATTTTATCCATTAAAGTGACTTTAATAAGCTCATCATTTACTTACACAACGAAGATACATTATTCATATTATTTTCTTATCAACTTAGATGTTTTCTTAGAACAGTGATGTTCTATTTTATAACAGTCACATCTAGCCCCAAGTGTGACTTATCACAACATATATCAATATTTTCTCTATCTTGATCACATCAGAACTATTCATTTTAAGTTTAAATTGCATTATTTTAAGAAGCTGCCACTTATGGTAGACATTTGAGGCAACTCCAATTTAATTTGTTGATATTTTATTTCTTATGCCATAGATAGCTTATCTGAATATCATTTTTCATTGTGGAGAGGTTTGTAGAAATGTGGTAAATCTGTCAGAAGTGTATAGCATTATTCGTTTTGTTCATCGAAGCAGTTGTTTCAAGCAGACCATTTGGAATTCACTGATTAGTCTTGAAGCTTTGTCTGGTTTATTGTCAAGGTTTTAATCTGTAGCTCTCCCCTCGTCTCAAAATCTTTTTCCTTTTTTCCTATTACTGGCTTGTATTCTTTATATTTTCAATCCCTGTCCAACTATTTTCTTATTAGAAAAATATGGAGGCACTTTTAAGTTTGAATAGATCTCAGGGAAAAAAAAAGAAAAAAAGGAAACTTATGCTTCTTTGTAGCTTGGCAATTCTTCATGTGAAACGGTGAAAGTATTAATTTTAATTTTGACTGCCAGACACCCACCTCTTATGATGGATTCCAGAAAAAATGATTTAGCCATCTTAGTCACTTGTAAATCAGTGGCAGAATTACCTCAAATGTGTTATTGAGACTAAGAAGCTGCAAATAATACCACATTTTCTCAGCAAGAATGAATGACCTTCAATATTGATGCCATTGTGCACGAAATCACTGCCCAACAACCATGAAGACATAAATGAGTTTTGACCCAAATCTTGAAGGCCTATTTTATACTCTCACTTCTTGTATTTATTTTCTTTCTCTTTCATTTTAACCGTTTAAAAGTTGAGATATATTCCTGTAACGTAAAATTCACCATTTGAAAATGTACACGTTGGTGGTTTTTCATATAATTATTGTTATGCAACCATCACAACTGTCTAATTCCAAAACATTTCTCTCACCTCCGCACCCCCCACCCCCAGAACTCTATATCTATTAGCAATTAGTCCTAATTCCCCCCTCCCTTCATCCACTGTTAACCACTAATCTATTTTCTGTCTCTAAGGATTTTCTTATTCTGGACATTTCATGTAAATGGAATCATACAACATGTGGCCTTTTGTATCTGGCTTCTTTCACTTAGCATCTTGTTTTCAAGATTCATCCATTTTGTAGTATGTAGTGGTACTTTATTCCTTTTTATGTCTGACTAATATTCCACTGTATAGATATACCATAATTTGTTCATTCCTCAGTAGATGGACGTTTAGTTTGTTTCTACTTTTTGCCTATTGTGAATAATGTTGCTATGAAAATTTGTGTACATGTTTTTATGTGACTATATATTTTCAGTTCTCTTGGATTGCCTTGATTATTGATGTTCTCACCAAATTCATATATTTTGCCATGCTGATCACATGCTTATTTGTCCTAAGGTCCTTTCACCCACACTTTGCTGCCCTGCACTACATTTCTCATGTTCCCTTGGCCTCTGCTTCGGTTGAGTTGGTTTAGTGGGTAGCAATGGCACTGGAGGGTGGGATGATAAGAGAAGCCAGGGAACTCGCCCCTTTTCCCCCATCACTCTTGCTGTCTAAAGTGAGGCCATGTCTCTTGCAGTAGCTGTGTCTTACAGTCCTTATTGCTTTTCACTATGTGAGCAAGTGGGCTGTGTTGCAAACAACCACAAGGGGAGGGGAAGTTTTAATTATGCCAAACATGACAGGGTGTGTGTGACTAGGTTTCGAATAACTTATGTCAGGCCTAAAAATGGATGTAGACACAACTATACGAAATAGCTTTATGAAGTCTCTAGGGTCCTGAGCAGGTCTAAGTAATTCAGAGGTATCTCAAGTTGGTTTCTAGCATGGGAAAATGGGAAATAACGAGTATAGTACCCAGCTTTCATTTAACATGATGTAAGGGAACACAAATCACCTGATTTTACTTTTTTCTAGGTGACCTTCACTTCTTTAAATAGCTATATCTTTATATTATGGACATTTCTCTTCAAAGAGGAAGAAAACATTTACAGTGCCTTGGTTTCTCCCTCCCGCCTTCTCTCCCTCCTTCCCCCTTCCTTCCTTCCTTTCTTCCTTCCTTCCACCCTCCTTCCCTCCCTCCCTTCCTTTTCCTTAGATATTTCTTTGATCTTTTTAATCCTCAGCAAGCCTAGTAACTAATATTAAGAAGTGAAAGAGTTTTAGGATTACAAAAATGGTCTAGGTTCTTAGGGAAAAGAACATGGTACTTTATTTCTTAATTCACATAATGCAAGCAATTAACTTTGTAGCAATGTATCAGAGGCTTCTAAAATATATCATAAAACATTTTGTATATGATTACCAATACATCTAAACTCTAGACAAGTAATATCGAAATTTTTCTTTTTTTCCCTGGAGTTATAAGTTATAGAATATAATCTTAAAATAAGGTACTTAACTTTGTTAAAGTTGTAATATCCCCCAAATAATGTTGTAATTAGCATCTGATTCACTAAATATACAGTTGTATGTGGGTATATGGTGAATTTTTTTTTTTTTAAATTAGGCTTGTTTCTGTTTGCTTTCTTGAAATTGGAAGAGCATGTGAAAGATCTAGAATTTAAATTCCATAGCTTCTCTTTCATATCTCCCTGATTTCCTTCCCTTAGGTAGCAATATTTATTGGGTTTATTTTATGTGCCGGATACTGTGCCGAGTCTTAGAAATTCAGTCGTGCAAAAGAGGAACAATAACCTTCTCATCTAGCAGGAGAAATGGATGATCTTCTAACTAGCAGTCATTACCTAAGTTCATCCACTAATATAGTTAAATTGAAATTTTGATGTTATTCTAAGTACTTATGGCTACTGCTATATGAGTTTTTAGGTAAAAAACCAAATTATTAAAGATACTATTTTATAAACATGTTTTAGGAAATAATTATAGAAAAATATTTTCCTAAATACTTTCTAAAGTGAAACAACTCTTAGGATGCAATTTAGTAATAATTATAAACAATACACTCTTTCAGGATATTGTCTTTTGAGGCTTTTTTTCATAGACTATTTATTTTGGTGATATTTTATGTGCTTATTCTTAAGCCATAAGTGTTGAACTGAAACTTTTTTAGATTTCTAGAGAATCTGTAATTGATTTAAATGATACATGAGACATTTTTTTGTCAAACTGAACTGAGCTAGAAAAAATCTCTTAGAATAGCTGTATTTAGATTTTAATGAAACTAGGCAGAAAGGGAACTAAAGTGAATTTCCTTTTCAGTCTTTTAAATGAAAAAGTGCATCATTTGTCCTATATATCTTATTCATCATCAGTCATAGCAAAGCATTAATTCCCATGAGAGAGATAATGGATTCAGAGAGCCGAGAGGAATGGAAGATTGTCATTCAATGCAGATGAGTTTTAGTAATATTCTTATCATGAAAAATTGGGTTGCAAAACCTTAAGATTTGGAATTAAGTTGCCATAGATATATTTAATTAAAAGTAGATTGCTTTAACCTTTCTTTAAGTTAGAAATAAGTTTAAATCTTAAATTAATTTTAAGTTAGTTTGTATTTAACTTGTATTCAGCACTTACCTTTAATAGGGGTTCTTTATAAAGTTTAGCCCCAAAAAGGGACATTTTAATTGAACTGTTACAGGGAACATATAAAGAAAGTTTCTGAAAGAATATTATAACTTAGTATATTAGATCAAAATATGGTTTATTTTTCTCCTGATAAAGTAACCAAACTTATCAAACCAAACTAAGAACAAAAGGGGCCATGCCTCCTCAACTTCCCTAACACCTCATTAACACAACTACGTACATTTCCTGGTATTTTATGTTATCACCTGATGGGTTGGTATCCTATTCATAGTATCGTCCACTGGATATTACTCTTCTAAATGTTAAAGCTCATAAAGAATAGAAAAGTACATATAAAGGAGAATAGATATTGTGCATATGCATTGGCCAGATTACAAACTCTCCTGTTACAGAATTTGCTTTAGGTTAATTAGAACAAATTAGAGTGTTGCAAACTTACTCTTTGGTCTTATCTAGTCCTGCACTTTTAACCTGAGGCATTAAAAAAGAAAAGTATGGTGAACACAGAAGAATGTGTAGCCAACTACCATTATCATCTAGCTTACTAAAATATTCCCTTGCTAGATCGCCTTTTGGAAGTGTTGACTCTCTTGCTAGGCTCATTGGTGGTGGTGGTGCACCAAATTGAAAGCATATCAAAGTTTTTCTATGGAACAAATGGACTGTACCTGGGAAAGCCCACTCTTAAGTTATGGAATTTGAGGTCATCGTTTCATTAAATGTTTCCATATTTGGTTTACAAGTCACTGGAACAAATTAGCAAAGAGTTGAAGATAGAACCATGAAAATCCCACATTTGGGGGTGTAGGATGAAGAAAAGGTGGTGAAGACATGAGAAAATAAACAGCATTAGGAAAATCAGAAAGGCATTCTATCATAACACAGAAAGAGAAGAGGCTTTTAAAGGAAGAGATCGATATATACAATATTTTTATATCTCTATATATCTGAAATGTAGTGAACACTTAACTATGCAGTAGGTGCATGATACAGATTATTTCACAAATTCTTCCTAGTAGTCCAGTGAGGTAGGCAGTATTATTGTCTTCATTTTTTCAGATGAGCAAATTGAGACTTAGACTTAGACTTAGACACTTGCTAACCAGTGGCAGAGCCAGGATTGCATTTCACTCTGTACCATAACCACTGAGCTGGAAAAGGATTGAGGACCATGAACTTGAAGAAAAGTGAGTTCCATTTGCAGATTCTCTGCAGTCCTTAACTTTCCCTTTACTGAGGAAGTATTCCTTAATGGAGAATTGTTTTCTATATTCTACATACATGGAAATTCAAATTCAAAAAGTTATATAACTTTCCAAAAGTCACATGTCTAGTAAATAGTAATTGAAAGTTTTAACTACAAGTATTTTACACATATTCATTCCATTAAAGCCCCATTTACCAATGACATCCCAATTTTGTACCCTTGAATTATATGTAACTCTTGTCATATACATCTGAAGCTCAGGTTTATGTCTCTAGAAGCTGATTTATGCTTTTAGGCTAATTTTACAGCCTACTCTATGAGACATCAGTGTTGATTGTGTGTATGTGTCTGTAATATTATATATGTATTATACAGTGCTTATGTAAATAATAAAATGGTTTATATTCTTTAACTTTGAGTTGTGAGACACAAAAATTCGAAGTGGTCTGACTTGAAAGAGATATCTAGATATTAATTTATTATCTATCTTAGTTTTATAGTACCTGAGGAATCCAAACTCATTCCATTAAGGTAACATTTGTTTTTAATCATGACTACCACTTTGCAAATCCACACATACTTGGCCATATCTATCACACACAGTTTCACTGGATTGTTTCTATTGCATGAATTTTACTTTTTAAGGTGATTCTGAAACTGCTCTTGAAGGATGATTCTAGAAATTTTATTTGCTTGTTGGGTGACATGACCTGATGATGAATTGAGTATGGTGGGTGAGGGAAAGGTAAGAATCAAGTTGCAGAATACAGTGTTCAGTATGTTCTCATTTATTTTAGAACACACACAAGCCTACTCAACAAATATAGGTATGTATGGTTCTTTGTGTGCATGTGCATGCGTGTGTACATTGAAGTAGATGTTGAAGGAGAGCCACCTGTCTTTTGAATGTGTTATCTCAGGGGAACAGAGGAGATTTTGAATAGACGATAAATTAAATTGTCTTAGTAGGTCTTAGTCACACTCACAGACAACAATTGTAATGTCTAGCATAGGAAAGCAAGACAAAAAAGAGAATCATAGATGGTTTAACCTTTTTAGTAAAGACATCATTGAGTTGACATCATTTAAAGTTGTGTTTCATGTTTATGCTACTGTTATGGAATGGTTTGGAGATATTCATTCTGTTAGGATAAATACTAATGATAAGGAATGGATTAGCAAATGTTTAGTACATACTTTATTTTGGAAAAACTCACTACTGTGGTTTTAAACATGCATATCACATATAACTATAAAATAATGAGTAGTTCTAGTGCCTGTTTGTTTACTGCGTAGCTGTTAATTTTCTGCTATGTGCCTGATCCAGTACCAGAGCTAGAGAGATATCTCCCTTATTACTTTTTGGTTGCTATTTCTGTATCTAGCTCTTACTGTCTTATTTGATTGATAGTGCTACATCTGAGATATAGTTCGTTAATTTCTTTGGGAAGTTTAATAAGAGGAATTTATAGAGGAAGTATGCACTCATAGAGTTAGGACTGAGGGAATGTATACATGACCTTGGTTGGTGTTGAGTGAATACCTGGTGTCAGAGGAACTTGGGTTAAAATGGTCCCAGGTCCCAGGTAAGACAGCAGTCCCCATGCTTGTGGAGATCTTACTATATTCAGTAGAGACCAGGGACAGGCACAGAGAAAGCAGATAGTTCTCTGACTCTAGAGTATTAGATTTGGAATGTTTGTGCGGTGGACAGACAGCCAATGGCTATGAGAGGCTGGAGTAAGCTTAGTCTGTTCAAAAAGAGGGAGAATGGCCTAGCCTCCCTGAGAGATGAGAAGGCAGAGCCTTGCAGGCTGTGTTAGGAGGTGGTTGAAAGTGGCAAAAACATTTTAAATTTCAAACCTCTTTAAATTTAAGAGGTTTGAATCTGATCATAGAGTAGTTAAGAAAAACATGACTATTCACTTTGACTTTAAATAAATGACTATTCAATTAGAAGCCAGAAAACATGATAATAGTAGGTGGTTTCAGTGTTTTTTATTTTAATGGAATTGCCTTAATGGCAGTCAAATTTATTCTTGAACATGTTAAGCCTCCACATAACTTGCCAGTATTTTCCTGAAATTGGGTCTCTGATTTCTGAAATGGGAGTGGGGAGAGATGTGAAAATTGATGGCCTCAAGCTTTTAAAAATCCAAATTGAAACTTGTACTACAAAGAGAGAAGTTTAACCTGAGAGTTTATGCCTATATCAGCATGACATAGAGTAGCAATTGAAGTTTTTTTAATGTCCTACAGATCTAATAAACACATTGGTTCATTTAAAAGTGATTCAATTTTCTTGGATTTTGGATTTCAGAAGAAAAGGAACATAGCCTAATGAATTATGTTCTGTATGTTTTATAAATGTAGAAATCACATATAGAGGTCTATTTTAGATGCCCCTAGTGTCTAGATATAGATAATTAGGCATTTTGTGAATCTTTAGAATAACATCCTATTGAGCATTTTAGAAGATCCCTTTTCTGAGCGGTGATATTTAATGTATTGAATAGATATAGTTAGTATATATAATATTAATTGCACATATAGTTTATAAAGATAGTATTAATTATATATATTATATATATTATATATATACTGTTTTGGGGAGCTTAGGACATAAAGGAGAAAATTAAGATCTATCTTAAAATATGAGGGTACTTCAAAAAGTTCATGGAAAGATTTGTGTTATATTTCAATTCTGTTTTTTCCACAAAGTTTTCGAAGTGCCCTTATATTTTAAGATAGATCTTAATTTTCTCTTTCATTTGTATTATCTCCTTTATTTGTCTTATTTATTCATATTATCTTTCAATTCTGTTTTTCCACAAACCTTTCAAAGTATTGTACAAGTAAATATATTCGTGTCAGTCATGGTTAATTACTATAATTTTGCTTTTAATTTATGTTTATGTAATTAGGTTAGTGATTCATGTTAATTAGAAAGTTTAACAAAAAAGAACACCTAGATTTTTGTACTTTTTAATCATTTGTATTATTTGCTAAATATAGGGATAATTCTTATAATCTTAGTGTATAATGGAGTCTTGTTAAAAGAATACTATTTATGTTCGCTTGTAAAATTAAAAAGAAATATGTGTATGTATTTATATCATAATTCTGTTCATTATTAAAGTTCCAGTTGCCAAGTTGTCGTAATATGATCTTGATTTGGCATAAAAAGTTGAAAATTTATTCTTTGAATAAATATTTGTCGAGTGCTTATTATGTAGGAAGTTCTGTGCTAGGTTTTGGGGTATAAAGGTGAATAAAACTTGATTCCCCCCTTCAGATAGCTTCTAGTCAAAGAGAGGAAAAACAAATCAATATAGACAAAGGTAATAAGTGCTATGATAGACGTAGGTTTAGGCTACTTAGGGGGAGTTCAGAGGGATAGTGATCACTCTTGCCTGGTGCATAAGACAGCTAGAGCCACAATAATGTTGTTTAACACACTATTCCCAAACTTTGTGTGTAGCAGTAGTAAGCATTTCTTTCTCACTCATGCATTTAGGGATCTGCTAGGGTGCTTCTGCTTTTTAAAGGCCTTGATATGCTTAGGGAAGGTGACTGGATAGCAATGAAGATTTTTTGGTAGGGGACGAGGCTGCTGGTAGCGACTGGGGTGGGGGGAATTGTTGGAGAGCATTATAAAACTTTATTGTATGAAAGGTATAAAGATAGCTACGGCAGCATTTTCCTGTTCTTTTTTTTTTTTTTTTAATTTTATTTTGTCGATATACGTGATATACAAATTCAATGCAATTCCCATCAAAATTCCAAAGACATTTTTCTCAGAAATGGAAAAAAACTATTCAGACATTTATATGGAACAATAAAAGACATTGTTGGTGGGACAGCATTTTCCTGTTCTAAACTCCACGATGCCAATTACTGCAGACTGAATGAAACCTCTAGGTCCTCATTGTGTTGTGACATGACTACTTCTTGTTGATGCTACTGCAGACCCATTGCTCTCTCATGCATGTTTCATCTCTTTTGAACCTTGACCTTCCACCATACTTGCCCTGTAAATCTGCAATGTTGGATACATCAAATTGTCTAATTTTTCTGCTCCTGCACAGCATCTGGACAACATGAGGAAAATCCCACAGCCATATGAATTGCTGCTTCTGCAGACTCATGGCCATCAACACTCCACAGAATCACAAGCACACCCCAGAGTCTGCTCTTATGTTCTCCACAGTAGCAATTTCAGTTTCACTACTCCTTTCAGAATCCCTTATTTTACAACATCCTCATTTTCCATTAGCACAATACTTGCCCTGACTTTTCAGAGAAAATAGAAGCCAACAGAAAGGAAAATTTTCTACTTCCAAACCATTTTCTTAAAAAGATCTCTGTACCTGTATTCATCTGTTCTGTGTGCTTTTAAAAGTTAGTAGAAGAAATTGATGTCATGAGTCCATACTTTGAATCCTTTTCTCTTTGGCTTCCTTAAAAAAAAAAAAATATTGAAAGGTATTAATTGTGCATATTTATGGGGTACAGTTATATTTCAATACATATATACAATGTGTGATAATCTATTCAGTGTAATTAGCATATTCACCATTGCAAAACTTAATTTGTTTCTGATGTGCACATTTGATCTCTCTTCTAGTCATTTGGTAACATGCAGTAAATCTTTGTTAATTATAGATTCCTGGGTCGATGTACACCAGTAAGACTTATTTTTCCTATCTAGCTGTAATTTTGTGTCCATTATCCAGCCTGCTTCCTTAACATTGTAAATTGGTCTTTATACCTCTTCTTTCTCCTTTCAGATTCTCCCTCTGCTGCCTCCTTTCTCAGTACATGTAAAGTTGCTCACAGCTCTCTTTCCTTGAATATATTAGAAAATGAAAGACAATTCCCCCTCAGTTCTCTGTCAGATTTCAAGAATGATATTGTACACTTCTGGTTACCAGACTTGTGTGTTCATAGCAAAATGTTAAGGAGCTTTTATAAAAGTACGGATCCACTCCTAGGTCTGATTCAAGAATCTGGGGTGGAGTCTGTTGTTTTCTAACTTTTAAAAGGAGCCAGTCTGGGGAACTACTGTAATAAATGAATATGTGTTGATATGGGTAATGCTTATTACCATGTAGTTTGTGATAAAAATTTACAAAATTGTAAGTTAAAATATGTATGTATGCACTATGTTATATAATTCACATCATACACACACACATGTATGTGCATATAAATAGTAAAAAATGAGAACATTTTATACTAAGGTATTAATAATATAGAGTAGGATTGGGTTTGAGTGTTGTAGTATTTTAAAATATATATATATATATATATATATAGTTTGTTTTCTACACAGAATACATCTTTTGCAAAAAGAAACAAAACAGTGGTAGAGAATAGTACCCTCATGTGCCTGCATTCCCCATTAATCCTTTCCTCCTCTCCTTGGGTATCTTTCCTTACTTGATCTTTTTGCAGTAACAGATGCCGTTGACCACTTCCAGTTTCATTAAATTCTCTCCTCGTCTATGTCTGTATTCTCTATCCTGTTTACAGAATCATGCAAGTGAGAAATTCTGTCTCTCTCTGCCACTCCAAATAACTAAACGTTCCTATCAGTTTTAACTCTGAAATAGCTTTCACATGTTTTCCCTCTTTTTTTCATCCCCATCTTCATTGTTGTGATTTAAAGGAACCAGGTGAAGTGCATACCACTGAAGCCCAAAGGAGGAGTGACCAGGAGTTTCAAATGCCATTGAAAACTCATGTAAGTTGAAGTCTGAAAAGAACAGTTGGGATTAGAAATGTAGAGATCACTGGTGACCTTTGCCCAGAGTACTTTAGAAACATTTTAGGGGCTGAAGAGATGTGAGGAAGTGGAGTTAGTAGTCAAGAAATTGAGCTGTCAATGGCAGGATAACCAGAAGACGACTTGGGTCAAAAGAGTGGTATTCTTCATCATTATTGATGTTATTTTGGCAAGTACATCAACTCGTCCTATTTGAATGCTGAGAATAAAGATCCTCAAGAGAAAGAATGTTTGAAAACATCAGAACATTAGAAAACAATTGAAGAAATACAAAATGGAGAATACTCCTCTTCCTCTGACTAAAGGGACGGAGGTAAAGATGGCCGCATGTATCGGTGTGTAGATTTGGAAGCAGAAAGCTGAGGGAGTTCTTGTCTGACAGCTCCAGTTTTCTCTGTGAAATTAGAAACTCATTTCTGCAGCAAGGAAGGGAGCATATTTACATCTCTGTGGAGGTAATGGAAGCCACTCTGTAGAATCATTTTTATTATTCTCTCTGTATTGCTGTCACTCTTTTACTTTATTTTTGTTCTTATTTTCCATAAGGCTGTAACACCAAGTTTGATGGTAGGCATGTTGTAAACAATAACACAACACTTGTTGATTTTTAATGTTAAATCCAGGAAGCAGTCCAAATCACATGCTCTGTTTCTTACTTGACTGGGAATGGTAACTTGTCCCAGCAGTATGGGTTGGGGGGGGGTCCTTCTTTTGACAGACTTATGTAGCTCTTTCTTTGGTGTAGCTTTCATAGGCTTACATTTTCAAGGCTTGCAAACATGTACTGTTAAACTTTTCTACTAAAAAAAAAATCACATGTAAAATTTGTTTCCTATAAGCATAAGATTAATAGCTGTAATTGATAGTGCAAACATGAAATGTAGCTAAGAGCCTGCTGTAGACTGCATGTTTGCGACTCCCCAAAACTAACTTATATGTTGAATCCCTAGTCCCCAGTATGGTGGTATTTGGAGGTTGGGGTCTTTGGGAGGTAATTAGATCATGAGGGGAGAACCCTCACGAATGGGATTAGTACCCTAAGAAGAAGAGACATGGGAAAGCTGGTTTCTTTCTCCACCATGTGAGGATACAACATGAAGACTGCCCTCTGCAAGCTGGGAAGAGGGCCCTCGCGGAAAACCTGACCATGTTGGCACCCTGATCTCGGACTTTCAGACTCCAGAACTGTGAGAAATAAGTGTTTGTTTTTTAAGCAAGCCTGTCTGTGCTATTTGTTATACAGCACAAGCTGATTAAGACAGGTGTTATTTGCATTTCTAATGTAGATGGATGCTGAGCTGGATCTAAATTGGTTTATGTATGTCATAGAGGGTAATAGGGTACACAGACAGAAGCAGGAGTCAGACTAACATGATTCAAATCCTTCCTCTGTCACTTAGTAGCTCTGAAATTTTTTTGGCTTTGTTACTTTCTCTCTTTGAGCCTGTTTTCTCATCCATCAAATGAAACTTGTAATACTTTATAGGACTTTTGAGATAATTGAATTAGATATTGAAAGTCAAGAACTAAGGATAATCCATAACTACTGCTGCTGTAATCACTGTCACCAAGTCATCCTATTTTTTTTGTTATTGTAATGAATTTATTACTTTTTTTATCACAGACTCTCCATTCCTGTATCATTTGTTTTGAGGCAGCCTCTGCTCAAATCATTTTTTTTTTCTTAATGGGAGTGCACTGTTTGATAGATTTTAGATTTGTGTTCAGTATAGGACTCTTTCAGAGTCCAAGATAAGTTCTTACATCATCATCATTAGCTTGGTATACTTATGTTGATAATCACCTATAAAGCTACTGCTAATCTGGGCTCCAGAAGGAGAAGATATATATTTTGTTTGCTTAAAAGCCTGTTTTGTTGTTGCTTTTTGCAGCTTCCATTGTGGTCAAGTTGTTCTATCTTTGAAAAACCTTGAAATTTTCAATCATCTTCTCTTCAAAAAAATCCTCAGCTCTGGGGCTAGCCCGTGGCTCACTCGGGAGAGTGTGGTGCTGACAACACCAAGGCCATGGGTTTGGATCCCATATAGGGATGGCCGGTTAGCTCACTGGGTGAGTGTGGTGCTGACCACACCAAGTCAAGGGTTAAGATCCCCTCACCAGTCATCTTTAAAAAAAAAAATAAAAAAGTCTTCAGCTCTCCAACTTGACTCCTCATTCTACTTATTGAGCAAGCTGTCTTCACAGGATTAAATTTTTATGTCTCCATATGTGGTCTTTTCCTTTACAATATTTCTAACAGAACCTGATTTTAGTCAAGGGTAAAACCTCAATAGAAGTGAACAAATAAGGGCTACCTGATTAAAAAAAGAATTCTATTCTTAAAAGCTTTCATGAAATATAATTTACATAACATACAACTCACCTATTTAAAGTGAACAATTCCATGGTTTTTAGTATAATAAAAACAGAGTTGTGCAGTCATCACAACAATCAATTTTAGAACATTATCACCACCCCCCAAAAAACTCCATACACTTTAGCTATCATCCCACAATTTCCCTAGTCCTAGGGAACTTCTGATCTACTTTCTGACTCTAAAATTTCCCTATCCTCAATATTTCATATAAATGGTATTATATAATATATGGTCTTTTGTGATTAGCTTCTTTCACTTAGCATAATGTTTACAAGGCTAAACATTAGTACTTCATTTTTTTAATGGTTAAATAATATTCTGTTGTATGGATATCCAGCATTTAGTTTATTTATTTATTACTTGAACATTTGGATTGCTTTCACCTGTTGACTATCGTCAATAATACTGCTATGAACATTCATATACAAATTTTTGTGTGGACATATCTTTTTATTTCACTTGGGTATATAAGTAGGAGTAGAATTGCTGAGTGTAAAGGTAACTCTGTCTTTAGCTTTTGAGATCAACCTGTTTGCCAAATTGACTGCACTGTTTTATCTTCCTATTACCGGTGTATGAGGTTTCCAGTTTCACACAATCATTGCTAAACTTCTTATCCATCTTTTGACTATAGCCATCCAGGTGTACAGGAAGTGGTATATCATTGTCATTTTGATCTGCCTTTTCCTCATGACTAATGATGTTGAACATCCTTTGTGTGCTTGTTGGTCATTTCTGCATCTTCTTTGTAGAAATGTCTGTGTAGATTTTTCGCTTATTTTAAAAATTGGATTATCTTTTTATTTTTGATTTTGTAAATGTTCTTTATATATTCTAGACTCAAGTCCCTTATCAGATACATAATTTCCAAATATTTTCTCCCATTCCATAGGTCGTTTTTTCACTTTTATGATAGTTTCCTTTGATGTACAAAATTTTTGATTTCAAAAACCTGCAATTTATAGATTTTTTTTGTTACTTGTATTTTTGGTGTTATATTAAAGAATTGAGGTTACAAAGATTTACTCTGTTTTCTTCTAAGAATTTTATAGTTTTAGCTCTTTCATTTAGCTCTTTGATCTATTTTGAGTTAATTCTGTGTATATTTTGAGGTAAAGGTCCTAATTTATTCTTTTGTATATGGAGATCTAGTTGTTTCAGAACTATTGGTTGAATGGTATTATTCATCCTTGATAAAAAATTGATCATAGACACCTGGGTTTATTTCTGTTACATTGCTGGCTATATAAGAAAACATTATTTTAGCTTCACTGATATATTTTTATATGTGGCTATAGGTTTAGGAAAGAGACCTATGTAATTGCTTTCCTGATTAATATCAGCTCCTCCCCTGCCCCCCACCATGGTTCAGATGGAACATTTTAAGATGGAAGATTTTGTTTTAAGAGGAGAGTTCCCAAACTCAAATCCATGCTGAAGCTAAGGAAGTCATAAATGAGTTAGGTTACAGTCAATAGTGATACAGAATATGACAGTGAATTGGAGTGTGTGTTCTGTCTAGAGAGACACCTCCTACTGTGTCCCAAATGTTTGTTGACATGGAAAGATACTGTTTAGTGTACTGGCAGAGAAGACATACTTGAGAGCCATTGTTGGCTCTTAACATACCTGTTGCTGCCTCTGATTATTGACCATATTGCCTTAGCATCTCTCTCCTGTTCCTTTTCCATCCTATTTTGTCATTTTCTATGTTCTTTCTAAGCAAGCAATGTATCTCTTTCCAGCTTTAACATTAGTTTCCTTCTGCTTTACTGTTACTGACAGATTACAAAATAAAAGGATGGTCAAATTCAGACCAGAATCAAACCTACGTGTGTTAGTCGGTTTGAGCTGCTAGAATGAAGTACCATAAACTGGTGGCCTATAAACAAGAGAAATTTATTTTTTATTGTTCTGGAGGTTGGAAGCCTGAAATTAGGGTGCCAGCATGGTTGGGTTCCTGTGAGGGGCCTCTTCAGGGTTGCAGACTGTTGACTTTTTTGTTGTGTCTTCAAAAATATGGCAGAGAGCAAGAGAGCTCTTGAGGGTCCCTTTTATAAAGGTGTTAAACCCATTCATGAGGGCTCTATCCTCAAAACCTAGTTACTTCCCAAAGTCTCCACTTCCTAATGTCATCACATTGGGGGTTAAGATTTCAACATATGAATTTTGGGGAACATAAACATCCAGTCCGTAACACCTGATAAAAAGGCACATAAATTGATAGCATAAGCCACAGCAAAGATAAATGTCATTATTCTTAGATTCCAAATAACATTTACTTTTGGATAAGTTTAAATGGCAACAATTGTTCAAAACTGGATAAATTTTTAGAATCAATTATCATGATTGAATTTAATATACTCTTAGCTTGTAATGGATCAACTAAACTAGAAATAAATGGAGAATTTGAATAAAATTAAAATATATATTTTCAAGGGTCTATGAAGTACCGACAAAGATAGCTCATACACTGGAGTACTTTTTAGAACTGAGTTCTGTGTGGTGGACTCTGGGGGGCTGAGGGCAGGGTATAAGATGAGGAGGAGCCCAGATAGGTAAGGACATTTCAAGTAGAGCAGCCCTCCTTTTACACATTTTGTATGGTTTCTATGTTAGAGTTCTCCATAAAACCTATTTTGAGATAATTAAATGTTTTCTACCACAAAAGTAAATAGGTCAATTAATAAATAAATGGGTTGATTGCCACTGCAGTGAGCCACAAAGTAAAGCCACATTATTAACTTCATTTCAATAAAATACCCATCATCCAATTTGTTCTACATAATAGTAAGATTAAAAAGAATAATGAGTTCAATTATAGTCGGTCTTGAAAAGTGAAAATACTGTGTATCAAAAGCTATCTGTTATAGCTAGAACAGTAATGAGAGGCAACTTCTCTCATGCCAGATCCACATCTGATCCACAGAACACAGAAGATGATTTGAAATCCTGTTTTCTAAATTCTCCCAACGACTGTACATGACAAGTACTATTCTAGTTCATCAAAGAGAAGTTAATTTATTGCATATAATGGCTCCTTAGGGCATTACGCTTAATTCTCTTAGTGAACCCTGGTTAGCAAGGCAGGCTTGCCTTGTTATTAAAATGGTAATCCCCAGTGTTGATGAGGACATGAGAACTTGAGCATTCTCATATGCTGCTGGTGGGAGTTTGAACTGAAACTGCCTATCCCGAAAGTAGTTTGTTAATCTGCATGAATCACAAAAACATGAAAACTTTATGCCCTTTGTCTGATAATATCACTTTTCATAATTGACAGCAAGGAAAGAGATTTGGACAAGTATTTATGCATAGAGACCTTATAACATTAGTTTTTAAGTTTCTATTATGAAAATTTTAAAATCTTTGTAAAAATAGAGATGAAGTTCTTTATTCTTATCACCCATCTTCAATAATTACCAATAGTTTATTAATCTTGTTTCATCTGTCCCCCTGCCCCATGTACATTTAATTTTTCTCCTAAAGTATTTTAAAACAAATTTCAGACAGCATACAGTTTCATCATTAATACTTTTTAATGCATTTTATACTGTCAGTAGACTTTTTTGTAACGTCATAACTACTACTATCATACTTAAGAAAATTAACAACACTTTATATTCAGTTTAGATTCAGATTTCCTTGATATGCTACTTTAATATGCAGTTAGGTTCATTTATTTCAGTTTGTTTTCATTTTAATGAATTGTTTTTCTTATTTTTTTTCCTCTTTGACTTATTAAATTTTCTAATTTTATGAATTGTTTACCTGGTTCTGTAGTTAAAATATAACAAGATACAGTCCTAGAAGACTACTAAACTGTGTTCTCCCTCCGCATATGCATAATCATTTCTATTCATTCTTTGGTTTATATTTTCATGCTTTTTAAAATCATAAGCAATTCATTAATTACTCCCTTACTTACATAAAAAAGTATCACAATGTGAACATGATTACTATGATAAAGTAATGTGGTTAATTTCATTTTAAATCACAAGCAACTACATATATCTATTTATCATCTCCTCCCTTATGTGAAGTGTCATAATGTAAATACTATTCCTATAGTAAAGAAACAAAGTTAATTTCATTTAAAGTTACACTTTTTTTTAATCATTAAGCCCTTTTCTTTCATATATGAGGATACTTCAAAAAGTTCATGGAAAAATATAGTTAAAAGATAATATGAATCTTTGCATGAATTTTTTGAAGTACTCTCATGTGCCTTAAATTACAGTTTAGTAAGTGAAGCTCCAGATTATTTGATAATATTTCCTAATTTCTAGAAAGCTACTTATCACAGGACTGAACACTCTGGTTCTTTAAAATAATGAGGTATTAGTATCCCACTGGTACTGAATTTAGTGGCACTGTGATATACTCTAGAGATTGTTCTCGAAAAGAATACCCAACCTAAACTAATGTACATTACGAGGAGTTTCCCCTATGAAATAATGGTGTGGGTCTTAATAAGGTTATTCCCAGGGTATTAGCTGCCAGAAGTTAAAGAAGGTTGACTCCCTTGTACCGAACTGAGAAGAATTTTCTGGAGTGGAAAAGAGAAGGAGATCAGAAAGTAATCCAATTAAAGAATGGGCAAAGGAGATGAATAGACATTTTTTAAATGAAGATATAGAAATAGGCAACAGGTACATGAAAAAAAGCTCAACATCACTAATGATCAGAGAAATGCAAATCAAAACCACATTGAGATATCATCTCACCCTAGTTAGACTAACCACTATTAAAAAGACTGAGAATAACAAATGCTGGCAAGGATGTGGGGAAAAGGGAACTCTTCAACACTGTTTGTGGAACTGTAAATTAGTACAGCCATTATGGAAAACAGTATGGAGGTTTCTCAGATAACTACAGATTTGACTACCATATGATCCAGCAAATGAGTGGAAATCGTTATGTCAAAGGGACACCTGCACTTTCATGTTCATCACAGCTCTATTAACAGTAGCTAAGATTTGGAACTAACTGAAATGTCCGTCGACGAATGACTGGATAAGGAAAATGTCACACACACACACACACACACACACACACACACACACACACACACACACACACACACACACACACACACACACACACACACACACACACACACACACACACACACACACACACACACACACACACACACACACACACACACACTGGAATACTACTCGGCCATAAAAAAGGATGAAATTCTGCCATTCACAGTAACATGGAAGAGTTTGGAGAAAATCATGTTAAGTGAAATAAGCTAGACACAGAAAGAGAAATACCACGTCTTCACTCATAACTGGGTGCTAAAAAAGAAAGAAAGATAGATAGATGATGAGAGAGAGAGAGAGAGAGAGAGAGAGAGAGAGAGAGAGAGAATGAGAAAGAAAGGAAAGACCACAATAATATATTGAACTTTCAGAAGGAGAGAACCAACCTAAGGATACTAGAGATGGGGGGATGGGGAGGGCAGGGAATTGGGGAGTGATTGGTTAGGTAAGGGGCATAAAGAATAATTATGATTTATAATAATGAATATGCTCATTAAAAAAAAGTTAAAAAAAAAAAGCACAGGGAAAGGACTGTATGTCAGAAAGGACTACTCTCCTCCACCCTTCTAAACACTGTGTGGTTCTCCAGTGGGTAAGGGAAGTTCCAGGAATTCTAATCCTGGACTTTATGAATGGATTTTTTCTTGACATGAGTAACGTCCATCTTTACAGGCAGACTTTGTTTTATAATTCTTTATAAGTTCTGCATGATATAAAACTTGCAGTTTAAGTAACATTGTATGGTGAGGAAGAGTGTTTGTTTGCTTTGAGGAGGCGATTATTGAAATATTTAACAACTGTTATGCCATGAGGGACATTGACTCAGATGGGATGGGACTGACATCTGCCATATGGGCTAAGACTGGCTTCATGTGAACCCTGTCTGCTGCGTTTGCAGGCATCATGCTTTGGTGAGGCCTGGGTGTGGCAGGGGTTGGCCCAAATATAGACTATGCTGTTCAGCACATTGGAATCATCGTGAAAAGTTCTGTGTAGTTAGTTGGAACCATTTCAAACCTGCAGAAGGAAAATTTGTATTAAACTCAAAAACTGCAGAAATGAAGTGGCTAAATGCTGATAAAGAGAGGTACTCTACTGTGAATGGAAGATTTGGGGAATATGTGAAGGAGGCTGACATTTAAAAATTTTATATGGAGGGGGAAGAAGACATAACAACTACAATTCCTTGAAGTTGATACGACAAGCAAACAGAAAGGACATTGTTGGGTGGGAGGGGGGAGAGGGAGGAGGGAGAGGGGTTTCGGTAATGGGCCACAATAATCAACCACATTGTATATTGACAAAATAAAATTTAAAAAAAAAAAAAGTAACTATTAAAAAATAAATAAAAAAAATAAAAATTTTATATGGGAATTATTACATCAGAAAAAGAAAGGTTATTGGGTATGAGATAAACATAGAGTTTGTGATTCTGATGGAATGACCTTATTTAATGTTTGATCACCTGTGCCAAATGTGTGTTTGCAGTTCATATTAAATTGTGCATAACACATCATTTCTTTTCCATATCTTGATTTACATTTTGTCTGCTGGTTTTGAATCTATGGATAAATAGAATCTTTTGCATTATCAAATATGATGATGAATTTAAGCCTGTTAATAATAAAAACCTATTAAAATGTTTGCTTTAGAAATACGTCAGGTTATCCTTTCTTAATATACATCAACTGTGTTAGAAAATGTTATAATAAAATAATTTCTGCAAGCAGAAAACATGTTCTTAAAATTTTACCTAAACTAGAATAATAAGCACACATTGTTTGGGGGATACTTAACCTTGAACCTAGCAATGTCTAGGTCATGATAAGAAATGAGGCATAGAAAGGAATCTGAGTAGCCTTCAAATTTTTATTTATTTTGTGATCAGCTCATACTTTTCAACCAAACAATTGCTTAGCAAGAATATTCTAGGAAATATTATCTGTAGTAACTAATAAAAATATATTAAGTAATGGTCTTAATGTACATTGTCTTTTCATGTTCAAATTGTCAATTTTTGTTCCCTCCTTAATATATTTAAATTTCTTAATGTCTTAAATCTGTTCTACAATCTGTATCTCATTGATCCTCCTCCTGGGCTTTACGACCCAAGTCAATCCTAAATCCTAGATCCTAAATGTCATGTGAGAAATATTTGCCTTGAAGGATTATTAATGATATTTTCTGTTTCAGAATTTTCTTGACCTGTTGATTTAGGATATTATTCGATACTTCAAGCTTAATTTGATCTAGAAAATCACTCACAAAGCTATACATAGGTAGAGAGTACTTAAACACACCATTTAATCAGGGCAATTGTTTCTAAACTGTGTTCCCTAAGCCAGCAGCATCAGCATCACTGGGGAACTTGTTAGAAATGCAAATTATTAGGCCCCTGTTCAGATCTACTGAATCAAAAACTCTGAGAGTAGGTCCCAGCAATCTTAACACATCCAGGTGATTTTAATGTGGACTAAAGTTTGAGAATCACTAGAGAACTCTCAATGTATAGCTCTGTGTTTGGTAGAGAAGCAAGTAATTGTCACGTAGTGATAAGTTATGTTTGTTCTATCTTCAGGTCTGCATAGTGATATGAACTATCTATCTCATGTACTCAGAATATCAAGTGATACAGGATTAAAATGAAAAAGGTTTGAGCAATCTGGTTCTAAAAGTATACTCTTTAGGTAGACTCTGATATGGCTTAGAGCCGTTTATTATTAATATTATAACTTAATTTTTTTAAAAAGATGACCAGTAAGGGGATAAGCCTTACCAGGTTAAGATCTTAACACTTACCAGTGTTGTCAGCACCACGCTCTCCCAAGTAAGTTAACCGGCCATCCCTATATAGGGATCTGAACCCGTGGCCTTGGTGTTATCAGCACCACATTCTCCCAAGTGAGCCATGGGCTGGCTCTTAATAATACTATAACTTTATTTTCAGTTATATTCAGGAATAAAGTGACATGCCTTTTTCACAAAACATGCATTTCTCTAAAATGTGCCTATCAACTTATATTATTCTTGTCTTTTGTGTTTTTCCATTCAAATTTTATTTAAAAACAATGAAGTCAATTTTGTTTAGCATTTTTATGCCAGTTATTTGATGTTTAATTTTATGTATTTATATTTAATTGTGTACTTGCACAATTGGTTTCTACAATCATACCTAGAAATACCTTAATGATGGTTTTTTCTTTCTTAACTTAGCATCTAACGTTAAGTTTAAAACAACAGGTCCAAATCCAGTGATTTTTCTGATTATTCTGTTTCTGGACCTGGAGATGCGTGTGTCCATCCTATAGAGAATACTTACCTTCTTATTACGTGTTTTGAAAAACCCATGTTAGAGAGGAACTGGTTTGAGTGGAAAAAAAAATTTTAAGCCTGCAGTATGCTAGAAGTGGGTGTTTTGGTTGGTGCCTGTGTTTTAGATGGAAAGAAAAAACACTATTCAATAAAGGAAGGAGAGGGAGGAGAATTCAGAGCTGAACAACGATTGGAGAAAGAGCAAAGGAGATGAAAGACTGGTAGGGGTATGGGTGAAGAGCAATTTACTTGGGGAGAGAATTGTCTAGTGCAGAAATCTCAAGTAGTTTCATATGTATGTGCTTGCAAACCTTCCTCTCTTTCTGGTGTCAAATCTGTAGGATGTTCTCTATTGCTTATGGTGGATGCTGGAATGGATTTTCTTTTGGGGCACATGTGATGATGTTCTGAGTCTTGCTTTGAAGGTTGGTGTTTGGCAATAAAAATGAGCCTGTAGTGAAAGTCAACACCTGAGTTTCCACGAGGAGCAGAATTGTTAGTAAAATAAAGGAAAAAAAAATGTTTTTCACAGTGTAGAATTACAAATAATCAACATGTGCTTTAGGAGTTTTAGATCATTAAGATATTAAAAAGGAAAATGTGATGTAGTAAAAGTATTTTTCTTTTCGAAAATATACTTTTAACAATAGGTCTTAAAACAACTCAGGAGGGCAAGATAAAGAACTATTCCAACTGATACTCAAAAACTGATACTAAAATTTTTTCATGTTGGGCCGATCCCGTGGCTCACTCGGGAGAGTGCGGCGCTGGGAGCACCGAGGCCGCAGGTTTGGATCCTATATAGGGATGGCCGGTGCGCACACTGGCTGAGCGCGGTGCAGGCGACACCAAGCCAAGGATCACGATCCCTTTACCGGTCACCAAAAAAAAAAAAAAAAAAAAAAAAAAATTTCATGTTGCTGAAGACAGCTCTTTTAAGTAAATCTGCATATGTAATTTCACATATCATTGAAGTTTTACTTTCAAAGTAACAAAATATTATTTATAGTTGGATTTTTAGTGTATACTCCATTATAAATTTCACTATTTTGGTGCACTGTTATTCGGTTTAACCTTTTCTTGATGAGATATAACTCATTGTGAACACTAATTTCAGTTTGGCATTGAGCAGGGCCAACATTAAGCATGCAGTACATATTTAATGAATGAATAAATGAACTAATGAACAGTATTCTTTATTTTTAGATCTAACTAAGAAATGATCTGCTGCTTAAGTTTCTTAATTGTCTTAACTGATTAGCTTAAAAAGAAATTCAGTAATCATACAGTGTTATGGTACCCAGATTTTTTTATTTTTTTAATCCCCTCTAATCACGGACTAAATTCTATTTTTTTTTTTTTTTTTTTCCTTTTGATGACTGGCCTCTATAGGACCTGAACCTGTAACCTTGGTGTTATAAGGCTGTGCTCTAACTGAGCTCACCTGCCAGCCCTAAATTCTTTGTTTTGGTAATGTAGTGTCATACCATGTATAGCTGAGATGGATTTGAAGTTTTGGGGCCAGTGGAGTATAACAACACCAGGACTGCTGAGCTGCTCCTGAGGATAAATTGCTTTTAGACGTTTTCAGGTTGTCTTCATGATGGAGAGTAGGTAAATGTTTAGAAGTATCTTTATTTAAATAATGTTTCTTATTCCCACCCTATCCCCAATGTTCAGACTGGCTGATATTGAAGATCCTTAGGGCCTATGGGGTGCAAGAGTTTGTGTGTAAAGGAGGAAAACATGGCATAAAACAAGCTTCCTGATGATTTTGTATCTCCTTAGTTGAGAGTTAATGTCATAACAAAAGTGTGTGCCACAAGGTGGTTTAATTTTTTTATACTAGGAAATATGTTAGGCATAAACAAATAGCTAATAATGTAATAAGCATCTATGCACACACCACTCACCTTAAGAAATAAAATATTACAGACATTATTGAAGCTCCTTGCATTCCCTTTCTTTTACTCAGAGGGAATCACCACAGGAGTTGAAGTTTCACTATCCTATTTCTGTTTTAATATTTTTACTCTATATATATGTATCAATAACTTATATGATTTGTGTAGTTTTTGAACTTGATATAAACGGTGTTCTTCTGTGTCCCTTTAAGTTTGTTCTTATATTTTGGATATTTGTATATATTGATATATTCTCTCTATTCCATTCATTTTATAGTATTATATAGCATCCTGTTGTTTTATTATACTTCAAGGTTTTTACCCATTTTGTGGCTGATATAAAATTTGATAGCTTCCAGATTTTTGCTATTGCAAATAATTCTTCAGCTAACATTTTTGAATGCTATTTTGTGTACATTTATGAAAATTTCTCTATGCTGTTACCTATGAGTAGAATTGCTGGGTAATAAGGTTAACTTAACTTTAAGTTTGCTATATATAGTGTCTGGTTGTCTTTACCAGTTTATACCATCAGCAGTAGTGTTGCCTTATATCCTTGCTGACTACTTGATATTTTCACTTTTAATGTTTTCTAATCCAGTGAGAGGGAAATGGCATCTCATAATTTTAACTTGTGATTCTCTAATTATGAGTGATCTAGAGTATCATTATATATGTTTATTGATCATTCAAGTGTCCTGCTTTGTCCATTTTTCTATTGGACAATTTTCTATTCTTTCTTTTTCTCATTGATTTATAATGTTCTTCATATTATTTAGATGCTGTTTCTTGGTATATTTATTACAAATGTATTCTCCCAGTTGGTAGCTTGTCTTATCATTCTCTCTGTCCTTCTTGTGTATCTATAGTCTTAGTAGTCAAATTTATCAGTCTTTCTCTCAAAGTTTTATAGGGTCTTTTCTTTTGTATCTTGTTTAAAAAATCCTTTTTGAAACCCAAGATTGTAAATAAATTTCTCTGTATTTTCTTCTAAGCATTTTACAATTTTACCTACCATATTTAAACATTAATCCCTGTTCAAATAATTTTGGGGCCTATTATTAGGTAGAGATTCCTTTTTTCCTCCCATAAGGATAACCAGTTATCCCAGCACCCATTTATTAAATAGTGGGTTTTTAACTCACTGATTTTCAATTCCACCTCTTTTATATGTTAAGTTTCCATGTGTGTCTGAGTCTGCTGTTCATGTGGCTTTATTCCAGTATCTGCAGTCCAATTTTTCTTCACCTCCTATAGTTTATATAACCTTCTTGAATATGCTTGAGGCATTTCCTTAGATTTTAATTCAGCTCTGTCACAGTCTTAGGAATTTGGGTAAATACTAATGATTTTAATTACTTTCCATTATTTTTTCCTACCATGCCACATATTTTATCTAATTGCTTAGAATGCATTTGTTTGTTCATATTATCTCTTTTTGTAGATAATGTCTTAAAACAGGATCCATCATTTTCTTTTACATGCTATTTATTAATAGAAGTATTAGAGCTGAAGGTACAATTGAAAATGTGGTAATCATCTAATTTTAGGATACAAAAGACACACTTTCAAATGCATTTCTCATAAATAAATTAAGAATAATCTGCTCTTTTTAAAGTATTTTGATTACGACATTAGAAAAAAACATTTTTTAGGTGATTTGATTTTGTATATATAAGCAGTATATTATGCTTGAAATTCATTAGATATTAGTCGTATTATGCTGTTGTTAACTGATGTTCTTTGTTTTTTTTTTAGATGGTTGGAATCCATTTTCATACCCATATAAAAAACTGGATTTTGGAAAATGGGAGCTCTATATTCCACCAAAGCAGGATAAATCTGTATTGGTGCCTCATGGATCCAAATTAAAGGTATTTTCCTCTCTCCTGTTTTTAATTGTACTTATTTTATTTTTACCCTGTTTGCAAAGATTCATTTAAAATATTAGAGTCTGGGCTGGCCTGTGGCTCACTTGGGAGAGTGTGGTGCTGATAACACCAAGGCCACAGGTTCGGATCCCTATATAGGGATGGCCGGTTTGCTCACTTGGGAGAGCATGGTGCTGACAACACCAAATCAAGGGTTAAGATCCCCTTACCGGTCATCTTAAAAAAATAAATAAATAAATAAAAATAAAATAAAATAAAATATTAGAATTTATCATCTATGCGTGATAATTATGGGAGAGACCATCTAAATGTCCAAATAGAGGAAAACTTAAGAGAGGACATCAACAAATTCGAATATTTTAGATTAGAACTATTTGGCTGATAAGATACTAAATTTAGTTATACTGTTATCACAGGTTTTTTTTTTTTATGTAGGAAGTGATACATAAGAAGTGTTTTTGAGTAATTGCAAAAGTTTAGGTTGGAAAACAGAAAGTTTACAAATCAGCACATGCAGAGAGGATCTTTACCTGTGAAGAGTCTTGACAACGTTGGTGTTGTGATGAGCCACGTGAACGTGAGAGGGTATCCTGTATGGGGTCCTGTGCATTTTGGGGCCATGCTTCTTCTGGTTCTTCTGCTTTCTGAACTTTGACAGGGGCAACTTGTTTGGCCACCTGGATCGGCCCAGCAGGCTGAGCATCCTGCACACTCCCTCTGCTCTGGCTGATTATGTGGTTTTGCATTCAGTGGTTGCAGAGCAGGCGCAGCGGGCCTCTCCTGTCTCCTCAGTGGATGCTTGCTGGTTGGGTCCCAAAATCTGGATTACACATTTAAGGCATTAGATTATATAGAAAGCTATCTAAATCCTTTCACATTGACTTGATTTTAACCCATGCTGATATAATTAGCTAATATATCCATGTCCCTTGTGTCTTTTTCCCTTTCTTAGACATTTCTTATGATAAATCTTGTAATTGAATATTTTTTATTGGTATGTTTTATTTAACAGTATTAATTCAGAGTTAAAGAATATTTACAATCAAAATGTATGTTTGTTTTGCATGTTTTAAAGATTTTTTTACAAATAGTGAAATTACAAATGTATATGAAAATTACTGAAATATTCCCACACATAATGTAGTTACCAAGAAAGCATGTTGTATGGAATAAGAAGGCATTTTAATATGAGATAGCAGCCAAAGTTCTTTTTAATCTATGTAGTAAAAAAGAGAAAAAAGTAGCTACAGTATACAGTAAGAGGGATTTAAATTTAATATAGATAATCCCTTTTCCATGTCAGCATAAGCTCCATGAGAGCAGGGCCTTTGCTGTTTGTTTGCTACTATTATATATTCCCAATTCTTGAAAGATTGCCCGGCAGAGTAGGCACTCAAATATTTATTGAATGTTGAAGTCATTTTTAGGCTCAATTTTGGGATAGTTCAAATAGCTTGATTCCTCTATATCTTATGAGGCCTGATTTTATGGAAACTGCAGGTAAAGTAACCATTATTATACTGGTTTCATTGTCACTTTAGGTCTTATGGCCTTTTTGTTCATTTTTTTAAAAATTGAACTTGCTACTTTTTTAAAGGCAGAATTTGTTTCTGCCTTTTTTCAGTTAGAAAATTTTATAAGCTCTGACCCCTCACCTACTTTTTAAATTAAATGTTCTATGAATTAATTTTGATATTTTTTTCTATACATGGGGAAAAATAATTCAATACTAGGAATGAATGATTATTGATATATTCTGGGAATTTTGGTAGACATTTGGCTCTCCAGTCCTGCTCAAGTTTTTATACTTTCTTTACTATTCTAGATACTATGTTATGCTTTCTTTCAAAAATTTATTCTACCTTGATGAAACGAAATAATCTGATAATTTAAAAATTGGCTGTTACATTGTCATCTGACTTTAAAAGTCTGCATGAAACAGCAAACCTTAGACAAGTGTAAGGTAAACTGTTCTGTAATCTTTCTTCATTATTATTCTCTAAAAATTTCAGTGAGGATAATTAATTGGAAATTTAGGCCAAAAAATATTTTTTGTAGTCTTTAGATGTTTTAAGTTTGAGGAAACAAACAGATTCTATTATAAGGTTAATATAAGTATATAAATAGTTATTCATTTATGAGAAATGATGCATCAGATTTACTTTGGGGAAGGGGCTAAATTCTTTACAAAAATCAACTAGAGGTTTTTGGTTTTTAAATCTGTTGTTGTCTCTAGGTAGTCTGTCTTGGTAATTAAAAGTCTTGTTTTAAATTGAACTTGAAAATTTATTTCAGTCCACAGGGGACTGACCTTTATAACTCACTCGAGGATGTCTCTCTTCTGAATTATCCGATAACCATTAACAAAAAAGAGCTTTTGCCTACCATCAAAATAGTAGCTTTGTTTTCTTTACAAAACACCTGATCTTTTCAATTGAACACTTTGAAAAAAGATAGCTAACTGCTTATATGATCATGCAAATGTCTTCCCTTTAAGTTTTTAAGTGAGTTTATCAAACACAAAGTATTTTGAAAATAAAATAAGATAAATTAAACATTAAAGCTATAAAGATACAAGGAAAGAATAGAAGACAACTTTCCTAAAGCATGATTAGACGTATATTATTTATATCCTTAACACCATTTTCTTTGTGTACACAGCCAAACTAATTTATTTAAAGGTTTTTGTTCACTGTTTAAAAATATATACCTTTAATAACATTATATTAGAATTTTTTTTTCTCAAGTTGTTTCGTACCAATTTAACACAACTATTGAGTATCTTCTCTGTGTCAGGTGCTGTCCTTGATCTGTGATGCCTGTACTGCATTGTAATATATGTATGGAGTGTGTATGTGTGCGCGCGCACGCGTGTGTGTTTTAAACATAAAGTGCAATTGGAGTGAAAAAATGAGTGAAAAATTTATTCATACTGTGGTGGTAAACAGGAGAAACTGCAGAGGCATGGTGACATTCAGGCACACTTAGAAACATGTTTAGAAGTTGACCAGAGAGATAGAGGGAAGAAGGATGTTCTAACCTGAGAGAGCTGCATGAGTAAAAGTGTGTGTATTGATTGAAGTCCCAACAGGAAGCAATGGCACACTCAAAACAGCTTGAATAGTTTGAATAGGTTTTATTTTCAAACACTCTGTTTTCAAAGTTGAGCATGAAGGGGAACCACAAGAGAGTTCCAAGAAGGGTGAGTGTGGGGGAGGGGGCACCCAAATTGTAACTCTATCCAGGCAACCAGAAGCGAGGGATCAATTACCGGAACCCAGAGGGAGAAAGAGTCGGCCATCTAGAGAGGGGCTCTGGGCGTTGGTTGAGGTTCACAGTTAATTCATTATAACCTTGCCAGGAAGGAGCTGGACGAATCATAGAAAAAAATACCCTGACCTCTTACTTTCCTTTCTCTCTCTGATCTGTTGCTGAGGCTCCACTTTGACAAAACACAATGAGAGGTTGGAGTTCTGGGAAGTATTGTCCACATGGTTCAGCCTCCTGGGGCAGAGAGCTGGATGGAGAGTGGTTCTGTCTTAATTAGCACAATGTAGCTTACTTTTAAGATGTCAAGGAAGGTAAACCTGAAAAATAGGTCAGATGCAGACTGCGAAGAGCTCCTTTTCTTCTAATTCCCATTTTCCCTTATCGTTCCAGTTAATATCCAAATGACTAGCAATGACATTTAGAATTATCTTTTTATAGTGTTTAGGATATTTGTGTACTTTTTCTTGTTAGCCAATAACAAAAATGGACTAGAAGAGAAGTTTCTCGATAGTAGTCCTTTAATATTTCCAAAGGATTATATGTTAGTCTGCTCAGGCTGTTATAACAAAATATCACAGACTGGGTGGCTTAAATAGCAGCAATTTATTTTCTCACAGTTCTGAAGACTTAAAGTCCTAGATGCCAGCATGATTGGGTTTGGGTGAAGGCTCTCTTCCTTGCTTGCAGATGGCGGTCTTCTCTCTGTGTTCTCACACAGCAGAGAGAGACAGAGACAGAGAGAGCGCAAACTCTCTGGTGTCTCTTCTTAGAAAAGTACTAATCTCGTCATGAGAGCCTGACCCTTATGACCTCATCTAAGCTTAATTATCTCCCAAAGACCCCATCTTCAAATACCATCACATTGGAGGTTAGGGCTTCAACAAATGAATTAGGGGGGTTACAATTCATTCCGTAGCAGATAATATTGCTTTTCTAATTATATTTAGATGTTACATAATTGGTTGGTAGAAAATGGGCATGAACCTTAATACCTTCATTTGCCATTTTATGAAAAATTTAGAAATGCTTTACATTCATATTTGATTTAATCCTCACAGTAACACTATGAGAATAGGTGGTGTTATTATATTGTCATTTAAAGATGAATGCAGTGAGATCTAGAGAGAGTAGTAGATAGTAGAACCTGGGCTTGACTTCAGGCCTGTCAGCACAGTTCATGCTCTTAAACATTATGCTCTACTGCCAGCCCGGCTAAGAGATCACAGAGAAAAGAAGGGGGGGAATAAAAACAAAAAACGTGACACAGAGGAAGAAGAATTTGAACCGTGTCCCAGATTTAACATATTTTCTATCATATGCTTTAGCTTTTTTGTGTGTGGAAACTATCCCTATTTTTTGAAGGGACCTTCCCTGATTGTAAAGGGAATGAGATCAGATTGCTTAAAGCAAAACTAATGATTGAGAGCTGGAATGAGATTGCTAGGCAAAGGATGCCATTGAGAGGTTTTGGGCCAGGATGTGCGTGTTGAAGAATTAGTATCTAAGTATTTGCATAAGAAGATTAATCTGATAAATGCTTTCTGCTTCATTTCTGGAATATATTCTTGCATTATTTCTTGCTAACTACCTTCTCTTCACATACTTTATTTGCTGTTTCAGAGATTTCTGATATTTGTAAATCGGATCTACTAGATCTTCTTATCTTTTTTTCCCACAAGTTCATCATTATGACTTTCTATTCTACTTTGTGAGATTACTTTTTTGTCTTCCAACTGCTTCTATTTGAGTAATCATATTTTTAAAATTTCTAGTGATGTGTTTTTGTTCTCCCCCTTTTTGTTAAGTGTCCAGAGATACTTCTTTCTGTTTCAGCATATTAATTATAGATTTTTTTGTCGTTTTAAAATATTCTCCTTACCTCCCTCTCCCCCCCCCGCCACTTTTTGTTTCTTTCAGATTTCCTTTAACTGTGTTTGTTTTAGTCTCTGACCTTCATGTTTCATGCTGTTCTCAAATGCTTGGTGATCCATGGTTATTGTCATATTTTCAAATGAGGTAGGAAAAGTCAATTGAAAATGGTTTACATGGGCAGGGCTTGGTTTTTGGTGAGCTTCATTGTTGGATAGTTAGAAAGTGAGCTAGTTTTCATATGGATGGCAGTAAGTGAAAGGTTTTTCTCTGGGGTCATTTGTTTTTTCCAGAGATGAATCTTATAGTCTCCCACAATGGGTGAATGGAAGGGTGCCTTGGCTAGAGTGTCCCCCCAAAACTTGACCCCACTGTGACTGTGGGGAAGGTAGAAATCCTATTATGGTAACCAAAAGGTGGGGCCTTGAAGAGATGATTAGATTGTAGGACCATGCTGTAGTGAATGGATTAAAAATGGTGGTCAGGGGCATGGCTCTGAGGACATTAAAAGGGGAGCCTGAAGAGTCTGTCCCTCTGTCTGCTCCACCATTTTCTGTCATGAGAGACCCTGGGTCACTGTTGCCACCTCCAATACCCTCACCACTGGTGTTCCCTGGACTTTGGATTTGCTAGCTTCTGCAACTATAAGCAATACATTTCATTTTTGTACAAATTACCCAGTTCCATGTATTTTGTTACAAGCAACAGAAATGGACTAACAGAAAATTGGTACCAGAGAAATAGGGTGTTGCTTTTAATAGATACTTGAAAATATGGAAACAGCTTTGGAACTGGGTGTTGAGGAGAGATTGGAAGAATTTGGAGGAATAGGATATGAAAAGTCTAGATGCTTGTGAAAGTTTAGAAGACAAAAAAAAAAAAAAAAAAAACGGGGAATTTTTTACCACTGGTTACATGGTGGTAAGCAGAATGCTGGTAGAAATATGGACAGTAAAGTCCATTCTGAGAAGATTTCAGATGTAAATGAGAAGGAGCTTATTGGAAATTGGGTCAAAGATGACCCTTGCTATGAACTGGCAAGGAACTTGGCTGCTTTGTGTCCATGCTGTAGGACTTCGTGGAGGTTGGAACTTAGGAGCTGTGAACCAGAGTATTTGATGGTAGAAACTTCTAAGCAATAACACATTAAGGAAGCTGCATGGCTACTTGTAACAGCCTATGCTGAGTTATGGTGGCAAAGGCACGACATAAAGCAAGCATTTAAAAGGGAAGCAGAGCATAAGGATTTGGCATGTCATAAAGAAGCAAAGAGTATTTTCAGCAGAAGAACACAATGGTGCTAAGAAGATTAGTACAAAAGAAAGGGATTATCAAGAGAAGGGGGAAAGAGCCCTGAGGGCATTGCAGAAGCCTCTGAGGCCAACCCTTCCATTTCAGGCCCAAATGGCTAGGGAGACGAAATGATCTTGGCGAACAGGCCTGAGGTGCCCTGCGTGGGCTCACTACCTAGGGTCACCTTGGGAAGCTTCCTTGCACACCAGTACCCCAGCTGCTTTGGCTACTCCAGCTATGGCTAAATTGGCCCCAGATGTGACTGGACCTGCAGCTTTGGAAAATACCAGCCACACCACAGGTGTGGCTAGACCCACAGCTTTGGGAAATATAAGCCCAAAGCCTTGGTGGTGTCCACATGGTGTTAGGTTTGCAGGCTCATAGAATGGCAGAGTTGTGGAGGCTTGGGAGCCTCCACCCAAATTTGAATGGATATATGGCAAAGCCTGGGGACCCAGGAAGAGATCTGTCACAGGAGTGGATTCACTGCATAACATCTTCACTAGAGCGATTCTGAGAGGAAATGTGGGGTTGGACTTGAAACAGAAAAACCCCAACAGTGCCATGCCTAGTAGAGCCATGACAGCGGGACTGGCATGGAGACCCCAAATTTGTGGAGCTACCAATGTGCAATGCCAGCCTGCGAGAGCTGAAGCATTACCTGAGACCAGGAAAGCCATAGAAGCGGAGCTTCCTGAGGACTTGGAGACCCAGTCCCTGCACCAGTGTGCAGAGGATGTCAGACATCTAGTCAGGGTACGTGATTTGCCAACTTTGAGATTTAATGCCTACCCTGCTGGGTTTTGAACTTTTTTGGGACCTGTTACACCTTTCTTTTGGCCTATTTTTCCCTTTTTGAATGGGAACATGTACCCTAGGCTTGTCCCACCATTATATCTTGGCAGTAGATAACTTGTATTGATTTCACAGATAGGACTTTGAACTTCATACTTCTGAGTTGAAACAAGTTAAAACTTTAGGGATAGAATGAATGTCTTTGTATGTGAAAAGTTTGTGAGATTTGGGGGGCCAGGGGAGGAATCGCTTGGATAGAGTGTACTTCCAAAACTTGATCCCCACTGTGACAGTGTTAAGAGGGTGGGAAATCCTATCATGGTAATTAAAAGGTGGGGCCTTGAAGAGGTGATTAGATTGTAGGACCATGTCTTAGTGAATGGATTAATAATGGTGGTCAAGGGAATGGTTCTGAGGGCTTTAGAAGGGGATCACAAAAAGTCTTTTCTCTTTGTGCTCTACCGTTTTCTGCCATGTGAGACCCTTTCATTTCTGTAAAGCCACTCACAGGTGTGATCCTTGGACTTTGGACTTCCCATAGTCAGAAATTGTGGTCAATAAATTTTGTTTTCTTTATAAATTACTCAGTTCCAAGTATTTAGTTATAAGCAACAGAAACAGACTAGTACAAAGGAGTATGGAGTATAGGACTTTATACTTGTCTATTGGCATCCTTGGATAAGGGCAAGGAAAGTGGGCTAGGGTCCCACCTTTCTGTTAGATATTTAATCCTATTTTCAACTATGTGATTCTCCTTTGTCATCTGCTTTGTCCATTGCTCTGGGTATGGAGTTTCCTAGTTCAGTGCTTTTCTGAGAATGATTGATCGCCTGTTTGAGGGTGAGAGGTGGAGTTTTGGAGGGATATACATTTTACCTATACAGTGTTGGGGAAAGGCTCTGCTCTAGAATTTAGTGTCTCTTCATTTTTAACACTTAACCTACTACGCTTCTGTAGTACTAGGAGCCTCCAGACACTGATTCTTTTAGCAGTTTTATAGGCAAATCGGCTAGCTCTCTTCAGGTTTTTTCTCGGCAATATCAGACTGTAATTTTTGCCTTATCTCTTCAACTGCTTTCCGTCTTCCAAAAAATTGTTTAAATTTATGGTTTCTTCTTTTCTGTCCTTCTGTTAATAGTTTTGCCTTCTATATCAGCCTATTTCTGTTGCTTATAACAGAATAACTGAAACTAGGTAATTTATAAGAAAATGAAACTTATTTCTTACAGTTCAGAGGCTGGGAAGTCCACAGTCTAGGGGGCACATCTGGGGAGGGCCTTCCTGTTAGTGGGAACTCTCTACAGGGTCCCATGGTGATCAGGGTGTCACATCCTGAGCAGAGTCTGAGCAAGAGAGAACTAACCTCCCCCCTCTCTCCTTTTATAGCCATTAGAACCACACCCATTACTCTATATATGGACCAGTCAATCCATTCATGAGGGCACAGGCTTCACAATCTAATCACCTCTTAAAGGCCCCACTTTTCAAATACTGTAATTGGCTTTTCCACCCTCTTCACATGGTTACAGTGGGGGTCAAGTTTCCAATACATGCATTTGGGGGGGGGCATATTTAAACAATGGTACCTTCTTTGCTGTTATTTATTTTAATGAGGGTTTGATAGGGTGAGAAAAGGAACCCTAAGGAATTTTGTCATCTTTATTTTAAACTTCAAGACACCACACCCTTCTTTAAGTGAAAGAAGAAAAAATTACACCTGCTGGGTAGAATATTTTATTCGGGGGTGCTATGGGTCAGAAGTGCCCTCATAAAGTTTATGTGTTGGAAACTTGGTTCCCACTGTAAGAGTGTTATAGGATGGCAAATCCAATTGTGATATTTGAAAGGTGGGGCCTTTGAGAAGTGATTGGATCATGAGGGCTATGCCCTCTTGAATGGATTAGTCCATTTATGTAGTAATGAGTTTCATGAGTATGGGCTGGTGGTTTTATAAGGAGAACATGAGAGAGCTGTTGCCATTGTTGCCATGTGTCTGCGTCACCATGGGACTCTGTACAGAGTCACCACTGAGAAGAAGGCCCTCACTAGATATGTTCCCCGGATCGTGGACTTCCCAGCCTCCAAAACTGTAAGAAATACATTTCATTTCTTTATAAATTACCCAGTTTCAAGTGTTCTGTTAAAAGCAACAGAAACGGAATAATATATGAGGCTTCAGTTGGGTCATTACATTCTCATTGTATACAATGATTATAAGATTTTGGTCAAACTGATTATTTCTTGCTTGTGATGTCTTTACATATTATTATTTGTGACAAGGATTTTCTTCTCTATGACCTACAGAAGATCCTTTACTCACTTCATTTGTTACCTGGTTCAACTTAATCAACCTTTAAGACCCTGAAACATCTAATTTATGGGAGAATGTATAGTTAGAATTAGATGCGCTTTCCCGTACCACAGAGATGATAATTCTTTGTGTTTGCAGAATACAGTATGAATGTTAATGAACCTAAATAACATACTAGGAAATGGTCTTCCTCTGTGGATTAGAATAAAGGCTTATTAACTGATTTGCTTTTCTTTTCTTTAATTAAAAAATTTTTTTCTTTTCTCTTCTTTTCTGAAGCTCCCAAGAATATTGATAGAAAACACAAAATAAATGTGTAAATTTCCAAAGCAGTGTATTTGTCGGTCTGTAGAGTAACTGTGCCTAAAGAGATGGGTAAGATAGAAAGTGGGAATGTTTTCTTCTGTTTTGCGCTTACTCCACATTAATTTATTTACCCAATTTTGCTCTTTTTCTTTCTTAATATCTTGAATATATAGTTCTTTCCAAGAAAACTCCCCATGAACACATGAGTTGCTCAAACATTCTGTGGATGGAAAGAGAGTAGAGGAGGAAGCTTATATTTTTGGGAAAGTTTGTGACAGAAAAACAGGATTAAGTAAATGGAATATGTAGTTATTTCTTTTTTTTACTTGTTAGTGATTTAGTTCTCTTTCTTTTTGGCTAAATATTGTCGGAGTCAAAAAGGAACCCAAGAGAGAAGATGATGGGGAAGGAGGACATGAATAAGAGAGAGATTCTTGGGGAAGTGGAAAGAAAAAGTAGAATAAAGGTCACAGGTTGAAATAGGGAAGGTTTAGAAAAAGAAGTTCAATTTAAGCTTGGTCTTGAAGGAACTGTTGGATATTGATTAATGAAAGGTTGTCAGGGTCAACTGGTGAATAAAAGAACGTAAAGCCAAGCAAGACTACACAAATATTAACCAGTTTTTTAAAGGAGACGGTCAAAACTTGTATTAACTTACGATGATGTCACATTTTTAAGGAGACTAAGTGAAATAGTGAATCTATTTCAGGAAATTTGACTCTGAAAACATGTAAGACCACACAATTGAGTCTTTTTTCTTTTTTTTTTTTTTGCTTTTGCTTAAATCTTGCATTTCTTACTTTAAGAAAATCTCAATTTTTAGTACTGACCAATTTATTTTTTAACTTGTGCTTTCTTATTTTACTCAGGATCTTGACCCTTAATGGCCTCATTTTTCTCACAAATATTTATACTCTTTCTTTAGAGCATGTAAAGTAATGAAGTGATCTCATTTTCAATTGATAAAATTTAGTCAGTCAATGGTCTGCATGCCCTCTCATCTTCTCTTATATGGTAAAGTCTCCAAGAAAGAAAAATATATTTGTTCTTCCCATATCTTCACTTCCTATTTATTGGTTTTTATCCTCCTGTACTTTGATTTAATAATAATAAATAAAATTAAAAAGTAGAAATAACTAGATGAAAGTAATTTAAATTTAAGACCTATGAATGCAGCAATGTAAATCTCATTTACCATTTTGAATCATTTGGAACCAACAGTTTACATCAGTATTTCATATAAATTCATAAATGAATTTCACTGTGTCAAGGCCTATGATAAGGTCTCAATCTTCTGCAGTTCTATCATTTCTAGTTACAACACAGATAAAAATATATATTCTCTGAGTATAAAATATACATTCTTTAGACTTGTAAAATCACTATATATAGGAGAAGTTCTTTTAACATCAGGGTAGGGAAACAAAAAAAACCAAATGTACAGATACTGTTTTGGAAACCAGTTTGTTTTCTATGAGTCTTTAGAATTTTCTGTGTTACTTGTTATACAAAGATCCTTATGAGTCACTGTTTGAGAACCTAATATTAGGAAAAAGTTTGTCTTTCCCTAGATTTGAAATTATTATTTTTATCTCATTGTTCTCCTGTTTTCTCATGTCTGTCAGTTAACTTAAAATTAAGTAAATTGTACAATTGCAATAACCATCCTACCCTTGAGTTCTATGGCATTATCTTGACTCCTTGTCCCCCTTTCTCATTTTATTTTTAAATATCACAAAATCACATTATATTGTTTTATTTTGCAAGCCCTTTTTTGTTATTAGTAAGAAGCATATAAATTAAGTGCATAAAAATCTGTGAATAAGGGCTTGTAATTGTTTTAAATCAGGACTCATTTGTTTTAATATTTCTTTAAATCACCTACATATAAATGGATTTACTATAGATGTGGCAGAGATCAGACTGTTAAGTTATCTAGATTAGTACTATGAGGAGAGAAAAGTACAGTTCTGGGATGATGTCACTCTTAATTTCAAATTAATAATTAGACGTTATTTCTCTCTGAGTGAGTTACACGTCATCTCTGTTTTAGATATTTTTCTCATCGAAAACTTTCTCAGACTTTGAAGAATATTCGCTTTGACACAATGAAATGGAATTCTGGAATATATTGTTATGCATCTATGTCTGTTTTTACTTAAGATAGAAAAAATCATGGTGAAAGATAAAAATAGTTCAATTGTCTCTTTTAAATATACAGATCAAATCTTATTACAACTTGTTTATATTAAACCCGATTTCTGTGCATTGGAATTTTTCATGGCAAGGCTCTGAATGAGGAGCGGCTTGTATTATGTAGTTCTGTTTTCCCTTTTCATTTTCAACTAAAGCCCTGTAGAGAGTAGGAGGTTGTCAGTGAGATATCAATGGTAGTATAGGGATTGCTTTCTGAAGTCATTATGAATTAACAGCTAATGGTTAGCTTTCTTTGATAGCTCGTTTATAATTGAGTGCAGATAGATGAAAATCAAACACAAAGGGAACTCAATTTTATCATTAATTTTGACTTTGTTTAATGGATGATTTCTGGGCACCACAGCAGCCTTCCTAATTTGTCTGTGTATGATGAAGAAACTAATCATCCACAGCTCAGGGAACAAATAACGTACGTTTTTCCAAAAGGGTCACCTTTGGAGACAAGCACAAGGAAAAAAAACCCCACAAACATGTTGATTCTTTACTTTTCTCCTATGTGTTTTTCTCTTTGTTTTCCTTCTAAAAATGCATTTTGCAAAATAATCACTTCATAATTTCAAATATGGAATGATTGACTATCCAGAATTTACAGCCTAACTAGGCAATAAATACTACTTTAGTCCTCATAACAGCCCTATCAGGAAGATCCTATTTAAAACAACCCTGTTTTTCAGATGAGGAAACTAAGGCACAGAGATATGACATAACTTGTTAATGTCTCATAAGTAGCTGATGGTTGCTGGAACTGATATTCAAACCCAGGAAATATGGCTATATAAGAGGTTGGGTTCTTAACCATTTTGCTATGTTGCTTTGATTTAGTAGCTTAATTATAATTTTGTGACCTCTTGATAACTACATTTAAAAACATTACCAAGCATAGCCCTTGGCTAAGATAATAAAAATTTGCAAATGGTAACATGTCTTTAGAAAACATAATTTCCTTTGGGCAAGTGGCAATGACAGTAATAAACTTGGAAGAATACAGGAGAACAAATATCCAATAGAGCAGATTCTGTAAGTAATATGTGTGTATATGTATGCTATAAGAAGTAATATGTGTGTATATGTATATACACAATATACACTATATATACATAGACGCATGTGAACACATGCACACTCATATTTCAATTTAGGTATTTGGAATTGTAACTACTAGTAGATATGTACATGATATTAATGGGAGGGGCAGCTTGTGATAAAGATCCCTAAAAAGGAGACTATGCACACGAATTGATATGACTCAATCTCATGATATTGCTAGTTACTGTGAATGTATGTATATAGGTATGTATGCATGAAGTTATTTTATAGACATATAAGCAAGAAATTACAAGGCAAGGGTGATTATACTTTTTGAATCTAGACTAATCACCAAGCCTATGTGAAAATATATCCATGTCTCACCTCAGCAGTAAGACATGATAGACTTACCTGCCAGCTTGAGAGCTAGTAAAAAGGCAGGATTCAGAAAGGGAGATCCTAGTGGCTGAGTGAGACAAAACATGTTTTCTGGAGGGACCTCAGTGATATTGGAGTCAAAGAAGTAAGAGACTAAATTATCCACAAATCAAAGCTGAATATATAGGCTAAAAGCAACCCCATTGTTTAGAAAGCTTGTGTGGCTAGACAGCAGAATGATGAAGTTAGTAATGGACGTGGTTAGGGAAACAAAATGAGATGAGCCAGGTGAGGTGAATGTGGGGCTCCACCGTGATATTCCTTATGTTTAGATTTTAATGTGTTTTGCTAGCCCAAGAATATACTTGATTGACTTTACAAGTTTATTATTCCTTATTAAGTTAGATCCAGTGTGGGTGGTAAGCACATTTCTCAGTCATCGTATTAGGTAAGATATTGGTTATGTTGCTTTGTAAAGGACCAAAATAACAGTGTCTTTAGATAGAAGACACTAGACAGAAGAACTGGATAGGTCACTAGGTGATCTATGGATTGGCTGGGTCTGCTCCATAAGTATGTTCAGACCAGTATGCCAGTGTGTGTTATCCACATGATGAACAATACTCAGCATCTCTCTGTTTCCTGCAGAAAGAGGAAAAGAAGAAAAAGAGGTCAAGGCATTTAGTTTTAAGAATGTGAGCACATCATTTCTATACACATCCTTTTGGCTAGATCTTAGTTGTATTGACCATCCTAGCTGCAAGGAATGTTGGGAAATGGAGTTTTAGCTTGGAGACCATTTATCCAGCTAAAATTAAGTGGGTATGTCTTTTTAAAGAAAAAAATGGAGGATTGATTTTGAAGTACAATTAACATTTATAGCCATAGCTATTTAAAAGGAACTTGTTAAAGGAACTAGAGAAATTAACCTGTGTTAGAAACTTTTTTTTTAATGCTTCTCAGATTAACTGTGAATAACTTCATTTTGTTTGTTTCTATGTTATAGAAACATATTGTTTAAAAATTCTGATTAATTCATTGCAACTGTAGTGGACTGAATTATGGAGCTTGAATTGTGTACCCCAGGTTCTATGTGTTAGAATCTTAGCCCCCACTGTGACTGTTAAGAGGGTGGGAAATCCTGTTATGGTAATTGAAAGGTAGAGCCTTGAAGAAGTGATTGGATTGTAGGACCGTTCAGTAGTGAATGGATTAAAAATGGTGGTCAGGGGTGTGGTTCTGAGTGCTTTAAAAGAAGAAGAGAGTCTGTCTTTCTCTGTCTTGGCTCTCTCTGCTCTCTCTGCTTCCACCGTCTTGCAATGTGAGATCCCTGGGTCACTGTCACCACCACCAGATCGACTTTGGACTTCCCAGCCTCAGAAACTGTAAGCAATCAATTTCATTTTCTTTATAAATCACTCAGTTCTGTGTATTCTGTTATTGCAGCACAAAAAGGACTAATTGGTACCGTAGAAGTGGGGTATTGCTTATAACAGATACTTGAATATGTAGAAGCAGCTTTGGAACTGGGTGTTAGACAAAGGTTGGAGGAGTTTGGAGGTCTCCAAAGAAGAAGACAGACAAGGGAGAAGAAGACAAAAAGATGAGGGAAAGTTTGGAATGTCTTACAGACTGGTTATGTGGTGGCGAGCAGAATGCTGATAGAAATATGGACTGTAAAGACCCTTCTAAGGAGGTCTCAGATAGAAATAAGTTTATCAGAAACTGGGGCAAAGATCATTCTTGCTGTGAACTGGTAAGCAATTTGGCTGCATTGTGTCCCTGCCCTAGGAATTTGTTGAAGTTGGAACTTAGGAGTTGTGAACCAGAGTACTTGGCAGAAAAAATTTCTAAGCAGCAAAGCATTAAGGAAGTTGCTTGGCTACTTCTAACAGCTTACACTGAGTTATGGCAGCAAAGGCACGGCATAAAGGAAGAATTTAAAAGGGAAGCAGAGTGCAAAAATTTAGAGAATTTGCAGCCTGGCCATGTAGTAGAAAAGCAGAGAGCATGCAATGGTGCAGCCCAGGGAACATTAGCTAAGAAGATTAGTACAAAGGAAAGGGATTATCAAGAGAAGGAGAAAAAGGCCCTGAAGGCATTGCAGAAGCCTCTGGGGCCAACCCTTCCGTTTCAGGCCCGAAGGCCCAGGGAGACAGAATGGTCTTGGGGAACAGGCCCGAGGGCTCGCTGCCCAGGGCCACCTTGAGAAGCTGCTTCCAGCACCAGCACCCCAGCTGCTTTGGCTGCTCCAAGCCATGGCTGAATTGGCCCCAGATGTGGCTGGACCTGCAGCTTTGGAAAATACCAACCAGAAGCCTTGTCAGAGTCCACATTGTGTTAGGTCTGCAGGCTCACAGAATGCCAGAACTCTGAAGGCTTGAGAGCCTCCACACTGATTACAACAGATGTATGGAAAAGTCTGGGGGCCCAGGAAGAGATCTATTGCAGGGGTGGAGTCACTGCAGACAACCTTTACTAGAGCAACACCGAGAAGAAATGTGAGGTCAGAGTTGCAGCAGAGAAACCCCATCAGTGTCATTCCTAGTAGAGCCATGAGAGTGGGACTGCCATGGAGGCCCCAGACTTGTGGAGCTACCAGAGTGGAACACCAGCCTGGGAGTGCTAAAGTGTGGCCTGAGAACAGGAAAGCCATAGGAGCAGAGCTGCTCAAGGATTGGGTACCCAACCCCCACACCAGCATGCAGAGGAGGTCGAACATGGAATCAAGGTACCTGATTTGCCAGCCTTGAGATTTAATGTCTGCCCTGCTGGGTTTTGGACTTGTTTGTGACCTGTTAACCCCTTTCTTTTGGCATATTTCTCCCTTTTGGAATGAGAATATGTTCCCTATGTTTGTCCCACTATTGTATCTTGGAAGTAGATAACTTATATTGATTTCACAGATGGGACTTTGAACTTTGGACTTTTGAGTTGAAACCAGACTTTGGGGATGGAATGAATTTATTTACATACAAAAAGGATGTGAGTTTTGGGGAGCTAGGGGTGGAATGTAGTGGACTGAATTAGTCCCTCCCCAAACTCACTGGAGCTTGAATTGTGTCCCCCAAGTTCTATGTGTTAGAATGTTAGCCCCCACTGTGACCGTGAAGAGGGTGGGAAATCTTATTATTTCAATTAGGGTAATTGAAAGGTGGAGCCTTGAAGAGGTGATTGGATTGCAGGACCAAGCTGTAGTGAATGGATTAAAAATGGTGGTCAGAGGCTGTTGGGAAAATAGAGTAATTTAATCAGGCTGCCCTCGCCTCGGGTCCAGTTGGGGTGGTTCAGTAAACAAATGTGTGGGTGGAGTTAGTGTGCATGCCTCACACCACAGCTTTTGCTGGCAACTGCCTCCAGTGGGTGCTGCTCCTCACAGCCATGCTTTCCAACCTATGACTTCCAAGGGCCTGTTTGCCGGTTACCTAGACCTGCGTGTAAGAGGTCTGGGGACCTAGCCTGGCATGAGAGGGGTCTGTGACCCAGTCTGGAACAGGTTTGAGGGGTCTATGAGCTCCAGACCCAGCCCTAGCTCCAATTGGCCCATTTGGTGCAGGATTATGGGCAAGTAAAAGAGCTTTACAGAGGCGTAGTTATGAGGGCTTTAGAAGAAGAGTCTTTCTCTCGGCTCTCTCTGCTCTCCCTGCTTCCACCATCTTGCAATGTGAGATCCTTGGGTCACTGTCACCACCACCAGATGGACTTTGGACTTCCCAGCCTCAAACTGTAAGCAATCAATTTTATTTTCTTTATAAATCACTCAGTTCTGTGTATTCTGTTATTGCAACACAAAAAGGACTAATACAGCAACTTAGAAAAAGTGTGGTGTTACTGTTAATAATAAAAAAAAGAAAATTTGAAGGATATATCAGGTATTATTAATAATATTCACTGTAGGATATAGCTAGAGTTATAGATAATGTGCAGTCATAATGGCATACTGTAGATCATCATAATCTCCAATATTAAACAAATAAGACAAAAGTAAAATCCTAAAGCAATCTGGAACTCATTAGACGTTATAATGTGAGGCTTAAAATTTTGCCACTTTTTGACGGATGTCCAAATTATCATGAAATGCCATCCTCCCTTTTAATGCCATTTTTAGTTTCTGCATAAAATAGGAGTAGGATTTTAATGAAAACACTGCATGTAAATATAGCAGTGTGGGATGTAAAAGCATTCTGAGCTGAGATCTGCAACTGACAGCAACCAAGCTCTAACGTGGTTTTCTTGAATAGCAAAATTGAGCATGTAAATCAAGTGCCTCTAAAACAGTATTGATGGGACACCTGGATTTGAGATACCTAAAGTTTAAAATAGGGTTCAAGAAAAATTATTTCCTTTTTCTTAATAAAGCTGAATAGGTATTGCCTCTAATCTTTATTTTTTTGTATTGGTGGTGAGCACTTTTTTATAAACATGTTTAATGCTTCACATTTTTTGATAAATTCTGTTAAAACATGACATAGGAGTGAAAGGGTTTTAGCCATCATGTTCTGTAAAGTTACAGTCATTAATGAAAGTAGTGTTTTTTAAAAATATTTTACATAATACTAGAAAGGCTTTAGAAAGAAGAATACTTTTTAAAACAAGTGAGTTGGTTTAACATTTTTATGACAAACTGAGTCTTATTAATTAAAATAAGAATTGTATTCTCAAAATTTGTCTCTTCTAAAACACATTTTGGGGTAAAATTATAAAAAATGGGGAGGACAAAAGTGCCTTAAAGTTTTTCAGTGGTACCCCTGAAAGTAAATACTGAAAAAAACAATTTTGGTGATTTCAGTACCCCTATGAGAGAGCCTCCACCACCCTGGCCTCTCAGTTCTCGATCTCTTCGGCTCCAGTGATATTGGCCTGACAACCGTACTGTAAACTTTGTCTTTACTCATGAACTCTCTCCATTCGCCCCATCTATACCATCTTCATTGTTGGAGAGGTGAAACTTTGCGTCTGTTCCTCTTAGGTGTGCATCTGGAGCTCCTTAACAAAAATACAGATTAGGGCCGGCCCATGGCTCACTCGGGAGAGTGCGGTGCTGATAACACCAAGGCCCCGGGTTCGGATCCCATATAGGGATGGCCGGTTAGCTCACTGGCTGAGTGTGGTGCTGACAACACCAAGCCAAGGGTTAAGATCCCTTTCCCGGTCATCTTTAAAAAAAAAAAAATACAAATTAACAAGGGAAAAGCAGTTATTAATACCTGAAGTGCATATCATGTAGAAACCTGAACGAAAAGTAACTCAAAGTGGTGGCTTAGAACTCTACCTTATATAGCATCTTGAACAAAGAACAGTACACTTGTAGAGAACTGACAGGACAAAGGGAAGCAGTTTTAGGCTTCCAAGGGCGAGAAACTGTGGAAAGGTAAGTATATGGGATGAAAATAATCGAGTAAGGTTTGTTTGCAGATTCTTTTGGTGCTGTCTCTGGGTTGATAAGAGTTCAAAATCATCTCCTTTACCTAAGAAGAATTTATATCCTGCTGCTAGGCAGAAAAGGGGTAGGGTGGAGAGAGCTTTTCCTTCATTTGTTGTTTCTTAATTGCCTTCAACTCAAAATAACTTTTTGACAAAGGAGCATATATTGGGATGACATTCTAGTTTCTTTCAACATACACGCCCACAAAACCCATCGTAACAGTACCTGCAAACATTGGTTTTCAAACTTTAATGGGTATCAGAATCACCTAGTAGGCTTATTAAAAGACATACCCCAGGCTTTCTGTTTCAGTAGGCCTGGGGCACCTGAGAATTTGCATTTTACAAGTGTCCAGGTGGTACTGCTGCTGCTGGTGCAGGGACTATACTTTGTGAACTGCTCAAATGACTATTCTTATTTAGCACACACTGTTAGATGACAGTGCTTTGGAAAACAGAATTATTTTCTCAAATGTTATTTCTTTTTCTTTCTTTTTAATTTGTAGACCTCAAGTCCACTTGAAAAAATGTGATGGTTTTGTTTTGGTCAGTTATATACAACTGTTTTAATTCTAGTAGGGAAGAATATGGGCCAGGTGCAATAAAGGGGTGTTTGAACAAGACTTTTTTTTTTTTTTCTTTTTTCTGTTGAACAGAGAATTAAACTCAGGCCAGGAAAAGTCTGTTTTGAATGCCATCATTTAACTTTTCTTGCCACCCAAGTATGTTATTTCCCCACATGAGACAACCCAAATCAGTAAACTTATACCATCACAGCTGTAGAGCCCCTTAAAGTCTTGGAAACCTTCAGCCCCTCTCCCTCAACACAAGATTAGGATATATGAATTCATGTAGTCATGCTACATTAAACCAGTGGTAGGAGTCCTCCTATGCCAGTTTTCTTAAAGGCAAAGCATCAGAGAAGAAACCAAAATAAACTAAATTGATATTTACTAATTTTGGAGTCCATCTACCATCCTGTTAGCTGGGTGTCATGCCAGATTATTTTGTATTGTGAATTTCCTAAAAAAACTTTGAAATATGTGGTTTTATTATTTGCCATTTATAAGTTGTATGGCTTTGACCAAGTTACATATACAAGTCTTTGACTCTTCCTAATTTGCATTTTTGAAAAAATTATAAGCTTAATCGTTTAGGAAACTTTTCAAAGGAATGATAGTTGCGTAGATTTCAATTTTCTGACTTTTCATATTCATAGTAAATAAGAACTATAATGATTGCTTTTATTCTCTCAAGGTACAATTTCATTATTTAAAATTTTGTTTTCCTATAATACATCTGATAGAGCAAATCATCTCCTTTAGGTTTACTTCCCAATAACATGATTGAATTACCATGTTTCACCTGAATGTCTAATATATACTTGGTATCATGTGACATAGTATTATTATTCCTGTGCACTCTGCTTAACAGACGTCTTTAACTCTGTATTGGTGCCATTACTATGTGTATTTCAGAGGATCCATGTCTTCATGTTCTCTTGGGTAGTGGTAATAGCATAATGTGTACCAGCATGGACTCCAGCCAGACTGCCTGTGTTCACTTGCCATTTTCAGCACTTGCTAACCATGTGACCTTTGACAAGTCACTCTCTTACTTCATTTGCTTCATATGTAAAGTGGGAATAATAATAATACTTACCCATTGAGGTGATGAGAGTAAAGGCATTTAAAACAATGCCTCGTGCTTAGCTAATGCTCTGTAAATGTCAACTATTTTTTTTTTTTCCATGCATATGCTCGGAGGCTGTGTTTATTATACCCTCAATAGTCACATCTTTGTAGACTTTCACCAAATATTTTATAAATTTGTATAATAAGGCAGTATCTGATGATTGCATATAAATCAGCATTATCATTCTTCCTACAAAATCCTGAGATTCAGAGGATGTGGTTTTCATGGACCTGTTCTCAACAATGACTAAAAATTCTTAGGAGTGTTTATAGAAACTGTGCACTTTTCCAGCACTTATTCATCAAAGAATTTTTTTATAGTTTTGATTATTCACTTTCTTAATTCAGTGTTTACATCTCTATGCAACTTTAAAAGAAATCTTAATGAAATATTGTGGGAGAGGTCAAGGAGACTGAGAAAGTAAAATGAAGTCACCGTAGTGGAGATGGATAGAGAATCCTTAATGAAGACAGGAACTATTGGAAATGAGAAAAGCTAGTTGTTTTGAGACTAATCAAATGTAAGGATTGAATGTGAACAATCAATAAGATCTAATCAATGTTAAAAAGCATATCATGGGAAATATATTACAGCATGAGCACTGGAATGAACTTGGACACTGTTCCCCTACAACAGCACATGTTTTCATCCATCCAATAATCAAGTGAGCCTTTCATATTTCTGTAAAGATAATTACAATAGTCTTTTCAGTGACCTCTAACAAGTCTCAAGAACAAATTTGGCTGTCTTTGCTTATGACTCCTAAAGCCTATCAACTACATATTGACTTACCACTTAGCACAATTATTTTGTGTTTTATGTAACTGCTCAAACACTCTACACTGAAATTTGTCTAAACAAACAAACAAAATACAACTATTAATTATTTTAACTTACCATAATTTATGATGGGTAATATGCAGATAAAACGTTTTTCCTAGGGTAATGAGTAACGGGAATGTATTATAAAAGGGAGATAGATGCCTTTGCAAAAGGATCCACACCTTTAATATCTTTCATTCTTATTAAAAGTAATTAATATAAGTTATATACATATAAACTGTATACTAGCAAGCAAAGATTTGCTTTACGTGGATTAGATGCTTTATATCATTTACAAATCGTCCTTCCTTGTTTATGAAGACAGGACTTCTATTAGACTTACTTGATGGTAATAATTTAAATTCGACTAAACTTTGAAAGTAACAGCTGCTTGAAATTAAGGTTATAGGTTAGACTTATTAGACAATTCTCTTTTGCTGGCCTAATTAGTTTAAAATAAGATTTTTTTTTTTTTCTTCCCCAGAAGAGTAAATGATGAAATCAATATAGTTTAACTTGTTAGCTATGGGGTTTCAACAGTGCATGTGCTTTGTAGGTTTAGGGTAGGGGGAAGAAGGTAAACCTGTATATAAACACAAGATATATTCATGCATATACACACATGTACTGTATATAGTTTTTGAATTGCTTAACTTTACAGGAAAAAATCTCAGAACATATTGTGAAAAATAACGTACAGCTTTCAGTTATATGTATGAGTCAAAACCATTTAAGTGAGGTAAATCTGAGATTTAAGCCTACAATTGACATTTATTATAAAGAAACAAGCTCATTCTTTTACTTACAAACCAGCAAAACCTTCCAACTTACATTCTCAAAGGGTCTGCTGTCCTCTTGGTCTCCCAAAACTGTAAACTTGTAGTTCTTTTATCTTTTGTCTTTCTTTATTGTCACACTTAATCAGTCAAGAAATTTAGCTCATTCTCTCTGTAGGATTTCTTGAATACTGTTCTTTTCATTTTTAGCTCGGACTTTTATTGCCTTCTGTCTGAATTACCCTGATGCTTCCTCTTTCCACTGCAGAACACCTTGATGATAGATGCCTACTTTGAACATTGTGCTCCTTGTGAGGCTGTCTGTCCCAATAAGACAGCAGTTTTCAATGATAGCTTTGTACCACCATCACAGAGGGACAGGTCTGTGTATGATTTTATTCCATTCATTTCCTAGAATGACCCATTTTCTGCTTTTCAGTCTCTCCAAATCTATTATCTTCACAAAATGGCTTAAAAGTCCATTTCTCATTGAAATACTGCTGTATTATGATTAAACATGTATTTCACATAGCCTCAGGATATACATATGGTGTTTTTATTATTCTCTTACTGTTCTGCCCTCACCTCTGTCTGTCTGTCTGTCTCTCTCTTTCTCTCTATATACACACACGGGTACTTCAAAAAAAGGTCATGCAAAATTAGAATTGAAAGATAATACAAATCTTCCCATGAACTTTTTGAAGTGCCTTCATACATATATAAATATGTATATATGTGTCCATATACATATATATATATGTCTGTACACACACACAGTATTGTTTTTCTCTGTAATGAGCATCCTAGAGTTTTCAAACAAGAAGGAACCTTAGAGACCATCTTTGACCAATACTCTTATTTTAGAATTAAGAAACCTTCGTTTCAGAAAAGTTATAACTTTTCCCAAGGTCATGCATCTCTCTTCACGATAGTAAGGTAGAGCCTACAAAACTAAAGGTGCTGGATATTGACTAGATTAACTGTCTTGTCCAATATTATAAGTGGCTGTACAGTAATCAAACTGAGGTGTTTACCTTCTATTCTCTCCTCTGCAGCACACCTACTTCATACTGAAGCTGTGGTAGTCACCCAGCTCAAACCCTATCTTAAATATGTGGCAACTTGGTGATTTTTGCCCACATGCTGATTAAGAGAAACAAACCATCTATTTTTAACTGTAATTACATAGAAAGCTAATAAAATAACTGTTAAATAGCATCCTGAATAAATAGGTGCCCTGTTTTCAACTGTTTTTGCTTACTTGCGTTATATTTAAATGTACTCGTGTGAGTGTTTCACCTAAAACAATTTCACATTGTTTTCTTTTAGAATGTACTTTCAGAGAGCGATACCATTGCTTTTATCAAATTGAATTACTATCTGGGATTTGACCCTGATATTCCTTCTTTCATCATTAATGTGTGTTCTTTTGGTTATAATGCATTCTATCTAAAATATTTCCTTTGCTTTGAGTATTTAATTCATTGGTTAATTTTCTTTTAATTAATTTAGAAACTAGATCACATTTTTTTTTCAAAAGATGCAGTACATTTTTTAAGGTTTGAGTTAATTTATAAAGTAAGTTTTGTGAACATTATTTTCAGTAGAAAGCACCAGGATACAGCATTTAGTTTTTAGATTTTTAATAGTCACTTCAAGAAATTGATAGCATTCTGTCTCTATTTCTGAACAATACTAAATCTTAATTTTCAAATAATAATCAGAACACATAAATTTAGTAACTGTAACATCTGTGGTTTCTGAATCTGTGGCTTAAACACTTTAAGATTTTTGTCATATTTTTATTCAACAATTGTGAGCTCCGTAAAAGAGTTGGAGCAGCTTCCATTTTATTATTGTGGATGATGATATTTTTCATAGATTTAACTGCATTCTTTAGGCAATTAAAACCATAAGGCTAAAATAAACACATAATTTAGAGTTTTTCCTTAAAATTATTTTCTTTCGGTAACTCAATAAGTTGTATAGTTGAATATATCTTTGTGGCAGTGGAGTTATATCTCCCTCTTTTGGAAAGCCAGGGCATGGCATTTTGGTTGAGATTAAATCGTTCTTTTCATATTTTCAGTTTACATAATTTTCTTAGCACACAGATGAAAAATAACTTTTTTTTATAGAATAGTTTTCCTTTGGAAGTTTATAACGTTAATAAAAAAATTAAACTACCATGTACATATGCATACATATATATTTCTTTAGACTTGTGCAGAACTATAGGCCATTTGATATGGGTTTCACCCCAGGAAAACTTTTTATTGTGATATTTGAAATGCCTTTGTATTTAATGTGAGTCAGTTTTACTTTTTTGTAACTGTTAAATGTGATTCATAATGTTTGTTAAAAAGCAGAATTCAAAACAATTAAGAAATATAGAAAGAGAACAGAAAAGTAGCCCTTATAATCATTAGTGACCTGGCCCACCTGCCTACTATCTACTATTAACAGTTTTTATGGGTATTCCCTCCTGATCTGTTTCTGGCATTTACAAATTGTCCTTTTCCTTGTCTCTCTGCCTGTCTGTATTTATATGCTTTTTATTATCATAAAAATATGATTATACTATGCCTGTTAGTCTCCAATTTGCTTGTCCCCTGAATAGATCATGCAGATCTCAAAAGGTACATTATTAATATTTTACTTACTTTAAGCAACTCCATTTCCATATTATAGAGTGATGCCTATAAGGTAGAAACTTAAATTTACTCTGGCTAAGCATTCTACTTTGGCATGAATGACTATTATAAAAAGAAATAAAAGTTTATTAATATACTTAGTATATTACTCAAGTCTGTTTCTTTTCATAGCTAAAGTAATTTTATAACAATTTTATGCTTTCTTGAGGTATTAAAATCAAGGCTCCACCTTCTCTGCCATTGCTTAGAACATTTTCTTTTTCTACCCTCCTTGATACTTGCACCTGGATCTTAGGAGTGCTCTGAATTTACCCTATAAATTGTTTAGCGATGTTGAGTGTGTGGTTGGATATGGTCCTTGTTTTTCTTGTGTATTCCTTTTTAACTTTGCCTACAAAACATGAACAAGTGCTTCACATTTAAAGACTTTAAATTAACCATCAATGTATTCCAAGAAGACCACTTAAGTGCAATGTAAAAAGAAAATGTTTGCAAGAGTCAACAGCAGGTTATTTTACTTTAACAAGTCTCATGTCTAACATAAATCTGGTAATTTTCATTTGTTAGTTTAATTTTCGTAAATTACTTTCAAAACTTAATTATTTAATTAGTATTCCTAAGAGGTTGAAAACACTACTTCAGCCTATACCATCTAAATGAATGTTGTATAACAATATGTATGAATAATATATATGAATATAGGTATGTGTATGTGTGTATTACTATTATGAAACATGATTGTGAACTGCCTTTGAATTAAAAAATAGGCTTTATTTTATATATAAATTAGAAATGTCAAGAAATAGTATAAATTGAAGAGTATACAGGTAATGGCTTTTGTTGCCTTTGTAAATAACAATGTCATTGAAATTTGCATATTTAAATTAAACTGGATTTACTCTATCATTATGCTAAATAATGCTAGTTTGTGACCAGCCAATTAATTCTTTGTCATTGACTTAAGAAGTTACATTTACAAACAGTCATGTTGAGAGGGTTGAAGTGATAATAATAATGAAATAGTAATCTGTAATGTTTTGGACTGGCAATTACAGTGGGTGATTTTTGCAAATCTCTGTTCATGTGAATACTCACTATTCTTTCAAATGAACCTGTATGTCAGACCTGAAAATAACACTTCACTCACCAGTAAATCTTGAAATTTATTCTGGCAAACAGGTAATTTTACTGACAGTTTTAATAAGTATTTGGTTGATGATTGAAGCAGTTGTAAGCTGTCCTGTAAGCATGGTCTTTTCTCTTAGAACAACTATAAACTGTTTCAGAAGAATATAGTTTCTCAGCGAAGGAGCAACCTTTTCTATCTGTTCCTGAGACATGAACTCATTTTTAAAGTTAATAATTACATCAAAAGTAATTTTAACATCTGAAGAAATTAATTCTATAGATCTTTCCTTTTTCTTTTAAAAATTTTTTGGGCGTTTTAGACCCACCTGTTCTGAGGTTTGGGTGTACCTGTGCTATTTGACTTCATAGTGCTGGCACCTTTTTTTGACACAGCCACATTTTCTAGTTTTGCCCATTGAATTTTGAGTGCTGCTTATTCTCTTCCAGTTCTTTAGGCCTTCAATCCAGGTTCTACTTCCAGTTTTTCCTCAGATAAACCTGTTTGCTCCACCTCTTCTCTCAAACTTACTTTGACTCTGAACTTTTTTATATTCCAGAATTGGTGTGTTCTTTTAAAATCATGTTGTAGGTTAGGTCAAAGCATCTTCCTCTTACATTTCATGAAAAGAGTACTGCTTTGAGTCCCAGTTTAGATACAAATCCCTTTCTCCCCCAATCTTCTTTCTGCCCCCTGTGGATTCCTAAGTATTGCTAACATCTGTTTCTTTATGCATGATAATCATATAATCTTTGCATATAAAACATAAATTTTAAAATTTAAACTTTGAAACCAAATGCAGGTAGAAAAGAATTATCCCCATGCAGAACACCTTTTTATGATTATTTCTTGTGAAACAGCTGATTCTGAATGTATGCATAATTATGTGTAGAGAGGTACAAACTGAAATTATGAGTATTGTGAACTATTAATTGTGGCATGTCCATTGTTATCTTTGAATTTTCTGCTCTTCATGCCTGTGGAGATAATGGCATTTTATTAGATTAAGCATCACTAAGGGTTCTTAGGCAAAAAAAGATTGATCTCAATAAGATCTACCTCATGTTCTTGCTTCTTCCTTCCAGATTGTGCATAGAGCATGTAGAAACCTAGCTGCAAGGGATTAACAAAAATGTGATTTAAGCTTTCCATGCTCTCTAATAAAAGAAAGGAAAGCCAGAAGGTGGTTTGACTGACTAAAGAGCCATTATTTGCTGCAAACTTTGAAATAAAAATTATAAATTGAATTTTAAAATATATAGTATTGAAAAGAAGATCATCCAGTTTCAGTAAGGGTATTAAAGTAGCATTAATGAGTTTTTTGCAAAAAATTTTGCAAAATGATAAATGTTTTAAAAAATGATTTATGTAATACATGTATAGAAATTGTGAAATTTTCTAAAATTGAAGAGTTAGAACTACAGGGTAGGATCAGAAAATTGAGTAGATTCAGCATTCCCTTTTATGAATGTATTCCCAAGTATAATGGAAAATTTTTAGTAAGTGAATGATGTGAGTCTAAGGTCATTCAATAGGTGTACTTAGGACCACGGATGATAAATTTCTGAACCAGCATGGATGCCTTCAGTGATTCAGTGAGATCAATTTAAGCTTACAAAGTGATTTAAATTTTGATTGTCTGAGAATAATAAATTGATAGGAAGATTAGAATATGAAAAATTTAAAATTATAAATTATTATTAAAATACTGTATAAGAAATAAAATTGCAAAGTAGAGATTGAGACAAATTTCATTGCAAAATACTTCTTATCATTTGCAAAAGTATTTATTATCAAGGTTTTAGAAAATATAGTCTCGGTAACTCTGTTGTTAGTTTTCTTTCCTCCGTGATAATTTATTGTTTGTTTGTTTGTTTTTAAATAAATGCCTATCATTTTATAATTGGAACATTGTTTCTGTAGCTATTTTGGCTTTTGCTTTCTCAGGTCTAGCTTTTACCTCCTAAGACTGCAGACCACAGAATCTGAGTCAAGGTTAACAGACAGTGTGGTAGTGGTGGTTAGCAATAGGGCTCAGGTATCTTGTGGTTTTCATCTCATTTTCAAATATATGTTGCCAAAGATACATATGAAAGCCTAATATTCTCTTACTGAATTTAGGGGAAAAATGTTTATATCCCAAACATGTCAGTGACGTGTACAAATCATTCCTCAAAACTGTTTAATTCCCTCTGTTAAGGTCACAAGTGAACGTATAATACGTTTTAGAAAAACAACTATAAAAAATATTTTTTTCCTGTTTTTGTTTTAGTGCTTGTAGAAGTGAATCACAGGTATCTAGAAAATTAGATTGTCCATAAAGATCTGTTCCCCGATTGCTGCCTTTACAGGAATATTGATTTTAGAAATACTTTACGTGTATTAACAGACTTACTTTTTCTTATATCCATGTACTATGATATATCTTATGCTTATTTTATAATCTTTTATTCCTTCATTCTTCAGTGTAGGCATAGTAGATTTTAAATATGATTATAAAGTCTGGGAATCGAACACTTTCATTTTTCTTTAGAAATAGGTTGTTTTTTTAAACAAAAGTGTTTCATGCTTTTTTCTTCTAAATTATGTAGGCATCTATTTTTTTCCAAGAGTTTTTTTTTTTTTTTGTAGTATTCTATCTTTTAATGCTATACTAGAAAAAGTAATAAAATCACATTTTGTGACTGTTTAGGTGGATATTATTTTTGGTTATGTTTAATGAAAGTGTTTGCACTTTGGCCAAGTGTGCCTTCAAGTAACAATGAATAAAGGCACACCTACAGGAAATAATTTTTTTCTGAGGGTAAAGTACATACTATACATCTTTTTTATGATCTAAACATTTATATTTAAGCTGAGTTCTTTTATTGAATACCACAATTAAATGTATGTTAAATGTCAAAATTAATGTTTAACCCCCTTCAATTTAAAGTTTTATTTTATTTTTTTTCCCCCTATTCTTCAGTCTGTTCATCTTTAACCATCCTAATATGCCAGTAACATTCAACTTCTCCGTGGGACTCAGTGTGCCCTAATTGAACACTGGACAGATGATTTTTCTTTTAAACAGTCAGCCCAAGGACACTGCATCTTGTCACATGAATACTTCCAGTGCTTCACACAGAAGTCGGGTGGGTGATTCCCTGACCTGTGCTTTATTGACTGCATTATATTTACTAGTTTATTTTTATTCACTAGTTTTCCCCACTTCTCCTGAGAGATTGTCACACTTGGAGAACAAAGCTCAAGTTTGCTGTCTTGTGCTTTTCTTTCTGTCTACATGAGATGGGGGCATCTATGTATAATGATTTAAATATACCTCAACTAGGAAGGTTTAAATAGGTCTATTGTGAAGAAACCTATTATTTACCACTACTTCTTCCCATCATCACTGTCTTCGCATCCAGTGCCTGATTCCATTATCAAAAAGGTCACTCCAGTTCTTGACCATGTATTATAACCTACTTGAATGCTGTAAAAAATCAATTGACAAGAAATTATTCAAATGCATGTCTAGAGTGACATCTCATGTGTAGTCATTATCTGTTTCCCATTATACGGTCTATTTCTTCACTTTCTCATTTCTTGACTGGGGGACTCATTTTCCATCAGTGTTCATGCATACCTATTTCCAGTTCGCTTTTCCCTAATATCAGCAATACCTGGCAAAATTCAGGTCTTCTTGGAAGAAAAGAGAGAAAAGAGTCATAATATTGTAGTCTAGAAGACCTTAATTTGTAAAGAATGTTTAAATATTCAAGAAGAATTCTCATCATTCACTGTTTATTTAATAGTCATTAACTGCATTCGTGGAGATATTAACCTCAATGTGTGTGAAATATATTAATTGTATGTTCTTTAAAAAGATCTTAAAGTTTTTTAGAATTATGTATTCTGTATTTAGTCGTAGGAATTTCTTTAGATTTCTTCTAGGGGTTGAGTTATTTCATTTTTTCCCCCATACTTTATATTTTACTTCATTGCAATAGCACTTAGAGCAATTGCTTAGGAATCGTATTCTTTTCTTCAAATGATTCAATTTATCACCAGATAGACTTTTGTAATTACACTTAATAAAATATTTTTAAAAGACCTTCAACTCATCTTATGATAGTGCCTCCCTATCCTATCACTTCTGAAAATGCTTTTTAGATTTTTTTTATTGGCATTATACCAGATTATAACTCTGTTTACTTAATAGAATTCTAGCCTTCACTGCACATGGATGAGTCTTTTTGAAGCACACCTTTTCAGTAATGAAAACTCACTGATTTTTTTCCCCTTTTCAAAGCTTTTTCTTTTATTACTATATTGATCTTTTGATATCTTGGACTTTTAAATCCTATATTTTTATATCATATGTAATTCATTTGTTTTCTAGTCTAAGACACTTAATCAATCTTTACCTGATTACAACATCTCAGCATTGTTCCTGTTTTTTTCACTTAGAAGTAGTTATTCTCACTTGCTCAGGGATATCTTTTACAATGCCTGCTTCCTAAATCTAGCATAATCCCTTTGGATTTTGTCTTTTTGTAGTGACCTCACATTATAAAGTTTTTGTTCAGGTAATGTACTTGAAATGAAGCAAACACTTTATCAGTTATGCTTAGTTGTTTATTTCTTTAAAGATTTGTCTCAGTAGAAAGGCAGAGATGGAAAAAAAAATATTACAGTTGTAATATCTCTTAACTAGGCTAGAAGATTGGGGAACGGGTGTGAACCATGGGGGATAATACTTCTTTTTACAGGTACAGAAGCATCTGTTTCTCTAAATCATTCTAAACAAGGATCTGCTTTTAGAAGAAGCAACTACTGATCTTCATTTATTCCCTTTAGCCAATATTCTGCAGTTTCTTTTCTCCCACGTGTAAGTATTATAGAAATGAGTATTTATGTCTATAATTCTGTAATTTGTGTTAAATCAGGGGCAAAAGTAGCTATAAATATTATTCCTCAAAATAGTCTCTTTTTCTATACACTGGTGTCCTTTATGCCAAATTTTGGTATGATTTGATCTGATACTCATTCATATCACATTATAGATTTATTTTTCAGAAATAATATGCTTAGTCTTTTCTTTTGAGGAAGGTATTTTTTTTTTTAATAGCTTTATTTTTGTTACAGAACCCTTTAACTATTCCTACTCAAGCTGTTGTTATGGATTTGACCTTGGAAAGGTTTCTTGTTTTTTATTAAAGAAAAAGAAGACTGAATTGTGATGACATGTTTTAAAATAAGAAATCCCATGCAAAGCTAAAATAATAGGAGCTGATGAAAATTTATCAATAGGTTATTGCTTTCAAAGTTCGACTGATTTTTATCTTTTTATACTTAGATTAATAGCAAGGATATCTTCTTCTTTTTTTTTTTTTTTGTATAGTGTCCTGTGTTGCATAACATAAGATTTCAAGGGACTTGGAATTGAATCATTTAATGTCTTTTCCGCATCTCTCAGTCCCCGAATATTGTAGATGTAAACGGCATCACAAGGATAATTTTGTATGTACATGGCTTGTATATAGTTGTTTGATTAATTGAAAATTATGAACTAAATTATGAAACAAAGATGGAGATCTCTAAAATGTAGGAACTTTAGTATCCAGATAAAATTAACAGAAAATTAAAAGAATTTCAAGATAGCAGAGTTATGTTTATTTAATATCCATAGCAGGCTCAATGGATAAGCAATGATAATGTCAATTATAGCCCAAATAATACCCTAATGTATATAATCTTAATCAACTATATGCAGTTTCATAAAAAATTTATCCAGCAAGTGGTCATGTATATATCAGGGCCTATTATTATTAGAAAACTACCTTGATAATTTTATTTGTATCTTTGTTTTCTTCCCTCATTAATAGAAATATAAACTCAAAGTTCACAATGAAGTACCTTTTAATATTAGTGTTTCTCATTTTCATCTTCCTAATTAGAAAATTCAGAATGTAGTTGCTTGAACAGAATTTTTTCCCCACTGATCATCTATTTATTAAAATAGTCTTATCTCTATTTAATGAAATAAATATGCAAGGCATTGGGTAGAAGAAATAGCCCCTTAATTTTTTCATGTGGTAAATTTAGATCTTTTATTTACATCTACATCATGTAAAGAATAGTTATTTTGCTTAATTTCTGAAAATAATTATGTGGGCAGAAGGCTAGTGGTAAAAGTATGTATTAAAAATTCACCTTTTGGAAGGCTGTTCTATCAATTCTGGAACTCAACAATGTTTATTCTAAAGGAGTTTACTTTTCCTGGGAGTTGTCAAGGAGACTTAGGTTGTATAGTGAAGGTCACTAAAATGCATTGGTACATGTTTGTCTACTTTTTGAGAGTATAAAATGAATACAAGATAAAATATATTATTTAGACTACTCATTAAGATAACTTGGTCTTTTAACTCTTTCTGGCACTAACAAAGTTTAACTAAATTTAAGTACATCCCACTTTATTCTTAGAAAAATGATTACCTCCCATTTTTCCTTTATGGCTGTATTAGTTTCCCATGGCTGCTGCATACGTTTGGGGTCTTTAACAGAAATTTGTTCTTTCACTGTTTTGGAGGGCAGAAGTTAAAAATCATTATCACTGGGCTGAAATCAAGGTGCTGGCAGGACCATACTCCTTCTGCAGGCTGTTGGGGAGTGTCTATTCTATGACACTTCCAGCTTCTGGTGCTTCCTGGCATTCCTTGGCTAGTGTTTGCATCACTCGAGTTTCTCCCTTGGTCACATTGCTTTCTCCTCTTCTATGTGTAAAATCTCCCTCTGCCCACCTCTTATAAGGATATATGTGATTACCCTCCTAGATAATCTGGATAATCTCTCCATCTTCAGATCCTTACTTTAATCACATCTGCAAAGACATCCTTTCTGCCATGTAAGGTATCATTCATAGATTCTAGGGAGTAGGATATGAATATCTTTTGAAAGGCCATTTGCAATCTCCCACAATGGCAAAGGGATTCTTTCTTACATAAACTTACTGAACGTTTGCTCTAGCAGGAATAACAAGCAAACTATAAGTAAAATTTATAGGAATGAATCTCTTTCTTTAAAAAATAAACAAACAAACAACAACGAAAAAAACAACAACAAAGATAAGTAGTAAAGTTTTAGTGGAATTAAAATAAGATTTAAGACTTCTGGTCAAGATGGCAGAATAGACAGTCCCCAGCGTCACTCTCTCCCACAAATCAACCAATTTACAGCTATAAAAAAGCAATGACAGGCAAGCTGGGGCTGCTAGAGCTCAGGGGAAGAGGAGGAGAGACCTACGGACTGCATGAAGATGGGAGAAACCACAATGACAGAAAGAAAAAACCACTAGGACAGTTTTGAATCCCAGCTACTTCCAGGCTGGAGCTACTGAACACATGGAGCAGGAGATGGCAAAGCCGCAGCTGTACCCTTCGGATAAGGTTGCTTGGAGGTGGCAGGGGAGAAAAGGGCCTTGGTGGATGCCAGGCCAGCAAGACCACTAATAGGGTTCCTGTGGACCCACATAGGAGCAAGGAACCACAACAATTGAAAAAAAGGAGCCACTCAGAGGCCAGTCAGTCACCACAAGGGAGCAGCACATGGCCCATCCCATGGGAAGTGTTTGGAGCATGGGCAGTGGGGGAGACAGGCCCACAGGGGGAACACTGGGGCACAGCAAGGACAGCTGATCTGCCCAATCAGTGTAGGACCACTCAGAGGAGACTGGTCAGGAATATAGAATTGCATGACGTGTGGTTTGATGAAAAGACTCAGGCACAAACGAGTTTCTACACAACCCAGGTATACTGGATTTCACTAGACCTGGAAGTACCTATAAAGTCAATCATTAAAACCTGAGCTGCACAGAAAGCCTTCTGTAAGGAATCAGCAGTAAAGCACCAATTTAGTTCAACCACAGATCTCAAGTGCTGGTCCCCACAGGAAGTTTCTCCATTTTAGAAGTAAGCACAACACAACAAATTAGTTCCAGCACAGAGTTTAAGTGGTAGCAGCAGCAAATAATCCAACACAGAACTAAAAAAAAAAAAAAAAAAAAGTACCTGCAACCAGAGAGAAAGTTTGATATAAACTAGCAAAGGTCTCATTTCACCAAAGAATACCTATAACACTTAGAAGGACCAGAAGTCCTGTGGGCTACCAAGCCAGAAAGGAGGGAGGGCCAGAGGCTTCAGTGATGCCCCCAGACACCTGCAACCAGTCCCAAGGGTGGGGGGCGAGGGCCTCGGCCACACCCCTGACACATGCAACCACCCCAGCTACGAATACCAAGCTGCCGCAGGAAGCTCCCTGGGCTGTCCTGAGCCAGGGTGGTGGGGGGCCAAGGGCCTCAGCCATGCCCCCCGACACCTGCAGCCAGTCCAGCAGTGACCACTGAGCCACTGCCAGAAGTGCCTTGGACTCTCCTGAGGCAGGGAGGTGGGGGGCCTCAGGCCTTGGCTACACTCCCTGATATGTGCAACCAGCCCAGCGATGACCACCAAGCCACAGCCAAAAAGGCCCTGGGTTTCCAAGCTAGGGTGTTGGGGGGTGAGGGCTTTTGCCACCCACCCCCCCGCGACATCTGCACCCAGCCCAGCAATGACCAAGACACTGCTGGAAGCCCCCTGGTCTCCCCTGTGGGAATGGGGGGGATGCCACAGGCCTCAATCCTGCCCCTCCTCTTTCCTCCTTCCATCACATTTCCTTCCCCTTTCCCCTCTCCCGCTCCCTCCAAACTGCTCCACAACAACATCCAAGAATGTAAAAAAATAATATTAATAAAATTACATTTTCTTTTTAAAAAATGAGACTTAAAGCTTCATTTTAAATTATATTAAGCTGCTTTAGTTTTAGTAATTATAAATTCTATCTGCATTTAAAATTATTGTTTATACTATATTATTTGTAAATATCAAAAATGTTTATTTCTTCAGGATTCAGGTCAATGGTAGAATTACCAGATTCTCTTCTGTAGCATTACTTATTTTCCTACTTAATTATAAGCTTTTTATTACTTTTTCTAACAATTTCTATTTTTTATTTTTATTCCATCTGGTTCTAAAAATTACTTGAGAATAAATTACAATATGTGTTTTTATTCTTTCTCATGTGTGTGTGTGTGTGTGTGTGTGTGTGTGTGTGTGTGTGTATTTCATTCACATTGGACATATGCACACAGAATACTAATATTCAGCATTGCATGCTGGTATGTCTGTACCTAATGTTAAAATAAAAATATTTTTTATTTGGCAAATAGCCACTGCTAGGACCTTCATAGTGCCACTTCTACCACACTCATGTTTTTTCCAGAACTTCAAGAACTCAGCATAACCCAGCTAATAAAGAGCTGGCAGATTAGAAGGCCTGTAATCTGTGGCCATCATTTTACCTCATTGGTAGATGCCTACACTGTATATGTTGTTAAAATATGTTGTGTTGTCTGTAAATATATCAAAACATGAATATATATACAATTTATATTTGTCAGTTGTACCTCAGTAAAGCTGAATTTAAAAAGCCCTCTGTACCCCCCCCAAAAAGGAGGAGGAGGTAACATTGTTTCATAAGTTAGAAATTACTTTGATCTCAGTTATCTCTTTTTTTTTTTTTCACTCTGCTTTAAGCAATTTTTTTTTTTAAAGGAAAAGTTTCTCCTCATAGCATGTAGCATGAGCAGACTTTGGTAGTATAATTTGGGGAATTTGCATTATATTAATCAATATCTGTGCCTTTTCTGGTAGCCTGCTACACATTCAATCATGAAAACTAGAATTATATTCAATACTATCCCCCAGAGTATGCTAATACTTACCAGCTGAACACATCCACTATTTTTATATAAAATTGTTGGCCACCTGAGAGCATCTTATCTCAGTAATTTTCCAGTGCATGGAAAAATATTTTTTTGCAAGAAGCATTTCAAAAGATAGTCCTAGCATGAATGAACACATACATACACATGCATGCACACACGCAGGCACACACATTTTTAGGTCTTCACCATTTACTAAACTGTTTCTTATATTGTATGTGTGAGTTCTAAATGACATTTTCTAAATAAAATTTGACTTCAAACAGTTCACTAAATCAATTTTACTTTGTACAGGTAGAGGTTTCTTTTATTCACTTCCTTATTTAATCTGGTAATGTCTTTTGATGATAACCTATAAGTCAAAGAGATAATTTGGCTCATTAAAAAGGAGGTGTTAAAGCAATTAATTAAAACAATGTTATAAAACGTTACAGTTTTACAGAGTATCTATTTTGTCTATAAAAGTCCATCATAGTATTTGCATTTCTATCTCTTTTTAGTGATTTGATATATTTTAAAATTTTTTATTTACTTTTTTTTTAGGGATTTTTTTTTAATTGAAATGTATTGATTGTACCTATTTATGTGGTACAGAGTTATATTTTAATACATGTATACAATGTGTAATGATCAAATCAGGGTGGTTAATTTCATCATTGTAAAAATTTATCGTTTGTTTGTTATGAGAACATTTGAGCTCCTCTCTTCTAGCCATTTGAGAATATGCAATAAATTATGGTTAGTTATAGATGCTTAGCACTGCTGTACACAACTAGAACTTATTTTTCCTATCCATTGGTAATTTTGTGTCCATTAATCAACGTCTCACTATCCCACCTCTTTCCTCTCCTTTCCAGCCTCAGCCTTAAGTAACCACAGTTCTTAAAGTTTTACTTTTTAAAACTGTGTCAATATAATTAAGGTACACGAGATATACAACTTGAGTAGCACAGCTCCATATCAATATTTTTAGTATCTTTTAAAATAATTTAGGCTATAAATTTTTGTGCATTTACATTAGGAAGATGCAATATATTGTCTCTTATAACTTGTAAGAATTTTTTTTGCAACCTTCAGTATGATTCAATAATATAAACAACTAACTATACATTATTCAATCATTCAATTTTTGCTCATAAAAATAACACTAAGATTAATAGACTAGGATGTAGTTCTTTGGGCACATCTCTGACTATTTCCAAGGGGTAAATTCCTATAATTAGAATTACTGAGTCTTTGGATTGCTTTTATAAAAATCTTGATGCATATTGCCAAATTGCTATTCAGAGATTTTATGCTATTTTAAACTCATGCTAGCAGTATGTAAAACTTCCGATTTGATAGTATCAAGCAAACTTTCTACCCGTCAGCTACTAAACTATCATTGAAATATCAATCAAGCCAGGTCTTTCTTTTCAATTTGCTGTGTAGCATGCTGATATTTTGAGGTTGCGAATTAAATGATATAAAGTCTTATCTCATCATTCAAAATTTTTTCTGTGGAACCTGAACTCATTGGAGTATAGCAAAAATCCAGGAACTACCCTCCCAACCCCTCCAAAAAGTTTCGTTTTGTAAGTAAAGTTTAGTTCAGAAACATTATATTCTTTACTCATTGAAATGTCTTTCAAAGTAGATTTACTTAGACTTATTATAATGCTTTTATTTGGTTACCAAGGTCACAACAATTTAGGAACAGAAAATCAAAGCAAGATGAGGTGGCTTCTACAAGTGTATTAGTTAGGAAAGTCTGAACTACTTTCCTAACAAAGACACTTCCAAAATTCAGGAGCCTAAACAATTTATTATGTAACAATCACAGATAAGTGTTCCAGATTTGGTGGAAAGCTTTGTTCTACATATTATTCGGCTGTAATTCTTTTACTGAAAAAGGAGGAGGAAATGAGAAATTGGAAAATTAAAAGTCTTCACCTCATCAAGCAACCCTAATGGAAATGATTGTTAGAGAAGGAAGAGACAGAACTTTTAGAGACAAAAATATTGAAGTAATTCATTGAATGAGCAAATAATCCTTTGTTAGGTCTTTGATGTGATTTTACTTTACCCACATGCTTCGAAGTTAGCCTATTACCATTTCGTAGATTCTGGCAGAAAACACGGGGCTGCTAGGTCAGAGACAAATGATTTTATTACTTATGGCACAGTAAGCAGTATTAGCATCAATGCATTGATTCCTTTTGTCTTCCAAGCCCCATAAGGGTGACACTATATGACCCAAGTGGCTGCTATTCATTCACACAGTGGGTTTGCATCATAGCTGGGGAATATTAAGCTTGGAGAATTTATTCTTTTATAGCAAATGGTAAGCAAGGCTGCTCTGTGTCTTTGAAGGAGAAATCATCTCATCCCTCAGGGGGGCTCCCTATACAACCCCGAGAAATGGCCCCCTTAGTAACCTATCAGGGCCATGAATTCTTGGCATACCCAGCAAAAAATGTAGGAATGGCAGAGGCCTATGGAGAGACTGTTTCTTCCAATACCCATCACTCAGTAGCCTGTGAAGACATTTGTGTCTTACACAGAGCAAGATAAACAAATTAATGTTCCAAAGGATGTGGGAATTATGTGCCGCATGAAGTAGATTCTTCATGTTCTTTACTTAAAGTTTTAAATATTCTCTCTGCCAACAGACATCTTCAAAAATGATTATTGGTTTATAATCACATTTGGAGGGGTTGTGGAGCCATTTGCCAAACAGAGAAAGGATAGATGGATAGATTGGTCAGAATACTATTCATTGAAAACTGATGTATAATACATATTTTGTTTTCTCATAGCCTATTCTGGGTTGATGAGTGAACAGAAGGGCCTTTTTTTCAAACATATCACTGTTATATATTATTCTAGAAACTCATGTAGCTTAAGGGACATATCTTTTGGGATAAAATACTCCTGAAGTGGGTTAGTCCTATTGATTCATGTCTTTGTGATATTTACTTGAATAATAGCAACACAACACCTGTCTATGACTGGCTTTCTATGAGAGAGGCATAATAAAGAAGAAGAAAAATTTTTATTCATGTAAGGTAGACATTCCTTTTCACTATTCACCTGTGCCCTCTATCATAAACCTTGATTTATTCTTGTTTGGCATCTGAAGGAAGTACATGGGAGCCTGTTCAGAGAAGGAAGTAAATATTGGAAGCTCTGTATTCAGCTTTTGGCTCTGCCACTTGGTGATTTAGGACTTTTGGCAATTCACTTAATCTCACTTAATATTTGGGTCGTAAAGATTTTCTGGAATCAAGGGAGATATGAATGTGAAAGTTCTTTTTAAACTCTAAAGCATTATACAAATATTTAATTACCAAGAATTATGAGTACTTGAGCTTTTCTCTATTAAAAGAGACTGTAGAATATGTTCTTTCTCAATGCTGAGGGTATAACATAGCACCTAATCTGAACATTTTTGATCATACTCTCTACCTGCTTTTAGAAAGCTTAATAAATCAAAAAAAACCTTTGTTTTAAAAAAGCTGTAATTTCAATTAGTTGTAAGCTTCAGTTATGGGGATGGATGAATTAAAAATCCTTTACTCAGTACTAAGTCTAAAATGGGAGATTCAGTAAAGTTGTATTTGCATTTTTATTGTTATGCTTATTATTGAAAACAACAGTGCTACTATTGGCAAATATGGAGATGGGTAGTTAAAGGGGAGAATTTCTGGTTTTATGTGGTAAAGAATATTTGGAATAGGATGTAAAAGATGTTGAGAAGTGATGGAAAATGTGTGTGTGTGTGTGTGTTTGTGTATGCACACACATTCACAATACAAGCACTAAACAAACTCATTTTTCTCTTTTAACTTCCTGAAAATGTTATTGTAAATTGCAATGAAAAGGAAAGAAAAGAGATGATGATGTGATTCACTTTTTTTTAATAGAGTAGGATTATTTCCTTCTGTTGATTAATTTATTGACCGCCGCTTCAAAATAATATTCTTGTCTTTTTAGCATCCACTGTATGTTTAATGAACCACTATAATGGTTGGTTTACAATGATGGAAATTGCCAGAGAATTATAAAATTCTGGAAGTGACTTTAAGGATTATACAGTATTAGCAGATGAGGAGAGCAACATTCATAGGATTTAAATATGTTCTTTGTGGTCACACATTTGGATGGTGGTCTAGATTCTTAAGATCGTTCTTCCTTTCCTTCTTACAGTAGTGCTCATAAACTTTTATGTATTATCTTAGAATATTTTGAAAGTACTTTAAAGCAATAACATCTCATTCTCTTTTTAGGTAGTTATTACTAGTAAAAGCGGAGCGATCTTATATCGTATTTCACCGTGGGCAAAGTATGTGGTTCGTGAAGGTGATAATGTGAATTATGATTGGATACACTGGGATCCAGAACACCCATATAAAGTGAGAGCAACAAATCTTAAAATAAATCCTTTTTTCCAATATTTCTAGGAAAATTAATTTGTACTTTCATAGCTTTTATAGTAATGTTCAATGTCTCTCTCCTCTGTTGGTTTAGTATTTTTTCATCATAGTGTTCCTTTTATGCTGTATAGAATCCATCATCTATAACCAATAAAATATAGAAGTAAGTTTTGTTTTATGCTATGTTTCTGAGGTGTGTGGGGGGGAAGAATACTAAATTTTTACATACTGATCAGTAAGGGACACTATTCTTTTTTCAAACTACAATTTCTGATTCATCAGAGACTCTTCGGTGATGTAATGTTTCTCACCACCATGGGTTGGAAGCAGAATCGGTGTCCTTAGAAACAAGGAACTTCCTAGGGAAGACCATCTCATGAATGTATTAATTAGAGTAATTTTTACAGATGTATTATTGATAAGTGTTACATGAAGGTACTTCAAAAAGTTCATGAAAATATTCATATTATCTTTTAAATCTGTTATTCCATAAACTTTTTGAAGTACTCTCATATGTATGTTTGAACTTTTCTATTTTTTAAGTTGTTGGAGCTTGTTGATAAATGCATTGTATTTAATAATTATGTATGCTTTTCATGGCTCTTATATTTTCTATAAGACTTAGGCTCAAAAAATATCTTAACTCAGTGATAAGGCATAAACCATTACATGATTCCTGTTTCAAAATAGGCCCATTAACAAGATCCTAAAAAGGATTTTTCCCCCCAAGAAAATTCAGTGAATGTAGTCAGTGGCTTTTATATGTGAGAACAGTTCCAAATGTTTGTCTGATTTTATTCACCATTTCATTTAATATGCTTGATCAGTTAGTGCCATACCTGGATTCTTGGTTTAATTCCATATGTAATTTTATATTCTGTAGCTTAAGCATTCTCAACCAAGGAAGCCAAGAAGTCTCAGAATTTATGAATCTCATGTGGGAATTTCTTCCCATGAAGGAAAAGTAGCTTCTTATAAACATTTTACATGCAATGTACTACCAAGAATCAAAGACCTTGGTAAGTAATAACTGTGATTTTTATTCAGATAAAATTTTAATGAGTCTGTTCTCTTATTAGAAAAGCTAATTACAAGTGTCTCTTTTTTTGTGTTAAGAGATTAAATATGTAATAGAAATGCATTTTATTTTAGGCTTCTCAAATTGCTCTGTAATAGTGATAGCATAGAAAAGAGAAATGGAATAAGATAGAGCATAAGAATTCAAGATATTATTCTAATTTTAATTTTAAGCAATGTGAACTGATGGCTTCCAAAATCGTAGATAAATATGTAAGCATAATTACTTTTCTACAGTAGAGAGCCTTTATCAATTTAAGTGGTCGTTGATTATAGCCTGTTCATTTTAGTCTGTTAGGGAAAAAATCTTCCATTTGTAAGTTGCCTGGAACTTATTTTGTATCAGAATCATTGTGTATAGCCCTTGTCTGGATGACTGGATGACTTATTTAACAAACATTTATGGAACGTTTTTTATTTGAGATATGCTGTCCTAGATGTTCGTGTATTGGACTGTAATGACATACATCCTGTCTTCATGGAAACAACCTGGAAAGTGAATGATATACTGCTGAATTATTGATTCAATATGCTTTTTTTTTTTTTTTTTTTTTGATGCCTGGCTGGTACAGGGATCTAAACCCTTGACCTTGGTGTTATAACACTGTGCTCTAACCAACTGAGTTAACTGTCCAGCCCCCTTATTTTTCTTTTAATAGGTAATGCTTTTTTATATAATTTCACAGCATATTTAGCACATGCTTCAGTGGATAGACAGGAGGATAAAGTACATTTAATTGTACTGCTTCTGCTAGGGAGTTCAAATTTTGGCTAGGGGAAATTTTGCAAGTCATGGTTAAAGTTTTCGTTTACATATGGATCTTAATTATCTGTGGTAGCAAGGTCAGGTTCCAGAAATGGAAATTAATTAATTGCATGGAGAATTTAACATTAATTATATTTAATATATATTATGTTAAAATTCTTATACTTGAGATGTTCTTTCATATTATAGAGTAGTAAATTGTTTATGATCCAGTTCTTGTAGAAGGTTCAGCAACACAAGATTCTCTTATTTGTCTTTGTGTCTAAATTGTCTGGCTCAGTACCTGGAACATAAGGGAAACCAGGAATGATTAATGCCATAAAAATTAATAATAAAACTATAAATAGGTACTTGATCATAAGAATATTTATTATATAGTAGAAAAATAAACTATATACTCTATTTTTTTGTAAGATATATAATAATTAATTTATTTTATTTGGTTAGGAGTTTCTATATGTATTTCTATCAGGCCTGATAGAGTTAATTTTTTTTACAATAAAAAAGACAACAGTAATAACTTTTCAATAGATTATGATGCTCTTCTTTAAATTTATAAATCCCTAATACTGAATGTGAATTTGTAATTGTTCCAGTATTAATGATGTACTGAAATATGTACATGGAAACTACAAAATATCAACCAAGAAAATGAAATTAATTTGACACTTTTGATTTTTTACAAGCATGGTTATATATTTAAATGAACCTGGCACTAAATATGAACTGAGATAAACCTTAAGAAAATTGTAAAGCTTCTATTGACATGAATTAGACTTTTAGAACAGAATAAGAACATTTTCTATGTATGTCACAGAAATTTAACTTTCAAAACAATCAAGGTGTATTTGAATATTTTACCAAATTATACTTTAAAGAAGGAAAACCTAACTTTCTTAGTTTTTTTAAGACAAAATTCCTTTTTCTCTGATTATTTGCTTATATTAAAAATACATTGGTAAATGTTTTTAAGTGTTATGAATTGTTTTAATACAATACAAGCCTTTTAGAGTCACTTTTAATGTTAGAACAAAACATTTGGATGGAGAAAGGAAGATGGCGTGTGTGTGTGTGTCTGTGTGTGTCTACATGCATGCACACATGCAACTTTGGAGAATTTTCTAGGTGCAAACGATAGTGGAAAGTAGAAGCATTAATGCTTACTGCATAAAAGCTGCATTATGGAAAAAATGGATTTGGTGGTATGCTATGTGGTAGAAGTGACTGAAATATATAAAGAAAAAGGTAAAATAAAAAGTATGTCATGCAATTAGTTACTTTTATTAACCTTTCATAATCTTTATGAATATTACAAGCACAACTGAAGATTAGTATATGCAGATTGCCATCTTTAATATTCTAAAACCAAATTAAGAGTAAATTTGCATATCATTTATTGCTTCTTAAAATGAAGGCATTTCAAATAGAGTATAACTCTAAGAAACTAACTGCCAATTTTGTGTTAGGTCAGACAAGCAAAAGACATTAAGGTAGTAGAACTTTTCAAGGTGATCAAAGCTTCTAGATAATACGTAAAATTTAACATTTTTAGGACAAGGATGCTTTTTATTTTTATTACTTTTTTTTAAATGTGGTTTTTATCTCTATTTGACCTTTGCTTACATAGGATACAACTGCATTCAGTTGATGGCAATCATGGAGCACGCTTACTATGCTAGTTTTGGTTATCAAGTCACAAGCTTCTTTGCAGCTTCAAGGTAAAATCAAAGATTCATTATATCCATGTTTATTTTGAGCAAAAAGTAAATGAATTTTTATATTTTATATAGTGTTATTTTGTAACATTTTAGGGTTAGCGTTTAACAGAAGCTAAACGTTTTCTTTTACTGAGATCATAGACTCTTCCCATCTAGCCTTAGAGGTTGGCCCTGATTTGATGTTGCTTTTTATGGAATGATTTCTCATAAAGACTGTCCAGTTACCTGCTCAATGTCACACATTTGGAGGGCCACGTTTTAGTCAGAAAATAATGTCCTAGGAAAGCCATTATTGTGAAAGCTCACATCCTTTCCTGAAAAGAGATTGACAGATGTAGGAAAGTGACGGAGGAAGCCCTTGGTAGGACAAATACTACCCACAGAAGGACATTCCTTCCTCCAAGGCTGAAATGTAAGGAATGTGGCTCTCTGGATGGAAAGACCCCAAAGGAGGTCCTATACAATTGAAGAGGTGCTGACCTGAATGACCATAAGTTGAACAATTCCAACACTGTCCCTGCGTTGTGTAGTTTATAGTGTGGTGGCACATAGACATTAATACAATAATCATATGTATTATGATTTCTTCCTATGATAAAAACTAAGAAGAAAATGATAAGTGCTATAATAGATTCAGAGATCTGACCAGCTTAGATGAAATCTGAACTATTGTTGGAACTGAGATCTAAAACATGAGTAAGAGTTAACTGGGGGAAGAGATGAAGTGGGGGTAGGTAGAATGAATGAACGAATGAATGGATGAAATTTTAGGGCTGTTTATTCATTGAACATCCTGTTCAGTGAGTGGAAGAAAGGATAGGTGGCCAGGATAAGGAGAGGAAGGGGTAGAGTGTCATAAGATAAGTCTAACGTTATTGGAAGAAGTCAGGTTAGGTAGTGCAGTAGACCATGACAAGGACAATAAACTTCATTCTAGGAACAAAGGGATTGCAAGTATGATTTTAAGTAGAAGATGACATGATCATATTTGCATTTTTAAAGATAGCTCTTGCTGCCCAGTGGAGGTGTCAATCAGGAGATCCACTATATACTAAGCACTATACTACATCATGGGAAACCAGATGGTCATAGCCTTTGCCCTCAAGGAACGTACAGTCTAGTGAGAAAGAGAGTAAACAATTGATGACAAAGGTGATTATTTATTTTAAGGGCAAAGTTGATGCTATGGAAGATTGTTACATCAAGATTTTACATAGATAGTAAAGGCTTTCCTCTGGGAGTGGTTTTTGTTTTCTGTTTGATGCAGATTGGGAGATTGTTTTAAACACAAACACATGTCCATGTGAGCCAATCATCTTTTCTGCTTGGGTGGTGACAGACTTGGCACATTTTCTTGGCCCACTGGCACCTGAGGGCATTCCAGTTGGGAATAAGTGCAGGAAGGATGGCCTTAATCGAGGCACAAAGGATGTTCAAAGAAATACTCTAAGAACCCCTGACCCCCAACTGTACACACTCAAAGGGATGGGCAGACATGGGAGCATGAATGACCATGACTAGCAAGGCTTGGAGATGAAAATCAGAAACTCTGAGGCTAGAGAAGCAGAGTTTTACTATTTGCATACTCAAAATGTGAATTTTCATTGGTATATAAATATGTTTAATAGCTTTATGTAAATTATTATGTTTTTATTTAGTGCTTTCAAATTTTCTTAATAACACATATTAAGTAACTTTCAGTTGTATGGTATCACACTGTGTTTATGTATTTAAAGTATTTTCTACTGTGCTGGTAAAACATTTGATGCATAATTGACTATTTGCTTTAAATATAATGTAGTCTTTTTTTGCTGTGCTCTTTACCATTAGCCGTTATGGAACACCGGAAGAGCTAAAAGAACTGGTTGACACAGCTCATTCAATGGGTATCACAGTCCTCCTAGATGTGGTACACAGCCATGCTTCAAAAAATTCAGAAGATGGATTGAATTTGTTTGATGGGACAGATTCCTGTTATTTTCATTCTGGACCTAGAGGGAATCATGATCTTTGGGATAGTAGATTGTTTGCCTACTCCAGGTAGGTGCATTTAATATGGAAGTATTTTTTGTTGTTGTTTAAAAAAAAATTTTAAGGAATTTTACTAATTTTGTTATATGTGTAGTTTCTCACTGGTATGTGATGTTCTTAATTTAATTTTTAAAAAATTGTATGAGGAATTTTACCTTGTTTTGTATAGCATATGCATTCGTGGTATGTTGCATTAAATTTCAGTTTTACAAATTTTATGCCATTTAAAATATATTGCTTATAGTGTCATTTAAAAGTTTTAAGGCAAATAATTTTTTTTAATGTCTAAAAGACCTCTTTATCAGGGTTGAGTTAACTATAGAAAATCTCCTTTTAGTAGAAATAGACATTATTTTAAGTAGGCCACTTAAAAAAATCATGCTTCATGTTTTGATATTTTAGTATTACCATATTTGTGATTGCAGCTAAATTATTAATTCAAAACAATGATAACAACTAACATTTTATTAGTATGTAATATATGTATATCAGGTATGGTGCCAGAAGTTTTAGATATGTTAGCTATATATTTTATTTAATTTGCACAACAACTCTGCTTACATGTGGTAAGTACTATTGTTATGGCCGTTTTACAGTTAAGTAAACCAAAGCTAAGTGTTGAAACTGTTAAGATTAAACACATCTCTGACCTCTTCTACCTTCTAAATAGAAAGGCATATTAGGCATTTAAATCTAAACAGCATATGGCAAAAAATTAAAAAGAAAAATCCCAGATACTGTCAGCTTGTATCCATTATTTATCATAAGTGAAAATATAATCAAAATATGATGTCAGGCATATTAAAAGTACTAAAATATTGAGTACAGTGGGTGCACCATATCCGAGGCAGGATCTCCCTCCAAGCAGATACTTAAATCTGAAATACTTAAAGCAAATACCCAAATCTGCAGATACTTAAGTCTCTTATATAAAATGGCATCATACACATACATCTGTGTATTCAACCAACTGCAGATGGAAAATACATACAGGTCGTCCTCCTGTACCTCAAGTTTTGAGCCACAATTTGTTGAATCCACCAATGCTTAATCTGTGGATATGGAGAGGCCAACTTGAATGTATGACTAATTTTTATAGTAAATATTTTTGAAAAAGCTTGGTGAATTTTTGTTTGGATATTGCACCATACATAAACATACACATACCTGGAAAATGGGCAGTATAGAAAAATACTTCAGCCAATATTTTTATAAACTGAAGAATTTCCATTTCCAACATAAGTTAGATGATTTTTGTATGGAGGAAATTGTTTCGCTTCACTCTTTTTTTAATATCGTACCTTATTTTATATTTCATAGCCATATAGGATTCACTCATGGCAGATGAGGCAGCAAAATACATGAAAATACATGAAAAAAGACACAAGAGGGTGGCAGGGTTCCAGGCCTAGCTTCATTCTGGTGCAAATGGATTAATCACTCTTGTTCTCAGGTTTTTCGTTATAGGAGGAGGCAGAGTTTTAGGGTTAATTCCCTCTATGAAGGTATTTTGTATTTGTTTACCTTTCTGAACATTGCTTTTTATGTTATGGATTTATAGCAAGTGAAAAGGATCAAAGCAGTGCTAATCTGTTATATAACCCCACTAATTCATTATTGAGTAAAAGTAGAATGTGCATAAGAAATGCTACTAATTGAACTCTCTGGTTCATATTTGGATGAAAGAGCATTGACTCTGTCCTGTAGAACTGTGCTTATGAAAGAAATATATTAAATGGTTAGATTTTTATGTTTTAAAACAATTCTTTATTTTATTAAAATATTTATTATAGTATATTGTTCTGTACCATGAGCTCTCAAAGTGCATTTAAATGTATCCAGTTTTTAAAGAAAAGGGATTGTACTTGTTTTCAAAGACATTTCTATTACAGAAATCGAGACAAACTTAACATTGTCATTTAATACTTACTTTCTTTTTATTGAATTATCTATCAATCTTTCTCAGGTGCACATTTTAGTAAATAATGTGTAATATGGTTTTAGATTATTATTATTATGACTTTTTGCTTGTTTTTGCTCTGTTATATAGGCTTAGTCCTCTATAAATACAGTTCCATTAAAATGTATTTGTATTATTCTACATGTTGACCTATTTGGCTAATAATCTAAATTTTCCAATTTTTACAGAATTAATATTTTCTACATAGGTTTATACTATTGGTTATGACATCATCATGACATGGTTTATCATCGTAATATAGATAAAATCCTACAAAATCAATGTATACAACCAAATTTAAACAAATTCTTTAATAATTAGGGTTTTCAGCATATACTGAAGGTTCTAACAATCTTTGAATTATTGTCTCAGTACTTAAGTGCAATTTATTAGAAACTTTATTGGAAAAATTTATACTACTCTGATGAAATTTACTAGGCTTTTTCTTTTACATTTATCTCCTTCTATTCTTATTATTTACTGCGTATGTAATTTAATATTGCTTCTGTGTAACTCTAAAGTCATTTTTATAATCTTAGCATTCATGATTAGAGTCCTACTCTTTTCTTTTGGTTATCTCTTGCTGCTTAATAAACGAGCCCCAAATTTAGTGACTTAAGATAATAGCAGTTCTTTATTTTGGTCCTAAATTTGCAATTTGGGCATACCTCAGGCGGGGAGAGCTCTTCTCTTTTTAGTTGTGTTGTGTCAGATGAGGAGGCTCAATTAGGTAGCAGAAGATTCAGTCACCTGACTGGCAGCCAGGAGCTCAGCTGTGGCTGTGAGCCAGAGCACCTCAGTTCTTGTAGCCCACTTCACAGATGATGTGGGTTTTCTCAAAAGAGTGCGAGTCTCAAAACACATGGCGTTTAGGATGCCATTTCATATGGTCTGGATGTGGAAACTAGCACAGTGTAATTTCTGCTGTAAACTATTAGTCAAATAGTCACAGATTCAAGGGACAGTAGACAAGGACCCCACTTCTCAATGGAAGGAAAGAATTTTAAGGCCAAGGCCATGCCCATAATTAACAAGTTTTGACCACACTCAATGAATATGCTCCTCCACAAATTCAAAAGAGATGTATTGAAATACCTGTCCATGTGGAAGTTTTATTATTTACCTCATCTGTAGTTCTGTTGTAGAGAGTTATGTCTGAAATAGGCAATTAAAAAAAAATACACTTTTCATTATAAAGATAATAGTGCTATTGAAGATAATTAGAAAATATAAAAAGGCACATAAAATGAAAATTATCATTTTTTATAAATGCAAATAGTATACTTTTATTTAATGAGTAATTCCTTACATGCATATAAATACATAAAAACCCAATCATTCACTTTCATCTTCTCCGTATGATAGCTACTCTGCCTGTAATTTTGAGTTTGTTCCTTATCCAGATGAAATCAGAGAGTATTTATATTTCATGTTTTAAATATAAATTATATTCTTTACCTTTGATAGGTTGATTAATATTATAATGCATTCACATATAGACATAAAGATGGTACATGGTTTGCTTAAGGCCCAAGCCTCTTCTTTGAAACTTTTTAATAATTTTGAAATTATTATATTTACTGTTTGAAAAAAATTGATCTTATTTAAAATCGCTTCTGCAGAGATATGTTGCTGATGCTCATTTTCATCCTCTCTATATGTCACAACCTGTCACATTTATAATCTTTGATTCAAGTGCCATCATCAAACTTATCAGAATTAAATCTCTCACTCAGAGTAATGCCGGAGATCCTGACTGTGCTATTTCATTACCTGCTATGAATAAATTTCCAATCAGGAGCTGCCCATGTTTTAATTTTCTGTCTACTCGGCTGAACTGCCTTCTAGCTCTGCTAAATTACTAATGACAGTTCATAACAGAGACTGGGTTGTCCTTTCTTTAGTTGGTAAGGATAACTTTCTGATGAATCTGCCACCCATAAGTTTCAAAAGTTTCTAGAGTGAGAAATAATGGATAAATTTAGTGGTCTCAGTTTTAAATTCTGTTTGCACATTCCTCTAGCACTGTATAGATGCACATTATTAAACAACAAGACAAGTGCAGATTAGTTGAACTTAAATAACTATTTAATTTTAACCATTATTAAATTTTCAAGTACCTTTTCTTTGTTTAATATTTCTTTCAAAGATAAGATATTGATATCTCAAAGGAGATAGCATAATAGAGCTAATACTCATTTTTTTCTCTTAAGCTTACATTTGGGCACAAAATTAGTATAATATTCTATTGTCATGGGTTCATAATGTGACAACTGTTAGACTAAAAGGTATTCTACTCTTATCTTGAGTTACTAGAGTTCCTTTCAGAAACAAAAGAGAATCCAGTTTGCCTCTTTAGGGTCATACCTGGGATAAAATACCCTTTAGTATAGACACTATAATATTTGGAGCTTCTTAACTGTGCTAGGCCTTTTCCATAAATTCATGGGGGGTCGTCCCTGCACAGATGGATTTTTGGTTCTTAACTAGTCAGTTTATGATATCTTATTATTTTTTTGGTTTGTTTGTTAATATGGTAAATTACATTGATTGATTTTGAATGTTAAGCCAGTTTTGCATTCCTGAGATAAGCCCTCGTTAATTAGATACAAGTATTCTAAAACAAAATCTACCATATTTATATATGATATTACACCATGACCAAATCAGTTCTTAGTGGTAAATCTTAATTCAAGGATTATTACTGATTGATAGGTTAGCTAATGAGTATATGACACCATCATGATTAGCAAGATATTTAAAAACTAAGCATCCAGGACATGAATAAAAACCTCTAAAATTATTTTTAAAAGGGCTTTAAAGTCATATGATACTTTGTGTTTTTGTCATTGGGTGAAATAATTGCTCTTTTTGCTGTAGTAAAAATGGCCAAAATTACAGAGAGAAAATAGCATACAAAGGGTAAATATGTACAACTGCTTTTTAAAACAATTTGGTATTTTCCAGTAAAATTAGAGATGCACACATACTAGGATGAATTACTAGATATATATGCTTGGAAAACTCCTGAGCATATGTTTATCAGAAGTTTGGGAGAAAATAGACCTAAAAAATTATTACCTTCAGGATATAGGTGACATTTAAAAACTTAATGTGAAGTAACTGCTTTTAAAAAAAGTTCTTCTGTGAATAAAGAATTTGGGGGATAATATCAAGAAAAATTTTCCGTCATTGTGATGGAAAGGTTTTCAGTATAAAAGTTCTTTCATTTGCACACACACTAATCTTGGAAGCAGTTTTTGCCAAACTTTTAAAATTGTTCCAATTGTCTTAAGTCTATTGGTTATAACTGTCAATATAAATGAATCATCTTGAGATTAGGTACAAAATCACCTGATTAACATCAGGGAAAATGGAAAATTCATTTTAGGGAAGATGGTAGTTGGTAGATGGAGTTGAAAAGAAGAGTTTTATAATTTAGTAATCACAGCCATTGATCCTCTCTTTTCATTTAGATCTTTGTATTTCAGCAAGCTATCAGTTACAGCCAGGACAAGCATTAAAATTACATATCAAAGTGATCTTAACTTTAGCCAGACCTTGATTACTTTATCTCTATTTTAAAATTGCTGTTTTTTTGGTCTGTGTATGAGTTTACATTTAGTTTTTTGGGTTTTTTTCCAAATTGAAATAAAACAACATTATTTTAGTCATACAGATACCTGTTCTATTTGCTTTGTAAAAAAAAGTAAATGACAGGTAGTTAAAAGACAATTTTGGACATAGTTTTAGCAAACAGTTAACTATTCCAAAGGGCGTCGGACAATAAAAAATAGTCACTTATAGCCTGTTCTTCATTAAGAACATTAAAATCTCACAGTGAGATTGTTAATAGTTTTTGAAAATATTGGGTGTCCCATAAAAAGTTTTACTGTTTTCTTCCCTTTCAGTATTTTTCTTTTCCTTTAAGCATTTTCTTCCTTATTTAAACCAAAATCCTATTTCAGGTTGACTAAGGAAAACAGTAAATCTATTTCAAAGAAGGTAGAGTTAGCTTCAAAATTCAGACAGACTAATTCTCTTTTGCAAAAGAGATTAAGAATGTTGCTATATCAATCTAATCTGTCTGGATTTGAGTTTGAATAGTAGAAATATAACTTCTGTCACAGGGTTTATGAGATTATTTGGCCTAGCAGAAAGGTTTCTATTGATGCAGAGCACAGCACAGGGGTGAGGATTTACTGTCTTTGTATAAACTTTGTTCCTGGTATTATCTGCCTCGTTTATTCCCCACAAGTCTAAACTTTAGGTGCACAGGGATATCGTTAATATATCTTGAGTATTTAGGTCTTACTCACCTATAACATTCACCTTTCCAAATCCAAACTCACTCAAAACTAGGAAAGTTCTACTCAGTATAAATTTGAAAGTGCTATGCATTGCTCTAAAACCATCTATCTCCCTTTGGTTAAGACAATTCTGCATGTTTGTGAAAATGGTCTTGAGGTCCCTATTCAAGTGATTATCCATTTACGTATGGGAGTTATGTGAAGTCTATAATAATAATGCTGTCTGTATTGTTTATGACCTTTTTAAACACGCAGGGAAAAAAGTGGAAAAAATCAATTTTTCTGTTTTTATCTGTGTGTAACAAAATAGCTTGTTTAAACATGCCTATTTTCTAGAGTATGGACTAGCAGTTTTGAAGATATGGATATTTCATGGTTTTCTAGCTGAATGATTTCCTTAGTGTTATGCTGCAGATAAATAACTGCATGTTGTATTGAGTCACTTATTTTCAGAAAATAGGACATACATTGATAAGTAATATAAAATTACTCATTTTTGAGAGATACCACCCATTAATTTAGATTAGTGATCAGGCATATTTTTCTCTAACTTCTGAATTTCCCATTCACATTTTATAATGTTGAGGTACTCCTATTGAGTTGTACCTTGGGTCTTCAGTCTTTCTTTTTTTTTTCCTTTTTTTGTTTTTTCATCCCACCAGCCTCAGGATTTATTTTATTGTCTACTCCCAGGTTAAAATATCCCCCCCAAGATTAAATTTTGTCTCTGTTGCCTTTCAAAATTCTGTTTGTTGACTGCATCAGTAAAACTTGGGAGCAGTTATAGTTAACATTTTCTCACAGTGCTAGCGAAATAGCCAACTTCGATACTGAAGCTCTGTTTTGAGAACTGTGTTAACAATAGCAAAGGATGACAACTAGCTGTCCAGGTGGGTTCACTTGGTTTTTGTGAGGTGATGATAGGCATCATGATTACTGTCAGATTTATTGTCATTCAGTTCTGAGGCATTAGGTGCTTTATATACTTCCCTGACCACCTGATATAAAATAACTCTTCCAATCCCCTGCGATTACCTTCTGCCTATCCCTTCCTAATTTTTCTCCATTGTACTTGTCACCATTTGAAATTCTAAATACATGCTTGTTTATTTTTAATTTCAGTAATATATTTGTTGTTTATATATTAAATGTGAAAGTAAAGTTAATAATTTATTGTTTCTTATAGGACATATTTTATATAAAGTAAAACATGTCTCTCTCTGTCTCTCTCTCTCTCCCTCTCTCCATTTTCCTCTATTTCTGTATTATAAAGTTTTCACCATCATGCATGTCATGGAGGTGACACCAAAGTGATTTGGTTAGGTTGCTTGTTCTTTCAAACTGAATTCAGTGAAGAAAGCTACAGAAGATACTTCCAGCCAAAATAATAATAATAATAATTAATAATAATAATAATAATAATAATATAGAGTTAAGATATTAAAGATCTGACATAATATAATATAAAAGAGGTGGTTTGGAAATCAGATCACCTTGACTTCTCTGACCTCTATTCTCTGAACCAAGCTTACATTTGAATCTCCGTTTCATATATAAAGAGCTCATAATGATAATATTATTCATGCGCTACACGGCAGTTGTTTAGACATTATGTAATAGTATAATTGAGAATGTGTGGCAAACTAGAATATAGAATATTATGGGAAATTTGGAGTTGTACTTTCAGAATTTTACTAAAGGATGAGAGCAAGATTCACAGACCAGGCAGGTCACCGAGGGAGGCAGGCAGGTGGCACCTGTTGGCACTTTGGAGCAAACGGGTCCTGTATGAGGTGCTGCCACTCACAAGCTCCCGCCGATTGTTTCCATGTGAGAATGTGAACCCATGTAGCCACATCTTCCAGCTATTTAAGAGAAATCAGGAGTTCATATTTTATGCCAAATCTCTCCATTTTTCTTTTCCTTTTTAATATGTTTTCTTTGCATTTTATTATTATTATTATTGAAACGATTGTACATATCTGTGGCATACAGCATTGAATATCAATATCTGGGTGCAATACATGATGCTCAAATAAGGATAATTACTATATTCTATTTTTAAGTGTTGTGTGATTGATATGAAATTTTGAAATCACTCTGTAGACCGAAGGAACATACATGTAGGATGGATATAATCCCTGGGCTATTATGGCTATCTCTGGATTCCAAAATGTGCCTTGGGATGTGAGAGTATCAGATTCTATCAAACTTCCAAATAAGTAGTGAATAAAATGAAATAAGGACAATGATACTTTTATAACTTAAATATAATTATAACTCAATCTCTTTTGTATTAGCAAGAAGAGTTTTATAAACCTAAACTAGTAGTATGGCATTATCTCTTAGCAAAATGAAGTGATATCACCTTAATTTTAAGTAGTAGATGAATAAACAAAATAAGTGTCTATTAACCTTATGTTCAATAAAGAAAAATGTGAGTTTATTGAAGAAATCTGTGTAGTTAAATTCAGTAACCTTTGTTTCTTTTGATACCTTGCATCTGTTATAAGTAATTTATTTTAATTATTTTTTATTGAAACATAATTGATTATATATATTTGTGGGGTACAGAGTTGGCTCTTGGTATTTGTGTGCAATGTGTGATGATCAAGTCAGGATGATTAGCATATTCATCATTGCAAAATGTAATCATTCTTTGTGTCCATTAACCAATTTTTTAAAAAAGTATAAATATAGGTACTGACCTTGCAGGCAGCATAGAGAATGGGTGTGGGTTTGAGCTCAAGTACTAGTTCACCACTTACTAACATGTAACACATCACATTAGTTAATCTTTCTAAATTTAATTTACCCCTCTGTAATATGAGATTATAATTAATGTTCCTCATATGATTGTGAAGATTCAATGTCACACTTACTCCAGTGTCTAACTTACAGTTGTCACTGTCACCATCATTACAATATCATTGTCATCATCATCTTGTGGGCAGACTTACTAGCCAGCCAAGTTCTCTGAAACTTAATTAGAGGCCGGAAAGAAAGTAATAACATTTTTTCATGAGCAAAAACATGTGCCATAATGGCAGTGGATCTTTGTTCATTACGAACTCACCCTGGTATTTTTTACAAGCATGTTAAGCTGTTTTTGGTAGAAGCACAAAATTAAGAACAGTTGTGAAAATGACCCATCATGATCAACATGTAACAGTATTGAGAAGTCACAGCTAAGAGCAATGGTAGAAAGAGAAAACCCATCAAGGTTAGAAACCAGAACTGAAAGCACAGCATCATAAGGCCACTTAGGTGCAGCAGCAAACAGTTCCACATGCTGTAATTGTCCCTCTGGGCATCATTAGACTGTGGTGTAGTATAATAACTGATCATAATGAACCTGAGTCATTAAAAAAACTGCAAGTCGTGTTCAACAATTTCGTTTTAAGATGCCAGGAAAAAGTAAAATGTAATTGCAAAGTATTTCCAGTAAGAATGTTAAATTTTTAAATGTTGTTTTAAAGATTCAGTTAAAGTTATCTGTCAACTCTTTTTTAATGAGGGATTACTGTGAAGATTTTATTTACGTGAACTACTTTGTTTTCCTCCAAAATGGAAAAAGTGAAGCATCCCTATACTTACTATTATTTTTTGAAGTTTTAGGTGCCAACGGCATTTTATTAATCAATTAATGAACTGACTTCCGTGCTTGTTTTGCATGTTAAATCAGGGAATATCTGATATATTTCTTAGGATATGTTTTATGGTGCTCTGTCCTGAGGGGAAAAAAAGATTTTTACTCTCAGAAAATTTACTCTAAATCAGGTTTTTCAGTCTTTCCCCAAAATGGAGTTTGGTGATGAATTTTTACTGTAATGGCTAAGCTATTTTCTATAATATTTGCTAGTTTAATTCAGTTAAGAAGGGCCTATTTAGTTCTTACAGTCTCCTCTGCTTTTTGTTTCATGTGGCCACTGATGTGGGAGATCGTATCTTTATATTTGTTGTGCTGATGCCCAGTCTAGTCTAGCATTTATCTCTGACATTTTTCTCTTTTGATAAAGTTTTATTATTAATGGTTGCCTTATAATAAGCTAGCATGGGTTGGATAGACCTCTAGTTTGTCCTTCTATCTCCTGTCATTGGGCTCATCTACTAGTTTGTGTGGTTATGTCTCAAAGACTATCAGAAATAACCTATCTCTCTATCTTTTTCCAGCCCTTTAAGTAAATCTTACAAGAGAATCCAGGGAGCTTAGTGATAAAACAAAGTGCACTTAGAAACCAGTGGATGAACACAGCAAGCACTTTCAGGTCACAGAGGTGGTGAGAGAAGTACTTGGTACTACTGTTCCTGGTCAGTGGAGTTCATGGGAAAAAGTGGGTAATTATAAGTGAGGTGTGCATGAAATAAGTGTGCGAAATAGAGACCCAGCAGTCCTGCTGAGGTGCATATAGAACAACACAGTCCAAAACAAATAGAATGCAAACCACATATATATGTAATTTTTAATAATTTAGTAAGCACATTAAAAAATATAAAGTGAAACAGGTAAAATAAATATTAATGTATTTAATTAACTGTGTGTATCCAAAGTATCATTTCAACATGTAATCAATAGAAAAACAATATAAAAATGAATTAAAAATTAATATATTTTACATCTTTTTTGGTACTAAGTTTTTGAAATCTGGTGTATATTTTACTCTTACAGCATATCTCAATTCAGATGTTAAATTTTCATCAGAAATACTTGATATGTATTTAAGCTTCATAAAATTTACAGTTGAAAAAGTAGATTCACATACCTGAGTTGTTTTAAACATTCCTAAACTTTACAGTAATGGTATTGAGTGTCAGTTTTTAAATTTAAATTTTCATTGATATAAAATACAATTAAGAATCCTGTTCTGCTGTCGCTCTAGCCTCATTTCAAGGCCTCAGTAGCCCCATGTGGATTGGATTGTATGACACACTGAATGACAGAGGTATAGCAAGTGGTCTGCTGCTGTAATGGCTTTGTAATTCATTAGAATGGGTACATTGGTTTATTGAGTTAGTCAGTTGAAATGCCATTTTATTTTTCAATAACCCCCTACAGCAGCAATCAGCTCAAAAAATGAAAGTCTGTGTTTTATGAAAAGTACTAAATTTCTGCTTCTCAAGAAGTTGGTGATGAACATGTAACTTAAACAAAATACTCATTGACATTTATCAATCACTGGCCTAGAACTGTTTTATACAACAACCAGCATAATAAACACCAATTTGTTAGTCAATAAACACATATAAATTTAATTATTCTGGCATTATTTTCTCTCACAAATGACCCAGGCATAAGTGACTTAGAATTTAAGATGAAATAAATAATTTAGCAACATACTCTGTTGCAAATAATATAAATGCAATTTTTCTTTTTCCTTTATATTTTAGAGGATAGGTTTTTTGTTCAAATGATAGGTAGTATAGTTAAATATATTATGGACTATACCACTCAATTGAAAATGAATTTTATCATGAATTTTAAAAGGAGTTCAATTATTTAATTAAGTTTTGTAAATATGATTGAATCACTTACATAGTCTGGATTCTCTTTCCTAGACTCCACACCCTGTGTTAAATGCTATTATTATCTACCTCTACTGTCTCCTTTCTACTTGTTAATATGTGTTTTATTATACCAGTTGTTGGATTGCATCATTATTGTTTAATTTACTTTTGTCTACACCAAGTAAAAATATAAGCTTCAGTGGAGCAAAGACCATGTTTGTCTTGTTTCCCCCCTTTATCCCTTAGGACTACGATGGTGCTTTACTCATTTAAACACAGATTTGTTGAATGAATGAAAACATAAGTACATTTATGTTTTCTAAGTTTCCCAAATTAGAATGTAGTTCTTATGTGTCTTATAACCCTGTTGCTTAGCAAGTACCTCAGAGCCTGCCGGAGAGTAGACTGCCAAATGTTTGTTCAGCTGAATAGAATGAAATCCATTATCTCTATGAAGTAATACTTTTTAATATTTTAGTTCCTTTTATTCTCTGATATAGAAAATGGTGTTTCAGTTCATTCATAAAATAACAGTGACATCCAGGTTTATCACAGCTCTTTGTACCATATAACTACTCTGGGAAATGATCTACCGAGGAGGAAAGTTCAGCAGGATGTCAATAAGTATATCACATGGAGAGTGTTCAGTGCTCAAATAAATTTGGAAAACCCTGAATTAAATCAAGTTCAACACATTTCTTTATAATTGAAATTCTTGGAATCTTTAATTAGCTAAGGTGCATTTTGAATCTCCAAGTAAGTACTATACAATCATACTTCTCAAATTTCTTTGACCTTGAAGCATTTCAGTGCACTTAGAAGAGGTTTAAAAAAGATCTGAACGTGGCTTATGGGCTTTTGATGAATCTGGCTCTGAGCTGATCTTGACATTGTGGTTGTCCTCTTGCTCACTAAGCTCTAGCCGTGCTGGTGCTTTTCCTGCACTGGGGCCTTTGTGCATGCTTTTCCCTCTGCCCGGGTGTTCCCCGTGTATGTCCATCTCTTGTTCATTTTCCAGTCTTCAGTATGAAGCCCTTTCTCCTTAATGTCACCAGTCTCAAATCAGTCACCATGGAATTCTGCTCCATGGCTTCCTCTTCTTATCCTTCACTTATTTATCATAATCTGTAGTTAAAATTTGTGAGTGTATTTGTGTTTTATTTTTTAAAATACTCATAACTTACCCGTTATTCTTTTGATCTTGTGTTGAGGAGATATTCCATTGTATGATTGTGCATGTGTAAATTCCATACTATAAACATCATTTATATATATATATATATATTTGTAAAGAATATCCTATTTGAACCTTATATTCTTGAAGGAAAATAAAATTTTTTACCAATACCTTAACCAACACAGGCATAGTGATAGTAATGTGAGGTAGTTAGGGGATGGGATTAGATAGATTTGCTTTGGCATGCGAGCTCTGCTATTTCCTAACTGCTCCTTACTGAGAGGTGCTTGTCATTATCTTTAAATTGTTCACTTCATCAAAATCTCTCATTTTCATCTCTTGTTTACCAACCCCAAACCCCATTAACATGTACTATTTATTTACAGTGTATGTTTTAGAGAAATGAAGCTCCTTTACCGTTATTTCCTCAAGCAGAAAATAATAGCACAACCTGCTTCAGTATTTATACTTATTTAAACAACACACTACATCAGCCTTTCCTCATCAACCCATCAAAAGTTTGTCTGGCTGCCTTTCTTCCTCTCCTACTTCTTTGTTCTCTCTCTCTTCCTCTCCCTCCCTCTCTCTCTAATAGATCTCAGCTGTACATTTGACAATTAAGTTTTGTGATATTTGAAAGAAGGTAGCCAAAAACCAGGAATAAAATGTAAGGGATTTTATTTTTTTATTTGTGCTTTGACAGGAAATATTTTCAGGAAAGATGTAAGAGAAAAGTTATCTCTATGGTCTTTTTAAAAATCTTAACATATAGGCTCCAATTGCCACAAGCAGTTGAGGAGTAAAAAATTGAAAGTTCATAACTAATGCAAAAATAAGAGGCCCACTCATAACCAAATAACTCCAAAAAGAAGCTGAGTGTCCAGATTAGAATATCTCCTATCAAGAAAGGAATGAAGCATTCTGTTTGTTCTGTTTCTTTCTTTTCCTTTCTTTTCTCTCTCTCTCTCTCATTTTCTTTTTAACCCAAGGGAGGGCAAGATTCTGAGGCAGGGAAGGATTTGGGTCTGTGTTGGGAAAAATGTTTCTGTAGTTTTCTCTTTGGGTCTTCCTCTGTGTCTTCCCTATGGTTGGGTTTTTTCCCTTCTGTGCTGATTTTTTTACTGTGTAGAAAAGATTGGATGTAGCTAGAAAGTTGCCTGCAGAATTGTGAGCCTTTGAGCTATTTGAGCATAAACTCAGGCAATTCAGAGACACTGGGAACAAATCGGAAGGAGACTTAGTCCTTTATCTACTCTTTATGCAAGATGCATTAGCATCCTGTAGAAAGTAGAAATTTTATTCTTGGATGTGTTTGTAAATTATGTTACTTTATAGATACAGACTAGTTCATATGAATATCCACTAGGTTGTTTTCTTGTGTTTCCTCATAACTTTTATATATATGTTTGCATGTGTGTGTGCATAAAACTTCTGAGTGATCTGCCTTTTAAAATTAATGTTATGTGTTAGGGACAGGAGGCTTTACAAACAAATGTTGATGCTTAAGTAAGTTGCTTGTAGGAATCATATATTAAAAATAAGTCAGGCACACAACAGAAGCTGAATTAACTAATTAATTAATTTAACAAAAGTTTGAATACTTACTGGGTAGCCAACACTCCTTAACTCTGGGAATGAAATGGGGGAAGAAAAACAGACAAGACACCAGCCTCAGAGCCCTACACTCTGGTGGGGAATACAGACAATACAAAGTAAATTTCCAGGTAGTGACAAGTACCAGGGAAGAAAAATACAGCCAGCTAGAAGTATTTAGTGTAATATGGTGTGGTGGCTGTCTATTAGTACGGTCCAGGTAATATGCATTTCTGAAGAGGTGAGATTTAAGCAGAGGCTGGAATGAGGTGAGGTGCAGTATCAAATCCTGGGGAAGGAGCGGCAGTGAGGAGAAAAGCAATCCTCAAATCCCTGTGGAGGAAACGGGTTTGGTATGCTCAAAAGAAGGCCAGGGAGATGGAGATTGTTAAACGGGAGAATTTCAGGAGACTCCAGAGAATTTGGCAGTTGTCAGATCATGTAAAGCCTTGTAGGCCCTTGTAAGGAGTTTGGATTTTCTTCTGTTTTATTCAGTTTATTCTACATTTGATGGGAAGCTGTTTTAACAGCTTTTTAAAGGCTTGGATCAGGGGAATGGTGTGACATTACTAAAAAGATCATTCTGCTACTCTGTGATAAACTAGTTGGGCAGGTGTGGAATTGGTAGGCAGATTTAAGACACGTTTGCACTGCAATAGACCAGTGAGAAATTGGAGTGTCTTGGATCAGAATGGTAGTGTCAGGGGCTGAAAGAATTAGATAGATTAAAAATGGAATATATTTTGAAGGTAGAACCAACAAAACTTGCTGAGTGATTGGTTGCTGTATATGACGGGGAGAAAGACATTCACCCTAAATTTTTGATCAAGGGATAAATGGACCTCTGAAAATGGCACCTTTCTATCCTTAGGATATTAGGTACAGTGTAGCTATTTACAGAGCTGTGGGAAACTGGGAAGAGGGATTTGGGGGAAAATCAAGAGGTTAGTGTTGGATATCATAAGTTGAGATGCTTGTTTGACTTACAAATGGAGAAGTTGAGTAGGCAATTAAATATATGAGTCCGGAATTCAGTGAAAATGTTAAGACCAGCAATTTATAGAAAGGTATTTATAGCAATCATCTGTTTATAGATGGTATTTAAAGCTATGAGATTTTATCACATCACCTGAAGAGTGAGGGTGAAAAGAACTGTTTGCCTGCTGAGCTGAAAGTTATTCTTGACACGAAGAAGTCAGGAAGATGACCAGGAGCCAGCAGGAAGATAGGGAAGGATCTGCAGGGGAAATGAGATGACCATCAGGGTTTGAAGTAAAGGTGTTTTGAGAAGGAGGTAGTGCTCAACAATGCCAATTGCATCTGCAGAGTTTAAATTAGATGAGGATTGAGAACGGGCCATTGATTTAGCCTGATGGTCATTTATTTGGACTAAAAAGGGTTTTAGTGGAATTGCTGAGCTGAAATTCTGATTCAGATAGGGTAAGCAGAGAAGGGGGAGTGAGAAAGTGAAGGTAGCAGGTGTACATAACTTTTATGAAGAGATATTCTTTAAAGGATAGTAGAAAAGAGGGTTGGTAAATGAAAGGGGGGGTCAAAATTCCAAGTTCTTGGCAAACAGGGAACTCCAATATATGGTCTCTTTTTACCACTCTAAATTCTACAACATAGAGTTTCTCTCACATAACAAGTCTCTGTCTTTACACATGCTATTCCTTTTTTTTTTTTTTGGAATGTACTCTCCTCCACATGGCTTTATGTACGGTCTTATATTTTAAGACCAATCATCTATTTCCCCTAACTCCCCTGTAGGAAACCTTCATGAAAGCCCTTCCATACCCATTCTTGTCCCTGCCCTCTTGACGTTCATCTCCCACCTCATTCCAACTTAATCTTCTTTATGTGAGAAGGGACTTCTCCTTAATTGAATACTGTATTATACTGCATTTATAGGTCTAATATTATATATTACATTTAAAAATTAGACTTTCTACTGGACCATGTGTCACTTCAGTGATGTTTTGACTTAATTTCCACAACATATGCTTGCTCTTAAATAAATGCTTCTTAACTATTAGAATTGCATCTAAAATGAAAGTATATATCCTGAGAGAGTACTCTATTTCATGAGATATTTTAATGCAAGATGCTCTGTCATTTTCTTTGGCTTTTGATATTTAAGATTATTTCTATTTCAAAAATATTTTCATCTTCTCATGCTGCCGTATATTATAGCCTTTTAAAATTGCTGTGCTTTATATAATTGTTTTAATTTTATTTGTGTCCTGAGTGATTTATAAAAGAAATATTTTTTAAAAAATAGTAAATCATGATATTATTCAATATACTAACTAATTTATAAAGTTCAGTTCTTCCTAAGTATGGAGATATTTTAATTTATAAATTTGTATGTTTCTTAATGGTGATGACATTTTAATACTATGCTGTTTTACTTACCATGAAAAGGTTTTACTCTAAGAGACCTCCTAAAATAAAGTAAAAAGAAAAGCTTTATTTTAAATGTAAGATGGTGTTTTGTTTCCTCACATTAAAATGCATTTAAAAATGTCAAAATAAACACGCAAAGCCAAAGTAAAATCTCTTGATATATTTTTAAGAAGTGATAAAACTTTCAATTTTAATTAAGTCCCTAAAGAGTTTTTAAATGTGAATATCTCCAACCTAGAGAATTTTTAAACAATTATGTATATAATTATTTGCTTCATAATTTTTCTTCATCCCACATAAAGTCATCATTTTATTGAGTACTTATCTTATGCACCCTCATAAAATGATACATTGTGTTAAATAATTTATAAATTCCAACCTGCCATCCCATTTTCTATTGATCAATAAAATTAACTGCCATAATTATTTTGATTTATAAACAATTTATATAAATATGCAAATACAGAAATATGCACTTAAATGGAAAATGGAAAAATAAGCAAAGTAATTGTCAATTTTGTTTAATTAGCATAATAGTCTGTAATTGTACCCTTAGTGTAAGTGAAATATAGGTTTCTCATTATTCTGATTTCAACATGAGCAGATATAAAATAATAAAACCACTGTTCTAAGTTTAATTGAAAAAGTGAAAATTCTCTTAACATTTATATATGTGTAGATATATCTGCAAGATAAACTTGAGTCAAGTTCATATAGACTTGGATAATGTGAAATATATATTTTCTATAGAATGAATACTGCAGGTATAGTTCAGCCATGGTGCTGAGCATCTGCATAATATTACTTGTTATGCTTCTTTTTAGGGCAGAGACAAATGCTTAATGTATCAACATTATTAATGATTTTACCACTTAAGATCTATCTTTTGCAAAATAAATGAATGAAAATTACATGTTTCTTAAAATCGGTGACAAAATGATAAATATAATTTTCTCCATGTTGCATTATTTTGAAATAATTTAAAGGGCCATCTTTATAAGAAGTATCTTGCATACAAGTTTAGATATTTCTAACAATATGTTAGATAAGGTGTTCCTAGGTGTGTAACAGTTTTTCAGGCCCAGAAAATACCTGATGAGTAGATTTACGAAGAAGGAAAAACCATAATGGAATACCAGTACCTTTGGCTCTAGTCCTCAGTTTTCAACTCAGTACATAAGTAACTAAGTAATTCTCCTTTCTCAAGGACTTATTCTACATGTATAAAATGAAGATTTGGACTAAACTCACCCTTAACCTTTTTAGCTAAAGGAAATTCAGTGTAAGGTATATATCATCAACAAAGTTTTCTGAGCTGTGAGAGAGAAGAAGTGAAGCAAAAATGCCAAGGTGAACTGGAGTGGGAGTAAACAGGTATTGATTTAGAACATCAAAGCAAAAGTTTCACTGCTATTCAGTTTATTCTATGTCATGTCTAAAAATTAACATGATAAATGATCTTTCTCAGGTGTAACTCTTGAGTCATGAAGTGTGGAGTTGGAAGGGTTTTCTGAGGTCAACTATCCCATCCTCTCTCTAAGAGAAGGGATTACATCTATGCACTGTTTTTCATGGTGTCTAATTGTCTGCAAGCCTTTTGGAAAACAATTTGTTAGTACTTATGTTGAAAAGTGCTATAGCATGATCACCGAGTTATTAAATATAAAGCAATTTATTCTAAAGTATAAGCCTACTATATATTCAAAAATATTTTATGCATAAAGATATTTATTACAAGCTTACTAATTAGAAACCAGTGAAAATATCTTTCCTGAATAATGGGCAAATTAAGAAATTCTCAGGTAAAAGAAAACTAGGAATTTGTTGCTAGCAGACCTACCTGAAAACAATGGCTAAGAGAAATTCTCTGAACAGAAAGATGATAAAAGAAGGAATATCAGACTATAAGGAAGGAAGAAAGAAAACAAAGAGTAAAAATATGGATAAATACAGTAAAGTTTTCTTCTCTTTAATTTTTAAGATATGTCTCTGTGCAGACATCAAAGTGATAATAACTAAATACTAGGGATAACTCTACATACATAAATTTGTCATCTTAGATGAAATGGATCTATTGCTAAAAAACCACTACCACAACTCACCCAATATAAAATAGATAAGTTGATTACCTTATAATTATGAATGAAATTTAACTCGTCATTTAAAAGCACACAAAATAAGAAATCTATAGGTACAGATATTTTCAATAGGTAATTTTAAGAAACATTTAAGAAAACATTCACACTAATTTTATACAGTATCTTCCAGAAAATAGAAAAAGAAGGAATATTTTCTAGTTTATTTTATTAGGCCAGTATTGCCCTGATACCAGAACCAGAAAAAGGTTACAAAGGAAAACTACAGATCAGTATTCCTTGTGAATATAGACACAAAATTCTTAACAAGATATTAGCAAATACAATTCATCAATACAGATAAAGAATTCTACGTCACAATCAGGTAGAGTTCATTCCAAAGATGTGAAGCTTGCTCAGTATTTAAATCACTTACTGTAATCAACCATACTAACATGCTAAAGAAGAAAAAATCATCATATTAATTGATGCAGAAAAAGAGTTTTTACAAAATTCAACATCCATTTGTAATAAACTGGCTCAGAACAATAGGAATAAAAGGGGAATTCCTAAACTTGATAAAGAGTATCTACTAAAAACCTAAATCTAACAATATACTTAAAGGTTAAAGACTAAATTCTTTTCTATTGCATTTGGGAACAAGGCAAAGATGTCTGCTCTCACCATTCTTAGTAAACATAGTGCTGGAAGTTCTAGCCAATGCAACAAAGCAAAAAAGGAAATAAAAGACATACAGATCAGAAAAGAAGACACGAAACTGCCTTCTTTGTGGATGACATGATTTTCTATGTAGAAAATCCCAAGGAACCTAAACAAACAAAAATTACCCAAAATCTAATAAATGAGTTAAGGAAAATTGCAGGCTGCAAGAAAAATAGTCAAATCAATTGTATTTGTATTTATTAGTACTGAATCTGTGGTTTTTAAAATAAAATATATGATACTATTTATAATAACTTGTTATCACATTTCTTTCCTCTTTCCTTCCCTCCCTCTCTATTTCTTCTCTCTTTCAAAAGAAATGTTTAGATGTAAATCTAAGAAGATGTGTATAGGAGTGTATGCTGAAAACTGTAAAACACTGATGAAAGAAAAAGATCTAAATAAATGGAGATACATACCGTTCTCATAGATTGGATGACTCAAAATAGTAAAGATGTCATTTTTCTCCAAATAAAAAGCAGTTTGAGACAATTCTTATCAAAATCTCAGCAAGATTTTTTTATAGCTATAGACATAGAGAAGATTATTCTAAAATTATATGGAAAAGCAAGCAGCTAGAACAGCTAAAACAATCTTGTAAAAGAGGAATGAAGTGAGAAGAATGTCGCTCTGATTTTAAGACTTATAGCTACAGTAATCAAGACTGTGTTGTATCAGTGGAGGTATAGACACACAGATTGATGGAACAGAATAGAGAACCCAGAAATAGACCTACAAAAATATGCCCAACTAATTTTTGACAAAAGTACAAAAGCATTTCAATGGAGAAAGGATAGACTTTTTAAACAAATGATGCTGTAGGGGTAGTCAAAAAATTCCTAGACTTGACACCAAAAACACAACCATACAAGAAAAAATTGATAAAAATATTGGACTTTATGAAATTTATTATATAAGACTCTGTTAAGATGATGAAAAGACACATTACAAACTGAGAGAAAAATGTTTGAAAACCATAAATTCAACAGAGGTCTGAAATCTAGAATGTATCAAAGAAGCATCAAAACTACAATAAAAACAAACACCTAATTAGAAAATAGTCAGAAGACAGGATATATAGATGGCTAGTAAGCAGATGAAAATATAGGAGGGTACTTTAAAATGTTTATGGAAAAATGCAATTGAAAGATAATATGAATTTTTAATGAACTTTTTGAAGTACCTTTGTACTCAACAATATTAGGGAAATACAAACTAAAACTACAATGAGATATTACTACGTAACTATCAGAATGGCTAAAATAAAAAATAGTGACTATTCCAAGTGCTGATATGGATTCAGGGAGACTGGATCATTCCTGATGGGCATATATAGTGGATTAAATATCCCCCACCCCAAACTCATTGAAATTTAATTGCCACTGTTAACTGTTGAGGGTGGGAAATCCTATTATGGTAATTAAAAGTGGGGCCAGGGAGAGGTGATTCAGTTGATGGTGTAATGGTGGTCTGAAGTATGGTTCTGAGGGCTTTAAAAGGAGAGTGCGGGAGGCACCATCTTTGTCTCTCTGCTCTGCCATTTCTTCTATGTGAGACCCCTGCATTGCTGTAAAGCCATCACCAAAGAAGGCCATCACCTATGTTCCCTGGACTTTGGACTTTCCAATCTCTGAAACTGTAAGCAATAAATTTGATTTTCTTTATAAATTACCCAGTTCTGTGTATCGTTATAAGCAGCAGAAACAAACTAATACAACATGTAAAATGTTACAATCAGTCTGCAAAACAATGTGGCACTTTCTTGTAAAACTAAATATGCAACTGTCATATAGCCCAGCAATCACACTCCTGGGTATTTATCCCAAGTATATTAAAACATTTTTCCACACAAAAACAACTACACAAATGTTCATAACAACGTTGGTCATAATAGTCAATACCTAGAAACGACCCAGCTGCCCTCTAGTGGATGAATGATTTAACAGAGTGTGCTTCATACATACCATGAAATACTACTCAGCAATAAAAAGGAAAAATCTGCTGATACCACAATCTGGATAAATGTTGAGAGGATTATGCTGAGTGGAAAAAGCTTGTCCCAAAAGGGAACATAGTACTGTTTGATCCCATTTATGTACCATTCTTGTAGTGACAAAATGAAGAAATAGAGAACAAATTAGTGACTTCCAAGCATTAAGGATTGTGGTGAGAAAGAGGAGGAAAATTGAATGTAATTATAAAAGGGCAAGAGGAAGGCTCCGTCTAGTAATACAGTTATTCTGTGTCAGTATCCATGCCAATATCCTGGCTGTGACATTGTACCATAGATTTCCAAATGTTATCATTTGGGGAAACTGGGTAAAGTATAATCAGGATCTCTCTGTATTATTTCTTATAACTTCATGGTAATCTACAATTATCTTAAAAAGTTTAATTTTAGAAAGCCCCTTTGCATAGGAAACAGTGGCTGGAAGAAACTGTACTGAAACATTAACTATTACCTCTTGAGGGCATTCGACAGTAGTCTTCATTTTTAAAAACATGTTGACACAGGTAATAACTTCTTAAATAGAATTTTAAAACGTAACATGTTGAATTTAGTTAAATCAGGGACATCTGCTGCTTATGTAGTCACTTAGAGCATCAATGCCAATTAAGATTGTTTTGGTTCAGAGCTAATCCTCAACTTTAGAGTTCAGAAATTATGTTTTGTTTTTTTTCCCTAGATTAGATTGAGGTAGGAGACTCACACTAAACTCCTAAGAGAAATATATAAAAAAATTGCTGTCTAATAATATTAGATGGTGTAGATGCCTTAAGCGTAACGGGAATCCTTGTGTTCACTAAGCAAATTACCTTTGTTTTGTTCCAAAGATTTTGTGAATGCAATAACTAATTTTAAGGGTTTTTGAATGAGTGTGGAATTAACATTATAAGAGTTACATGGTCTTAGGAGATACATAATCTTGGTAAAGTAAATGTTTTATGAACCATTAAATAATACTCCTTTTAATAAATACTACTGCTCTATAATTGGAAAGTTTGGGTTCATCAACTAGTGTTTATTATTTCCCATCACTGCTGGATTAGTACTGACTAATGTAGATTAAGAGTAGTAATAGTGTTAGCTTTTAGTAGGCCTTAATGTACATCATTGCTTTTTTTCTCAAACATTATTTTTCTTGAAATCTTTCCTGTATTTCTTCAGTACATCCTGGTATTGACATTTCAAACTTGTCACATTGAATGTAATTGGTTATTCTCTAACTCTCCATCAGAACAAAACATTTATAAACTATATCTTAGTTACATTTATTTCTGCTACTAGCTAATGTTATTAATTATATGCTGGTATTTATTCTGCTCTATCAATCTGGTATCTGTCTCATTGTAGACAATTTTTATCCTAGAAAAATGTTAGACTCAAGACTTGGAAAGGGCCTCATTATCGTTTAATCTTTAGTTTTTTCTTCATCATTCCTAATTCACCTTGCCCTTGAGTATCTTCAGTAGTCTGAAACTCATTTAATGAGGTAGCCCATTGCCATATGTATTAGTCTATTTTTGTTGCTTATAAGAGAATACCAGGAACTGGGTAACTTATAAAGAAATAGAATATTTATTGCTTACAGTTTTGGAGGCTGGGAAGTCCAAAGTGCAGGGAACACATCTGATGAGAGCCTTCTTGATGGGGAGTGAATCTTCACAGCAAAGCAGGGTGTCATGTGGTGGAAGCAAGGAGAGAGCTAACTCTTCACATCTCCTTTTAAAGCCCTCAGAACCACACCCATATCACCATTAAACCATCAATGGATTAATCCATTTACTTGGGCATGATCTTCACAATCTAATCAGCTCTTTAAGGCCGCACCTTTCAATTATCATAATAAGATTGCCCACCCTTTTAACACTGTCACAGTGGGGGTTAAGTGTCTAATACATGGACTTTGGGAGACACAATTCAATTTATAGCACCGTATTTGGACAGTTCTCTCCATTAGAAATTTGTTATTTTTTTAATATTGATTTAAAAATCTGTCTACCAATTTATAACCCATCAATGCTCACAAAGTAGATCCAATCACTTTTCTGCATAGTGTGCTTTTGAGTATTATCACCTGGGGCTTCTATTTCCAGAGTTGTATATTTCCATTTTCCCTGAACTGTTTTTTCTATTGCATTACACGGTTTTGAATTCTTATGTATTAACAAACTTGAATTTGTCTATATCCTTTTGGATGTGGAATTCTGAACTGAATGTAACATACCAGATGAGTTCTGAGTTTTTATATTGTATTTTAGTCAGAAATTTCTTAGCCATTGCCAGGTAGAGGAATGAATCACCACATCTTTGTTTGCTATTTTGTACTTGTAAAGTGCGACTGTGTCAAAACACTTCCAGTGTGTTAAGATTTGGTGCTGTTCTGTCACTAGTTTCTAAATAATTTGTATACAAGGTAATGGGGAAAAAACAAAACAAAACAAAAACCTCTTTAGTGACAATGTTTTGTTGTTGTTGTTGTTGTTGTTTTTTACCTGATTTAATCTCTGTCAAGAGTACTGCAAAGATTACTCTTTTTTTAAAGACTCAGTTTATTTCTGGTCAGAATCTTAAAATCAATCATTTAATTTAAATTGGATTCCAAAAGAAGGTCACTATAGTAAATCTCCTGTTGTAGTTAGTGAAAGAAGGTTTATGTTAAAGTGTTACTGAAACCCCAAAGGTCCATTTGCTCTCCTCTCCATAGCCAGTAATTGAGAGACAAGTGCTGGTCTGGTGTAAGGAAAGGCAGCCTTTAATCAGGGAGCCGGCAGCCTGGGGAAATGGTGGACTCGTGTCTCAAAGACCATCCCTGCTTTTCCCCGACTTGCCAAGGGTTTTATAGGGACAGGTGGTTGGGGGTCTGATGCATGGTGACCTAAGCAGGGATATGCAGGCATAATCCAAAAGCTGCAGATAAACATCAAAGAACTTCTCGGGTGGGAGCTCATTCATGACGACTATCCTCCCCTGAAGTCAAGTCACGAATTCAGTTCCTGTTAACCTCAAAAGATGTAGTTAGTAAGCTAGGAAAGAATGGCCATCTGGGTTAGTAATTTCTTCTGTAGTTATTCTGTGTACAGTGTGAGCACAAGTCATTATGTTCTAGCAATTATGTGAACAAGAATCATTGTACTCTAATGTCCAGCTGCTGCAGGCTATGCGGTTCAGGTTACAAGAGTAAGAGAAAAAAATTTTTTAATTTAGAAGTTTAACAAAATGGAGTCATTTCTTGTAAAGCTACATAACCATGCCAGTTGTCAGGCTAGGGCTGTGTCTGGTGCTCACAGAGCCCTCAAGCCCATTCCCAGACTGGGTCACAAACCCTTCACACACCAGGCTGAGTCACCAGACCCCTCACACGCAGGTCTATGAGCTAGGTAACTGGCAGACAGGTCCTTGGAAGCCATAGGTCGGAAAGCATGGTCACTCAGAGTGGCGATGCCCGGGGCAGACGCCAGCCAAGGTGGCAGCTCCGTGCATGCACACTAACTCCACCCACACACAATTTATTTGCTTAAAAAAATGTGCTGCACCACCCCCAACCTGATCTAAGGCAAGAGGGCCTGATTAAATTACTCTGTTTTCCCAACATTTCTTTTCAGGCTGCTACGAAAGGAGGGAGAGCAGACTACTTTTATGCTTTTAACAGACTAAATTGGGAACTTGTGAGTGACCACAATCCAGGTCTTCAAATTTACAAAACTGAACTTGAAAGCACCCTGGTCACCTCTGACATGCTGGGGAACACAGTGACCACCACTGAAGAGGAAAGTGGTGGGATTCTTTTCAGGTAGAGCCACCTGCAGTCACCGGTGTTATCAACAAGGCTTGGAGCTTCAGAGAGCTATTGTATTTTTGTTTCGGCCAGCCATTGTGGTGACAGTGCTTTTGAGCTTGCTGGGCCACATTCAAACTTATGTCTCTCAAAAGCCACATTAGAAATAGATATTCCACCCCCAATTTATCAAAATAATTTTTTTCTTTCTTGTTTTAATGAGGCCATAAACCTTCAAAGTGGTCTTATAAAGTGTTCATAAATCATGAGAAACAAATGTTGGCCTTTTATCTATAAACATGACAAAATTATATTCACAAGAATTTGTCTTCAACTACTTATTCCTCTCTTTCATCTTTTTTTTATTATCATAATATAGTTGATTGTACATATCTGTAGGATAGAGTTGGATATCATTGTCTCTTTCATTTTTAAAAGAGACACTTCAGTTTATTTTGAAACTATTGCCAGAGACTAACAAGTGTCTATAAAACAAAGGATCTTGGAAACAATTCTTTGATTAACTTGCTATATCAAAGGTTAAGGAATTGTGTCTTTGGATGATGATGGGGAGAGATGGAACATCATATACCACGTTGCTTTTGCTGGCTTGGTACTGCTGTTGCTCTAGGGAAAAAGAAGGCAGATTTTGAACTAATGGGCCAGACATGTGACATCATAATAGTTGGAAACAGTAAGATATTTATGAGAAGATTTTATACTTCAGAGCAATATCAATTTTTTCTATATCCATTATTTTCTTGACATTTCCACTTATTTATGTGCTTATTTCATTCTCTGCTCTAATTTACATCTTTATTGATTTTTATACCCTTTTTCTCTTTTTTCCTCTTTTTTTTCCCCTCATCTAACTGGCTGTGAATGAATGTGAATGACATTTTTATGTTAGTAACAAGTCAGAGGGCCAAATTTGAGCTACTTGAGTCTCCATTGTGAGTAATTTATATGTTTACAATCTTGAGCATCTGCATAAAAATATTCTAATGCTACAGTTCTTTCCAAAGCAGGCTTGACCATAGCAATCAACAGTATCAACAGTGAAATTAAATTAAAGGGAAGCATTTGTGAACAAGAGGGCTCTAGAAAAGGCAAGTTTAGGGGGGTTGCTACAGGGTCCGCAAGCTTCCTGAGATGCATTTAAAGCTTTATTAACTTTACTGACATATTAATAACAAGCGAAAGAACAAGAAAATGAAACAAAACAAAACAAAATGTTGGAAGTAAAAATTATAAGATTTGGGAGACAGAGAAACATGTGTTGGCTATAATCATCATTTGCTGTGTCTGAGAATAAAATCTGACTGAAGTGTTTTGGCTTTAGTGATGTTTTGAGGGGGAAAAAATAGACAGACCTGGACCAGTGTCCCAATTCTTCACTATTTGCCCAAATGATTTTAGAAAATCACTTATCTCTTGTTTCAGTTTCCTCATCTGTAATTAGAGGTTGAGAACCCCTTGAAGGGGCTCAGGATATGCCACCTGGCATATTGATGGTTTTGAGTTAAGGCTCTTGAAAAGTTTCAGGTGCAAGAACAGCACTCTGATTCCCCTTTTTTCTCCTGAAATCAGAATATGAAACTCCCATGTGAGAATTGCCCTCCCAATGCCAGGAGGAAAGAAACATTCTTTTTACCAGAGACAGGTTGAGAGAATTCTGTACAAAAGGACCTTGTTAAAAATAACTCTTATCTTTCTTTGGTCTCCTCATTTATTTCAGTTACTTTTGTCTCCACAGTTGCCTTTCTTTGTTCAACTCAGTATATAATCATTTAGGTTTTGCCACTTCTGTGTGTCCTCATTTCCCTATGAATGCTCTCCTGTCAAATAAAACTTACCTTAAATAAACTTTTGTGCTTTTTTCCGTTTTAATCTGTCTTATGTCAATTTAATTCTCAGTCCCAGCTGGACATCCTGTGAGGGCAGAGGTGAGTTTTGCCTCCCCTACACACTACCATAAATGTAATGAGAAAATTAAATATGGTTACATGGATAAAGCATTGGATACATCATGGACTCTCAGCCAAGGGTAGTTTTCTGTTCTTTCTTTATCCCAGCATGCACACTACCAGCAGCCAGAGAGGGGAAGACATCATCTTAAGGAGTTAACAGATATATTGTGGCTCTGACAGTTATCTCATGTTGTGCATTGTTTGGGGGTCATTGAGAAATGTAGTTGGAAGTGTTCACAGTGACAGTTTTACATGTCAATGAAATAGTATACCTATTCAGTGACCTTTACTGAAGGTTGAAAGAGGTATTGAAAATGTAATTTGGGAGTGCTTTTCTGAAAGGGAGAAAGATAGTGTTGCCCAAATAAGCTGCTTTCCTGAATGCCTGATTTAATCAAATAATAACGTTCAGAATTTATATTTTTTAAATAAAATTTCTTTCAGCAAGCATTTTCAGTAGAAAAAGCACAGTGAATTTAACTAGATAGTGCCTCCCCTCACTTTCCTTCCTTGTGCAAAGGTATGGATACATGGCATAGCCCATTGTCAGTGATTACAGAGGGAGACCATAGCATTTAGGTAACATATTCCCTCTTTGTGAAAATCAGTGTTTTGATATAGGGAAAATGAGCACTTTTCCAGAAAACTCTTGATGATTGTAGGAATAGTAACGTGATCATAGTCAACAAATATCCATTTTAGTGATTTTTAACAACTGGAATTAATTTTGGTAAAAGTAGCGGATTTAGTTCTAAGGGACTTGAGTCAATAAAAAATTAGTTGCAGATGAACAGGATTATAACATTTCTTGCTTAGCACATAGGCTCTTCTTGTATATGATCCCCATTTATCTATACCTTTTATTCTGCCCTACAATAAACTTTTAAAGATGATAACAGATACAAAAAAATTACAAAAATTCTAACATGAAAATTGAAGGAATTAAAGCTTATGTTTGGAGAAATTTGATTAGAAAAGAGTTTAAAAAGAATTAAATAGATGTAAGTTGCATAATAGATGACATTATAAACTTGACTAAGGGCAATTAGGAGTAAATAAAATGATTTTTAAATTGGACAAACATTTTGACAAAATAAACAAGATAACAAGGATAAAAGTATAAATTTTAAATAATTATCACAATTAAGACAAAATGAATAAAGCACTAGTGTACATTATCATGTTAAAAAAAAAAAAAGTTAACTCTCCTATGCAAGAGGCAAACAAGTTTCCCCCCATTTTTAGATAGCAACACAGCTACCAGGACTTAAAAGAAAAAAAATTCTTTGAATAAAATTTTAAAAAACACTGAATTTTAAATGCCTTTTTAATTTCTATGAGAGCTAGACACTTTTCCTCCCTCTTTTCTCCAAAATAAAGTGAATAAAACCAGGAAGGACAGCATGGTGCAGGTCGCAGAACAATGGACTGAGAGTTCTGATTTTTAAGTCTGCACTTGAAAAGTTCTTGGGAAAGTGGAATTGAAAGATACTACGAATGCTTCCATGAACTTTTTGAAGTACTCTTGTATTTGAGTGAAATCTGATTGACATTTGAGCTGGGGTCTGACTCAGGGGCAGAGAATTGTAGGCAGAGGTAATAGCTGATGTGAAGTGCCTGTGGCTGTGATGAGCTTGACTGCTCGAGGAGGAGAAAAAGCTGTGGCTGGTGCTTAGTGGGCAGGAGAAAGTTGGAATATTGGACTGGAACCAGATCATATTGGACTGGATTTTATTCCAAGTGGGATGGGACTTTGTTCAATAGGGCAGGGTCCTTCAGCCTGGGCAGGATTTTGAGCTGAGCGTAGATCATTATTCTCAACTTGTTGCACACTCTGCATTTGCAGTGTGCCTGAGCATTGATGACAATGTATAGCATCTGGCGGGTGGCTTTGGCAATTCCTCCCATGTCATTGTATATGAAGAAGAATTATAAAACATACCATGGAGCTTTAAAAAATTTCTGTGGCTTTTAAAAGAAACCTCTTTTTAAAAGCATAGGCTATGTTCCCCTCTAATTTTCAGTAGATATCTTGATATTCTGGGGAGCATAAGCTTTTATTTCCTAGCAATGTAAATACAAAGTTTTTTCTAATATAGTATTTTATCTTTTAAAAATTTGTCAGTTTGCCTTTTACTCCAGAATATATTTGTGTTTATTTTACTATTAAATAGCTCATTAAATTGCTATCAACAAGCAACTATGCATAGTACTCAGCAACTTTGATTCTGCAGTAAGAGACCTGAGTTCAAATTATGATTTCATCACTGACCAGCTGTGTGGCCATGTCACATATTAACACTGGTAAAAATGAGAATTTTAATCACAGGACTCAGGAAACCATGTGGCCTGTGGGTCACATGATGTCTGGCTACTGCCTGTTTTTGTAAAAAGTTTTACTGAAATGCAGCCACATCCATTCCTTTACATAGTGCCTGTGACCTCTTTTACCCTACCATAACAGAGTTGAGCCATGGTTATGTAGACTGAGACCCTAAGTGTCCCACAAAACCTAAAATGTTTATTTCTAGCCCTGTACAAGAAAAGTTTGCCAACCACCGTTACAATATGCACCTTTGAGGGTTATTGTGGGAATTACATGGAATAATTCATGCAAAGCACTTAGTATAAGGTCTGGCATTTAGTAAACATTCAATATATATTTGTAATTATTAGAATTTTTAAAAATTCATTTTTTAAATTTCTAAATAATCAGGTCAAATTGATTCTCATAAAGATGCACTATTTTTTGTGTGTATTTCTGCACATCTTTAGGGGTAAAGCACTCAAGCTTGAGGAGTATGTTTTTAAACAGTCTTATCTTGGTGACACTTGTCCACTTCTGCATAAATAATGCACCTGGATGTTGGAAGTTCTATTTTGCCCACTAATCTATCCTTGATATGGATATTATAAATTATATATATGTAAAAGTTCTTGGGTATATTACAGCAATATGGATAGATTGTTAAATTAATCATTGCAGAACCCTTTGAAAATCTAGGCAGCAATGTGCAAATGCAAAATTTATAACTGGAGCAAACAAAAAGAAACTGATGATTCCTTAAGGATACTGATGTTTTTGTGGTATCTTCTTTTTGTTGTCATCACTAGAGATTTATGTAACATTTGGGGAAATTTTCAATATTTAATCATAAGCATTTTTATTCCAATGTAGGCTATACATACAGGCCAATCTGAACTTACCCTGACTATAGACTGGACATATTACTTTTTGTTTTTTATTTTAATTGGGGTATATGTTTGCGTGAATGCCCATGTGTGTTAAAACTTCTACCAAATTGTGCATTAATAAAGAAATATGATTAGTGAAGAGTTTAATGATTTACTTCTTCTAATGGTAAACATGTTGTGAAAGGTCCCTAAAGAAGGATTATGAACTGTGGGGGGGAAAGGAAGAGGATAATATTTTATTTAAATGTTTTAACTAAATATTTTCTTTGTTTTCTTCATGAATATACCACTTTTGTAGGTATCCAAAATACCATAATCATTGCTTATATTGCATTTATTTTAGTGAAGTAAAGAGTTTTGTTTTTCTTAATATCCAGTTCCTATTTCAAATGACTCCGAAAATGGTCTCTTAAATAATATATATTTATTTAATTTATTTATTGTTACTGCTTCAGAGTTAATGTAGGATTTAAAATATAAATGTTCATTTTTTTAATATGAGTTTTTTAGCTTTCTATTTATATTATTCAGTTCAGGTCAGTTTGTTTAAAATTAATAAAACAGTATTGGACATGGTTCCTACCACATAGACATTTGTGGTCGAATTGGGAAAACATTTACTTGCATGAACCAGTTTATTGTCTCTCACATGACATTAATGAAAGTAATAGAAAGATTTCTTTGGACCTTTTGTTGGGCTTTAAATAATGAGTACAATTTGGATAGCAGAGGAATGGCAAATGATTCTTTGATTTGGGGGCAGAGGTACTGGTTGGTTTGGTTTGGGTTTGGATTTTGAGTGTGAGTGTTTATTTACTCAGGTCATTTATAACTCTGTTGTTGCCTAAAACACATTTAATCTCATAAACATTTGGTTCTGGATATTGTTAACATACAGTGAAATGATTAAAATTATTTAGTCTGTATCCTGAAACTCAAATATTTTAATCTTGAATTAATCTTTCAGTTTAAATTTAAGTAAATGGAAATATATAAAATTAGATGGAGAACAAATAGTCCAGTACCTTCTCTTCAAAAATTATTACGCAGAGGTTCAGGGAGATTAATTATGTTTATACTGATTTTTGCAAAATTGGCTTGAGTACAGTTTTTCTCAACTCCTAATTCAGTGCTATTTCTCTGTGTATTACAAATGCTTGGTTAGTTTTCATTAAGTGAAGTATAACATAATTTTCTCATAAAATACATTAAAGCAGGGTACCTAAAATCTTTATTTTTATAAAATCATATTTAAATGTATACACTTAATGAATTACAAGCAATAGCTAGTTTAGTTTGATAGGCTTTCACTTTTGCTTCTGCAGACAAGATTGCAAAGGAAGAGAGGAGAGAGGTTAGAAAAGAACACAGGAAGGACAGGGAATAAGAGATCCTAGGGAGAGCTAGTTTAGGGATGGCGGAACCACAGAGAGTTAAGGAGGGAAGGAATGGAAGCTCAAGATAGAGAGAAGAGTCTGGGTTGAAGGGGGCAAGAATTGGGGCATGAGTTGGCCAAGAAAAGAGTGAGACTTGATACAGAAAAAGTCTGTGACATGTAGAGGGAATTTCCCACAGATGTATATACTACTAGAAACAAAACTATCCCAAAAGTATTATTCTCTTTAAAGAGAAAAATTCTGGAGAAATGTGTTTGAAACAGGAAAGAATAGTTGAGCATTATGTGGGGGTTCAATTACACAAAATTATCACATAAATAAAAATCTTCATCATTTCTTATTTTATTTTATTTTTTTAATCTCATCTGTTTGTTTAATGGTGTTGTGGATTGAATGTTTCTGTCCTCCCAAAATTCATACGTTGAAATTCTAATCCCTAATGTGATGGTATTAGGAGGTGGGGTCTTTGGGAGGGCTCCACCCTCATGAATGGGATTAATCCCTTTAGAAAGTGTACCCCTTATTCTCCCTTACTCTCTTTTCACCTTGTGAAGATAGAGGGAAAAGTGGGCACCCTGATTTTGGACTTTCGTCCTCCAGAACTGTGAGGAATAAATTTCTGTTGTTTATAAGCCACACAGTCTATGGTAATTTATTATAGCAGCCTGAACTAAGACAGATGGCTAATTTAATAGACACCTTTCCACAAAATCTGATTGTGTTGACTGTGTTAGACAATTCTTAAAGGAGGCCCTATGTTAAATACTACACTAGAGAACTGATAGTATGTAATAAAAATGTATTCTTGTTATGCCTGTCTGAAATGGATTGGCAGCTTTTCTGAACTAAGTTTAAAGTGATTTCCAATAAATTCAAATGGGTGATATATTGTCTAATTTATCCTATAGGCCTCAACCCTCATATTTCATTTTCTGGGAAGCTTAGCTTTACCTTGCTGGAATAGATTAACAGGTTCTCCTTCAATACAGCCTCATCTTACTATGCTTTTTCTTTGTTTTATTAATCAGTATTGTAATTAAATGTGTTTGTGTTAGTATTTGTAAAATGTCTGTCTCTCCCATTAGACCCTAAACTCCCTGAAAATGGATTTGTGTATTTGTTATTAATAGCTGTGTCACCAGCACTTTGCATTGTGCCTGGTACAGAGCAGGTGCTTAAGAAGTATATGTTGAGTGCACAAATAAGTAAATACCATACTACTGCAGAAAAAACAAATGCTGAGTTTTAAAAAGGCTTAGTTTGCTTTGATATTAGCCAAAACATGTTTATCTTTATGAAGATTTGTTTTAATATGAAAAAAAAAATTGCCAGTATTAGAACACATTGGTCTATTCTAACCATCCATACAATTTATATTTAAACAAATATATTTAAAATTTGTTTATTATTTAATAGGGACTCCCCTTGATCATTCTCTTACTGTATATCGAGTACTGCTAATCACATTATACACATTAGTTCATTTAATCCCTCACCCTTTTTTGGCATCCCATACCTATCTCATAAAAGAAAAAATATCAAAGTACTGTCTTTCCTCTGCCTCAGCTGAATCTGCTACTTTGATTGAAATGTACAGATAAAAACATGAGGATTTGTTTTATGATTTTATGATGTACTGTTTAATAACCATTCAGCCTTAATGACTGTGTAATAGTTGAGAGGAACTTATCATTTATTCCTCTTATTTTTTATTTTTAGCCACTGTTTAAAATGACTCCTATTTTAGTACTATACAATATTAGTAGGCTTAGTACCATTTGGCAAACTAAGTTGCTTATTTTTAAAATCTCAGAGGTTATTCTGGACCACAAATAAATAGAACATTAGGCAAATACTCTTGGATTACAAAATGTAACTTTATTAAATAAATGTCGTTATATCTTCTTATACTTGCTTGCCAAGAATATTTGGCTATGTTTTACTTGATTATAAAGTTCATTGGCAGAAAGTGAGACAATCAACAATTTTTTATTTTAGACAAATTTTCTAAAAACCTTAATATTGGCATTGTCAGTATGACAAAATTTCTTTAATAAATCCTCATTACTTGATTACAGGTTGAATATTTCAGACATCTAAACCAACTAGAATCCTGATTATTTTGATTACCAGAAATTCTTAAATGTATTTATTGTCCATTGATATATTCCATTTCTATATTAGACACCAACATTTTTAGTGGTTTAGGATTCGCAAGAAAACCAGCTGCATTTCATTATTTTTTTCCAGAATTTAGGGATTTTGTTTCCAGATCATAAAAATAAAATGAAAGTGAGCTAATCAATTGATTGTAGGTCGTATTAGTTTTTAACTTATGTGTCAAAGATACAAAGCTAGTAACTAAAAATAAGTTACTGCCCTCAAACATTCATGAGACCACTGAGGTATATACAAGTATTTTTTGGCATCACTTTCTAATTGTTAGCAACTCGCTCCTTCAATTGTTTGGAAACTAAGCTGCTCAGTGGTTTGTAAGGACAGGCTTTAAAAGCCTTATGTCAACGTAGTAAACCTAAAATCTGAGTCCCACCTTGTCTGTTGGAATACACCAAAGTAAAACTGGCTCTTAAATTCTGCTTTATATTTTTATGGGACACTAATCAACTGGATATATCAACTGTCTTATGGGCTGTCTGATGATATTTTAAGGTAGAAAAAGTAAATTGCCTTTTTATTGTATCCTTTGCCAGACATTTTCATACTTTGGCTCAAGGCAAACCATGCAGTTGAGGTGAGTCAGTTCATTTATTGCTAGAGAGCACTTTGAGCAATATTTCCAATTCATTCATAGTTTGGAATACATCATAACTCCTCTTCCTCTCAGTTCCCCAAAGAAGGAAAAATGAAATTTATGGGATTTATGAGTGCTGAGTTTGAAAATTATGACAGTAGAAATAGTATTGGACATCTTTCAAAAATGTATATTTTCATTGGTGACATATTCCTTAAGCTTGTTCTGGTGTTCTATTTAAAAGTCAAATCTGGATTCAGTGAGCTGGTTCATTCATGTATGAGATTGTTTTCATTGTCCATGTGACTGCTAGAGGGTTGGGTGCAGAACAACTGATGTCCTTACATATTTAGATTTTTAACATATATTTAAGATTCTTCTACTTGGTTTTGAGGTCTGGGTACCTTTGAGAAGAAGTTTTTTCTCCAGTAACCTAAAAATACTAAGTATTTTATAATTTCATAATAAAAGTAAGGCTCTGCTTTTGTGCAAAAAAGAATTAACATAGCATGACTACTTTCCTTAGAAATGCCTGCCTGTAAGATTGGTCCTTGGCTAGTGGCTGGAAACTTAGATTGCAGGAGGGTTCTCGCCATCCCTAGAACTAAGTGGCTCACTGCGCCTATGTTTTATGTACAAACAGTGTGTTTATGCTGAAAACCTGCTTTCCTTCTGGCAGTCTGGATTTTGAGGCATATTAAGGCAGAGGGTGCCTAGTCACCAGCCCCCAATAAAACCATGGGAACTGAGTCTTTAATGAGCTCCCAGGTGGAAAATATTTCACAAGTGTTGTGCCAGTTCCTTCCTATAGGAATTGAGTGTGTCCTGTGTGACTCCACCAGGACTCTTAGAAAATTTGCACCTAGTTTCCACCGAAGTTTGCCCCATGCATCTTTTCCCTTGCTGATTTTGCCTTATATCTTTTTGCTATAAGAAATCTTAGTTCTGAGTATAGCTATATGCTGAATCCTGTAAGTCCTCTAGTGAATCACTAAACCTGGAGTTCAGTGATCTGAGATAAATATATTTATAATAATGAATTACATTGTCTACATATATCAAATTGGATGTTTACATATAGTAAGCAAAAGAAAAAAGAAAGCTACATCTTCCAATTACACAGTAACAGTTTCCAACCTACTATTTTTTTTTTTAGCTTTGACTTCTGTTTTGTGTCCATGCAACAACTTGTGTGTGGTATGGTTATTTTAAAGACTCAGACCTCAGTTTTCCTGATTCTCTGTCTTGGTGTATTTCTAAAGTCCAGTTTACTGACCTGAGTATCATCAATCCGTGTTTTAAAATTAGTTCCATCAGGCCACTGAGTTTACAAAGAGTGGATTAGTTTGTCTATGCTTATCAAGTTACGATGATAAGAGATACATGCTTTGGACCACAGATATATTTGGAACATACTTTATGAGTCTCTCTTTTCCCTATTCCTGAACTGACAGGTTATTTTTTTCTTATACAACAAAGGCTAGTTAGTAGGATAGTTTTTATTCCTGAATTGTTCCTAATAATCTCATTTTAGAAAATGTTGTTAACCAGAGAATTAATATTTTTAACTTTTGCTTTTCACTTGCTGCTACTAACTTTAAAATTTTAGATCTGATTTTCTTTTCCTGAATCTATTTCCTGAGATTTTGTTAAAAAATAAAACTTTATAGATTTTGTTCTTTACTATTTTTATCCTAGTTTGCTCTCCTGTAAAATTTTGTGTATCTCTTTATTTTCTGTCTCTTATTTTGTTTTATTAATGATTCACAAAATAAAATAAATTATTTTGAAAGCACTAGAAATTTGTTTATTTCTATCACTTTAATCTTCTAATTTTTTAAAGATTGTTTATATTTTCATAGACTTTGTGTCAGTTTTAAAGTATTTCAGAAACCTAAAGAATTAGATGTTCCATTTCCACTATTATTTTATAATTATATTTTTTAATTAGATGTTCCATTGCCACTATTATTTTCTAATTATCACAGGAAATTCTTTTTTATTCATTCATGCCAAGAATCTGTCTACTCACAAGTTACACCCAAATGTGTCTTTTTCTTTTAATATGTTAAGCACAGTTTTATTACCCCTTTTGGTCAAGAAGAGAATAGATTAAATATTGTAGTAACAGGAATCAGTAGGACTTTTATTAACTGCCTTTAATCAAATATATGACACTGGGCAATGCTTTCTTTTTAATGATTAAATTTACATAATCTCCCTTTTCTGTTTTTTATTGAATTGCAACAACATTGGCTCATTTTTCCCCCTCATCTTTTATCTTTGTAGATATTAGAGCACAGTTTTTGCATATGAAACTATGTCTACCTAGAAAACATTCAGTCTATGATGTTTGTGTTAGAAATTGACAACTAATCTCTACAATTCCAAGCTGCTGATGTAAATAAATAGGGTTAAGAAAATGTGTAGTGAAAAGGACTGTGAAGAGCTAGAAAGTACCTATTCTGTCTAGAGGAATTCAAATTGAAAAATTTAAAATACTCTGCAAGCCCAGCAAAACAGTAGTGCATGTCAGATAAAGTCCAGGGACAATTTGTGATCTCCAATTTATGTATTCTTATCTTAATACATCTACCCGAGAAATTTCATATTTAAACCAGTTTTATCCCTACTCTGTATTTTTGGCTAAAAATAACTTTCAACTTACTTTTCAGAAGTAAAATACATACTACCAGTCAAATGGCCAAATTTGGAAAGTATGTACTTTTCAAAACATTGTTTTTAAAGGAATATTGAAATGCAAATTTATTCTTGTCTTCTTTCTGAAATTCTTATATAGCAACCTTGTTTAAAAAAATCTAGAGATGTATAGGGACAGTGGTATATGGAAACTTTCTATACCTTACAATCTAAAACTTATCTAAAAAATAAAGTTAAAAAAAATAAAAAAATAAAAAATAAAGTTAATAACCAATAACTTCAAAAAAAGTATACATAGTAATTAGAAATTTCTATACAAAATAGAGTAATTTTGATCTTCTACAGTTGTAGAATACCTCTTTGCATTCATTTCCTTTTGTTAAACAGGATTGTTTTCCCACAAGCTCTAAATGAATATGCATTAATAAAACAGAAGCAAATTCTACCTTTATCTCTACTCAAACTAAAAATCTTGAACCTCCTGGCTCTCTTTTCTATCTACTGGATTGCTCAGATTTCTGTTTTTTTTTTTTTTTTTTCCTTTTTTCTCTTTTTTAAAACTTTCAGTAAATTTTCAAAACTCAAAGTAACTTATTTGAAGCAGTTAATCACTCACAATACTCATCTTTCCTCAGAGTTTAGATTTACAATTCCAGAGTTGATTGTGATGACTTAATCTCCTCTTATGTCAATCGCTCTTTAATAAATGGAAGGCTTTAGAAATACATAAATTTCAACAGGGTTAAAGATTTGTGTTACAGCTTTGTCATTAAACTAAATGAGATATTAAGGTCTTACAACCACAGATATAATAAGATAGAGAACTCATGCATAACTATATGACTAAGGAAAATACTAATTGATGATGCACTCTTTTCAGTTGTCCAAAATAGTCTTGTTTCGTGTGGTGTTTTTAATTGAGTTACACAGTTCTTTGTTTTCCTTCTGTTTTTATGGATGTAGGGCTCTTTAACTTATAGAACTTTCTATATTATTAAACATGTGTTTTTAGTAATTAGTTTTTTGTTGTTGTTTTTTAACCTCCACAAAATAACAGTCTAGTAAATATAATATTGCTTACCATGTGGTTGATTTTAAAAGTTGTTTTTATCTTTTACTTTTTATTCTGAATAGTATCTGTTTGAAATTGTAACATAAGGAAATATTTTAAGCAATCATTGAAGGCACTTTTCCTACTGATAATGAAAATGTGTTTTCTGAAAGGTGAAAAAATTACAGAACTATGGTTATGTTAAATGAGAAATATGAAAATTTATGGATAAGTAATGCTTTTTTTTGAGCTTTATTTATGATAATCACTGTTCTGGTTGCTAAGGACATAGCATTGAGAAGTCCCATCTTAGACATTTTTTCTCTCTCAGGTTTCTTGATTTTTCTTAGATATTAAGTGATTTTTGTGGTAAAAGAAATTTAATATTTTTTTCCTCTTAGAATGAATTTCATCAAACAAATGAGATATTTATTAGTTTTCTGGTTTTTGTATATGTTTCTTTAACATGATTCTTGAGATAGAGATTTATACTTTTAATATTCTTAGCAAATGATGTATAACAATTAAGGAAAACACTATTTACATTGTGCTTAAGTACATATTTCTCTAATATTATAGCTGGGAAGTTTTAAGATTCCTTCTGTCAAACATAAGATGGTGGTTGGAAGAATATGGTTTTGATGGATTTCGTTTTGATGGTATTACATCTATGCTCTATCATCACCATGGAATGGGTAGGTAACCTGATATATTACAAATGTAACTAATGATTTCATTTTTTTTTTCTTTCTGGAAGATTACAAACAATTTGGGGTTCAGTTACAGAAGCTACAATGACCATTATTGATGGCTTAATTTTTATTAGTTCCATTGTGTCTGTCTTCTCTGTAATCACTTCTGATCCATTTTTGGCAAGAGATGGGGTATAAACCAATTTTGTAAGTAAATAAAAGATAATGATTTCCTTCAAAATGCATCTGCTTAATAATATGCTATCCTTAATATACAGCTTTCTTTTAAAAAAATTTTTTAAGGAAACCATTTATTACAGTACCCTCAGGATATGAACATGAGAGTATTTACAATGAAAAATAACAGAAATCAATAAATGAGACAATTTGTGAATGCATGGGCTTTTTGCATGTTGCACTTTGAAGAATTACGTACATTTTAAATATAGATTTTCTCAGTTAAAATTAAATTGTAAATAAATTTGTAAATTAAAAACACTGATCAGACCTTCATTTTAAAAGTTGTGCAAAGAGGCGGCAGGATCACAGAATCCTAATCCCTCAATAGATAATGTGGATACAAGTTTTTTTTTTTTTTTTTTTTAATAGCCGAATATTCACCAGCAATAACCAAATCAAAAATAGGGAGAAAAATTCAAACTATAAATCTTGAAAAGTAGCTGCCAAGGAAAGAAGCTAAAGATTCAAAGTGTGTTACTACTTATTCTTAATCACGGTGCTGCCTGTATGAAATGTTCATAGGGAAGAAGTTGAATTAAAACACAACAGGTTTCATTGATATCCATCCTCCAGTTTGGGGAGAAGCTGATGTAGGAAAAGGCAAGTGTGGCAAAGTCAAGAAAGGTCCTCTCCTCATTTAAACACCTACATTCTCTGCAGAAACTCCCTCTGCTGAGGGTGGGGTGTATGTTCCAGGGAATTGTGGTGTTGGGGAAATGAACTGTAGTTCATAGATATGGGATATGATTTTTATGGATAGATAGCCCAAGAAATGATAAAGAAAAACATTCTGAGTTACTTAACATGTGTTTTTGCCCTTAGAATAAGAAAAGAAACTGAAACTGCACAGCAAAAGAATACTTAATATGTCAGAAAAATTGAGATAAAATGATTAACATCAAGACACAGAGTCTTTAATTTATAAACTCATCGATAAGAGAAATTCATTAAGGGGAAAAGGAATCAATTTACCTGTGTGGATGAGAAAAGATGGCTGGACTCATACTATTCTATTGCCAGCAGCAATGTCTACAAAATTCTTGGGAAAACAAACTGTGTCTCAAGAATCTGATAGTTGAGCAGTGGTTGCCAGGGGCTAGAGGGTGGAGAAAATGGGGAGATGCTGGCCAAAGGGTACAAACTTTCAGCTATAGGGTGAATAAGTTCTGGTGATGTAATGTACTGCAGGGTGGCTGTAGTTAATAAAACTGTACTGTTTATCTGGAATTTGATGAGAACAGATTTTAAGGGTTCTCACCCTCTCCCCCCATGTACACAAACACAAAATGGTGACTATGCATGGTGATGGATGTGTTAATCAGCATGGCTGTGGTGATCAGTACACCATGCAAACCTATATGAAATCATCACCTTATATACCTTGAATATATATAATTTTTGTTTTTCAATTAAATATTTTAGAATTAAAAAATGAATGACAGTATCAAAAAAAAGATTTGGTAGTTGAGTTGCCATTGAGGTATAAGCATGAAAGGACTTGAATAATAAAACTTCTATAATTATACTTGAAAATATCCCTCAGTGATTGAATCAAGCAAACCAAAAAAAAAAAAAAAAAAAAAAAGTCAAAGAATTTAGATATAGGAAAACTGTATTAAAAAAGGCTGTTGCTGAACATTAATTCGATTTAATCATAAAAGTAAAACTAAATTATTAAAAGAATAGAAAGGAAATGGTATAATAATAAATGAAATATGCCATAAGCAAACAAAATTAGGAGAAAATAGGAAGAAAAGGTGGTAGGAGGAAGTTTGAGAATGTTGTAGTCTCTGTCATCCTAGGAAATATGTATTATATAAAATGAAGCACAAATTTAAAATAATATAACATTATGCCTCAATTTTATGACGGTTTTCATATGTACTTTTCTTTACCTCAAAGGGATTTAATGGAAGCTAACATTAACATCTGGATGAAACAGAGAATGTATTCAAAATTTGAAATTTAGAATTTTCTTCAGTATCATTTCACTTTATTTTTCTGCTGTGAAATTTAGTTAGAATTAAATCTTAAAAGATTTTAAATGTTTTTTTTTTGTTTTGATTCATTTTTTTGTCAAACAAAAATTGATTTGTGGGACTGTCTGGACTCTGAAGGCTGACATGGAGTACTTTTTTAAGTTCGTATATTTGCTGATGATAATATTCTCACACTTTGCTACAATAAAAAAATTCCTACCAGCAAACTAATTGGTGGGTTTATTTGTGCAAAAGACTTAAGACTTGCATGTTAACAAAAATATATCCATATTGACTTTCTGTTTTTTAGGTCAAGGTTTTTCAGGTGATTACAGTGAATATTTTGGACTACAAGTAGATGAAGATGCCTTGGTTTATCTGATGTTGGCAAATCATTTGGTTCACACGTTGTATCCAGATTCTATAACAATAGCTGAGGTAAAGCCATGATGATTTTTTACCTTGTGACCCACTTTAATTTAGAACATTTTGTCAGCATCCAATATTTGAATAATTAATCTCATGTTGTCAATAATTACATAAATGAAATTATACCCTAACTATAGTGTAGCTGTCTTGTATGGGTGGCACATTATTTAGAATTCACTGTTTTCCTATTATGAGATAATGTACACTAATTACTTGTCATGATTCCATTGTTAAAAAGAAAATGCCAGTGGTTAGAAAATAAAATATCCTAATCAGTGGACAGGTCCTTCTGCCCTGAGACCTTCGGCAGAGAAAATAATTGAATATTAATGTGCGTTTGTCCTTTTATTTATTAATTTTTTCTTCTTTGATTTAGTCATTAGAGATGGCATGGATCGCTGCCTGTGAGCTTCTCTGAAGCCTTTCTTGTTCTGATGCGATTACCTTTCTTGTTTACATTATTGCTCTCGAATTGCCAAATGTTCACTAGTTATTCATGATTACTGAGGGTTCATGATTAACTGTCCCAAAGCTGTACTGTAATGATATGATTCGATATATGCATAATTGACAATTCCCCTCTTGGTGATAAATGTAATAAATTAAGAAGTTTGTTAAATGCTTATGCTAATTTAGATTTAGTACTAAAATCCCCCTGGTGTTTTCTGAGTCCTCTAACTAGGAATTATTATTAAATTTGAATTTTGCATATTAAAACTGTTCTATACAAAGTGTAGTGATTGGCATATGGTAAAGCTATCATTTATCAGCACCACACTCTCCCGAGTGAGCCACGGGCCGGCCCCAAAGCTATCATTTAAAAGAGTTAGAATTAAGGTATATTTTCACATTGTTGATGTTTAGTTCATTGGAATTAAATGCAGTAGTGAGTCTCCTTCCTGTAGTATTTATTATTCATATAGTCTTTTTTTTCTATCCGTTATTTCTCAAAACCAAAAATCTCCAACTAGGTTGAATGATTTTATTGTTTGTCTTTGAACAGAGAAGAGTTTTATTACCTTCAGGCCATTTTTCCTTCTAAATATCTTCTGGGAATAATGGCCCTAAATTTCTGAAGTAAGTTCTTAGGTAGAATTAAAGAACAAAATACTATAATGCAGTTTAGACACCCAGTATTATTTCACACTCCCTACCTATCTACATTTGATGATATCACATAAGTCTTGCTAATGCTTTATGTGCTGAATGTCTCTTAACTTCAATCAGAGTGTATTTTAAACTTTTCTTTTGTCTTTTATATATTTTAATTTTATCTGTCAAACACCAAAAAATTAATTATTTTGTCAATTATATTTAAGGCAAACCAAAGGAGAGATATTGTATATGACAAACAATTAATGATGGCACAAATCAAAAGTGGGTGCTGAAGAAAAAGCAATTATTTAATACATGAATCTTAAAATTGTTACATTGATCTTTCCGTTCATTTCAAGTTAAATAGTTTCATCATCTAGGGAGCTCTTGTCTGATTATCAATGATTCTACCAATGAAACTTTGAGACTTTAGCCTACTTTGTATTACTTGCTTTTAGATTTTTTTAAAACAAGATGTGTCTTCAATTTATTCTACTTAAATTGAAGACTACTTCAATTTCAATACATCACTTTTCTGTCTAGTGGGAGTCTCTTCAAAATGTGGAATTGATCCTCATGAACTTTTTTAAAGAAAAGGAATGTGGTGTAAGGAATAAGTAATGTAGTTTTATATATAAAGTGCTATAGTAGAAATATGAATTTATTTATAATGACGCTTTAAAAATTGAAACATTATTTTTCTAGAATATATCTACCATTCTACATAGTTATATTTGCTACATTAGTTAAAAACGTTTTTAATTAAGATTTTTTGCCCTCTAGAAGAGTCATAAGTGCTCTCTAGATATGAAAGAATTACAACTATTCTAATTTCATCCAGAACACATATAATCATTTTCAGATTTTATATTGTCAGGCATCAACTTTTTTATATTGGGAGTATATTTATTTTGGTGACCTATATACTTAACTTTTTTTCTTTTAAAATTTTAAAAGGATAGTTACTAACTCTCCACTTTCAAGAGAGGCTGCAAATAACTCATATGCATTAATGGGGCAGCTTTCTAAGATTCAAATTTAGAATCTTAATTCTAAGTAATTCCTGACTGTCTGGTCTTCTGAAAACTTTTTGGGGAAGCATTGTGTCTGTAATTCCAGTACCTAATATAGGGCCTGATGTTTAATACATGTTCAACCCGTGCTTATAATGAATTGAACTGAATACCTATTATATCTGTGAAAATATGACTAATGCTTTGATAAATATGTTTTTAAATGGCTTCTTTTCTGTTGACCATTCATCTTATTTCTACTCTACGAACTATAAAGAACTATGCAGAAATAAGATGTTATTGATGAGCATTTTATTTTCTTATGGGTGTATCCCACCATGTATATTTACTTATACCTCTCTTCTATAAGAAAACAAATTATTTCGGAAGCTAGAGAGGTCACGTACTTCTTTTTTTTCCAGCTTTTCTGTGGGAAGAGTTTGGCTATGGTCTTGTGGAAGAAGAGGCATTTGAGCTAAGTCTCAGAAACCTCATATTACATGATAGCCTCCTATAGGATGTCAGGATAATAACCTAAGGAAGAGTTAAGGCAATGACACATGTTGAAAAACTTGTGATAAACACAGGGGAGAGTAGATATTTCAAAGTGGCCAAAGTATTTAGTACTTGAAATGAAATAGGAAATAATGGTGAAAAGATATTAAGTCTCTCCATTTCACTTTCTGTGTAATTTAGTTAATTATCACAACTATATTGCATTGCCATTTTGTGATAATAAATACATGTAAATGTATTTAGCTCATAGTTTATTAATCCATGAATATCAAATATTATGACTTACTTATTTTTAAATCCCTCAGAGCATCTCACTCATTCACTCAGAAAATATTTATTGAGTACTAGCTTTTTGCCAAGGATAACACCACTATTCCAGATTCTTGGGATGTATCAGTAAACAACAACACATCTCTGCCTTCATGGATCTTACATTCTGACAAGGAGTGGGGAGGCAGATAATTGAGTAGTAAATTACATAGTAAAAGCTTAATGTGATTGTTGAATTGAATCTTTTTTTTTATTATTATTATTATTGAAACAAAATTGATTGTACATTATCCATGGGGTAGAGCATTGGATATCAATACCTGTATGCAAATTGTGATGCTCCAATCAGGATATTTAGTATATTCAACCGTACATATTGAAATCATTTTTTGTGTCCCGTTACCAATTTCTCACTCTTAAGCTAAGGAATTTGAGTTTTTGATTGTTGGCTATTGAAAGCTATTGAAAGCTATTGAAGGTCGGTGACAGGAGCAGACTGTCTCACAAGGTGTTAAATTGGCAGCAGTTAGTATGAAAAGAAACTGGAGATGGAGAATTCTATTTGGATATGTGGTAATGAATATTAAATAAGCAAGCAGTAATGAATATTAAATAAGATTGTGGCTGTGGAAATGGAAGAAAGGAAAAGTATTTCTTTAAAAGATATTGTGAAGTTAGAATTGATAGTATTTAGCTCACATTTCACTATAGTTGCTATATAGCATGTTTTATTATATATGGGTCCTTATACCAATGTTTAAACTCATTATCTTTTTGATTGTTTGATTATCAATAGTCTAGCAGTGGCATGACTGAGTAGAAAGACACTGTGTCAGAAGGCTTGATATCCAAATCCTGGCTCTACCATTAAGAAACCCTGTGTCTTTAGAGATCCTTTTACCTTATAAGTGTCTGTTTCTGTATCTGCTTAATGAAGAGGATCCACTAGCTAATCTCAAAGACCTCTTCCAAGTGTAACCTACTGTAGCGAAAGCCGTCTTGTTGCTTCACTCTGAACACACTAACACTACTTTCCATTTCATTAGAAGCTAACGCTCACAAAAATACATTCTGTGTCAGAGTTATCAATGGAGAGAACAAGTTTAGCAGATACAAGGACGTGCCACATGTATTTTTGTGTCTTGTGAAAGCAATAATTAATAAAAGATGTTTTACACATTTTTTTAAAGTTCAGAATAAGTTCAAAACTAAGTTTGAAAATAAGTCTAAGAAACTATATTTTAGCAATAATAGTTTTACTATTTTGTCTTCTCTAGGTAATACTAAGGAAAAGAAAAAAGAAAAAAAAAAATAGCGTCCTGAAATCGAAGTTGGCCTGGAGTGAAAACATTAAACAAAATTCTTATTGAGAAATGAAATTTGCTATTCACTATTTTATCTACTTTTAAAATTATGTAATCAAAACATTCTGAGAATATATGTCCCTATTTATTGTTTTTACTTATTGGCCTGGACTTTACTGTCAGAAGAATATTAACTAAAAGTTTGAGCAGTGTGAACAGATAATGTTGATGTACTTTGTTTTAGGATGTGTCAGGAATGCCAGCTCTGTGTTCTCCAACTTCCCAGGGAGGGGGTGGTTTTGACTATCGATTAGCCATGGCAATTCCAGATAAATGGATCCAGGTAAGATTTTCATCTAAATATGTCCCCCCCCCCCCCCCCGTGGATACAATGTTGGTTCATTTATTCTTCAACTCATTTCTTAGTTGTGATCATTAGTTACAGGTATTATAAAAGTATTAAACACTCCCATCAGTTTGTTGATTCTTGTGCTTTTGATAAGGTACTTCTCAAAATTTTGAAAGTTCTAATTTAAAGTATTCACATTTATATTATTCAGGCAAGGGGAAAATATGATTAATATAATGTTAGCTGCACAAATGGAATTTTGCATTATCAATGTAATTATGTGAAACTTCATGCTCTATATTAAATATACATTAACCTTCATCAATGCAATTCATTTCTGCCTACAAATAATCTATTAATGCAGAAGTCACTTAATTCCCAGTACTTACTTCATAGTATTGTCTTTCCTCAACAAATTTGGATTCATCTATCTCTTCATTCAGCATTAAAAGTCCTTATTGTGTGTCAGACACTAGGAATGAATAATTGTACATGGTATTTTGTACATCATTTCTCAGTACAGTTTCATTAAATTTAATGACAGTTCAAGTAGTTTGGATTATATTTTTTTTATTTAATGTTTGCCTAAAGGACTAAAGTCATTATATAGACTTAAAAAAAATCATATTCAGTGATTCCATCCACACTCAAGGTGAGAGGATTGCACAAAAGCTTCAATACAGGGGAGCAGGAATCATGAGGTCCATCTTTCAATTTTGCCTGTCACAGAGTGCTGTTGACACTTTGTACACAGAAATGAACCCATGCAGAAAGAGTACTGAATCAAAGAGAGAGGCTGTATTAGGACATCACCCTGAGGAACATCAGCTTCTGTAGTATAAGCAGAAGAAGAGAATTTGCAGGATAGCTGGAGTCATGGAGAAATAAAATAAAATAATAAAATGAAATAGAACAGAACAGAATAAAATAAAATAAAATGCATCTCACAGTGGTAGACCAAGAAAAGGAGCAATTTGTGGGAAGGAATAGGGTCAGCAGTGTCAACATACACAGTAAGTATTTATCTAGCGAAGAGCAATCATCTGAGATCTTGGCAAGGTCACTTGTATCAATTGGTGTTAGTTGGACAGAAGCCAGTTTGAGAACTAAGTGGTAAATAAAATGTAGACCAAAAAAAAAAAAAAAATGCAATCTGTTAAGATGGTGATTATTTTATGATAAGTAGTCATTAAACTTTGAAATAATTGTTCCTGTTTTAATTACCATTTTTTAAGAACAGAATTATACTCATCCTACTAAAATTTTTTTCATTCAAAGTTAAATAATTTAGCAAGTATATCTCTACCTTGTGAAAATTGCAGAAAGACATTGTGCAACAGCACTTTACTGTGGACATTCATTAAGAAATAGTAGTTAATACAGGGAGGGAAAAAAGTTGCAAAGATCCTGAAATGTACTGATTAAACCATCTGCACAGAAGCAAAACACACACACACACACACACACACACACACACACACACACACACACACACACACACACACACACACACACACACACACACACACACACACAATACACCACTGTCATTTGGACATTCTGTATAAAAGCTATGATTTCAATAAAAGTTTAAACAATGATTTCTTTGCTATATGGGTGGGTGGGCTTATATCTGCATGTCAAATAATTTGGACTAATGTGACATATACCCTCGGATTGAGATTTAAAGTAAGAAAAATAATGGTTTACTCAGAAGTTTATTTTTCTCTTTTGCATGTAGCTACTTAAAGAGTTTAAAGATGAGGATTGGAATATGGGCAACATAGTATACACCCTCACAAACAGACGCTACCTGGAAAAGTGCATTGCTTATGCAGAAAGCCATGATCAGGTAAATGAATACAGTATAAATTCATTTTTTTCTTTCTCTCTCTCTTTGTACTTAATAAAATATCTAAATACAAGCATATCTAAATATAAACTTATATAGTTCAGTGCAGTTTATATAACATACTATATGTGTGTATATATCTTTATGTGAAAACTACTCATGCTTGCAAAACATTTTAAAGTTATTTTATAGATCTAGAGATTTCAGCTTCAAAATGCAGTACTATGTTTACTTTGACAAACTGTAATTAATAGATTGCACATTGCAGATACAAGTGTTCTATATTTTCCTTCGTCATAATGAAGAATACTGGTGGTGATCCAGGGTAATTTTAGCTTGCATTTTAGATTTCCTTCTCAAGGTTTTCTTTCATGCATTTGACAAGCTTTCATCATTTTTTTCCTCAATCACTGAAATCTCCTGCTAATTGATCACCCTGACTTCAGTCCTTCCCAGCTTCAGTTCATTCTGTCTATGCAGTCTGAAGTATTTCCCAAAGAGCAAAGCTCATCTTGTCAGCCTTGATCTATTAGTCAAAGCCTGTCATTCAAGGCTACTCATATCCTGGCTCAAGCCCTTTTCCAGCTTCTTTCCCTGCCTTACTCTCCATGCCTTCTATTCTTCAGTACTTTAAAATTTCCAACCATTCCAAAGAGGTCCACCTCTTTCCAGTCTTGTATGTTTCCCTACATGCCTGTATTTGTCTACTTCATTGAAAAAGCTCCTACTCAGACCTAATCACCTGACTTAGATATCACATTCTCTATGAAGCCGTCCCTGAGCCAAGTAGGGAAAAAATAGTTGCCCCACCCTCCATGTTCTCTTCATTTGTTTCCATTAGTTTTCTATTTCCAGCCTATAGCACTGTGACTGCTCCTAGTGATCACTCAATAAACATAAATAAGAGGGAGGGAAGACCATTTAGTTATTTAAAACTGTATTAATTCTCATAAACATCAACATACAAAAATTACTTTTTTGTGTATGAAAAGGGAGACAATAAAATTTTTGAAATTATTTGAGGTATCCATATTAAGAAAACTGAAACTAAAACAGTAAACAAATTGTATAATTTGTTATAATTGCCTTTGAAATTTATTCAAAAACAAATAGAATTTGTAATGTTAATGAGATTACCAATAAAAAATTTCTAATTTTCTATATCTAAAAAAAAAATTTTTTTAAAAAATTTTATTTGTTCTTGGTGAAAATATGCATCAGAATTTCAAGAGAATTTATTTTTATTCAAAAGAAGTCTTTTAATATAAGTACTTCCATGAAATAAATTCCAGTATGAAAAAAAAAAAAAAACAATAAGTTTTCCTGTCATTTCAGCAAAAATTGGCCATCTAATGGAAGCATGTGGTTTTTCAGGTGTTTCCCCTCATTGTTAAGAAAGTGTTGGTAGACCAGGAGTTGGCTAAGGCTCATGTGTCAAATTCTACCTGCTGCCTATTTTTGTAAATAAGGTTAATTGGAATATAGCCATACTCATTCATGTATTGTCTTTTGTGCCATATGGCAGATGTGAGTAGTTGAGACAAAGTGGTTCATAATGTCTAAAATATTCACTGTTTGGCCTTTTACAGAAATTTACTCACCCCTGAAGTAGACACATGCTAAATTTTGCATCTTGCAGGTTGGGGCAGTGCTTTCTTATTAACTTAAATCAATAGTATCCTTGACCATAGAGCGGATCAAATAAATACCTATGAAAAAAACAGAACCCAAACTAGAAAATAATGTTAGTTTAAAGGGTGGGGGGGGCAAGGTTTGGAGGAGGACCATCTCACCAAATAAATAACAATATTGAAAATTAAAAAATGTGCATAAATGATATTGTTCTATTGCAAACTCCTGGAAGTTGCAGCACATTGTAAATTCCCAAGGTAGGTTTATTTTGTATGAGTGAATGAAAGAGTAAATAAATGAGTGGAATAAACAAATTGAAGATGAAACTGACAAATTTCTTTCATAACTTTCTACCTAATCTGTAAAGAAACGTAGATTTACTAAGAATTATTTCATACTTTAAAGATTCAGGTAATTCTTCCTTATATTACAATTTGTCATGAATGCAGAAAATGATGCAAGTTGCATAGTTTCTAAAAGCAAATGTTTGCTGATCCTTAAGCCTGATAAAAAAATCTACATAAATACATATATTTATAAGGTGAATAATACATGAAAATTGTACATCACAGTAAAAACATTTGTGGAGGTTATTTTTAAATTTTTAGATAAATTCCTAACCTTAATAATTAAGTTTGTAAAATTAACTGAATTTTACCAGTATCTCAACAGGACTTTTTTAGAAGATGACTTGATATGAGAATAAATTTCACCTGTGAACCTAAGCAAGACTTATCAAAATAATTTTATGATAGAAGCAGAGATTACAGAAATAAAGTTATACTTAAAAACATAACTAAATAATTCAAAAAAAACTAGGAAAGACAAATTAAGTATTAGTGTTACCGACCTTCTTGTAACACTATTTTAAAGAAAAGCCATTTTAATTAAAATAAACTAGAGATGTAATAGTTTCATAAGTAAAAATTACAAAATTTTTCTAAAAATAAAAATAATTATAATAGGGTACTGAGATTACAGGTTAATTTCTTTTATACATTTCATTATATGTTATTGTTTTGCCAATGATGATCACTATGCGTTAGCTGTTTTTAACCATGAATAACTCAGATTGTTAAGAGACTTCTCTTCTTTTATTCAGGGCATTTCTGAGTTATCTACACCAATTATCAATTAATATCTTTTCAGATAAACTAAACTTGGGTTAAATGGCAAATATGAGAAAAATTAACATTAAAAAGAAGCTCTTAACTTATTTTCTCTGCTGAGGGGAAAGAGGGACCATTGTAATATATTTTCATACATATAATATTTCTCATATATATACACATACGATTTTTCAGAAAATCTTCCATTCTTTAAAACAAATGAAATTGTTGTATATAAACTACTTAAAAAATCTATTTAATATTCTCAATATTATAATAAATGTTTCAGAAAATTTGAATCATCAAATCAGGTATAACAAACATCCAGGTACCTTATTATGAGTTTTTCACCAAGTTCTTTTAAAAATAAAAAAAGCAGTTCTGAAAACAAATGTGTTGCTCTTTAACACATTGTTATTATTATTTTTTTTTTTTGGTGGCTGGCTGGTATGGGGATCTGAACTCTTGACGTTGGTGTTACAATACCACACACTAACCAACTGAGCTAACTGGCCAGCCGATCTCTGACACATTTTACCAGCTTACCTTCAACATAGAAAGTGATCATTGAAAAATACATGAAATTTATACTAATTCACACACTGTTCCTACATTGTTTCCCATCCTGTGTAACCATGTGTTACTGGAGCATAAATCCCAAAGGCTTAATACCTATTCTTTTTATTGATCTCAGTGACTTTTATTTCTATAGGCATTGGTTGGTGATAAGACGTTGGCATTTTGGTTGATGGATGCTGAAATGTATACAAACATGAGTGTTCTGGCTCCTTTTACTCCAGTTATTGATCGTGGAATACAGCTTCATAAAATGATTCGACTCATTACTCATGGGCTTGGCGGAGAAGGCTATCTCAATTTCATGGGTAAGTGTGAGCTAAACACATATCCAATCTATGTTTAAAATGTTAACCTATGTTATATATGGTTTAAATCATATGGATTATTTTCACTTGGCTTTTCAGATTTAAAATATAAAATTACACCTTTATTTCTTTAATATACGGTCATGTGTAAATTGCAGAAATAAAATTATTGTAAAATAATTGTTCTACTAATATGATCCAAAAGTACAGTTTAAAAGATGGTATTGTATTGAATATTACTATCAACAAGTGGGCTGAACTATTTTTAAAGCCTAGAATTATTATTATTTTGAATTTAATCATTATGAGTTTATTAATTTGTTGTAGTATTTGCACATTAAACGTAAGAAAGATGTAACTGTCATATGATGACACATTGAACTAATATTCTTGGTCTTTTTGAGGTGATTTTACACCAGTATACTTGTGTTATAAATATGAAAACTGAGGCCCAGGGATATTGTGATGGGCAAAAAATTATGTATTTTTGAAAATAGAAAGTCATTGTTGTCTGAAGGCTCTTGAATGGTAAAATATAGAAATTGACAGTTCTATCTGGTGAACAATGAGTGTTCGAGTTTAAAGAGATTTCACCAGCCTTTAGTCTAGAGAGAGACAGAAAGACTAGGAAATACAAGAGGCTGATGTATTTTTCTGTAATAAAAGCCTTAGAGCTTTAGGTTAATTAATTTCTATTTGGAAACTTTTAAAAGAAGTCTCAGATTGAACTTTTAAAAGCCTCTATCATCTGCATACTTAAAATTCAGAAGCCAAGCCCAAGAAAGCATACACCAGATTTCACCTGCACTGCCTGTACATTTGGGTAAGTTCCTCTCCTCTCAGGGTCACTGAAATTTAACATTCCTAGCCTGCCAGGAAGTGACCTTCCCAACTTGTGAGGCTGCACTGCATCAGCCAGGCACCAGGCCAGATTTTTGGGGTGGACTTTGTAGGCACTGGATCCATTAGTAAAGTGAACCTTAGTTTCTTAACAGCAACTGATTCTACCTGACTCAGGAAGCATCATTCTCCAATATGGACATCTCAGTAAGGCCTTTCTGGCACAACCAGTTTGTTCAACTATACTGATGAAAAGGCAGAGTCTATGAATCTATGCAAATAACTATGACACCATGTAAAGTAAGGAGACCTAGGGGGTTACTGGGAAATTTAAAAAGTTTTATTCCACTTACAAAAGCACAGTTTATGAAGTTGTTATAGTCTATAGAAAGATCTTCCTTGTGTGCCTAGAAACGTACAATTTTTCAGTGAACCAAAATAAAATAGACGTCTAAGTTCATGCAGTCTGTCCTATGTTGTTAATTCTTGAAGCCCACCACATCTGAAAATCTAGAAATTCTGACTCATTCTGCTTTAGTATGGAAGTTATGTAAGTGACATCAGCTCAAATACCTCTACCCAAGAATCTAGAGTGTCGGTAGTTGGAAATATTAATGGTATCCTTTTCCTGAGATTGTCCTTTGTTGAAGATGGAAACTCTGGCCTGTGGCACATGGCCTCCAGGCAAGCATCAGAGTAAAACAAAACTATGTGCACATGATGGAGACTTAATGACCATGGCTTATTTAATATGGCAACTTTCAAATAAGAAAGGTCTGATGAAAGTTTATAATGTGAACTATTTCCTGAATCTTGGTCAGTGTTTTCCTGGAGGGTAAGAGCATATTCTTGAGAGCTAGAACATTGACAGATCACCTGGAACTTCATAAACTTTCTGAAATATTTACATTAATATCATTTTAACTGTATGTATTCAACCTAGGGCAGGCTGAGCATCTGTTCTGTTTTGGAAACTCTTCTCATGGAACTTTCAATGTTAACAAAATGATCAAACATAATTATTTCTAGCATCTATCTTTCTATAAGATTTGTAAATTGACTGTATTTATGGTGTCAAATGTAAATTTGAGATTATTCTTTGGCATGGGACTGAGAGACCTTTTATAGTTTTATTCTTACTTTTACCTCGAAATAAATGGCTCCTGACATTTAACTCCAATGTGGCACCTTTTTTATTTTTATTTGTTCTATCTTAGTATCTTATCTAAATCCAACGTTTCTCTACTAACTTCAAAATGATTTATCTCCTAACGGCTCTATAATTTCTGATTACTGATGTTTTTTATGAAATGTAGTATTTCCCCATGAGTTGTCATGACTTATCTTTTCCACTTTCTGATATGTCACTCTCCTGAATAAAAGACTTCAGTGACTACTGTGTCCTCCAGCTGACCTGTAAGGCTCCCATGAAAGATCTCCTGTTGCTCTCCCCCCATCACTCTGCTCCAGCCAAGCAAGCCATCTTTCAGTTCATTGAATGCACATACTTCCTTCCACACTGACACCATACCTTTTGCTGTTTCCCTGCCTGGAATCATCCCACTCAAACACCCCCTCCTATAGCTGACCATATCTTTCATCTTCAAGTCTCATTTCCTTAGGAACGCCTTTCCTAAACCCTCAAACTAGGCTAGTTTTTTCTATTATACATTTTATAGTACACTCTAGTTACCTTTCATGGCATTTAACAAAATAACATTTGAAAAACTATTATATACAGAACTTCCTTGTTAAATTTAATACTCAGTGCAAACAGGAGTCATCTGTATCTTATTCACTATTTTATATCTCCAGAAACTAGTACAGTGTCTGGAACATCACAAGGATCTCACCATTTATGTCTGTTTTTGTAATATTTTTAGCATTAGTTCATTAGCTTCAATCACCATAACTTTCATAGTTATAACTTTCATAGTTATAAGGAAAGTAATTTTTTCAAGTGGCATATAATAAATTAATACTTAAAAAGAGCAATTTAAGAAATCTTTCAAGACTGAGTAGTGACCTGGTTGCTTACTCATATTCTAGGCACTTTTAAACTTGTTAACTTTCTAGAATTTTACTTTTATTTTCCTCTAGTAGAGAAAGAGTGAGTTAAAAGAAACAAAAAAACAACAGCACATTTCTATAGTTTTTCATTAAAGCATGTTTACATAAATTTGTTTTTCAGGCATTCAGATATGTGTTCTGTTTATCAAAAACATTAAGATGAATATGGATTTGGCTGATTTGTTATGTTTATTTTTGTTGTATATATTCCAAATATTGAGTTTCAAAAAATTCTTTCATTCTGGAAAAAGCAGGGGAATATTTTCTATGCATTTTTTTGATTTGTTAGGTTATTTTAACTGGTTTCATGAATAAATTTATATTTCCTATTCTTCTATTGTATATTTATATGAAAGAATCAAATATACAAGGGGGAGCAAAGATGACTACATTTTTTTTTATATCACTGATCAAAAGAGAGCTTTAATAATAAATATTAATAAAAGTATTAACATTGGCATAGCAATCTATATTTTCTAAAACACTTTCATATACATCTTCTAATCTAATATTCAAACATTTTTTTTGTTATAACAAATCTTAATTCAAAAGAAATATGGGGCCAAAAATTAGAAGAGAACTAAGGTATGCTAGGCAGACATTCCAACTCCCATTTTGCTAAAACTACAACTTAGAGAGGTATAGGGACATGCCTAATGTTGTATAACTAGAAAATGGCAGCAACTGGTCAGTTGTCTTTTTCTTCTGATTTCCAATTTGAGAAAATTAGAATAAAATTACACTTAGATCAATATGTAGACTAGCAACAAATATATGGTTAATGAATGTTTTTTAAGAAGGTAGAGCATAGTGGTTAAGAAAACTATCCAGGTTAGAATCCAAGCTCATCCCCTTTTAGCTGTGTGACCTGGATAAAGTGCATCAGGAGCCTGTGCCTGCATTTGCTCTGTGGTCTGGTGTAGTGGCGCCTGCCTCTTAAGATTGTTTGGAGGGTAAAATGATTTAAAACATATGCAAAACACAGCATATTTTTAGGATATAGCTCATCATTAACTTTTATTTAAATTTATGATCATTATTTTTAATATTATCAATTATTTCATTAAATATCTGGGTCATGAATGCTGGTGATTTAATTCCATCCAAGAGTGTTTCTTTAGAATCTTGTCTAATGGCACATTGTTTAATGTTCTTCTTTTCTAATCCACTCAATTGAGGCAGGGGGATTAGAGTCATGTAACTTCATCATGTGACTCCTCAGGAATTGATAGAAAGAGGCATGGTTAGGCATGCAGATTGGCTACTGTGTCCAGTGGTCATACTACTAGGGAAAAAAACGGTAATCCTGATACTGCAGTAGTAATTCCATAAAAATACCAAAATAATGGCATTAATAGCATTTTTTATTAATGACTACTTAGAAGTCTAAAAGAAAAAGAGAAAAAACTAAATATTTAATTCATTTTAAATATAAACATATACAAACATTTTAAAATATCAAGTAAGGCATAAATTAAAATATAAACTTTAAGCACATACCATGCTTATTTAAAATATTGGCGGACAAGATTGAATGTAATTTTAAGAGTCAACTAACTAAACAAAATGAAGAAAACTTAGTCATATATTTGAAAATGAAATAATAATGTCTAATAGTTTTTAGAATGTGGACTCAAACATAAACTGTATAAAAATGGTGTCTTCATTTGGTCACAAGCGGTATTTTGCGGAATGTTTCCTGGCTTCTCAGAAAGCTCTTTGTACCTCTACACTACACTGGACAAACTTTAGCAAACCTTTTTAAATAACTTTTTTTTGTAGGGACTACAGTCTTTTTATCAGTAGTTTTCTTCCAGTCTTGTTTCAAAGGAAGCTGTTTTGTTTTTTCCCCTGCTTTGACTTCATCATATATAGGTAGAGATTCAAATGCAGAGTGAGTGGATTAGAAAATACTGTCATGTTAATATTACACTTGTTCAGAAAACCTTTGAACTAAAGTAAGGATTATTCTTGCAACAGAAGCTTTGCTTTCTCGGTTGTCATTTTCTTCTTCCTCTTGGGGATTATAGCATTATAGAGGAGCACTTTTTAAATGAATACAACTTCATTTGATTTGGAATTTTAATGCTACATATAACTCTCTGGGTATATCTCAAAACATAAGTGATTCAAATTTCTCATTAAAAAAATAGTGAGCTAGCAGAGTTAAATCAACAAAACTTTCAGTATTTCACTACTATAATATAGCACAGTAGTCCAGAAAAGTGAAAACTTATGTTATCATCACAGAACACTTATTCCCCATGAAAAAAGTTGAAACATCAGAAAAGTTTGGAATTAACTGGAATTGTTGATGTTTTTCATTCTTCATTCATTCTTTCATTCATTCAAGTTAAACTTACTGTTTTCATGTCCAATCTCTCCCATCTTCAACAGAGAAATGTAAAAAAGGAAGTAGAAAGGTGTTTGAGGAGCTATGTGTGCAGATAACTCTAAGGGAAACAGTGTAAGAAGTCAGACACCTAGAATTCTGTGTCTCTTCTCCCATTCTCCCACCTTAAATTTTCCTTTTTATTTTCTCCATTTTTTGTTTGTTTCAGAGTAATATATTGCTTTTCCTGTTAAAGAAGACTTTAGATCCTGTATGTATACTTTCTTGACTTTAAAAGTCCGATCCCTACCATTAAAAGCAGTTGTGTTATCTTTACAGTTTATATAGGACATGGTAAAAGATCAAAATGGTATTATTTTTCCATTTTTCAGCATGTATGGACAAGTTGACAAATAGAATTATCTTTATGGTTTTTATAGCCTTTTAAAAAATGCATACCTTCTTTTATTCTAACTGCAGAGAATTGAGAACAAATATTATTCCAATTTGAACTTTAAACTTCTAATGACATACTATATAGACATGAATAGAGCACTTCTTGAAAACACATCTGGCAACTTTATGCACCTTTACTTTGTATGAACCTCATCATAATTTTCCTCATTTTCCCCTTTTTCCAGATTTGGGAATATCTTTAATTTGGAGATTCACAGGATCTTGCTCATAATTATGATAGGAACACCTGTGATATTTGAAGAACAGTCATGCACTGGGGCTCAGTAGGCCAGTTATGAGTTCTGACTATGGGATGACAATCAGGATACTTTAAACAAGCTGAACAAATACCTCATACCATAGATTTCTGTAAAATGAGTCAACTATAAGGGAAACGCCTAGTGACTCGTAATTTAGTCTGAAAATTAATATTGATTTTGATTTTTTAAAAATAAGTAAGCAAAGAAAAATAGCAGTTTTCTTTATAAGAATTGAGTTTTTGCCCTAAATGGCAAAGGCATGATCATCTCTGCCCTGTTGCCCCATTTTCTCCTATCCGCTGGCTGGAGTACCACATCATGGGAATGGCAGAACAAGGTGAAAAAGGCATTAGTTGACCTTTAAATATTTCTATCAATATTATGATTTAAATATTTTAAAATACTATATTTCATAGCTTACATGTCCTGTAACTCTTCTTATCTTAGTTTTGAAATCAAAATAAAATAAGTCCCTATATTTAAATTAGTTTTAAAAATATTTTCCCATTGTTTACTCTTATTACTACTGATGTTCGTAATAACTGCACTTAAACATCAAAAAGTAATTTGATTCCAAATATAACACAGGCGTATCTCAGAGATATTGTAAGTTCAGTTCTAGACCATGCAATAATGCCAGTATCTCTATAAAGCAAGTCACATGATTTTTTTGAATTTCCAGTGCATATAAAAGTTATGTTTACACTGTTTTGTAGCCTATTAATTGTGCAATAACATGTCTAAAAAACAATGTATGTGCCTTAATTAAAAAATACTTTATTGCTAAATAATGTTGGAAAAATGGTGCCAGTAGATTTGCTACACACAGCGTAGCCACAAACCTTCAATATGTGCGGAAAAAAAAAGTACTATCTGAAGTGCAGTAAAGCAAAGCACGATAAAATGAGGTATGCCTGTAAAATATAATTTGGAAATTTGGAAAAAAATTTTTAAAATGTGAGTTTTTCCTCAACATAAATGTTCCATAAAACCAACATGTGACTAATGAATTAAGGTAACATTTATGTTAAGTATAGCTCTTTTCTAATATCAGGCACATGCAATTACTTTGGTATTCCTTTTAAAATCTTTATTGAGTACTTTAAAACGTTCATACATAATTTGGGGAGAATATTGAATGTTTATGGCATTTAAATATTTTATAGTTCCTTCTAGATAGATCATAATCTGTATATAAATGTTATCTTTCTCCATTTATACATGTAAATATATACACATATACACATATATGAGTATGTATACACATATATACACATTTATATGTCTACACACACACACTCACACACATACACAATGTCTTTAAAGTCTTTTTTTTTCTCTCAAGCCAGCTTTTTAAGAACAGTGCTTAAAGCATTTGAGAACTTTCAGAATCCTTTCTTTTGTTCTCTTATTCTTTAATTCAGATGGTTATAAAGTACATGTTCTCAGCCAGAAATTGTTTCAGATGTTGTACTAAAGGCTTCAGGTGCAACAGTGTACAGGATAGATGTAGTCTCTGCCCTCAGGGAGCTTTGTTCCTGTTAAAGGCAACAAATGTAAAATGACAAACAAACAAAATAACTGCAGATGATAAATGGCACAAAGAAAATAAAAACATTGTTAAAATAGAGAATACTAAGATCTTCAAAGATTTGAAACATGCTTTGTAAATAGTGCAGAAAAGAATTCTCTAAAGTGAGATAACAAAATGTTCAAAGTCCTTGAGGTAGGAAAGAGCTTAGGGCATTCAAGGAAATGAAAGGAGATTGGTATAATTTAGTGCTCAAGAAATAAAGGCAGAGATATTTGGTTGGAAAGGTAGGCAGGAGTTCCATCAGAAAAGATGTTATAGGCCTTGGTAAAGGGATGGACGTTGCATTGTAAGTCAGATGGATTTTAAGGAGAGTCATATGAAAGTCCAGTCTATGTTTGATGAAGATAACTTTTGTTGCTCTTTGAGGATTGACTGGGCAAGAGTAAATGCAGGGATACCGCTCAGGACGTAGTTGAAGTAGTCAAGAAGAGTGATGGTGGTGGCAGTAGAGATAGAGGCAAAGAGAATCAAGATATACTTTTGCAGGTAGAATTAATCGACTAGTCTTGATAATAGTTTGGATGTGAGACAAAGAGAGGAATCAAAGAATGTCTTCAAGGTTTTGGCTTAAGCAATCAGTAGATGGTTGTACCACTTAATACGATAAAAATGAGGCTAGGGAGTCAAGTTAGGTGTTGAAGTGAGGAGTCTGGTTTTAGACATATTCTCTTCAATTTCTTTGAAATACTCAAATGAGGTGGCAAACAGCTGGGAAAGATTCAGAGAAGATACCTAGGCTGGAGAAATAAAATTTGTAAGACCTCAACATATCATTGTGCTGGAGCTATGATACTGAAGAGGTCAGCTCCTGGAATTGAGAACCGTGATCCAGAAAGACAAGAAGGCCCAGGGCAGGGTCCAGAGGAACACTACAGTCTAGTCAAAGAGAAGCAGCAAAGAAGACTGAGAAGGAGTGATAGGGAAAAAAGAAAAATTGCAAGAGTGTAGCATCATGAAAACCATAAGATAGTATGTCAGATAGAGAGGAAACAGCCACCCATGTTGAATGATGCTAAGCAGTGGAATAAAATGAGGACAACCAGGTTGCCAGCATTGAACTAGACAAATGAGGGGATGATGAGCATGGAAGCCAGCCTGGAGTGGGTTTAAGAATGAAAGAGGGTAATGCTTGCAAACAGCTCTTTTCAGATGTTTGTCTGATAAAGGGAGCAGATCAATGAGATGGTAGTTGGAGTAGGATGGGGGTCAAGGAAGTATGTTTTCTTGTGAAATATAAGGATGTGTTCAGACAGGGCCTATTCAAAAGGGATGGTTCCATGGTGAGAGCAAGATCAATATAGAGAAGAAAGCGGATGCCTGATGGAGCAACTGCAGATCCAGAGAACAGGTGCAAAGATTAGTATTTATAAGAAGAGTCTCTCCTTCTCCACAGAAAAAAGAAAATGGATACAGGTACAGGTTTGTTGTAAGTGGAGTTTCATGAAAATGAAGTTGTTCATGTTTTGATAGCTTTGTATCAGTGAGGCCATCATTTGAGAGTGAAAGGAGAAAAAAATAAGTTGTTTGAGAAAAGAGTTGGAGGTATGAAATAGACATTTCTGGGAATGCAAATGCTAGAGACCCATGGTAAGATGGCTAGGTAATAGTGCACACTCATTTGATATTTGTAACCAGAATTACAAAGTGAATCAGCCTCTTGGTTGTGTGCCTTTTCTCTTAGAAAGCCAGCGGTGAGCCAGGATTGGAGTTTTGTCAGGCACCTGTCAAAAAGAAGGAAAGGTTTTGAAAGTACTAGCAAATAACTGATATAATAGAGAACCAGTAAATCACTGGCTCTCGAAATTGTGTGCACACTGGAATCACCTGGGGAGATTCAGAAAATACTGATGTCTGGCCAGGAGGCTGCACTTGGACTTCCCATAACAAACAAGGCAAACCTGAATGGGGCTGCTCCTGGGGGTTATTGAGAAGCTTTCTAAAATATATTTTTATCAATACATAAAATTTAAATCAGAAGCCTTTTCTGCTATTCTTATGCTACTTGTATGTAAATATATTTGTATATAAATACATACAAAAATGCATATAAATATATTTAAGTAGATTTATATACAAATTAAAATCAGGAAAATAGAGAACGAACTATTTTTTTGTTTGTAATGTGGGTCATCTGGTATGTGTACACATGTTTTTACTGGTTTCTTGTTTAGGAATCTCATTAACATGATGCTATTCCAGCTTCTATAATGAGTGATACCTGTGGAGAAGGAGGCATAATTACAAACTGGCAATTTTCTCTCTCAGCAGTATTATGAAGTTTCCATTACTAAATTTGAAAGATTTGCTCAATATGATTATGTTGTATTTTGACATTTGAAAATTCTGCAGGACATTCTTTAATGAATATGTTACATTCTGCCCAAAGGCACAGGGAAGGTTGGATGGATTTTTGTTCTAAGTGTCAGTCTGCATTCATTGATAGCTACATTAGACTTCAATGTAAAATGTGTGATCTTACTTCACATCTCCCATTTGTGATTGTTTAGTGTCAAACTTGTAAATTCCTCTTTTTTCTGGTAGATAGGAATACAATAAAAATTTAAATGTCTTCCTGCTAAGTGCTGGAATTGAAGCAGTTATAGGAAGGCAAAATACACTCTCCTGAACAGTAGGAGTGCTAATTTTTGGCATTTTCTCTTAGCTTGTTGAGGCAAGTTTACTGAATGTAACATGACTTATAGAAGTCTATAAAACTGAGCTGTGAAAACTGCAAAATTCTCAATGTGAGCAGTTGTAAATGGCTTGAAGCTCTGTTAAAATGCTCAGAGACACAAATAGCATATACAAGTGTTCTGAATGTCAGAGACTTAAAAGTAATGCGCCTGATTTGATTCACAGCACATGGATAGCCAATTTAGCTGGCATTTAATGAGAACCTAAGCGTGACATTGTGCTAAGAGTGAAGGAAGTACTATTCCATTACCTGAGGAGCCCTAAATATTGAAGCCCGAGCCTCACCCCAGTGATTTGAGTCAAAATCACTGAGTGTGAGGCTCTGGCAGTAGTGGTTTAAAAAAAAAAAAAAAAAAAAAACCACCACCAAATGATTTTAATTTGTGGAGGTACAACATGGGGACCAACTGATGGAGGAAAGTACAAAAATGAAGGTCTGGCCAGAGACAGATAGTTCCAGACTGTGCCAGAATCACACAGTTAAAGCTTTCTGTTTTCCTCCCCACCTGACTTAAATACCCAGTACTGGAAAGGCTCCTTTTGCCAGGACACTTTTTGCAAACAAAATTTCATCTCCAAATCCTTGCTGATGATCGTAACCTTCAAGAAGAGTCACTTTAGAGAAACTTCATCTTCACCTATTAAAGAATCTTTCTTATGTAACTTATCCACATTATCTCTACCCACTCACACTGACCAAACTGAATATAGCAAACCCTTTACAAATATGAAAAGGTCATACTAATAATCTGGATATTGAGAAGAAAAGAAGAAGCAACTGAACCTATCTCTAATTCTGGATCTTGGAATAAATTCCAGTGGAAAAAGCAATATTGCTTCTAAAATTAACATCTGTATTCATATATATGCACACTTACATATATCTGCATATACACTATATGACTATATGCATATTTAATGTGTATTGTTGTCTTAGTACATTTGTGCTGTTGTAACAAAATACCACAGACTGGGTAATTTATAAACAATATTTCTCACAGTTCTGGAGGCTGGAAAATCCAAGATCAAAGTACTGGCAGGATTAGTGTCTGATGAGGGCTGCTCTCTGCTTCCAAGATAGTGCCTTGTTGCTGCATCTTCTTGAGGGGAGGAATGCTGTGTCCTCACATCGCAGAAGGGGCAGAAGGGCAAGAGAGCACCCCCTTCAACCCTGAGTCCTTTTATAAGGGTGCTAATCCCATTCCTGAGGGTGAAGCCCTCATGACTTCATCACCTTCCAAGAGCCACACCTCTTAATATTGTTGCACTGGGGATTAAGTTTCAGTATGAATTTTGGAGTGAGCACCACCATTTATACCATAGCAATTTATATGTGTGTTTTTGTGTATGTGTGTGTACACACAAAATCATATATACCCCTGAATGGATTCACTATCCACACAGCCCTGGATTAGGAGACCCATGGTATGTAACTTCTGCAGCTCTGTTGTTAAGTTGTAGACAATTGAGTTTACATAATGGAAGTATCATGTACTGTGTACTATAACATTATATAGAAATACAGAAGAATTCCAAAGCCTCACTTCCTAACCATGAGCCTTAGTGTCCCACTGATATTACTCTAAATACACAGAATTGGCTAGGTCGAGGTCCTCTATCAACTTGTTCATCTTCACGTGTGGGCTGGGGGAAGTAGATACAAAGGCATAGGCTGCTAGCCTAGGAGATGTGAGTAAAGACAAGTTAATATATAGTGGGCATTATTCCTAGCCCCGAGTCTCCAATTTAGTGTTATATCTTCAATTAAGCCTCCTCCTAATCCAGTCCCAGAGACCCACCCGAGTGAGAACCTCATTTTATCATCGAAACAGGCCAAAAAATGAATACTACTCTCCCCGCACTGTTCCACACAGTCCCATGGTATGGGTTTTTTTCACAGTATTTCTGCTGTGGTGTTAGGCTCCCTGTTTTCTTTTTTGTTTGGAAGGGAGGGGGTTGGGATGGAGAAGTAGACTCAGATAATGATCTAAAGTTTTAGAGGCAGAGAAATTCATCTTCTGAATTCCTAGTCTCCTGTTAGCACTTGAAACGAATGCTAAGATTGGCAGTGGTGTTGGTAGAAATCTAACTGTAGACAGTGATTCAGAGGAGATAAATCAAAGAGGAAAACAGATCACATTTCATATTGTGCCATGGTCTATGAAACAAATCAATTGAGAAAGAATCTTATTTCCAAGTTATGAGGCAATGTTACAAATTACTTAGTCACCCCCTTTGTTTACTTGAGAATTATTCCTTCATTTTATACTGAGTCAGTACCTACTGCTGAGTCAGACACCAGCCTAGGAACTGGGTAACGGAATGGAAGTCTTAGCCCTTAGCTCAAGGATAGCACCGTCCAGACAGGAGATAAAGCAAGACAGATCTAGTTGTGTTAGGTGATGAGTGTCTCCTTCAAGCTCTGCGTAAAGCCCTATGAGTACTCCAAGGAGGAACAGTGAACTGATACTTAGAGGAGGACATGGTGAACCATCCAGGAAGGCTTACTTCACTCCTTTCCACTCCATCCTGATCCTGTGTGTTACCCATCACTGGAATGCTACACAAAGCTAAGAAGGTGAAACAGAATGAGAGAAACGATTTAGAAGGTGAGTCATGAGAGAGAAGGCTGAATGGAGTAGCAACGGCCAGGTCATAGAGAGCTGTGGAAGAGTTTTACAGGAGATTGACATGATCAGATCCACAGTTTAGATATGTTTCTTGGTTGAAAATGTGAAAGATGGATTTGAGAGGGCAGTCACCTCAAACTAAATGTAGCACCGCAAGATCTTTTGCCACCAGAATTCTTTTAAATTGGTTTAAAATTGTAGACCTAAATTTTTTCGACACTATTCACGTCAATCAATAAATTGTATATACCCCCACTCAAAATCATTTACTTCATTTTTTTTTAAATAGATTTTTTCTGAAGATTATGAGGAAATAAAATTTCGATTTTCAAAATGCTAGGATCCCTCTGATTGTTGCCTGAAGTGAAAGAGATATTTAATTGTTAACTTTGCCTGTTACATTGCACCAGATAGAAATATCACTGTGTTGTTTTAGATACATTATTTTCACTGCATGTTTTTTTTTGTATCCTAAATAATCAAATATTTGGTTTATGTGGATAAGAGTTATGTTTCTTTGAATGTACAAGTTTGAATCAATCTCTGCATTTTAATCCATAAGTCACAACTGATCCAGGTACTTAATTTAAGCCATTTAAAATATAGAAGGTAGTACAGGTGAATAACGGTCATTTGGAAAAACTTTCGTTAATTTGGAATTTGTAAAGTGAATAATTGTAGGTGCAATTTAAAAATGTGCTATTTTAAGGAATTCTATAATATAGCAAAGAATTACCACCTGATTTATCTATTGTAAAAATGTTTTCACATAATACTTATCTACCCTTTAAAAACACATTTAGAAATCTATCAACCATTAGCTAAAAGCTTATACTATTAACCTTAAAAATATAAGTCAACTTTCAGTTTTTATAGAAGAATTTTACACCTTGGAAGAAACAACCTAGAAATCGCTTTTTAATTTTGAACGCTATCGTCTAATGGACCCTTATAAATTAATCTGAATAAAACTGAATGTTATAGGTATTTGAGCTTCACCAACACACATAAAACCACCATCACTCAGAGGTATCATTTCAAGATGTGCTGAGATGACCATGTTAAGAAGAAAAGATGAGGTGACAAAAAAAAGTTTAAAAGCCTAGGTAATCCCACCTTTTCAGTACTTTAATCATTTATACATTATGCTTTTTATTGCATGGTTCATGGGTTAAAATTTCATGGTATATTTGATAACAAATTGCAAAAAGTGGGCATGTAAATGTATTATGAAGTTGTTATCCTGAGGTATTTTTATAGTCTCTCTTTCTTACCACAGTAGTCAGCTTTAATAACACCTTTCCACAAGCAAGAAGACGTCAGATATCTTGGATTATTCCAAAATATTTTTTATAGTTAAATAACAATAAAACATTGAACTTTTCATAAGGAGAGAACAGACCTACAGTTACTAAAGGTGGGAAAGGGGAAGGGAGAGGGAGGTTAAGGTTTAATTGGATAAAAGGATACAAAAAATTACGATTTATAATGATGAACATGCTAATAATATAGATTTGATCATCACTGTACGCAAATACTGATAGTCATCTCTGTATCCCATAAACATGCATAACAAAAAATAAATTTAAAAAAAAATTAAAATAAAAAACGTGGTTAAAAAATCATTTTAAAGTTCTATAATTCACTCCACATTTTGTATTTTCCTTACTTTTTCATTATAATGTAGAAATGCTGTGCACTTAAAATATTTTTTAAAAAATCAGCTTCTTTTATGCCTACCTGTAGACTTTAAACTAACGGTACAACATGAGCACTTAATTACTACATGTTGAACAAAACAACATAAGTCTGGTAGATTCTGAAAAATCCATTCATTGATTTTTTAAAAGGCATTTTATTTACTAAAGCAAGAGTCTTCGGAAAGTTATGGGAACTGATAGGGATTCTCTCTCTCTCTCTTTCTCTTACTCAGAAGATTTTAAAATCCTAGGTTTATGGTGTCTACTATAAATGAGCCTAAATAAATATTAGCAGAATAAATAAAAATAATTGAACACATTTTGCTTGTAGAGTTGGAAAGCTACTGCTATGGTATTTGTCAGCCATTCCCAGTATTTTTGGACCAGATTTTTCTGATAACTCCTAAACATCATTTGGTGACATGCTCCATTTATATTCTCTTTGAAGAGGTATAATCAAACAATTACTTGATTACCTGATTCAGGCAAAGCACCCACTGTACACCCACTGTACACTGTACAGCCACTGTACAACGTGGCTGTCTTCATGGTTTTGTAAGCATGCTTTATTCATGCCTTGTCAATGGGGATATTGCCCCCAATAGGGGCAAAAATTGATTCTTGAGGGAGGGCAAAAAAGTAAAAAAGTTAGATATTGCAATAGTTTGTGGCCATCCAGAGTGCCATGGCATATAAACAGATAAACAATATATCCGTAGTATTAAAACTCCATGCAGTGGAGGCAGTTAGGGAAAAAATGCCTAAAAAGGCTTCCCGGAGGGTGTGTAAGGGAGTGGGTAGAGAGGGTGCATAATGGAAAAAAGGCTGAGAAACACTGTTATTCATATTGTCACTTCTGGACCTTCTACTCAAGATTCTGTTTATCTCAAAATAGTGCCTCAAAGGTAATTGTTTCAGTTTTCTTGTTTGATGTATAAATTCTACTTTCAAGACAGAAGGGTTAAGATTTTAGTTGTGGCCCAGCTATTCCCATGTTGCTAAATGTTCTATTGTATAAAATAAAACAATGACTTTGTCCTGATATTCTTCCTTACTTTGGTACTGATGAGAATACTTACTCTCTTGAAAATATTTCTCAAGTAGCTGTAAGTTAAAAGACAGGAGTTTTAGTACTTGAACATGAGAAAAAGTCTACAATGACTGCCAGCCTACTTCCAATCTACTTCTTTTATCCTTCCTCACTTTTTTCTCCTTTCCTTGCCAATATGTGCTGTCCCCAACTAAATGAGGGCAAGAACTGCCTGAGCAAATATAACATCAAAGCCAGGACAGCTTAAGATAAGGAACTGATACTTTTAAGTTCTAATTTTCCTTCCTGCAGACCCCATCATTTTTTGAGTAAAAGACATTCATTTTTAATCAGTTGACTTTAAGGTCACTTGTTTAAATTAGAAAAAGGTCTAATATCTATGTTATTATATGTATATTATGAAAATTATTTTCTTGGTGACAAAAATTAATTATACACATTAACATTTAGTATATTGAAATCCATTTGTATAAGTATGGTTTTGTTTCCTAAAATCAATTTATATCGATATAAACTTAAGGAAACAAATCTTTTATGTACCTTTGAGTCAAGAATATTTTCATAAGTGATATCTTGTTTGGTCTTAGAAAGATTAACTTGAAGAAGAAGTATAATTATTATGACTTACAGAGAGAAAAACTGAATTTTGAATTTTACTAATTAGCAGAAATTTTGCTATTTTCTAGCCCTTAGCACAAAATATTTTAATCCATGCAGAATTTCCCCTATAACTTGATGATATATATTGGTGATATCTAAGTTGTTTTTGGTTTTAATATATAAACAAAACAGTAAACGTCTCCTTCTTTAGTGTAGCTAAAATATGCAATATCAGCAGTAAGCACTGGACTGGAGATGGTTCTTTTCACCATGATTTTGATACATATTTCTTTTAATTATTTTGATAACTATGATAAAATAGCTAGGAAATAAATCTGAGAAATCATCAAAACATTTAAAAATATTGCTATTAAATTCACACTTTACAAGTCAAGAAATAGGTTACTAACCTGTAAAGCTAATTACTATTTTATGTTTTTTTCTTTTCTGCCAAACTTCCTTATGTAGTTATGTGTGCTGACCCCACTTTCTCAGACCCTGTTCACTTCTCAAACCCTTGAACGCTTCCTGCTGCGCTCTCTACAATTCAGAAACTCTGATTTCCAGTGTCATTGATTCGCATATCTCTGTGCGCTGAACCCTCTTGACCAGTTGGTTTAGTGTGACTCCTCCTCTGGTTCCCCCGGCCCGTCTTCCTTGTTCTGTTAACTGTGGTTCCCCTGTGTCCTTCACAGACTCCGTCTCCTCTCGTTTCTCCTATCATGTCCCTGTTTGCTCATTTGTTGTCCTGGGCCTTTCTCTTTGCCTCCATACTCTCTGTCTCAGAAAGCTCATCTACTTTTAAGCTTTGGCCATTTTTTTAATGTAGGTAATTCCAAGATTAATATCTTAACGTCCAACCTTTTGTTCTAAGCTACAAACATAAGTTTTGAGAACTGATGTTACCAGAGGTGGGAAAGGGGGAAGGGAGGTTAGCGAGAAATTGGTAAAGGGCCACAGAAGATGATCACATTGTATCATGTTGAATATGCTAGTTGTCCTGATTTGAACATCACATATTGCACACAGGTACTGACATTCAACTCTGTACCCCACAGATATGTACAGTCAAGTAGGTTTCAATATAAAAAAGAAGAAAAAAATTCATTTAAATCAAAATATAAAGTTACGAAATTTAAAACTGAAATTATCCTCCCTACAAATCTTAACACTTTTTATTATTAGCATCATCATTACTGTTCCAGGAACCAACCATTCAAATCTGAGAGTCATTTAGTTGTCCCTTCCTTTTCCATGTTCTTCACATTCAGACAGTAACCCAGTCACAGCATCCTTATTATTCATGAACTTTTCCCCATATGCACTCTCACACAATTTTGTATGTATAGTACATACATACAAGAAATGTATACTACATTTCTTTAGACTTAAAGTTTACAAAATATTTTTGCATGCATAATTTCACTTTTTACATCCAACATGCAAAGTCAGTATCCTTTTTATAATCTTAATTTTGAGGCAGTATAAGTTAGAGGTTAAGAGTTCAGGTTTGGAGCCAGCCTGCCTACATTCTCATCCTGACTGCTTAACTTGCTAGCTGTTTCATCTCTGGCACGTTACTTACTCTGTCTGTGCCTCACCTTCGTAATCTGAAAAAGAGGGAATTGAAGTTTTTACTGTACTACAAATGAAAAGTTACATAGCTGAGTTTATGTATTATAAGTGACAAACTGAGTCCTAAAATTCATGTCTTTTGTGTCTGTATCCCATGTTTCCTCCACTGTATAACACATAATCTTGCCTTTTTTCTAATTTCTACAAGAAAAATTCTTCTTTATTTAACTGGAGACTGGACTAATTTATTGTCAGAAAATTATTTGAAAGCATAAAATCATGCCATAGAATTTGTAGTTATATCATTTAATAGGGTTTACCTTCTAGGTTTTCTCACTCTATGCTTCTACCATTCCTAAAAGGTATTTTCTTTTTTTTAATGGATCTCAGGAATAATATTAAAGTAAGTATGCATATTCTGCATTTTTGGATGGTGGTCTAGAATGTCTGCCAAGTTATGAGTATTTAGATATTCATGAGTCTTGACATCTGTCACTTGGAATGTTAAAAGTTTCTATCTCTCTCCCAAATCCCTGACACATTTAATGATCTTTTGTAAAGTTTCAAGGAGTTTGGGGAAAACTTTGATAGTTTTTTTTTTTTTTTTTTAAATACATTCATGTACCAGTTTGTGAGGGACCTAGATAACGGTTGTGCCATAATTCTAGATGCTTATTTAAATCTTCTTAGTATAATTAGAGTCTTTCAGATATTTCTGTACTCTTTAGGCAAGCAATTGCATTTACTTCAGAACAACGTTCTTTATATTGTTTAAAATTTTATATATTACGTTCATTTCATAATAAGCAAATATAAGATATTTATTCTGTGATAATAGCATATTTCATTGTAAGTCTCCCTCTGCACTACACAGATACTTTCTAACGTGAAGAGTGGAAGATTAGATATTTATCATTTAGTACACTTATATTAAGTTCAATTAAGTATGTATCTACATGTACGAAACATTTCACTGCACAAAGTAAAGGACACAAAACTGAAATGCTGCCCTTCCTGCATAGTCTAGATCAAAATCCCCATGTAGCAATTCTGCTTGTTTGTCACTGGACAACACTTAGACATGGAACCTTAAAGAAAAGTTGGGAAATGTCTCCTTTCTAGAAAGCAGTTGATCCAGCTTTAAAAAATTAAGTTTGTGTGCTTGAACGAAAGATGTATCATTCATAGGAGATGATATTTAACCTGATGGTTAAAGAATGGGCAGAATTTGTAGAGTCTAAATCAAGCATTACAAGTCAAAGAGCTAACTGGAGAGAAGACATAGAAGCAGGAAATTTAGGTCCTGATCAGATTACAACTTATCATCTGGTTTTCTTGAAGCAGGGTCTGTGTATTAGGAAGTAAAGCTCAAAGAAGAGCAAAGAAACTTTCCTCATCCAGCTATGAATAATACAGATGAGCATTTCCAAGTGGCATAATTTGAATAATGAAATGGTTAGATAGATGAAGTTAAACACAACACCCATTGAATTACTAATTTAATCACTTAATGGCCGTGTTCTTTAAAAAAAAAAAAAAAAATGATTACTGGTAAGGAGATCTTAACCCTTGACTTGGTGTTGTCATCACCACGCTCTCTCAAGTGAGCTAACTGGCCATCCCTATAAAGGGATCCGAACCCATGGCCTTGGTGTTATCAGCACCACACTCTCCCAGGTGAGCCAGCCACAGGCCAGCCTTCATATTCTTTTCTTTGCCACACTGTTTCTCTCATTTAGATCTTTATCCTTTATGGAAGTTCAGAGAATGATGTAGCCGTATGGAAAGATTTTATGGTTTACCCATAGGGAGGGTGGTGATGTTTGTTGTTGTTTATGTTGTGTCAACCTCTCTAGGAGATTTGTGTATGGTGCTTTAAACGCCATTATTTTAAAGACATTAAAATTGTTTATGTGATTTGGAACCCTGCCTTTTAATTGCCTACAAAGCCAGTTGATAGGCCAATTCATAACCTTGTAGTCACATTTTTTAAAAATCAAAATCAGTATTACTCAGAGTGAAGGGAGAGGCCTGAAGTAAGCAAGCAGAAATACTGAGAAGCTTTCTTCTTGTTGGGGGAAGAAGTTCACAGTCTTTCTCACAAGCTGTCATGCTGCTTTGGAACTTTTTTCTCATTTCTTTGGCACCGGTGGCCTGAGCGGAAACAAGGCAGGAAAGCAGATGAGGCTAAGAGGCTGTTGGCAGGAACATGGAGCAATCGAAGCATCATCCAAAGGCAAACAGATACCAATTCTTTGATTAAGTAATAAGCACGTAGTTAAGTCTTTCAGGTCTCTCTACTTGGGAGTCTGAGTTGCTGACTGCATAAGAGAGGCAGTGTGAGATGGAAACCTAGACGAGCTGAAGCAGACTGTGCCTTGAAAGAGCCTCGGATTCTTATGGAAACACTCTAGCCTGGGAAGGATACCTGGATTCAGTTAAACTGGTGTCAGTTACCACGTGCAGAGTATTTAAGTGAACATTTTCTTTCTAATCTTTTTCTTTTCTTTTTTTCTCCTGTGAATAGACGCTTTTCTTTTACGTATCTATCTTTAGCTCTTAAAGAACAATTGACTTGGGAAGTTTTTTTAATCTCTACTAGTATGTATGTCTATGTGACCACAAGGAACTGACCCTGACTTAGTGGTAGTATATCCTAATCACAGGCAAATTTTAGGAAAAAAAAAATAGGAGAATCTGACTTCAGTGCTAAACTTGTGAGTTTATACAAAAAGTTGCAATAGCCACAAAACTACATGCGTATAATCTATTTAATAATCAGCAATTTATTCTTTGTCTTCATATTCCTGTTTTCCTGCCTTATTTTCTACCATCTAAGATGTGGAGTCTTCTAGCTGGTGCCCTATTCACACGCAAGACATTTATATTTTTTTATAAAGTTGTCCATTAGCAAATGATTTTCTAAGAAAATTTTAGCTTCCTTGCAAAAAATTGAAATTCAGTTAGGATTTTATAAAATAACCATTTTTCCCCTACCATCTTGTCCTTCTTGTGGCTTATTTTCCCCCAAAAGAGTATTTTGAATCCTCTTCTTCATGCAACATCAAAATGGCTTCAGAATAAATGGCCAAAGTCCATGACTGTTGCTATCATTCTCCTTATTAAGAAAATATCTCGTTGTAAAACATTCTGTTTGCCTTAAAGTAATACTCATTCTCAGTTCAGTTACATTTGTTTTGTTCATTGTTTTATCCTTGGTTCTGTTATGCTTTTATTATTTATTTTAAATAAAAAAGTGCCAAAAATGGCATGCAAGTTAAAGTGTACATAGCAACATGAACTTTTGAAATTCTGTCTCCTACCGGCATGGCATTTGGAATAGGAAACCTGGCCTCTGAGAAATAGACAACTGAAGTGATTTATCTGCTCTCTTCTGATTTACATCTTCCCTTCCCTAATGATGTAGATGTATTCCTCTTCGTCCACTGTCTTTCCATCCCATTGTACTTTCTGTTTTTTTCTAATGGCCCTTATAAAAACCAATTTTACAATCAGTAAAGAAACATTTGTCAGACACTTTCTTTATCTGAGTCCCTGTGCTTCACCTGTTTGTTCAAAAGTAAAAGATAGACACTGTCCAACAGGGATAGGCTTCTAAGGGAAGCAGACATAAGTTACTTTAATTTTTTCTGTTCACATTATTTAATAAATCTTTGAGTATGTTCTATATGCTTGTTACTACATTAGATAGAAGAGATAACAGTAGAAAATATATGACATCTGTCGCCGGTCTGATAGACAGGCGAAACCAAAACAAACATACACAAAAAAACACATCCTTAAATCCTTGCTTTAGTAAAGTAAAATGTATAAATAAATATATATATATATATATCCAAGTCTAAGTGAAAGCACAAGAGAGCATCAAAGCCTTTCTGCAGGAATTAAAAAAGGCTCATGTACGGCTAAGACATGGAGTCATAACAGCAACAGTAGCACAATGTGCAAGGTGCAAAGGAAGCACAGGTCAGTAATAAATATACTTTCTCTGTACACTTAATAGTGAAATTGGAAATACGCTCTTATGCATCTTTTTATAGCTCTTTTGTTATCTTCCCTAATGCCTGTATATTTATAATAGGTTTCCAGTTAATGTTGTTAGAATCAAGAACCTAGTGCCAGATATAATGGAAAGAGCATGGCCAGATCTAAGTTTGAATACTAGCCTTGATGCTTTATGCTTACGTGATCTTAGAAAGCCATAGTACTTTCCTGATCTGTTATCTGAAAAATAGGAAAAATGTCACCTCTCATATTGAACGGTTTTGTGAAGATTATTTGAAATAACTATAGCACATAGGCTCTCAAATAATGACCGTCGCTTTTATTTTAATATTGTTTTTGATTTCTTTACATTTTATTTATTTAAAATGTTTTTCCATTTTCTTAACTGAAAAAAATCAATGAGATATATAATTATCCTTCAAAATAATAATGCTAAGTCTTTAGCATCTCAAACAAAACTGATTTATAAGTATCTGTGTTCATTCTACCACATCTATATGAAATATAAAGTTAATCTTATTTTGTACTTATGGGCATTGGTGGTAAAGAGTGTTTTTTTGTTTTATTTTGACCACATTCTGTCAAAACACTTGACCTAAGCATTTATTTCATTTACTATCCTGTGCTTTATTGATGAGAATTTACCACTCAAAGCTATGCTAATCGTGCAGGTAAGTAAAGGGATTGATGGGTTTGGCCACATCCAAGCAAAGTTCAAGTTGAAAATTGTTTTTCCGAGTGTTCATTTGGCTATGGCCTGAAGAATTTTCATGCATAATTTATCAAGCGGGGAATGAGAGAGCAGGGACAGAGTGAGGGTATGAACCAGCCTTGCTACTGTACTTCTGGTTTTGGTGAGTTAAGCACTCACTAACGTTCAGCACGGCATTCCTGGCCCCTTTCAGCTGTCACAGCATCAGAGGCACAGCAGCTAGTCACTGTGGTATTATTAGATAGAACAAGATAGCAGCGGTAGCATTTGTCTCATGCCATCATCCTTTTATCTAAGGGATGAAGGAGTAGAATTTATCATGTATTTTACTTAAAATATTAGTTTGTACATCTGTTATAGGAATTTTAAGGAAACCTACTAATACACTAGTCTCTTATTTTATTGTCTTAAAATAGGGTGCATGTATGTACCTTAAAACGCCTCAGACTTTAGGTTTATAAATACAAAGTTGTAGTTAAGAATGAGCATTTTCTCTCAGATATTTAGTTAAATTCTCCCTGTCCAGATAAGCTAGAATAAACAAACAGAAAGGTTAAGCACGTATTCCTCATTATTCAGTTTTCAGTTCTTTGGCGCTGTCCTCAGACATCACTGCATCACTGTCCTCCTTCCATTCATCAGTGTCCTTTCTTGTTATTAAATCTATTGTAGTACTTCAGGTTGTGGTTGAACTTACCAGCACATGCACGGCCGACCATTCTTTCATCTGGGAAGCAGTCTTTCTCTGGCTTCACTCTTCCGTCTCCTTCCCTCCACGGATTTCCTCCTGTCTGTCTGGCCTTTCCTCCTCAGGTTCCTTTCCAGGCTCTTCTTCCTTTGCCCCACCTAGAAACAGGAGTGTTTTTCAGGCTTTGTCTCCTGCCCTTTTTTCTACCACTCTTACTACATATGAGGGGACTTCAAAAGTTCTTGGAAAGATTTGTATTATCTTTTAATTCTACTTTTCCATGAATGATTTGAAGTACCCTGGTATTCTTCCCAGGCAATTTCAACCACTGCCATAGTGTCAGTTACCCTTTATGTTTCTCAAAGCCACATATGTGTCTGGTACGCAAAGACGTTTTTTGTTTCTTAATACCAAAGGTAATTGTCTAGAATTTCAAGATTATCTTTTGAGACTGACTCTTCTTCCTCCCCCTGAGTATTGACATAATGATAGACCTGTCCTCTTTTCTCTTGCTGAGCTGCCATCTCAGAGCCTTTGCATTAGTTCTTTATGGGGTGGGAGGGTGACATTCGGTCCTTTCCCCCACCACTACTTTTGGTTGTTTTAACTCTTATGGATCCTTTAAGCCTTTTTTTGAGCCCTCTCCCCCACACCCTTATGTTAAAGAAATATATATTTTTATAGTTGTTTAATTCTGTCTCTCTTCCCAATTAGATTGTAAGCTCTCTAAGGACAGGGATCATGCTGATGTACATTAAGCATGTTATCTGATACATAAGAAACTTAAATAGTTTTAAATTTTTGCTCTTGTGTTGTAGTTGAGCATATGACCAATACAGCAAGTCATGGGGCTTAGAATGCATTCTTTGACTTGTACCTTTTAAAGGAAGAGTGTATGTAAAAAAGGCTCCACTGGAGAACCCCAAGACCAAAGCATATGATTTTAAAATAGTAAGTCTTCAGAACAGTTAAGAGAAATGGGAGTTAAAGTTTTATGGCTTTTTAAAAATATTACTATTAGGACTATACTCTATATCATGTGTGGACATACACGTACAAGTACTTCAGAAAGTTCATGGAAAGATTTGTATTTTGTCTTTCAATTCTATTTTTCCATGAACTTTTTGAAGTACCCTCATATACACATGCACTTGATATTAACAAAGAGTTACCTAACATCCACAGCCTGAGATAGCTGTGATTCTGTGATGGACTTTGAGTGTGAATCCCGTTCTGCTGAGCACGACTGAATTCTGTTCCTTGCCTCATCTAGCATGCCACCTTTTATCTCATCTTCTGGATCTGATCCTGTGCCTCAGAAGAAATTATGTTAGACCTTTAACAACTGTATAGGGAAACATCCAACCTTAACAAATATTTAGAGTCCCTATTGTAGGTACAGTACACTGGAGTTTGGCATGGAGAATGAAAAAGAATCATTGGATGTGGCCACTTCCCATAATCATACTGATTGGTATCAAAGTGTGTGTGTGTGGGGGGGGGTATTGTGAATTTATTTTTCTATTTTTAAAATGTATTTTTTGAATTGAAACATAATTGATTATACATATTTATGGGGTACAGAGTTGACTATTAGTATTGGTGTACAGTATGTGATGATCAATTCGATATCATTAGCACATTCATCATTACAAATTTTAATTATTGTTTGTGTCCCTTACCCAATTCTTCCCTAATCCCTCTTCCACTTTCCCACCTCTAGTAACTATAGGTCTATTCTCTCCTTCTGAAAGTTCCATGTTTTATTATGGCCAGTTGGTCTTTCTCTCTCTCTCTCTCTCTCTCTCTCTCTCTTTCCTTTTTTCTTAGCTCCCACTTATGAATGAAGACATGTGGTATTTCTCTTTCTGTGCCTGACTTATTTCACTTATATATATAATATAATTTTCTCCAAACTCATCTGTGTTGCTGGGAAGGCAGAATTTCACTATTTTCTATTGCTGAATAGTATCCCATTGTGTATATATATACCACATTTTCCTCATCCAGTCATCCAACGATGGACATTTAGGTTGGTTCTATATCATGGCTATTGTAAATAGAGCTGCGATAAACATGGGAGTGCAGGTATCCCTTTGACATGATGATTTTCATTCCTTTGAGAATATACCCAGTAGCGGCATTGCTGGATCATATGGTAGTTCTACCTATAGTTGTTTGATAAACCTCCATACTGTTTTCCATAATGGCTGCACTAATTTACAGTCCCATCAACAGTGTAGAAGACTTCCCTTATCTCCACATCCTTGCCAGTATTTTGTTATTCTGTCTTTTTTGATAATAGTCTAGTTGAGGTGAGATGATATCTTGGTGTGGTTTTGATTTGCATTTCCCTGATGATTAGTGATATTAAGCATTTTTTCCTGTACTATTGGCCATTTGTATGTCTTCCTTTGAAAAATGTCTGTTTAACTCCTTTGCCCAGTTTTTAATTGGATTATTTGTTTCTTTACTGTTACGTTATTGGAGTTTTTGAATATTCTGGATATTAATCTCTTGTCAGATGTACAGTTTGAAAATATTTTCTCCCATTCTGTACATTGGTCTTTTCTAAAAAGAAAAATTGCAGTCCTGATTTAGAAAACTTTTATGCTGTCCCCACCCTTTGGTGAGTTAAGCAGTCACTAAAAGACCAGAGGAAAACCAAAGCATTTGATTTTAAAATAGATACTTCTTTTCCAAGTTAGTCTTCAGTACATTTAAGAGGAGTAGGAGCTAAAGTTTTTTATATTCTCATTAGAACTATACCTTATTTTTATATATATATATATATATAAACTTAGGAGAAATAAAAAATTACATAATGTCCACAGCATGGAGGCTGCGATAGACTTTAATTTATTCCTGGGTAAAATTAATATGCATTACAGTTTAGAGAAACAAAACACAAACCCGCTAATCAAAATGTTCAGCTAACAGAGCTGGAGCTTTTTCATTAGTTATATTGTCTTGAATTTCATCACTGTACCAGCTGGCTTCTTGTCAATTTATAGTTTGGACCTTTACATCAAACAGCAAAAAATTAATTACAGGAAAAGGAGTCCCAATAGGAATTTTGTGCTTAGAGGTTTTTTCACAATTAACCAGACATGAATGGGGCTGTGTACAGAGGAAATGGAAAGGGAAAGAAAGAACTTCATAGAATTTTCTAGAATCATTAACTACAGCAATGTTAGTCACTTGCTTCCCTGATTTTGTTTTAAAGTTGTTTAGCCAAAGCTTTCAGCCTTGTCATTTCTGGAAGCACCCAGTTATGTTAGTATATTGAATGCAGTGAATCATGGCATGAACTGTGAATTCTCTTACAAAAATGTCCCGAGTGACAATTCAAAAAATTACTACGCTCCCTTCATTTTTAATTGAGTAACATTTTATGTATTACATTACTGATTATAATCATAATTTAATGAGCAGAAAGATCATGCTTTGATGGTTAGTGCCAGGTTACTTGTAATGCACGTTTTGGACTCGGAAGTATTGTTCTCAAGTGTCACAGTCATTGCCTCTGTGAGCTACAATTAGTTTAAATGTGACTTTTCTAAGCCTCTTATCTGTTGAATAAACCAACCCAAGGTTTTAAAAATGCTTCCCTCAATTTAGATTTCTGTCTTTTTTTCTTTTTTATATCACTTAAAAACCCTTATTTGTGACTCATTCTTCTACTTCCTGACGTTCTAATAAAGTGAATGGTTCTTTGACAATCATATTTAAGCCACAGATGCCTGGAGAATCTGGAGAAAACATTTCTCTCCTCAGGAAAATGCACATATGAATATACATCTGACATTTTGCATAAGTATCACAGAATCAATAGGAATGCATGAACCTTAGGTTATGAATGCCTGTTGCATTTGTTGAGAAAAATCTACATATATTATGTATACATGCATACATAGCGTTTATATATAATTTAGAGATTATGTATATTAATTTGGTTAAATTCAAATGCCGGTTTCGATTATGTTTTTCCCATTCCATCAAGTTATCTGTACTAAAAACAAATCAATTACCTTCTTTGCCACTACCTGAATAAATTTAGATTTCTGATCCATCTTTATATACAGCAGCCCTTAGTTATAAGCTCATCTGGGTGGCCATATTTCACTCTACTGTCTCAAGTGCTGCCACATTTCCTAAGTAATTTGTAGACCACAGCTGAGAAGAACATTCTTAACTTGTTTTAATGGTAGTATTTTTCTTCGTTAGGTTTGTGAGTTGTGAGCTAGTGTAAGATACTAACAGGCATTTTCCAGTTTTCTCTCTTCAGCCTGAGAATGTTTCACTATTATCCCAAGGTCACTTTGAAAGTCTTTCTGTGATTTGCTTCCATTTATTTTATGCTGTTGTTTATGGTTTTGAACCAAATATGAAATTTAATGTTGCGTTTGTCTACATTAAACTTAATTTGCCCCTTGTCAGCTCATTTACAACAGAGAAAACATTCAAAAGCCACCTTGTAAATGTTTTGTCTGCAATCACTGATACAATATTTTTATCATTTTTCTGTTGTGTGCAACTTTCTGTATCTTACAGTTTAAAAAGAGGCCTCTCCAAGGGAAGAGTTTCAGAAAATATAAATGAGTCTAATAGAGATTAATAAATTAATCTTTAATAGAATAGAATCTTTACCATATGTTGAAGATTTTTATTTTATTTTATTTTATTTTAATTTATTTATTTGTATATTCTAAGATGTTGTAGAGCAGTTGGGGGGAAGGGGATAGGGGATAGGGGATGGGGGGTAGAGTGAGAGGAGGAGGAAGTAGTGGGGGTTTGGTCCAGGCACATGGCACCCCCCACATTCTGGCAGAGGAGCCCAGGGGGTTTCCAGTGGCAGCTCGGTTGCAGCTGGGCTGGATGCTGACTTCAGGGGGACATGGCTGAAACCCTTGGCCACCTCCATCCTGGGAGCCTGGGATGCTTTCAGTGGTGGCTCGGTAATTGTCACTGGGCTGGATGCAGATGTTGGGGTGGTGTTGCTGAGGCCATGAGTATCCCCCCCCGCACAGGCTCAGGATACCAGAGCACTTCTGGTGGCAGTCTGGTGGTCATTGCTGAGCTGGATGTGGACATCAAGGGGGTGTAGCTGAGGCCCTCTTTCCCCCCACCACCTCTGGTTTGGGAGCCCAGGGCACTTCCAGCAGTGGCCTGATGGCCATTGCTGGATGCAGACATTGAGGGGTTTTGGTTGAGGCCCTCAGCCCTCCCCCCACCCGGGCTTGGGAGCCTGGGAGGCTTCCAGTCCTTCTAAGTTTTATAGGTGTTCTTTGGTGATGTTAGACCTTTATGGGTTAATATCAGAACTTTGTCTCTGATCTGTGGGGTTTTTGTTTTTACTTTAAGTTCTGTGTTGGATTATTCACTCTTCCCACCACTTAAACCCTGCACTGGAACTAATTTGTTGTCCTTTGGTTACTTCTCAAATGGGGAAAATTCTTGTGGGAACCAGCACTTGAGCCCTGTGGTTGAGCTAAATTGCTGTTTTGCTGCTGATTCTCTGGGGAAGGCTTTCTGTGCAGCTCGGGTTTTAATTGTTGACCTTGTTAGCATTTCCAGATCTTCTGAGGTCTGGTACACTTGGGTTGTGTGGAAACTCCGGTCTGGACCTGAGTCTTTTCAGCAAACTTCCCCCCTGCAGTTCTGTATTTCTGACCAGTGTCCACTGAGTGGGCCTGTGCTAATTGGAGGGCAGATCAGCTGTCCTTGCTGTGTCGCAGTGTTCTGCTGGTGGGCCAGTCTTCCCTACCCCACCACTTAGCCCTCCGAATACTTCCCGTGGGACGGGCCATGTGCTGGTCCCTTGCAATGATTCACCAGCCTCTGAGTGGCTCCATTTTTCAGTTGTCTGTGGCCCCTTGCTCCTATGTGGGTCCATGGGAACCCTGTTAGTGGTCTTGCTGGTCTGGGTGCCACCAAGGCCCTCTTCTCCCCTGCTGACTCCAAGCAACTTCATACAAAGGGCACAACAGTAACTTTTGCCCCCTCTTGCTCCATGTGCTCACCAGGACCAGCCTTGAAGTGGTTGGGGCTTGAAACAGTCAAAGAGATCCTTTCTTTCTCTCATCATGGCTTTTCCTGCCTTCAGGAACTCCAAAAGTCTATACTGCTCTTCCCCTGAGCTCTAGCAGCCCCAGCTTGCAGTCACTGATTTTTAATATTTGTAAATTGGTTGATTGTGGGAGAGGGTGATGCTGGGGACCGTCTATTCCACCATCTTGATCTGAAGTTGAAAAATTTTTTTAAATAGCTCTATTTTCTAACTTTAGTACATGTTATATAAGTATGCTTATTAGGATATTCTTTAAAGTAGTGAATTTATACATGAAAAAATAAATGAAGTAAAAATTAAAATACGTACAAAATCCTAAATTGGATTATGAAACCAAATCTTTTTTTCTTAATCTTTTTTTCTTTCATCTTTTTCTCATATTTTTCCAAGTACTTAATTTGACCTCATATAATGAATTTTTTTGTTAGTAGTTAATAATTTTTTAGATACGGTATTAAAAAGATAAATGAATATATCTTGACACTAAAATGAAATCTTAAATTTAAATGATGAAAAACACTTTTAAGTAGAATCTTAAACATATACATTAAGGAATATAATTTGTGTGTTGAACATTATTTTCAGGAGCAATTTGCTATCTTGTGCCCTTGTCTATAAATAATTGGAAATGTTCAAAATTTGAGAAATGTTTTCTCTTAGAATCATGTATACTGTTTATCTTTTGAGCAGGTATTCCACTTATTCACTGTATGTTAGGAAAATATCAGACAAGTGTACAAAGACACATTTGTAAGACTGTTTATTTTTTATAATTCAGTAGAAAAGTCAGAATGGCTAACTTGAGGTGATTGCTTAAATAAAATTGTATTATATACATATGATGGAATACCATCATGGAGATGGATGCTTAGTGACATGGAAAGTACTTATATTAAAAATCAAAATAGTATTTAATAGGAGTCATTTTTGTTCAAAAACAAGTTGAAGATAGGTAAATAGGTGGTGGGTAGATAGAGAGATGGTATGGATATAAGTATAGGTGTCAGTATAGGCACAGATGTAGATATATAAGCTGTAGATGTAGATGTAAATGAAAAGAAATAAAATAATTATCGAAAGAGAAACAGTACTTATTTGGTAAGATTTTAGATTGCCCATGCATGTGTGTGTGTTTAATTGTGGTTTTTAAAAATAGTATGTCCATGAGTGTGTTACTTGTATAATAAAAATAGTGATTGAAAGAAAATAAAATATTGTGATAGTAGCCAAAATTTATTGAGTATGTACTATACGTCTTGTACCCTTCTGAGTAATTTTCATGCCTTACCTCATTTAATTGTAATTATGCTACTCTTCAGTCCTTAGGGTCTTAGTCTGTTTAGGCTGCTATAACAAACCATCATAGATTGGGTGGCTTAAACAATTGTTTCTCGCAGTCTGGAGGCTGAGAAGTCCAAGATAAGGCACTGGCAGAGTCACTATCTGGTAAGCCCCACTTCCTGGTTCACAGATGGCTGTTCTCACTGTGTCCTCAATGGAAGCAGGAACAAGGACGCACTCTAGGGTCTTTTTTATAAGAACATTAATCCTATTTGTGAGGGCTCCATCCTGGTGACCTAATCACCTTGCAAAGGTCCCAGCACCTCATACCATCACATTGAGGCTTAGGATTTCACATATGAATTTGGGAGGGGGATACAAGCTTATAATCCCTCACACTTATTTATGCTATAGATTATAAGCATGTGAATTTTCATGCTAGACTGTGTTAAATAAATGATAATAATGTAATTTCATATTGAATTGTTGTTTTTTTAATGGAGTCCAGAACCCTCTGAGGCTGTATCGTGTGTGTGTGTGTGTGTGTGTGTGTGTGTGTTTCTGGGAAGCACGTGCTTAGCTTTTAGTCAGATTATGGGGTGGGTTAATAACACCCTTAGATAACTTTGATCAAACTCATCATTCAATTCTGTACTGTTGAAAACTGGATTACCAAGGCAGAATACTAAGAGCAAGCTGAACTATACAGTGGAGAAGAATTGGTTATGTTTTCACCTCATTAATCTACTTGACAAAGCAGTTGGAAAAGATTGCAAGCAACAGCAGCTGTGACCTGGGGTCACATTTCTAAGAAAGCTGGGAAGAAACAAGGAGATGTGGAGGCAATCAAGTGCCAGGAGTTTTTTAGCCAGAGCAGAACTTTACTTTTAGAAGTTGTCTAAAATGTTAATTTTAAGTGGAATATAATCGACTGTCAGTTATACTATAAATAACCCTTGAGAGTTTGTTAGGAGGTTTTGCAGGGTGAACATGTAGGAATAATGAAGCATCCATGAGGGTGAAGAAAGGATTCCTGACATATGAGTAGTAACCTGATTTACCCTATCAATCTGGGTGTCTTGTAACAAAATTATTTTCATATTCAAATCTGTCTTTTAAGATCTAAAATAGTAGATGATTCAAAGCACATTAATGTGTGGTTTTGGGAAATAAGTTTGAATTATTAAAAATATGAGTAAATGCATCAGAGCAGAATTTCAGCACTTTAAAGAAAGAAATAAGGCCATACCATGAAGAAGAACCAAATAGTAGCCCTTTGAATTCATCCTGGTATTTGTATATGTGCTACAGTGTAGGGAGGCCAGTTCAGTCCTTAGAATGATGATTTTACAGATGAGGAAACTGAGCACTGGAGAGATTAAATTGCCTAAATTCACATCACTCTTGAGTGGCCTAGCTGCACCTTAAGCCCAGATTGCACTGATCTGGAAATCTGTGTTCATGGGCATCACATGCTATAACTCTCCTTACTTAGACATAAAGCACTTTTCAAATCTCTGTGCTAGTATTTTTTAGGGTATGGTCTGTAGGCCACCTATTTTCAGAATATTATGGGAAAGTTGATAAAAATATAGATTCCTGCCTGGTACTCAACCCAGAGATAATAAATCCGTATCAGTGGGGGATGAACACTTTTAAGTCTTTCTTGGTGACTCTGGAGCATAATATAGACTGAAAAGCACAGCTCTGCACCATCCAATTCTGACATAAATAGGGTGACAGTATAGCAGGTTGTTCTTATTATTTATGTATTCTTTTTGTTCCATTTTATACTACTAACCACCCTCCTTGAAACTTTTCTAATGTCCCTCTTACTCTACTAGCCATTGCTCCTCAGTCTTCTTTCTGCCTGCAGTTCTTTGAGATGCTGCTGGTGGCCCTTTTTCCTCTGGTGACTGTCATTATCTTTGCTTATTGAGGCCCTAGAAATTATTCTTGCTCCCCATCTGTAATTCTCTCCTGAATTTCATTAACTTATCATTTTCACTCTTACTCAAAATCTGTGGATGCCTGTATATCCTTTAGGTCTTAAATTTAGCAAGCCTAAAATTGAACTCATTATCTTCTCACCCCAAACTTTCTCTGTCACCATTTTCCCCTAGTGTTGTTAATGCTGTCACTACTCAGTCTCCTGAACTTGAAACTTCAGTATTGAGTTCCGACTTCCCTTTTCCTCACTACCTTTTTTCCGTCAGTCAGTCATCAAATCTTATTTACCTCCCAGAAATGCCAACTGAATTGATCACTCTTTTCTCCATCCCACTGCCTCTCATCTTCCCTTACCTTACACTTCGGGTTCCATACTAGTTTTCCTACCACTCAACTTTTTCTTACATCCAGTCTCTTCTTCCACGCTGTCCTACAGATATTTTAATAATAAATGTGTTTGAACTTCTCATTCCCCCCTTAAAAATAGCCTTTGGTTCTGTATTGCCTGCAATGTAAGGTCCAAAGTTTATGAGGCTTGTCCTAATCTAATCTCACACTGTTTGTCCTACCTCTTCCTCTTCTCCTCACCACAAACACAGTTTTGTGGCTGAATTAAACTCCTCACTACACTTCACCTTCCCACTCCGATGCATTTGCACACACCATTCCATTAGCATGGAGTCTCTCTCCATACGAGACATTGGTCATTCTTGGCTCTGCATTTCCATAGCATTTCCTTTAAGCAGTATGGTGTAGTAGTAATTCAGAGTCAGACTGTCTGGGTTCATAAACCAACTACTCAATCACCGTGTGATCTCTCTGTGCCTCAATTTTCATATCTATAAAATTGGGACAATAATAGTACATACCTACCTCACAGGTTTGTTAAAGATGGTAAAGAATAAATTCATGTGCAGTGCTTACAGTAGTGCTTCATATGTAATAAGCCGATAATGAGCATTTGCTGCTGTCTCTACTGTAATCATAATGATAATGATGTAACACTTTCTTCTGCAAGAGGGCTAAAGGAATCACTTATTAATACTTGAATCAACCCAGAGATTCATGGCCATACCAAAATAAAAGGATTTTGCCTATAGAAAGCCTGGATCTAGTTTGTAGGCTAATGTACTTTAGCTACCTTATAGCATTTTTAGTCTCTCCTAAGTTATCCACTAGTGGAAATCCCACTAGTACTTGGATTGGTACGTGGGCATATACTGGCAGCCCTTGCATTATCAGTAAAGAATGTGTTGTGGCTACAGTTCTGGAGGCACATCGTCTTGCCATTTGAATGGTTGGTGAAGCAAGCTACGCCTTGGGCGCACCTTGGGCTGATGTGAATCAGACTCTAGACCTAGGCAGGACTCCTAAGTGTAGGAGAAAGATGTTCCTTGTGTCAATTTGAAGCATCCTAAAGTAAACATAGGCTCACAGAGTCAGAAATCTGGTTTTCTCCTCTGCCACACTGTGGGCAACGTTATAAAAAATATTATCATTTACACTGAAATGTTAGAATTTAGCAAAATGTTTACAGACACTTTAACTTTTATGAAACTGCTACAGACCTATTTACTTGGATGTTATTTTTTATTTTGCAACTACAGTCCTGAAGAGTTAAATATAAATTGTGGGGTTCCTTAGCAGAGTTTACTATTTAAAGCAACTCTACAGTTAATCATTTTGAATTATGTCCTAGCTTATTAGTTTTTATTTGTGAGAATATTAATATACTAGTTTCTTTGAAGTAGGATACACATATTGGCTATGGTACTTTCTAACTTATTCGTGGCTTAGAAAATTGAAGCATTAATTAATCACAGTAAATGAAAGTAAATTTTGGAACGTAGTATTTAGTTTTTAGGGGGAAAAAAGCCCTAAAGTAGAAGTCCAACTTGGGGAAAATAATAATAGCCAATTTAGTAGATGACTAATATCTAAATTTGAGTCTCAGAATGAAAACTACAAGGGTACTTCAAAAAGTTAATGAAAAGATTTTTATTCTCTTTTAATGCTGTTTTCTATAAACTTTTTGAAATACCTGTGTATGTATTTGTTATAGTTTTATTTTTTTGTTTATTGGGTTTCTGGTTCTCATCCTTATAATGTGAAATAATATTTAAGTAGATTCCCAACCAAGTGTCTCGGCTATACACACGTAGCCACAGTTGAAATTAAGGATACACATCAAATGGTAACAAACAGATCTGAAAAAGGAATAGGGAAAATTAATAATAAAAGTGATGACTTGGGTTTCTGTAGTACCTGAAGTTTACAACTACTTGCCTAATGTGATGTCATAGAGAAAACTTTGGATTTTAATCAGAACTACCAAATTTTAGTGGTTGCTTTTCACTTATTATCTATGACCTTGGGCAAATCCCTTAATTGCCCAGAGCTTTGGATTTCTCATATGTGAAATGAATATAATACAGAGTTCCTTTGAGGATCAAAAAATAACATACGTACAAAGTCTTTGGAAATTATCAAGCACTGTACAGATTTCAGAGATTACAGAAACAGAGATTTCAGAAATTACTCAGAGATCTCAGAGATTATTTCGGAGATGAGATAAGTATGACAGATATGTTTGTCCTCAGTTTGTGCGTGAGGAAATCAAGATGCGCAGCAAGTAATAAGTGGCTGAACTAAAGCTATACACTGAGCTTCTGAGTCCAAAAGTGGTACTCTCTGTGCTAGACCATACGGTTTCTGAACCAGGCCTGTTCAGCATTCACACGGTGTACCTATTTTGTAGTAAATTGTAGCCTAAAATCATTTTAAAGACTTTAAAACATATAATTATTATTTTATCTTAGAAATGCTAATATTCCTAGGGGATGCTTACATTTGTTTTTTTAATGCAGGTAATGAATTTGGGCATCCTGAATGGTTAGACTTCCCAAGAAAAGGAAATAATGAGAGTTACCATTATGCCAGAAGGCAGTTTCATTTAGCTGATGATGACCTTCTTCGCTATAAGTTCCTAAATAACTTTGACAAGGATATGAATAGATTGGAAGAAAGATGTGGTTGGCTTTCAGCTCCACAGGTAAGCTCTTTCCTCTAAACATTATGTTTCAGTCACCAATGATGTACATGCTTAGAATGGCAATCGATTTAAATCTGTATGCACATCTTTTAAATAGCACTTCATTATTCAGTGTGTAATGTCCTGTGACATACTTCAGGTTGTCAAAACATGTCACTGAAGTCTCTCTAATAGATAATGAAAATCTTAAACATAATATCCTGCTTACTTTCCTGGTTAGTTTGTTATTGTTGTTGTTGTTTAAATTTAGTAATTTTCATTTTTATTGGTTAAAATAAATGAAAAAGCTCTGCATAGAACCCATTTTGGAAATTGCTGTGGAAACATCTTAATTGTTTTGACTGTTTTTCCTCATAGAAATAATTATGCTGTCATACAGAAACGACTTTGACAACATGTAGATTTCTTTATTTCTTTTTTCCCTTCTTTACTGGTCTCTAACTTGTCATTTCAGTAGATGCCATTATACCTGCATGCTGTTTTGTATTTTTCATGAGCCTGACACTCTCCTCTGGAATTAAAGTCTCAATTTTCAATAAGTTTTAGAAAATGTAATTAACAGGTGCAAATTTTATACAGGCTTTTTTTTCCTCCTTGCAAAAATTAGCATGTAGTATGTGTTAGTTATAATCCATCTACTTTATTCTGGTACTGTTTGAAATTACTGTTGATGTGTTTTTGCTTTGGTGTCTATGATTCTTTTTTTAATGGCTGAACAAAGGTACTTATATATTCAGTAAGTTGGCTTCATGACACAAATGCCCTAATCACGTTTATTAGTAATGCTATTTCCAGAAGAGAGAGCAAAATGATGCTCCTTTTCAATAGGAACAATGTTGAATACCAAAAGGCATGCTGTTTACTCTAGAGTCTTAGTTTACATTTCTAAATTACCAGGAGTGGTGCTGCTGATACGCATGTCAATAAGTCCTCTCCAAGCTGGGGCTGGGCTAGGATGGTGCTGGGCTAGGACGGTGCTGAGAAGGAAAAGCCTTCTCTCCGCCATGTATAAAATAAGAGAGTTTGCAGATGTAATTTCTTTTCAGAACTTCTCTTTTTATTAAGAGAAAAAAACATATTATAATGGACTTTAGGTTGCTATTGAATCTGACAAAGTTGCCTAAAAATGTAAAATTTTTACAATAACTACTATTTCAGAAAGTAGATATAATAACAGTATTAGATTAAATTTTAAAAGTAATTTTATGAACCTTTCCTCATTAATCTGGAAACAAAACTCTTATAAAAGATTTTTTTTTTTCTTTTTTTTTATGACTGGCCAGTATGGGGATCCGAACCCATGATCTTGGTATTATGAGACTGTTTTATTTTAACCAACTGGGCTAAATGGCCAGCCAAAGATTCACTTTTAAGTATATCCAATCTATACATACAAACACAGTATTTATAGTACAGGTACCATATTTTTACTTAAAATCTAAGCGGCAACATTGATCCTCTGTTTATGCTTTGTTTGAGGTTGCCAAGTGACTAGTGAGATTTTTATATTCTTTATGCAGTTTTTGAGATTTGTTGTTGGCTTAGGGTTTGATATAGCAAAATGTTAACTTGTTCAAACTGGGTTATGATGATGGTTGCACAACTGAATAAATTTATTCAAAATCGTTAAACCATACACTTAAAAAAACAAACAAGCAAAATATATAATGTTCTAGAATTTTCATTTTTGGCTTAACAAGACTATTAAGAAAGATGAAAATAACTTAATGTAAATAATTTACTTGTACAACATGTAGGTATTATTTAGGGTGTTTGTTTGTTTGTTTGTTTCCTGCATCTGACCAGTATAGGGAGCCAAACTTCTGACCTTGGTGTTGTAAGGCTGCTCTCTAGGGTATTATTTAAATGTAACATATATGTTAATTCTTGCAGGCCTATGTGAGTGAAAGGCATGAAGACAATAAGATCATCACATTTGAGAGAGCAAGTCTTCTTTTTATTTTCAACTTTCATCCAAGCAAGAGTTACACTGATTACCGAGTCGGAACAGCATTACCAGGGAAATATCCTTTTTGTTGCAAGTGAATATGACTGCCTGCATTTAATTTTTTATGATAAAATAGAGTGTAAAAAAGACTAATGCTGATCTTGGTGACAGTAGCTTTCAGTTTCCTCATCTGAAAAATGAGGAACTTGAAATAGTTGATGGATAAATCTTTGCTCAGCTCAGTCATACTAAATTATTTCTAAGCTTCATTCTCACTTTAAAAAGTATGATTCTGAACATTTTAAAATAATATTTTGATCTAATAAGTAATACAAAGACAATGGATTGTAGTTTTTCTTTATGAAAATATTTGTAAGTTACCTCTGAGAATTATCTCCTTTCCCTTTCTCCACTGACTGGGAGAAAGCAGACATTAGATGTAAAAATAGCTTTCTTCCTTTTTTCTGTCCCTTCTTCTAAAAGTCAGAAGGTAGCTTTCTTTTGTATGCCTGAATTGGTACAGAGGCAAGGCAAGGGAGGTGTTAGCAATGGAAACAGCAGGGAGAATGTTTTTGATTTTTCTCTATATATTTATTTACTTATTCCTTCATTCATTTCACAAATATTTACTGAGCACCTATTTACTGAACACCCATGTGCCATCCCTGTGCTAGATACTGTAAGATAGGAAGTTTCCTGGCAGATACAGTCACTGCCCTCATATAGCTTTTAAACTAGTAAAGAAGACAAACATGAGTAATTGTAAGTTTGATAATTGTTGCAAAGAAAAAATGCAGTGTATTTTAAAGACATTATGACTGTTACCAGGTTTATGAGGGGGAAAAAAAAAAAGAGGATTCAGAGCTTAGCAACAAATCAGCACAATTTTTCAAGCAGGCAGTAGAACTAATGTGCTTATCTCCTGAAGCCCTAACAGTGATTAACATCTGCTACTGGAGCAAGATGCCTGATGCCAGCATACCGTTCTCTATGTCAGGGTGTCTCCAGCTATACCCATTGTTCAGCTGGCTCATTAAGGAAAGTGTATTTGTCACATAATAAAAGTCCATCGTAGAGTGATCCCAACACCATGACAATATCTAGTTCTCTAGTTCATTCTTTCTGCCTTCCAACTTTCATGGTGTCAGCAACATTCATAAGGTGGCTCAAGTTATAGTTGTTAAGACAAGAGGCGTGTTTCCAAGTGTCACCCACCTTCAGACACAACAAAATGCAAACAGATTTTATTTTTTGTGTCTCTTTTCAAAAATGAAGTCACTTCTCTAGCAGATTCCTTTCATATTCCATTGACCAGAATAGGCTCTCACATTCTCAGAATTTCTAGGAAGGAGAGTGGCTTTATCAAATTACCCCAGAGTCTCAGGAAGTGGACTGTTTGGTGAAGTGGAGACTCAGAAAGAATGTTTCTCTTCCAGTAAGACCAAAAGGGTCAGTGCTATCCAGTAAGTAGTCTGCAGCATCTGCCACACCTTTTGCTGCTCAGTGACATTGAGGATGGGGAGATATCCACATGATATTGCTGTCCACATGCTATCAGAGCGTTTAGGAGAGGAGGCTGTAGCTGTGACTAATAGCCAAAATGTGTTTCAGTTAACACAGAATGAAAGCTCTATTATCTGTCTCTTTGTGAGTACAAAGACATCAATGTGATGGGGTTTCCTAGACTATAGAAGTGCTATATGGGTCTGGGAAGCAAATGTTCTGCAAACAAATACTAGACATGTAGCAACTCGTACATGACCCTTCTCAGCTCCAGATTGCTAAAGTAATGCCCTAGGTTAAATCCTTTTAGACCTGGTAATGTAATATGATCAAACCAAAATACATTTGCAGGACACTGGTATCTACTGCAGTCTTTGTTATCTATGCAGCACTGTTCTTGACCCTAAGTCAGGGAGAAGAAATGTAGAAAACCAAGCTATGATGTAAAGCGTAATGTAATAAATAATGTAATAAATGGGAGGGGGGCAAGAAAGTTCCATGGGAGAACAGAGGACAAGGAAAAGAAGAGCAATATATATATATATATAGAGAGAGAGAGAGAGAGAGAGAGAGACAGAGACAGAGAGACAGAGAGAGAGAGAGAGACAGAGACAGAGAGAGAGAGAGAGAGAAAGAGATTAATTAAGAATAAGGAAAGATCTTTAAGCCTAGACCTTGAGAAATGGATATAATTACAGTGGGAAAAAAATGACGAAGTCCATTCAAGTTGTTGGTAAGCATAGAATGTGGTATTATTCCTGAGGATAGCACTATTCATAAGGTAAACATTAAAGTTTTTTAATTATTAAAAATATTGTCTTAAATGTTAATGCATTAATTGTATACTCTGGGACTAACATCTGTTCTGTGTGCTGTTCAAATCAGAAAGGCATTTAACATGCTCTGCACAGTACACCTCGCCCTGGCCTTCCCTCTTTTAGACCAAATACCTATAGTTTTTTAAATAGAGTTTCATGATATGAGTATACTTCAAAAAGTTTATGGATAGATTCTTATTATCTTTTAATTCTATTTTTCCACATACTTTATGAAGTACGTGTGTACTTTCCAGGCCTCTTACCATTAGGTCTCCCTTATCACAGTGCCCCCAGCACTGTTCACCTGCCTCCTCCATTGGGCCTCCACAACTAACAGCACAGTGCTGCAGATGTGGTCTGGCAAGTGTGTCCTAAAGCACCTCATTAGTTTCCTTCATCTTGGTGCTGCTCTCTTTTTAATATAGAAGTTACGTTCGTGTTACTGGCAGCCATCACGTATTCCTCTCACACTGAATTGTCATTCAAATAAAAATCCTGAGTTTTCCTTATGTGTCCTAATATTATGTCATATCTCCCTAATTGTTTATTCACTTAATAATTTTAGCCTAAAATTCCCAATTTAACATTGAACTTGAAAAAGTACAGTGTTAACTTTGCCTTCTCACCTATTAATAGAGAAGATAAAAAATTACTTCAGTAAAACATTTCTCTGTTACTAATCTGTTATGAGCGAACCATCTTCCATAAGCATCAGATCTCTTCTTTCAACTTTTTCTTTTTCTAAGCTTAGTTTTAAGAGTCCTTCTTCTTTAACATTTTGCAACTCTCATGTTTTATGGGCTTCCATCTTTCTGACATATTCTTTTACCTTTAAACTACATTGTAGCGCAGCATTACAGAATGATTTCTAATACAGAGTATTAAAAAATTGGGATTTTGATGCTATATTTTCAGACTTTACCAAAGTGTTCTATGCCATTGGTATTTCCAACTACCGAGCAAGTGAATTAAATACAGATTTTCACTGTGAAGAATCCACAGTGACAAGATTGGATGTATTAATCAAGTAAAGAAATTCATCAAATTTTTAATTCCCTGGGGAGTAGGATTTGTGCCAGAACAAATTTAAAGTTTCTAAAGGAGTCATTTGAGCTTCCTCTGTCACTGTGAAATGCAAACCTGTTACAGGTAACATGTCTGAATTCTTGAGCAGTTCCATTTTTCGAACTGTATATCCTGTATATCAAATAGAAAGACATCAGCTTTCACTCAGATCTGTGGAGAATAGATGGTGACTGTCTTCCCCAGAAACTGTTGTAAGAGGAGCTATTCTGGGGGTAATGCCAGACAAGGTAGAAAAGCCACTTTAAGGCTGCTTTTAAAGATCTCCTTGAAATAATATGATACATTTGGAAAACTGAGAGCCAGTTCTAATTTGCATCAGGAAGGTTTTGAACATAGTCTTTGTGGTGACTGCTAAAGGACATAGTATCGTTTCTGCAAAAGAATCTGTAGCTATATTCTACAAACAAACAAACAAAAGCAATAACAGCAGCAAAAACCCTTTGCCTATGTACTGTGTCACATTTGTCTTTTTAGCTGCTAATCTTTAGTGTAATAATCACCAGCATTCTTTAATACAGTACATAGCAATGTGGATAATGCAGAGCTGAGACCTAAATGTACTTGGTAAATAGGCAGGTTTCACATTTCATGCTTAGGAAGATAAAATACACTTTCCTGATATGTTATATTGCTTATGTTTTCATATTGTTTAGCTCTAAAGAAAGAAATATAATGCCTTTTATATTATCAGAATCATTGCTGTATTTCTTTAGTTACATTTCTTCACTTACAGCATTATCAAGTCAGCATTGAATCAAAATGAAAACTGCTAAGTCCCTAGGGACAAACTGCTTTTTCTAATCTATTTTGAATAATATAGATGATAATTCCTCATTTTAGGTGATGTGGGGGAGAACGTGGGTATCAGGACTCCCCTTTTGAGGGCCTTCTGTTTGCTAACCATTTTTATTAAGTTTTTAGTTTAATATTCTCCTCCACACTAAGAGTAGGTTGTGTTAGCCTCATGTCACAGATCAGGAAACTGGGACCTTTAAGTAACAGGCATTCTCTACAGCTCATGACTGGTGAGGGTCAAGCAGTGTATTAACAAAGCCCATACTCTTTCTATTATACCATGGTGGCTCTTTCTCTCTTTCTTTCTGTTCATTGGAGGGTTATGTACATGTGATTGGGGGTGGTATCAAGGGTGGTGTTATTGATAATGATTTATTTCTGTAATGTTCAAAATGACTTTGATATAGTTCTGGGAAAATAGGTAGCATGAGAAAATTATACACAATTTCATGGCACAGGCAAGCTTTCCTCTAGCCAACTGACCTCTCTCACTGCCCCACAGTCACCTCCACAAATTCTTCCCCAAGAATTCTTCCCCGTGATCTTGTTACCGTCTTCCACAAGGAGAAAAAAAAAATTTTTTTTTAAAGCAATACATGTATACTAGGTCCATCAGTGAGATTTTTCTGTATTCTGTAGTAGAATATAAATATGTCAGGGTTCTGTGTTCAAAGTTACACTCCTCTGATGCATCACATTAAGTTGACTATATGATATTTAATGTAAACTTTAAAACCTCACAGCTTATGTATAAGGTATGTTTTGGCATATATGATTAATATTATTCTGAGAACATGAACAACATAAGAACCAAATGTTTTTTAAATTATTTGTCATCATGCTGTTTGGATGGGGGTGGAAATAACTGTGTAATAACAGCCCCCTTTCCAAATGGCATTTCAAACTGTTACAATATAGAAATGTTAAGAGGAGTGATCATAAAGTGTGGCTTGTGAAGAATGTGTGAATCCAGGCCAAAAATATTTAGAGCCATGAGAACAGATGATGAGTAAATAGTTGGATTTGACCCTAGATCGTTGAAATATTTTTATTAAACTGCTGCAAGATGTACTTTTTAAAATGTAAATTCAGACACTGACATTTGCAACCTGTACACAGAGTTTCTAATGAGCAAATAAGGTCACTTGGATGATTCACTGGAGTGTGATTGCTAAAGGCAGAGATGTGGCTGTGAGTTGCTTAGTTTACAGAAGCCTTTGAAGTATGGTTATGTAACACTCTGTGTTTATTAGAATCTATGCTTTATGCAACAAATAAAAACAGAGAACTTAATTTAGGATTTACTAAATGCTCCATTCTATGAAGATTATATATGTAAAGGTTAATTTCTGGACAAACGAAACGGAGCATCTCAACTTAACTTTCTAGTTTTCCAGGTTATAGATGTTTTGGTAAAAAAACAAATAGGTTTTCTCATAAAGGATGTGCACAATGACTTAGATGCAGGCATGTTTCTTTTTCTTATGCACGCGTGTGTGTGCTTTTACATTTTGCTGCAATTTAATGATGATGTTCTTTATGTGAACAGAGACGGATAATCCTACTAACAATTTAACATTGAATATAGGTCCTCTTTTTGTTTCTGTAGCTTCCAAATGGATATATATGTATTTCTTCTTTAGTTTCAAGATGACAGTAAGACTTTTAAACATTACTAGAGGTCTTTTTGATCATTTTTCATTGTTAAACACTGTTGAACAATATATATGATTTAACGGTAGTGACAAAGAGTACCCTCTCCTCCTCTGGCAATAAAAAGACTATGATTTAGCTTCATTTTTCTACCCAGGAATTTGAGATGAATCACAAAGTAAGCAAAATATTTTGCATGATTAAAATATTGCAACTACTGTAACACTTTTAGATTGGTTTAATATGTATTCATAAGATTAAAGGCAGTAATGAATAACGAGCAAGCCCTTACTGCACACAAATGTTTTTAGTTGGCTTTTGGCGGGGGGGAGAGAAGAGGGGGCTTGTTGTTTTGAATAGTTATCAATGCTGTGAAATATTCAACAGCATTTTTATTTTGGGGGTTCATAGCTCAGTTGTGCAGTGATGGTCTTCTAACTTTAAACATTCATCTGACAGTAACTCATTCAAGATTTTTGTCCACTTATTTCTTATCTTTCTGGAATAATAAAAAATAAGATCAGGAATATTATTGTAACTTTAAAAACAGTGCATACTCACATAGTAATAGTATCACTAATGGGGATAAAAAACATTTGTGCCCAGAGCAATCATTTTCACAAATTTGTAAAAAGAGATACTATTATGTGTTCATTGACCCCCCAAGATAAATTATAAGACTGAGAATATTTCCCACATATTACAAATTACATCTTTACTTTAAAATGCATTAGGTACTTTTAGCACAGAGCTAAATTTTTGATGGGTGGAGGATGAATTGATGGTGTAACAGGCAGACAGATGGAAGGATGGATGGATAGATGGAGGATATAGCTATCTAATGATGAAAGAACCCCTGACATTGTTTATAATTAAATAATTAAGACACAAAGTTTACTATAATGACTTCCTTCTCCCTTAAGACAGCCGTATAGTTGAATGGTAGAAAAGAAAAATTGATGTTATTATCAATAAAATACACCATAATTTTCTACAATTTGAAATTCACATACTAGGATCTGCTTTCAGTTAGAATACTTGCTGAACAGATTCCTAATAACATCTACCATTTATTACAAACTTATGTGTCATGCAGTCTGCAGGCTGTTTTCACTCATTACCTCATTTACACAACCTTTTCTTTTCCTGGGGAACAACATTGCAAATATGGAAGAAGAGAATCTACAGTGAAAACATTGGCCTGAAAGATTTCACATCTAACCTTTTCTTTTAGAATAGTCCTCTATTTAATCCATCCAAAATAGATTGTTCTCATCTATTTTAAAAAATAAATTGTATTTGTCACCTTTATATCTGATGCCAGAGTTTTCTTTTGTAATTAAAAAAATATTTATTTATTTTTAAAATTTTTCAATATACAATGTAGTTGATTTTTGTGTCCCTTTACCAATTCCTCCTTTTCCCTCTCCTCTGTCTGCCAACATCATATCTGTTCATTTATCTTAACAAGTTCAAGGAATTATTGTGATTGTTGTGACTCCCCCCCCATTTATTTGTTTGAATATTTATTTTTAGTAGCTCCCACAAATAAGTGAGAACATGCGGTATTTCTCTTTCTGTGCTCAGCTTATTTCACTTAACATAATTTTCTCTAAGTTCATCCATGTTGCTGCAAATGGTAGTAATTCATTCTTTTTTACAGCAGAGTAGTATTCCATTGTGCAGATATACCACATTTTACTTATCCACTCATCCAGTGATGGACATTTGGGCTGGTTCCAACTCTTGGCTATTGTAAATAGCGCTGCAATAAACATGAATACAGATATCCCTTTGATATGATGATTTCCCTTCCTTTGGATATATACCCAGCAGAGGGATAGCTGGGTCATATGGGAGATCTATCTGTAATTGTTTGTGGAACCTCCATACCACTTTCCATAATAGTTGTACCATTTTGCAGTCCCACCAACAGTATAGGAGAGTTTCCTTTTCTCTGCATCTTTGTCAGCATTTATATTCTCAGTCTTTTGGATATTAGCCAGCCTAACTGGAGTGAAATGATATCTCAAAGTGGTTTTGATTTGTATTTCCTGAATGCTGAGTGATATTGAGCATTTTTTCATGTGTCTTTTGGCCATCCATTTATTTTTCTTTGAGAAATGCTTATTCAGCTCCTTTGCCCATTTTTTAATTGGGTTACTTATTTTTTTGCTGTTAAGCTGTTTCAGTTCCTTGTATATCCTGGGTAGTAAGACTTTGTCAGATGCATATTTTGCAAATATTTTCTCCCACTCTGTTGGTTGTCTTTTTGCTCTGTTAATTATCTCTTTTGCTGTGCAGAAGCTTTTTTTATATATATATATAATCCCATTTGTCTATTTTTCCTTTTGTTACCTGTGCTTTGGGGATGATATTCATAAACTGTATGCCCAATCCTACTTCCTGAAGTGTTTCCTCTATGTTTTCTTTTAGGAATTTTATTGTTTCAGGACATATATTTAATTCTTTAATCCATTTTAAGTTGATTATGGTAAATGGCGAGAGGTATGGTTCCAGTTTCATTCTTCTACATATCGATGTCCAGTTTTCCCAGCCCCATTTATTGAAGAGACAGTCTCTTCCCCAGTGTGTGTTCTTGGTGCCTTTGTCAAAGATCAGATGGCTGTAGGTGTATGGGTTTATTTGAGGTCCTCTATTCAGTTCCATTGGTCCATGTGTCTGTTTTTATGTCAGTACCATGCTGTTGTGGTTATTATAGCTTTGTAGTGTAGTTTAAAGTCAGGTAGTGTTATGCTCCAGTTTTGGTGTTTTTTTTTTTTTTTTTGCTCAGGATTGCTTTGGCTATTCATGGTCTTCTGTTATTCCATATGAATGTTAGAATTGTTTTCTCCATTCCTGAGGTGAATGTCATTGGTATTTTGATGGGGATTGAATTGAATCTGTAGATCACTCTGGGTAGTATGGACATTGTCACAATGTTATTTCTTCTAATCTAAGAGCATGGGCTATCTTTCCATCTTCTTGTGTCCTCTTTAATTTCTCTCAACAGTGATTTGTAGTTCTTGTTGTAGAGATATTTCACATCTTTGATTAACTTTATTCCTAGGGTTTTTTTGTTTTGTTTTGATTTTTGGTGACGTTTGTAAATCTGCTAGCTTTCTTGATTCCTTTTTCTGCTAGTTCATTGACGGAGTATAAAAATGCTACTGAATTTTATGTGTTGATTTTGTATCCTGCAACTTTGCTGAAATTGTTTATCAACTCTGAAAGTATTTTGTAGAGTCTTCAGGCTGTTCTATATATAGGATCATATCTGCAAACAAGGACAGTTTTATTTCATCTCTTCCAATCTGGATACCCTTTATTTCTTTCTCTTCTTTATTTCCTTCTTCTCTGTGATTGTTCTGACTAGTAGTTCCAACACTATGTTGAATAGGAGTGGCAAGAGTGGGCATTCTTGTCTTGTTCCTGTTCTTAAGCGAAAAGCTTTCAGCTTTTCCCCATTCAGGATGATGTTAGCAGCAGGTTTGTCATATATGGCTTTAATTGTGTCGAGATACTTTCCTTCTATACCCAATTTATAGAGAGTCTTTATCATGAACAAATGTTGAATTTTGTCAAATGCTTTTTCAGCATCTATAGAGGTGATCGTATGGTTTTTGTCTTTGGTTTTGTTGATGTGGTATATCACATTTATTGACTTGCATATGTTGAACCATCTTAGCATCCCTGGGATGAATCCCACTTGATCATGGTGTATAATTTTATGTATGTGTTGCTGTATTCTACTAGCTAATATTTTATTGAAAACTTTTGCATCTATATTCATCAAAGATATTGGTCTGTAGTTTTCTATTTTTGTTGTGTCTTTGTCTGGTTTTGGTATCCGGGTGATGTTTGCCTCATAGAATGAGTTTGGGAGAATGGCCTCTGTTTCAATTTTTTGGAGTAGTTTGTAGAGAATTAGTATTAATTCTTCTTTAAAGGTTTGATAGAATTCTCTCACTCAGCTTTTTGAAGCAGTGAGTGAGACCTATGCTACTATGATTTTCTGTTTGATCTTAAAAGTTTAAAGAAAAAGAGGAATACAAATTACGTTATTCCCAATAAGTTATGACCTCTAATAAAGAAAGAAGATGTTCTTACTACCACAATAAAATAAATAGCTTTCAAATTTTTAACTATATTAATATCTATACATGTTGCAGTCTTAAACTGGAAGATGGTGGGAGAGTTTAGAAAATAGTGTCTAAGTGCATATGCTTGCCCTGCCAAATTATTAGATATATGATTTTGACAAGCCACTTTAGTATCCTGTGTTTAAGTTCAATCATTTGTATAGAGGCAGTTAACCAGTCAAGTCGATAATGAAGGTCTTTGAGTATGTGCTGATTTTAGTAAACTTGTAATCATTTATCCACATCAGCTAAGAATGATATGACATGTCTTATCTCCAAGGCAGGTCCTGATCAGTTATTAACTTGGAAATTAATTGCTTCAGACTGATGTGCTTTTGTTTAACCATTGAGAGTTGTCAAAAAAAAAAAAAAAAGGTATTTTTTCTGTTGTACATACTCTATCATAAATCTACTTATAAAAGTACATAAAATCTTTAAAAATGTCTGAATTAAATATTATAGATAATGAAACAGGATTGCGTTAGAATTTATATTTGTATAGATCTAAAATGTTAACACTATAAAACAAGGGAAGAAAATCAAGGTTGATTGTTTATGACCAAAGTAGTACTAAATAGTTCTATAGGTCATCAAGAACATGCACAGATTAAAAACCAAAACCCAGGGAAGAGGCTGCAATAGGAAAATAATGAGAAGAGGATACAAACAACAAATATGCTGTGTACTAATTTAGATCCTAGGTGGTGGGAGGAAGAAGACAGAAATCTCTTAAAGAGATTATATTTTAATAAAGAGACAGAAAAATATAATGATTAAATGTATAGTACATTAAAAGCTGATAATGCTACAGTGAAAGATCAGGGCAACTGCAAGAGAGTGTGGGGAAGTGTTTAATTTTCAGTTAGGGTGAAAACTCAGCCTACCTGAATTTTTCAGTTATATTAGGCTTCACCAAAAAGACTGAGTCTTGCTCAAAAGTTTGAGAAGCATTTTCCTTAAAAAGAAAAGAAAAGCCTTATAATTAAAAAAAAAAAAAAATCTAGTCCTCAGATATTTCTGTGTACTATCTAATTAAATTTTCATTTACATTTTAAAAGTTACAGGAAAAATGTTAGATTTTAGTGACAACAAAGAATGGAATAAAGGAAAAAGGAGTAGAAATAAAGACCATAAAGGAAGAAGAGGCCAAGTTGAGTATAAAAAGTATGATAAGAATAAGTCAACCCTCTTTCACATTTTTCATCTCTTGAGACAGCAGTTTAAACGGTCCAGGGTCTATAATAGTAAGAGCCAGAGCAGCTAGTAATCTGAACATTTTCCCCAATGCCAGATACTGTATTAAGCACCGAATGTGGATTGCTCCAGCTAATCCCCACAACAACGCTTTGGTATATTACCTCTGTTTACAAGGAGAACCTGAACCTCAAGGAAGTTAAGTAACTTGCTCAGAGCCGCACAGTTGGTTAATTGGCAAAACTGGGCTTAGAAAGCAGTTGTTGGACCCCAAAGCTCATGAATACACCCACCATATTTTAGTGTTTTAGGATACTCTCTCTTGTCCCTGCCTGTCTGAATGGGATTACTCAGATGGTGCTTCCTGTTGCTTGTAATTGTCTTTATTTTTCAGGACTTTTAAGTTTTCAATTATCTTTTCCATTTATAGAGATTGCATTTGACTCCACTGAAGGCTGTCTTAGAGTAAGTTTGTTTGGGGGAAGGTGTTTCTTTATAGCCAAGTCAAAATTATTTTGAGTTCAAAAGCACAATATATATATTTTTTTAAATGATGAGTCTGCGTGGTGTCAACTTATTTTGATAACAAATATGTTGTTAAAAGGTGAATAAAAATCTGTTTTTTCTTTTGGAGTTCTAAATAATTGCTATTTCTTCATCAGATAATTGAATTTACAAGTTCTTTGGATAATCCTCAATGGCACAAAGAACAACAGTTTTAGGGAGAGATTAGGAGAGAAGTGTAAGCACATTTTTTTTTATTTCTGTTCTTGAGTTATTGAGAAATAGTGACATTTTTTAGTTAAAGTTATATAATCTTCTAGAATAAAGAAAAGTTCCTAAATAGGTTAGTCAGAAGTATTCTGGAAAGTATTTAGAATAATTTTCCTATTTGCCAAGAGAAATATGTGGTACTCAATATTTTCCATTATCATTTGATTTGCTATTTACTGATGTGTGTCATGAAGCATGCCTAAGAATAAACTAATAATTTGCATGAAAGTACATTCCAAAAAGCATAGCAACCCATTAATTAATGTGGTAGATAATGCTATTTGAGCCCATCCTTTGAGCTTGTTTTGTTGCTATTCTGTATTGTACAGTTTCTAAAAATTTATGGCCAAGAAAGCAAACTTTCCGGGGTTGAAGTTTATTTTGTAGCCTAAAATCAGGAAACTTTTGTTGATGAAATGAGCACATCCTTGAGTATAATAGATTTATGCTTCTGTTAATTAAAATGTATGTTTGTCACTTCAACTTTTAATGAAGATAGTGCTCACAAATTTGAATGCATATGTAGCTCATGCATGGAGACGTTGCTTTTTTCAAGGACAAAGTTTTAATATGAATAATAAGAATTAAAAAAACTATTGTCTCCTTTAAGAGAACAATAGTGAATATGTTTGGCATTCATTATATTTTAATATATACTTTACATGCAATAGAAAGCTTCCTATTTATTTTTACATTACTTTCTTTTTAAATTTTATTTTAGAAATATTATAATATTGGGGGGTTTTTAAAATCTAAAATAAGGGAGAGAAAAAACTAAATAGATATTATCCATCAAAAGTTATATAATCATGAACATCACATTATCATAAATGCTTTTGAGAAATAATTAAAATATCAGAATCCTCATTTCTAGTGATGAATTTTTAAGTTTAATGTATATTCTAGATCATAGAATTAATGGTAGAAATGCCTAACTCAGACACATACACAAATGCACACACATACACACACGTACACACACCTGCATATTTATAAAATATATAGCAGCACATCACAAGTCTTTGCTACTCCTGCATTTGTAAAGAGACTAGATAGAGCGACTACAAGTTGTAGTTTATGGCCCTTTCTGTGATTGAGGACAATAAACTAGGTATAATTTAGCTAAATTTATTAAATAAAGGGACAGATCTATTTGAGATGCTATGTAGCTATAACCTTAGGTTTTGTGGATTGTCACTGGCAATAAATAAAACTCAATTCATGAAACATAAAGAGGGGAGGATTATGTTAGAACATTATGGCAAGCCCTGTGCTATATAGTTATCTTCAGACTATTAAATCATAAAACTCTTTCTAGCACCTGTTCTTACCCTCCCAGTTGTTTATTCATAGTTACTTCAATTAAAACACTCTTTGGAATTTTGTACTTAATGTTTTCTGCCTTTGGTATAGATTCTATCTACAGGGTCACTCACCTCCCCGAAGTTATTATAATCATGATAATATGGATGGGTTGATGAAAGGATTAGATATAAAAGTAACTCATTAAATTTATATTCTAAGATGTACATTCATTTCACATTTTAGTGTGTCTTCAATTGAGATGTGTCTTACAATGTTTGGTGTGGTAGTGGTATTTTTTCTTTTTATTTGAGATATATAAAATAATTCATCTTAAAATCGATGATGTCTTAAATTGGAAGATAGATGGTAACTTAGCAGTTTTGCCATGTTTATGGGCATCTAGTCACTGGAGAACCCCTCTTTTTGTCATTCAACTTGAAACCTCAGGGCTTGTACCTTACAATAAATTTCCTAAGCTTCATCAGCAGGAGTGAAGTGAGTCTAGTGCAGAATGATATAAATGATAGTACTTCTTTCATCAAAATCCTTATACTTTGAACAGACACTTTATCAAGTGGCTGAGCAAACACAGCAGCTTTTGAAGTATTTGAAGAGCCATTGAATTTAAGAGTCTTCATGCCTTCACTGTTCTTTAATCTTATTAGTACAGGCCTCCTTCAGAACATAGCTCTTCCTTGGTTCAAATTTAAGGACATAGATTATAAAATAATGCTTAAAACTTCTTGTCTACTTCAACCTGTTGATTGATATATCAAATACTTAGGAAGCTCTTGAATTTAAAACAAGAAATCATAATATTTTAAAATGCTATCCAAATTGATAGGCATCTATTTAATCTCCTTTTTGAAAAAAAAAAAAAAAAAACTCTATAAAAAATTTCTGTCATTGTCTCCCTGCTGTATTTTCCCAAATGAGCAACTTTTGTCCAGTATTTTGTATTTACCAATAAAATGATCAAATAAACCAAATGAACAAGAAATGGATCTAGAAAAAATTTAATAAACCTCATATATTCAGACTCCAAAAGGAATGTTAAGAATACCAACCTTTTAAATTTAATTGTGCTAATAATTCAAATGGATATCACTTTATCTGATTTTTCTATTTTTATTCTTCTAATGTCATGTTCATTCTGGCCTCTGTGTGCTTAGAATTTCAACTCTAGAATTAAACAAGAAACTGCATATGAAAACACTTGACCTGATTCTTGGCATAAAATAGCCGACCACATGCAGAGAGTAGGGTGATCAGATCTACATTTGACTTGTGTGTACATCCCAGCTTTACCATTTAACTATTTGGCACAACTGTTCTCCCCTTCTACTTCTTCTCCAGATTGACTGTCAGTTTCCTTTCTCTTAAGTATTGTCACTTGTACATCTGAAATGTACGTTGATCTGTCTCTCCATTTCCACTATCAGAATTTAACCATACTTACTTGGACTGTTTTAGACTCCTGACTGGTTCCCCTGACTTAGCCTTTCTCCTGCCCTTTCTTCTATTCTGCCAACCTTTGGGTTAATTTTTTTGATTTCCATACCCTTTCTCAAGAATTTTCAACATTATCATACTTAACTAACAAAATAGATCTTAACAGTCTATCCTGGGCTTCGAAACGCTTTATATACAAACTGCCAATCCTTCCTTTTTGACTCTCCCTCTCATTGCATACCACTTTTTCTCTACTTATAGACATTCATATGCATGCAAAAAGCTCTCTTTGGAGCCTGTAAGCTGCATGGAAACTAAGACAATATTATAGATATTTGTGTATCTTGCACATTACCCTGTACATAGAATGTACATAGTAAATGAATAGGAAAGTAAAGATAATTTATTCTACTTTAATATAAAAAACAATGTGTGTAATTTGGTATTTTATGGTGAATCAGGATAGTTATCCTGAATGTCAGTTTCAAAGATGTATTGAGAAACTATATGAGAAGGCACTCTACAAGGTGTGGACAAAAGACAGGCTTCTCAGGTGTCCTGCTAAATATGTTTGATGTGCTGTGTAGTTGGAAACCAAATAGAGTAGTTTGATGTAAGTATAAATTGAATGTGAATTTCATTTTCAGAAATATGTTCTTTAGTGGAAGAAGGATGTGGTAGAGCATTTTGGTATTGTGTAGGTTTTTTGTTGTATATGTGTGTGTTTGTGTGCATGCGTGCACACCTATGAGCAAGAGGGACGGAGGGAATACTTGAGCAAGAGAACACGCAAAACAAACAAATCAGTTGCTCAAATAACTTCTTTAAAAATTTTTGTTCTAATTCTAAGTGTTCCTAAAAGATGGGGTTTCCTGATACTTGAATTATATGTGATAGCAATTCACAGTTATTAAGCTCTTTCACAACCATTAATCTAGTGTTTTAATTTGTTGAGATTTATGGAGTGTAAGGGTTACATTTTCTAAAGAAAGTTATTGTGTTCCCTGGGTAATATGAGGACACTTCAAAAAAGTTCATAGGAAAATGGAATTAAAAGATAATACAAATCTTTCCATGAACTTTTAAAGTACCCTTTTATAGACATAAGGGCTGGGTAATTCCAAAAGTGGACTCAGCCAAATTTTTTCTTTAAATTATACATCAGAAAAATATGTATAAACTGTTTTGTAGCTTTCTCTATGGCTTTTATAAGCTTTTCCTTTATGGATACAAATTATATATATACAGTATTAAGTAAGTAGATTCTAACCATTTTTAATATGATGATACCTTTCAATGTCAAAAAGAAATGGATCCTTATTTAACCATTGTTCTTTCAGTATCCTTTCATTGAGACAATACATAGACAAAAACTTTGTAAATTTTGTGACTTTTTAAATGAATCTGCATTTTAATAATCAAAATGTAAATTCTTTGAAATATAATCTCAAATGTGTATAATAACATAATTTAGTCTTCAGATGATGCCTAATTCACATATAGGTTCCCAGTCTCTTAAAATAACATAACTACTCAGTCAGTGAGGACCTTCTAATATGTCTATCATTCAGTGATTCTTAACCCACAGAGTGGGAACATTACTTTTGGTGATATACATACCTTTTTTAGCCATTACTACCAAAAATCTATGTTGTTAAGCAGTTATTTATTAGTTAATACTTTAATTCATTAGTTTTAAAAAGTATTCTAGGACCTTATTCTCTAAACTGTTTGTTTGTTTGTTTGTTTGTTTTGAAAATTTTTCAAAGTATTTAGTGAACTGGAAAGAACAAAAGCTAAACTTTTATTTTAATAGCTTTTTTCATTCCATAATGCTTCATTTATTTACTCTGTCTCTGTTTATTTTCACTATCCATGTTTTATCATTGAATATACCCAATCATTTCCCACTATATCGAGTAACTTTAGAATGTGCCTGTGTCTAATAGTCATCATTCGAATCTGTCTCTCCCACCCTCCCTCCTTCTTTAAACACATTAATATTCTGATGATCAGGTTTCAGCTGGAATCAGAGCAGGCTGACCTGCCTTGACTAAAATGGAGCCACTACCAGCAGAAGTTCCTGTGGTGTGTGCATCTGCATCTCTGGCCCAGACAGAGGTTGTCAAGGGACGAAAATGATGGATCATTGTTCACGACTCACATTGTGCTTTTAATGTGATCACTTTTGCTGTAATGAAGATACAGTAAAATTTCTGAGTTTAAAGATTTATATAACAGGAAAAGAAAACCGAAAGCACTTAAACCTATCTATACCCTCATTAGGCTAGAAGAAACTTAAGATTTCTAAGTACTGATGTATACGAGGGTACTTCAAAAAGTTTGTGGGAAAATAGAACGAAACGATAATACAAATCTTTTCATGAACTTTTTGAAGTACCCTTATATTTACGTGTGGATTTTTGTATCAAGTACCATTTCTAGACATTTTGAGCACAATGAATTTGAGCATAATAACAATAGGGTTTTTTTATTTATTTATTTTGTTGTAAGTATGATAATTCTAGCATGCCTAATAACTTACTGTGAAAAATCAGATGTTAAATTATAGCCTATTCCAGGATTGCCACACGAATCCACCTGCGGCATGATGGATAGCGTTTACTTGATCATACTGCATTAATACCACTGTGCTGTTGCATTAATATCTAGAGGAAGGGAGTCAGGCTGTGTCACTCTGCACTCTTCAGGCCATGCGTAGCCACTTTGTTCACTTTGGTGTTTCTCACTTTTATAACCAGGATCTAGGAAACGAATGGAGAGATGGGGAAAGGCATAAAAAAAACCCTATCAAATGAGCAATGAGCAAAAGTTCTGGGATTATATTTAGTATGTATTTAGTAATATATTTAGAGGACACATGGAGATAGCATAGCTATTAAATATTCGAAAGGTTACTATATATTGAATTTCTTCCTTATGACTTTTCTAGATAGAAATAGTCCCAAGGAATCAAATTTCTATTCAACATGGAGAAAAATTTCTAAGTGGAATGGGTTGCTTTCAGAGAAAAGTAGATTCTCTATGAATAGGTATGTTCAGTTCCAGGTTGGATGATCACTTCAGGAGCTGTGATAGGAGGATAATAGGATTTCATGGGTGAGTGCACTCAGTAGCCTGTAAAGCCCCTTTAAAACATGGGAATCTCTGAAATATTAGAGAAGAAATGAGTACATAGCATAAATCATGATTTAAGAGTGTTCAGAATACTCTCAGAAATTGCTCTCTCAGAAAGTATTTGATAATGTCTCATTCAATTCCTGAACTGTTGTGAATTCCTTAAGAGCTGTACGTTCAAAATCGTGCTAGATTCAGATATGGCAGAATATGGAGGACACCAGAGACTGGATCACAATACTGATTTCTTTTCTGAGGCTTTTAAACATAATGGACGACCCTATTCTCTTTTGGTAAGTAAGGCTCTTAAGATATTTTCATTCTATTTTAATTTAATCCTATATTTTTATAGTGATGTTCTTTTTGTTGTTGTTGTTGTTGTTTGTTTGTTTGTGACCGGTAAGGGGATCACAACCTTTGGCGTGGTGTCGCCCGCACGGCGCTCAGCCAGTGAGCGCAACGGCCATCCCTATATAGGATCCAAACCCGTGGCCTCGGCTCTCCCAGCGCCACTGCGCTCCCAGCGCCGCGCTCTCCCTAGTGAGCCACAGGGTCGGCCCTATAGTGATGTTTTTGTTCAAAGAAACAACTCTTCAAATAAGCCATATTAAAAAAAAAAAAATGTTTGGTAGGGAGAGTGAAATGTGCTTGAAAACCAGATGTAATGTGTGGTTCTAGACTAAATTGGATTTTGGAAAACTAACAGGAAAGGAAATTTAGGGGATAATTGGAGAAATTTGAATATGACTGAGATTAAAAATTACTTCTCAAGAAATGAGAGGAAGGCAGTTTTTTATTTTTCTTTTGATTATGAACATTTCTATTTTTTATGCAACTATTCACTTCCCTTCTAGCTTTCTCAGTGATATTTTACATTGAGCAGATGTTTACATTATTGTCTATCTACTTAAGTTTAATTTAAAACACCTTAAAGGAATCAAAGATATATCTTTTTTTTCTTTCATGTAGTAAATTGAAGACTGAATTCACTCTAGTTATAAAATTCTCTAGTTTCCTCATATTAATGAGGAAATCTTTATATAGCTAATTTTTACATTGTGGTGATGCACAAATAATAGAATATTGCTTTACAGTAGTAGGTTTAAATTCTTTTAAAGATGTAAACTTTAGCAACTGTCTAGATTTGAAAGAATTCTTCATCTAATTTATGGCCATATACAGTTGACCTATGAACAAGGCAAGAGTTCAGGGCTCAGACCCTCCGCCCGTTGAAAAACCTAAAATCTGAATATAACTTTCCTGGCATCATTATTTAAGTAGTTAGGTAACTTAAGTAGTTGGGCCTATGGAACCTGCAAATAGGAAAAGTTTATGCAGGTCCAGTGTATAAGTCCAAACCCCAGTTGTTCAAGGGTTTGCTGTGGCACACTCGAGGCCACATCTACGTGTTTTTCTTTTCCTGGCTGTCCATAGGCCTATCTCTCTCTCCTTCTCCTTCTCCCTCTCCCTCTCTCTGTCTCAGATTTGTATTTCTTTTTTTTCTCACCATGGAGTTACTGGATTAAGATATGTTTCACATTTATGAGACCAGGAGGTAGCTAATAAATGTATGGTTTTATCATAGCTGTTAAAGCCCTGATTTTAGTAAATTTTCTCACTTTTCAAAACTTTGGGTATAAGTCAGGTGTGAGAATCTGTGTAGTATCTATGGATTCCCTGTTTTCCTACTATTTTCTCACCTCTTAAAGTGGTGCTATATTATATACAGAACTGATGTACCAAAGACAGTCATAAATAAATGAAAAGAGCAGGGATTCCAAAGATTGAATTGTTGGATTATAGTCTGTGAGGAAAATACAAAGGCTATGGGGAGACTTTGGTGTTGCCCTAAGTGTGCATATATGTGTGTGATGATGATGACATTGATATGCTTTAGAGAAAGTGAGATACTCTATTAGTCCTTTTTGTGTTGCTATAACAAAATACATGGAAACAAAATTCATTGCTTAAAGTTTCTGAAGCTGGGAAGTCCAAAGTCCATCTGGTGGTGGCGACAGTGACCCAGGGGTCTCACATTGCAAGATGGTGGAAGCGGAGAGAGCAGAGAGAGAGAGACAGACTCTCCTCTTCTTTTAAAGCCCCTGACCACCATTTTTAATCCATTCACTAAGGCACGGTCCTACAATCCAATCACCTCTTCAAGTCTCCACCTCTCAGTTACCATAATAGGATTTCCCATCCTCTTCCCAGTCACAGTGGGGGGTCAAGTTTCTAGTACTTAAAACTTGGGGGCACAATTCAAGCTCCAGGGAGTTTTAGGGGGACATAATTCAATCCACTACAGATACATACTTATTTTTATGAAAGTGTGCTCAAAGGTGCTATCATATTCTTTCTTCAGAGAATGATGTTTGTCAAAACTTTCAATTTTGACATGTAAAATACATTGATTAAAATACTTTCAGAAGTGACTAAGAAAATTACCTTGGAACTCTGAAGTGACCAAAAGAATTAGAGACCCCAGAGGGACTAGCAAAGATGATTCAGCTCATAGAGGAGTGAGTCATGGAGAGGGAGTAACCAATGACAGTAAACTGAACTTTTATTAATTGAACTAGACTGAAAAGGGTTTGAAAGATTTAGACAGCAAAATTGTTACATAGGCAGCTTTCCTAAATGTTTATGTATCCCAACAGGGTTCTGTTATGGAGACAGGCCTTATGGTATAATGAACAGATCACAGAGTGTCATAGTAGAGGACCTGGGATCAAGTTCCCAGTTTGTCATTTACTAACTGTGAGAACTGGAGTAATTTAACTCTTTGGCTCCTCAGTTTTCCTCAAGTGTGAAATGAAAATAGTATCAGAGATTCTTAGGAAGTATAAATTCATTAACATGGCTAAACTTTTCTGAAACTGTAATATGCTGTTGCATGTGTGTTTTAAAGTTATTATTGTCATGGCTATTCAATAGTTATTTAGATATTTTAAACATGTCAAGACACTAAGTGCTTTGAGACAACATGATTAAGAATGCCTTCTCCCAACTTTGGAAAAATTGTAATCTTAGGTGAAGGTTCACAATCTTTGGGTGGTGGGCAGAAGATATCTTGGCATCCTTTTGATATTGCGAGAGTAAAGATATTCTGTCATAATTAAAATAAGTCAACTAACCAGTGTCAGCAGTAATCAGGAGATTAACTTTTCAATTGAATTGATGTTGTAAATATGGAATGTGCATTTCTAAATTAACAGGTAGAGTGGAGACTATCTCATAAGACTCCGTAATATGTAGAAGAATATAGCATCACAACCACATGAAAAATAGGAAAGACCTTAACCACTGCCTGTAAAAGAATTCTGGTGATCCAACTCGTTCAGTAACATAAGGGTTAGCTCAGTCTTCCCAGCAGCCATGTCTTGTTTTCCGTGACTACAGGTGCTTCAGGAATTATTTATTTAAGTAAGTCTTTAAGCTCCAGATGAAATGATCATTGGTTTTAATGTCAGAGCAAGGGAGCACAAATGGACCAATAAAATACAGAAAATCCAAGAAAAAAGGTTTCCCTCATGCCAGAGTTATTCTGTGAAGAGCCAGAGGGGGGGGGAAATCAAATAATTGTACCTATTATAAGAATGTTTCATTATAATGGAACTCCTTATTAAACCGATTCATGTGCTGGGATGTAATGCAGTGGCTTGAACACGACCATAAGTGCTATAGGTCTCATACCACTGCCAGTGAGATCACTCCTGCCTCCCACATTTCTGGAATAAACGGGGAAAGAGAGGATGAAATATAACTTTTCCCTCTTCCATGAAATTTCTGCCCATCATAACTAGTACATAGCATTTGCTAAAGCTTAATTTGCAGGCTCAATAATCCAAAGGATCTGCTGAATAAGTGTCAAATCTGTTTTCAAAGATAGCAACAAACAGAGCTCGAAGGAATCTTAAAATAGCCATACACGCTGCAGCATCAGCAGGTACTGCTCTAGCGTCGTCTCCGTGTGCTCCGTCAGTTGAAACTGTGAAGCCAGGGGATAACTGCATGTGTACCCCCATTGGAACGTATTTGCTCAGGTCAGGGTTTCTCACAAATGCCAAAAAATGATAGGGCCCAGCTTCTTCATTCTGCCTTGCTGGCAGGTATTGGAAACTCCATTTAAGCATAATCATTTCTCTATATTTTGGTTCCTGATAGAGGAATTTTTATGTTAACCTATATGTTAATCAGTGCACTGATGTGTGTGGGGGGAGTACTTTCTTTCTCTTCTTTGATTTATAAATTCAAATTCCCTGGCACAAATGGGAGAACAGAGCTTACTAAGCCTTAAGTGAATTAGATTTCTTTACAGTAACTGAAGCAGTCTCAATGATGCAAAGGCAATTAAAGCAGTAGGCTTAGCATTAATTACTTTGCCAGTTAGGCTCTTTATCAATAAGAAGTAGACCTGTTTACTCCCATTCTAAATTTGGGGGTTCAAAAGTAGACTTTTGGTTTAAGTAGGGGATTTGGCATAGATGTACCTTTTTATTGTCCCTCAGTTATAATATTAAGAATACAACTGAGCAGTTGAAATGTGTCTTTTGCTCTATCTAAAATAATGAAAATGTTTCATTTTTTCAGAGCAAAAAGAACCCTGGTTCTTGAAGTTTCCTTTTTTTAGTGTTTCTGAATTGCATAACATCTATACATTTCTATATAGAAATACTTATTAGCATCACTTTTCTTCTAACCCTAATACATAAAACTGAGAGAATAACATTTCTTTTTTCTTAGAAAATATTTTATGAACTAAAGTCTGTATGCGAAGACTAAAATTATTCTATATCTCACCTTTATTTTTCAAAATAATTTGTAAATTGTTTAAGGAAAAGTGTGTGTATATAGACTATTAAAGGGTCTGATGGCTTTTTCATAGAATGATGTTTTTATCCTACCAAGATTATATCTGAATGTGCTATTGCTATATTTAACAATTCCTAAGAAAATTTAAAAATTAGCTTTTAAATATTAAACCATGTTTTTTTATTTAAAAATTTTCCCTTTTTAAATGTTTGTCACTCTCCTTTTAAAAATTGTGTAATTAATTTTTGCAACTCAATTATGACAATAGAGGAAAATAACACTACCTGGATGACATGACAGAATAGATCATTGTGTGATTAGTTATTTTTTTTAGCCTTACTAATGTTTATACTAAGTAAGGCTAATGGTTAGCCACTATATACTAAGTCATTAAAGTAGTCAAAATAACTGGGTAGATTAGCATGAATTTGACTTTCAATAAATGAATTGGATTATACTGTGCTACTCTGATCCTTTGTGAGGAGTTGACTATGATTATATCTAGAAAAAACTAAACACATAGCCATACATTACATTATCTCATAAGTTCTTTATGTGATTCTAGCTACAAAATCTTTAGGGCTTAAAGGCATAGTAGATATATTTACTGGCACGTATTGTCTGTAACATATTTAGTAAGTGGTTTCTATGTATGTCTACGTAAATACAAATTGTTTATATTTGTATATGCTTAAACATTTATGTTTGTCTACCTAAATTATGTTCATGTTTCTTTTCTCCCACCGTATGAATCAAAATTGGTTTTTGAATTAAAATTATAAAATAAGAGTTACAGAGCCAATATTTAGCACTAAATTTTAGGGACCCCAAATTGTTCATTCTTGTGATCATCTCATCATAAGTATTAGCTCTGATTATATTAAGTCCTTTAGTATGATTGGTAGTCATTTCCTAACCTCTAAGAAAATTGGTTTTCGTACTGAGAACCCTAATAAAGAAAACTCAAAATTTCATAAATAGCCGTAGTTAAGAAAAATCACTTGCTTGGGGAAATTTTTTCATGTTGCCTATATAGCAAGGGCTTTAGAGCAACATAAATACATTGTTACTTAACACTGAGATGAAAAAAACATAATTTCACAATATTCCTGTTATGATATTATACAATTATCAGTTAAAGGTTTTCAAGCAGATAGTATTAAGTGGTCTCTAAGTGTGACTGGAATTGACATCAGAAAGCTTCCTTATATGAGATGACCAGCATCATTTAGTGAGAGTTCTTGGAGCATTTTTTAACCATTAAATGCCTAAATAGGATACTCAGTGCATATATTGCAAACCTTGAACTTCTTATGGCATCCTTTTTTTTCTTTTTTAAACTCTTAAATTTTGGCTACCAAAAGATTAGAGTGACTAAGACTGTTTCTAAATTATCAATACATAGTTACTTATATTTCACTAATGAAGTCATGATTATATTATGAATCAAACAGAATAGATACCAACCAGATACCACAATTGAATAGGATCAAAATAGGAGATTTACTTGATTTGTCCTGATGTATCACTATGCCACACACTGAGAGGGACCTATCATTACTTGTCCTAGGCCTGACTAATGTATTTCACTGCAACTTTCTCAGGAGACTTGAACTTACCAGAGTCTTTTTGCCTACATTATAGGACAATATCATATCAGAGAAATATTGTTAATGTAGAAAGTAAAGTTCTTTGATCCAGTTTTTGCTGCTACTGAGAAATTTAGATTGGTTTTTAGTTTTAGATTGCTCTTGGCAGAACAGTTCAGAGCCATTCTGATCATAACTTGCTGCTGTCCCACTGATTAGTTAAACCCAATGACTGTGATCCCCAAACTAATTACATGGACTAGACCCTTTAACAAGGACATGGGAAACTTCTTTGCAAGGGAAGGTCACTGTCTTTACTAGTTCCTGTTTTGATAAGACTTGGGGAGGGAATGAGTTGAATCAGACTGTTGGTTTCTTTTATTCTCTTCCTTTGCATTGGTCTGTGTTGCTTTATTCTGTAGCTTGATTATGGAAATATGCCATCCTTTGGACTGGATCTGTCTGGATCATGGGTAATAGTCTTGCTTTTTTCATTGATACTTCCAGCTTCTTTTTGTTGAACCAATCTCGTAACATTTTATGTATTAGAGTCAAAGAGAACGCAGCATAGAAGGGATTGCATTCACAATTAAGTTCTGATGTGGCTTAAAAGTTAAAAGACATTAAATATAATGTGCCACTTATAGAGAAACAGATTGTGGCATTGAAATACATGGTTTTCCCACACTTAAAGGCTTTAGTTGTAGGGGTGTGATATTTGTATTTTTGGAAATACTGGATTGCAAACCAGACTGTGAGACATTGAGCTACACAGTGACTGTTCGCATTTGTAAAATGTTCTCAATTATCATTTCCTAAATCACTGTTACTTTTAATCAAAGATTCGAAAAACTATTCTCTAGCCATGACATTCATAATATACATTTTTTTTAAATACTTCTATTTTAAAACTGCTTTAATCTCTGATATTCAAAGCTAACCAACTTTATTGGTGTGTCTAATTTTTTCTTTCTTTCTTTCTTTCTTTTTTATTGAGTAGTAGGAGTTCTTTATCACAGAAACCTTAAGGAAGAACACTGTGTTCATTTGCAGAGTTGAGATGCATCAAACATTGTATTAGTCCATTTTTGTTGCTTATAACAAAATATTTGGAACTGGGTGATTTATAAGACAATGAAACTTATTGCTTACAGTTTCGGAAGCTGGGAAGTCCAAAGTCCAGGGAAAACATCTGGTGAGGGTCTTGGTAGTGGCAACAGTGGCCCAGGGGTTACATGGCAGAAAAATGACGGAGCAAAGAGAGACTAACCTCCCATGTGCTCTTCTTTTCAAGACCTCAGAACCACACCCTGACCACCATTATTAAACCGTTCACTATGGTATGGTCCTATGATCTAATCATCTCTTCAAGGCCCCACCTTTCAATTACCATAATAGCATTTTCCACCCTTAACAGGTAACAGTGGGGATTAAGCCTCAATGGGGTTGGGATAGGGGAAATCCAATCTATAACAGTCATACAGGTCTTATTCTATGAAAATGAACTGTTTTATACTTTTATTATTTTTATTTTTTTTCCTAAAGCCATGTTTGCTTTGCACCTTTTATTCTAGTTCAAAGCTATAAAAGCCTTTTTCTTTTTTTTTTAACCATCAGGCAAGCTTTCACTTAGAGATAAAGTGACTGAAAATAGTAAAATATTAGCAAAGTTGGAAATGGAGATTGTCACAGTGATGACAACAATCTATAATATTATTTTTACTGCTTGCTTTGTTAATAGTTAAATATGTATAAAATAGCACATAGATAAGCATCCAGCAGTTCAAATCACTTCTCAATTTTATAAGAAATATTTCAGATTTAAGTATATTAGAAAATATCTTGTATAATATGTACATAACGATCCACTATTATTCCTTCATTCATGATTCATTCTTTTATCCAGTCATCACTGGCGCTTGTTTTGACAAGTGGCACCAACTAACAGAAAGAAAAAGGCATATGGCCTCTGCCCTTATAAAACTCATAGTCTAGTGGAGAGGATAGATAGTAAACTTAAAAAAGAAAATCAGAAATTTTGTCATGTTTATAAGGAAACAAAAAGGGTGCTAAGATTGAAAATGAAGTGGAGAACCTAACATATTTAGGGTTGTCCAGGAAAGCCCCTCCATGGAGCTGGGAATTTTCAAGATATAACAGATAAGGAACCAGCAAGGCAAAGAGGGTTTGGAGCATCACAGGCCAAGATCCAGAAGAGAGGAAGAGTTTGACATGTTCGAGGAACTGAAAGTCTCCTGTGGCTGGAGCCTAGTGGGTGAAGGGAGAAGACGCAAGTGGGGGAGCTGAGCTGAGTAGGCAGACGGGGGCACGAAGGAGCTGGGTCAGGGCCGAGCAGGGAGCAGAAGAATGTGTGTTCTACTTGAAGTGCAGTGACAAGTTTTTTGATTGATTTACATTGGGGAGAAGCCTAAAAACCCTTACAATCCCTTATATTACATTTCAGTTTTTATATTAAAGTGACAGACAAAGAAAGGATTATAAATAAGTGCCTTGATGCAAAGCAGTACTTTGTACGTTGCTTTTATTTATCTAAATAGAGTAACATGAAGTGCAGAGCTGCATTCCTTCACCACCTGATAGCGCCAAAACATGGCAAAAAGACTGCCATTTATGTCACTTCTGTCTGACAATGGTTTTTGTAAATCATATAGAGCCCTCTAGCGGTGACTGATTTAATAGTCTTATGTTGTTGCCCGAACTCTTGGAGCTGTAGAATTGAGCCTTCTCAGAGCCGGGAGAATGGTAAAGTTAACTATAACTTTAGGCAAATGGGAGACTGTATCATGCCTGTGTCCCTTTTGCATAATGACGACACGTTCAGTATTTCTTTCAATTGCACTGACATGATTGTTTTGACCTAGGTGTACATTCCAAGCCGAGTGGCCCTCATCCTTCAGAATGTGGATCTGCCGAACTGAAGAGACCTGATTTCAGCTCCACCGGATGCAGATGTGTGTTTTGTTTTCTAGTTCTCATTGTCATGCAACTTATAATGTGCAAGCTTTTCAAAATACAGTTGTCTAGCCAAAACGTAGGATGTCTGAAATTCAATGTTGGTATATGCAAATATATAAAACTTTTCTTTAAGAAGTAGAGAGGGGAGTGTGTTTAAAATTTTAGGGATCTTAGGCCATATTTTTTCAAACCATCTGAGCAGCTAGGATTTTCAAATGAAGTATGATATATAATGTCTTAAAAACATTTTATTTTCCTGGCCAATTATTTGATTCTTTTAAGTTTAAATTTGAACCATTTGCCATCTATATTTCTGTTGAGTGTATACAGTATTATTATTTTTTTAAATGGATATTTGGTGGCCTTATTTCTTCTAATATATTTTGGTCTAAATTATGAGGTTTCAAGATTATTTCTGTTTTTCCAAATTGTGTTTAGAAATACTGTAATAAATATGTAGTAATAATATAAAATTAAGAATTATATCAAACATACTAGAAAAGCTATTATCTATGAACTCATTCATGCCTCATTTTGCATAAGTTTTATTTTGTGATTTTTTGTTCACTTAGTATTTTGGTAGATGCTGACATCTCAGTCTTTGTGAAGGCGTGAAATGGTAATTGTAGCATTTCAGAAAATGTCTTTTATTTCAATCAATAAAAAAAAATTTGCAAAATTGCCTTTGCTAATATTTATTTTGCTGTATTGTACCATTATAGGGATTGATTTGGAATGAATATTAAAATGCCTTATCTCAACTCTGATACCTTCCCCACATATGTTACATTTGTGTGATGGACTAGGAAGCATAGAGATTAATAATTTTTCTTTAGGTATCATTTTGTAACTTGAAATTATACTAACTGATTCAAATATCTAAGCTACTCTTCAGCTGTAAACCTGAGCACTTTTGGAAGCTGAACTATCTCAACTCGGTGATATATTACTTCATGAAATTTTCCCACGGTTTATTAAATAGTAGGCAACAGGTCTAAGGTCATTCATATGTAATTCATTCATAACTGAGAATTTATGATGCACTTATAGGATGTCTGTCACTGTTTTAAAAAATGTAATTTGTCCCTTTACATGAATACTGAACTGACTGCTTGATTTTTGTTTTTAGCTCGATTAATAAGGAGTACTTGGAAATCTTTCATTAAAAACACACAGTAATGGAAGAGATAAACACTGAAGACTTAATTTTATAGCCAAACCAGTATACCAGGATACTTCAAAAAATTTGTGGAAAAATAGAATTAAAAAAATACAAATCTTTCCATGAACTTTTAAAAGTATACTCATATTAACCATTTTCCTTCATTTTTTTTTTTTTTAAATAAAGGCTTAAATATCTAGATTGGAAATGTTAGTTACTTTAACTTCCAAGTATAATAGTGGTTTGATTTCCTGAAGCAATCAGCAAAGCTAGCTTATGATGATACATACACTCAGCCCTTATATCTATTGGTTACACATTCATGGATTCAACCAACTGTGGGTCAACAATATGTAGAAAAAAATCAGTCTGTAGTAAACATGGATAGATTTTTTTTCTTGTTATTATTCCCTAAACAATACAGTATAACAACTATTTACTTAGCATTTACATTTTAGGTATTATAAGTAATCTAGAGATGACTTAAAGTATATGGTAGGATGTGCACAGGTTATATTCAAATACTATGCCATTTTATATCAGGGACTTGAGCATCCGCAGATTTTGGTATCTGAGGGTAGTCCTGGACCATTGGTACCCCACAGATACCAAGGGACAACTAACTGTACATGCTGGGAAACATTACTGAAAGCCATCTGTGATGGTTTTCCCATTACAGGGACGTTTAGCATTGCCCTGATCTGTGTACTATATCTGTTATTGATAGCCACATGATGCGTGACCATGATGTTTCATGTTCTGGTTTATAATTCCTTACGTCTGCATTTGTTCTGTATGAAGAGATATGCTGTTTCTCTGTCGGAGGTATTTTTAAGTGACAAGAAATTACTTAACACCTAAAACCCATTTTTTTCATTGTTACCTCTGCAGCAAAGTTAAAAAGATCAGAATAATTATATTCTATATTTTCATTATATTGACTGACTTTGCTAATATGTTCTTTAGATTTCACAGTCTAAAGTTAGAATTTAACAATGTAATGTAAGTTAATTGCCCTTGTCAAGTTCCCCCCACACACATACCTAGAAGTGCAATAAATTCACGTTGCTAGGTAGGAGATATAAGAACACAGTCAGCCCTCCAGGTTCAGCATCTGCAGATTCAACCAATTGTTGATAGAGAGTATGCAGAAAAGAAAAACAAAAGTAACACTACAACAATAAATAATACAAATAAAAAATATAATACAGTATAACAACTATTTGCGTAACATTTACATAGTATTAGGTATTATAAGTAATCTAGAGATGATTTAAACAGGAGGGTTGCATAGGTTATGTGCAAATACTATGCCATTTTAAATAAGGGCTTGAGCATCTGCTCTACTCTGATACCTTCCTCACAAGTACTTTGGTATACATGGGAGTCCTGGAACCAATCTGCCTCAGATACCAAAAGATGACTGTACATGCAAATAAATAAAATATTAGGTCCAAAATTAAACATACTTTTTTCTTCTATCTACCACAGTTTTATAGATGGCCTTTACAGAACATTCTAATATTCTAGTATTTTCACTGTGGGACTTTTCTTTTTTGTATCAGTAACATTCTTATCATATGTCATCTTGTTGGAAGTTCTCTATTACCTAAATGTTTTCAGTAATCACAACAGAGAGGTGCACAAATTTACTCTTTGAGACTTATAATAATGTTTTTTTTTCTGATGTGCTTATTACCAACATCAGAAATGAGAGTGACCCATCTTTGTTGACTTTTTTAGAATAAATATTTTTGCTGTTTTAATTTTTTATGTTCTAGAAAACATAGATGACTGCAGATTTCTTTATTTCATTTTCTAGTATTACCACGTTAGTGCTAGTAATTGTTTTATTATCCAAAATAGGATTTACTTCTAATGCTAGTGATGCTTAATGTTTTAGTTTAAAATTAACCTACTCAGAAAACACCATGGTTTGTAATAGCCAAAAATTGAATTGTAAACATTTTTCCTAGAATGTTTCCCACTGTATACCAGTTGAACTCTGAGGGTCAGCTTCTCATATTTTCTTTTCTGTAAATTTGATGTTTCTCACTTTGCCCTGTTCTTAGCCGATGTATTCATCTCTAACATAAAATAAGGGATTTAGCCACCATGTTCCTCAAGTTGAAAAAGTCACCAGTGACAATAAGTTGACTTTTCTCATGGCAGCTGTAAAAGAGTGCAAGTATTTTTTTCCTCTGACTTGAACACTCCCTTTAGCAATATCAATCCAATGTTTGTCACCCATTGGGGTTATAGCCATTGCTACTGCCTGAATAAGGAGCCTGTTCTTCAAACAGTACAGAAGAAAGTGCAGATGGATCTGGCGGGAAGCAATGAAGGATAATGTGTTTTCTTCTCCTGTTCAGCTTTCAGCTCCAGGGCAAATGTCTTTTTGCTGTCTCTGGTCCTGCAGAACCTGGTGATGAAAGCAATGTAAAATAGCTTCCCTGTTGCTCTTCCCGTCTAGAACAAGCTGAAGCTGACGGACCTGATAGAAACCAACAGTGAAGCAGATTTTTGGCCAGCCTTGAGCCTCTCAGACTGTTTCTTTTTGCCACTTTGGGTCATGACATGAACTTGGGTTCTTTAGACTGGTGGATTTCATTTATCTATCTCTTATGAGGGGACAAGCACGGAGCTATGAACTTTGCTAGGGAAAATATTCTGAAGGAAGAAAATAGAAATCTAAGGCATAGCAATGTCATGTCTTTTATGCACTAGAGTTCATTTATCATTCACAATGTGTTAGAATTGAAATGTAGATAAATTTTCTCACTAAAGCCAGCCTTTGGGGGAAAAAAAAAATCAAATGAACTCCCTACTAATTTTTCTGCTCCATTATCTTATTAACGGTGATTTGTAGAGAATTGCAGAGAAACTTTCATACCTTAGGGCAGAATTTCTTAATTGGTAGTGTGAGGAATTAAGATACAGTAGCTATAAATGTTTTTGTCCCTATAATTTAAAACGTCACATCTGGATTTAACTCTTGGCAAAAACTATGCAGGGAAAGCAATGTTTATGTGTATGAAGAAATGTGTTTTGTGACAGTTAGGCTACAGGGCATGTCATTCAGAAGTTTACTTATGACTCACAATTTATCTTGTCATCTCTGTTGGACCAGAGAGAGGTGTTTGGCCCTCATGTATGCTGTGTAGACTGTTTTACTTAGAAGCCTGCACTGTATTTTAAAAGAATGTTCTGATGCAATGGTCAGAAGACCTGGGTTCAAGTCCCAGTGGCTCATTTCAGAAAGTGCTTGGTGACAGTTCATTCTTATCTAATATTACCAGGCAATTAAAGTGAAAGAAAAACAGAAAGTATCTTATAAATGCTATTGTTTGACCAATAGCGACATGATGAAGAGTCAGTGATTGGAGACAGAGGCCACCTCCAAGTTTGTTGTCAGGAGCACACTGTCACCACCACCTGTCTGTCCCTCAGGGCTCTGCACTATGTTATGTGCACTCTCCCAGGCAGGGGGTGTGAGTTGCTTTTCAGAGAAGGGGGTTTGCATTTCCTCAACTGCTGTAGATGGCGGGAAACCAGTCGTCCAAAGCTGCTTTTATTTGCTTATTTTCACTTTTTCTCTAAGTGCACAAAGATGTCCCAGTGAATCCTCCCCGCCGTGCAGTCAGTGCAGTGCCCCCTTCGTGTTTCAGGTACTCTCAGACTTTGCATGTAAATAACCCAACCTTGTGAATAAAGTTAACTTCTTGATGGTAACCAATAGGTCAATGTAAACTGTATACTAAGTGAAATAGCCACAGATACCCTCCAGTGAGGCACAGCAACCAGGTGTTGAGAGTTTCCATTCCTTTCCCTCTTCCCCTTCTGCTCATACTTTAGTATAAATGATTGGCAGGTGTAGTAAATGACCGAAATAACTTAAGAACTGCAAAAGAAAGCTCATAGTTACAGTTTGGTCCCATCATTTTTTGGATTGAAAGTCTGTCCTCTCATCAGAAATACACATCTTTATTAAATAAATGATTGCATAACTAAATATTAATTTATTGAAGATCGGGGAGAGATGTTAACCATTGATCTGAAATTTCTAGTTGTCTGGTATTTACAGTAAAACAATGCAAAGCAGAAAACCAACAAAAAAGCTATCACACCAAATTACTTTTCCAGCAAAGATATAAATTAAATGAGGTAAGTGTTCAAATTGTGCATACTTATCTAAAGTAATACAGGTAATAGAAAGCTGTAAATGTGTGAATAGACTCATCCAACATACATGTCTTTATAGCATATGTATGAACACGTGAATACATTCAGACATACATACATAGTATTAAGTCATCTGAAAACACACAAAGTTAGCAGATTCCAGTATTTGTCTTCAACTAATCAATCACTTGATCTCTGTGTGCGATACTCCTACTCAATTTTAGATATTTTTCTGGTTGCATTACAAGCATCAAATCTAAACAAGTGATTTTATTTGGGTTTAAAGATCTTTCCAAGTCTGTGCAATGAAATGTAGAATATATGTTTCAAACCATTTAGAGAATTTCTCACCTGGAACTGTGAGTCTTATTTTTCCTCTAGAAAGAAAGGAGGGGGAAGTGAAATAATTTTATTGCTTCTTTGTGTATATCCACTACAGATTCTTTTTAACTGAGTTTGTAGTTTCACTTTCCATTCACTCTAGCCATGTTGTCAATTTTAAATTAAAACTGGTAATGTGATATAGAGCCCCCCACCCCACCCCACCCCAACACACATCAAATCACTCTCTGTCACCTCTATTATTTTTTTTCATGGTAAGTGGGTATCACCCAGTGGGACTTTTCTATATGGAAAAGCAGTAGAATATCTAATTCTTCTCTAAACAGCTGTATTTTTTAAAGGACTTACTGTATTGGCAGCCACATTGAGTGCTTTCTTGTTCCTATGCCCTGTGCTGAGCACTTTGTACACATTTTCAGTCTTAAACTTGGCACTGTGATTATTATGATCTCCCTGTGAATGTGTGTGCATATGCTAACTGTACTCTCTGTCTTCTGTGCCATTCCACAATGAATCATTAGAGATCTCTAGATTGGGGTGAAAAATTGGCCCTCTCCTATGTGTTGTTCATTTGTTGGTCTTGAATTGAAGCTGAATATCTATGGTGGGGGAGAGGGGTGGCACTTGAAGCCAGACTGGAGGGTGCAGTGTCCACACTCCATTGCCAGGTGGTGAGGGCTGAGTTGGGAGGCCTTAGATCTTTGTTGGGTATCTTGCCTCGTCATGACTATATTCTGTTATCGGACTCAGCACTCAGCATGTCAAGATCATTTTCTTTATTGTCTCTGCCATGATGAGAACTGGAAATTATTTGTATTTCTACTTTATCCTCATTTCTTTTTTTTTTTTTTTTTGAGCATTCTGTTTTTATCTTGTCTTTATTCCTTTACTTAAATTCTTCATTTTACTCATTTAGAGGGGGAAAAAATGGTTATTTATAAGCTAGGTATAGAAAGACAAACACTACATGATCTCACGTATATGTGGAATCTAAAAAGGTAGAACTCACAGAAGCAGAGAGTAGAATGGTGCTTACCAGGGGCTGGGGCAGGGGGATGGGGAGATGTTAGACAAAGGGTACAAAGTCCCAGTTAGGAGAAATAAGTCCTGGAGATCTGTTGTACAGAATGTTGACGATAGTTAATGACAATGTATTATATGCTTAAAAATCATTTAGAGAGTAGATCTTAAATGTTCTTGCCACATTAAAAAAAATGATAATTTTGTGAGGTAATGAATATGTTAATTCATTTGATTTAATTATTTCATGGGGTGTAAACATATCAAAACATCACGTTGCACACTGTAAATATATATACAATTTTAAATTTTTGTCAATTAATTTTAATAAAGCTGAGGAAAAATAAAAATAAATAAAACAAAGGGAAAAACCATTTCTCTTCCCAATTATTGTTATTTTAAACCTTAGGTGCAAGCTTTAATTTGGTTTTCATCTTTCCGACACTTGAGTTTTTTACCTTTCTTTTTCATTTGGTCGAAACTTTTGCTTTTCTGACTGTTAATCTTTATACCTTGTTTTAACGTTGTTCATCTTACAAGGTAGGTGAAAACCTTTCAGTGGAAGGATCAAACTGTCACCACCTGTTCTTATCGTCACTAGCTGTGGACAGACACTGTGTCTCTTGATGCAGCACAAGTTGAAGAACACAGCATCAGCTATGACATATTCATGCCCCAAAGTTGGATTTCAGTCTATTGAATTTGAAGCCTTTGAAGCTAATTTTAAGATTACAAAATACACAGGGCATTTAGGAACCCATTAAACAACACTGTGAGAAATAAAACAGATAAATGGATAATGTAAAATACTCTGTAATAAAACTAACCCGGTTTTTCAACCAGTGAATGACAAAGAAAAAAGAGGAGGCTTCATATATTAAAAGATATGAAAGAGATATAGTAACCAAATATAATCATGTTTGGATTCAAATTTAAACCAACACACTGTAAAAAAAAAGACATTTTTGAGTTAATAAATGTGAATATGCACTAAGGAGAAGATTTTACAATGAAGTTAGTATTGACAGAAGGATGGGAGCATGCCAAAGGGTCGCAGGAAAAGCACGCTGGACCTGGAACAATTTGAGCAACAAAATAAATAATGTATTATTATATAAAGTATAAAATATTTGTGAGTCATACCAATAGAAATAAATGGCTGAGTAAATAAATAAATGGGGAGAAGAGACGCATCACCCTATAGAAGTATGCCAAATGAGTTTTTTAGATACTCCTCCTCAAGAAGGTAGCACTTTGCTCTCCCCAGCTCTGGCCCCCGCCCTTAAACATGGGCTGCACTTAGGGACTGGCCGCCCTTAAACATGGGCTGCACTTAGGGACTGGCTTTCAAAGAGCAGAGGAAGGCAAGAGGGAAAATAAATGTGCGGGTGGAAAAACCTAGAAAACACTGTCCTAGCCAGGTGACTGTGCTTGGCATCATCAATGGTAGGTCATATTGACAGCATGTGCTCTTGATGTGAGGTGCTGAGAGTTATGAGAATGGAAAGATACAATTCTAAAAGCCAATAACTCTAGTTTAACCATGAAAAAAGCATAAAAACAAATTGAGGGATTTTATCAGTCAGGGTTCTCCAGAACAACTAATCCAATTGGAGATTTTACAAGGAGGTGTGTGTGTGTGTGTGTGTGTGTGTGTGTGTGTGTGTACAGTAATCCCCCCTTATACAACTAATCCAATTGGAGATTTTACAAGGAGGTGTGTGTGTGTGTGTGTGTGTGTGTGTGTGTGTACAGTAATCCCCCCTTATCCTTGCAGGATGTGTTCCAAGACTCCCAGTGGATGCATGAAATGATGGATATTACCAAACCCAATTGCTATCAGTTGGAACGCGTTTCTGTTCATGTCTTTTACCCACAAATTTAATTCCTTTTCCATCTTAACTAAGCATTTGTTGTGAACTGTGGCTGTAACTTGCAGTGTGAGTTCGACAGAAAAACTAGTATGAATTTTTTTCCTTCTCCACAATTTCACAAATAAGAGATTCGTGTTTACTGTAGATTGTAACAACCTCAGCTGATGATTTTCTTTCTTTATTAAGTCGATAACTTTGAACTTTTCACTTAAATGAAGCACTTTACAGCTTCTCTTTGGCATATCTGAGGACATAAGTAAAGTAAGGGTTACTTGAACACTAGCACTGTGATACTGTGATAGTTGATCTGATCACTGAGATGGCTACTAAGTGACAAACAGACAGGGACAGGTGGGGAAAGTCCACAGTGTGGATCCGCTGGACAAAAGGAGGATTCATGTCTGTAAAGCTAGGGCTAGGTCTCACAGATCCCTCAAGCCCGTTGTACAGACCAGGTCACAAATCCTCCACATGTAGGTCTACGAGCTAGGTAATAGGAAAAGGTCCTGGGAACCATGGGTGAAGAATTAATAGGCTTTATTCAGAGCTAGTAGCAGCCTCCATAATGGCTTCCTGGAGCATCTCAAGAGGCACTGTGCATCAGAGCCGTTAGTCCTTTATACTTAAGTCCATAACCCCAAACACGTGGGTGCACATGCACAATCGTATTATTAAACAAGGAACACCTGGGTGCACGTGCATATTTACATCAGGTGCTCGGCAAGATTCTGAACATCTGAGGGGTCCTGACCTTTTTTCTATGTTTTCCCAACAATATCCCAGGCAGGACAGAGTAGGCTTGTGTGAGATTTCATCACACTACTCAGAGCTTCATACAATTGAAAGTTTATGAATTGTTATTTCTGGAATCTTCCGTGTAACATTTTCAGACCACATTTTTGCAGTTAACTGAAACTGCTGATAAGAGGGGACTACTATATATATATATATATATATAGTGGAGGCTAGAAGTTGGACGTGTTGTCCCCCATAAAACTCATGTGGAAATCTGACCCCCAATGTGGCAGTGTTGGAAGATGTCTGAGTCACGGGGGTGGATCCCTCATGAATGGATTAATGCTTTCCCTGGATGAGGGAATAATGAGTGAGTTCTCACTCTATTAGTTTCTGTGAGAGCTGGTTGTTTAAAAGACACTGGCACCTCCCCTCTCTCTCTTCCTCTTGCCATGTGATCTGCTTGTACCCGTTGGCTGCCTGCCATTTTCTGCCATGAGTAGAAACAGCCTGAGGCCCATGGCAGATGCAGCTGTCCCAGAATTGTAAGCCAAATAAACCTCTGTTCTTTCTAAATTACCCAGTCTCAGGTATTCTGTTACAGCAACACAAAATGAACTAATACAGAAAATTGGCACCAGAGAGTTGGGGTGTTGCTTATAACAGATACTTGAAAATGTGGAAATGGCTTTGGAACTGGGTGTTGAGGAGAGGTTGGAGGAGTTTGGAGGACTCAGAAGAAGACAAAAAACAAGAGCAAGTTTGGAATGTCTTAGAGACTGCTTACATGGTGGTGAGCAGAATGCTGCCAGAAATATGGACTGTAAAGGCCATTCTAAGGAGGTCTCAGAAATAAGAAGGAATTTATTGGAAACTGGGATAAGGATCACCCTTGCTGTGAACTGGCAAGGGACTTGGATGCATTCTGTCCATGTCCTAGGACTTTGTGGAAGTTGGAACTTAGGAGCTGTGAACCAGAGTATTTGGTGGAAGAAATTTCTAAGCAGCAAAGCATTAAGGAAGCTTCATGGCTGCATACAATAGCCTACACTAAGTTATGGCGGCAAAGGCATGACATAAAGACAGAATGTAAAAGGCAAGAAGCGTGTAAAGATTTGGAAAATTTGCAGCCTGGCCATGTGGTAGAGAAGCAGAGAGCATTTTCAGAAGAAAAATGCAACGGTACTAAGAAGATTAACATGAAAGAAAGAGATTATCAAGAGAAGGGGGGAAAGGCCCTGAACACATTGCAGAAGCCTCTGGGGCCAACCCTTCCATTTCAGGCCCAAAGGCCTCGGGAGACAGAATGTTCTTGAGGGACAGGCCCGAGGTAACCTCCACAGGCTCCCTGCCCAGGGCCACCTCAGGAAGCTGCTTCCAGCACCAGCACCACAGCTACTTTGGCTGCTCCAGCCATGGCTGAATTGGCCCCAGGTGTGGCTGGTCCTGCAGCTGTGGAAGATACAAACCAGATGCCTTGACAGTGTCATGTGGTGTTAGGTCTGTAGGCTCTTAGAATGCCAGAGCTGTGGAGGCTTGGGAGCCTACACCCTGATTTCAAAGGATGTATGAAAAAGCCTTGGGACCCAGGAAGAGATCTGTCAGAGGGGTGGATTCACCACAAAGAGCCTTCACTAGAGCAATGCTGAGTGAAAACATGGGGTCAGAGTTGCAGCATAGAAACCCCAACAGTACCTTGCCTATGGAGCCATGAGAGCAGAATCACCATGGAGAACCCAGATCTGTGGAGCTGCTAGAGTGGAACACCAGCCTGGGAGAGCTGAAGTGTGGCCTGTGACCAGGAAAGCCATAGGAGCAGAGCTGCCTGAGGATGTGGGGACCCGACCCCCACAACGGCATGCAGAAGACATAGGACATGGAGCCAAGTTACATGATTTGCCAGTTTTGAGTTTTAGTGCCTTTCCTGCTTGGTTTCTGACTTGTTTGGGACCTGTTACCCCTTTCCTTTAGCCTATCTCTCCCTTTTGGAATAGGAATATGAACATTATGCTTGTCCCACCATTGTATCTTGGCAGTAGATAGCTTGTTTTGATTTCACAGATGGGACTTTGAACTTTGGACTTTTGAATTGAAACAAGTTAAGACTTTGGGGATGAAGTGAATGTATTTGCATGTGAAAAGGACGTGATTTAGGGGAGGCCAGGGGTGGAATGTAGTGGATTGAATTATGTCCCCCTAAAACTCACTGAAGCTTGAATTGTGTCCTCCAAGTTTTATGTATTAGAAACTTAGTCCCTACTGTGACTGTTAAGAGGTTGGGAAATCCTGTTATGGTAATTGAAAGGCAGAGCCTTGAAGAGGTGATAGGATTGTAGGACCATGCTGTAGTGAATGGATTTAAAATGGTCAGGGGTGTGGTTCTGAGGACTTCAAAAGGAGAGTCTGTCTTTCTCTCTCTCTGCTCCCTCTGCTTCCACCATCTTGCTATGTGAGACCTCTGGGTCACTGTCACCACCAGATGGACTTTGGACTTCCCAGCCTCAGAAACTGTAGGCAATAAATTTCATTTTCTTTGTCAATTACCCAGTTCCAAGTACTTTGTTATAAGCAACGGAAATGGACTAACATAGCTAACAACTTCGAAATCAGTTTGCAGGTCAGCAAACTGAAAAATCAGGCAATAGTTGATGCTGCAGTCCTGAGCATCAGGACTCTTCTGTGGAAAACCTCAGTTTTTGCTCTTAAGATCCTGAGCAGACTGGATGAGGCCCCACCCACATTATCTAAGGTAATCTCCATTACTTAAAGTAAACTCATTGTAGATGCTAACTACCACATCTACAAAATACCTTCATAACTACACCTAGATTAGCATATGTTTAAATAACTAGGTACTAGAGCCTAGCCAAGTACACACATGAGAGTAACCATAGCAGGGATATTCTATAAAATACCACACCAGATGAGGAAATTCCAGATAAGAAAAGTCTGAGAAACTCTCACTGATAAGGCATGCCGACTAAGTGTAATGTGGTGTCCTAGATGGAATTCTGGAAGAAAAGGAATATTAGGGAAAAAATGAGTGAAATATGAAGAAGATTTAAAGTTTAGTTTATAGTTTTTTTAACTGTACAAAAGAAAAGCAGAGGCCTGGACAGACAGTTCTTTACAAGAGAAATATAGTGTTACAGCAAATTCCATCCAGTGTCCCAGGGAGACAAACCAGGACTGAAAGAGACTGGGCTTGGGATCATGACAGCCTGAAAGCAGTTTTCTGGAGCAACAGAAATAAAAAGGGCCAACTGTCCTTTCCCCATTTTCTTCCCTAACCAACAGACAAAGCAAAAGTCTAAAACAATGACTACATGGCAGTAAATGTCCTAAAACTTGGGTCTTTTGTTGGTCCGCATTGGATTACTTCCTCTAGCATATTATGCTTATTATTTGGGTAGTGACCTCCAGGTGAACAAATAAAGTATTCTGAAACAAAATTCATGATTTTTAGTAAATCTTCTTCCACGTCGAACTTACTAGGAATCCTAAGGGCAAAATAACTCATGTAGATATTTGAGCATATATTTTCCAACCACTTATCATGAAGCAACATTTCATGTTAAGAAATAAGATGTTTGGGCCGACCCTGTGGCTCACTCAGGTGAGTGCGGCGCTGGGAGCGCCGAGGCCACGGGTTCTGATCCTATGTAGGGATGGCTGGTGCTGGTGCGGGCAACACCAAGCCAAGGGTTACGATCCCCTTACTGGTCACAAATAAAAAAAAAAAAGAAAAGAAAAGAAATAAGATGTTTGTCGATGGTCTCCAAAAATCAGAAGCTATGACTACAGTTCTCAGGTAGGAGAAGCTAGTCTGAAATTACAGGTAAACCTAAAAGTCTTAATGACTGAATGAAACAAAAGTGCATTTTTTATTCATATATCACATTTCAGTGCAGAACAGGGGCCCCCCTCCATCTTGCAGTTATGGCCTGTATTAGTCCATTTTGTGTTGCTATAACAGAATACCTGAGACTCGGTAATTTTAAGGAAAAGAGGGTTATTTGGCTTACGATTCTGGGACAGCTGCATCTGGCATGGACCTCAGGCTGCTTCTACTCATGGCGGAAAGTGGCAGGCAGCTGTCAGGTACAAGCAGATCACATGGTGAGAGGAAGCAAGAGAGAAAGAAGAGGTGCCAGGGTCTTTTTAAGCAACAAGCTCTCGCGGGAACTAAGAGAGAGAGAACTCACTCATTAATCCCCCCTCCCCCAGAGAGAGCATTAATCCATTCATGAGGGATCCACCCCCATGACTCAATCAGTTTCCAACACTGCCACATTGGAGATCAAATTTCCACATGAGTTTTGGAGGGGACAACACATCCAAACTCCATCATGCCCTCTGGAATATAAGGCCTCCACAGTCACAGTGGAAGAAGAGAAAACTGAAGGTTGCAAAAAAAAGTCCAGGCCTAAAGTTTTTATTTGCTTCCCAGTATCTCTTTTGTCTTATCCTGTTAGCCAAAACTTACTCACATTGTCCTGACCTAACTTCAGGGAGGCTGGGTCTTTCTGTGTTCAACAAGGGGAAACAGTATAGTGAAAACAGAGCATAGCATCAGCTGGAGTTGTCAGCTAAGTATGGGCAGTCTTACATGCTTTATTCCCCTAACAGATTAATGTTGCAAACTAAATATTAAAGACCTTGAGGATTCCTATAATAAGGAAATCAATCTAACTTTGTTTAACTCAGTATTTTTCCGAACTTATTTAACATTAACTCAGGTCTTATCACAAGGAATATCAATAGCATCTTGGAAACAAACAAACAAACAAAAAACCTCACCATATTTGCTTAAACAGTTTGGATACACCAACTTGAAGATACATTGCTTTTTTTTTTTCCTATGCTTTCATGACCAACTGACTCCTCTTCCAAACTCGTGTGTGTGTGTGTGTGTGTGTGTGTGTGTGTGTGTGTGTGTGTGTGTGTGTGTGTGTGTGTGTTTAGTCACTTTTCTTCAAGGTCACCTTATCTAGGAGTCAACATTTCTGTTAAAATGGTGATCTCATGATTTAACTGACAATAGACAATCTTATTTCCCTAGGTTCAGAATTCTCCAGATAAATGTTTAATTAGATACCCAAGTACTGACCTTAAAGTTCTTCAAAAGAAGTTTCCCTGGTTTATGAGAAGTCTTAGAACCAGATTAATGGCCATCTTCTAGAAAAAGAGTAGGATATTATAGTACGCATTTTGCTTAATTACCTAATTGCTAGATTGATTTGTTTTTTCGTTAGCCTAATTTTTCCCTTGCTCTGATTACTGTTGTCTATGTATTTAAAAGTCATTTCTATATCACATATTGTAGTATATGTATATTTGTAAGTCTTTTAAATTATTTTTGGAGTAAGGCAGTAAATAGATGATGGATAGATAGATTGTAGACAGATTAGATAGATAGACAAAAGAATTTTTTAAACATGGCTTTGGTTGTTGTGACAGCATAGTTTGCAGCTATATGTTTCTGTATTTTGTGTCTGATTGCTGAGGAACCACTTAGAGGTAATGAGGAGTACAGGAGCTTCCCTTGATATTTCATTGGTCTGTAACCTGGATTTTCTAGATTCATGAAGATTTTTGCCCCATGTTGTGAAAGCAGGATGTTAAGTCTCATTACAATGTGTAAAACATTTTAAAGAATATAGAAAGAATAATAAACTTTCCATGTGTAGCAAAAGCAATAAAAACTCACGTGTGTTACCAAACTTCCAATCCTTTATACATTTATATCATTAAAAATATATTATATGTTAGAAATTTGAAGGTAATACAAAAGTTAAGGTAAACTCTCAAAATTGCACAAAACTGAAAATTAAACTTGAATATAAGAATATATATTTATTGACAGGCTTCATAGAAATGAAGTTAGTAATACTCAGCTTTAGTTTCATTCTTCGAAGGAGCTTTCTCAAATAAAAATTATTCTTGTTCTAGCACTTCTCATATTGTGGTTGACTAGCCAAATGTCAGTTTAAAATAGAAAATGTTGTTACTTGTTCATTATTATTCACTCACGTATTGAGACACTGTGCCAGGTGCTAGGAGTGTGAAGATAATAAGTGATAGAATTTCACAGTTACTTAGCTGACTGTACTCACAAAGGAGCAAGTACAGGGTACTTCAAAAAGTTCATGGAAAGATTCATATTATCTTTCAATTCTACTTTTGTATGAACTTTATGAAGTACACTCAGATTTGTTACTGCAGCAGAGTCAACAACTTACATATACAATGTCCGTTGTTCTTAATTACACAATAATAAACCATTATTTGGATCCCAAAAGACACGTGTCCAACCCTGTGACTAAGTTCTAATCAAAGGAGAAAGTTGGCTGGAACTCCCAGGATGAGTCATTAAAGGGAAAACAGAAAAATGGGCATTTACTGATAACAACCTCCTACCTTCCCCTTCAGCTGCGTAGAAGGTGGATAAACTGGCTGGAGATCTGCATTCATTTTAGCTATGCATCAACTTTGCATGCTAGTAGACAGACAAGAAAGATAGACAGATACTTCTGATGATTTTAGAAAATCATACAACCATGAACTGCCTTTACTCTGGATTTATTTTGTGTTAAAAAAAAAAAAAAGCCCTTATATATTTAATAATATATTAAGGATTTTCTGTTACATGCAGCCAATCCAATTCTAAATGACTCACTTATCAATAAAACTAAATGACCCCAGTTGATGAATAAATCAATAAGTAGGCCTTGGATGCATAAGATTCAAGTAAGTAGGCAAGTGGGGCTATAGAAATACAGAAAGAAGGCATATTAGTATGCTAGAAGTAGGAAATTACATTGAATTTTCTCTAAATACACATTAATTCATCCAACACGAACTAATAGTCCAGAGTGGCTGAAACACAGAATCTATGAAGAAAAAAATAATAGGGTGAAAAGATAAGTTAGAACCAGTTTAAAAATAACTTTCAGTGTCTAAGCTAAGACTGGATTTTATTTCTCACAGATTATAGTCATTAGTATTATTTACAAAGTAGGAGAAAAATAACAATATTTAGAGCTCAATTGACCTTAAAATCCTTATTGTAGTGATTTTCAAGTAAAATGCTCAACATCACTAACCGTCAGGGCAATGCAAACTAAAACCACATTGAGATATCGTATCACCCAGTTAGACTGGTTATAATCAAGAAAACAGAGAATGACAAATGCTGGCAAGGATGTGGAGAGAGGGGGACACTCCTACACTGTTGGTAGGACTGTAAATTAGTACAACCACTATGAAAAACAGTACAGAGGTTTCTTAAACAACTACAGATAGATCTACCATACGATCCAGCAACCCCACTTCTAGGTAGATACCCAAAGGAGTGGAAATCATCATACTGAAGGGATACCTTCACTCCCATGTTTGTCACAGCTGTATTTATAATAACCAAGATAAGGAACCAATCTAAATGTCTATTGACAAACTATTGGATAAGGAAAATGTATTTATCTACCATGGAATACCACCCTGCCATATAAAAAGAGTGAATTTCTGCCATTCACAGCAAAACGGATAAGCTTGGAGAAAATTATGTTGAGTGAAATAATCCAGGCACAGAGGGAAAAACACTGCATGTCCTCACTCCTAAGTGGGAGCTAAGAGAGAAAGAAGGAAGGAAAGAAAGACCACAGTGGTGTGTTGGACTTGCAGAGGGAGAGAGCATATGTAGGGTTTCCGGGGCTGGGGAAGGAGGAAGGGGAAGGGGAGAAGGTCAGGGATTAATTGTGTGGGGGATGGGGAATAATCACAATTTGTGGTAATAAGCATCCTGATACTATTTTTTTTTTTTTTTTTTTTGGTCTTTTTCGTGACCGGTACTCAGCCATTGAGTGCACCGGCCATTCCTATATAGGATCCGAACCCGCGGCGGGAGCCTCGCTGCGCTCCCAGCACCGCGCTCTCCCGAGCGTGCCACGGGCTCGGCCCCATCCTGATACTATTGATCTGACCATCTCATCCTGGGTACAGGTGGTGACAGTCAGCTTTGTACCCCATGAGCATGCATAATCAATTTCATACACACACACACACACACACACACACACACACACACACACACACACACACACACACACACACACACACACACACACACACACACACACACACAATGGGAAATCCTCATAAGAACTGCTTGGTGAGCAGGGATCTAGAGCAGAATTTAGGGTTGCTGACTGTGTAAGGTTTCACAGCACCAAGATCCCTCATTCAGAGTAACTATTTCTAGCCGTTCATAGTTCCACACAGCACTTCTTTAAGCAAAATACTTCAAGGCTAACAGCATTTGAAATCTACCAATCTACACTCATTTTTTCATTGTACTTATTGGAAAATTTCGACTTGGAGTTGTCTTTTGCCTATGATCACACTGTGGGTTAGAAGATGACCACAAGTATACAGAATATTAGCCAATTTTCTACATTATGTTATGGTGCACATCAGAGCTGTTATATTAGTCTGTTTTTGTTGCTTATAACAAAATACATGGAACTGGGTAATTTATAGAGAAACAATATTCATTGCCTACAGTTCCTGAGACTGGGAAGTCCTAGGTCCACAGAACACAGCTGTTGAGGGTCTTGGGGGTAACAACAGTGATCCAGGGGTCTCACCTGGCAGAAAATGGTGGAGCAGAGAGAGACTAACCCCTCATGTCCTCTTCTTTTAAAGCCCTCATGACCATGCCCCTGACCACAACTTTTAATTTACTCACTAGTCATGGTCCTCAGAATCTAATCACCTCTTCAAGGCCTCACATTTCAATTATCATAATAGGATTTCCCATCCTCTATGGTTACAGTGGAAATTAAGCTTCTAATATATGAACTTTAGGGGACACAATTCAATCAATCCATACCAGCTGTGGTTCCAGAAGATCGTCTGAAATGTACTTTGAAGGGGATAAATGTCAGAGCCTGGATAACCTTATAAAGTCTAGTTTAACTGCTACTCCAGAGATGATGATGGCCTGAAGCCATAGTAGTTTTAGTAGAACTATACAGGTAGGGAGGTGTACCATTCACCCTAAATGGCTTCTAAGTCTCTTTCACCAAGAGTGTAACCAAATCTCTGCTTTTAATTCCTTGTACTTTAAATACTCAGAACAGGTTTCTTTTCTTCTGGTTGCATTCTGACCTATACATGGTCAATGCCCTGCCTTTTAATGAAGAGAATTGTGTAGGTTGTGAATTGAACTTGCACTGTAGTTTTGCAACCTGAGCCTCCAATCTTTAAGTCTAGTTTTTGTATACATTAGTCCCGAGGCTGTAAGGGATAAAAGATTATTTCAGTCCAGGTACAGGTGTTGTCATTTTCTCATCATGCCTTGAGCTAAAAATTAAAAATTCTGAGCACTTTTCTTTATTTAATCTCAGTGTAGATGTCTTCCTCCAAAGTTCTTGGGCTCATCACTTTGTTGTCATTCTTTTCCTTTTTTTAAAAAAAAGATGATGGGTAAGGGGATCTTAACCCTTGGCTTGGTGTTGTCAGCAGCAAGCTCTCCCAAGTGAGCTATCTGGCCATCCCCATATAGGGATCCGAACCTGTGGCCTTGGTGTTATCAGCACCTCACTCTCCCAAGTGAGCCACGGGCTGGCCCGTTGTCATTCTTTTTCAAGAGTCACTGTAATCTCTATACTTGCTTTCATTAGGCTCTACATTCCAGGTAATTACAGGTGATAATTTAAGTAACTGTTTGCCACTGTGTCTCATGGTCTACCATCTCATTTTCCACTGATGATAAAGTCACCACTGCCTTCAGATATTACTAGGTGAGATAACCAATACAAAGTCTTATCTTTAGATGGTTTTTTACCTAGGACGTGCTTCTAGTGCCAAATGTCCTATCACTCGGAGGCAGTCAAGAAAACAGATAACACTAGAGGTATTACAAACACAAAGTGATTTATTACAGGGACATAGAGACAAATATTGGAAGGGCTGGTAGAGCAAAGGTCAGGACCTTACATCTGGCTTTCAGAAATGCCAGAAATACAGAGAAGCCATTGCTTATAAACTTAGCTCTCTGTAACACCAAAGTCAGTGATTCGTAGGAGGATGCCCAGATACTGCTAGAAGCTGCTGTTGATTATCACAGCTGCCTATGGTCCTGAAGTGGGTAATTCCCACAAGGAAGCCTGAAAGCCAATGGAAAAATTCCCCTTCTGACATCTGCTGATGTTCTTATTCTTAGAAGAGTAAGGAAGTTGCTGAGAAAGAATACCCAATATACAGAGTAGGACATGTGCGAAAGACTGCTGAAATCGAATTGATAGTGTACCCCATCGTTGCTTTGCATAGTAATGAGGAACCACAGAAATGACTATAAAAGCTGAAACCATGCCAAACTATCTTGATAATCAAGAAGAAAAATTATAATTGTTTTACAACCTTTGAAAATTTTTGTCAATGTATTTAAAACACTCATTATCAGCTATAATCATATAGGGAAATGAAAATATAGCAAGACTAATATTTATTTAGTACACAGTAATTTAAAACTTTAGAAACACTCAAAACCTGTCTTATGTCCTTGCATAAAACATGGCAAGAGTAGTTTGAACAATGCTTGCTTTCTAATCCTATAACTTACTAGATGGGGAGAACACATTTTCTATATCTTGATGAATTGTCAGACTCCTTCCTAAGTTTGAGATAGCTTCCGACAATTTATACTTTGAACTTTCAGTGTACGAAATGTTTCTGAGAATTCCTTTAATGTAAAGTTTTGTGTCACCATCACTTCCTCTGGGACATCCTCTTTCTTTTCATCACAGCCACCCTCCTCGTTTCTGTCAATAAGCCCACCTGCAATAGAACTAGCAAATTTCTAGCTGCATATCTAAAGTCTCTCAAATATAGGCAATATCAACATTCTCATGGTCAGCTATCTTTACTTTAATGTCATTTACATTTGATTTGAATGTCCCTTTCACCATTATCACTTATTATTTCTTGCTGCACTTTGATTCTTGTTGGCCAGTTCCCCCTTCTAATTATCCATTTTTGTAAAATGAAACATGGGTTTATCATGGGAGACAAGGAGTCAACACAACTACGTGTACTGCTGTCTGCACAGAACTGAATAACAGATACTTGGTGACCAATCACTGACCCACTCTGAAAGAAGTGATTGGTCACTGATCATGATGTACGTCTGCAACGTACATCATGACCTGTGGACGGAAGAGCTAGCAGCTGCGTTTGTGCTTTATGCAATTATTCAGTTGATACATCATGGTAAATGAAATTTGAAATGGGCTGTTCGCAACCAGAATTATTTAATGAAAACATGAGGACTGAAATCCTTCCATATTGGGACCTCACAAAGCAATGACCAGTTCAAGTCCAGCAATGTTATGGGGAGTAAGACCTGAGAGGAAAATTTTTAAAAAATCAATAATAACTTTAAATTTTACAGATGAAAAATAGTCATGCCCATAATTAATGTATAAACAGACGTTAGAAAGGTTGAGGAACAATGAGATGATAAATTCTGAACCTCCTGAATGTTAGATACATGAGGCTATTCCACATGATAATGTTCAGCAGGCTGTTAAAATTTTGATCTATATCTCAGGAGATTTAGGGACCAGAGATATAAATTTGAATGCCATCCACAAAGAGGTGGTAAGTGCAATTAGGAGATACAATTGCTGAACTCAGACTCTTCCAAGAACTCCCATGTATTTGGTATGTGTAAGATAACAAGAGAGTGGTAGTAGCATTCAGAGATACATAAGGAATCTAGAAAATGCAAAGTTTTGTAACAAAGGAAAGTGAATTTTTAAAACAAAAGTAACAGCAACAATGACAAACAGTTGGCAATGGTAAGAAATGTTACTGAGAAGTAAGGTAAGTTCTAAGCAAAAAGCCATTCAATCTCCTATTCAGAATGTCATTGGTGATTCTTTAAGAGAAAACTCAATAAAATGCTGAGAGGTAGGAGACAAGAGCAGAAAGATTCGGGAAGTGAGTCAGCGGTGGACAGCTGAGGTCTAGCAAACGTGGGCTATATTTCTGAGGTTTGTTAAAGGAAGAAAGGAGAGCTTTATAACACACCTTGAGAACAAAAATCACAGTCCCTTTTCTTAGGGAAGAGTATACGTTTGACTGCAGAGAAGGAGCTAGCGGAGAGATAGAAATTGAAGATGTGGGTTCAGGAGAGGTGGAGAAGGTTGGAATTTAGAGAACAGATTAAGTGTGACTTGGACAAGAGGAAGGGAAATTTTTCCTGAGAGACAGAAAAGAGGGAGGACACATCAAGTAAAGGGCCAAAAAACTGTTTACATTGTGTAGTGATAAAGTAAAAATCTTTTTTTAAATTTTAGGTGAAGAGGGAAACCAGTGGAGACGTCCTTAGCAACTCTTCACCATGAAGTGAGTTAGGGAGGTGACTCCACGGAGAGGAAGAACGAGTGTCAAGGTGACAACTTGTGAAGAGGTGACAATGGTTTACTGTATTCACTACAGGAGTTGATAACGCATACCTGAAAGAATTATCTCGTAGTTGTTTTACCCCATTTGGTGGGTCAGATCACATAGACCACATGAATTCGACCCACGGATAAGGTGAATTTTTATCCCCCCCCCCCTTCTTAGCTATCTGAGAGTTGAAATGGGGGAAAGAAATCATCATATTCCTAGAGGGATAGTGATGCTAGTGGGAGGTACGGCAAGAAAGCGATGTTTAGTGTTAGAAGAAGCACTGTGAAAAAGGATATCTGAGCGAGAAGAACAAAGCCAGGCTAAAAGTAGTGAGAATATATTGTCTGTAGAACAGGGTGATGGCACCAAGCAATTCTTTGTTTAAAAAAATAGAAAAAAGAATTAGTCTTTACAGGTGTTCAGTGAATGTTCACTGATGTCAAATATTTTATCTTGAAGTTTAAATGCATTAACATATTCATACAACTCCAGGGTGCCTCTTCAGCCCTGCATGAGTTTATCTGTTTTTCACAGAATTATGTCAGACTGTTGGGTCTTCTGTTTTTTTCCTTGGGAAACTTTTTTTTTCTGTGAGCTCACTGCTGATATTATTCAGTGTATTTTCATTTTTGTTTCTAATTTCATTTTTCTTTCTATTTTATCAAATAGATTTTCCCAGAGCTTAAAAACAAACAAACAAACACCCAACCTACTGTTATGACAAAAGGGAAAGTTTATCTTTTTTTTTAAGAAATAAAATCAAATAGCTTAATGCCTTTGGTCAGTGAGCTGGAATAAGTTACAGGCATCTTTCCATTCACATAAGTATTTCCATTTGGGCATGTGATTCTTGATAAACCATGAACTGGGTATGAATCATATCTGCTCATTTTGTAAGTTTGGTATGGATGTACATACGTTAGTTCTATCTACAAATCCACAATTCCTGCTTTGGAACCACCTGGAAAAAGAAAATATTCCATTAAAAAATGAAACCTACCTTGGATTAAGCTCTGAGCTAAGGAGCATATAGAGAAATTATTTCTTTTACTGAAAGGATTATTGTCCTATACTGGAGATTGACCAAAGAAACTTAGTTATCTTATGTAAGAATTAAATAATAAAGATTGGGAACTGGAACTTTTATGTAGTCCAGAAAGATGTAAAGAAAGTCACAATCAATCTAAGGGCCCCATATAATCACTGAAGTTGTTGTAACAGTAAGTTTTGGGTTTAACTACTCTATTTCCAGAATATGTTCTTTGGCTTATAGATGGAGAAATTCTGTCCATAGCACAATGAAATGGCAATGGGAGAAGAAAGATGGGCATGCAGACCAAGAGACTTGGCATAAAGAAAAAATGGTTTAAGTGAAGGGCAAGAAATAAATTTATATGTGGATATGTACATGCAATATATCTATTTAGGTGCAGCCCTAAACCTCGCCCATGTTCACCACTGGGATACATAACAATTCACAAGTAGTCTGAAGTTTGGTTAAAAAGTGCTTTGGATGTGTCAATAGCTACTAATATGTGGAATAAAGCCACAAGGAAAAAGCACTCATTCTATCATGCTTTTGAAACCCAAAAAGGTATTTTTAGACAGCAAAGTTGAGCAGTTCGTAAAGGGACTTCCAGAGGACAATAATTTGGCTGTGCTGAAGGGATTGCTAGTATTTAAATTTTTGCGTTCACCTTCCAATTAATTTCCACAGCCCCCTTGATTTCCAAACTTTTCTTTGCTCTGCCTAGCCTATTGATGCTTCTGCTATTTCCCTTGTAGACCTCAAATTCTGATCCCTCCTTTTCTGCTAAAAGTCTTCCTATGAAAAACCCACTTCAAATGCCCTTAAAGGAAATAAGGGAAGATAAGTATCTAGCACATATGTTTATATTAGGTGTCAGTGCAATAGCTGAAATGAATCTAATCTCTTGACCCCAAGATTACCCGTTGCTCTGAACTCATAGCATGTAGCATTTCTCAGGGATTTATCTTTATTTAATGTTGTTTCATTATGAACATTTCACATGTGTGTGTTTTGTTTCCCTAACTGTACTATTATAAAACCTTAAAGCCCAATTCCTTATATTCTATGGCTTGCTTGCTTGCTTTTTTTTTTTTAACACACGATGTAGTGTATAGCAGTTATACAGAGAATATCCTCAATTAATTTTTGTGTGAACAAATAATTTTTCCCATAGAAGAAGTTTTAACTAAACTACGGTTTATCCCTTGATGTTTTGCCTACCTATTTTACAAAAAATTCATGCAATGCAGTTCACTGATTCCAACATACTGAGATGATAATCAAATTTTTGTTATGTAGTGGTTCATAGTAGGAGGGATGATCAGATTTAGCTATTTCATTTTGCAGGTGAGGAAACAGGAATGTTTGCTCAGATGACTTTAACTTAATGAAGACAATGGAAAAAAAAAAAAAAAAGCAATAGCAATAGCCAGGGCAAAAGCCACGTAAAACTTAAGCAGGGCTGTCTTCTACCCTGAAATGTAGAATTGCTTTACTTTCCTTCTCCTGACTGTAGAAATTTAGTTGGTCTGGATTTTCTACAATATAAGTTTGAGGCATAGGAATAATTTTATTACTTTGGTACCTAAGTCACTTTCACACTTAATTCTTCTTAAAAATGTTTTCCAGGGTATGAAAAGAATTAGAATTTCTTATGTTTGGACTGCCTTATAGTAAAGAGGTGGAAAATAGAATTAACTGCAACGAAATGGTGTGTTATGCATCACTTTAAAAATTACTCATTTTGTATTTCTTTCATTGAGCTACAGTTTTTCCAAATGATTGACCTTCAGATGGTTCTGAATATTACTTTCTGCCACAGAACTGAGTAGAATAGTGTCTGGCCTTCCTAGGTTATGGAACTACAAATTGAATTGACTTTCCTAAAGCTTAAGGTGGAGGTCACTGGGGTGTCTTTTAATGGAGACTTACGAATTAAATAGTCAAAACTTGCTATCTGAAAATTAACATCCACCTGTAATCAAAGTCCATTTGTGCTTTGGCCTTGGTAATTTTAGTGATGGGCTTATTATTAGCTGATTTTAGCAGGTATCTGTACTCCAGAAGAAGCAGTACTTTTGGCAAATTCTGATATGGAAAAGAATTGAGCAACATAAAAAATTTCATATTAAGTAGTCAACATTTGATGAAATTCCTTGAAAAATATCAAGGTAACTATTCAAGAAATGTGTTCCAATTTTAATGGCATAGTGGAGCACGATGAAATGTAGGTATGATTCCCCATATATTGTCAATATAGTCTTCCTGAGCACAATGGCAGTGGACAAGAAGTAGGTAAAATGGCATCGCTCCTCAAATATCTTAAAAATCTATTTGGGGAGACAGAACAAGCAAATGTTGGGATTTTTTTTGTTGCATAAAATTGAGAAAAAGGAGAGGTTATGGTAGGTGAAAATATTTAAAATATTTTTTTTGAGACAGATTTATCATTTGGCCATAAAACAGGGCAGAAATTGAATTCATCAATGGGAAAAGCAAGGTCAACTGAAGCAGAAAGACACAAATGCGAGTGTGAACATTGTATGCCAGAGGACAGAGAAAGCATCAGCCAGAGTAGAGTAGACCGTGTTTGGTGGGGTGTGGCAGAAAACAAGCCTGAAGACGTAGATTTATGAAGGTCTTAATAGAACTGAATAGTGTACACAGTGGAGAATCAATACTGTGCATGTTCTTGAGTAATGGAATGAGATGACATCATTCTTCTGCAAAGATTATTCCTATTGATGTATTAAAATGATTGAAAGGGGAGAGAGATGAGAGTTGGAGAAAACAGTTACAGATTTCCACCTGAACTACTGCTGAGAGAAAGAGACAGGAGAGGAATGTATAAGTATGAGACATTTTGAAGGAAGTCACACAATTGAGCATTCTGACTTAGTGGAAGAAAGTGGAAGAGAAAACACAGCTAGCAACACACCAGCCTTACAAATGACCAAATATCTCTAATGAGTAATCAAATGCTCAGTGTGTTTACTTAGCTCTGCCACCTTCAGTGTTCAACAAATTTATTCATTAAAAGGTAATGTATCAACGTCAACCAGTATGTAGGAGGCTAGCAAATAACAGGAAAGTGGCCTCATCTGACACTGCTCTCAGACAAGGGAATGCATACCCATTATGCTTTACAAAATGCCCTTCATGATTGCAAAACAGGGACTAAATCATTTTTGTTATGATTTAAAGAATCACAGTTTCCCAACATATTCTTCTACCCTTGTGCAAACCCCTTTTTTTTTGAGATTCATGCCATATTTCACCGCTCCTCATAGCTATCATCCTCTAAACTTCTATTCTCTCCAAAAATTTTGAAGCACTGATACGTCAGTCCTTCCTTCCTCTATAAGCCAAGGTCTGACAAAAGAACCTGCTGCTCCTCTTCTGAAATCTTGAATCCAATATGCCATTAGATGATCGCAATTTCAAATGTATTCAATCTTTCACACACCTACATTCCTTCTGATGCCAGTAATTTCTCAGTGACTCTCAACTGCTATTGCCTCCACCCCAAACACTTCATAAACAATGTATGTCTTCAAATGCTTTGCAAACCTCTCATGATACCAATAAAGTAAAACTCCAGTTTTAAATGTATGCCATAATCTACCACCTGCCCTTACCTATTTGAGATACAGTATGAGAATATCCATGATCTTTAACCTCAGTGGGTTCCTCAAATCCAAGAAAAGATCTAGAGAAGAAAATAAAGACAAATATATTTCACTTTTAGTATCTCTGCCCACTGTCTGAAAACAAAGCAAACTGCCACTTGGATAAGGTTTCTCTCATTACAGTGATCTCTGTGTATGTGTGTGTTCATATGTATACACATGTGTGTGTTTCTTTGCAGGGAAGAATAAGGATTAAATGAAAGAGAAGTCAAATTGCTGATTTTACTGAAAAGCACTCTGCCCCCTTCTGATTTCCTGTAACACCTTTTACTTCTCAAGTTCTTTCCCCAGTGCACCTCTAGATTAATGCAATATCTGGTCCTTTCTTTCCTAGAATAAGGGTCTAGAGGTTTTGCAGATTAAGTGTTGCAGTACAAAAAATTACAAAGATATTTAGGACATGAAAATTCTGCTTCTTAACCAAATATTAGATAAATGAAAAAATAAGGATAAGTGTTAAGTTGTGCATGTATATATATATTTGTGGGTTATATATGTTTATATCCCATCTCCCCAAAATATAAAGATAAAAAAGGAACTTTGAATTGAATGCGACATCATATTTACACACTTCTCTACCATTCTGATACAATATTCTTTTGCTTAAGAAAACCGAAGTTGCATCATGGTTCCTTGATTCTCTCATCAGAAGGGATTAGCGTACAAGTTTTCTTGACCTGTAAAGTAACCTTTAACTAACAGATGCATGTAAGGAAATGAAAAACAGCAGTGTTTCTACTCTTATCCATTTCCTCTAGTCACTTCTGATGTAAAAAATGTTTTGGCTTTCAAAAAACTATTGTTTTATATCTGCATATGTTAAGGAAATCTTTAAATAATTAAAGTGCTTTTCTGAAGTGAGAGTACATGTAAATTTAAGGCTAAGCAATAAAGTATTCTCTTTGAATTAAAGTGAACTTGCTGAAATGATTCATTAAACCCTTAAAAATAATTCAAACTACAAGAATATATACTAATGAATATTTCCTATATAGCTTGCAAATTAAGTTGGAAAAATCTACAAAGACATAGCTATTAATACAGGAATTCTGATAAATCATACAGATTGATGATTTTACTAGAAAAATGTATTAACATATGAAACTTACATGGCTGTATACCTTTTGAGTATATAATTGGGACCCTCACAAAGCTAGTGATTTCACACAAGCAGATTTTCCATTCTTCTAAGTGTACTCTTAAATCCCCAAAGATACAAATTTATTTCAACAAAGTGTTACCAAAAGAGGCAAAGAGAATGTAAGGATTGGAATGGCTTTCTTGGAAACACCGAAGTCTCATGTAGTTCTGTCACTTTGTTCCTGACTTAATGATACCAAACAAATAAAGTCAGACCCATGAATGGTTCAAAGAGAAATTGAATAATATCAGGAAGAACTATTTATTTATTTATTCTCTAAGTGGTAATTTTAAAAGCAAGAGTCCTTTTTTTTTTGCATAAATATAGATTATTCGCTTTTAATTTGATTAAGTTATAACAATGTTTAAAAAACTGGAGACGTTAAATATTATAAAAAATCAGATTTTAAACAGATTTTTTAATCTCTTAGGTAAAAGTTAAGATGATGTATAGAGAAGTGGGTAATGTGAGTTCCCTTGATCAAATAATTTGTTTTAAATTAGAAATAAAATAGATTGTTACCTTTCAGGAAAAAAGGAAGAGATATTAACTAAATGCTGAGTTTTTAACAGGACACTAGCTAGGCATTAAGATGCCCATTTTTGTAATGGAAGTGACTAAAACTCAGATAACTGTCCAAATTATTATGTGATTAGTTAAGAAGAAGGAGCAGATTTTTTAATTCAGGTTTGCCTGACCCCAAAGTCAATATATCTCTATATATCCTCCACCATAGGAGATTTCCTCCACAATTGCTACTTTATTGTGATATATATGTATTTTAGAAGTGTCCATTAGGTAATCTTTTAAATAACAAATAAGTGAATGCTGATTTATGATGAAAGATGTCAGTAGTGGTATGAATTAGTACAACATTTTGGGAAAGCAAATTGGTGCTATGTTGCAGATATCTGTAATAGCTAGGGTTGTCCCTATCTTCTTCTGGAAACTGCCTTCCCAAATAAGTGGGAAGGGGCAGAATGTTGCTGGGAACAACTGGAATCAGGTGCTAGGATGTCTTTGGGGTTCTTTTGTTCCATCTCTTCTTTGTGTTCTGGCTTTATTTTTTGAAACCTGCTTTCTCCACAAGGCTGGGACAATGACCACCAGCAGCTCTGGGCATTCACAGTTTTTCAAGATGAAATGAAATCAGCTTTCAACCGCCCTTCCCATGCTCCCACACTTCCTAGCTATAAAACTGGAAAGGGGCCAAATCTGGCCTAGGCCATGTGTCTATCTCCTGGACCAATCACAATCTAGACAGGGATACAGGGAATTTTGATTGGCTGAGATTGATTGAGATGCTCACCCTTCAATCAGTTCTTGTTGGCAGGAGAGTCAGTGCATGCAAAACAACAAATAAAGCTGCTTCCATTAAAAACACTTTCCCCAGAAAGGGGGAAGGATACTGTCCTGGAAAAACAAGACAATAAATGTACCTTACATACTCCAATGTTCTCTCATTTGCTTAAACAATTTAAGTGGGTTCCAGTCACTGTACCAAAAAAGTTTAAATTATTAAAACAATAAATGTTATTATTTATGGCAAACTATACTAAAGAAAGAATCAAAAAAAAAAAAAAGAGAGAGAAAGTTCTGTACATCCAACTTTCATTTTAACACAACAGTCAATTGTTTTTGCCACCAAACTTTTCCATTGCCCCTCATCCTCATAATAACCCAATTTTTATACAGGTGTTGACTTCCCCGCAGTCACCTCACCCTCTGCAACCTCCATGGGCTTGCTTGTCACAAGGAAATCCTATGCCACTTAGCACAGTGATTAGTTCAATGACCCAGACCTAAGCCAATGAGCGAATGGCATTCTGGTCACAGGGCTCAGGTACTAGGTTTAATGTAATTCATGAGAGTGAGATTGGAGGGAATTTTCCCGAGGATGACAGAAAAAAGGTCTTCTGAGTCTTTATGAGAAAGAATCGAGGAAATAAGTGTTCTCTGCTCTGCCACACATCTTGATTTGTGGACGTGTGGTGACTGGAACTGCTAACGGCATTTTGCAACCATGTAGGCAGCCAGTCCTGGGATCGAGCCAATGCCCCTGGAAAGGCACAGCTGAATAATTACAGAGAAATGAAGCCAGCGACACTGTATTTAGAGAACTGAAACTTGATATCCAGCTACCTAAACACGTAAATGTCCTTCTGATTTATTTGCGGTCATTTCTTCCACTGCTTATACCACAAAATATCCCCAGACACATAGCTTTAACTAGCATATTGTTGGAAACAATGTAAATAATCAACCAAACAGGAACGGAGAGTAAATTTCCAAATATCCAAGGCCATATTTTGAAGACATTAAACATTAAATTCATGAAGACTTTGTAGTAGTATGTTACTTTTGAGTTTACAAATAAATGCTCTGTTTTACCTTTTATTACCTGAGCTATCAGTTAGCATCTAGCAGTCATATTAAGTATTTTACATTCTAGACTTAATATAGCTAGATTTTAGTAGTCTAACATCATTGAGAAGGAGATAGTCCACAAAATGGACTACCCAGATTACTGATGCTTAAAACAACAACAACAACAACAAAAAATAAGCTAAGTGTTTTAATAGGAATATTCCCCTAATGTGTTAAATACTTCATGCCTTATTGGAGCAGGGTGAATAATTTAGTGTTTTTCTGATGACTCAGGGTCATCACTGTGCATATCAATTGTACAGTGTATAATAAAGTAATTATTTGAGGAGACATTTGCCTCAGGCGGCTATGTTGTTAACATTCTTGGGTCAGTTTGTTGTATTTACTTTTTACAATTATTTTGTGTCATTTACGGTTCCTTTGACTTAGCCCTTTCTGTCAGGCTGTCAGCTGTCATTTCTTGCTGCTCTTTGATGGCCTGCCAATATGGTCATGCCCCCTTCTAATTTTCTGCTTCTAAATTGTTCTAGATTACAAAAGTCAAATGTGCACGCTTTTTAGAACTGTACCTAAAGAAAGGAATCAAGAGTTTTTAGTAAGGGTATTTGTCTAATATACCAAGTTCTAAAACAAGAACATTGAGTTATTTCTTTTGGGCAGTCCAAATACTTCAGGACAGATAGAGTCTTATTTTTTAATTATAAAATAAAGAAATTACTTGTGTATCAGTGGAATTTTTCTGTTAAATCTCCTAAAGGAAGAACTTGTTTTTAGCAATGTTTATATTCAGTTAATTTGGATTTTGCCCTGAAGTAGGCTTTTTGTCAGGTGACACATAAATTTCAGATCTGTGATGAGCCTTAAAGCTAGAAATCACGTTAGCCAAGGTCTCCTATGATCCTTCAATTTACCGAGGACTCCCAAGTGTAAAGTTTCAATGATTTTCCCTAGTTGACCCAGCAAAGGACAGAACTGGCCTGTCTCCCATATGAAACTATCTAAGTAAACCTGCTCCTTTTCTTTCACTAAAATTACACAGTTGACTAAATACTCTTTAAATCTGTGGTATCTTGAATTGCCATTTTTGGACTGAGATTATTATGTCTCAAAGTATAGTACTTAACAGGACATCAACTTGAAACTGCAAGACCATATGGAAAATAATGCCTAAAATGTTTAAGTGATGCTTTAAATACAATTACTGCTATAGTTATCTTTAATGTATCTCCCTTTTTAATTTTAGCCTTTAGTAATTGTTCTTGGACAGTCAAGGCATATAATGTGCTGACTCATGTAACAAAGTATCATTAGAAGCAAAATCTTTAATCTGATAACTCCAGTCTTGCAGTTTTCCATCTGAAATGCAGATTTGTAAACTGAATCACAGAGGAAACATTTCACTTGGAGAAATTTTGCAAGAAGCTTTTAAAATAAATATCTCTTACTTTTTCTTTTTCAAGAAGAATAAGACTTTTTGTTTTGAGAAATCCTATGGCGTTTTAGCTTCACGAAAACAAGTAGGGGGAGGATTCTAGAACTCTGGTTTATAAGACAGGTATTTGCTACATGGGAAATTTCCCTCAGACTCAGTCCACATGGATTAGATTTTTAAATGTTTTCATCAGTTTTGCCTTGTTGGCTTCGATTGAAATGAGCCTAACTCTTGAATGTTGCTGAATTTATAGCTGTAGTAAAACAAACTCTTCTGGCATTTCCTACACACAATTGGGTTTCTTAGCTGCTCAAAAGATTTGAGCTGCAGTAGTTTGCTTCATTATTAAAGACATACGATGCCTGTTGTACAGATTTCCCCTTGGGCAACAGAGCTGATACAAGGATAAAGAACTTCGAGAATCTGTATCTCAAAAATAAGTCCCAAGGTATCTATCTTTCTTTCTTTTTTTCTTAAGTTAGAGGAAAGCTTGCAAAATAATTTCCATTTTTATTTAGCTTTGTACTTATTGTGGAGCTATGGGAGAACACAGCATTTACCAGATGAAATTATGTGCCATATGAAATAGACATGTGTTATTTTAACTTTTGGCCCACATTTGGCGATGTTAATGAGACCTTCCCAAAAATGGGAATCTGAAGTCAGTCCTAATTAGAAGCTTGATTACAGGTGTCGGGTAATTCCAAGGGTAGCGAATGTGGTTCACTCTTGAATGTTTCAGACACTTCGCTTGAACACTATCTTTATCCCAGGTAATTTATTTTTATTTTTTATTTTTTTAAATTTTATTTTAAATTTTTATTTATTATTAGCATATTCATTCTTACAAATCGTGATATTTCTTTATGCCCTTTGCCTGACCTATCACTTCCCAAACCCCCTCCCTCCCTCCCCTCCATCTCTGGGGTCCTTAGGTTTATTCTCTCCTTCTGAAAATTCAACTGATTGTTGTGGTCTTTTCTTTCTTTCCTTCATTCATTCCATCTTCTCTCCTTCCCTTCCTCCCTCCCTCCCTTCCTTCCTAGCAGCCAGTTATGAGTGAGAACGTGCAGTATTTCTGTTTCTTTGTCTGGCTTATTTCACTTAACATAATTTGTGGTCAGTTGTGAAGTGTTTTAATGATGACATCTTACATCCATCCTAATGCCTTCATCACTCCCATGGTTCTGTGATTGGAATGTCGTTGTATTAAGTCTGTCAAACTGCCTAGCCATTTACAAGCAACTCTGATTCGGTGTGTGCAAGCCCAATTACATGTTTGCATGTCAGGGGGAAAAGGGTGTTCTCACCCAGAGTGCTCCCATCTACTGGGGTGCCTGGCCTTCCACGGGCACAGTAATGGCTGAAAGACTCCTGTTGTTACTGGGAAGGACAGCAGCTGAAGTAAAGGGAGAATTCACAAAGGTAGGGCATCTGTTAGAAATCAGCCCAGAAGCAGGAGCTGGCAGTGTTCCAAAAGTGGTTTTTCAGCTGCTATAAGTTGGCCATTGACAGATGGACTTAGATCCAAATGTTACCAGGGAGAAAAACGCATTTTAGAATTTAGCACTTAGTTCCTTTAGCAGTCGAAATTGAAAGTGTGAGAGCCATACAAAGAAAGTGCTATAGCTATACAGATAAGGTGATGTGACTATAGCTTTACAGATAAATTATTAATAAACACAGAATTTTATTTGATAGGGTCCCCAAAATTTGCAGAAATCTTTTTGTATTCCAGCCCTGAGCTGAATTTTCCATAAAAAGCTCTGCTCCTAGTAAATGTTCAATAAATACTTGTTAAATGTAACAACTCCAAACTATTGTTTAACTTATTCTGACCAAGTGTACTGCATACATGGCTATTAAAAAATGCATTTATTTAACTTAGTCTTTGCCTCTCAATTTTCCTTTTAGTTATTTCAGCTTTACAAATTTTCTCTGGTTGAAAAGCTATTAAAGTAATAAAATCTTGGCAATTCAAGGCTGAGGTAGGCATTAAAGAGAATGTGTATATGAGTATTAGCCCTTTAATTTTATGGATGAGGAAAGTGTGGCCCATAGAGTTGGAACATTTTGATGTGAATCACAAAGTTAACTAATTGCAGAAGCCAAGACTAAAAATTAGGTCTCTAAACCCCAATATTGTGCCGTCCACTTTTAAAATAATTGAAACGTGTACATTTTTCTTAATGCACAACGGGATGAGAGAATAACTGCACAAATTATTCTCAAAATAATAATATTTATTGAGCATTTATTTGACAGGCACTATTCTTTATGTAAATTGTTTCAATAAATTTTTATAAAAATCTTCTGAAGTAACATCTCAATATGACATGAGTCATATTGCATGCACAAGAAATATTTATGCTTATTGCTACATATAAATATGTCTATCTATCCATCCATTCATCTGTCTGTCCATCCACCTATCTACCTACTAACCTACCTACCTATCATCCATCTATCCATTTTGTGGCCATAGAAAATAAGTAGATGCAGAACTGGTTGAACATAACTCTAGTCTGTATAAGAAGACAAACTCTGTTTTACTCAATAAACCAGCACAAATACCCAGAACTTAAGCTTAAGCAAAGAACAAACAAAATGCTAGGATTGAACCATAGTATCCTCAGAATATACAACAGTGTAATTTCAAAAACAAGCAAACAATGCAAATAAACACAGGTATCTTGCACACCTAGGTATTTTAGCAAATATACACACGTTAAAGAAGATTATAATAAAGGATCTTTATTGTGCTAAAAACATAGTTATTGATCCCTCAATTGAGTCTTAAAAATTCAGTAAGGCAAGATTTAATTCAGTAAAAGTGCAAAGCTTTGTAACATTAAGAAATGTAGTCATAATAGTCTATGTGGGTGCACAAAGGAATAATATTCATACAGTCACAATGTAAACAGCAAATATGTTGAATCAGATACTGTTGTATATACTCCATTTGGTGGCTGGGAATGGAAAATGGATGCTGGTAACAGAAGAACAGAAAGCTTCTTCTTCTATCATCATAGCAGGCAGGTAAGCAGATACTGCAAATGGGTTATTGAAGAGTCAGAACTCGATTGGGGTAAAAACAGGTATACTAGTCCTTTCTGTTGCTTATAACAAAATCTTTTATAAAGAAAATGAAATGTATTGCTTACAGTTTTGGAGTCTAGAAAGTCCAAAGTCCAAGGAACACATCAGGTGAAAGCCTTGGTGGTGGTGACAGTGACCCAGGGGTCTCACGTGGCAGAAATGGCAGAACAGAGAGAGAGAGAGAGAGAGACTCTTACATGCTCTCCTAAGAACCACACTCCTGACACCATCATTAGTCCACTCACTAGTCATGGTCTTCATAATCTCATCACCTCATCATGGCCCCACCTTTCAATTACCATAATAGGATTTTCCACCCTCTTAACAGTCACGGTGGGGATCAAGCTACTAATACATTAAACTTGGGGGACACAATTCAAACCATATCAGGGGGAAAAGGGTGATTCTTCTCTTATCACATGTTTAAACCTGCTCTGTCAAATCTCCTCCCCCCTTCTTTCTCCAGTCACTTTCATTGAGAAGAAAAAGTTCATTGTGACTACTTTCAGGTATTATGTCCAGACCACTCCAATGTCAATCTTCTGGGTCATCTCTCATTCACAGTTTCCCTCCTTTTCCAGGCTCAGGCTGCTCTGGGCCAGGCTCAGAGATTTACAATGGTGAGGAGGTTGTAGGGTCTGTCCTTTCACTCTTCCTCCAACTCTTCTCCCACCCTCATACTTTCTGGGTCCTCCAGGGGAGAGGGGCACTTAGGGCAAAAGTGGTGCTTTTGTAATCCAGCCATTGATCTCTTGTGTGTGTGGCAGGTATTCATAGGCTGGCTCTCTTGAGAGGTTTTTCTCTCATTAGAGGCTTTTTAGGAGGGACTGTGGTGGTCTCCATTTTGGATAGTTGCCTGAAATGAAAAATATACACTCTGATATCATCTTATTACCTGAACTCCTACCTCCACCCCCTTGTTTTGTTTTTGGAGAATCCTCTCAAACACCCCTCCATCATGCTCAGCTGGGACGGGATGTCTTCTGCACTTGGTGCCAAATGGCCATTCTGAGACTTTCCTTGTATTTTTGTTTGATCCTGTGTGGAATCTCCTGTTCCTAAGATTGATTCCTTCTTATTTCTTCATTTACTCCCTCATTTGCTTGAAGCACACGCTCAAAGAGCTTCCTAAGAAAGGGCTGTTCAGAGTTAAATTTATTTGAATTTTTCCATGTCTAAAAATGTTTCTATTCTAGCCACTCACTTGATTAATTGGTCTGCTGAGTATAAATTTTAGGCTGAAAGCCCTTTTCCATCAGAAATTTGAAGCATGCAGAAGAATGAGATTGGGGATTCGAACTCTGATTTCTTATAGCCCGCTTCCTGCCTGGACTAACTATATTTTTCCCAGAAAATTCAGCTTTTCCAATTCTGTAGAACTCAAGATTCCCTAATTTGTAGGCATCACACATACTGGCTATAAATATTGCAAATATTGTTCCAGCCTTTTCATTCTCTTGTGGTGTCTTTTGATAAGCAGAAGTTTTTAACTTATGTGAAGTCCAATGTATTAATTTTTCTTCTTTAATGATTAATGTGTTTTATTTTTGGTCTTTTCTGAGAAATCTTTGTCTACCTCAAGTTCATAAAAATATTTATCTATGTTTTGCCTTAGAAGTGTTAGTGTTAGTTTAATGGTCAGGCCCATAATCATCTCAAATTAAGTTTTATGAGATAGTGGATAAACTTAATTTTTTTATATGTATATTCCAATTTTTCAGACTATTTGTTGAAGAGACTTTCCATTCCCCCATCAAGTTACCTGGATGTGACTTTGAAGGAAATCAGAGTCTATTTCTGAACTTTCTTTTCTCTTTCATTAATCAATTAGTCTGTCATTCTACCTATACCTCCCTGTCTTGCTTACTGTAACTTCATAGCAACAAACAAATAAATGAGTAAATAAAAATAAAACAGTGTTTTTTTCCTCATTCCTACTTTCACCTGTGTCAGATTTGGCCATACCCTTTATTTTTAAGGATGTAGGATAAAAAATTTAATTGTCTTACTGACATTTTTATACCTCATAACCTAAAATTCCAGGTATAGTGGGCACATCACCACAGTCCTAAAACACAGCAAAGAACAGATTAACCAACTACTTTATTATTGCATAATAGGTGGTGTCAGTGATCTCCCTAGGGTAAAGAAATTCTAGCTTTCTCCTATTTCACATTGACTCAGTCAATTCAAATATTTACAATTTATCCCACCTGCAAGAACCAATTTCTGCAAATTTTAATCTTTAATTTTTACATGACAGAATACCCCTTATAAACTTGCTTGAAATAATAATAATGAATACAAAAAAAGGTTATGATTAGTTTATACAACAGAAAAATCCTGGAGTAAGAAGCCAGCTTCTGGAAGAGCTATGTCCAAAGAATGGCACTCCTACTTTGTCAGCCTCCTCTCTGCTCTGCTCCCACTCCCTCCCTTTATATGCATCTCTTAGCTCTTTTCTTCTCTGTGTTGACTTCTTTCTTAGGTGGACTCTCACTATATAGATGCCCTTGGCAGCTCTTGGCTTATCAATTTAGCTTCTCTTTCCAGTGATTTCTGAAGGCATCTTCAGCTTAACTCCCCGGTTCAGGCAGAGTCACAAGGCTATTCTTGAACCACTCATTGTAAATCTGTTTGACTGGGTATAGGCTACTTCCCATCCCTAAGAGGCCAGATGTACCACAATTGTTCTGCAAAGAAAAATAGAGTTGTAATTGCCAGAAAACGAGAAAATGCATGCGGAGCAGACAAAAGAGATCACTACTACAATTTGAGGATATCGAGGAGTTAAATTAAATAATCATACTGAAGTGCTTATTTTGAAAAGAAGTCTTGTCCCTAAATTTTATTCCTCTAGTTTTTGCCTTCTGTCCCTGAGCCAGAAGATATCAGGTTTCTTCTTGCAGTAGAATTGAAGGGGTGTCTGATGTAAAATGAATCCGCAGAGTTTATCTAAAAACACTGAAGCCATATCACATTTTTCTTGTCAAAACTCCTGACACTTGGGGTAGGATATGAAACAATGTGTATGTTTTGACTTTTCAATAATGTTTCCTGGCCATTAATGATAGCAGCATGAATGCATTGCCCTGCTATAATCAGTTCTAGGCTGCGTTTTGATGGTTCATAATGTAATTTCTCTCAAAGAAATTTTAGATCAAATAATTGGCATTCTGATCTCTGCAAGTATGCTTCATTTTTATAGTGATTAAAAAAGTCCATTTAGTTGATTTGTAAGCCTTGTAAGAACTTGCTGTTAGAAACTCATCAAAGTTCTTTGGAGAAGGGCCATTTTATATGGGTAAAGGGTAAGGAGAGTTTAAATCTTTTTGAAGTTATTTTTTATTCTTTTATGCAAATCACCCAATGTCCACATATAAATTAACCCCAACATTATCTCGAGGTTAAGCAAGCTTATTTTAACATCACCCCTTGATCTCTGGACAGAATGGTTTTACATTTCTGTAGACTAATGTGGCAACCACAGTGCATCACTGCCCTCATAATACATCATTGCCCTCACAATAGTCTAAGGGTTATCTTCTAATACCATTGCTTGAAAACTGCTGAAAAACAAGCTGAAAAGTGAAACATTATGCACTTCAATAACCAACTATGTTTAGTTTTAAGAACTTGCCTTGCTAAGTCCATAGTCAGGACCTGAGAGACACAGAAAAATTTGGACACCACTCTAGACGGTGCATTAAACGATCCATTCTACTTGGCCAGCATTTAGCTCAGAGACTAGCAAACTCAATTATCCCTTCCTTAATTGTAGAGTTATTTCACCTTAGCCCCTTCCAATTTTAGAGCACAATAAAACAGAACTCTCTGGAACACTCATTTCTCTCATGTCCACTAGCATCTCTTTTTTCAATTTCCCCCTTGCTTGGCTGCAGCATCTGTTTGCAGCCCTTATGGCCCTTTCATAGTAGCCAATTACATTGCTTCTCTTTTTTTTGTTAAAAAAAATCCCTTTCCACTCTCTTGATCTCTTCTTTCTTATTATTTTAAGTATATTTCTAAATATTAGGAATGACTAGAAGACATTTTTGAATGAGATGTTATCAAGACGAATAGTTACCATCCTGCAAGCGTGCTCTCTCTCTCTCTCTCCCAGTAACCTCTGAACTAGCCTTCCTAGATTGTGATGTTTCTATGTAGGGAATGAAGAACATTACACATTCACAATGCTCCTTAATCCAAAGTCTGTTTACCAGTCAGAAAAAAGAAGAGAAGGGACACCAGTAGCAAATTGGTTTGAATATGGTTTGTTTCTACCAAAACTCATGTTGAGGCTTGGTCCCCAATGTGGCGGAGTTGGGAGGTAGAGCCTTTAAGAGGTGGGGCCTCGTGGAAGGTGTTTGGGTGATGGGGATCCTGTCCTTGTAAGTGGCTTGGTGCTGCTCTTGCAGTGGTGAGTGAGTGAGTTCTCAAGGGCATGACTTAGTTCCAGAGAGAAACAGTTGTTATAAAGTGAGGACTCCCTTTGTGTTTGGTCCCTTCACACATGTCCACTTCCTCTTTGACCTTCTGCCATGTTATGACTTGACATGAAAGCCCTCACCAGAAGCCAAGCAGATGCCAGCTCCATGCTTCTTTGACTTTTCTGCTGCTAGAATCATGAGCCAAATAAACGTCTTTATAAATTACCCAGCTTCAGGTGTTCTGTTATAGCAACACTCTCATCTAAGACATGACCCTTACCTTTAAGATGAAGGGCAGGTAAAGCAGATTCTCACCCACCTCTTGGAACCCACAAAGATTATGGCTCTTCTGCTTTTTATGCTGTGGTTCCTGCCCTAGTGGCTCTGACACAAATATTCCAAAGATGTCTGTCTGATATTCTTTCTTCTTGGACATCCTGGGTTTCCCAGGCCCTGCTACTGACGAGATATCCTTGCTCCATTCCTTTTCTATCCTGTATTGCTTTCTTGTGCCTGTAGCTCTTAATCAGCACATTAGACTAGTTGTCAAAAGTCTAACAAGCAAAAGTAATTTTGCTTGTTTACAATACTATATTATTTTATTCTTGCATGTACATATTTTATTATCTTACTAACAAACTTGGTAATTTCTCTGTTACATTTCATTGTCCATATCTGAAGCAGTACATAGTAGTGGGTTAAGATCATAACATTGGTGACAAACTGCCTAAAATAAAGTCATATCTACAACCATTATCAACTGTATGACCTTAGAGAAACTAACTTCTCTGTGCTTTAATCTTCCAACCACGAAATAAAAATAATAATAGTACTAAATCAGAGGTTGTTGAAAGGTTATAACCCTTGTCTAAAGCCTCTGAGAACAGATGTATCCTAGAATTAAGACACTTTTATTTTTGAAGGAAAGGTTATATGGAGTATATAAAATATATTACATAATACCTTGTGACAGAGTTTGGGCAGCATTTCATAGTCAAGCACATTGATAATTTTTCAGGAAAATATACAAATATTCCCACTAAGTTGAATAAATAAACAGTAAAAATAGCCTCACGGCAGAGCAGGTCAAGTTCTGATGTCAAATGAGTTCAGATCGAGTCAGGTTTTGCTGCCAAATGAGTTAAGAAAAACATTAGGTTTCAAAGCTAGAACTGCATGAGCATTAGTGTTTAGTCAAGTCTTTAGCACATAGTCAGTTCCCCCTGTATTAGTCAGGGTTCTCCAGAGAGACAGAATCAATAGGACATGTTATACTTATATGAGAGGGATTTATTAGGGGAATTAGCTCACGTGACTATGAAGAAAAGTCCCCTGTAGGCCGTCTATAAACTGGATGCCGGTAGCATGGCTCAGTCCAAGTCCAAAGGCCTCAAAACCAGGGAAGCTGATGGTGTCCTTGGTGTAAGTTCTGGAACCCAAAAGCTGAACAATCTCGAGCTCTGATATCCGTGGACAGGAGAGAAGAGCATATCCCAGCTCCAGCGGATTGAGAGAGAGCTTCACCTCTTTCCTCTGTCTTTTGTTCCCTCCAGACCTCCAGTGGATTGGATGGTTCCCTCCCACACTGAGAGTGGGTCTTTCACACCCAGGCCACTCAGACTCTCATACTAATGTCTGCTGGAAACACCCTCATGGACACAGTTAAAAAGATAGCTTTCCCAGGTTTTTCGGCATTCCTTGATCTAACCAAGTTGACACCTAGAATTAACGTTCACACTACCCAAATGAAATCTATAATTATTATTATTATTCAGTGAAAACATTTATTGAGTGTCTACCACATGCTGTTTATCTCAACATATATTATTGTTTGATGGAAACTCTTGGTTAAAGTCTGGGACCCTGTTTCTTCTCACCAGGCTCTGATTAAGAATACTTTCTCTTTTTATGACAGTAGTGAATGCTTCAGAACTTCAGGAGACAGTTGTCAGAAGAGTTTTCCTACCAAAATCTCTTTATTTTTCTCCTCTAGATAACTTTAATATTCAGATCTGGTCCACATTGATTTCTAGTCCTGTGGTGGTGAAGGCTCCAGGTAGAACTGGAAATGGCTGCAATCTCATCCCAGCCCCTCACCCCACCCCAGTCCCTCTCCGATGAAGTGTGGTTCATATCCCTCCAGTTCCTCCATCACATCTAGTCTCTGCTCCCGAGGTGACCCACCTGCCTCTTTTATACTTGAGAGACTGGCAGTATAGACATCCAATTTACAACATTTCCCTTCCTATTTGAGCAACTGAAAGGTGGGCGTCTCCTGTCTTCTACTGGATATTACATAGTAGCAAGTATGCAAACATTTCATGACAACTTAAAAGACTCACAAACTATAGAACATGCCTTTTCTTGTTTTCTTCCCTACTTAACGTACACAAATTATCCCTTGGGACTAGAACAGCTGGAGACAGGATCACGTCCTCAGCAGTTTATTGCATCCGTTCTGTTCATGGATGAAAGGAGCCTTATTCCAAGCCAACTGACCCAGGCCTTCACCTGCAAGGCAGCCCTCATATATTTCAACCCAAAACTTATTCTGCCTAAATGATCGAAGTCATCATAATTTTCTGCATGAAAATTTCTGTAGACATTCTGATCTTCAGTTTTCATTTGTATTGTTGATGATTACAGACAAAATGAAAGAAATAATTCTATAATTTTTTGTGTAAGGACGCAGGCCCCCTGTTTTTAAATTTTTTATTGTTCAATAATCACAGAGTGAATATAAGAAATTATATATATGTATATATATACATATACATACACATATTATAGGATCTATCACCTATCTACCGATATATAAAGATACAGATACTTTCTATTAAAAGGTTGTCTAGACTTTTTTCCCCCCAAATCTTTCTTCAGGACCCATCTCCTCTATACTCTTACCAAAATGTGAAATTCACCAGTAGGCCACTTGATTTCCAGCCTAAAATTCCTAGCATTGTGGACACTTGATAAGGTGCTCTTTAGGATTACTGACAGTTGAACCTAAATTCTGTGCCATTACCCAGCAAAGCATATCAGGCTGTGAAACAAGCTCTTAAAGGAAAGCAGTTTTTCAAGTTACCTGATGGTGCTTTTAAAGGGAATAAAATCATAAACGAGAAAATGAGTCTCCTGAAGCTTCGGGCTCCAAGGTCAGCTCTACATACCTGCCCTCTTGGTTGGCAGAGAATCTGTTAAGGGACATTTTGGGGAACCCATTCTGTAAAAGGCCTAGGATGAAACAGGATGGCAGGTGATTCTCTGGCGCTTCAGTTGGGCAACTCTATAATTCTCTAACAGATTTCCTCCGAAGCTGTTCCTGCAGAGCAATACCGTAGTAACCCAGCCTCTCCCTCTGCTCCATACCAACGACGGACGGATAAACTAGGTTGCTAGGGAACCTGTTGCAATAACACCTGATGGAACTAACACTTGTCGACTAATAACTGTTTAGTGTGAATAAACTTATCAGAATCTTCCCAAGTGGATTAATACATTGTCAGTTTCTGGAGGGCTTGGGCCCTATTTTTATTTATCTTTATTTCTATTCACATCTAGCACAGTGCTAAATAAATGTTTCTGGAGTGTCAGTCGAGGCCAGCCTCCCTACCATATTGCTCTCAGCTGGCTATTCCAAGTTGGGCGTGAGGAGGAGGAAGAGGATCTTTTTCTGGTTGCTGTGACTCGCTGCTTGAATTTATGTTGTGAGCAGGACAAAGATGTGGCAGCTTTTAGAGGAGAAGTAGAGGGTGACTGAACTTACCTGGACCTTGGTGAGTGATGATTAGGTGAGAAGGGAGAAAATGATACTTCAGATTCGGAATCATTGGCTAAATGCTAAGATGTGTATTGTGAATATTGCTGAATAAAGGATGATGGAATAGCTCTAAAAATTACTGTGCATAAGACTTTTGTAGTCTCCATGGGTGGTCTGCATTAGCTGGTGGTGTAATTTAGCTGTGACTGTCCCGCCTCTAGGAGACTGGTTAAATGGAGCTTTGATAATAGCATATAGAAATCAGGATTGGCATCATTTTATTCATTCCCACTTCCCATGCACCCCATAGAAGGCTCTAGGTAAGCTGCAATGAATGCTTCAACATTATGAGAAATGGAGATGACACTAAAATGTAATTACATTTAATTTATGGAATACAGAATAATAACATCCTGTTATCTGGGACAAGTACGAGCAAGGGAAATCTAATCTTATTTGCTGAGATTCTTTCCTCTCCACCTCTTTAGCATTAACCAAGGCTCACTGTAACATGCACTGTAAGGAGATGAATTCACTGGTGGTTCTTTGTTATTTTACCTTCATCCAGAAATGTAATTAAGAAGCAAATCATATTACCTTGATGACACAGACAAAGTATGTCAGAAGTGACATTATTACTGCAAAATTACAGAAAACAAAGCCTCCCTTCCCACTTCTAATTTATCACAATAGTGATAAAAGGTCTAACTGCTCCTAAACGATGACATTGAATCAGAGTTATCAGCATTTTGTTCCTTATGAGCAGAAATAACTTCTTTTCACCCTTATGGAATTAATTGTATAATTTATGATGCAGTTTCACTGCTTTTGATGATAATAGTGTATATAAGAGTAACAATCCTTGGTGTTCTATACTAAAGAAGTTTTTTTCCTCAAGTTCTTATTGGCCTATGAATTAACAGGATCAAGTTACAAGTCACCAAAGTATAAGTAGTGTTCTTGATTAAGAAAATGAAACACACAAAGTTCAAAGGCTTATGAACTTCAGGCAGTTCAAGCTTATGCAGCATTTCTCAGGAGGGAAAAAATCAGCACCTGCTTAATTTCAAATGCCTCCTCACCCTGAGCCTCTTGGACATAATAAGGTTATGGGGTGTATACTTTCTCACCCTGATGAGATTGGCTGTCAGATGAGCCCTTTTTGTTCTTGTTCAGGTCAGCTCCTGTCACCAACATCTACGTGGAAGAGGCTTCACACTTATACAGTTATGCACAGCATAATGACGTTTCGATCAACAATAGACCACATATACAACGGTGGTCCCATGAGGTTAGAATGGCTATAAGGTATAGCCTAGATATGTACTAGATGTGTACTAGATATGTACTAGACAGCCTAGATATGTTCTAGATGTGTACTAGATGTGTACTAGACAGCCTAGATGTGTACTAGATGTGTAGTTATCCTCTACCAGCCCACCCAGAAGGTGTCTCAAAGGCCTGCCATGTTCAGAGCTTTGAAAACAAACCACAGACTCTGGCAGTGACCCTTCGATCAGTTGAGGGGACTTTATGACCTGATATATCCCTTTTAGGAGTTTTTATCTTGTTAGAGGGACCATGATTATTTTATAAAGTCATTCTAAGCTCAGAAATTATTGTCCCTGGGGGTCTCTTTCTTCTTTCTGATGTCATTCTTCCTTCCCTACCCTTTGCCCTAACACTTTGATGTAGTCATCTGGTTCTTCCAGGATCTTTGTGGCAGAAGAGGAAAAGAAAGAAACTTTCTTCTTTAGGGCAAGAGCAAGAAGAAAGGCTCAGATCTGGAGGTGACATCAAGACTGACAATGGTGAATTTTACCTTAGCCCCGTGATCCTGGAAATCGGTGAAATAAGAAATCCCCTCACCTTTTGTGTTCCAGGCAATGGTATACTGCAAAGAATTGCCCTTCCTTGCTTGACTTAGATACAATGCACAGATGCCCCCTTATATCCCTTTGATATGACTATACACAGACCCTCTAAATTTCCATTCTTTGCCTCATAAATGATTAGCTGAACCGCTTGTACCTTCTGATAAATCAGAACAAAATGCCTGTTAACCAAAAGCCTTAAGTACCTTTCCTTCTCCCATTCCTGAACTTTGACTCACCTTCAGACTGAGCCAGCAGACAACCCCTCCTCAAGAGCGCCTGCCAAAATTAGGCCAGCTGCAGGGTAAAACATTCCCTGATCCACTGTCTCAGCAGGACACCCTTTATGTCACTTTTGCAAACCTATTTGTATCTAGCCTTGTTTACTCCTCTCTGTGAAAGAAAAGCCCTTTTCTGCCTAACTTTTGAGACATGTGCAGATCTCATGGTCAGATCTCTCCCCCTTGCAACGTCCCTTTCCTCATCTTACCACTTATTGGCATCTTAGGTCAAATTAAATGCCTGGACATTTCTTCCCTAACAAGTCTCTGTCTCTGTCTTTCTCTCTCTCTCTCATTCTTCCAGAAAGACTCCAATATGGCTATTATGTTTCTCTAATAAAAAAAAACAGGTGTGTTAGTTGGTAAACTACGTATATGAAAAGCAACATATTTTCTTTTATATCTGAATTTCTATCTTTGATTTTCCCTCAAATTGCTTGGCAATCTCAAACCTCTTAATGGGATCTCTGTTTTATACAGATGTGTCTTTCAAAACCCATTGGTAAAGCCAATCGGTTTAACTCAGAGGAAAAATAAGCTCAAGAAATGCAAGAAATCCTTGTTTTAATTGTTCTTATCCCTCCCAGTAAACAGAGCTGCATTTGCCATAAAATGTCAAACTACTGTATTTGACCAGATAAATTCTGAAGATTTTAGATAGAATAAATAATGCTTATTCTAAAATGGTATTATTGTGGTATATTTTTTTCTTATGAATAAGGATTCACTCATGTGTTTTAAGTTAAAAACAGTGTTTGGTTTTTTTTTTTTTTTTTTTTAGCATTTATTACTAACCAGGGACTTTCAATGTTTAAGTCTTTTCAAATAAAATTTGAAGCACTACTATTCTTTCCTATCAGAGTAAAACACATTCTAAATCCTAATAAATCTATTTCTTTAATATGCCACTTGAAGTATAATAGTGCAAACAAAAACACATAATGGGTTCCTCTTGAGAGGAAGGAAAATGTATTCACTCCTGATGAAAGATCTTTTGATAATTCACTCTTGGCTTCACCACCTGATTTATATCATCTTCCCACATTAATTTGTTTTTAATTTTTTTCCTGCCTTCTAAGGTTTTTCTCATTTCAGTGACATATACGTGACAGATGAGGTTGATGAACTACAGAAGTAAAGATTTTAACTCAGATGAAAAACTTAAATTATTTGGCAGTCCCATAGAATCCATGCAAGAAACTGAGAAGTCTGGATTTCCAAGGGCCTGATCACAGCATTTGAGAGACAAGTAATGAAATCACCATCACCACCAACAAAACATGGAACCATAGTATGTTTCTTTAGCCAATACTGTGACTCCCTGGAGTGTATTTTTTTCCGGTCTTCAGCCTATTTAATAGGATATGCTGGAAGTGATGGCGAAACTATAGAAGCTCTTTAAAATCCATTCTTTACTATAGATCTTAATTTCAAAAATGTATTCCTTTTATAAACTTGATTTTAATTTAGGGAAAAGTAAATTATTTATTTAACTATCTCCAGTTAGGGAGGGAAACAGAATAGATGACAATGCCTCAAGGTAACACTTATTGTTTTTAAAAATAATACCTAATACCTTTGCAAGTACAGTTGACAGATATTCGCATGGAAGCTCAGCTATGTCAGTCTTATTCTGTTTTCCTCAGTCAAATTAGAAGTTACTTATTGCATCATTTTGTTTATTCTGCCTCAGTAATGGGAAATATGTTTTGGTAATCTTTTTTCTCCATAATTAGATTACATTAACATATTTTATGTATCTTCTTGATTGTCCTTTGATTTCAACATACACCCTTTGCAAAGATGATAGATTTAAGGGTTATGTTCCTAGCTAGAGGTTTGGCATCCCTACTCTGCCTTCTGGGGTGAGTAAGGGTCATTGTGTATCAATTTCCTCATCTGTAAAATAAAATTCTGATGGAGATAAAATAGGATCATATATTCAAAGTATCTAATGCTGGGGAATCATTCATTCATTTATTCATTCACTGATTTATTCATTCATTTTTCACACTTGGTACTTACTTGAGGATGATCTGTCCTATTTTTGGAGTAAGTTCAGCTCATAAAATAGGCAAAAAGAGCAATTTTTTTTTCTTAGAAATGCATTTTTTTCTTATGCTTTCCCATGCATATACTTCAAAGTAACTTTATTCTGTTACAATACTTTGGGGAAGTAATTACCCCAAGAATAGGTAGAAATAGTAATACTTTGAGGTGTAAAATCCTTAGGAATAAACCAATTTAGTTAATTCATTACTTAGTATCCCTGGAGCAATCCTTGTATTCAGAGCTTTGGTCAGGAAGCTTTTGGGTGTTTGCTTAAATTAAAGGGTCTCTAAGCCGCAGCTAGAGCAAGGAATGGCAGATGTCTCAATCTGGTTTCTTGCGCAGGGGCCATGCTAATCTTCTCTGTATCGTTCCAATTTAAAAATATGGAACGCTTCACGAATTTGCGTGTCATCCTTGCGCAGGGGCCATGCTAATCTTCAATCTGGTTTCTGTTGCTTTAACAGAATATCACAGACTGGGTAAGCTATAAACAATAGAATTTTATTTGGTTCATGGTCCTGGAGGCTGGGAATTCCAAGGGCGTGGCACCAGCATCTGGTGAGGGTCTTCTTGCTTCATTATGACACAGAGGAGGGCTTCACATGACAAGAGGGCAAGAGCAAGAGAATCAGAGAGAGCTTGTTTTATAACAAAGCCATTTTTGAGATAACAAACCCATTCCCTGGATAGTGACATTAATCCATTCACGAAGGTAGAGCTGACATTAATCCATTCATGAGGACAGAGGGATTAAGTTTCCAACACATGAGCATTTGGGGGACACATTCAAACTGTAGCAGCAGACTACTTACTTAAATAGTTAGCATCTTCTTAGCTCTATCAAGGGTATCTCTAGCATGCAGAAGTCACCAGGTTATTACAGCTTACAAGTGGGAGATTGTACAGATATTGCTTAATTTTTTAAATTAAGCAATATCTTAAAAAGGTATGCTTGTGGCTGAATTTGATCACTTAATTTTTATAATAGAATTTCTACATGGACCCATGTTATCAAAACTATCACGTAAGTACTTTAAACTACAGCACTTCCTAGCAACACACCCACACAACTGACTTATTTAGTTGTGTTCTATGAAATTGTATGTGAGGAGATTTCTAGAGAAACCATTTTTTGTATTTTATTTTTAGTCACTGAGAACTGATATTTTTCCCACTGACAAAGGGCTTAATAATTAATGATTAGTAGTGTGAATTTTGGAAGAAGCTGTTTACAAATACTCTTTTAGTTTTATGCATCCATGCTCTAGTAGATGATTTTAATAAAAAAACACTTCGCCAGGTTTTACTAAGCAGTTTTGGAAAAATCTGGTCCTAACATTCTTACAGTGTTGCCCTAACCTGTGACTTATCAAGTGGCAGTTGCTTATTTAGTTTTTAAAGTTTACTATATATATGTTCAATATCTGGAAAATTGTTGAAAAATTCTATCAGACTCTCAGTATATTTAGATATTTGGAAATAAATGGCTAATCAACTACTGTTCTTTTAAACTTTCCAGATAGAAAATCATAATCTCAAATGATATTCCAAGATCACCCTGAGCTTTTTAATCTATTTAACAAAAGAATAAACATAGAAATGATACAATGAATAACTTGACCAAAGTGCTCTCATATCATACATATTGTATATGCATATAATACTATAGCTATAATATTAATGTTAGGTAATATTTATATGTTTTCATTAATCCCCATGACAACCTTGCAAACTGTTACGCTTTGAATGTCCCTTCAAAACTCATGTTGAAACTTAGTCCCATGATGGGAGGAAGAGAGGCCTGAGCTGGCCTGAGCTGGTACACTCTTGCCCTTCTCACCATGTGATGACTTCTACCATGTTATGTCACAGCCTGGGGACCTCACCAGATGCAGCCCCTCAACCTTGGACTTCCCAGCCTCCAGAACTGCAAGGGATAAATTTCTTTTCTTTATAATTTACCTAGTCTATGGTCTTTAGTTATAGCAATAGAAACAGACTAAGACACAAACTTTTCAATTTTGTGGAATGAAAAAAATGTGACTTAGTATAACTTGCTCAAGTCAGACTGCAAGTTCCTAGCAGCACTGGGATTCTAATCAAGTCATCCTAATTCCAAACCCCATTCTTGCTCTTTGTCTTGCATCCCAGTGCTGTGTATGTATGTGTTGTACATAACACAGTTTTTGGCATAGAGTTAGCCCCAAAAATTATTTGTTAAAAGATTAATAAACAGTAAATACTTGCTAAATTAGTATAGGTATACATATATTACATCTCTATATTATAGTTTATATTTCCGTATTTTAATAAAAACAAAGGAAAATGGCTAGACCTCACACTTACTAGTCCTATGAGGGAAGAATTCATCAGAGAATATTCACAGAGTAACAGGACTAGCAGGTGTTAGGTTCATTGTCACCCATTGCACTTATGCCAGGCAGATATCAGATTTGGAAGAGAGACTTCAGCTCTTAGGCTGTATGGTTCTTACAATCTGTGATTATGAAGCACTGATCTCCTCCCTATCATGATCAGAAGTTCAGCCCTGTGGTTGCAGCTACTTGGTGTATTGGCTAATGGCATGATCTGTCTTAATTTGGGGAGTACCAGCTCCTCCCCTGACTTAATCATGAGCAATAGTCCATTTCTATTGCTACAGCTAATATGATATGGCAGATAGGCAGCCTATTACCTCCTCAGCACTATACCAGCATCATTTGCCTTAAGCGCTTTATATTACAAGTTTTCATGGAACTTTGCAGGAGACCAACATGCAAGGAATCAGTTTGAATAAGTTATCACTTACATTTTATGTACATTATTGTCTATATAATTATTTTTATATATGTTCATAAAAGTTGTCATTGTTGATGTGTCTCCTTGACATCATCTGTTTAATCCCTCATTGAGTGCATTCTGCTTTTTTTGTTTTCTTCTCTTTGGGGGAGAATATATAAGCCTTCAAATAAAAAAAAAAAGATTCATGAAGGAGAATAGCAGTGATAATGATTGCAATGATAAGATAGAATTAGTATGGGAATTACCTTTGCTTCATACTTTTTTTTTTTTTTTTTTTTTACCAAGAAAGGCCTGATTTGTTAAGGAAATAGATGGAGTGACCAGTTGCCACCTGGTATGATGTAAGAGTATCAGGAACACTTTTTTATTCCTCAAACACTCCCTTTTCTATTGACTACATTTTGCAAAAATCTAAAATAAAATATTTTTCTGTTTAATTAAAGCCTTAAAATGACAGTTCTCCTGGGATGACTTACATGGAGAAACTATCAATCCCTTTTGCATAAAAGAATTTCTGAAAAGTTGATAAGAAAAAAAAATTTGGAGGGGGCCAGTGGCAAGGAGAGCCTTTGGCTCACAACAAATCCTAGGCTTATGTTGCCCCTTGTTACTTTTCCATAAGTCATAAAGCCACTTCATATAACTTGTGTGTGTGTGTGTGTGCGTGTGTGTGTTCTGTACCATCACACTCCGACAAGTTAGTAACCAGTACACAGAGAACCCGCTTCACAGTGGTAACTGAGTTACTAACTTGTGTGAGTGTGATGGGACAGAGCACACACACACACACACACACACACACGTTATATGAAGTGGCTTTATGACTTAACGGAAAAGTAACAAGGGGCAACATAAGCCTAGGATTTGTTGTGAGCCAGTCCCTCAAAGCTCAGGAAAGCTGTCCAGGGGAGATGGAGTCTTGTCTGCTCATGCCCCACTTGCACTGTAACTGAGGGAACCTGGAAAGCAGCCCATCCTGAGTTTTATGTCCTGGGGCCACATGAATGAATCATTGGGCAAAAGAATTGAAGGACATCCTGTTTCTGGAGTGGGGAGACTGGAACAGAGCCTGAGCTGTTCTGGCCAGACCCTCTCAATCTTAGGATGTTACATTCACATTACACTCTACATTTATTCTTGAGAAGTACAAGTGAGAAAAGGGGAAGAGATGAGTTGGTCCAAAGCCAACCAGAAAACTCTCCTGATATTACCTCTTTGTGAAGATATTCCTCACAATTTCTCCTATGGAGCCCCCTTGCTCAACAAATAAGACTGCTCCCATAGCACATGAAACATGCCACAGATTGTGTTATTAACACTTGGTAACTGTTTGTCTTTCTCTGATTAGGTGATCATCTGTGATAGGGCAGGAATTCTGTTTTGTTCAACTTTGTATACTCAGTGCCTACTTAGCACAGTGATAAGTAAAAGGCATACAGTAAAAGTCAATGATCACTTAGAAATAGCTAACTGTCCTCCAAATGGCTATAGAATTATGGTGCTCTGTGGCCAAATTGAGTTCATCCTATTCTCAGTCACAGATTTATTCAGAAATGGCTCACTATTTATCTCAGATTGAGTCACTCAGATTCACATATTTTGGAGGACTCTAAAAATAGAGTAGTTTATACATAAAACAGTACAAAAACACTAGTTTTATAAATGAGAACAGTGTGGAAATTTGTGTGGCCATTGTGATATTGACATAGCATAGATGAATCTATTATCATTTTAAGATTAAAGCAAAGAGAGGAGTTAACTTCTTGATTCCAAAAATGTTCACACAAAATCACATTGTTTTTGACCCACGCTTCTTATGATAACCCATGTTATATTTTTAGAAATCACGTTATAAAATTTGTAACAGTAGGTCAGAATATTTTAATGGAAAGTGAGCATAAAATAAAAGTGAAGTGTAATAGTGTCACATTCTAAGTCACAAACTTGGCAATTAAATATATGACAGTCTGTTCCAGTTGTAAAACAATTTCTTTCTGGTTTTCTCAATATCTTTGTGGTGCATATCTAGACTTGCAGGCTTCGTGTTCATTCTTCCCTCTTACTTCTTTGAGTGATATTTGGGCACACTGAAAACATATATAACGTTACGTTGTCCCAATCTGCTGACTTCTGGGTACTTCTAGTTAAGGTGCAGATCATCTTGCCCACTTTCAGGACTTGGCTTCTGTCCTTGTTGCTTCTTCTGTGAAGTGTATAAATGTCATTTCTCTGTTCAAACAAATTCTTGAGGATTTGGACATCTCCTTCTTTAACCCAGGGCACACACCTCAGCTATGGCTAAGATTCCCGGCATGATGATATCAAAGTCTCTGACACAACCACCACGGCATCACATGAAAACTTCTGTATTTCTTTTGCACTTTTTCCAGGCTGTGGAGAATGAATTAGTCACCATCTCAGGGTCTATTCTTCATCCAACCATGTTATGCCACCATTAGATACTTTGTGGTAGCTACATTCTGTTGTCAGGCTGCTTCTCCAAGGGGTTTGAAATTTTATAACTGTATCATGAAAACAAGGAATAAGAAGGAATATGCCCTCCTCCATTTATATGAATATTTCCAAAAACCTCTCCTGGAATTTTGATTCCAATGCAGAAACATTACTTGCTACCTCTAACTTCCACTTTCTGCATGTCTTTCTTTCCTCCAGGACTGGAAGACCCTTTCCGTTTATAATCATGTTGCTTCACATTATGCTATAAACTGAATAATGTGCCTCCAAAAGTCATATGTTGAAGCCCCAACCCCAATTTCATAGTATTTAGAAATGGGGCTTTGGGCAGATAAAGTAAGGCCCTCATGATGGAATTAGTGCTCTTATTAGAAGAGACACCAGAGAATTCTCTCTCTCTCTTATCTGCATATGAGGACACAGTGAGAAGGAGGCAGTCTGCAAGTCAGGAAGAGGGCTCACCAGTACCTGATCATACTGGCCCCAATCTCAGATTACAGCCTCCAGAACTTTGAGAAAATACTCTTTTGTTGTTTAAACCACTCAGTTTATTTTGTTGTAGTAGACTGAGCAAGACACACTATATCCTTCTTCTTACTGTATGGTTTAATCTTAAGAAGGATTGTTGGGGGGACCAATGCAATTTACAAAGAAGGCAAAATATACTGGGGGTATTTAAGAAGGATTATTGCTATGATGGGTAAAAGAATACAAAGAAAACCTCAAATTCAGAGGTCAAATAATGAGAAATCAAGTATACCTTATTTTTTCAAACTGTTAGTTACAACCCATTATTGGATGGTGCTATGGATTAAACATCCTCCCAAAACTTTTCGAAGCTTAATCCCCTCTGTAACTGCTAAGAGGGTAGGAAATCCTATTATGGTAATAGAAAGATGGGGCCCTGAAGAGGTGATTAGATTGTGAGGACTATGCCCTGTGAATGGATTCATCCATTCATGGAGTAATGGGCATGGTTAGGACAGCTTTAAAAGCAGAGTGAGTGAGAAGCTTAGCTCTCTCTCTAGATCAAGCCATTCGTCGTGTGACACCCTGCCTTACTCTGAAGAGTCACCACCCACCAAGAAGGTCCTCACCAGATGTGTTTTCTAGACTTTGGACTTCCCAGCCCCCAAAACTGTAAGGAATAAATATTGTTTCTTTACAAATGACCCAGTTTCAGATATTTTGCTATAAGCAACAGAGATGCACTAATATAGATGGTTAAAACAATAAAGCAGATCACAGTCAGCCCTTTCCTTTATAATTTAAAATACAACAAAATAAAATAGAAAATATCAGAGTTTGCTTTGTAAAAATTTTTATTATTTAGTTGTATGCATGAGAATGTTTGCTTTATGTGTGTGGATACCAGCTAATAATATAAAATACACTTCTTTCTGAGTCATTATCTATTAGAATTATACCTGGCATACTCAAAGAGATGAGGATGTACACAAATCCTCTCATTCTAGGTCTCTATTGTCTTCAATAAGTAAATATTGATGACAATGCCTTCTGAAAGGGACCATGACCTCTGGGAGACCAGTACAAGATTTTGTGTTCTCCATCTGTCCCCTTTCGATTATACTCACTCTGGGTTTATCTGTAGAGGATTTCAAAGTGGATGATGACACCTCCATGAACACCTTTTTTAAAAATTTTTCTTTAGTTCTTCGGTATTTCATAAATGTTCTTCAACTTTACCCATCCCTCCTCTCAATCTACTTCTGACTCCTTTAATATCCATTGGACAAGTTCATTTAAGTTCTCTGACAATCATTTTTTTCTTCTCTGGAAAACAAGGGAGCTGGACTTGCTTTTATTTAATGTCAATTCCAGCCATAAAATTCTGTAATTCTTTTGTTTTTATATCAGAGGTTTGCATCTATGACAGTATTTCTCAACCTGGAATTTTATGACCAGCCTCTCAGGAGGACATAGTCTCAAGGATTAGAAAACTTCATAATTTGTTGCCATGAAATTTATTTGTTTTCTTAGACTTGGAAACCCAGGCACATTTTTCTGGATGGGTGGCTTATGCAAAGGCTTGGGAACTTCAAGTTGTGCAGCCTAACTGGAGCACATTGTATATTATGAGGCAAAAGATGTAAGCAGTGGTTGGATCATGAGCAGCCTTGTAAGCCAAGTTAAGAATTTTTAACTTTATCCTGAGATCAATATGCATATATGCAGAGTGGGGGTAGGTCATGGGGACATGTGGAAGAGTGTGGAAGGAGTGCGTTACAAGGGAGAAACAAAATCAGGTTCCTGTTTTAGAAACACTACCATGGTGAAGAACAGATTGGAGGTAACACAAATCTGGGTCTGGTAAGGAGGAAGGCTTTTATGTCCTCTGAGTGAGAAATAATATTTGCCTGCATGAGGGCATGAATGGACAGTTGAGAAGGAGAGATGTGGAAAAATTAGAGAGACGCTTTTTATCAGCACCGCACTCTACCGAGTGAGCCACGGGCCGGCCCTAGAGAGACGCTTTTTAGATAGAATCAATAGGACTTGATATTGGACTAGATATAAGAAATAAGTGGAGGGGAGTTGTGGAGGATGACTTTGGCTTTTGGTTTGTGCAACTAGCTAAGTGGTGCTGAACTGGCCATCTTCTGAGAGTATGAGGGTACTTCAAAAAGTTTATGGAAAGATTTGTATATCTTTCAATTCTATTTTTCCATGAACTTTTTGAAGTATCTCATATATTGGGAAATGTTGGTGCAGGCGGTAGACAGAAAATGGAAAAGATATTAATGTGGAGAGTGGGAGACAAATCTATGTAGACAAATATTCTTACACTATCAGGCAGTGTGGGGGGCTAATTTGGAGCAGCATATTATGAATTTGTACACATTTTCTCCAGCCACATTCAATAGCCAGTAGAAGCTAAGTAGTTTTACTAACCTAGAATTGGGGAGAATGCAAAATATAGACAGTAGTTTGGATGGCATCCTACAGATGAAGAGCCATTATAATGTTAGACAGGTGTTTTAAGTACATCAATCTGGGTCTTATAGCACCCACAGGATCAACACATATACAGGGGAATGGACATAGGATCCAACTGAGGCAATTGTTGAAATGCAGTACATTGAGGACAAATGACTCAGCTAGTCCCATCAGGAGACCTGGCTCTCAGAGGTCCCTTTGAGGCAAGGAGGCCTGGCTATAATACACCCCATGGATAGGACTCCTTCCGTGGAGGGAGGTGTGTCACCTTGGGTGAGCAGAACTCTTCATTTTAGGGCAGTGGTTCTCAAAGTGTGGTTCCCGGAACAGCAGCATCAGCATCACGTTGGTGATCATTAGAAAGGCAGAATATTGAGTCCCACTCCAGACCTACTAAATCAGAAAACTGGGGGCACAGACATCTGTACTTTAAGCTCTTCCAATGATTCTAATAAATGGTACAGTTTGAGGGTCACTTGATTCAGGAAGTGTTGAGGGAGACTCAGTTGACATTTGCCAGCAGTAACATTCTCAGCAAGTGGAGAGCGAGTGTGTCACTCCTACAGGGAAGAAATGGGGGATGGGCCACCTTCCCTGGGTAAAATCAGAAAGTCTAGGCAGGGGGTTGTGGCTTCCATTTTGAATTAGGAATATCAAAGGCAGTTTTAGTAGGAAAAACATAGAAGAAAAATTAAAGAATTTGAATATTAATTATAAAAATGTACGGTGGAACAGCCTTTTCCATTTATTGACTTTTTTTCTGTCTCAAGTACTTATCTAAAATACAAAATTAAGTATTCTTTAATGTCAACTATAATTACAACAAATACTTATGGATAAGGAGTTTTATGTAGTGACTAAGCAATATAGAATCTCACTGATTCAAACAAGTTAACTGTACGGCACAATGTGGGTTTTTTGTGTTTCCATTTATTATGGGCAAGCTGGTAATAATTATAGGAGGAGCTCTTGAAAGTAAATTAAGCTCCACTATAGAAATGTTAATCTAAAGCAAATATACCTTTCTTTAGCTATTCAGCATAGTCAAGTTTTTGTTAGAATAAAATACCTAATCATTCATTAAAGCACTCATAACACTGTGTAAAACTTTATTTTAAACCCACATTCAATCCATTCTTTTCCAGGACTGTTGGTTATATGTACACTTTATTTCTGAGTTTCTGCACTTTAAATCCTTGTAACACCAACCTTGACTAAAGAGATATTCATCACCAACACACAATTTATCGAATTCTCAGGACGGTTTGCTGGTTCAGTTCATCAAAGTCTAGTTGCTGTGGGGTGGACATCTTGAAATTTTCCCACTGGTCAAGACTGGTCGTACCTGGGAAATGGTGATCCATCTTGAAAGGGGATAAAGAGAAGACCCATCAAGTCACTTTACCTTGTTTGTAGGTTACATGTAAAGGAATTTATTTTGGCTGAAGTCAGTAAGGTTTCTGTACCACCAGAAATAGAATAAATGCTTCTTGGCAAATAGAAACAAATAAAAATATAAAAGGTTTAAATACCCCTAAAGTGGGAGATTCAGACTCGTGGTTTAGTTGTATCCTAAGAATAATTAGAAGCTCTTTAGGAGAAGATTAAAGTGTAAATCTTGCAATAGAACCAATTTATAACTTGGTAAAATATGGAACAAACACCTAACAGGTAGAGCACTACAGTGAAGAAATACATGTTTCAATTTGCATGTGGTATTTGCTTTCTGTCCGGGTAGCGGGGAGTGGGCGTCCACGCCGGCGCCCGGACAACTGGCTAAACCGCGCTCGGCTCAACGGAACGAGGCCGAAGTTTACTCCCTGCCCCTTTCTCCCCATGCGAGAGGGAGCGGGAGGGAGAGCCCAGGAGATAAGTTAAGTGCAGCCACCGGCCCCAACCCGGCTCGCAAAGGAACACGCAGATGCAGTGGGGGTTCTGTCAAGCAGTTCCATTTATTCAACTCAGAGCCTACATATTTATTCATAAATGGGCTAAATGGGCGGGGGATTCTGGCGGGGGTCTCCACCTAATAAGCCAGTCACCCTATAGGTCATGCGTGCATGCATGGCTCCTGCCTGTGCTTATAGTAAAGATCGTGAAGTGTCCACGAGCCCGGAAGGCTCTCTGCACCAATGATGCTAAGCCCCATAAATGGGGTGAGGTTTTACCTCATAGTCACTCCCCCTTTACATCCTCCAGGCGCCATCCTGAACATGTGTGAAGAACAAAGAAGGGAACAAGCAGTCGTCATTAGGTGTAGCAACCATCTGTGCCAGGAAGGTAGCTGCCACCCAACAGCTTTCTACTTTTTAAATGACCCAATCTCCTAACTGGATTGCAAACTCAACCCCCTGAAGTTGGGTTAGCGATTTGTTCTTTCCTGGTGATGTGTCAGTGTTCATCCTGGCTCTTTATTATTCATCATATTACTGGTTCAGAGGAGAGTGATGACAGAAAAGAGTAAGCAAAGCTTGTGGCTTCTTAGAGGATAAAAGGGGGAAGCTGAACTTAGCAGCTTGCGATAGCTTTTGATTAGTAGTGGTAGTCTGAGTGTATCCTAAAGGGAAAGGGAAGTGGCTATGGAGTTCTGTTGTAGATGAATCAGGTGGTTATCAATTATCCCAATGTCATTAATACTTTTTACAAGTGAGAGTTTTCTCTTTTTTTTCCATCGAAAACTCCACCAAAATTATTTTCTTGACTTGCCCTATTTATATTGCCCGAATACATTTCTTCAAATAGAAATTTTGAAAATGTTTTTTTTAATTGACAAATAAAAATTGTATATATCATGTACAGCATAATGTTTTGGAATATGTATAAATCATGGAATTGCCCAAAAGTGAAAAACACATTCTTTATGTCATACATCTGTCATTTTTTTGTGCTGCAGGCACTTAAAATCTACACTCTCAGCGATTTTTAAAATATAATACATTGCTATTAACTATAATCATCCTGTTCTACAATAGATCTCTTGAACTTAACCTCCTATGTAACTGAGATTATTCTTTGACTAGCATCTCTCCAACCCCCCTCTCCCTATTTCACCTAACACAATATCCTCCAGGTTCATCCATGTTGTCAAAAATGACAGGATTTTCTTCTTTTTCAAGGCTAAATAGTATCCCATTTTGTGTATATGTGTGTGTGTGTGTGTGTGTGTGTGTGTGTGCCATTTTCTTTATCCATTTAGTCATTGGTGAATACTTAGATTGATTTCATATCTCGGCTATTGTGAATAGTGCTGCAGTAAATGGAGGTGTACAAATATTTCTTGTGCACACTGATTTCTTGTCTTTTGGATGTTTTCCCAGTAGTGGATTGCTGGGTCATATTGTAATTCTATTTCTAATTTTTCAAGAAACCTCCATACTTTTTTCCATAATGGCCTTACTAATTTGTATTCCCACCAACAGTGTACAAGGATTCCCTTTTCTCCACATCCTTGCCAACATTTATCTTTCATGTTTTTGATAATAGCCATTCTAATATGTGAGTTGATATCTCATTGTGGTTTTAATTTTCATTTCCCTGATGATTAGTGACGCTGAGCATTTTTTTCGTATACCTATTGCCCATTTGTATGTCTTCTTTTGAGAAATGTCTATTCAGGTCCTTTGTTCATTTTTAAATCAGGTTATTTGTTTTCTTGATGTTGAATTGTTTGAATTCCTTATATATTTTTGACATTAACTCCTTATCAGATGTATGGTTTTCAAATATTTTCTCCCATTCCAGAAGTTATCTCTTCACTCTGTTGATTGTTTCCTTTGCAGTGCAAAAGCTTTTTATTTTGATGTAATCCCATTTGTCTATTTTTGCTTTTGCTGTCTGTGCTTTTATGGACATATGTAAAGAATGATTGCCCAGACCAACATCATGGAGATTTTTTCCTATGTTTTCTTTTAGTAGTTTTAGAATTTCAGGTCATATGTTTAAGCACTAAATCTACGTTTAGTTGACTTTTATATTTGGTGTGAGGCAAACATCTAATTTAATTCTTCTGCATGTGAATATCCAATTTTTTCCAACATCATTTATTGAAGAGGCTGTCTTTTCTCAATTGTGCATTCTTGGCACCTTTGTTGAAAATCAATTGAATGTAAATGTGTGGTTTTATTTCTAGGAAGAAATAATTTTTGATGTATACAATTTATATTAAAACCAGAGTGTGAAGTCATTTACTTGATCTCTAAGTTTATTCCCTTTCTCTTAGTTCACTACATTTCCTCCCGATTCCCATGACAACTATATGCTTCAGGAAGCTGACGTGATTGGCTGTATAAAGGTGGCATATCGGCTCCCTGGCCATACTGGTTTGCTCACAAGTAGGCCTATGGCTTAGGTGTTCCAATCAGAGTAAATCTTAGGGTATTTATTTGGAGGTTGTGATAGAAATGATCTTCTCTGCTGGATAGGGATGTGGGAATTAGATTTCTTGGGATCCACTGTCATTTATTTTCAACCAAGAAGAGAGAAGCCTTCAATGAATGAAATAAACAACCAGGAAGAAGAGGAAGATGAGAGATGAAAATAATAATTATAATAAATAAAAACAAGTCCTAGTAATACCTTTTGAGCTGTGGTTAAAACACTATCTGCAAGCTTTTTCAATCACAAAAGCAACAAATTATCTTTATTAATTCAGCTTGAGTTGCCTTTTCTAATACTTGCAAAAAAAGGCATTCTGACAAACATGGTAATCTTCCATTCTCCAATCCCTAACTCAGATGTAAAACAAAATAAAACAGAAGCAAAAACATACCAACATAAGTGGAAATATTTCTACACACTTATGAACCCTTTCTGAATTTCTGCATGATTTGTATATCATGGGTGCATGCAGTACCTTATTTTAATTGCTTGTCTTCTTTTAACATACTTGAAGCCATATATGCAATATCAATGTGCTATTTGAAAACTGCTTACTTTGTTTCCATTTTCTTCATTTGTTTTTAGTGAAACAATACACAATATAATCAAAGTATTATTTAGAAGTTAGGAGGGTTTCTCAACATTAACAGAAGACCAACATTTATAAACAAAAATCCTGTTTCATTCAAATATTTTGCTCATGGTAATAAAGAGCACAAGGAAAAAGAATGGGAAATCAGAGAACAAACAAATTGTTTCTTCTATTTCAAAGATTACCTGGAGGTATTTGCTGCTCTTTACTATATAATTAGAAAGATGCATTATTTGAAGTTAAAATTTCCAATGTGTAAAAAGCATGTTTTCATGAATATATTGATCTAAATAATTTAAAGAAAACTCATACACTTTTATCGCAGGTCAGAACTCACCAGTGGAGCTCCACTGTTAAATAACCAAAAACATGTTTCTTCATTTTTTCTTTTTACTTGACTGCATATGTATGTTTATGTAATAGTTGTTGACTGTGCTTTCTAGTGTTCTTGTGTTAAAGTATTAAGGGGCTACTATCAGGAGCTCACTAGGAATGTTGGCAATGAAGGAAATAATTGGCCATCTTGGAGAAAAATTCTAAAATCAATATTAGATTATAAATCTGTGGACTTATGACATACCAGATAGGTTCTGTTGAAATATTAATGTATTTAAAGAAAAAAGGTGGCACACAGACAGGCTATCAGTCACCCATGGAAATTCAGAAAAAGGGGCCATCTATTATTTGGGAAAATGGTAATATAAAACGAAAAGGATACCCTAGTCATTGGACATCAAGTTATGCATGTCCCATTGGCAAGGCTAGATCTTGGATTTGGAGCCAGGAGCCTCAAGTCTTCCTGATCTGACTCAGAGTGAAGAGCCCAACTCTATTGTGAGATGGAAGCATCAGGTGTCCTCACCTACTGCCATTAAACATCCATTTCGTCTACCTACCATTATTTTGATTCCATGCTTACAAAGAAATTTGATTCCCATGTCTGCCTCTCTTCAGTTTTGTGGTACTTGTCACTGTAATATTTCACAATAAATCAATACGATAGGCTTTGATTATGATTACTGCATAGCCACATAGTTTGGCCACTGGGAATTATTGATTTATCTTACCCATAAGATTGCAAGCCTTTCTGAAGAAGTAACTCTGAATTTTATCTTGGTATACCTAAAATGTAAGGACAGCACTTTATGTAAAACTGAAGGGAGTGTACTGAATGGATGAATGGATACACAATAGAATAGGATAGGATAGGATAGGATAGGATAGGATAGGATAGGATAGGATAGGATAGGATAGGATAGAATAGAATAGAATAAAATAGAATAGAATTTGGCTCTCAACCCTGTTCAGTTTCCTTGTTACTAATTATAGTAGATTTATATAACGACTCAGCTTCTGGTCAAGATGGCAGAATAGATGGTCCCCAGCATCACTCTCTCCCACAATCAAGCAATTTACTACTATAAAAATGCATCAACAGCCAAGCTGGGGCTTCTAGAGCTCAGGGGAAGAGGAGGAGAGACCTACAGAGTTTTCGAAGGTGGGAGAAGCCATGATGAGAAAAAGAAAAAACTGCTTGGAGTTTTTCAGGCTGTGGCCACTTTAAGGCTGGAGCTGCTGAGCACATGGAGAAGGATCCAGCAGAAGCCGCACCTGTGTCCTTTGGATGGAGTAGCTTGGAGGCAGCAGGGTAGAAGGGGGCCTTGGTGGCCCCCAGGACAGCAAGACCACTAATAGGGTTGCCATGGACCCACACAGAAGTGAGGAGCCACAACAACTGAAAAAAAGGAGCATTCAGAGCCCGGTGAGTCATCACAAGGGACCAGTGTGCCCATCCCATGGGAAGTGTTTGGAGCACAGGTGGTTTGGAGAAGGGCCCAGCAGGAGAACACTGTGACACAGCAAGGACAACAAATCCACCCCCCAATCAGCACAGGACCACTCAGAGGAGACTGATCAGGAATATAGAATTGCATGGGGTGCAATTTGATGAAAAGACTCAGGACCAGACCAGAGTTTCTACACAACCCAGGTCACTGGGTCTCTGGAGAGCCGGAAGTACCTATAAGGTCAACCATTAAACCCTGAGATGCAAAAAAATGCCTTCCCTAGGGAACCAGCAGCAAAGCAGCAATTTAGCTCAACCACAGGGCTCAAGTGCTGGTTCCTAGAGGAAGTTCCCCCATTTTAGAAATAAGCAAAGGACAAAAAATTAGTTCTGGCCCAGGCACACCATCAGTGCCTGGGGGCCTGCCCAGGGACCCAAGGCTTGGAGCTGGAGACCGGACCCCCTTTCCACAACCAGGCACATCACCAGTGCCAAGGAGCATGCCAAAAACGTCACCTCCATGTGGGTGGCCCATGTAACCATGGCTGCTGTGAAAGTGGTTAGACATCCCCATCACCATGCAGATGGTCCCCCAACCACTAGAGTGAATTGACACAGGAAGAGTTACCAGGAGAGACCAAAGAAAAGAAGAGGATGTCTCTCTCCACAAAGACCATTCCAGAGTGACAAAAGAAGCACCTGCTCTATGATAATATTGGGGGACCTGAACACACTTCTTAGCATTGGACAGCTCATCTAAGAAACAAATCAACAGAGTAACCATTATTCTTTCAGAGAGAAAGAAGAAATCTAGGGTTATCAGTGGTGGGAGGGGGAAGGGAGAGGGGGATGAGGAGAGATTGGACAAGGGGCATAAAGAATAAGTACAATTTGTAACAATGTATATACTAGTAATATTGATTTGATCAACAAATGTCAACACTGAACTCCAAAAATAGGTATAATCAATATGATTCAATAAAATAAAAATAAATAATAAAAAATAAAATTTAAAATTTTTTTAAAGTTAAAAATAAATAAATAAATAAATAGATAGATAGATAAATAAATAAATAAATAGTGACTCAATTTCTTACCTCTCACTGTATTCATACCTGTTGCTGTATACCTTTGGCAGAGTCCTTGAACTCTGACTCTTGGGCACTCTTTCCCTTGGTGAGCATTACACTATGTTCTTCTTAGCCATGATACATGTTTTTATATATCTATGAAGAACTGTAAAAATATTAATGCTTTATCATTTTTTGTTTAATAATGTTCATCTTACCTGTGATTTATGGTTCCAAATATCTATGAAGAATTGTAAAAATATTGTTTTATTATTTTCGTTCAATAACATGACTTTTTTGAACTGAGAATTGAGCAGAATCCTAAATTGTAAAGCACATTTAGATAACTACAAGAGAGGAGATGACAGAGATTTTCTGAGATAATCACATGGGATATCCTTATGAAAAATTAGGAGCTGAGAAGATAAAGCCTATTCATGACAAGTTAGGGTCCTAACTCCAAAATCTTAAGACTGACAGTCTTCTTGCCCAAGTTTACCTCCATTCAAACTCATCCAGAAAACAATTTCCCACAGGCAGATCAGCCTTGACAGACCCTCAAGGGTTAAGGAACCTTAAACTGACCTTAAGATCTATTGAACTTTTGTGATTTCTGGCTTTTGCCTGTATTCACTCACCTCTTTTGGACTCCCACTAGTTGGCACTGGGAGTATTACATGGAGCAAGTGACAGAAAGGACTTGGGTTCTCTCCTTTCACCATGAGGGCCTTTAGAGAAGGAATCCTTTGTGGTAATAATTTATTAATTTCTTTAAAGTCTTCTATCATTATGCACAAGGCTCTATGTTACACAGTGTACTGGATTGAATTATGTCCCCCCAAACTCCCTGAAGCTTGTATTGTGTCCCCCAAGTTTGATGTATTAGAAATCTAGCCGCCACAGTGACTGTTAAGAAGGTGGGAAATCCTATTATGGTAATTGAGAGGTGGGGCCTTGAAGAGATGATTGGATTGTAGGGTCATGCAGTAGTGAAAGGATTAGAAATGTTGGTCAGGGCATAGTTCTGAGGGCTTTAAAAGAAGGGAAGAGTCTGCCTTTTGCTCTCTCTGCTCTCTCTGCTTCCACCATCTTGCAATGTGAGACCCCTGGGTCACTATCGCCACCACCAGATGGACTTTGGACTTCTCAGCCTCAGAAACTGTGAACAATAAATTTCATTTTCTTTAAAAATCACCCATTTCAGTGTACTTTGTTATAAGCAACAAAAACAGACTAGTACACACAGAAAACTCAAGAAGCTGCTAAGGATAATTCTCAACCTTACCAGAGGTGACAGGGCAGGAAGAATAAAAGATGGTAAAGCCCCTGGACTTCACCACATCCTTGCCAGGGATTATTAAACAAGAAGGGGCGCCTTAGACATCTGCAAGGATTCTTCCCATAAAGCACTGGTAATGTGCTTCAGGATACGGCATGACCATCATCACCATCTGTAAAGAAGAGTCCAAATGCTGACTGCAGCAACTGTCAGGACTTCTCATCTGTCTCCAGCACTGGCGCAATCCCTGAATGAGATGCTTTCAGTGACTGAGCAGTGCTAAGTAAGTGTTCCTGCTGTAAGAACAGTATTCTCCTGATACGAGAAAAATGCAAAGAATAATATGAATGGTCTGGATACTGCTCTCAGAACTTTGCATTGACATATTTTCATTTATTAGCAGGCTAGAATTGTGGTGATTCTAAATAGATGTGAATGTGAATAGAATAATTATGATCCAAAGCTAATACATGAGGACATGGCTTTGTGGGTGACAATTGAGAAGCTGTGTTAGAGCCATTTCCCATTACTAATGGTATAGAAGTATGAATAGTTTTTAGATGTGGCTTTGGGAACATCTTTTCCTGAAGTTCTGCTTAGAAAGATGAGAAATGAGGATATTATCAGAATATAAATTTGGCTTCTGGGGAAGCCCTTCCAGCTCAAAAAATTATGGACAACTTTACAGCTCTCAGAAACCATTCTGCATACATGATAACTCACTGGAAACAGGAAGCCAGCCACATACACCAGCAATCTACAGAAGAGTCTTCATTTGGAAGAATACTGAAATAACAGTGCTACTTTACACCCTGTTGACCATTCACAATGCTAAAGATACTCTTTGGAGATGCAGATATAAAAGCTGTCAGTACATGGTACATACTGCTGGCTTGTAAGCTCTCTTACGCATGATTCTTAATAGCAATTGGTGAAAAAGAGGCCCTGCCTATGCTTAGAGGTGATAAAATAGCTTGAAAATCCATGGGGGATTATTAAGCATTATTCCCTTTGCCAAGACCACCCTTCAATGTGGTGAAAAATGAGGCAACCGAACAGGTCATGGATGCCAACTTTTCACTCTGGGTACACGTGAGGAAGAAATCCTGGGTGGGACTAGTTCATTAATCTCCTCTAAGCCTTCTGTCATTACTCACAAGGCTTTACATGAAATGCTCCCTTTTCCCTGGAAACTTTGGAGCTCTATTTACATCAGAAGGTACATCAAGTACCACAACACTCACTAAAAATGAAATCCCACAGCTCAGCCCGCCAACCAGCATGGAAAGTGCGCAGCTGTAAGTGAGCTTCACAAGGCAAGTCATGCACAAGGGAGGGAAGACAGCAAGATGCCAACATAGCTTATGGATAATATGAGAAAGGGGGCAGACTGAGAACTGCAGGCAACAGAACCAAAAAAGACTCACAAAAGAGAAATCTTTGGCTTTGCTCTCTAAAAGCAGACAGACAGAAAGAAGAATAACAGAGAGGCCACAGTGGGTGCACAAGAGCTTTGCCAGACCGAGATAAGACCTGCCCAGGAAGCCTGCAGCTGCAAACACAGGGTTATATCCATTTGAACCCAGGGTTTAGAAGGACCCCAGGTTATATACCAAACTTGACAGCCTTATTTGATACTCTCACTGTCATCTGTGTCATTGTTGAATGTAAAGGGCAAGAAACTAAAGAGTTGCAGAGACATCTTAAATATTAAGGCTACACAAATGACATTCTCAGCATGAGATCACAACCGTAAACATTTCAGAAAAGGTTGTTTAAATGCTCGGTATATCTGTTATTTTTATATACACTGACACCTCCAAGTAGGCCATGAAAAAAATGGGAAAATATATTTAAACTGAGAGTAGCATCTTCTCTTCTCTGCTACTCCGGTAGCTTGTTGGCCCCTAGTCCCACATATCTGAGGGACTGAACAATTAGCATCTGTGCATATATAAAGGGCATGATGCCATGTTTATGGGTGCTCATACATATACCCATATTTTCTGAAATCTGAGACCAGCCAAACTTGTTGGAATTCTCCTTGCTTCTTAAAAGATCACACGGTTCTTAATCTCTATTCATGTGAAACAAAAAATGGTGTCCTTCCTATTTTATTCTGAAGCCATCTTTAATGCCAAAGATGAATCTGGATATGGAGGAAGTTGACATTTACTCAGAATTACTATTCAATCAAAGTTCTATTTTCTTCGTAGGATGATTTCATTTGTCAGGGTAGTTTAATGCGAAGCTTGTGATCAGGGTTTTTTTCTCAAACAATTGGTGCTACCATCTGTGTCACCTGAGGCTTCTTTTTGTTGATTATTATGCACTGTAGCCTCACGTATTGTGACACAATGAAAACATAAATAATTTGAGTCTTGTTCAGCTGAGACAGAACGCTCCAGACAGTCACATGGTGCCAGAGTACTGATTCCTGAGCAGGTGAGGAATATTCTTCTCACAGAAACATGCCACTTTTTTTTTTTTTTTATCCTCTCCTTATAATTCTTTGTTTAGTGTGATTAGAGACCCACATCAGAGGCATTTGCTAGGGATGGGGCCTGCGTGCTAGGGAACTTCCCGCTGTGCTGATGAAGCACCATTCACCTGCGCTGAGCCACTGGCGTTCAGAACAACCCTGGGGCATTTTTGTTTTCTGTTTTAAATCTCGTTTGTTCTTTCTCTTTGTTCTCTTCCATTCACAGGAAGGTGTGTGCTAATGCCAGCTTGTTAGAAGTGTACCCAGCAGGAGGAGAATATGAGCTGTTTGGATTCTTTAAAATCGTCTTGCTTATTTGCTCAGTGCTTTAGATAATAATTAGAGGGTCTTCTTTCTGTAGACATCAGGGCCCCACTCTTCAAATAGCTTAGGTTAGAAATTGTGTTGCTCAGTAAAAACCTGTGGACTTTGATGATTTAACCCCGACTGTCTTATAATTAGCTTTTAGTTCCCTCCCCTTGTGGCCAGTAGAAATGGGTTTTGGCTGTTCTTTCAGGAACAGAGCTGTTTTCAGGAACACCAGGTACATTGGTGAATGATTCTGAAATGCCATGTTTGGAGAATGCTGGATCCCAACATGAGTTGTATTTTCTATCTTGCCATAGCAGGTACTTTATGGCCTTTGCTTCTTAAAATATCCTGAAAGTGAAAGGTAGTATTTTAAACTTAATTTTCAGAATATATCATCAGTAGGGAAGTGATAGTAAATTATCATCCTTGTAAAAAATTCTAAGAGTTAGAGTTTTAGATCAAAGCTCATATTTAGCTTATTGACCAATATAACTTTGAACTTACTTGCTTTTGATTGATTATTTTTGTTTTCACGTTTGTGTTCTCACAAGGGCACAAAGTTTTTGAAATACCAAAAGCATGTAGTGGTGATAGGAAGCGGACCCCTCTAATGCCCTTTTCTGCCAGAAAAACTATTAATTCTCCTCCTTCAAACATGTTCCTTTTCATATCCGTAAAAGAAACGGATTTTAAGTAGCAGAGCTTAGGGCAAAGCACCAATGGACACCAGGGATTTTGATTTTCTACATACTTATTCCTCAGAAAGGTTGATTAACTATGTTTTACTCAATTAACCACAGATGTGCCCTCGTGCACCACTGGTTTGTAATTTCCCTAATTGATTCTGAGGAGTGATCTTTGCTCAGAGTCAAGCCAGACGTGGGCTTTGTTAGTGATTTTATTTTTATTTTTTATTTTTTTTTGATTTTATTTTATTTTATTTTATTTTTTTTTTTTTTTAATTTTATTTTGTCGATATACATTGTAGCTGATTAATGCTCCCCATCACCAAAACCTCCCTCCCTCCCCCCTCCCCCCCTCCCCCCCAACAATGTCCTTTCTGTTTGTTTGTTGTATCAACTTCAAATAATTGTGGTTGTTATATCTTCTTCCTCCCCGCCCCCCGGTTTGTGTGTGTATGTGTGTATGTGTGTGTGTGAATTTATATATTAATTTTTAGCTCCCTCCAATAAGTGAGAACATGTGGTATTTCTCTTTCTGTGCCTGACTTGTTTCACTTAATATAATTCTCTCAAGGTCCATCCATGTTGTTGCAAATGGCAGTATTTCATTCGTTTTTATAGCTGAGTAGTATTCCATTGTGTAGATGTACCACATTTTCCGTATCCACTCATCTGATGATGGGCATTTGGGCTGGTTCCAACTCTTGGCTATTGTAAAGAGTGCTGCGATGAACATTGGGGAACAGGTATACCTTCGACTTGATGATTTCCATTCCTCTGGGTATATTCCCAACAGTGGGATGGCTGGGTCGTATGGTAGATCTATTTGCAATTGTTTAAGGAACCTCCATACCATTTTCCATAGAGGCTGCACCATTTTGCAGTCCCACCAACAATGTATGAGAGTTCCTTTTTCTCCGCAGCCTCGCCAGCATTTATCGTTCATAGTCTTTTGGATTTTAGCCATCCTAACTGGGGTTAGATGGTATCTCAATGTGGTTTTGATTTGCATTTCCCGGATGCTGAGTGATGTTGAGCATTTTTTCATATGTCTGTTGGCCATTTGGATATCTTCCTTAGAGAAATGCCTACTTAGCTCTTTTGCCCATTTTTTAATTGGGTTGCTTGTTTTCTTCTTGTAAAGTTGTTTGAGTTCCTTATATATTCTGGATATTAATCCTTTGTCAGATGTATATTTTGCAAATATTTTCTCCCACTCTGTTGGTTGTCTTTTAACTCTTTTAATTGTTTCTTTTGCTGTGCAGAAGCTTTTTAGTTTGATATAATCCCATTTGTTTATTTTTCCTTTGGTTGCCCGTGCTTTTGGGGTCGTATTCATGAAGTCTGTGCCCAGTCCTATTTCCTGAAGTGTTTCCCCTATGTTTTCTTTAAGAAGTTTTATTGTCTCAGGGTGTATATTTAAATCCTTAATCCATTTTGAGTTGATTTTAGTATACGGTGAGAGGTATGGATCTAGTTTCATTCTCCTGCATATCGATATCCAGTTATCCCAGCACCACTTGCTGAAGAGGCAGTCCCTTCCCCAGTGAATAGGTTTGGTGCCTTTGTCAAAGATCAGATGGCAGTAAGTGTGTGGGTTGATTTCTGGATTCTCTATTCTATTCCATTGGTCAGTGTGTCTGTTTTTATGCCAGTACCATACTGTTTTGGTTATTATAGCTTTGTAGTATAGCTTAAAGTCAGGTAGTGTTATGCCTCCAGCTTTATTTTTTTTGCTGAGCATTGCTTTGGCTATTCGTGGTCTTTTATTGTTCCATATAAATGTCTGAATAGTTTTTTCCATTTCTGAGAAAAATGTCTTTGGAATTTTGATGGGGATTGCATTGAATTTGTATATCACTTTCGGTAGTATGGACATTTTCACTATGTTGATTCTTCCAATCCAAGAGCATGGAATATCTTTCCATCTTCTTGTATCCTCTCTAATTTCTCTCAGCAGTGGTTTGTAGTTCTCATTATAGAGATTTTTCACCTCCTTGGTTAACTCAATTCCTAAGTATTTTATTTTTTTGGTGGCTATTGTAAATGGGCAGGCTTTCTTGATTTCTCCTTCTGCATGTTCACTATTGGAGAAAATAAATGCTACTGATTTTTGTGTGTTGATTTTGTATCCTGCTACTGTGCTGAAATCATTTATCAATTCCAACAGTTTTTTTGTAGAGGTTTTAGGCTGTTCGATATATAGGATCATGTCATCTGCAAACAGGGACAGTTTGACTTCATCTTTTCCAATCTGGATGCCCTTTATTTCCTTCTCTTCTCTGATTGCTCTGGCTAGTACTTCCAACACTATGTTGAATAGGAGTGGTGAGAGTGGGCATCCTTGTCTAGTGCCTGTTCTTAAAGGAAAAGCTTTCAGCTTTTCCCCATTCAGGATGATATTGGCAGTGGGTTTGTCATATATGGCTTTAATTATGTTGAGATACTTTCCCTCTATACCTAACTTATTGAGGGTCTTTGTCATGAATGAGTGCTGAACTTTATCAAATGCTTTTTCAGCATCTATAGAGATGATCATATGGTCCTTGTGTTTGAGTTTATTAATATGGTGTATCACATTTATTGATTTGCGTATGTTGAACCAACCTTGCATCCCTGGGATGAATCCCACTTGATCGTGATGAATAATTTTTCGTATGTGTTGCTGTATTCTGTTTGCTAGTATTTTAGTGAGGATTTTTGCATCTATATTCATCAAGGATATCGGCCTGTAGTTTTCTTTTTTGGTTATATCTTTACCTGGTTTTGGTATCAGGATGATGTTTGCTTCATAGAATGAGTTTGGGAGATTTGCGTCCGTTTCAATCTTTTGGAATAGTTTGTAAAGAATCGGTGTCAATTCCTCTTTGAATGTTTGGTAAAATTCTGCTGTGAATCCATCTGGTCCTGGGCTTTTCTTTGTTGGGAGCCTTCTGATAACAGCTTCAATCTCCTTTATTGTTATTGGTCTGTTCAGATTTTCTACGTCTTCACGGTTCAGTTTTGGGAGCTTGTGTGTGTCCAGAAATTTATCCATTTCCTCCAGATTTTCAAATTTGTTGGCGTACAGTTGTTTATAGTAGTCTCGAATGATTCCTTGTATTTCAGATGAATCAGTTGTAATATCGCCTTTTTCATTTCTAATTTTTGTTATTTGAGTCTTCTCTCTTCTTTTTTTTGTTAGCCATGCTAATGGTTTGTCAATTTTATTTATCTTTTCAAAAAACCAACTTTTTGATTCGTTGATCTTTTGAATTGTTTTTTGGTTTTCAATTTCATTCAGTTCTGCTCTGATCTTAATGATTTCTTTCCGTCTGCTAACTTTAGGATTGGATTGTTCTTGTTTTTCTAGTTCTTTAAGGTGAAGTGTTAGGTTGTTCACTTGCCATCTTTCCATTCTTCTGAAGTGAGCATTTAATGCAATAAATTTTCCCCTCAATACTGCTTTTGCAGTATCCCACAGGTTTTGGTATGATGTATCATTGTTTTCATTAGTTTCAATAAACTTTTTGATTTCCTGCTTGATTTCTTCTTGGACCCATATGTCATTAAGTAGAATGCTGTTTAATTTCCATGTGTTTGTATAGTTTCCAGAGTTTTGTTTGTTATTAATTTCTAGTTTTAATCCATTGTGGTCTGAGAAGATACATGGGATAATTCCAATTTTTTTGAATTTACTGAGACTTGATTTGTGACCTAATATGTGATCTATCCTGGAGAATGATCCATGTGCTGATGAGAAGAATGAATATTCTGAGGTTGTTGGGTGGAATGTTCTGTAGATATCTGCCAATTCCAATTGGTCTAGAGTCTTGTTTAGATCTTGTGTTTCTCTACTGATTCTTTGCCTAGATGATCTGTCTAATATTGACAGTGGAGTGTTCAGGTCCCCTGCTATTATGGTATTAGTGTCTATTTCCTTCTTTAGGTCTAATAGAGTTTGTTTTATAAATCTGGCTGCTCCAACATTGGGTGCGTACATATTTATGATTGTTATGTCTTCTTGATGGATCAGTCCTTTTATCATTAAGTAGTGTCCCTCATTGTCTCTTTTTATGGTTTTTAGTTTAAAGTCTATTTTGTCAGATATAAGAATAGCCACTCCAGCTCGTTTTTCTTTTCTGTTTGCATGGTAAATCTTTTTCCATCCTTTCACTCTTAGTCTGTGTGAATCTTTATGGGTGAGGTGGGTCTCTTGTAGGCAGCATATAGTTGGGTCCTGTTTTTTGATCCAGTGAGCCAGTCTGTGTCTTTTAATTGGGGAATTTAAGCCTTTAACATTAAGAGTTGTTATTGAAAGGTGTTGATTTATTCCTAGCATTTTATTGGTTGTTTGGTTGTCTTAGGTGTCTTTTGTTCCTTGCTTTCTGATTTACTGTTTGGTTTCTTTGTTTGTTGGTTCCTTAGGTTGTAGATAGTGTTTTTGTTAGCTTGTTTTCTCTTCATGAATGCCATTTTTATTGTACTAGCGGGTTTAGATTTTTCTTAGGTTTTTATGGCAGTGGTAGTTATTTTTCAGGAACCAAACCCAGTACTCCCTTGAGGATTTCTTGTAAGGGTGGTCTTGTGGTAGTGAACTCCCGCAGTTTTTGTTTGTCTGAGAAATATACTATTTGCCCCTCATTTCGGAAGGATAGCCTTGCAGGGTAGAGTATTCTTGGCTGGCAATCTTTGTCTTTTAGTATTTTGAAAATATCATCCCATTCCTTTCTAGCTTTTAGGGTTTGTGATGAAAAGTCTGATGTTAACCTGATTGGGGCTCCCTTATAGGTGATTTGACGCTTCTCTCTTGCAGCTTTTAAGATTCTCTCTTTGTCTCTGAGTTTTGTCAATTTGACTATGACATGTCTTGGAGAAGGCCTTTTTGGGTTGAATACGTTTGGAGATCGTTGAGCTTCCTGGATCTGAAGATCTGTGATTTTTCCTATACCTGGGAAGTTTTCTGCCACTATTTTTTTGAATATGTTTTCAATGGAATCTCCATTTTCTTCCCCTTCTGGAATACCCATGACTCGGATATTTGAGCGCTTGAGGTTGTCTGATATCTCTCTCAGATTTTCTTCCATGTCCTTGATTCTTTTTTCTTTCTTTTTGTCTGCTTGTGTTATTTCAAACAGCCCATCTTCAAGTTCAGAGGTTCTCTCTTCAACTTCGACAAGCCTGCTGGTTAAACTCTCCGTTGTGTTTTTTATTTCGCTGAATAACTTCTTCAGTTCAGCAAGTTCTGCTACATTTTTTTTCAGGACATTGATTTCCTTGTATATTTCCTCTTTCAGATCCTGTATACTTTTCCTCATTTCATCATGATGTCTAGCTGAGTTTTCTTGTATCTCATTCAGTTTCCTTAGAATTATCACTCGAAATTCCTTGTCAGTTATTTCAAGGGCTTCTTGTTCTATAGGATCTAGAGTATGAGATTTATTAACTTTTGGTGGTGTACTTTCTTGATTTTTTGTATTTCTGGTGTCTTTTTTTTGGTGTTTATTCATTGTTGCAGGGGGTTTCACAGTCCACCGGTTTAAGACTAATGACTAACTAGGATGTTGCTGTGGTTGCCAATTTGGTATGGCTCCCGCTGTGACTGCTCAGTTGGCCTCTAGTGTCTTGTGTGTGTGGTTGCCTCGGGTCTTGGGCTTCTCCTGGGATCCACCTTTCTGGTCAGCTTGTACTCTGCTGGGCTGGTGGATCACGTACCACAGGGTGTGTGATCTCTGTTGAGCTTTCACTTTCTGTACAGGACTTCTCCCCTTTCCGTGTGCTCTGGCCCAGGCTGTTAGATCGTGCAGTGGCGACCCCACCGGGTGTGTGGTTTCTGTCGAGACTCCGCCTCCCTGGCCGCACGTCTCCCCCCTCTGTGAACACTGTGCTGGGCTGGGGCGTGTCTTCTGCACCCCTCGTCTATCAGCTGGGCCTTCAAGACCCTGCTCAGCACCGCCTCGCCCAGGAAGTCTACCAGGTTTCTGCTAGGCACAGACGACCGGTCTCTCTGGGTGCCTTTGTAGCACTGTGTAGATCTTTCTCGGGTCTTGTTCACCTTTGTATCCCCCCGGTATAAACCGAGTCTAGTGCCCGCCTGCAGCCTGCTCTCCGGCAGGTTCAAGCGGACCTGGGAACTCTCCTACCGCACTATTCCCAACCAGAAATTCGTTAGGCTTTTTTCCAAACTGGTGGTCGCAGAGATGGTATCTGCCTCCCAGTAACAGGAAGTTTACCGGGGCCGGAGTCCAGGGTGTGGTGGAGTGACAGTCGGCCCGCCCGTACTTCCTAGCCCTCCCAAAACTGGTCGGGACGCCCCACACCCCCAGTCCTGCCAGAGAACCGCGGAGGGAGTGGGAGAGGAGGTCGGCCCGCAGGGTCCGGAAAGCCCCGCGCCAGGCCAAGCAAATGGGCTCAGTGATGGCCGAGCAGGGCGGAGCTGCCCGCACCTGGGAAAATGGAGGCAGCACCGGGGTAGTGAGTGGCCTGGTGGTGCAGGCGGAAGCCGCGTGGGCATTCACCCCCCGAACAGAGCTGTGCCAGGGATCACTCACAGTGCTGTGCCAGGTCGGGCGCTCGCTCTGTCTCTGGTTTGTTGCCTTCCGTGTTCTCGGCGCTGCCGCCTCGGGCTGTTCAGTCGCGGCGCCGCTCGGGCGCTCCCAGGAATCTTCTTTAATGCCGGCCTGAAACCTCGAATCCTGAATAGGGCAGCTGGCCGCCTTCAGTGCGGCCCCAGCCTCCGGGATCCTGGCTGCATCCACAGCAGCCCTGGCGCCGTGTTCCCTGTTTCAAGACTCGCTTTTGCAGCTAAGAATCAGTTCTTTTCCTGCTCCACACTTCAAAGCTGTTGCCTGTAAATGAGGCAGCCTCTCCTGCCGGGGGCAAAGTGGCGTTGAGCCCCCACGACCGGCCAGCAGCAGCAGTCCTCCCTTAAGAGATGGCCAGAGGAAGGTCCACAAGTTTCCCGGCTGCCTGAGGCCCAGTGGCCACCTTTTCCACCTCAGCTACTCCGCGCCAGCCGCCGCAGCCGCCGCCATCTTGAAACTCCTTCTGTTAGTGATTTTAATAAAATGACCCCAAGAAGCTCCGTTTTTACATCTTTGATGTGAAAAAGTCCAAGAAGCTTGCCCAGGCCTCTCTGCTTACTTAATTATATTTTTGATAATTTATTTTACCAATTGACTTCTAGCCAGGCCAGGTTATGTTTGATCTTGATGAGGTTGCATAGACTCACAGGAGGGGAGGAAATGTCCTAGCTCATTAAGTTCTATTTTTGCTTTATCAGACCTGTTTTTGGGAAAAATATGCAAATTATGATTCTCAGACATTCTCTTTGAAGACCACTCCTTCCTTTTTCACCTCTCTTCTGAATCATTCCATCAGTATTGGGTGAATTATCTGTTCTCTATCTTCTAATCACTGATGTTGGAGATTTCACCATTACTCACTTATTCTGGTACCATAATAAGCATTGCCTTTCCAAGTATATTAGTCTATTTTCTGATGCTCATAACAGAATATCTAATACTAGGTAATTTATTTAAAAAAAAAAAAAAGAATTTATTTCTTAACGTTTTGAAGGTTGGGAAGCCCAAGATTCAGAGGGCACATCTGTTGAGATCCTTCTTGTATGGAAACTGCAGAGTCCCAAGGTGGTGCAGGGTATCGCATGGTGACAAGCTGTAAGAGTGTGTCCACATACTTTCTTTTTCTCCTTATAAAGCCCACAGTGTACTCCCTGCTATCCCATTAAACCATTAATCCATTAATCCATGAATGGATTAATCCATTCACGAGGGCATAGTCCACAGGATCCATTCACCTCTTAAAAGCTCTACCTTTCAAATTCCATACTGGGATTAAGTTCCAACATCAGCTTTAGAGGGGACAAACATTCAAACTATAGCACCAAGTCGATCTGAAAACCAGTATAACTTTGGTAATGCATGGCTTTGTGTAGAAGATTAGGTTAAAGTAAATCTCTGGTAGATACAGCAATCAGTTTAATTTAGAATTCTCAATGAACTCTTGCCATTTTACTAATAAAACATTGTAGTAGAAAAAAATTGATAGTTTTTTATTCCTGGTAATATTTGCAAGTTATTCTCAGCATCTACAACCTCCTCTTCCCTGCTCCTGGAAGGGAGCAATAGCAGAAGGCAGAAATTAAGCAGATTTTTTTGTTGTTGTTATGAGACAGGATGAAGAATTGAAATAGAAATCAAATCAGATGTCAGAGGAGAAAGTTTTCGAGTTTTGTTTGTTTGTTTGTTTTTTACACCTTAGTTGGTGGACTATGAGATTCATATCTCCTACAGTAGTTTCTGTTATAGTCTGTCATAGTTGTCCTTGTAAACATTTGTTACAGGACTTCATCTCCTGTTGGCTTACACAGACATCCACTGCTCATAGAATGTAGACTAACTCTGGGAATTCCAGATGTAGATCTTGCAGAGAAAAATAGATGTTAGAATCCAGGAAGTATTCAGGACAGATGTTACCTACTGATGGGCAAAGATAAATATTCTGTGTATATATTTCTTTGGAAAGGAGGGCATGAGTTCAGAGTGAGAGGGGAGGAAGATGATCCTGAAGACAAATTTTATGTATTACATAATTCCACCTAGAGCTCCAGACTTTTTGAGTTTTCCTCAGTCCATTTAGCAGGCAATTCATAGTCCATGGATATGTGAGTAAATCTTTTATACAAGCTTTTCATATTTATTTTTAAAATGTTGCTGCCCCAACCTTTACTTTGGTGAATTTTGTGGGTGTTGTCACCAGAGTAAAATATCAGAGTGTACAGATGTGTGGAGTTTGTGAAACCATCGTCTTGCCCATCGCTCCCCTCATTTGCATTGTTTAGGGTGCTTTCAGTTACAAGTTAAAGACAATTGAACTCAAACTGTCTTAAACACTGAAAGTTCATCTACATGATATGTTTAACATTAGGTTTAGTCTAGAGACTCAGCTTGGTCATGAAAAATCCAGCTGGGTTTATTTTCCCACTCTGTTTCTAAAATATTAGCTCCTACCCTACCATTGTTTTCCCCATGGCCACATAAGAGCTGCCAGCAGATCTCAGGGTCAAATGCTCATAATAGGAGAGAGAGAATCTTTGTCCCAGAATTCTCAGCAAAGGTGCCGATGGCCCCTTTAAATGGTCCAGAGAGACAGCTTTCTGATTTTTGCACTAATTGGTCATTATGTCTGTCCTTTAAGCTATTTCTATGGGCAGGAAGTTCAATACACTAATGGGCTTAACAGAGGTTGTGTCCTTTACCCCTGAACAATTCCAGCTTAAGACTCAGCTTCACGTGAAAAACATGGACAAGAATGAGGTAGACGGTTCCTCCAAATCATAACTGTTTACTCATGCCACAAGAAAGGGGAGTAGTTGCTGGAAAGAAAACAATAATTGTTGACCATACCTCTTTTTGAGAAACACTGGTTTATAAACTATATACATACATTACATATACTATTGATAGATATGAAGTTAATTAAAATATATGTAAGTAATATATACGTAAGTACACATGTGTATATATATCTATACCTATATATGAATGTATGTGTGTGTATATATTAAACAAAGGTGAAGGAGAACTTGAAACAATACCTTTTTATCTAGAAAAAAATAGAGTTGAAGGGATATTGTTGAAGGCTAGAATGAGTTCAGCTTCTAGAAGAGGATGATGGAGATTAAGTTTCATAGAATCTTAGGGTTGAATACTAGAAAACTAGAAGACTCCAGATTTTAAAACTTTCTTACATTGAGCTGAAATCTTGTTCCCTTTAACTTTTACCAAACCACTTTCCCTGGTGCTGCCATTTGAAACTACTGATAATAGGAAATCCTTCTTTTCAATGACAGTTCTTCAAACATTTGGTGTTAGTTATTAGTTACTTAGTTATTATCTGTAATCACAGTAACACTGTCTTATATTTGGGTAGTGCTTTATTTTATTTTACTATTTTATTTACACATATTTATGGGGTACAGAGTTGACTATCAGTATTTGTGTACAGTATGTGGTGATAGAATCAGTACTATTTGCATGTTCATCATTACGAATCGTAATTACTTCTTGTGTTTCTTACCCAATTATTTCGCATCCTCCTTCCCTTCCCCCTTTCCCACCTCTAGTAACTATAGATTACTAGAAATTGAACATTTGCAATCTGAAATTGCAACATTTCCTTCTTTGTTTCTTAGCTCCCACTTATGAGTGAGGACATGAGGTATTTCTGTTTCTGTGTCTGGCTTATTTCACTTGGCATAATTTTCTCCAAGTTCATCCACATTGCTGAGAATGGCAGAATTTTATTCTTTTTTACGGATAGTGCTTAAAGTTTTCAAAGTCCTGCTGGATTCAATATCCTATTTCATTTCTTAAAAAATTATATGATATTAGAGAAGTTAATCATATGAGGAATTTTCTTGGCAGCCTTGGCAGCAAGTGATAGATACCAATTTCAAAGATGAGGTTTAAAAAAGGAGGAATGGGGCCGACCCTGTGGCCCACTCAGGAGAGTGCGGCGCTGGGAGCGCAGCGGCGCTGGGAGCGCCGAGGCCGCGGGTTCGGATCCTATAAAGGGATGGCCGGTGCGCTCACTGGCTTAGGGTGGTGCGGATGACACCATGCCAAGGGTTGCAATCCCCTTACCGGTCATACACACACAAAAAATAAATAAATAAAATAAAAAATAAAATAAAAAAGGAGGAATGTACTGATGAGTGATTCCAAGGAAAGGTTGAACACCCAAGCCATAGGTATTGCAGAACACAGCTAAACTCAGAACGACTCAGGCATCAGAACAACATGACTCTCAATTTCTTAACTGTATCTCTCTGCATATCAGCTTCTTTCTTATTGCAGACTGCCTTTTTTTGTTCTGCAGTAACTATCATTAGTAGCAGTTTCTTAGCTGTCATCTCCCAGCTGTGGCTATCGAAGACCACCTGAGTTCTCTCTGGTTCACATATCCCAGTGAAGACCCTCACGAACTAACCAGGATCACATTGCTGCATCTGCTACAACCAAGTGGCATTAGAGGTAGTGTTGCAGCTGCCATATGGGTGGTGGATGGTTTCTAGGAAAGGCTGCTGGGAAGACAGTCTTACAACTATTTATTATATCAATAAAATTTTGTGGATGAGGACACTGAGGCTTAGAGATATCAGGAATTTTATCCAAGACAGTCTCTCTTGTAATTGATAGGTCAAGAACTTCATTTCAGGTCTTCTGACACTATGTCTCCCCTCCCCCACCATCCCAGAGTTTTCTCTTTTCTAATTTGCATTACTCCATTTTTTAGCTAAGTTCTCCTATACAATCTTTCAATTACACTTTTCTGCAAGTGTTCAATTTATGAATATTTTAGTACTCAGAATTTAGCACATTACAGAGCAAAGAAAAGCAAGGAAAAGTCAAAATAGTCTTCTTAATCTTAATTATTCCATCCTTCAGTTAAGTCATATTAATCATCTTGGATGTCTCTGCTATAATCTAAAACTTCTCTGTATTTTTTACTTGGAGATCTGTTAGGCAGGACTCACTACCTATGTTAAAAGTAATAACTGTCCTTGATATTTCATGTTTCAAGTTTTGACCTATTTTTTCTTTAAAGTGCTCAAAATTACTGAAAACCTTATTCTGTTAATCATGATATGTCAGTAACATATGTCTGATCACAAACATCTGGGTATGTAATCTGGTGGAAGTCTATGCTCCTTCCACTTATGCAATTCCATGTAGACATCAACATATTAAGATTTCCTGTAAAATCTGGAGTAATTAGTTTTCCTTTTATCCTCTATTTGTGATTCTGACCTTTGGAATATGAAGAATAAGAGATTTCACTGAGAAGAAAACACAGCGGAAATGCTCCAGGATGGAGGACTGGGCAAAGATTTTATGAATAAGACCTCAATAGCACAGGCAACAAAAGTGAAAGGAAACAAATGGGGAAAAGCTTCTGTACAGCAAAGGAAACAATCAACAGAGCAAAGAGACAACCTGCAGAATGGGAGAAAATATTTGCAAACTAGGCATCTGGCATGGGACTAATATCTAGAATATATAAGGAACTCAGACAACTTAATAGTGAAACAAACAAAAAAACCCAGTCTGATTAAAAAATAGGCAAAAGAACTGAATAGACACTTCTCAAAAAAATTATAAATAGCCAACAGGTATATTAAAAAGTGCTCAACATCACTAATCATTAGGGAAATGCAAATCAAAACAGCATTGAGATATCACCTCATACCAGTTAGACTGGCTATTACACATAGAACTACCATACTATCCAGTAATCTCACTACTGTGTATATACCCAAATGAATGGAAATCATGATATGGAAGGGATACTTGCACTCCCATGTTTATCACAGCTCTATTCACCATAGCCAACATATGGAACCAACCTAAATGTCCATCAACAGATGATTGGATAAAGAAAATGTGTTGTATATATACATACAATAGAATAGTACTCAGCCATAAAGAATGAAACTCTGGCATTCACAGCAGCATGGATGAGCTTGGAGAAAATTACTTTAAGTGAAATAAGCCAAGCACAGAAAGAGAAATGCCAAGTGTTCTCAGTCATATGAGGGAACTAAAAAGAAAAACGAACAAATAAATAAAATAATAAGTCGAACTTTTAGGAGACAGTAGAACTGTGGTTACTAGAGGTAGGAAAAGGGAAGGAAGGAAGGGGAATAGTGAGAGGTTAGTTAGTGGACACAAAATTACAGCTAGATAGGAAAAATAATTTGTATTGGTGTACAGTGGAGCCAGGCAATTATAATTAACAATAATTTACTGCATGTTATCAAATGACTTAAAGAGAGGAGATCAAATGTTCACATCATGAAGAAATGATTGTTTTGCAATGATAAATATGCTATTACCCTGATTAGATCTTCACACATTGTATACATGTATTGCAATATAACTGTGTACCCCATAAATATATATAATCAATATGTTTCAATAAAAAATTTTTTTACAAAGTAGGTTTGACTCTGTATTTTTCAAGACTGCTTGGTTCCTAAGGAAACCATGTACAAGCTGGCTTGGGGAAAATGGGAAATTATTAGCTCACATAAATGGTCAAAGGGCCGGACTGGCTTCAGGCACGAGTGGATAGTGATGGCACTGGCTGTCTCTTCACCTGCTCTGCTTCTCTCATGAACTGACTTTATTCTCAGGCAGGTGTTCATGTCGCACAGCTTTGGGAGCCCCTAGTGGAAATCATCTGCATTTTTTACCATCAAAATGAAGAGAAATTCCATGAGCACCTAAAATGCATTTACAGAGCACATCTCAAGGTTTTATGTTGAAAGAGAAAGCCTGTTGACTGAGAAGAATGTGACATTGAGGTATAAGGATGTTTTGAAAGGCATCCAACTTGTGAATAGGAGAGCTGAGCTCAAGCCAGGGCTTCCCCTTTGTACCTCATTTCAGTTTAACATGCTCAAATTTGATCAAAATATCTTATGAGCTATAAACATTCTCAATCTATGTATGTTTCTTGGATGATGCCTGTATTTCCCAAAAGAACTTATTTACACTTAACATTTATAATTTTAAAAGAAAGGAAATCTTATCACTTTTATTCATTTGGCTTCTCTCTACATATCTATAGTCACATAGTCACAAAGTTTTCTATGTATTTAAGCTTCCTAAGTAAAATGTAGTATGTTTTTATTGCCCAATAATAATGAATGCACTTGGATTTTATAAGAAGGTATACATCTTGCTTCTGTCATATTTTAAAAGAGGTGTTCACTCTCAGTTAATATTTTCATAAATAAGAAATAAAAACGTAGCAAATTAATTTAGCTCTAAAATGATTTCCTTCAAAACATAAGTACAGAAGAACAAAGAGTATTAGTTAAGCTTCTGTTGGTTTCAGGTGTCCAGAACAGAACTTGCGCAAGCTTTAGCCAATTGGGCACTTAAGGAAGGGCTTCTAGGCTGTCTCACGGATTGGGAAGGTAAGCGTGCTCAGCTTCAGAAATAACTGGAATCTGGAGCCTAGTCTGGAAAGCAAAATGCTCTGATAATTAAAGAAAAAGGCATCAATCTAACACTGAATTTTAAGACCCAGTACTACATCATCATATATCTATGTAATATGTGTGTGTATTTATGTAAACAATGTGAATTTGTGATTTTTTGGTATTTTTACCCAACTGCTTCAGTCCCTCTCTCTCTTTCATTCAGTCTCCTCCACTTTTCCAGTTCATTCGGGAGGCAAAGGTGGTTGCCACTCACTCATAAACTTTATATATATTATAGCCTCAGCCACTGGAGAGACTTGTTCTCCTTTTTCACAATTTTATAATCTTTAGGGAAAGACTCATTGGTTCCTCTTGGGGCAGGGACCCATCCTTGTGACCAGAAGTTGGAATTTGAAAAGAACTTTGTCCCAGCTTTTATTAAATGTGTATGCCAATTGGGTTAGTTGAGTAGTTGTGGTCGGTAGCCAGAATTACATCACCCTAAATTATTGTTCCCATAGTCACCCTATGTATGGGTATCGTTGAAAAAAGAGGTTTGTACAATATCGAGGATGCTAACCAATTTTCTCATAGCCAATGTTAACTTTAGGATACTGCTCAAGTGCTCATTAAAAATTTAACATATGTATCCTAGCTATAGCTAGATTTTGTACTTCAACATTATTGTTAATAATGTTATACACAAACTGGACTGCGCTACTTCAATACTACTTGCATATTATCAACTCTGTTGATAATTATCAACTTGCAATTATCAATTGTATTACTAATTTTATTTCTGTTCATCCCATGACAACTTTTGAATATAGTTAACACTGAAAAAAAATTTTTTTTAATGTGACTAAAGGAGTAGCAGTGATTATGGAATTAAACTGATATGTATGATACATCATAAAAACGTGCACTTTGGAAATTGGTCATGTTAGATATTTGTTTTGTAAAAGGCATGCTTGAGGTGGAAATAGTTCTAATGGCAGACTCATACACATTCTATTCATTGCTCTTTTATTTTACGTCTGTAAGGGCTCTCGTTATTATCCTTTGAGATCTCTTAAATTTCTATAATAAAATCTGTAGCTCATCTTTATAATTATGCAGTTGATTTTAGAAGCCAGTTGAAATCATTTATCAAGTAATACTTTTCTAGAACATTCAGCACACCGCAGAGACACTGCTAGAAGACACTGGGACACCATTTTGTTACAATTAGGTAATCACACAAAAAAGATTAAATTTTAGGAAAAAATTGCAACTCACTCTTTTTTCATGCATTATTCCATAAGAGCACAAATACATCTGAGTAGCTTATTAAACTGAAAATCATTTCAATAGGTGGATTAGATAGAATTGGTAAGAAACTGTGAATTCAGGCCAGTCATAAAAATTTACTAAAGCTTGCCATCTAGAGGTCTGTGGGAGTAAACTTTGAAAAGTATTTTGAGACACATTTCCTATTGCCTAAAATCCGGATATTTATGTTTAACACTATTAAATAAAATGAAGACCAAGGTAAAGGGAGAAAATTGCATCTATTACTGAATCTATACATGACATTTTAAATTTCGGACTTTTAATCAAATAAAAGCAAACTTATTTCTATTTTTGACTCATACATTCCTTTTAGCAGCTACATTGTAAGAAATCTTTCAGGCAAGCTGTTTACAAATTTCTTTACATAACATGAGATAGAGGGTAACAATGGATTATAGGTTGGTAAATATACTATGGTTTATGTAATAAGTAACATTTTCTTGACTATCAAGACTGTCTTAGGGTTATTTGCATTCCTTATGAATACTGTTGTTTGATGGATGGAAAAAGCAAGTTGTTCATGCTAAACAACTACAGGAGTCTGGAAAGCAAAATGCTCTGATAATTAAAGAAAATGGCATCAGACTAAAACTAAATTTTAAGACCCAGTACCATATCCTCACAAATATATGTAATATGTGTGTGTGTTTATGTAAACAATGTGACTTTGTGATTTTTTTTGGTATTTTAAACAGTAGTTGTAATGCATAGATCATTGCTACAGTAGATTACACAGTGGAAGTATTTATCAAGACTGTAATCGTGTTTTCGTGAATGTTTTACACTTGTCAGCTCATCAATGCTAAAACAGAGGATAATGAGCTTTAAAATGTAGGTTATGGGGCCACAGTAGAACCTACTTATAATGATAACTTTCCAATCAGCTGAGTTGAAGGTTAGGAACCTGTAATTCTCACTACGTCACAGGGTGATGGTTTTGGCAGCAAGATGGACAAGCTGTTATGGTCGCTGCCATTAGTAATGTTTTACTGTGTCAGGAGGAGGTGATGAGCCTTGCATGTGGTCTGGGCAAACATGTTCAATTGTAACAGCAGTGGGAAACACTGAAGGGGATTTCTTTAATTTTTCTTATTATTTTTATGTCATACCAATATTAAATCATTTCACTTCATCCATTTTAAGAGACTTCTTTTGTTTAAGATGTACCCTAGAATTAAAATCAACATGTGGAAGAGGGTATCACCTCATTGAATGTACATATTTACATGTGATTTGGGGGTGGTAAGATTCATTCTAGTGTCAGAAGTCCTATGTGGGAAAACGTGTTTCTTAGAAATAAGAAATTGCTGTAATAAAAATGACTTTATCTAGTAGAGATAATATGCACCTCTGTAATTAAGTATCTCATGTTATGGTGTAATTACTCGGAGTCCTTACATTGACCTCCAAAAAAAGAGTGTCTATCTAAATATTGCAATATAATTTTAACATTTGTCTTTTGAAATAGTGTAGTTCCTGTGAAATTCAGTGCATTGTGTTGATAAACTATCCAAGGCAATTTACCAACAAATGTCATGCCAGTAGCAGTGTCGTGTCTCCTCTTCATTCCAGAGACCTCATATCTTGAAATCGACTTATAAGCAATAAGATTGAAAAGATAGCTCCATCTCTGTGCTCATCAGTGTTTGGGGACTACGTGAACCGTGGCTACCTGAGGCTGTCTGTTCATTATGCACCATTCACAGCCCACTAATGAAAGCAAACATTTTATGTTAACAATATCAAAATCTTATGCTGAGAAAAGCTGGTTAGGAGTATTGCCTGAAGGAGAGACACTTCTTGAACCTGAAGCAACAGCTCTACGGTCAAATCATGAAGTTTATCACAAGAAAGGTTTCTATTTACTGGTAAGTTGATAAATATCATAATTCATTACGGTATCTTTCTGATTACAGGAGCACATCTTACCACTGACTGTAATTGTGTGTGTGCACACACATCTTTCTGATTACAGGAGCACATCTTACCACTGACTGTAATTGTGTGTGTGCACACACATCTTTCTGATTACAGGAGCACATCTTACCACTGACTGTAATTGTGTGTGTGCACACACGTGTTTGTTGAGTGGGATGCTGTGCTGCTTTGTCTTCAAAGATAACATTTTATACGTTTCAGGTTTTATATATTCAAATGGTTCCCTTGGCAAAAGAAGGTAATTCTTTTTCTTTTGAAAATGGAATTCACTAATGTAAGTTTCATACATACATCTGGTCATAAGTTTCCTACATTTAGATGCTCAAAAGATCCTCACAGCCTAGCAGAGTGGTTTATTGCGTGGCCTCGGGACTGTACCACTTAAGTTCACATTCTAGCTCTCCCACCGGCCTAACTCTGTAACTTTGGGCAAGTTTCTTATAATCTTTCTGGGATACAATTATCTATGATGCAAATAGAGATAATTATACATACTCATTAGGGTTATTGTGAGAAAAGAGTGACTGAAACCTAATAAGTCAGTAAATGTTCACTATTAGAATGATACTGAGTCAGTAGCCTTGAAACCTACAAGTGTAGTTTATTTCCTCATGTCAACAAAATCTTGATTATTCTTTCTGACAAGAGATTCTCAGGTAAAAATCAACACGTGCATTTTATAAGAAGGTCTTGGTGCCTTTAAGTGCAAGAAGCAAGCTGAGTTTCGATTTGATGGTTTTATACAATGATTTTTAAAGTGCTTGATTTTCTAAAGATCTATGTATATATGCTTTTGAACAAGAAGCCTACAGCTGAAGAATCACAAAAGGCAGTGTGGTGTTATAAAAATCGTCGTTGGCATCATGCCTCAACTACAATTACAGTTCTTTGCCTTGGGTCTTATACTCATCTATAATTTAGAATTATATTATTACCTAAATAAGGGTTCCTGTGAGGGTTAGCTGAGATAATATAACTAAGTCTTCTAAGAGTTAATAAGTAGTGTTTATGTTTGCTTTTATTTATTTATTTATTCATTTAATAATAAGAGGAGGCAACAGGGCACAAGATGGCTAAACGTGGAAATACTGCACCTATACTCCCTTAACAATTCTTTTTTTTCCAGCTATGTCTGTACGAACTGTTCCCTGTTGGCCCCCCTCCTTACTCTTACCTTTTTCTTTCACTAAATTCTTCTCTTGCTTCATGTATTTCCTCTTCCATTCCTTTTTTATCCTGCTGTTACCTTTTTTACTAAACCCAAAGTACTAGTGGGTTTTGATGGAAATATTTTTCAAAGTTTGCTGAAAAAAGCCCCATGTTTATAGTGGATTATGAAGTAGAATATAAGATGGCTAGCATACATTGTTCTGAATAAGGGTATATATACACAGTATATGATTGTCTACCATCAATTGATCTGATATTCTGTAAGTCAGGAGTTGGCAAAAATTTCTGTAAAATACTAAATATTTAGGCTTTGTGACCATATGGTTTCTGTTGCAATTATTCAACTTCTGCTGTTGTAATATGAAATCAGCCATAGACAGTACATAAACAAATGAGTGTGGTTATACTTCAACGAAACTTTATGAACACTAAAATTTGAATTTTACTTAATAGTCACATATAACAAAATATTATTATTCTTTTGATTCTTTTTTTTTTTTCAGCCTATAAGACATGCAGAAAACAGATGATAGCCCAGATTTGTTCCACAGGCCATAGTTTGCAGACTTGTGCTTTAAGCTATGTGATTTCTGCTGATTGTAAGGAATTATATATTCATATTCTCAGATACATAAAAACAGATTAGAAGAGACTATAATACAAGATTGGGTAGAAACAGGTTATGGAAAACTTGGAATAAGAAGAGGCATTTTGATAAATAATATTGATGATCAAATCAGGATAACTAGCATACTCAGTACTGGCATAAAAGCAGACATATGGACCAATGGAACAAAACAGAGAACCCAGAAATCAACCCATATACTTATAGCCAACTGATCTTCAACAAAGGCAACAAAAACATACACTGGGGAAGAGACTGCCTCTTCAGTAAATGGTGCTGGGAAAACTGGACATCCATACACAGAAGAATAAAACTAGACCTGTACCTCTCGCCATATACCAAAATCAACTCAAAATGGGTTAAAGACTTAAATATATGTCCTGAAGCTATAAAACTCCTAAAAGAAAATGAAGGGAAAACACTTCAGGAAGTAGGACTTCATGAATATGACCCCAAAAGCACAAGCAACAAAAAGAAAAATAAATGAATGGGATTATATCAAATACAAAGCTGCACAGCAAAAGAAACAACAGAGTGAAAAGACAACCAACAGAGTGGGAGAAAATATTTGCAAACTATGCATCTGAGAAAGGATTAATAAGCAAAATATATAAGGAACTCAATTTAATAGTAAAAAACCAGCCTGATTAAAAAATGGGCAAAGGAGCTGAACAGACATTTCTCAAAGGAGGACATATGAATGGCCAACAGAGGCATGAAAAAAAGCTCAGCATCACTCAGCATCAGGGAAATACACGTCAAAAACATGATGAGATATCATCTCCCTCCAGTTAGACTAGCTATTTTTGAAAAGATGGAGAATAATAAATGCTGGTGAAGATGTGGAGAAAGGGGAACTCTCCTACCCTGTTGGTGGGACTGTAAATTGGTGCAGCCATTAGGGAAAATAGTATGGAGGTTCCTCAAACAAGTACAGATAGAACTTCCATAAGATCCAGAATCTCACTACTGGCTATATACCCAAAGGAATGGAAATCATTATGTTAAAGGGATTCCTGTACTCTCATGTTTATTGCAGCTCTGTTTACAATAGCCAAGAGTTGGAACCAACCTAAATGTCCATCACTGGAGAACGGGATAAGGAAAATGGGGTATATTTACACAATGGAATACTACTCTGCCATAAAAAAGAATGAAATACTGCCATTCGCAGCAACATGGATGAGCTTTGAGAAAATTATGTTAAGTGAAATAAGCCAGGCAGAGAAAGAAAAATGCCATGTGACCTCACTTATAAGTGGGGAAAAAGAAAGAAAGAAAGAAAGAAAGAAAGAAAGAAAGAAAGAAAGAAAGAAAGAAAGAAAGAAAGAAAGAAAGAAAGAAAGAAAGAAAGAAAGAAAGAAAGAAAGAAAGAAAGAAAAGAAAAGAAAGAAAAGAAAAGAAAGAAAGAAAAGAAAGAAAGAAAGAAAGAAAGAAAGAGAGAAAGAAAGAAAGAAAGAAAAAGAAAGAAAGATAGAAATAATCACAATAGTATCTTGAACTTTCAGTAGAAGAGAATAAAGCTGAGGTTACAAGAGTTGGGAAAGGGGGAAGGGGAGGAGCAAAAGGGAGGAATTGGCAAAGGGCTGCAAAAATCTATTATGTTGTATAATGTTGAGCATTACCTATTGCACACAGGTATTGATATTCAATGCCGTACCCCACGGATATGTACAAGCAACTGTGTTAAAAAAAAAAAAATCGTCATTATAAAACAGACTAATTCTTTGTGTCCATTAACCAGTTTCTCCCTAAGCCTCCCTCCATCCCCCTTTCTTCCTTCTAATAACCATAGTTCATTATTTTATTTTTTCTTGTGGGAGAATTAAGTGATTAAAAAAAAGTTTGAGAAAGATTTACCTGCAAGTGCTATGCAGTGTGGATAATAAAGGAAATGAGTTGAAGTGAATACCTAACACACTTTTCTCCTCATCCAGGTGTCAGATGAGGGGGGCCTTGACTTGGGTGGTGTCTTTGAGAATTGTGAAAGTGATGAAACAGAATCAATAAAACTTGATAAACAGTTAAATTTGAGGGCTGAAGTGAAGGAGATAACTAAATAATATGACAATTTTATTAGTTAGCAACTAGAATGAAAAAGGAAAGTAAAAATGGAAAAGAGAAGTCATAATTTGAACTATATCGGTCTTTTAGCTTTTGAAATAAGATTCACAAGAAAAAACCTGCCAAGGATTTTTCTTCATCTTTGGTTTTTGATTAATTGTTATTTTAATTTTTATGTTGTCATCAAGTCAGTCAGTGAGTCTGCTAATGATTGGGGCCTAAATGAGACCATTAAGTGGCCTCCATGTAAGTGAACAAAACAAGAAAATGTTCTCATAAGAATCCCACAGACTAAACTGAAGTCATGGTAGTTTAATAAAGCATGGAGTATATAAACACATTTGTTTTTGTTTGTTCTATTAGTATATAATGGGAGAAAAATGACTTTGTTCAGATCCCATTTTCTGGACATTTTTACAAGATAACATTTAAGGATGTGCATTCCAAGTAAAACATTTACCAGTACCCTGCATCACTGAGAATTAAATAATGCAACGTTTTTGATAGAAAACTCAGTTTTCACACTATCACTTCTCATTCCCTTGCAGGGACATGCTACCTCATGAGTGGCTCCCCTTTGTGAACTTTTTATCCATCAGCCAGGGAGAAGTATTGTGCCTCTAACAAGTAGGTATGGAACAAGGCCTTAGGGCTATGAAGTTCCAACCTCTTATTTTTCCCAATAAAAATTGTTCTTTTAAATGAAGTATTCCCTAAGCAGAGACTGAGTTTAAATAATACATTTGGTGGTGTCCCAGAGGTTGGGTAGTGTTATGTGGCACATTCAATGTACTAGTTTTTGTAGGGTAGCTGACATACTTGCGTGTGTAAAGTAGTATTGAACCTTTTGGGTTGTCTTTTTGTAATTTGAATGATCACCTTCCATTGCCTTTTTAAAACTAAGAAGCAAAAGAAGCTTTTTCAGAGTAACAAAGTGATATCTGTCTATATAAGCAGTTGTAATGCAACAAATTTGTGCCCTAACCATGCATCACTGGGATTACAGTCTATGGCTGGTGTAGTAAAAAGTCTTCTATCCCATATAAATGGGATAGGCAGTATGTTGATTAATAAAAAAAAATGTTTGTTACAGTGAGTAATCAAGAAATTATCTGTTATCTGCATACTTTAAAGATTTTCTATTAACCTAAAACCTATAACTACAAACATATGTCAATTAACCTTTTTTTTTTTTTTTTGATGTAAGACCAAAGGTGTTTTGGACACCAGATATAATATATGGACATCAGATATGATATATCATAGAGCAATTAGATAATGTTAATCTGATGAGACACTTAGTGGTGACTGCATGGCATATATATTGGATTATTAAGTCACTCTTAATTTTCTTTGATGATTTTTGAAATATCTAGAGATTGCTACTAGGTTTCCAGTTCTTGAGGACAAAGGATGTGCTCTATTTATGATTGTATGACCAGCACCTACCATAGTGCCTGACATATAATAAACATTCAATTATATTTTAAATAGATAAATTAGTAGATGGTTGAATGAATATGTACTTCATGGAGGAAAAGTATAATACATTGATTTCTACATGGTTTCACAGGATATGAATCTAGATTACTAAATTAATTCCACCATGAAATGTATTTTCCTCCCTATTACTATGGGAAATGTTTTTTGTTGTTGTTGTTGTGTTGTTATTCATTATATAACAACATGTAGAGAAAGTCCATCCTCAGTATGAATTTATTCTGCCTGTCTTAGACTAGCTCAGCTAACCAAATCTCACAATTTGTAATTGGATTTTCATTTTCAACAGAATTAAAATAACTTAAAGTTTAAGTGATAATCTAAACACTTTGATACTTTCTACACACTGAATTGAGTAGATTCTCTGGGTAGCTGGTCATCTATATTCATTTGTTTGCTTTTTACTCCCACCCTCCCAACCAGTGCACAGTTTCTGAAATACAGAACATTCAGGCTTAATTATCTTTGGGTAGTCTAATTCTCCTCCAACTGCCTTTTTTTATGCATCCACTTTTTCTCATAAAAATAGTAACCACTCATTCCCGCATCAAGAATGACTGCCCACTGTAGTTCAATTGTGATAGTATGAAGTTACTTTAAAAAATGTGAATAATGATAGACTTTTAAAAATTCATATTATAAAGTCATAAGTACAAAATTATCTAATGCACTATTGAAATGATGTCACTGTGCAAATCACAGTAATATATTGAAATAGCTTCAAATAAATTTTCTTTTTACCCTTTATAAGCTGTTGATATATCACTTTTCACTCTTCATAAGCTATTGATATACCATTTTACTCTTTATGGACTCTGTCCTGTGATATAATGTTATAGGTGTAAGTGTACACAGCACAGGAAGAAAAATTCCTTCTGATAATCTGAATCCCATTCTGTTCCTGAATAATTTTTGATGGTATCCAGTGACCACAGAAATTACAAACCCAATAGCTCTTTCTCAGTTCTTCTTGATCTCCCTCTTTCTTTTTATTTTGTTCCTGGAATCCTCCGACAATAAGCTCTCCCAGTTCTCTTTCTAATTTTTCTTAATTTTCTTTCTTTCCCTGAAATAGAGTTGTTCCTCAGGTTTCTTTTATTAGGGCACTTTTCATCTTTTATACACAGTTACCACAACTTCAAATCTTTCTAAAGTCCTGGCCTCCTTTTTCATTTTACTTTTTAATTTATTTTTTTTTTATTGGAACATAGTTGATTGTACATATCTGTGGGAACAGCATTGAATTGTGTTGCACATGAGATGTGATGTTCAAATCAGGATAATTAGTATATCCAACATTATATAGTATAATTGACTTTCATGGCCCTTTACCAATTCCTCTGTTTTCCCCTCCCACTCTCCTTTCTCATCTCTAGTAACCTCAGTTCTGTTCTCTTCTTTTGAAAGTTCAATGTATTATTGTGATTGCTGTATCTCTCTCTCTCTCTCTCTCTCTCTAATAACATATATATTATTTTTTAGTCTCGCTTATAAGTATGGACATGGGGTATTTCTCTTCCTGTGCCTCGCTTATTTCACCTAACATAATTTCCTTTTTAATTCTCATCTTGTAAATGCAAACATTGGCCACAACCACCTCTGATTGAAAGTTGGTTTGTTATCTAAAGTAAAATCACCAACTAACCCTTTCTTCCCAAACAACTTAAACCATCTCTTTATTCAGGGACTCCATATTTCTGTGCTTTCTCTACCCAGTCAATGAAACTTAAATTCTTGAGGTCACCTTGACTTCTTGTTTTCCTTCACTTCTACATTCTAGAATGAAGACTTTTCAGTGACTACTGTGTACCAGGTACCACAGGAAGTCCTGGGGCACTAAACCTTGCTGAGTCATTGTTCCTGATCTAGAGAAGCTCTTAACTTACTAAGAAAAAGTGAAAGATGTTATGAAAAGAGAACAATTAAATGGATGGGGAGAAAATTAGTAGTCAGTTTACAATTTGTATTAGACCCTAAAGAAAGAGTGGGATTTTGACAAAGAAAGGAGGGAAAGGACAAACCAAATATCATGTTTCCATTCTCTGGACATTTGACTATGCTATTCTTTCTTTCCACAATTCCCTCCTGCTTTATATCCAGCTTTCAAAATTCCGGTGGACTTTCTAGGATCTGCAGCTGTTCATCCTGTTCAGTATTTGTTTTTCAGTTGATGACAAATCTGTGTGCACAAATCTGTGTGTCAGTTGAGAGCTCTATCTTGTTTTATTAACTTTACTATTTCCTGCTAGCACTGGCACCAGTTTCAACACATAGTAGGTGTTCAAAATGTATCTGCTGAGTTAATGACTAACCATATGAGAAAATGTGCTAAAATGCAGTTCATACACTGAGTTTCAACTTTACCAGGCTGTTACTTCTATATTCACATATGAATCAGGAGCTGATATTCGGATTCTAATTGTAAAGTGCGATAGAAGAACTCTGGTGCCTTTTAGCCATAAATAATCAGTCTTTTTATATGTGGAGATATCCACAACAATTGTTATGACCTATTATTCTAGTATGTTGTCAGTTATTAAGAAATTGAAGTTTAGTCACAAGTCAAAATTCGGTTGTAGTGAGTCACAGTTATCTGGTTCTTTAGTTTCTTCTAATCTTCTGTTCAACGTTTTTCAAATTGTCACTAACACTTGCTTCAAAGCTGAAATTAAGGAAAAGTTGATTTTTACTGATTCATTCACTGAAATATTTTGCGCCTGTAAAACTAAAAATATGAAAACATTTAATATTTATTGAGTGCTTGTAATGCACTAGCCACTTTACACACATTACTTCATTTAATATTCATAGCCACTCTATGAATTTTATGGGTGGAAACTAAAAATCAAAGTGATAAAGTAGTTGCCTGAGTTTATATAGTTCTAGAAGGTAGGAGCACTGTATTTGGGAACTAGGTCTAACATCAAACCCAGCTCTTATCACTATACATCAGTCTTTTCAAACAATTAGATTAGGTGAATTGTGTAGGTCCTTCAAGATCTAAAGATTGAAATCTTCATTGTCAATAGTCAAAACAACTGTGGTTAGCAACAAGTAGAATAAATGTTTTCTTTTAGGAGTCAAGATTCATACCAGTTTGGATATTTAAGAAAGGATGAATGTTCATCCTTTCCAGATAATATTCTATCAGCTGTGGCTTTGATTAACATGACACTAACGAAACAACCAGGTGAAAACTTGAGAGTAAAAAAAGCCAACTAATGGTTGAGACTGTATCTTGGAAATAACTAAGTCGGAATTCTTTTCATTCTCTTCTTTTCACTGAATTAATTTGTGTTTTTCATTTTATATAAACACATTCAACTGAAGGGCCTAGAGCTACTGGAACCTGGCAGTCACCCCTGCCCCCACAATCCATAGCAGAATGGTTTCAAAGATGCTTTCTTCTGAACTTCCTTTTTTCCTCTTCTTTTGTCTTCTTGGAGTATTATATATCTAAGTGATAGGAGTCTTACAAATATTTAGGAAGATAAACACTGTGCCTCTGTTAGGTACAACAGAAGGATTCATACATCATTTACAAATCCTCCTTCTCACCTGTCTGGTACTGGGGAGGACAATAACCCTGGATGGGCTCAGTACATTCTGGCTGATTGCTGTCGGGGACATCATTATTGGTGATTTTGTCTTGTCATTGGCTTATAGATGTCACAGAGAATACTAGTTACGAAGTGGGATTTCTGAGGCAAGGCAAGAAATCATTATATGTTATTATTCACTTGCAAGATGATAAATGCTATGTAAAGATTCAGAACAGCTTCTGGAAATAATTTTCAAAGAAATATACATTTACTCATTTCTGCACTGTAAAAAAATTAGATGGAGTACTACTATTTTATAAATAATTCTTGGTCATTTAGACATTTTAAGTTAAAACCCCAATTAACTCTCAAAATCCTAATTAACTCTTCTTTTACCAGAAAATAGAAATCTGAAAGACCAAAGTCTATAACACTCCTAATTGGAATAGGAAAAGTCTAGACCAATTTCCCCTGTTTTCATGTGAAACCCAATTGGTTATCTTTTTTTTTTTTTTTTTTTTCTCCCTGCAGTGAGTTGATCAAATTGGGACTAAATTATTTGCTTGATAATTATATGTGAATAACTTGTGGCTACAAGGGTGTGTCATTCATGGCTGTTTTTTCAGGGAATTGAAAGGACTTATGCTTTACGGACCTGCTGTCAGTTTTGCAGCATCCCTCACATTTAGCATGTCAGAGGCTGCTATTGCCAGTATTGTCCATCTGAATAGCAGTGGCTCTGGGGTTGGAGAAGGACTACTAGGAAATAATCACTTATAATCAGGAGCTAACTCACAGGGGACTGAGCTGAGGCCTGGTCCACAATGTGTGCCTTACCTTCTCCCAAACCTCTAATCCTGCCTTCCATTCTGATTTTTACATAGGGAGAAATAGAATAAATTAATATTATAGGCTTTAAAGAGTAGCCATGGTACAGAAGCCATCTTCTGCCTTTGCATTGTCTATGTTAGATGCGAGGCTATGTTTTGTGGGCCAGTTTTATCCATAAGATAATCTCTGGGGTTCACAGGATATTTTGCACTTGCTTGACAAAGGAAGCATTCCCTCATTCCCACTAGTGCATCTCTGAGTAACGATTATTTTTTCATGACAGCTTTTCCTCCTCAAATACATTCCATATTAAAAACGCTGCTTTACACAAGCTTTGCATGGCTGTGCATATGAAATACTAAAACAGCATCAGTTTTAATGAAATAGTCAACCATGTACTTGAAGAATTTATATTTATGGCCCACAAACTAACTACCCTCCAACATGAGCTAGGTGATGCATTTCTAGGAACTTCAAATTAATCCTTTTCATTACAGGAGTAGGTACCCATGAAAATGAATAAAAATTGCTGATCTCATTAAAGGCTGAATTGAAACCAATTCTTATGGTGGCAGTAGCTACAACCTGTGATAATTTCCTAGCTGCTATATGAGTAAGTCATATAATTACTTTTAAAAAAATTCAAAATAGCATAATTTTAGGTTGTATTGTATTTTTTATGTGTATATTTTGTATGTATTTTAGAGGACTGGGTATATAAATGTATTTAAATAAGCTTGAATTTTAATTGGGTTGGCTTGGTTCTTACATTCATAGGGCTTTATATATGTCTTTCTACAGACACACTCTTTTCCTCTAATTCTTTGTGGTACTCTTTCTCATTTTGAGAGAGAGACTGATCCTTAGATTACGACTCTCATTATAAATGCATACTATGCTAGAGGGCTATTTTTATGCTCACAGACTCAAATCATTCTGAGATTTTAATTTCTCTTCTATAGTTTGAAACAAATTTTTAAATTTAAAAAGAAGACATTTGTCCTTGCCTTAGGGCTCTGATTTAAGGTTTAGACAGAAGGTTAAATATCAAAACTTTAATATAAATCAAGTGCATGCATTCCTGAATAAAGGTCTGGCACCATCTGCACAGGGCATTGATTCCTCTAGCTAGAGGGCTGGAGAGTCTGTTTACAAAAGAATATACCATTTAGACAGAACAAGTGCCCTTCTATCAAATAGAAGAGGAGTCATGTTCATTTGTCATTACAAGCACACCATTTCCTTTTTGGTAAGTTAATGCCCTTCCTTAAAAGGAGATTAGTCCTGTAAAGTAAAGAAATTGAAGCTGGCAGGCAGCATCCAGGAGTAGATACAGATTCAAAATTCTTTAAAAGCCTGTGAGTTCAGACCCATTCAGAATTTCTTAAAACCGTCACCAGGTGGATATGCTAATGAGCCTGATTTGATCATCCCACAGTGCCCGCATGTAACAAAATATTACTCTGTTCTCCACAAATGTGTACAATTATTACATGTCAATTAGAAAATAAAATCTTTTAAAAAATGGAAACAAAACAAAACAAAACAAAACCAAAAAACACATCACCAAAGAGTGCTAGAGTATTGGTATATCCATATTCACCCATGAGGATTATTTCAGAATCGTGAGCACATAACTTTTCACAGTAAGAACCTGCATGCAAATAGACATTAGTTTTCAATAAACACTGTGAAAACTTGTTGGTTAATGCAGCAAGAAAGCAAGCAGAAAGACTACCAGGGAAAGATATTAATCTTAAGATACGACAGGAAGAGTCATACCTTGATTTTCGATAACATCTGTCCTCTACCAGAAGATGACTCCAGTTTCTTTAATAACTTACCCTCAAAATTAGATGCAATGGATAATTATCCCGGTAGGGAATTTAAATTCAGCCTTTGATTTCTTTCATAGAGAAGCTTATGCTATGAACACAAGCATAATAATAGGCCAAGAAACATTTAAATATTTATGCATATTCTACTTCAATTTATATTTGGAAACTTTGCAACCGTGGTAGAAAGAATGTTTCTCTTCTCACTGTGTATCATAACTTCTAGGACCTTAAAAGTGAATATGTTAGCACAGAAAAGCAGTGAAGAAGCCCAGTGACCCTGTAACTTTGAATAAAGACAATTATATTAGGCTTCCATTTATAAGTCATAATCAGGAAATTAGCTGAGAATAACACCATAACTAAATTGAAAATTGTTCCTGGTATTGTAACACAATAAAATATATGTAACACTAATGCCATATTTAAAGATACCTTATTTTCTTAATGGCTTCAAAACCACTTAGAAAACTAGAATCAATTTAGGATCTTCATTAATAACATTGCAATCTTGGTGAAAAAATGACTGTTAAGTTTTCTGTCTGTTTAAATTTACTACAAAAGTCTGATTGTTAAGTTAATTTGTTTTATATAAATCAAGGTTTTAGACTTTTTTTCAGTCCAAGGTGTATTATTTCAATAATTGAAATAATTGCTGCCATTATTTTTACTATAGTTTTGATAGAAAAAAATAAAAAGAGTTAAGTTCTAGGAAGCCAAGTTCTCATAGATGGAAAAGCAATGAATGAAAGGAAAGCACTCTAAAATAATGTACTGCAATGTGAAATTTAAAAAATAAAAGGAAAAGAAAGCCCTCTGTTGGACCCGATTCAATTCTGATTGTAAAACAAACTAGCTAAGTGATTTGGAGCACATGACTCTGAAAGTCGCCATTTCTTTAACTATAAAATATAAAACACAGTGCATAATACATGTGGTTATTGCAGGGATTAAAGGAAATGGTACATGTGGAGGGCTAGGAGTATAATGCTCATTTTCTGTTTCTACTCTCACTACCCTTTTAGAGAACAGAGCAGTCAAGCTACAACAATTTCTCTCATCCCAGGCTACTTTTAAGGGCCTCCAAAGGGTCAGTTAGCTCAGTTGGCTAGAGAATGGTCTTATAACACCAAGGGTTCAGATTCCTGTACTGGCCAGCCACCCCCCTACCCCCCCCCCCAAAAAAAAAAGCCTCAGAAGAGATCTCTCCATTTCTCAGTTCTTGGGTTTTCCTCCTAGGCAGAGATGCCAGCCAGGAGGCAAGGCAGAACTTCATGCATATGCAACCTTATGATCTATTATGGGTACTGAGATGACAGAGTCAGTGGGCGAAGAAAATGGTATGCAGTACCCTGATGCTCAGTTGAACTTACAGATGTAATTTAGCTTTCTTATACTTAATTCAAATTCTTTTCATCATGACCTTTCAGTTTTGTGTACAACACAAATCCCTGTTAAACCTGTTTAAAAACCTAACCCCCCAAGGCGGATCTCAATAGACCTCATGCGATTCGGTCTGCACTATAAACTGAATTTTGAAGCAATGTTGTAAACATATTAACCACACAGGTGGATACCACTGCCAAGGTATACAGGGATGGAGTCTGCACTGAGCATTCTACTGAAAATGTTACTCAACATGTTTCATCTTCCACATCATTTAAAGTCCTCTTCATTCTGTGATTGTAAGAATTTAAACATCTGCAGTGTTTTGCTATTTTTCCTTTGACTTATATTGTTCTCTGTACAAGTTTTGTATTGCTGTTGCTGACCTGTACAGTTACTCATAAGTTTATACATCTAAATTTTTAATTTTTTTGGCAGTTTTGGTTTGTTTTTTTGGCTGCTCTTCCAACATAATAGATTTTTGCTGTGGATCTTCCTCACTAACCCGTACTACTCATCCCATTCATATAATAGACATTCAATAAACCGATAATAAAATACAGTTGCTGTGTAAAAAATGTAATCATGATCTAAGCAAGCAGTCTTTTGCCTTATCCTGCTCAAAGAAAAACAAAGACTAGCCACTAAAAAGAAATGTCAAAATAATTTGGGGTATATACACAAAGGAAATGAAATCACCCCATAGAGATATCTGCACTCCCATGTTCATTGCAGCACTATTCACAGCAGCCAAGATGTGGAAACCACCAAAATGTCTGTCCACAGAAGACTGGATAAAGAAATTGTGGTATATAAGCAATGGAATATTATGCATCTTTAAAAAAGGAGATCTTGCCATTGTAACAACATGAATGATGAATGAACGGAAGGACATTGTGCTAAGTGAAATAAGCCAGATCTAGAAAGAGAAATACTACATGATCTCTCTTATATGTGGAATCTAAAAAAAAAAAAAAAAAGTTGAATTAAAAAGTTGATTACATAGAATACACAGAAACAGAGAATAGAATGATAAAATGATGGTTACCAGAAGCGGGGGTGGGGTGGGGGTGGGAATGAGGAGATATAGGTTAAAGGGTACAAATTTGAAGTTATGTAGAGTGGATAAATCTAGAGATCTAAATTACAGCATGAGGACTATAATTAATAATATTGTACTGCATACTGGAAATTTTCTAAGAGTGTATATTTTAGGTGCTTTTATTACACACTAAAAGGTAACAATGTGAGATGATGGATATGTTAAATCGCTTACCTGTAGTACTTATTTCACTATATATATGTGTATCAACACATTGCACACCTTAAGCATTGTACGTCTTAAATTTATTCAATAAAAAAGACACAAAACCCAAAAAGTCTTATGTATTAAAAAGAGAAAGAAAGAAAAAGAGAGAAAAAAAGTTGATTGCATACCTCATACTTCACAAAGAAAGTTCAAGGTTCACTACAATACTTATGCTCCGATTTACCTCCAATAAACCCAAACCTTAACATCCAAATTTCCTGATAAATTATTTCCCCAGTCTTCTGGCCTCCTTTTCCTTTTACCTTTCCCATAACTGTGCATCAGAATAATGCAATGATCTGCTTGGACTTGCAGAATGTTCCTCATTGTTTGGGGGAAAGGAAGAAAACTCAGCAGGCAGAGCCAGAAACATGTTGAGTGGGAAGGGGATAGGAGAAAGCTGGAATTATTTCCTTATTTTTATTTTGGCTTTCAAATCTGTAAGCTTCAGGTACAAAGGAGTGGGGAACAGAGTAGAAGAACATAAAAGGTATGTTAGTCAATGGGTATTGTCAATGGACTACTGAAACAACTTAATAAAATGGGGGATATGAGAGCACAAATTATGTCTGTTTTATTGACATGTGGTGACTTAAAGTCTAAGGGAAATGAATTTTGGAGAATGTAAAAAAAGGCATGAACCTGAGTTTGTATTCTGGTTGAGCAGAATTTACTCCCTTTAGTAGATACTAGATATCTGCTATTTGGAGACATTCATTTTTCTCTCTCTTTTTCAAAAATAAAATCCATGCAAAATTATAAATACAGTAAGTTTTTATTGTTCACTGCCTTAGTAAATAAAAATCAATTGGTATCTGATAGTAATTTGTAAAATTGAGGCTAAGTAGCTTTTCTCCAAACAAGTAATTTGTGAAGTGGTTTGTGATCAAGGTGAATGATTTTTATAGTCCACTCTCTGTGAGGTCTATGTTTACCGTGCTCTAGAGAGGATTCCATCATGATGTAAGAATAGGTGTTGACCAGATGACTTTATGCTACCTTCCATGCTAAGATTCTATGATCCAAATGTGAAATGAATGAATTTAAAATTAGGGTTTCAAAAAGACACAATCTGCAGCCTAAACCAATTATTTATAAGACCCTTTACATTATTTTTGTAGGGTTCCCACTTTAAAAAATTTTTCATTTAGCATTGGAGACCTTGGTGCTTATTTACTCCTTTCATTTCTTTAGTATCTTTATTTTGTATATGCTAACATTTCTTTCTGTACTCAACACTACACAGATTCCTTCTAGTGAATACTTCTATTTTCTCTCCTCTGTCCCCCACTTCCTTCAGATCCTCTATCTAAAGGTAATAATCTCTGAATTTACAGCTTCTCAAAAAGGTAAAACTGCCAAACAAGAAAAACACATTGCTTGATTCATTTTATTTTATTTTATTTTAAATTTTATTTTGTCGATATACATTGTGGCTGATTATTGCTCCCCATCACCAAAACCTCCCTCCCTTCTCCCCCCCCAATAATGTTTTCATTTTAGAGTGATTTCAGAGGCTGTCGAGATAAATTAGTTGGATGCCATAAACAAAGAAAGAAATATTAACAGATCAAGAAGTCATAATTAAAACACAGGGATGAATGTATTGATCTGATAAAAAATGGTTTAATCATTTTACAAGTGAATAATTTCTGTGCTCAACTATGGCACAATTGCATTCTACAACTTTTAAAAACATTCTCGCTAATATAGCTCTTTAATCTTTAATTTCTACTGATTTACATGTATTATAATAGCAGCTATGTACTGTGTACTTACTTTATGTTGAAAACTATATCAGCATTAAAAATATTATTTTATTCAATCCTTACATTAATCCTATGCAATAGGTATTGTTTATCTCATTTTACCAATTAAATTTAAAAAAACAAGCTTCACAGTGGTTTGGTAAATTGCCTGATTCCACATAACTAATAAATTTCAGAGCTGGTATTCAAAACTAAGTCTGTAGAATTTCAGGGTCCATGGCTATTGCCTTTACACAACAATGATCCAATAACTTCATTTCCAAATAGCAAACACAAAATATACTGAAAACTATGTTTGTTTTTTTTTTCCTTTAAAAGTTTTCAGCCCACCTCTTGAGACAGACCTACTGTGAGTTAGCTTAGAATCATGGAATCTCATAAGGCTCTCTGTTTAACCTTTGATCTGAGTCAGGAATCCTCACTACAATATTGGTGATAGATTTGTTGCTGCTTCTAAATATTTTCAATAGCAAAAAACTCCTGGTCTTATAAGATGTATTTGTATGTATGCCAAAAACTATAATTTTTTTTTTTAGTTTTTTAATTTTCTATTATCCAGCAGGTATTTACCTTCATTAACATTTATCCATTGATTCTAATTCTACAATAACACGAATAAGTTATAAAAGTCAAGTCTTTTTATAAAAAATGTGAAACTGAAGAGGAAATAAGCAAAACTAGAGCTAGGTGTATAGGTATTCTAACCAAAAATAACAATAATTTTATGAGAATATTCAATTCCAGACTGGTTGAGAAAATGATTTTACTTTCTTGCCTTAAAAAATTTATAATCTAGAGTCCTGTTTGGGGTGCATTACTATTTTAATGCAATAGCGTTGTAGCAACAGAACCATGTAATCCTATGATAATCCTATAGAAAATGTGGAGAATTGTTCTGAGTCAGATGTAGCTAAGGTTATCCAGTGAGGAAATCATGTTAAATCAGATGCAGGAGTACCAAGCTGCAAAAGATATTAATATTTTCAAAACATCCCCTGTGAGTTTGGAGAATACAAAACAACAAGGGAAGATATTTCTGGCATAGATAGTGTTTGACTGGAACAATTTCCTGGAAGAACCAATAAATCAAGCATATGGCATAATGTTCCATATTATCAACATTATTATGCAGAATAGTCAGAATCATTTTAACAGTACATGTAGTTCATGGAACTAAACTAAACAGATATGAAGGTGGCTGTAATATCTACTTCTTATGTAACATTTAAAATCTTCTTAAAAGGAATCCAGATTTATTTGAAGTAGACTGTTCCAGGATTGTATTCCCTATTTGGAAGAGATTGTGGGGTTAGCAGTTTTCCAGGACTCTACATGAAACGTGTCATGGAAGTGTGGGGCAGAAAAGAACTAAATACAAAAATAAGCCATACACTGTTCACTTGAAGCAGTTCACATCTGTGTAGTGAAAGTGCCTCATCTAATATAGAAAAGTTCCAATGATGCACCTGCGCAGACCGACACCCCTGTCCTGTGCAGCATTTAGCCTCCTGACTTTGTTCTTCTAATACTGTCTATGCTCTTCCTCCACTTGACCTTGTTCGTGTCCTGTGTTGAATCATCTTCTCCTAACTACTTGTCCCTGCATTCACTTGTACTTCATCACCAGAATCACTCTCACCAAAATCATCAGTATTCGTAGAAGGCCAGTGATGGGAGTTAAGTGAAAGAACTTTGGAGTGCACGTCAGACTCGCAGGAGGCCAGTTTTGCCTCCACTACTTCCTGAGCATGTGATCTCAGGAAGTAACGTACATATTGAGGCTTCTATTTACTCATCTATTAAATAATACTTATTCTTATTATCTTTCAAGTTTGTGGTTGATAATCAATGATATATGTGAAATGTGCTATGCAAAGTACATATAACATATACACACATTTGTATATATATACGTGTATACACAGAAAGATATCACTTAGCAATACCTCTTAAAAAATAACAATAGCTAATGCTTATCAATTTCTTTCTAGACAATGGTACTATTCTAAGTATTTCTATGCATTAATTCATTTAATCATCTCAATAATCTATTAAGGCAGATTGTACTACTATTCTCATTTTACAGATTAAATGAAGAATTTGCCCAAGGTTACACAGCTGGTATTTAGAAGAATTAGGAATCATTTTCAGGAAACCTAGTTCCAGAGTCCAGCAACCTTAACCACTATGTTACATCACCTATGTTATATTGCCTATATGCTGTAACTTTGGATCTTAATACTATTCAGCTTTATGTTTAGGGGTAATGAGATTTTGTGTGACCAAATCTATATTATAGGAAACAGTACAATTCTAATTATCAAAGTCTTTAATCTTGTGAAAATAGTTAAAGGAAAATAATGGAGAATACCTAACCAGTTCTGTCATAATGAGTGCTCTGTTTGCAACGAGTAAATTCAAATTTTACCCTTGTTTCATTTCATTGTCCATTCAACCATTGGAGTCATTCTTGGACTTTCATCTACAACACCTCATGAACTTATTCCTCCTACTAAAGACTCCTACAGTGAACTGCATAGTAGATAATGTCTGTCAAAAGATAGTAACTCATGTTGAAATCCCCTGTCACATGTAACTGGGTAATGGAAGAGGTAGTATTTTGGACTCCCAGGCTAGCATAGGATTTCATCATTTACAATAATTCTTAAAAGATTTGAACCGTACTGGTTTCTCTATCTCATTAGATTTATCTGCAATATTATGTTATATCTAACTAGTGTACTGTAAGAGATATGTCATGGCTGTAAGATTAATGATAGCCATAGACCCACTCAAACATCTTGCAGGGCCAGCACTACTTGTCACTTATAATATGATGCATTTCCTGGGGATTTCCACCCCTGGCCCAGAGATGATTGGGTCTCTATGACAACAGGACCTAAAAACCCTGGCTGCCCTGGAGACAAGGACACCTCAGCACAAATGCAACTTTCATGAACCTTACCTTAAAACAAAGCTTACACTTACATGAATAGCTTTGTGTGGAAAAAACAACACACACACAAAAACTGTGTGTTTTCCTCTGCTCCCACAACACAAGTATCAACACAGAAGACTGACTTCTTACTTCCGTGACCCAATGTGTGGGGGTTTTCTCCCCAACAGCGAACAAGCAAGCAGTTCCGCAGCAGGCACCAGCTGGGTACCCTCCAACTAAATTCCAACACGGTCTTCCTGGACATAGCATCAGGTTGAGGGCTCAGTCCTGAAGACCTCAACCCCCCTTCAGATGCCAGTAGCAAGCCTAGCCCTTTGGAAGTACTCACCAATCAGCTGTAAATCAGGGTTCCCACAATCCTCTCCTTGGGTTTGATTGATTTGCTGAGTGACTCACAGAACTCAGGGAAACATTTACTTACATTTATCCACTTATTACAAAGGATATTTTAAAGGATACAAATAAACAGCCAGATGAAGAGATACATATGGCAAGGTCTGGAAGGGTCCCGAGTACAGGAGCTTTTGTCCCCATGGACCTGGGGTGCACCACCCTCCCACCTCCCAGCAAGTAGAGGTGAAAACCCCCACGTGTTTGCTTCCCAGAAGCTCTCTGGACCCAGGCCCCTTGCGTTTTTATGGAGGCTTCATTGCATAGTCATGACTGATGAAATCATTGGCTGTGGGTGAGCAACTTAACCTTCAGCCTCTCTTCCTTCCCCAGAGGTTGGGGGAGGTGGGACTAAAAGTCCCACTTTGGTCTTTTCTGTGACCAGCCTGCATCCTGAAGCTACCGGGGGACTGCCAGCTATCAGTCAGCCATTAGCATATGAAAATACAGAACTCTGGATATGTTAAGGATTTAAGGAGTTGTATGTCAGGAGACAACAAGGACTAAGACCAAATATGTGTTTTCACAATATCACAGACTAAAACCCCTTCTATGAAAGAAATAACTGGTAACTGATCAGACTGAATATAGGTATAAGAAGGGGTAAAGAATCCCCAAAATTCTGAGAATGGTCTCCAGATGGAGACCCTCCCTCATAGTCAGTGGGTCATCTGATTCCTGACTGTATCTGGCCTATGCCACCGGCCTGCTCCCTGCTATCCACCTTGTGAGAGTGCTGCCAGAAAAAACTGCTTGAAAGTCAGGTGGTGCCTAAGACTCATCTTTGACTCAATTGGACTGAAAGAGAAAAGTCACCCCTGGGAGAGCTGGATAAGTAGGACTACCCGTGACCCCCAAACACAACACTCCCTGATTAACTTGATTCCATTTGGTTGCTTCAATGAATGTTTTGATTTCTGAATACCTGGCATATACTTGAGAGATGTTTTTAGAAAGGCTTTCTAATTTTTTATGTCCATAGAGAGGTAGCATGCAGCTGTTACAGAGTACATGGACAATGCTGCTAGAGGATCTCTACACATAACCTTTTAAAGAAATCAGTCCTTTATTTTTATGGCGAGTGCTGCCAGCCCTGTGAAAGAACATGAGTGAAATGCTTATGTGCTCTTCAAACAGGTTGCTAGAAATAACCCAGACTGCTTTCAGAATCACCTAGAAGTAATCTCCATCCTCTCTGCTTGCTTTTTGTTTTGAGTGTTCTTTTCAGCGGTATGCTATAAGCCTACCAGGAGCTTATTCGTATTTATGGCTGATTGAGACAATGCAACGCTACCCAGGGTGTTGAAGGGATGGTCACAAATCTGAAACAAACACATTGCCCAGAACTTACTGTGGTCTCACTTAGCACGCCTTCGTGAATGCAAAGCTTTTTTCATTTTCCCAGTTAAGTCCTCAGACCTATTGTTAGCATATTGTGATTTACAAGAGAGTGAGTTTTTTAATAACAACACCAAGAAAGCAAAGCCCATTTGTCCATCCCATGAGGTTTGAGAGCACAGGGTAGTCAGAATAAAAACTGACACAAGTATACAGTCCGTGATCTTACTTGGAGAAAACATCTATTAGAGCCAAAGGGCTGAGAAACCTATTGCTCACCACAGTAAATTAGTCTCATAATTATAATTATTTAAAACATTTGAACTCTGTTTAAGGGTATAAACAGTGATGCGGGCTTCACAAGGAACACTAGACAGCTGGCTGGCTTTAAATCTTAGTGGCAACCACACTAGGCTGCCAGGGGCTTCCACTGTTCCATTTTAGCCAAAGGCAGGATTACTGAAGCTGCAGTATATCCTCCATCTCATTTTCAGCTCTATTGCATCAATTATGCTGCATTGAGGCTTATAGGGGCTTACATTGAGTTTCTGATAGATGGAAGAAGCCAGTCTATATTCTTTGTGATAAAAATAGTCATTAATTACTGAGACTTGTAAACCGCTTAGCATCCTTCTTAATATGGCCCATCAGGTGCTTCTCCTCGTTCTATAGCTAATCAGCAAAGGAGGAGAAAAATCCTCAGGAAGAAGATGATCTTTTTTGGCTCTAACAGAAAACCAAGGTTAAAAATAAATCTAAAATGCACTGAAAATTTAAGCCAGTATGCACTCACAGGCAAAATATGGCTTTGTTTTCTTTTCAATCAAAGTTGATGGGAGAAAAAATTCTTATATAATTATCCCACGGGGAAATTAATTATCAATGTAATATTTTCTCCTGTCTGATAGAAAACAGTACGTTTCGATGCCTGTTAAACAGTATGATACATTCTGAGGCGTTGGATGCATGAAAACACATTTACAAATAGCTCAAATGGAGTTAGATAACTATCTAATTAAAGAAAAGTGAAATGTCATAGAAATCCATAAAGTAATTTAGTAGGGAGGGAACCCAACTAGTAAAGGGTATGCTGAAGGCTGCAATGAATACTTTCATCTTTGAATGGACAGCTTCGATTTGCTGGCAGAATTTCAGATAATGCAGTTTGGGAATTGACTGCCATATCCAGTGTTTGAATTTTTAACGATAACCTTATGCTTAATTGGCAAAAATGCCTGTGATGCTACTTCATTAAGGCAATCAGAATCATGGAGTTGTAAATGTTAGTATGAGGAATTATAACAGCCTTCATTTGGTAGACAAAATACAGATGAATGGCTTTTGTTTGTAAAAATATCCCCTAGGTTGGAAAAGATAGAAAGCATGCCCATATGGGGTATAAACATATATTGAGGGCTTCGTTCTTTAACATACATATTTCATAAGTAGAAAGCATGCTTTTAGGAAGGCCGTACAACCATATTTCATGCGTTTCAAAATGACAAATATTCGTGAATGGGAGTAGAGTTGTTTGAAGAAATGGGCAAAGAAAATTGGAGTGATGGTATATTGGCTAAGTTGATTTTTGTAAAAGCCTTGTAGAGAGCTTTAAAAATGAACAATGTGTGCAGGAAAAAGAAAATAAAACAACTGTGAAAGAAATTACAAGTGGGTTTCACTACATTACAAGCTTGAGATTGCTTATTAAATACATAACTTGTTTTTCTGCTATACCAGTCATTTTACATAAATGTGTGATTTGGCTTTCATTTATAATGTGTAACTGCAGCATGCTTCAACGATGCCATAGGGAATACTTGTTATGGTTTGAATATTTGGTTAAAATCTTTGGAAAAATTCCAAAAGTATTTACATACTCATGGCAGTTTTGGGTGAGCACTTTTTTTTCAGTTCATTTCTCTTGGCAAGTGGGGAAAAACAACTGCCCTCTAGACACGGGGTGAACAATATATTCCCATTTCCTTTTTCCCACTATGAGTTTTTATGAATTGGTAGTATCTGTATTTGAAAGTAATTTAAATTTCTACTGCTACTTGAGAAGAGGCTGCTTTAGAATCTGTTAATAAAATGTTGAGCTATTAATGTACATTACATTTATGTTTAGTTATTTTAATTATAAATAATTATTGTAGTTAAAACCAACAACAAAGTATTGACTTTTTAGTATAGCTTAAGTAAAATCTCCATCCAGAGCAATTTTGAGGGGCAGGGATGGGTGGTGAGGGAGGCACATGTAAGCAGATGAGCTAGCAGAAATTTGCCGGAAACATGCAGAAGTGGGTTCTTCATATTCTAGACTAAGTATAGATTCTAACACAGATTTTATGATGGACAACTGAAGAACGTAAAAAACAAAAAGAAAAACAAAAAAATGTGACAGTTATTTTTCTTTCCACTTTAAGGCCTTACTGGGAAGAATGATATATATAGCTGTTAGATGTAGTACTTGATTTATTATAAAAGAGGCAGAGGCATGTCTGAAGGGAGCCAGAAATGGGATTCAAGTCTTAAAGAATGAAGAGGAAACATTTAAACATGTTCCAGGACTATTCGTTTTCTAACTGCTCTGCTATGTTTTGCCCAATTTGAAAGGCTTTGCAAGAACAATCTGTTAGCAGAAGGAAAACAATACTATTTTTCATGAAAAAAGAATGAACATGGAGACTGGTAGATGATACAAAACATTCTTTTTTACCTTGTCACCTTTTGGGGGTGCCTAGACAAGATGGGCACTTTGAAACCCTCTCCTCTGATATTCCTTCTTTTTCTCTACCACTCCCTCACTGTGATGTCTTAGTTTCTTCCACATCTTTTCTAATGGTCTCTTCACCAGGATCTTAGGGTCTTGTCTCCATCCTGGAAGAGAGTGTTCGGTCAAGTTCACGAGAACATCCTGGGTTGGTTTGGGTGTAAGCTTAGGGTGATAGCAACTGTGTCCTCCTGTCTTTGATAGGAGTAAGCCTAAGTCTTTCAAAATAAGCAAAGTACAGCATCAAAAGACCTCACCACCAGGATTAAGAAGTGAAGGAAAAAGAGGGAAAGAAAACTCATTCTTGTTATTCTTTCTCTCTAGTGGTCTTTGAGTTCTTGGAACAAATAGCTTTGTTATCTTTCCTCAGTGAGAGGGTTTGTCTTTTCTGAGTTGGAGGTAAGATATCTGTAATAACCACATATCAGGCAGCAATTTGCCAACTGGGAAATATCTCCATTGGGCATACTTGGCAGATCATGGATCAGTTATGCATGAAACTGAAAAACCAATTCAAGCTGAAGTAAGTGAAAAAAGAACATTATTGGCTTACATAATTGAGTAGATGTGGGCACAATCTGGTCTGGAGCTGAAACATTTGCATGAGTAACTAAATGTTCCCTATATTTGTTGACTTCTTTTTCTTGGTTTTGGTTTCCTTTTTTTGGTACTAATGTCACAGCATAGCTGTCAACATTTCCAGAGTAAAACCATAGCCCTATAAAATACTCCAGTTCCTAGGGAAAATACCTTGTGCCTTGAGAAAAAAAACTTGAACATCTGCTAAAAGAATACCTGCTGCTTCTTTCTTGCTGTTTGCAACCGAGTCTTCCTTCTGAACAGTTTATCTGCCCACCTTCCTTATCTAGGGTAGCAAGGAGCAAAGATGAATGAAGGGCTATGAAATCATAGCTTTTGTGGTTTACACCATGAGATAGTCCCAGGCTGTGAGACACACCCTGTGGAAGATAACTGGAACCTCATCTCCACCTTTCTTATCAGTGCCTGGGTTGAGGTGTATATCACAGAACATCTGCATCGCTATTGCTTAATCTTGATTGACAGTGAGTTATAAAGTTAAAGAATGTAAAAGAATTTTCTTAGTGCTTCCCCACTGGGTCCAATTCAGCACTGATAAGGACCTAGGAAAGAGTGTCATTTTCAAGTCACACTTGAAAGATACCTTCTATATATATGAGAGTACTAGAGAAAAGTTCATGGAAAGATTCGTATTATCTTTTAATTCTCTATTTTTACACGAACTTTTTGAAGTATCTTAACACTTCTTGCTGATTAAATCAAAGCTAAAACTCAATTTATTAATGGGTTATCTATTGTCACTGCCATGTAGGCATTAACCAATAAACTCCACAGGCTTCCTATATAGCAGCATAGCTGAGTATTCAAAGGTTCTTTTTCCTGAATGCCTATTGAAGGTCTTCTCCAAGAAAATGTTCATGATCTGGAGTCCTGGCTCATGTTGACACAAAGGAACTCTAGGAGGATACCCTCTAAAGCAGTTATGACAAATTGGGTGTAAGAACCCAAATGCCCCAAGGGATCACACCGAGGAATGTAAGAACCCAAATGCCCCAAGGGATCACACCCTGATCACATAAGTCCTTCTCGGCCACACCCCATCATGGCGCTGGTTGCCCTCTAAGTAGGGATTGTATTTTAAGCCAATCAGCTTTCCCTTAAAGCCCTATACATATGTGTGTGTGCTGCCTAATAAACGGGCTCTCTCTGGTGGATCGTCAACTGGTGTCAACTCGTCCTTTCATTTGGTGCCGAAACCCGGGACGGAGCTTCTCTCGAGCGGCGACACTTTTCGGATCGCAGAGGCGACACTTTTCGGATCGCAGAGGCAACACCTTCCAAGTCGCCCCTCGGGAACTCCGTCCCTCCAGGACCGGCCTCCCTTCCACCGCTCACCATTGACGGTCCACCCTTGTCCATTCTTTTCGGCGCTGGCTCCTTACACTCACCACCGGCTCATCATTAGGTAAGTCCCCTTTCCTAAAGGGCACCGGCCCTTTTTCAGGCTACCACAGGGAGCCTAGATCGTCCAGTAGCCCCTAACGCCCATAGCCCACCCCACCACGGTCTTCATGACCACCATAAATTCCCAAACTGTAACAGGTTCCAAAGCCCCGGTAAACCTTTACTTTCATTTTTGGAGGTTAAAAGCCCCATTCTGTTCTCTCCTTCACCCTCCTGTCCACCACTCTCTTCTCTCCATTTCCCGGGTCCGGGACCGACCAGAAAATCCTGGCACTAGATTCCTTCAGGCACCGGGCTTTTGCCCTAGAGAAGTGGAGGTCTGAGTGACAACCCACACCTCCCTTCTCTCCTCCTGGTTCGTACCTGAACCTGCCGGGACTGATGTGACCTACTGGGGACACCCTCTAGGATCCCGCCTTTCCCAGCCGTCTGAAGGATCTGTCCTATCACTAAATCTCTGTCCGATTTCTGTCTAAATTCCCATTAAGAGACCAGAATAGGCGCTTCCTCCTCCTCTCTAGGGGACTCTCCACTTCAATGCCTTCTGAAAAACCTCACCAACCTTTCCCTCAGGCCGGATATTGAGCCCAAACTCCTCACCAAATTCTGTACACAAGATTGGCCTTATTATCCTTTAGATAATCAAAACACATGGCCCCCTGAGGGCACACTAGATCCTAACATTCTACGAGACCTCTTTAACTACTGCCAGTGCCTAAAAAAATGGAAGGAGATCCCCTACATCGAGGCTTTTCGCCTCTTGGCTCAGAACCCTGCCCTCTGCTCCTCCTGTGCTCCCTCTCAAGTCCTTTTAGCCTGTAAACCCTCTTCACAGTCACCCCTTGATTCTTCCACCTTCGACCCTGCTGATGAACCCCCACCCTACCAACCTCCTCTTCCCCCAGTGCCTCTGGCGTCCGCTCCTCCTCCCCCGTCATCCGCGTCACCTTCTGCACCTCCTGCGCCATCCACTCCCCCGTCTTTACCCTCCCCTACTCCTGACCCACTAAGCCCCCCTTTCACCCGTTCCCAAGGACCACCCCCCGCCCCTTTAACAATCGCCCCACTACGTGAGGTAGCTGGGGCTGAAGGAGTAGTTAGGGTCCATGTTCCCTTTTCCCTAGCTGACCTTACAGAATTAGAAAAAAGACTAGGGGCCGACCCGTGGCGTACTCGGGAGAGTGCAGCGCTGGGAGCGCAGTAACGCTCCCGCCGCGGGTTCGGATCCTATATAGGTATGGCCGGTGCACTCACTGGCTGAGTACCGGTCACGAAAAAGACAAAAAAAAAAAAAGAAAAAGAAAAAAGACTAGGCTCTTTCTCTACCGACAATACCATCTACATTAAAGAATTCCAATGGATCCTGCAGGCCTACAGCCTCACACATCATGACATCTTCATGCTCCTAGCCAATACCCTCCTCCCCGAGGAACGCCGCAGGGTCTGGGATACAGCCCAAACCCATGCCACTGACACCCATCGTACCAATCCGAATCACCCGCCAGGCCCCCAAGCAGTCCCAGAACAGGAACCTAATTAGGATTATAACACAGCCCAGGGAATCCAGGCTCGAGACCATTTTGCCTCTTGCTTAATAATTGGCCTCAAAAAATCGGCTCGCAAGGTCATCAATTTCCAAAAATTCAAGAAATTGTCCAAAAAAAGGAGGAAACTCCCTCCGAGTTCCTCAATAGATTAACTCAGGCCTTTCAACAATACACTAACTTAGACCCCAACTCAGAAGATGGCCAGCATGTCCTTATGACCTATTTCCTGGCCCAATCTTACCCTGACATTAAAACTAAACTTAAAACATTAGAGCAGGGTCCTGCAACCCCTCAGACCGAAATCCTATCAGTGGCCTTCAAGGTTTTTCATAATCCATAATCGGGAGGAGAAAAAAGAACGTCGAAAACAAAAGGCTGACCACGCCAACTTCCAGATGTTGGCCCAGCTTATCAAACCTCCTGGGCGCCCTCCCACAGCCTCCACCTCTAAGCTTCCACCTGGAGCCTTCTTTAAATGTGGAAAGGAAGGGCATTGGGCAAAGGCTTGCCCCACCCCCAGGCCACCCACCACTCCTTGTCCAAAATGCAAAAAGAAGGGACATTGGGGATCTGATTGCCCCCTTGCCCGAAGGGGTGAGGGACCAACTGCCCCACAGTCCCCCGAACCGTGGACACCACCTATGGTGGGCCTCGCTGAGGAGGACTGAAGGAGCCTTGGACCTTTCCCGACCATCTCTATAACAAAGCAAGAGCCCAGGGTATCCATGGTTGTAGACAGCCACCCAATATCTTTCCTCCTGGACACTGGAGCCACCTTTTCGGTCTTAAGGGAATATAAAGGCCCCACCACCTCCAGCAGCTCTCCTATAGTCGGGGTAGGAGGTAAACAAATCTTTCCCCAAAAAACCCCTCTTTTAACCTGCTGCCTTCAAGGCACTCAATCCGTTTTCTCCCATTCCTTTCACGGCTTCAAGTCTCCATTACTTTGCCCCTGTCCTCTTCCTCTTCCCCTGTTTCCTTCCTCCTAGCGCTAGTTCAAGCCCAAGATCCTACTAATTCCACCCCTCCAAAGAAGTCCTTACCCATGCTAATGCACCCTGTTAACCCCACAGTTTGGGACACTGCCAGCCCCGCTCTGGCCCAGTGTTCCCCTGTACACATAAAACTAAAAGACCCCTCCAAATATATTTGTCAGGCTCAGTATCCATTAACCACAACAGCCCTCCTCGGGTTAAGCCCCATCATTCAGGCAATACTCCCATACTCGCTGTAAAAAATCCTAATGGTACCTTTCGTCTCATCCAAGATCTCCGCCTTGTACCTATCAAAACAGTTGGACCCCACTGTACAAGGCTGGGCACCCTGTTTAAGAGCCCTGGCAGCGGAGCAGTTACTGCATAAGGAGGCATCCAAATTAACATTTGGGGCACCTCTCACCATTCTCTCACCACATCACCTCAAAGACCTCCTTACCTATAAGGCTCTCCAATCCCTCCCACCTTCCAGAATCCTAACCCTCCTATCCTCGTTTCTGGAAAATCCTGCGCTATCCTTCACTACCTGCCCACCCCTAAATCGGATGGGTCCTCATTCAGGGAAGGAAACACTCATTACGCAGGGTATGCCATAGTCTTTAATCTCCACATTAATTGAGGCATCCCATTTACCTTGTGAATTAGGAGTCATTCATTGCAGAGCCCACCAGAGGGACGATTCCCCAATCACTCGTGGGAATAGTAAGGCTGACTTCGCCGCACGCACTGCGGCAATGCACCCACAGACACAAAACCAACTTCCCATTCTTCCTTACAGCTCCCAAGGTTCACAGACACCCTCTCAGCCTAACCGCCTAATGATGATAAGTCCTCTCTCTTTCGCTTGCTCTATGACCTGTTTCACTCTAGCCCCCAAGCTTTATCCAAGTTTTTACAAGCCTTCTTCTCAGTCACCCCATCTGACAAAGCCCTCTTACTAAAAATTTCCTCCTCATGCACAACCTGCCAGCGTACCAATCCTAACACCCTCTCAAACCTGGGCCATACCCCTCCCACCAGGCCAGAGGTCTCACACCCGCGGCCGACTGGCAAGTCGATTTTACACACATGCCTTCTGTCCGGCACCTCAAATACCTCTTGGTGTTTGTTGATACCTTTTCAGGATGGGTAGAGGCATTCCCATCATCCAATAAAAAGGCCTCCACCATAGCCCAGACTCTCCTTTCCCAAATCATCCCACGATTTGGGATGCCCACTTCCATTCAATCTGACAATGGACCTGAATTTACCGCCCAGGTAATACAGAAACTCTCCCAGTCACTCTCTCTCCCCTGGCACTTACATTGCCCTTACCGACCTCAGGCATCTGTTGGTTCTGAGAACCAACAGAACTTTAAAGGACATACTAACTAAATTGTCTCTGGAATTACACCTTGATTGGGTCCGTCTTCTACCTCTCGCTCTACTCAAGATCAGAGCTCTCCCAAAAAGGCCCTCCAATCTTTCCCCTTTTTAAGTCATGTATGGTAGGCCCCTCCTACCCCCTGGGATCACAGCGACTGAAGGACCCATACCAGCCACCATGGCCTTACCCTTGCTCTCCCACCTTTGATCCGTCACTTATTAGCCAGAAGGTCACAGCTTATATAGCCAGCAGGAGGGAATCAGCAGATAAGGAAGTGAGCAGCAGATGGTTTCCGGGAAAAACCACAGGGCAAGTCATTCCAGGAAATAGAAAAGTCCCTAGCTATCTTTGGCAAGAGAGCAACGCTATCTATGCCCACAGCGGTGCAAGTAGCAGAAGAGGGGGAAATGGAAAACTACAGCAATTAAGGCCTTGAGGCCTAGAGGCTATGGTCAAGGCTCTATGGCTCCAGGTAGGCAGGCTCTTAGGCAGTAGCTGGGCTCCAAGGCTCTGGACACTTGGAAGGATCATGGAAACAGGTGCTGGGATTTTAGTCTGAGTCTATACTTCTGTGTTGCCACCAGAAAATCAAAGGCACCTGTATGGGAATTAGTTGGGGCAGGATTGATATTTAATTTAGGATTTTGGTTAAATGTCTTAAGAATTTATTAACAAACTATTAGCTAAATATCTTTGGTTAAATATCTTAAGAATTTATTAACAAGCTATTATTACTTGTTAATTCTTATTAACAAGTATTAGATTGTTTCTGTTGCTTATAATAAAATACATGGAACTGGGTGATTTATAAGGAAATGAAATTTATTGCTTACAGTTTCAGAGACTTGGAAGTCCAAAGGGCAGGAATACATCTGGTGAAGGCTTTCTTTGGTGGTGACTTCAGTGATGGCAGGGTATCACATTATAAAAATGGCAGAGCAGAGAAAGAGAGACACTCTCTTCTCCCTCCTTTTAAAGCCCTTGGAACCATGCCCATGACCACCATTTTTAATCCATTCACTAAGGCATGATCGTACAATCCAATCACCTCTTCAAGGCTCCACCCTTCAATCACAATAACAGGACTTTCCACCCTCTTAACAGTCACAGTGGGGCCAAGTTTCTAATACATAAAACTTGGGGGACAAAATACAACCATCAGTGAGTTTTGGGGAGACATAATTCAACCCACTACCCAAGCATATTTTATTCATGAAAGAGTTAATTGTTTTGCTAAAGTTGATTATTTAAGATTTTTTGCAATGTATTCTGTCAAACAAAAGAATATCGTGGACTGTTTTTGAAAAACTATTGACTGTCATGCTTGGCTTGTTGAGTCTTACTAAACAAAAGGAATCTGATGATAATTTTTTTTTTTTTTTTAATGATAGAACATCAGATTGTAGCATATGTGTGTTCAAGACCTTGAGAGAGAAAGAAAATGTTTAGAATCTTCATCAGTGGTCAAGGTGAAAAATTCCTTTACTGAATCTGAGTAGAAGATATATCAATAAATATTTTTTGAGCATCTATGTTAGACATTATAGTTCTTGCCTTCGAGCAATTTAAACTTTCTCAAGCAAAACTGACCTTATTCCTTCATTACCATGTATCTAACATGTGTCAGACACTAAGTTCTGGGGAAACAAAGATGAAAACCATTGATTTTGTCCCTGCCCTCATGTAGCTTATACTCTATTGCCAGGAGACAGGAAGGAGTAATAATTAATCAAATATTCCTACAATGTAAACACAACTGGGATAAATGATGTTAAGAAGACTTATGATTCCGAAGAGAGTGTGCAAGGGGGATTTGATCTAGTTGGCAAGAGTGGGAAGTGTTTTCTGGAGACACAATACATAGCTGGTAACTGAAAGGTGTATAAGATTTAATTGGGAAAGGTGTGGAAGAGACCACAAAGCAACATGTTTAGAGGTAGGTAGAGAGGCCCTGTGTGGGCAGAACTATAACTGCTTCCTGAAGGTGAATGGAGTACGAATGTGATGGGAAGCAAGGAGCTGCATGAGGGGAGTCAGACTACTTTGCTTGCAAAAGTTTTGGATGTTGTCCTAAGACCTCTGTCAGCTACTGAAGTGTTTAAGGCAGGGTGTCAGATGTTCAATTTATTATTTCATTAAGATTGCTCTGGTGGCCATTTGTGAAGAGTAGATTGGAAAGGGACACAAGTGATTATGTACAGACCAGTCAGACAGCTCTTGCAGCTGCTCGGCAAAGAAATGACCAATGTCCAGAGTGGTGGTGGTGAGGATGGAGGCCTGTACAAAGAACTGAGAGATATGTAGAGGTTGTAATCATTTAGACTTGATGAGGTATTAGATAAAGGTAATGAAGGGGAGAGAAGTATTAAGGATAATTCCTAGGTATTTGGTATTTGCAATTGTACTCTTTGTTGATCAATTTTACCAAGAAAAGACAGCAAGGAATTGCTACTATTACCACATGCACAAATTGCTAAAGACATTAAAGGAAATGGCCAAAATGTAACAAAAGTGTTGGAGAGATTGCATTAAGATTTCTCATACACACACACATACACACACATATGTTTGTGGAGGATTATGATGGAATTTTCAGCGTCAGGGCCACTCAGTTATGATACTGTGTTATCAGTACTGGGATCTTTGATTGCAAATAATAGAATTCAACTCTGGTTAAATTAAGTAAACCCTTTATTTTAATTTAATTGAAAAATAATGGAGGATTACAGAATTCATGGGATGCTGGGTATGAGTTGAGGTCTTGTAAACAAACAAGTCAAGTAGTCCCAGAGGCTAGAGAACAAGAAGCAAAACAAGAGTCTTGGAAGAGTAACAGCAGGGTGGGTTATGGCTGTTAGAATGGGATGGATCCCAATCATTTCTGGTCTCTTTGTCCTTTTGCTCAAGAGGAAGCATGTGATTGGCCTAGCTCAGATCATATGTTATCCCCTGAATATGGCAACAGGAGACCATATTGGAGAAGGTAATTCCTCAAAAAATATCAGGATCCTATTAGAAAGGAGAAATTATAACAGAAAAGCCAAAAACAGGTCTCTGCTATACCTTGGAAGGCACTTACTTTTGTCTTCACTAAAGCAGCACACAAATGCAGTAACCCATGCAAACATTTGTTTACTCACACAAATGCAAAAGGAGAGTCAAATTGTCAGTGACTGTGACATTGAGTAAGTCACTGAGCTTGTCCTTCTCTGCATTCTCCTTCCCCTTCTCCTCACTTCACATATTCTAGGGTTGACCAGGTGGCCAGATCTATTCATCTTGGTTTTTGCAACTACTGAGTATATTGCATTACAGGGGGATGTTAGTTTGGTGGGTGAAGATGAGGGAGGCAGGAGAAACTTGCTTCAGTACACATACACAAGCTTGTTAAAAATACAAATAAACTTAATAAATTATTTTTACACAGGTTAGTCAAAGGTCAAATAGAATTCTAAAAGGACTGCATCATGATTTAGAGTCAAAAATATGGCTTGTATATGCTGAATTTTTCTCTCCACAAAATAAGCATTTTCTTACACTTCATCTCTAGCTGTTCTGTATAGTAGTTGCATTCACATCACCATATTTGATACAGTACCTATTCTATACAATATTCTATACTCCACACAGGAGAGACATTCACATCACTGGTGATTTACGTATATTTCACAATACTTCCCCACCCTCTAAAAAGATGATTCAAAGATATTCATCAGAATTTGCACAGTGCACTTGTAATAATGTTTTTTAAGAGTTTCATTGAGCTCATCAGTCCCTGTCAGTATGATTCTCCTCCCTCCTCTCAGGAAAACACGTCTCTCTTTTTGAACACAATTTTGGTTCCCAACTGTGTTAAGTAATTTTATCTCCAGTTGTTGTCCCAAATCCTGCATCAAATTACCTAAGTTGTCAGTCAGGTTTCCACATATTGATTCAGCAATCTCAGCCTGGTGTCCTGCCCAACTCCAGCAGACAGTTGATTGCTTTACTCCAAAATCCTTTGAAAAGTTAAATTCTTAACAATACAAATTCACTGGAAATTGGAACAACTTTTCGCCTTAGCTTCAATCTCTTCACCTTGAGCCCTGGGCATTTAGAACTCATCTCTGGGCAGCAGGGTGGGGAATTGGAAAGGTAAGTGGTAATGCAGTTACTGCCAGAAGCCAAAGTAGTAGTTAGATGACTGCTTACTCTGGCAGTGGGTGCAGCTGATGCTCAGGTGCTCACCTGCCTCCCAAAGCAAATGTGTACTGATGGAGAGGATCAAGTAAATATAACTTGCATTCCAGGGCCCCTGCATACTTCTGGCCGAATAACCAGAGAGAGACAAAAATGAATGGGGCCAGAGTACAAGGGAGCTATTTACTTTAAACTATACATTTGCTTAGGTTTAGCTCTTGACCAAAGAGAAACATTTTCTTATAATACCAATTAGATACTTTGTTCTGTGGATTATTTCCATAATAGCTAATGAAAACCATATCTGATTGCAAATACCATATTCTTTATAAGAAGGCACTAAAGCCTTAAATAGCCTTGAGTGCATTTTACTTAATGTTCAATTTGTAGCTAATACACTTCAGGAGTTAAGTGCTAGTGTTTAACCTGTTAAGAGATTGTAAGTTAACTTGGGTGTTTAACAATGAGCTGTTTTGAAGAGTATTACAAGTGAGCAGGTGTTTAAGAGTGGATCATAATTTAAAGTACTTGGCTGAAAAATAGGAATCTTTTAAAATAATATTTATGCATTAAAGTCTTTGGTAAAAGCTTCATATGAGAAAAAAGCTTGACCTGGCAGGGCGGGACAGTGCATTTGCACTGCTGTTCTTCATATGATCATGAAGCTGAACCTTGACGTGGAAAGAGAGCCTGGAGTTCATTTGTTGCCTCTCTTGTCCATCTTTATTAAAAGAATGTTGTCTTCCATTTTATCTTCAGCAACTCTCCCATTTCTTTGTCCTCTTTATAACAAAAATCCTAAAGAGAGTTGTTTACAGATGCTGCATTCATTTAACTTCTCTTACTTACTCCAATTAGTATGTTAATCCCACTGCACCACAAAAATGTTCTGTCATGGCCACTGATGACCTCCACATTGCAAAATCCAGTTGCTAGTTGTAATTCACATCTTAGTTGACATCTCAGCCGATTTTACATGAGTGACCATTCCTTCCTTTGTAAAGCATCTTGTTTACCTGGCTTATGACATACATTCATTTATGGTTCTCCCTTTCCTCATGGGCTGCTCATTCTGTTTCTCTTCATTTTCCTGACATTTTAATATTGAAAGTCCAGAGACCTCTTCTCTTTTCTTTCTATACTCATCCCCTTCACGGTATTGTCCAATGTTATGGCTTCCTTCATTAAACCCCCAAAAGATATTTAGAGTGAATAGTCTGAGCTAATAATAATAATTATTATTATCCTTATAGCTGTGCTTTGTTAAACACTTACTGTATCTCAGTCAATTCATATGCATTATCTACTTTATAAATATGAACTTTATCCCACTTAGCTCAGGTATTCTGGAGAAGCCATATATTTTGCTTAGTTTCAGACTAAGAGTGAGCACAGTGTTTTAAGACTGAACCAAAGACATAGAAAAATAACAAAGGGCAATTGAAATGGATGATTAAAATACAGTATTTTGTTTTAGCACTTGAAAGTGGATAATTTTTATAAATGATAAAAACTCCCTTTCTCGGAGATGCTAAAAATAACCTCAAGTACTTTCTACTACATACTTCATTAACTGTAATGTATAGGCAACAAAACAAAACAAATACCTTCCAAGTGCATGTTAATTTTTGTATTATAGTTTTCTCTTCGAACAGTTTGAGCTGTAGTTTGGTACTACCAGAAGCAGTGTTGGAGCTTGGAATTTAAGACATTTATTAGAGATCAACGCCTATTAGAGGAAAGGAGAGGAGACACACAGGAGCAGAGAAACAGTGGAACAGACCTGACAAAGCTGCCAGCAAATCCAGCAAGCAGCTCTGGAGCAAGTTTGCTTGTTTAGAGTGTTTTACACCAGGCTCAACTGTCTAAACTTTATACACCCACCTCACTCAGCAACCAGATGTGAACTTCCCTGGAGGGGTATGACCTCAGGCTAGTCTGTTCTCTATAGCTGAGACAGACCCAGAAGAGGATGATAGTTGGACGGTGTCTGCTGAGCTCTCTCCCCACAGCAGGTCCTTCTTTATGGAGGATCTGGTGGTATATTTTCACATCGACTACAGTGTAACCCTTGTACCACTAGGATCTACTTCATCTTTATTCAGAGAGCAGCTCCATCTCATGTGTCAGGGTCCAAGATGTTTCTAATCAAACCGTGACTGTAGTGTAATTGACTTGCCTTGGTTGGGCATTTAACCTTGTTTACTGTTGGGCATGTAACCATTTTGTCTATTAGGTCCTGTATGTGATTCTTGGCTTTTTTTGCCCTGTGGCTGCAGGTGATAAAATTTCTTAGTAAACTGGCAAAGAGGCCTCTAGCTTTCATACCTGGCTTTTTTGGTTATTACTGCAGGTGCTTGCTATCCTTCTAAATAGAACATCAATGGCCCTGAGCCCTAGCCACTATTCTGTTATCCTCATATCTACTAGTTCCTTGCTAAGTTGCAACGCCTGATCTTTATGTGCTAATTTACTTCTCCTTTCACTTATACTCTCTTCCCAATTCACCAATGGTAAAGCATGAAATGCCACCTTGCTGGATGAATGTTCTTGACCTGCCACCAGCTGTGGTTTCCTCATTGCCTGCTGGTTACTAAGTAAGCCAGCCTGAAAGTCTCATCTAATGACCTGCTTTCTCATACTCCATTTCTGGGTTACTAAGGTGCTGAAATAGAGCTTGGGGTGCAATGTGTTTACTAAGGATGAACTTGTGTGAAAGAAAAGGAAGGAAGTAAAATTTGGCCATGAAAGTAGTTACACTGCAAAGTAGATCCCATAAAGCCCCAATTTACTTGGCAGGGAGCTATCAAACTGTGTCATATCAGGTCAAAATTCCTGAGCCATTTTTCCTTAATGCTCAAGTCTGATAACTCAGAATACTTGGGTGTGAGTCATTCACTCCAGGAACACCTGGTTGCATATGCACAATTACATCATACTATAGTCAAAGAACAACTGGGCACACGTGCATATTTACATCAAGTGCTCTGCAAGATTCTGAACATCTGAGGGGCCATGACCATTTTTCTTTCTTTCCCTACAGAGTGCCAAAGAGAAAAAGAGAGAGATAAAGTGCTGAAGTAAGTGATGGTTTGGGTATGTGTGGAAAGGGTAGACAGAGACATTCCACCATGATTTTGGAAGGATACTGGTGGCTGATACTGCTGGCTGAAGAGCTTGCAGTGAAGGGGACTGAAGGAGGAGGCTTGATCTTGTGAGGCAAAGTACATATATGGCCAAGGCTAAAATTAGACCACAGGGAAAACCCAAATGGCAACAAGATGATAAGATAGCAAAGGAGACCTGAGCTTTCTGAACCCACGGCAAGAGCAAGTGGGGTCCAGAGGACAAGATACAGGTCAGAGAGTTTCCAAGTCCTCAGAGTCTTATATGCCCCATTCCTCCATATGTGCATTGGTTTCTTGTGAAAAAAAAGTGGAAGAAGGAGAAACAGCAGTGATGGGGTTACCCTTTGAATTAACAGAATAATTAATAAGTTAAAATGAGAATGTCAGACAAACCTGGAGAAGCAATCTCATCATTGCTATGCACTAGGATGGAGACTTAACATTAGATCAGATGTGAAAATAAATATCCTCCATTTTCTTGCCATTCATGAAAAGTAGAGTATAAATTATAATGATTTGTTTATACATCTCCAGAGAATTTGGGGCTCTTGCAAGTCAGAAATGACCCCTCCTCATTTTTTTAATCCTTGGGCCTGGCCTATGTAGGTCCACAATTAATATTGCTGCCTTTAGAGGAGGGGTCTTGTTTTATCTTTCTGTATTTCTTATAGTCCCAAGAACTGAGTTTTGCAAAGAGAGGCTATTTAGAAAATGCTTTTTACATTTCATCATATATTTTATAGTCAGCTACAATTTTCTCTTCTGTGTGCATATGGACCTATTATTTAAGGAAGAAGTATGCTCCGAGCATCCTGGCCACTTTTGAAATTAAATCATGTATCCTCTCACATTTCCATGTATTATAAAGTGTTTGTGTTGCTACTTTCCATTTCACCTAAAATTATCTCTTGGTTTTAATTTTAATAGAGGGCTTTGGTGGTGCTAATTGATTTTTCCTTGCTTATATACTTAACAACCTATCTCTAAAACTGCCAAAAAAGAAAATGAACCTAATAAGAACTATTTATTGCTAATTCACTTAATACTCAATATTTCTTTACCAGATTTTTAAATATGAATGACACCATTTACTGGAACAGAAAATTTCACAAGGTTTTTACATTAATTCTTCCTCTAATTCTTGCCAATTTGCTGCAACAGTGTAATTGCATTGCCTACATTATGGTTAACAGGAAAGATTAGGTATGTAGCATTTTATTGTCTTTGACAGCTTGATGAATTGTGACTTGAAGTGAGCAAGTGCCTTTGTTCTAATTGTCCCTTTTTCATTAAAGCTGAGAACTATAGTTGGCATTGGGGAACTACTCTTCCTTACTGCTTTTAAGTTAGAGCTACTTACACTGCTGAATGTTCTCCACCTAAATATTGTGCAGGCAGCTCTTTGTTTATATTCTACCCTTTTTATCATTTCAAGGCTAAAACTGATAAAGATCAATCAATATCAGAGACTGAAAAACATTGTCAGGGAAAGCGATTTCAGGAAAAAGAATGCATTTTCTTGCTTTCGGAAGAAGTAGACTAAAAAAATAAAAAGAATCCTTGATATTACTGCCATGTATACATGTAGGTGTTGTATGTATGGTAGGGTGATCTGTGGTTCATTAACTCAGTGATCCAGCCTAGTTAATGCAGATTAACACCATTACTTTGACCCTTTGGAGTACATATTTGCATTTCTCTTTGGCAAAGCTATAAGTTAATTCCAACTAGTTGTTTCAGAGTCATCCACTTATTCAGTCACAACTAATTAACTTCATTCATTTGGCACATTCTTACTGAGAACCAGCCCTGAGCCAGGCTCCATACTATACGTAGTGTGAACAATAAAAATGAATACATATATTCAGTCCCTAAAGAAGTTATATTCTGCTTATAAGGAGGATCAGATGTGAGACTTTGACTCCAGCAGTGAAAACTCTCTCTTTGCTTCAAAAAATAGTATTGTAACATTTCATGATTAATATATTTTATGGGGTGAGAGGGCAGCTTCAATCAGGAAATGGCTGAAAGGAATGCATTGGACATTTTCATTTTGCTGCACAATCTCACGGGGTGCCTTTTACATGTTCATGAGTACATAAGGTCCAAATGGTGTGGCATGGGAAAGAAGAACTATGTTTGGAGTATGTTATCTTTTTTGCTAGGTTAAAACGTTTGGTGGTGACTTTATTCTGAAGTTCAGAAGTGCCACTGGAAATTTAAAAGAAATGACTGATGGGATTATTTCTGAGTTTTGAAAAGCTAAATGTCAGCATTGTGTGTGAATTGAAGGAAGGGAGAATAGCTATTTCAATATTCCATTTTAGATAAGAAAAAACTAAATGTTTTTAATACATTTGTGATGAAAAATGACAAATGTATCAACTGATTTAATTGGTAATGGTAAATGTGCTAGAGGGAAGAGGGGTGGTTGGCATCTCTGTTTCTCTTTCTGCTTGACTTCGTGTGCCCATCTGCTACTTTTGTTTTCCCAGTGACTCTGGCTATTTCATCCAAATGCCCCATTGACTTGTGCTGGATTCGTGGCTGGTTTAGGAGGAAAGCATCAATCTCTAAGACTTGGTAGCTTTGTAGAAAATGTGTGAGACTCAGTAAATTGAGCATGTTAGTCAGGATGAATCAGATGAATCAGTTCCAGCATGTTTCCAAGGGCTTAAGGTCAATAACACTCAAGCCAAAGAGAATGCAGCTGTTGGATGTGTGGATCACTACATTTCTAGGAAGAGAAACTACTTTGATGCCAGAATCTTTGAAGAAATATGACACAGATGAGGCATTCAATGGCTGGCAGAAGAATGTAGTGGCCTGAGTCAGTAGAGGTCACATTGATATTTGGCTTCCTTGCCTGACTCACATTTCATATTCTAATCAAAAAAAGTAATTTTTGCATCCCGCCTCCTCAGTTCCTTTTCTTTTTACTCTTTTTATTTTTTAAGCTCAGTGTCACTGGCTCCATGCACAGCATCTCTCTGAATAATAGATGTTTACTTGAATAGATCAGAGCCAGACCTAGTCTCCCTTCATTCATAGTTTGCAGGTTGGTGACTATTAGGTCCAGGAAGGGCATCTGGGGACCAAGAAGTTCTTAACATTCCTCTCAGCTTAATTTAACTTTAGACAAGCTTCTTCCTAACTCTAGGCTCCTAATCTCCTTTTTCGTAGAGCATTTACTTTAGAAACCTGTAATAGTAAATTCTGTTTTCTGTTCTTTTGAGATATAAATCTTTTAAAAGCTTCCTGCCTGTTTTACAACTCAGCAATGTCTTTCTCAAGGACCTGGGAGCCACCCCTTTGAAATTTAATCATCCAAGGAGATAGTGTTTCTGCCTCCCAGTCTCTGCAGGTAAGTAGGAGCCTCACTTAGGTAGGATACCTTGCTCCAAGTTGTAAAACTACTTCCTGTTATAAAGATATGGGAAAATTTACTAGTCCTTTGGGTAAAACCAATTAAACACAGATGGCCTTTGATTCCCCTACCCCGCCTATCTCACTGCCTTCAAGTTTCTACAAAAAAACTTTATCTTACATTTGGAGTGGTGACTCAGTAACTCTTTTACATAATAATAAGCCACCGTGAAAGTCCATCCCATTTTGGGTTTTGTGTTTTTGGAAAGAGCAGAGTTCAGCTATATTCCCTTTTAAAGGAAGGAAAGTGGAAGGGCTGGTTGGTGATTGAGTATCCTATAGACTCAGATTGGACGAGTTAACCATGGTGTTCCAAGTTCTAAAGGCAATAGATTATCTGTACTGTCGGTTCAGATCTATACAGAGTTTGGGGAGGTGGCAGCAAAATCCATGATTTTAAATCTCAGAGTGATGAACTTCCTGGGAAAGAAATAAGACCAAATAATTATGCTGTCAGTAACTCGTTGGAAGGAGGCCAGACTCAGGATAGTTGGGGTGATGGGCGTGGGTAGGGTAGGCTGGGGAGTGGAAAGAATCCCATTCAATGTAAATGGAATAAAGACCAGAGGGCTGGTACAATTACAGGGATGAGGCAGCCTAACAGAAATTTAAAAGCATTATAAAAATTAGCAACATATTGGTGGCAGGAAGGTGGGAACTTCTAGAGAATAAAAATACTAGGGATAAGCCAATACAGGGACTTCTCAGAAATGCATCCAGAATAAAAAAAAAAAAAAAAAAAAGAAATGCATCCAGAATGATTGACTAACATGAATACCTGAAATGGATTTGGCTGCTGCTTTAGTGAAAAATGCAGACAACCCAATACATTGATGCCAAAACCTGGATTACTGGACTTAAGGGAATTTTGAGTAAATTACGTTTTAACTGGTTAATTATTTTGTTGGGGAAGGGAGCTCTGAACTATTCTTGTTCTTCTGTGTCATCCTGCCTTTTAATTAATGTGGATGTTCTGAGTGTATGGATGCATGGACCTACTGATCAGATGCACTCATTGTGACTTTTGGTGACTTTGCTACTAGGTAAATTCACGGCTCAGAAATGCGTGTAAGTTTAAAGCTTGTTGATGGCTATGACATTGAAACAATGTCAACTCTTAGGAAATGGGGAAAAAAGGTACTCTTGTCATCTAAGCATCATTAAAGGCAGGGATGCTATAAAAACAATCTCCCATGCTGGCCAGTGAAAAGTCATTAAAAGTCACTGGTACTTGGGGACTCACAGTGAACTGTTGAGGTTTATAAAGAAGGAACTGTTGTTCTTGTAATGCAGCTTTTCATTACAATGACTAGACAAACAGCTGTCACCATTGATATTTTATATATAACCTTGGGCATTGATAATGCCCTCTTTCCATACCCCTTTAACAAAAACTCCCAAGTCAGTTTGTCTTCACTTGGCAAGTAACATAGTATGTTTTTACTATCCCAACCTTCTCTCACCAGGAATTGGATAAACCTGAGTAAAATGCAGACTAATAGATGAGGTCTAAACATTCCAGGATATTAATAATATTTTGATAATGGTTTCTGCTGAAAAAACTCTTCTCATTATATTACATGGCATCTAAGCCCAAGTGACTAAATATGATTGGACTTTAAATGAGGATAGAATCTAAGGCTCTGCCACACAACACCATGGGAGCTACCTAGACTGCAGTCCTTACAGACATTTCACAGTATATCATGTAAAATTTGCCAGCCTTTCTGTCCCCTACTGGAAAGAAGGAAGACCATCGATGATTTGAAATCTTTGGATATTGACAAAAATGCATTGTATACTTGGGAAAGTTACTAAAATCTCTGTCCTAAGGCACTAGATTAGTGGCCAAACTTGACTGGCAAGCCAAATCTTGAAAAGCTTCCCAAATCAGTAAAATGAGCACTAGTCTTTGGCTACCAATTACTTCCAAACCCTAAATTCCAGATGCCAGGGGTAATGTTATAGCTGTTTAGAGCCTTAGCAAAAACAAACAAAAACAAAATAAAACATAACAAACAAACAAAAACTTCCACCGCTATTCAGTTCTGAGCTTTCGTCCTTGAGTACTTTATCCTGTTATTTAAGAACAGCTGATAGTCTGTGATTGGGCCCTAGTGAAGGCAAATCATTTTCACTAAAAGAAGAATTATAACTTTTTCCCACAAAGCATCCTCACTGAACCATAAATCCCATAAGAAAAGGTGAGTTTAAAAATGATCTGTTGAAAAATGGACGTGATACAATGAATCAACAGCTAGGCTTGGTTTCTGAATCTCAGTCAACTTTATGAACAGGCAAATCCCTACTCATTTCTCATAAGATGGCCCACCCACAGCTTTACCCAAACTGCTAGCACAGTAAAGGTCTTGCCAACAAGGTTTTTCAACTTAGGAAAGGGCATGAATCACTGATAAAATACAACTCTTTTCCAAATGGATAATGCCACCTATGGAATGCCATCGTCCTCTGCCAAACATAGTAATGGTAAGTTGTTGATAACCCATAGCATTGGTGGTTGTATGCATGAACTAAACTTTAGTTCTGCTGATCATGGAGCAGCCCTTCTTAAATTGACTGAAATAAACATCTACATAGATGCATGGTACATATTATTATGGCTTAAATATGTGGTCTGGCTTTAGGTCACCTATGACTGGACTATTTAAGACCAAAAAGAACCGCCTTTAGCTGCCACCTCCCACTGGCACAGAACAACTTAATCATGAATTCAAACTTTTTAAAAAAATTCAAAATACTTTAGCATTTACTTGTATGTATACTTGTGGGGTAGAGTGTATTGCTTCAATACGTGCATATACTACACAATGATTCATTTAGGGTAGAAAACGTAGTTTTGTACCCATTAGTCCACCACTTCTCCTCCCTCCAATCCCCCGCCTGAACTCAGTCTTAATGTTACATATGTACGTCTGTACAAAGTGACCACATTTAGAACAAATCATTTGTGCTGAAAAATCCAATCAGGCATACATGGTCATCATCTCTACTATTGCTTGCTTCACCCATTCTTGCATCCACCATGGTAATAGAGCAACCACAATTGACTGGAGTACCCAGTGGGAAAAATTTTGACATCCATAGAATCCTGTTTGCCACCTATTCCAGCCTTTCCACTAACTACATCTGTAAAGTTGGCTGGGCTGGCTGCCTGCTCTCTAAAGGTGGTGAACTGCTATATCTCCTCTGCCATGCCTAAGCAACAGTGTACCCAGGAGTCTTAAGGTAGTAAGCAGGGAAATTTGAGGAGAAAAACTTTAGCCATCTTCAATATGTTTTAAATTTGTGTTTGCTTTGGCAATGGTGTATGGGTGGGTGGTGGGTGGATGAACAGTGGTGGATGACCTTGGTGGGTAGGTGGGAAGTGTATGAATTTGGTGAGTAGATGAGAAGCATATGACCTTAGTGAGTGGTTGAGAAGTGTATTTTGCTCAGATTGAGGATACCTGGAGAGACATGACTCTGGATATTGACTTTTCCTCTCATGTGCAACTACCTTCTTCTATGCCCAGAAATCACTTTTGATGACAAGAGTGATTCCTGAGGCCCGTAAAACTTTTTGTTGTTGCTTTTTAAAGTGAATATATAGCCTGACTTATAAACAAAGAGGGATGACAGACCTCTATTAGGCACAAATACCTCTAGCACCAGAAAGTGTGTGGTGGCTGTGAATTTACCATTTTAGGTATGAACAAAAAGGCCAAAATGGTCTTTCACAACTGTTTCAAGCAGTGGCTTTTTATCTGTCCCAGCTGCAAGAGACCTCCTGGGCAACTATGCAAGAATCAGTCTGACCCAGAATCCATGAGAGCCAGTGAAAAGATTTATACTTAATGAGCCACCAAGGGCCTGGTGGTGGACTGAGGAGAAAAAACTTTGGATAGCTCTGAGGCTTCTGCCCCCGACTCCCCCCCGCCCCCCACCGCCACACACACACTTCTAGTAGTTCAGCAAGTGACTGGCATAACAGTTTTGAATTAGCTCAATGGTAAAACAGTCTGATACTGGAAGCTTAAGTGCAGAGGCTCTCCATCTGTGCTCTACCCAAACATGTGTCTCTGCTCGATGCCAAGAGAATGGAGGAGTCACACTCCGCTGCTTGTGAGTTTCTCCAATAAACCTTATTGTATTTTGCACTTACACTCATAGTGCCATGGTGTATGTGTGTCCATGCACAACAAATGCAGAAAGAACCTAAAGGTAGACATCATTTCTACCCATGGACCTTTGTTTAAATCCTGATGATGGGGAGGAAGATCTATTAAGGACCCAAGAGGAACCATAAGACCCATCCACATTATTTCAAGTAGATGCAGATAATTTAAACCCTATGAATATGTAATGCATAACTTAAAAGCTTTCAAGTGTAAGATGTAAATAAATTGTAATAGGCCTATGCCTCAGAAGACAGAGGAAAATATTACAAGGCCTTTAGTGCATGTAGATAACTCTGCTTCTATTACCATTAGATTATAACTGCAAAATCCATATACGAAGTACAATAAATCACAGCACACAGAGCTTCAGCTCAGCGAACAATGTTTCAATTAAAATGATCTTACACACTGAAAAGGAATACACATGAGTTTTGTTTCCAATGGGATTTCCATAAAGATGACATACTTGCTACAGTTCATCCAAGCTCAAACCTGCAACTACAAATCTCATTTTGTATGGTTATTGTGAGACCAGTGATGAAATTGATGTTTCCATATGGCATTAAATAGAACATTTGTGACTTCCATGCAAGTCTGTGAGTTATAAAATTTTGATTTTTGGTTTTGGGAAGTCAAGAATCATGATAAATAAAGAATGAATTGTGTTGATTCTAAACTTTTATGTATCCTGACATGTATGGAAATATCAAGTATAAGGGGACAGTTGTAGATAAATTTTCCATCAGTAGTGAAAACTCTGATGCAGAGAACAGGCAAGGGGAGTTAGTGGAATTGAAAGATGGAATGTGGAAAGTTTTCCAGAGAAAAGGAAGTGTCTTCGAAAGTTACTAGTAGCTGTACTCTTAGTCAGGCAAAGAACTCAAAGACTTAGAGACAGTTATGACAAGCATAGCCACAATTCATTTTGGAAATTTTGAAAAAACTGAAATTGTAATACTCCTCACTATTGGACTTATTAAAAATACATGGGGAGAAAAATGATTACTCCTAATATGGAAAATCAGAAATAGTTACAGATAATGGGCTCATGTATCTTCAGGAAGAAACAGAATAAAGAAGATAGCTAGAGTTTTATCTTAGTGAAAAAAATAAGTACTTCTTCAATCTTATGAAAATCACTAATAATTTTAGTGGGATAAGTTTGGAAACGATTAATAATAAGGCTCAGAGGACCAATGGTCATTGTTCCTTAATAGGAACAAAATATAACCCGAGGCAAAGCAAAGGTTTAAATATGATTATGGGCTTGCTCTGTCAGTTGTTAAAGATTGAGCCAACCCATTCCATCAGAAAATCAAGAAATTCCTTCGGCTTGATGAGGTACTTGATAGTAATATTCTTGTTCAGTTTTCATGAATGTTATATGGGTGCATATTCTGTAAATTACAGTCATAAGCTGGGTGGATAGCCAAGGTCCCCACAGATAAAACACATTTTTTCATATCATTTGGAAATGTTTTCAAATTGTAAAAAAACAGTATTGGTAAAATAAAAAGAATATAACATAAAAATGCAAAGCTCTGTGGAAATGATTGAAGCCTATCAATTCGTGAGTAAATGCATTATATTTCTATAACCTCTTCCTAAAGTGTTTCTACTTTGGGGGAATAGACTAAATTTTTAAAATTTACATACAGTAAAATTCATGTGTTTTGGTGTGTAATTCTGATTACGAACAAATGCACGGAGTCGTGTGCCACCGATACAGTCAAGATGTAGAACAACTCCATCGCCCCAAAGAAGTCCCTCGTGTTGACCCCTTGTGAACAAACCTTTGCCCCATCTCCCAACTGTAGATCTGTTCTCCAACCTATAAAATACATATAACATAAAATTTGCCATTTAATAATTTTAAGTGTGCAATTCAGTGGCATTAATTATATTTACAATTTTGTGCCACTATAACCACTATTTCCAAAACTTCTTTGCTCCAAAAAGAAACTTTGTAACTATTAAGTAAGAGATCCCTACTTCCCTCTCTCCCCGGTCTCTGGTAAACTCAAATCTCCTTCCCATCTCTAAGAATTTGCCTATTCTAGGTAGTTCATATAAACAGAATTATACAATATTTGTTCTTTTGTGTGTGGCCTATTTCACTTAGCGTAATGTTTTCTAGGTTTATGTATGTTTTAGCATGTACCAGAACTTCATTCCTTTTTGTGGCTGAGTAACATCCTATTGTATGTGCACATGTCACATTTTGTTTATCCATTCATCTGTTGATGGACACTTTGGTGGTTTCTACAGTTTGGCTATTGTGAATATCTTTTTGAGGAACAGCAAACTGTTTTCCACAGTGGTTACACCATATTACATTCTTTAATTATTATTATCGTCATGGTAAGAGCACTTCACATAAGATCTATCCTCAACAAATTTTTAAGTGTACTAGCAATGTACAAGGGTCCGATTTCTCTACATTCTCATTCTCACTAACACTTTTTTTAACACCTTTTTTTTTGTCTGCCAGCTTGTTTCTAATTGTAGCTATCCTAGTAGGTGTGAAGTGGTATCTCATTGTGGTTATGATTTGGATTTCTTTAGTGACTAATGATGTCAAGCATCTTTTCATGTGTTTATTGGCCATTTGTATATCTTCTTTGGAGAAATGTCTATTTTAAGTTCATTGACCCTATTTTAATTTTTGCTTGTTTTTGATTTTTGTTCTAGGAGTTTTTTTTATCTATTATAAATATTAAAACCTTATCAGATATATAATTTACAAATTTGTTCTGTTTTTAAGTAGTCATTTTATTTTTTTGCTCTTTGATGTAGAAATATTTTTAATTTTGATGAAGTCCAATTTATTCATTTTTTCTTTTGTTGCTTGTGTTTTGGGGGCAGCATATTTAAGAATCCATTGCCAAATTCTAGGTCATGAGTATTTACTCCTATGTTTTCTTCTAAGGGTTTTATGGTTTTAGCTTTTATACTTGTGTCATTGATCAATTTTTAGGCAATTTCTGTATACATTATGAGGTGGGGATCCAAATTCATTCCTTTGCATGTGGAAATCCAGCTGCCTCAGAACATCTATTGAAGACACTATTCTTTTCTCATTAAATAAACTTGACGACTTTGTCAAAAATCAATTAGCTATAGATGTGTGAGTTTATTTCCAGAGTCTCAATTCTGTTCCATTGATTTATATGTCTGCCCTTATGCCAGTATCACACCGTTTTAATTACTCTAGCTTTGTAGTAAGTTTTGAAATTGAGAAGTGTGAGTCCTACCTTGTTCTTCTTTTTCAATGTTGTTTCAGCTATGCAGGGCTCTTGCAGTTCAATATGAATTTGAGAATTGGATTGTAATTAATGTAAGTGCTTGGAATATACCAATTAATAGAGAGAGGAGTTGGTATAGATTAGAAAGTGAGAGCAGCTTTATAAGCACAGCCAGCTTTTCCAAACCCCTCTGCTCCCGCTTTCTAATCTCTACCAACTCCTAATATGGAGAAAATATGTGCAGTCACAAAAAAACAACTTCAAATATAATGTTAAATTATAAATTAAACATTAGATCACAAAATAAGTTTTAATAAGTTTAAAAAGATAGAGAGCATATGAATTATCTTCTCCAATTGCAATGGAATTAAGCTAGAAATCAGTAACAGGAGGTAAACTGGAATATTCACAAATATGTGGAATTAAACAATACACTCTCAAACAACCAATGGTTCAAAGAATAAGTTAAAAGAAAAATTAAAAAATACTTAGAGATGAATACAAATAAAAACACAACTATCCAAACTTATGAGATGCAGCAAAAGCAATGCTTAGAGGGAAATTGGTTGCATGTTCTTAGAGAGGATTTTTCTTTTTTGGTTTTTCTTTTTTTACTTTTTATTTTGAGATAATCATACATTTGCACGCAATGTAAGAAGTAATATGGAGATCCCAGATACCTTTTACTCAGTTTTCCCCAACAGTCACATCTTGCATAACTGTAGTATAATATCACAATTAGGAAGTTGATACAATCTACTGACCTTATTCCGATTTCATCAGTTTTACATGCACTAATTTGTATATATGTGTGTGTATTTAGTTCTACGTATTTTTTTCACATGTACATTTGTATGACTGCCATGACACTCAACATACAGAGCAATTTCATCCCAAGGATCTGTCATCTACCTCTGTTATAATCACAGCCACCTTCTCCAACCCCCTCTGCTCCCACTTTCTAATGTCTACCAACTCCTAATCTGTTCTTCATTTCTGTAATTTGTCATTTAAGAAATATTACATATAAGCAGAATCAGATAATATGTGACTTTTTGCTTAATTCCCTCAAGATCTATTCAGGTTGTTCATTTATCATTACTTTTTCCCTTTTTATTACTGAGCAGTATTCTTGGTATAGATCATTAAAGTTTACTTATCTACTGAAGAGTGTTTGGCTTGTTTTCCATTTGGGGATATTATGAATAAATCTGCTATGAATATTCCTGTGCAAGTTTTTCTGTGAACATATATTTTCCTGTCTCTGGGATAATTACCTGAGAGTGAAAATATTTAGTTGTGTGGTATGTGTATATTTAGTTTTGTAAGAAACTGCTGTACTGTTTTCCTGAGTAGTTGTATCATTTTGCATTCCTACCAGCAATGTATGACTGATCCATTTTTCTTAAGATTCTAGATGCATCCACCGCTTGTTTTAGGTGTTACAGGTCAATTGGGGCTGAACTTGGAGCAGGTCTAGGAAAAAAATAAATAAATAAAAGCTGAACCAAAAAACAAAAACAAAATCAAAAAAACAAAATAAGAAAACAACCCATCAGTTTCCTCCTGCATTCTCTAGCTGAAGAGTTTCTTTTTCTCAGTCCTCTTGCTTTAAAAGTAGGATTTCTAATGAGTACAAAACTATGCTATCTATCCTAAGTCAATCATTGTGCAGTATATGCATGTACTGAAAGAACATACTATACCCCACAAATATGTACAACTAAATGTTAAAATATTTTGAATAAAAAAGGATTTCTTTGGAAGATTTTGCTTTCTAGGCCCTCTGCATAGTTCTGGGGCTCAGCTTGCTTTCAAATCAAACATGGGAGATAAAGGAGGAAAAAAACCTACTAACTCACAGCCATGCTGGACACTCTTCACTTTTTCACTTTCTTCCCCAATCTGTCTGTTATTGTTTATTTTTCAGAGTCTTCACGTTGTTTCTCTTTGAATTCTGTCCAGAGTTTTAGTTATTAGCACTGCAAGATATCGGTTATAGTGAACATACTTCATCTTGACCATTGCTGGAATCACTTCACACGACTTTATGAATTGTCAGACTGTTGGTACATTTTCAAACACATTGCTGCTCCAGCATTTTATTTATTTATTTTATTTTATTTTATTTTTCGAATCTCTCAGATCTCATTCTTTTTGGCCAGCTGGAGAGGATATTTGTAAGTGTCCTAAAGTGAACAATGGCTGAAGGATGATTGACTTATGAGTGAGAAATATCACCAAGATGATCTAATAGATGAGAATACAGCTTCTGGTGGTGAAAAGAATAAGCCTGGAAACCAGGGCTTATTTGGAATCCTTTGAACATGACTCCCAATGCAGCACTTTAGGATCTTTACATTCTTCAATGGGAGATGATTAAATAAAAAGCTTGCAGTGTAAATCTTTTTATTTAAAAAAAATTGGTAAATATAGTTTTTAGTTTTGTTTCCTTTGTTGTTCTTCCACTCAGCTTATCTTTGGGTGGAGGAAATCACTGCAAAAGCAGAAAGCATGAGCTTTATCCATGATATATTAAGGTGTCCAGATTCCTTCTGGGATCCTAGTGTTTCCTCAGAAAAGATAATTAAACTTTGAAAATAGTCACTTATGCAGTTTCACCTGGTGGTTTGTTTTAAGAATTGATTTACCTCCTTTACCTTTCTATAAAATCATTTTAGACCATGGCCATGATTGATGAGAATATAGAAAAAGACAAATCTTGCAGGGATATTTTAGCAGGAGGAAACTCTATGTATTGCATTTTAGTGTTCAATATTTACATTCCATGGTTGGAATCTTTTTAGTTTCTTCTTTGCATCAACATGCCTTTTAAAATAATAATTCTAGAATATTTTTCCTCCTCTGATATATTAAGTTCATAGGACTTCAACTCTAAAAGATTAACTTTACATCCAGGTCTACCACTTACAAAGACTTTGTGGAGAAGCAAGGTATCACATGGCAAAAATGGCATGAACAAGAGAGCTAACTCACTCACTTATTCTCCTTTAAGGCCATTAGAACCACTCCCTCATAACCCATCAAACCATTAACTCATTATTCCATGAAAGGATTACTCCATTCACAAGGGCATAGTCCTCAGGATCCAATCACCTCTTAAAGCTCCCACCTTTCAAGTATTATATTTAGATTTCTCACTCTCTTAACACTGCTGCAGTGGGAATCAAGTTTCCAGCACATGAACTATCAGGGGACACATTCAACCCATAGCAAGTGCTTTGTAAGATTTTAAACAGAACACAAAATTAAAAAGTCCTTTTTTTATACAAACAATCTGTGCCTGAAAACCAATTATTTATTCTGCAGTGGGAAAAGGGAACTTAAAAACATAAATGAATTCCAGGAGTAGTTATGTTTACAATATTTACAATATTCTATACTATATTCCTACTAGTAATATCTCTAAGTAGATTTCAGAAATTGAGAATACTTTCTATTCCAGTTTATAATTATATTTTGCAGCCTGTCTTTGAGATTCTGGGTCTTTGTACTCACCATTTTGGAATCTACATATAAATTGCTGTGTACTGTCAATTTTAGTGTAGTCAAATACATTTCAAAGCCAAACATCGTGATGTTTAAAAAGGGACAGAGAACAATTATATTTGACAAACAATTTTTACATGACCTGAAAATGTCTTAGGATTAAAAATGATCCTTTTATACTTCGATTTACTTGGAAGTGTTTGTTTAGTTGAAATTTGCGGAATCATTTCACTTTACTTTATGAGCTGATTGAAAAAGTTGGAAAAGTCTCAGTACAGGTTTTGAATTTTATCTTTGCTCACTGAGATGAGAGCTCCCAAAAGAGGACTCGCCCAGCTTGTATTGAACATATTAAGAGTTGTTATAATCAACACTGTAATCATTTACGCAATTTTCATATATACTCAGGAGATGATAGTACTTTTCAGTTTTGGAGGGAGTACAGATTTATTGCTGAAAACACTTGCCATAACTGTAAAGAAAAAATACCTAGTGTTGAAAATAGAAAGTATGTAGTTATCTTTTTGTTGCATTTAGCATGAGAGAAACATTCATGTTTTTTTCACAGTTTCAAACGAGGCATGAAGGAATTTTTGCGTCATTTAAAGGGCAAATAAAATAAATAATTTACATTGAAGAGTAGCTGCCTCAGAATCTGGGTTTTTTCAAAAAAATATGAGTTTCACTTGATTGCATGTTTTAAAGATCTTATTTTAATTCTTCGGTTCTATAATTTTCAATGAAAATTTGTAAACCGATGGAATATTTAAAAAACACATACTAAATGTTAATAATTCAGTAAAGCTTTAATTGTACAATGTTTCTCATTTCTCTCCCTGATTGTCCTATTTGGAGTTACTTTGATGGCTCACCAAACTGCCGCCCCATCCTCATTTTTTTCAAAGAGAATATTTTAGAATTTAAATCTTTAAAGTTTTTAAGAATGATTCAGAAGATTAAAGTAATTTTGGCAGATCGGTTCTGAAAATAAAACGCTTAAAAGAACTACAATTTTTTTCTGAAAAGAATTGGAGCAATTTTGATGTTCACTTCCTGAGAATAAATAACTTGCAAAGACAGGACAGTACCTTCAAAGCCTCTGTTTCTTTAACAGAGGTCCCATAATATAATAACCTCTGTTCTTTCAAGTGAGAGGTTTCCCTGGGTTTAAATTAATTCATAAGCGCTCTTGCAGATTAGTAAAAAGGCCACCTCTCACCCCTGTAAGGGAAGAGAAAAAACATTTTTTTCCCCCCAAGCTTAGAGAAGATGAAGAATAGGCTCTTAAATCCCTAAGTAGAGTTCAATGTTTGATTTTATAAACCCAGTAGATAAGGGTCAAGTTATTGTTACAACACACCACACGCACACACACAGAAACACACACACACTCATACATATATAGTTTTTTTGAGATGTCTTTGGCTAGTATTATTATTTATTTATTGGCTAAAAATAATAGATACAACTTAGCAACAAAATCAGTGTTAATATAACATGATAGTTAAGAGTACAGAAATGAAGGAGTTTTTCTTTAGTTCAAATCCTGGTTCTAAAATTAACTGGCTATGTGACTTTGAATATCTAACTTAACCTCTTTGTGCCTGAGTTTTCCCTTTCACAAGAAAGAGACATGATAACTGTATATAACCTATATGGTTTTTAGGAGAAATAAATTAACCTATGAAATACTGGCATATGTTTGGCTTTCAATAGACTTTAGGTGTTTTTGTTATTATCATCATCATTTTAATAATCATCAGATCCTTATCATTACCAATGAAATCATTATTTATCATATTCTAAAATTTTGTTTTATTGGCCTATATCAACCTTTTATCTGAATGGGTTACTTTTGTTCTCATATTTAGTAGAGTAAGATACATATATTTGTATATTACCTTTGAGTATTTAGTAGTTTGTTTTTTAGATTCTCAAAAAGTTGAACATAAGAGTAAAATGAATTAATATTTCATATTTTTTCTTGATAATAACACATATACCTTTAGAAGCATTAATTATTAAAATTTTATGTTCCAAATATCACTGAAAATAATTTGACATTAAATTTTAGGAATTTAAACTTTAAAAGTCTGTATGAGGGCCTTAGATGCTTTAAACATCTCTTAACTCCAGCAACCCAGCTTATTACATAAAGTTTACTATACATTGAATATAAAATGGAAGTTTGTATCTTTCCAGTACACTGTCCAGTGGGGAATCGAAAGGAAACAAGGATAAAGAAACAGGAGAGAATCCAATCTGGTAGCCTAATTACATGTTCATTTCCATACCATAATGAAACTATCCCTCTTCTGAGAAAAGGGCAATGAAACTTTTATCTCTGGGGCCAGGACACTAAATGTCATATGGTTCTACATCCTCTTCTCAGTGAAAAAAGTCTAAAAGTAATCCTCCAACATGTGTTAGAGTGGGGTAGGGTATGAGGAATAAGTGAAGGAGGATACAATAAACCCATAGGGAAAGAAATAAACATTACTTTTAAAAATCAGGGGATTGTTCAAATATAGCTAGTATTTGTATTTAATTACTGGTAACTTTCATGTATTATTCATTCTTCCTCTAAATCCTTACTTTCCTCCTTTCCCTGAATAAAGCTACTGAGTTTTCAGGTCTCAGTTAAGACAATCTTTCTACCTTACATCAACCTTACTTTTTAAACCATACCTCCAATTAACATAAATCTAAACAATTTAACCTTGATCATAACCACAAATTGTGGAAAGAGTCCTGTAGTAAATATTTGGGTATCATTAAACAGTGCAACAAAATAAGTTCCTTTTCAAATGAAGGGATCCTATATTAATAAAGAAAAAGGAAAAATGGGAAAAAAAAGGAAAAAAAACTTAGAGTGAATTTAACAATGTTATTAGATACAAAGTTAATATAAATTAATTGTATTTATATATAAATTGTAATTTTGAAGAAATTTAAAAAAACACATACCATCTTTGATAGCAACTCAAAGCATATCAAATCTGAGTAAATCTAATAAAGGATGTACACAATTTCTATACCGAAATCTTAAAAAAAAAAATTTCTAGGAGAAAATTGAGGACTAAACAAATGGAGAGTTATACGATATTCATGGATTAGAAGAGTGACTCAACAGCAAAAAACTAAATCATCCAATTAAAAAACGGGCAAATGACCTGAATGGACATTTCTCAAAGGAAGATATACAAATGGCCAACAGGTGTATAAAAAAATTCTCAGCATCACTAACCATCAGGGAAATGCAAATCAAAACCACATTGAGATATCATCTCACCCCAGTTAGAATGCCTATTATCAAAAAGACAAAAATAACAAATGCTGGCAAAAATGAGGAGAAAATGGAACTCGTATGCACTGTTGGTGGAAAAGAAAATTAGTAAAGCCTTTATGGAAAATAGTATGAAGTTTCCTCAAAAAACTAGCATTAGAACTACCATACGATCCAATAATCCCATTGCTGCATCTTTATCCAAAGGAAAGAAAGTCAGCATATCTAAGAGATATCTGCACCCCATGTTTATTGCAGCACTATTGAGAATAGCCTGATATGGAATCAACCTAGGTATCTATTGACAGATGAATGGATAAAGCAAATGTGGTATAGATACACAATGGAATACCACTTGGTCATGAAAAAGAGTAAAAATCGTGTCATTCCAGGCAACATGAATAAACCTAGAAGACATTATGTTAAGTGAAACAAGTCAGGCACAGAAAAGTAAAAACCACATTTTCACTCATATGTGAGAGCTAAAACAATAACATAACATAAATAAGTTGTACTTTTAGAAAAATAAGTTCAAGTTTTTAGAGAGTAGAATTGTGGTTACTAGAGGCTGGGAAGAGGAGGAAAGTGGCAGGAATAAGGAGAGGTTCGTTAATGGACACAAAATTACAATAGGAAAAGTAAGATGTAGTGGTGTATGGTAGTACTAGGCATCTATAATCAATAAGAATTTATTGTATGTTCTCAAATGGCTAGAAGACAGGAGATCAAATATTCTCATCATGAATAAATGGTGAAGTTTTGCAGTGATAAATATGCAATCACCCTGATTTGATTATTACACTTTGTATACATGTAGTGAAATATATCTCTGTATCACATAAATATGTACGATCAATATATGTTAATTAGAAAGTAAATAAATTCCTTTAAAAAAAGGCACAGGGATAAGTGCTAATGAAATAAAAAAGAGCTAAGTATTCAAATACAAAAAAAGAGTGAATATTGTTAAGATGTCTCGTTTCAAATTTATCTATAGATTTAATGTAATCCTAATTAAAATCTCAGTATCAAATTTTTTTCATAAAATTTGGCAAGTTTGTTCTGAAATAAATGTTTAAATGCAAAAGTTCTAGATTTGATAATGCAATATTGAAGAAAAAGTTTGAGAACTTAAACCACAGAATAGCAAGCCTTATTATAAAACTATAGTAATTAAGTCCATATGGTACGAGTGTAGGAAAAGACAAAGTCAGTGAAACAAATTAGATTCCAGATTAAACCTGAAGGATAATAATCACTTTATTTATGAAGAAGTTGCTACTACAATCAGTGGAGAAAGATTTTTTTTCCAGTAAATGATTCTCCATTAATGAAGTGTCCATATGGAAAAAAAAAAAAAAACTTGAACCGTGGCACACCAGATACAAAAATTGATCCTAGATGGGATTATAGCTCTCTTGTATAAGAGAAACTCCAAAGCTTCTAGAAATAATAGAGGCATAACTTATACGATCTTTTGCTAGGCAATGCTTTCTTAAACAGAACAATAAAATTACTACCCATAAAGGAAAATTAGACTTCATTAAAATTAATCACTTTTCTTCTTCCAAAAAAACTATTGTAGGAATGAAATAGTAAACCAGAATTGGCTCACATATTTATGGATGTTAAGAAATCCTGTGATCTGTTATCTGCATGCTAGAGAGCCAGGAAAGTTGGTGGTGTAATTTAGTCTGAGTCTGAAGGCCTGAGAATCAGAAGGCCAATGGTATCCCTAAGACAAGTGAACAGATATGATGTTGATGGGTGGGAGTGGGAGATGGAGGGGGAAGGAAGGAATTGGTAAAGGGATATGCAAATCAGCTACTTTGCATATTGATTTAAAAAAAAAAAAAAGGCCAGTGGTATAAGTCTAAGTCAAGATCCCAAAGTCCAAGAACCAGGGACACTAATGTCTGAGGACATGAGAAGATGGATGTCTCAGCTCAAGGAGACAGGGTGAATTTGCTATTTCTCTGACTGTTCTACTCAGGCTTTCAGTATATTGGGTGGCACCTATTCACACTGGGGAAGGACATCTGCTTTACTCAGTTCACCAATTCAAACACCAATCTATTTCGGAAATACCCTCAAAGACACACCCAGAAATAAAGTTGGACCATCTGTCTGGGCATCCCTTAGTCCAGTCAAGTAGATACACAAAGTTAATTACAGAAAGAGATAGACAATACAGCTTAAAAATAATCAAAAATCATAAACAAGCACTTCACAAAAAAAGAAATCAAATGGCCAATAAAGATGAAAAGGCAGTTAATATTATTAATCATCATGCAAATGCCAATTATAAACACAAAATTATACTACTCAAACCCACCAGAATGGTTATATAAAATGGAGAGAAATACCAGTGCTGGAAAGAACAAAGACTGAAACATTGATAACTTGCTGGTGGAAATATAGATTGAAACAACTCCTTTGGAAATTTGTCTATGTCTATAAATCCAAACTTTATGACCTCTGTCTTGGCAATTCCACTCCTGGGCGTATACCACATAGAAATGAGTCTTATGTATACTAATGAGCATGTATGAAAATATTTATTGGAGCAGTATTCATAATAGCTCCTAAAGAGAAACAATCTATACTTTCCTCATAAGTAGAATAGTTAAAATGGGGCATGTTCACACAATGTAACTCACACAGCACTAAAAAATAATAAGCTTTTGATACATGCAACAACAGGAATGATTTCAAATACATAATATAGGGTTATAAAAAAGCTAGATCAAAAAAATACATACTGTGTGATTTTATTGGTAAGTAGTTAAAAGTGGGAAAAATATATATGGTGAAAGAGATTAGAATTATTGATACATTTAGGGGAATTAACAGGGAGTTTAGATACTGGAATTAGTCTCTGTGTTTGTGAGTGTGTATAAAAATTCAATCATTGAGCTGTATGCTAAAGATTAGTATACTTAGTACACTTTTCTGTATGCATTTCATTCCTCATTAGGAAAGAGAAAGGGAGAGGAAAGAGGTGGGAGAGACAGAGACAGAGAATAAATAGATGTCTGTTTTTAGTATAATTAAAGTTTTTATTTGCTCTTCTTATCTCTTCTTATTTCAACCTCACTCCTTGTTTCCTAGGTCATTGATGTTTCTCTAATTTTATATTTTTAGACTTGAGAATGAGTTTTCCTGATTCCTCTGACTTATCTGATTACTTTTCTTAAATCTTGAATTCTTTTGAAAAGGAGTGAAATCTTATTTGTAGTTTCATTCTTTGCCAAAGATTGAACCATGCATATATGTTATTTACCTTATGTAGGGTGAAATCTGCCAGAAACAAACAATTTGACACTGCAACACATCATTCTTGGCATTTATTGTGTATCCTAACTTCTTGGAATATCATTTTAAGCTAACTGAGATTTATTTCCAGGTAAATACACTTTCTGGAATATGAGTGATGTTTCATTACCTGGCATAAATCTAGATACTTTAATCTGTAACCGTCCCTACCTAGTTCTATTAAGCTATACTGAAGCCATTTTGCTTGTCCTTATATTTCTTTCATGAGAGAGTGGAATTCAGATTTTTCATATCATAATTTTATGAGTTGCCTCATTTTTTTTAGTTGCAGCCTTTAAAAACTCCTGTTTGCCTGCATCCTTTATATTCTCTGGCTCAGCAGTTTATCCTCCACTCTCTTACTTTCATTATTGACACATTTGTCAGAGGATGGATGTGATTGAGATTCACTCTGCATAGAATCAAAGAGAAATGCTCTGAACCAAAATTGGAAAGCATACCTAGATATTTGGGTTGAGCCTGGAGTAGAAAAAGAATACTAAGGTGACACTGTTAAGAAAAGTGGCCTTTGAGGCCCCTGGAGAATCCCTCCACCTTGATAGTCTTCAATTACTATACATAAACAGAACTTCATGTAATCTTTGAGTTTCATCTGATTCGCTCTGTTTCCTCAGAAATGGTTGTTTATTTTTCAGTAGAGGGGTCTTGACTTAGAGAGTACCATGGGACTGCAAAATCCATTTCTGATCATCACTGTTTTACACCGTGCCTGATTTTTTGATAAGTTCTTTCACTCCAGATCTTTTTTTTCTCTTGCATGTTCTTCAGGATAGTTCTAAAAATCATCCAAAATAAAGATATGAAGAAAGACAGAAGAATTGTTTTCTTTTGCTGAGTAGTAAACACTGTTGTTGTTCGGCTCAGATGCCTTTGAGTCCATCTTTAACTTCATTCATCCCTGCACACCCTCTCTGCTGGGGTGTGCTTTATTGTCTTCTACAGATGTCTGCCCTCAGTTTGTTAGCTACTCTGCTCATAAGGGCAGAGAGCCTGAAATGTCTGGAAGGGGATATTCTTCTAGCATGGCCTGTAGCCAATGACTGATCTAATGAGATTATGGCAACCCAGATCATAATTACTATGCCAGAGTTCTGCGGTAGTAGGCTGAAGATACCTTTCTAGGATATTGCATGCAATTTTACCCTTTGTTTTGTTGTTTTCTTTCTCTGTCATGTGCTCCTTCTAATCCCACCACCCCCAACCCACACCCATAGTGCTATCTCCTGGGAACACTTCCTTAATATATCTCTAGGAAAAGAATCCTCTTCTTAGGATTTGCTTCTGGAGAATTGACCTAAGACAAACTATAAGCCAAATCTCTAACTTCTAGCCCATGTCCACAGTAAGTTTCTAAAGAGAATTTAGTTATCTTTAGCAAAATTTGCAATATTTATGAGTGTATAACTGTTCAAACTACTAATATTATGTTAAGATGGATACCTTCCTAAAATCATGACTGATATTTCACATACTGAGAATAATTCTACTGACTTTCTTCTGACCATAATCAATGAGTTTATATTCTCCTGAAAAATGTCAGCCTGAATATAATGCTCTCAATTTGCTTGCCATTTGATAGTGCAGTTATACCTCCCACTTTAAATAGTAGAAAATCTTATTTCTGAAAATTTAGAAAGAATATACGAATTATTAACTTCTTTGTATTTTTTGACATGATATTGTTTTGATATTATGGCAGTTGACTGCTAGCCAAACAGGATCAAAATGACATTACAGCACGTGTTTATAATGTACCTTAGTTAATACAAACACTAAGAGCTGGAGGCCATCCATAGAAAGTGGTCGACTGGGAGCAGAGAAACTTGCTGCAAAGTGTCACCGGACTGAGCTGGCTCCTAAAAGGGCCATCTGCATACTCATCTACCGGGACCTGTCCCATAAGACCTTCTGAACCTCAAAGAGAAGCTCCTTTCTCTTGTTTTGGTGTTTCAGTATCCATCCAGCACCCTCTATCGACAAAGCCTAACAGTGTGACAGCTGGCACAGGGGAAATGCTACAGAGTCCAGCTTCAGCCTCACAAAATAAGAGTCAAAAAGTACAGATTTGGAACTGAGAAGAAATAAATTGATAACCCATACACAGTTTGTGTTTGTCTTACATTTAAAATAAAGGAAATAGTCGATTTAGTTGTTGTAATAAAGTCTATTTTAGAAAGCATAGAGCTGCTTTCTAGATACATTTTTTTCAATATGAAAGCAAAGTTACAAAGTCTATGTTATATAGAAACCAAGAGTACTGTGTTATTTTTTTGATTAGGGGCAAGTAATGGGACCTAATACTTGGTAATTCAAATACTGCTTTCTTTCTGTTGTTTACTGGGGTTTTGTTTGTGTGTTTGTTGGTTGGTTGGTTGGTTGGTTTTTTGGTGGCTAAGCTATACCCTTCAGTTTCTTCTGCTATCATGGAATATGAATGAGAAGAGGAGGTGTGAAGTAAATGTATGTATTCAGCTCAGGGCTTAATTTTGTTTTAAGAGTTACTAAAATTCATTCTCCCAATCAAATAAGAAGAGATAATCTTTGAGGCACATAGCAGTCACACTCTTTATTTTAAATGAAAGGAATATTTTAAAATCTTTTTCTCTTTTCATCCTTAGATGGAGTCATAGAGTTTACATGTGGTGTTGTACCTCACATGATAGCGTCTTCTTATTTTACAGGTGAAAAGTTTAAGACCTAAATAACTTGACAAAGGTCACCAAACTTGCTTGTGACAGAATTCGTGCATGCAAGAATCTAGATATACAAGTATCCAGGCATGCAAACTCTTTCTGTGAAGTCACTTGTAGAGGTGCAAGTGCTGTATTAGTTACTATTGATTGGCAACAAGTCTCTCCTGTATTTAGTAAGTTACAACAAGCATTTAATTAGCTTATAATTTTGCAGTTTGGCTATTTAGCTAAGTGGTTCTTCTGGTTTTGACTGGGCTTCCTCACTGATCTATGTCCTTCTCTGGTAGGATAGGCCACTTTACTCATCTCAGCTGGATGTCCTCATCTGTGGGCCTCAGCTGTGACAGCTGGGTTGACGAAACCATTGTTCTATCTACCACAGGTGGTTAGAAGTCCGACATCTCCTGTAAGATTTTGACATTTCTCCACTCCCCATCCCTCCTACCAGGATATATTGCTTGTCTTGACTAATTTTATGGAGGATAAAAAGCTCTGAAAACCAAGAGAGATGTAGACGAAGGAACGCCTTGGAAGTGGAAGGGGTAACAGATGCTGTTGATGCACCCATATCCCTTTGACCTACTCCAGATGTCATTGCAGACAGAACAAAGGGAGAGCCAAATTCCATTTTACAAGTGAGGGTGGCTTCAGAAGCAAAAACATTAGTTTAGGTTTTTTTTTTTTTTCAGGAGAATGCCTATGAAAAAAGAACTGGGTCCAGTGGAAAGAATTTATAGCAGTCTTCACAAAAATGGTACAAGCAAATATAGAAGGTGAAAGCTAGAAAAATCTTGAAGGAGTTGTGTGTGGGCAGGGAAGTGGGGTCTTGCGAAGAAATGAAGAGGCTTTTAGGGATAGTGGGAATGATGGAGAAGAAGCCGTTTAAGAATGGCAGTTTGAGTTTCTGGGCATGGAAGGAACTATTTAAATGAAGGTTTAGAATGTAGGTGTAATTAATGGGACAAAGAGTTGACTATTGTAACCTTTATTCATCTGAATATACAAATACTGATTGGTTCGCTAATTCTCCATCTATAATGCTCTAATTTGTTTTTCTCTGAGCTTTTCAATGTTTATCTGTAGTTGTAGTGCAGCTGGAGATGTATAGTTTTCTTCATACAAGCTTGCTGGCATAGATTTTCTTTCATTTTCACCTGTGGCTTAAGCACTAGTTTCAGTGGCATTTAGTAAGTGACCATTTCTTCCTGCCAATTTATGTACTAGAATGAATGGTTTGTAGGAAACCTAAAAGCTTTTTTTTAAACATTAATAGCTGTATTTCACCTTCTGTATATTTACCTGTGGATACCTTTTAATTTTTCTCTTACCAGTACAGGAACAGTACATAATTGTAAAAAGAAAGCTGAGCTTACTTGATACACTGTTGTTTGAGAGCAAATAAAACCTAAGTATTGGAAAAAGAAAAACTTGGAATTTGATTAAGAAGTAGAGGGCTTTAAAGTGACACTCTAGTGCCTTGGGCTGGAGTTTCAAAAAGTTGGCAAGGGAATTGAATCCCCCAGTGCTCAAGCTTATGATGGCAAGAATAAAGCTATTTTTATTCGCTAAGCAACAGCTTTCCTCTGCCAAATTTCCCAAGACTCATACAATGAGAGTATCCATCCCAAAACGATTAATGCAAATTTAGTAATTGTGCACATGGATCATTTCTCTGTCACCCATTTTATCCATAAAACGTAGCTTTCTCTCCATGCACACACTGCTCATGTTTTGTGCCATTCACCTGTTGCTGGGGGCATGAAACAAATTACCTCTTTGTGTGAGGCTGCGGGAAGAAGAAATTATCACATTTGTGCCTGGCACCCACTACTAAACCAAGCATGTAATTATTTGAATCAGAATGATTGTATGCACAAAGTCAGAATTATCTTGGATATCAGAAGAATAGCATATGAAGTCTGATCCAAAGCTGGACAACTTCCCAAAGGGAGGATGGGTAGGAGGATATAGGCTTTTGTTAAAGAAGATGAATTTTTGGCAGAAAAGACAAATTTCAGTAGACGCCAATGAGACCTCAGGGGTTCTGGCTTTTGTAAAATTTTAAGTGAAGTGAGTGCAAGTGCAGGGTTTTGAGTTGGGAGCCCTGGGGAAGTTAATCACAAAAAGAAGTATTGTGTTGCCAGCATCACAGTGTGGACTCCCCTAAAGCATTTCACACAAGAACCTCAAACTTAATCAACCAACAAGGCTCAGAGGAGTAAGCTAGAAAGCCCCTCAGGCTTGCGATATTCCTTTCAAGTTTCCAGGAAGCATTGATGCCTGACTAATAGGGCCTTTCTGGAAAAGACTAGCTCCTATTCAGAGGGCACCAATCAACCCTAAGCTATGTTCAGTCGGAGCTTTAAATCGGCAGTGTAAGGTAGCATAGCCACAGTAAGATATGGGCCTCCTCCACAGAAGCCATTTGCTGGATAAACATCCCACTGTTTACTGACACTCCCATTTACTAATCTGAGAGGGTACAAGCTCACTCTACACTTTACTGTCCTGGTGTAACAAAACGTGCACGGAATTTCTTTTCTACACAACAGGCTATCAAGCAGATTTCCTGAAACAAATGTGATTTATTCAGTGCCAGTAAATGGTGATGGATTAAAAACATGAATTTTCTATATAGAAAATTGTAAGAAACCTATACATAGAGCACATGTATACTTATACATAGAGCACATGGCTACTTATAAGTGCCACCAAAAGATGTTAGGCACAGAGACTCAGGTGACCTACTGCATCCCTTTCTCAAATGCCTTGCATTGGGAGCTTTTTGAAAAGCAGTTGATTTGAAACCCCACTTTTAAGGAAGCTTGATAGTCTGTCTCCTTCTCTTACTTTAGGATAGATTGGGAAAAGAATAACAACAAGATCAACAACAATCAACAGAAAAATAGAAGGTTCCAGCTGATAGGATTGTAGGGAAAAATGGTAAAGGGCATTGAAACCGGCAAAAAGCAGACTAGTGAGTATCTATCCTATGTAGCACACTTTTCCTGGTGATTTACCTGGTCCTGCACCTCTCATCTTCTTTGAGCTTTTCAGTAATCCAAAAAATTCTTGTCCATATAAATGAAAAGAATTTTTGTCCAGTAGAATGCAACTGATGATAGCCATGTGGATATTCATCAGATTTACATCTATTTGAAATTTATTTCAGCATTCTTGGTTGCCTATATACTTGTGAATAGTTTGAATTTTCCTTTGAACAAGTTGTAACATATTACTGGTTCCCTCACTAATTCATGAGTTAAATAAAATATTTGGCACATATTTATTTTATATTTCTATATTTCTATGCAAGGTATAATATTAACTTTAAAAAAATATATCCTTTATTAGCATGAATTCAGGTTTTGTTTGTTTTCTTTTTGTACTCAAAATAATATCTGTGCTGAATCTCTTTCAAATTCTTTTTAGGTGGAGGGCATAGCTTTTGAGATGAAGATTAAAACCATTGGGTAGCAAAGATACAGGATCAGCTTGTTTTCCTCTTTCAGCCTTCAGGAGTAGCTTAGACAAGAAACTCCATGATTGCTTTTAATCAAGTCTTCTGTTTGTATCCTTTGACGTAACTTCACTGTAATGAATGTTGTCATAGTTAGCGCAACAGAACAACAAATGAATTTAGGAGATTGTTGAACTGGCTCTTTAGAGTACGTCTGCTTCACTGTAGTTTACATAGCTATTTTTGACTAAGAGTTTAGGAAAGGCCTGAGTTCAGCTAATACATCGTAGATCACATTTGTAAGTTCATATCATACCAAAGTATCCACTTAAATAAAATTCATGCTAAGAACTTTAATTTATGTCATGAGTGTTTGGGAATCTGGCTTCCCTGAAAGGCTTTTCTCCTTCTTTCTTGGCAGCATTTTTTTTTTTCATCAGTCAAATATAGTGCATTTTAATACCCCAGAATGAATTCTCCCAGGACAAAATTATAAGCCCTTCATTTTCTTTTCTTTTCTTTCTTTTTTTTTTTTTTTAATTTAATAAGTTCTTTTTCAGGAATAAGGAAGAAGGGGGATGGGAACTCATGTTCCTTTGATATGAAAAAATAATGAGATGACCTGAACTTACATTCAAAGACCTGATGGGTAACTATTCAAAACCTCATTTTCTGATGCTTGATGAAACTTAGGTTTGAAGGCAATCTTTTTTTCAAATCATTACCTATACAAGGAATATACCAAACTATGAAATATTATTTGGCAATTGTTATTCCTCTGGCTTTGTATTAAAAATTGATAAGAGAGTTGGAGGGGAACAAAGAAAAAATCACATCAGAGTTGTGTCTCTACAAGAAATTTACAAACAGAACTAACCTGTTATCTCCATTATGGTCTCATTTTCAGTGATAAACTTTCCAGGCCTAAAGATTAAGAAAGTTTTCTGGAGCTCTTTACAAATTAAACTGTATCATTCAAGACTTCCTAAGTTATAACCTAAAGTTAATTTACAATTTTTCTATCTTTAGACTTTTATGTAGACTGCACTTCAATGAAACTAGATTATTTTCTGTTCCCTGAACATATGCAATGCTTTGCTTTGCAAAAACCTTGGAAAGCCCTCCATGTTTATGTAGACGTGCTATTCATCCTCTCACCCAGTGCTTCTAAAACTTTCTGTGATGAAGGACCAGTTTCTTTTGAAAGTTCCTATTCAGTCATAGCCCAACATTGTACATTAAAAATAAATTGTTACAAATATGAAATAAATATAAAAAGGCTTATAAAATACAGGCTGTAATTTGTTATTATGTTCAAAGCACATTTTCAAATTGCTATAAATGTTTCTAAACCCTTTGAATCTCTGTACTTATGTCTTCACAACCCAGGGACAAACATTTCAACCGACTCAAGGCAGCAGACTTTTGTTGGGTAAGCAAAAGAGCATAATTTTCCCCACAAATGTATTTGCTCTGATTACTTTTTCTGTATATCTTTAAATAAAAATGAATTAGCCTTTATTTAAAAGCAATGTTTCAATATTGTTATTTTTCTTACATAATTGACTTAATCCCTATTGCATTAGAGTTCGTGAATAATTATAATATCCTCCTGATGGAAACTCCAGACCAAACTCCAGCACTAAATCTTCAAGTATATATTTGTTGAATAGTAATTTTCCTAAATCTTTTATTTAAAACAGATTTTAAAAAATTATGTTGAATGCCTATTTTTTTTTCTTTTTTCTCCTTTTCTGCAACAGTTAATTCTAACAGAGAGAAAGGTGTGAAGAGACTATGAGATGCCTTCTACAAGAATAAGGAGTTGAATGTCTACAGTGGTGGACAATATTTCCAAATTTACTGAACTCCTGCATTAGTCCTGCCATGCCCATCCATTTTACATTGAACTTACGTAGACATGGTTTTTAAATGTTTATTTTACATTTCCCATTGCCTAAGTTTGCCAAATTTAAGGTCTCAAAGCCTTTATTGACCTTTTCCTATTCTCATTACTCATATCCAAAAAGTTATCCATCATTATAGATTCTATTTCTCAGTGTCTCTCACATCTGTCCCTTCCTTTCAATCTCCATTGGCCATACCCTGGTTCTGGGTATCATCTTAAATCTAGGGTTAGGGTTGTACAATCGCCTTCCTCTATTTTTCCTCATTATATAACACATACAAGGATTTGTTTTTCTTAGAGGGCCCCCATTCACCAGGAGATAATTTTTAATTATTTATGAGAGTTCCAGAATAAGCTCAACACTAGTAAAGTTCATATAACAAAGGGCCAGCCCTGTGGCTCACTCGGGAGAGTGTGGCACTGGGAGCGCAGTGGCGCTCCCGCCGCGGGTTCGGATCCTATACAGGGATGGCCGGTATGCTCACTTGGCTGAGCATGGTGTGGGTGACTCCAAACCAAGGGTTGCGATCCCCTTACCGATTAAAAATTCATGTAATAAGCTTCAGCACCTGGAAGTCAAAATGACGGTGGAGACTGGATGGATTCATTCAAGCATAAAGTGATTCAACTCCATACACCAGCCTTTTGGGATAAGATTTACAGTTTCTTATTTTTAAATAAATGGAAAAAGTTTTTATATTATGTAAGTTATGGTAAAATTGATGACAAAAGGATAGAGATTGCTCATGTAAATACTCTCAGGAAAAAATTTACTTTTAGATATAGAATCCTGTGTAAATAAGCACATTATAAATATAGGATTAATCATAGCGTAGGGGAGAAAACATTTTTCATCCATCCCAAGGTTCATGGCTGAGGCTCCTATAGCAAAAGACAGATTAACAATAGAAAGTCATCTACATTTATTTAATTATAAGTTTTACATAATACGAGAGCCTTCAGAAATGAAGACCCAAAGACACAGAGAAAACCATGTATTTTTATTCTTAGGTTTGAAGGGTGGAGGGTCATACAGAAATGTGATTAGACAAAAGGGGTAAGATCTAATGGTAATAAACTGGGGGGAACTTAGCAAGGCCTGTTAGTTCAGATTCTTCTTGGCATCTTCGTGTCTTTGAGGACCCCTTTTTTCTGGGTACAGAGAGGATACCTCTGGAATGAAAGTTTTCTTTAGAGAATGGTCAGAGAATTCTTCTATGACCTGCTTTAAGGATATAGGGTTGGATAAGGTGAGAGTAACCTTCCTGTTTCTGCTGATTCCCCAAAGGCCAAGGTGCCATATTTTGGGGTAGCATGTTCTGAACCCCATTATTAGAAATGGTCTGTTTGATTACAGACCACTGAGTTTTAGAAACAGACAATTCTCTATTTCTAAATCCTGCTGTTGAAAACTCGGAAGTCACTGCACAGAGTATGTTTCAGGATAAAAAACATTTCCTCATTTAGAAGAATTGAATGGAAATAAATCACCTCACACTAATCATTTTGATAGTGACACTAGCTATGAGTATTTGTGCATTGCTTGATCATGAAAGTGATGGATAAGCCATGTAAGTTTCCTGCAAATTAAGAATTTTATAGATTGTAGACTGTAATTACTGGGAACTTTTTTTCAAATCATGAATGCCAGTTTTTGAATCCAGCTAGCCTTGTTAGCAGTACGTATTGTGGAAGTTGTTAGAATAGTTTTGGGAAGGTTGACAGTTATCAGTAAGATATGTGAGCTTGAGGATGACATTTTTCTTTCACGAATAAAGTAAAGCTAATCAAATACCAAAGTCCATTATCTGATGAGAAGTAAATAAGTGACAATATCATAGCTGTCAAAAAGAAATACAGTGTTGGGAGAGGGTTGTCTAGGAAATGAAGAAAAGTGAATATAAAAAAAAAATCTTTCAAACAAGATGAAAAGAACTGGCCTTTTCCTTTGGACATAACAAGGGGTTAATTTTTTTTTTTTTTTACACATGTATGGTAGAAAATATTTGGGAGTAAAGCATAGTAACAGCAACTAGTAAACTACTAAAACATTTTAAACTAAAAGTTCCAAATACTATTAAGATGTACACATTGGGTGAATAAGTAAGGAATCCCCACTTTATCTTAATTTGAAATATACCTCTTTTTTTTCTTTTTAAAAAATATACTTGCTTTCTTAATCTTGCATTTTAAAAACTTAAACTATGTTTAAAACAGAGTACAGTGCTGTCTTGGTTAGAGTACAGCTCAAGGTGCAATAAAAGATTTCAAAATGTGAGAACTCACAAAAGATAGGTATTTATTTCTCTCTCAGAAAACAGTTCTAAGGGACAAAGGAGATAAAAACAGCACAGCTCCAAGATGTACTGTCACCTAGGTGCTGTCCTCATCTCCATGGCCATAGCTGGCTGAAACCATCTCACAGCCTGTTGAAAGCAAAAATGACCAGGAGGCACAAGGCAAGCAATTTTATTATAAGGAAATGCCCAAACAATTGCATATCCTATTTCTGCTCACTTTTCTTTTTTTTTAAATTTTTTTTAAATTTTTTATTTTATTTTATTTTATTTTATTTTTTTAAAGATGACCGGTAAGGGGATCTTAACCCTTGACTTGGTGTTGTGAGCACCACGCTCAGCCAGTGAGCGAACCGGCCATCCGTATATGGGATCCGAACCCGGGGCCTTGGTGTTATCAGCACCGCACTCTCCTGAGTGAGCCACGGGCCGGCCCCTGCTCACTTTTCATTGCAAGAATTTAGTTGCAAGAGAGGCTGGGAAATGTAGTCCCTAGCTGGGCTACTGTGAGCCTGTTTAGAACTGGGGAGATGGACAGAAAGAAGGGGAAAACAAATGATGAAAAATCATGATCAGTTGCATATATATATATATATATATATATATATATGATAAAAATTAAATAGAACAGTTTAAAATGAAAAAAATTAATTCTATTTACCCTTTTCCAATCCTTTAGTCTTACTACTAATTTTTCTGTAACTTGCAGATGTTTTTATACTCGTGAAAAAAATATACAAGTTATAGTATTTCCTTCTATATAGTGTACCTTATTATGCATACTGTTTATACATATTATTATATTTATATTAGAAATATTTCTATATCAACTATACATATGTCATTTTTCTTTCTTTTCACAGCTGTACATTGTCCAACTGTATGACTGAACCACAACTTATTTAGTATCTTGCTTTTGTATATTTTGGTATCTTCAAGGTGTTTTTTCTTTTTCTTTATCTCTTACAATCAATTGTACAATGAAATTTCTTGTATATATATATCTTTGCGTAGTTGGATGAATATATCTGTATAAATTCCTTTTTTAAACTTTATTAAATATAATATATATTTAATAAAATATACTCATTCTAAGTGCATAGTTTAATGAATTTTAGTAATGAATACAGTCACACAACAATCATGACAATAGTTTTTGAACATTTTTATCACCTGTAAAAAGTACCCCTTATGCCTCTTTGTAGTCAATCCCTGCTCTCACCCAGCCCAGACAACCATTTATTTACTTTCTATTTCTATAGATTTTACTTTTCTACAAGTTTCACATAAATATATGACATGACTTTTTTTGTCTGGCTTCTTTTATTCTGCATTATTGTTTTTTAAATTTTTTATTTTGACATAATTTTAGGCGTACAGAAAAGTTGTAAAATAGTATGGAATTCACATGGCTTCCCCTAATATTGACAACTTCATACTATAGTACAATGATCAAAACCAGGAAATTAACAGTACAGTAATGTTTTAATTTTATGCATGTTGTATTTAATAGAAAGAACCAAAGTTATGTCAACACTCAAATGTATTTATATCAGTAATTATAGCATACAGTCTTATATAAAATTAATAAGTTATTGTTTTAACAGGAGAATGATAAACAGAACACTAATTCATGAATCCTATTTATCATTTTTCCCTTTGCCAATATACTGCTTAGTCTTAAACTACAGCATACATACTTTTGAAGAGAATTAGGAAGTCCTCAGGTAACAATAGTACTTATATTGACTGTAAAGGGCATGTTAATTTTGTTCCAGATTTTCCTAGGCTAACTCAGCAGAATATAATGTTCTGTTCTTATGAGAAAAACTTTGCAATTAGATGGCTTATTTCTACAGATGAAAAACTGAGTATTTTTTACCTTCATTAAAACTCCTAGATGACTCACCTTATAGCTACACTTTTGTTTGTATTAGTTAGTACCTTTTTTACAGCTGACTAGTATTTCACTGTATAGATATACCAAAATTTTATCAATATGACAAGTAATAAAGAAGAAACAAACTTTACCTGAAATCCTTTTATCAAGGAGTAACAATGACTAATATTTTGAGTATATCTTTGAGATAATTTTCTATGTTTACCTACCCTCTTATGATTATTTACTCCTCCCCCTCCAAACAAAATCATATTATACATGGTTTTATAATCTGCTTTTTCATTTAACAACATATCATAAAATGTTTCTATTTAAATAAGTTTAGGCCTTTCCCATATTTTAAATATTTAACAGGTGCTTAATAATCATTTTCAATAAATTACTGTTATAAAAATGCCAAATTGAAGATCTTTGTAAATATAATATTGCGAGGTTTCCAGGTAACTCTCTTAATGTTAATTTTTGATTTATGCTTATAGTAATATCTGTTAGGCTTTATTAAATATTGAAAAATCAGAGTAAGTCTTATGGTTGCCCTGTGGGGATCCAGGGCCCATAATAATATTGAAGTGCTTATGACTATCTTTTGCCTATTTTTAACAGTAAAGATTGAGGAAGAAAACAATAGGTGCCCACCCATGTGCACATGTGCATGAGCCCATACACAAACCCATGTACCTGAAACACCTTTAGAAACAATTGAAAGTTCAATTCTACTTTTTCCAGTTTTAGAAAAAGATATTCAGGTTATTTAAGTTTACTCCTGGTTAACCATAGCTAATGGAACATGACATGAGTGAAGACGGGGACAAGTCCCTTGGGCAAGAAACTACAGATATATGGAACACCAAGAAACTAAGTCACTTCTCAGTCAGGGGCAATTATACTGACACCCAAGAAAAATAGCATTAGATTTGCTTGACAGCTGGAATTGAGTAAAGAATTATCAAAAATACTATATGCTAGGTTCATGCCTGAGGCAGATGACCTGGTTGACAAGCTTGTCCAAGCTAACTATATTAATGCTTCAGATCAGTGTAAGAGGAACTAGCAGCAGTTCTCCTTAACTAATCATGTTAAAATTGTTGACAGATTTCACGCCTGCTTTTCAGCTGCATAACTATTCATCAGTGGGGTGAAGAAAGAACTTCATGCAAATTGATTAGAATATGTGAATCTTCCTTCTTTTGGCATTGTAAAAATATGTGAGCTTTCTTTTCTTTTTTTAATTTGATGGTTTTTTCTCCAGTAAGTAAAACTTTCCAACAACAGCTAATCTTTTTTATGTAAAAGGGCAAATAAAACTGCATGATGTATCTGTCAGTTCTGAGGATTGTGCTATGCAAGTTGTGAGCTATGTATCTGGGTCACATACTTCTGTTAGGAAAGTATAAGGTTCTGTCAAAATTTAGAGAGTCAAGTGCTGTTAAAATGTGCTGAGTATAAATATAAATCCTTAACCAATAGTTAAGCCTTGGAGTTTAAAATTGTGACTATCAATTAAGTTTATGTTTGACATTGATTAGGTACCTTCTTATCTCTTAGGGAAAAAAGTACTTCAATCACTTTTGTTTCTGGGAGTAACTGCGTTTTTGAATAATCTACAAACTGTCTTATGAGATGGTTTTCAAAATCCCTAAACCACATGTCTGTATATCCTTTTGCTACATTAGGATTTAGCTTTATTTTCTCATTTCTTAAAGAAATAATAAATCTTTACCTATTGAAGGTAAAAATGATATTCTCATCAATGATATCATCTCAAATAGAGCTAATAATTAGAAGTAGCTTGCATGATACCTTCTATTAGTATCTATACCACATTTCTCTTTAGACAGGACTTACATTAGCTTTTATAAAAAAACATAAAAACCTGCTTAAGTCAAATCACCCAAATCTCAATTTTTCTCTATCTCACTTCTGAAGATAATTATGTGTTTGAATAATGACCCTCTTCTCCTGAGAATAAGAAACCAGTACATCCACTATCCAACTGCATCTATAATTTCTCCAATCAGATATTGTAAACTCAAGAAAGAAGATTTTGACTTTGTTGCCCCCAAATACATAGGGCGTAGTCTTGCTATTTTCTTTTTGTCCACTAGGTGACACAATAGATGCAGCTTTTCAATATCTAAGGTGTAGGTGTGTCTTTGTAACATATTTCTTAATGTTTGAGACTCTGAGTTATGTTTCTTAATGGAACTTTAGTGCAAATATGCTGATAGAGCAATGGTCCATGGGGGTTTATTCATAACTGCTCACTTTAGTATTTTTGCATCTTGGAACTTGTATAGAAACTTAATAATTGACCAAGAAAATAATTTTCATTTTGCTTTACAATCTAACAGTGATTCAAATGAGAAAAATTATAAGAAAAACACAAGTGACACTGAGTTAAAAATGTGTTTTTGAGTGTAAATAATCTGCTCTGCCAAATTTGATTGAAACATAAAGGCGAAAATGTGATGGCCAATAAATGTTACCACAGATTTTATCAGGGATACCCTGGGGATGGGACTTACATCATTCAATCTCTTTACTACTCATAAAACCCATTCTTTAAAATCAGTGTAATGTGATTGTGGAAACACTTGTTACTCTTTATCCCATCTTATTTATAATTATGGCTCAATAAGGCTATTCAAAGCAATCTTTAAAATGTCATATTTTGAAATAACTGGAAAATGCTTGTCTGTCTTATACTTGCTAACTAAACAGAAAAATTTCTCAAGTGAGAAACATAAGCAAAGAAAATATCAGAGCTCAACCCAAACACAATTTCTATATTTTCTGCTAGTTTTTGTATTCAACTTTCTTTAAGAATATATCCAAGCTTGATTCTTCATGACTTTCACATTCCATCCAAGTTGCTTCTGAGTTTGATTCTGAATTATCTCCTAACAAGGCAATATAAACCTGCTTGGGAGGGGAGGCAATCTCCTGTGCACATTTACATATTTCTTATCAGAAGGGAATGCTCCATAGCTAAACCTCCATGACAGCACTGTCTGTGTATAGGGTTTCACCCTCATGCTATCCTAGGAATGTTGCTTTTTATTTTCACCTGTCTCTTGAACATTGTATAACTTGTATAACCTCCATTACAAAGGTAGTAGCATATTTAGATCATACTTGACATTATGGTTTCTAGTAGTAACTAACTATATGGTAATTAAGAATAGAAAGTAGTTGCATGTGGAGCAGAATCCTAAATAATAACAGCTAACATTTATGAAAGGCTTAACTTGGTGTTAGGTCCAGTGTAAATGTATGAGAATATTCTCGAAAAATTCCCTGAGATATAGTAAAATGAGACTATCATACTTCTCTCATCCATTCTCATAATTATAAATGTCATGATCTCCAAATGTAAATCTCCAAACTGGTGGTCTACCCTGAACTGCAGATTTCTCTATATGTAGGTATCTTAGATGCTTAATAGGTTTTTTAAAACTTATATGTCCATAACAGAACTCTTGATCTTTTCTCTAAAACCAGTTCCTCCCCTGATTCTCCATCTCAATTAATGGCAACTCCACTCTTCTTCTGGCTCAGGTAAAAAATACTGGGGTCACCATTGATTTTTCTCTTCCTATTAGTCAAATCCAATTGCCAATAATCCTACAGACTATACCTTCAATCCAACCATTCCTCACCACTTCCACTGCTATAGTGTTGTTGGCATAGGGTAACGTCGCATGCCATCTCTCATCCAGCTAATTGGCATAGCATCCTAACACCCTGGTTCATTTTCTTTCCTTTCCCTTATTAAAACATGTCATATTAGATGGAACCTGCTCAAAATGCACCAATAGCTTCCCACTTCACTTCGATAAAAAATCAACATTTTTAGAATGATCGACAAGGTTTTATAAGATAATACAAGGTTCAAGGCCACCAGTTCACTCCCTCCAATCCATATCCTTATCTCTTTCATCTCTTCTCCTGCTACAATTCTCTTTGCTTGGTCTAGCCATGCTCGCTTTTTTTTTTATGATTCCCGGAACAAGAAAGGCATCAGTAACACTTCATCTCTAGGTGATTCCCAGGCCTTGCTCTCTCACCTCGTTCAGAACTTTGCTCACCTGACACATTTACAAAAAGTAATTCCTTGACTACCCCAATTTAAATAGAAACATGACACCCCCACCTCCATTGTTCTAGCATGCCCTAGCCACTCTCCTTTGTCATTTACTCTGCATAGTACTTATTAGCATCTGACATATTATATGTTTTACCTGCTTACTTACTTCATTTTCTGTACCCACTCATTAGAATGTAAGTGCATGAGGACTGAGGTTTTCGTGTTTATTCACAGCTACTAGAACAGTGCCCAGTACACTGTAGACTCTTAGTAAATATTTGGTGACTGGGTGAATGGAAATTTATATTGGGTAATCCAGAGTAGGGAGACTAAAGTGATCTCTTTTATTTATTTTCTTGTAAATTGTTTACCCACTACCCCCACAGAATGCAGCTGGGTAAGAGCAAGATCTTCTTTTATGTTCTCTGCTATATACCCAGAATGTGGAGAACACCTGTTACACAGGAGCAGCATAAACAATACATGCATTTCACTTCTCCAGTGATGAGACGCATGGATTACAACAGTCATTTTCAAATCTTTGAGATAATTTTTATGTGACTAATGCCAATTTTAAGGGAAAACATTTATCTGCCTGTGATCCAATTAGAGACTGAGCATATTGAAGAAAGGATTTAACCATTCTATCCCATTGCTACCAGACTGTTGAAAGCATGAGGCAGTATTGGGAACTACAAAGATGAACATTCCCATATCTTGCCTGTCTATCCTTCTGCAAAGACAAGATACATGCTCAGCAGACAAGTATTGATATCCAAGAGCTGTTCTCTTATGGCAAATACTTTTTGATCTTTACACTGAATACCTTGGGTGGTGATGATGAGAAATTTGTGTATGTGGTGGCAGATATAGGGGTAGTTGAATGGATAGGGATCAGGACAGTCTGAATGCAGAGAAGGGGCCACTTAAGGATATGAGATTTGCCACTGAGAGTCAGATGCCAGTCATCTAATTCACTTTTCTGCTCATGCTGGAAGCACCATGAAATGAACTTGATTTTCTTCCTTGTTGTTGATGGGGTATTTACTGAGAGGTCAGAGAAAGAAGGAAATTGATGCCATATGGTAGTGTGTGCATGTGAGTGTGTGAGAGTATGTCCACATTGCACTTTGCAAATGTCTCTTATTGATGCTTTCTATTTTTCATGTTCTTAATTCATTATAACTCAGTTCCCTTGTTTATTTCCTGCATTTCTTTGAAATATGTTTACTTAATGATGACACATATTTAAATGGCATACAAAGAATAAAATCTAGAATAAATTTTGATTTTCCTGTGAAATAAATAAAATTGATGTAGGTTCAAAGCTTAAAATGGAGAAATAAGACTTTGATTTTTAGGGGAATTTAAGATGGTCATATATTTTTAATATGTTTGATACTATAAACAGTGACTTCTAACTAAAAAAAACATTGATTTAAAATTGCACCTTAATTAACAAAGTATGTTTTCTGAAACTTTTCAACCTGTTTTCCCCTTGGTTATGTTTTATTTTATTATATTCAAACTTCTTGACCATTCTTACATTGCAAGATTGGTCAAAAAACGAAAAGATTTACTAAAGCAATGATGAGGAAATAGAAACCTAATAATTTAAGGAATTACGTCTCACTTCTCACAACTACAAAACTCCACCAAACATTGCCTAAGGTAGATGTGTATATAAAAGAACATCTGTATTTACTGTTATTATTATTAAATTATTATTACTACTATTCATAGTATATTTTTATATAACATTTTTGTACACATATACATGCACACATCATCTATATTTTGGTAGATTAATATGTTTGTGTGTTTAATTATCCTCATAACAGGTACGTAAGCAGCAAATAGATAAATAATTGGAATTAGATTTTGAAATCTTATAACTTCATAACAAACTCAGATGAGCAGAAAAAATAGCAAATGCAGATTTGATAATGCATTTTTTAGTAATAGAAAAAACAACAATTGAACTACCTAAATTTCAAAGTTAACTATTAAATAATGTTTACCAAGACATTTAGTTGTACCTTATTTTTTGTGGAAGAATATAAATTAAGTTTGAAAAGATAAAATTTAAAAAATTCAAGGGAAAATTGATATGTGGAAGTAGCACTTTCTCATAACCTAAACTTTGATTAAAATGAGCATATTTTTAATGATTCACATTACAATTATTGCAAATGTATTTTGACTCCATTTCATGGTGGCCTTTAAGAGTTACATTTTCCCCCTGTTCCACTTCAAGTAAAATTTTTATCAATATAATAAAGCATTTTCAAAGCAATTAGTTTGCATTAGTCTATTTGTGTTTTTGTTACTGCTAGTGAAATCTTATTTAAAAGAATGTCAGCCAATTCACTGCAATATTTATAATTTTCTTGGGATATTAGTAATAGATATGGGCTTACCTAAAATGAATGTATGGTGTTTCATGATAGCTGGATAGTATCTTCACTGGAAACTGTGTTTACTAAGTAAGCCGTTATTTGAAATAACATTTCCTCGTTATCTCAGGATAACACTGTAAATTATATGTATTATTCAGAATACTAAACAAATATTTTCAGGAGCTCATCAAGCACCTGACTTACAGCTCTGATACTGTCACAATGTTACTCTGAGAACAAATCCTGTTTGTGTATATATTATGAAATTAGACTACACCAAGCCCAGAAGGCAGATATAATCATTCTTTGAACTGTACAATAAATCCTGCTGCTCTGAAAAGGTTGAAAGCCTATTTGCATTTGGCAGAGGTAATGAAATGCATCTTAATAAACTTAAATATTCATCTTTAATAAGTATCAGCCAAATATAACCATTTCCTGGATGTGACCAGATGGCTTCCTAATATTAACTTTGTTTCTCTAGTTAGCTCTTGTTTATTTTTCCTATTTGCACAGTAGCAAATATTAAGTATTACACTTCAAAATTATTATTGTGTGGAAACAAACAGGAATCACTTGTTTAGTCAGCAAATATATGCTTAAGAAAAAAAAAACTTATATTAAGCTAGGGATTTCAGATCTATTGTTAGCTCAGTAAGTGAAAATACTCCTTTTCCCAAGTCTCTGTAGTCTTGGGAACCAAAAAGTAATGAAATGGAATCTGTGTTCCAAGATGGTTTGGTTGATGACCTATAATTATGGAAAGTTCTTCTGCCATAACAACTTTATCTACGGACAGACATCTGACTTGAAAATTTTCTAACAGAAGTAGATTTTGGGAAATATGCATTTTCATTTTTTTTCAATTTCTCCAGAGGGTTTTAGAATTTTAGATGAAACTGCTGCTTAGAAAATACACCCTTATACCACAGCAGACTAAAAGCAATTTCAGAATTAGTATTCTACCCTCACTCATGTTATTCCAATTGGAAACCTTTATCCAAACAGGAAGAGGTTCGGCCACCACTCCAAAAATGTGGCTAGCAGAAGGTTTAACTTGGAAGCTTTGTATGTCTTTTTGTTCTAAATAGTGCTTGAAAAGCTTAAACACAATGGCATAAATAAAAATAAACGTCCTTCAGAATAACAAGAACCTCGTGTTCATCACACCTGGATTCAGTCTCATCACAGCTGATGTGTACAGGAATGATTAGAAATCATATAGATACTGATGAGGAATAAGAGGAAGTTATTTAAAATTCTGCTGCACCTTGTGCTCAAAATATCTCCATCAGCTTATAGTCACTCTTATAAACAATTTAGGAAACCATATTTTTATCTGGAAAAAGCTTAATTTTATGAATATTTTAGATACATTTAGCCAGATTGAAATTTTTAAAAAATGCAAGCATAACATTTCCTTCTCTACTTCACAACAGGTGTAAATGAAAAAAAAAAAAAGTCAGAGAAGAACAAAAGATCAACACGTTTCCTAGAAAGTGTAGCTTTTCCTTATGCATGAACAACTCTCATGTTGGTCCATGGTTGCTTTTGAGCGTTGTACTAATAATTAGAACATGAGTCTGTTTTTTTAATAATATAGCTGGATTATATCCACCATACTCCACACCTATAAAACCAAAAACCTAGCACAAGGTCAACATCATCGTCTGTTTCTCTGATGGTATAGTATAAAACAAAAATATCTAGCAGGTAGGAAAATATGTACAAGCTGGTTATCTGGTAAATTTTTATCTCTTAGATACAAAATTAATATATACCCAGGTACGAGAATCATGACATTGACTTCACCCAAGTTCAAACATATCTATTTAAATATCAGTCTAAATGAGAATTACATCAGACTTATATATTATTGGTCAACAAATAAAAACAAATGATGAATGAATGACAGAGAGTAACTTATGAGCTAATTAGCTAAAAAAATACAGGTTGGGGAATAATATATACCTATAAATAATCAATGCTAATTTGACTCCTATTTAATCACCAGTCTTCATCAATAGACAAACTAACTGTTTGACCTATAGGTTCTTAGGAGGAAGGAAAATATTTTTCTATTTTCATTCCCATGTACCTTTTAGTATTCTTAAGGCTGGCCATTCTCTTCTGCTGGTAGAAATGTGTCTGATGGCTGTAATGTGTACTATGGAACCCTTTTTGAGCAGAATGTTGGATTCAGTCACAATCTTTCCCTTAAGTCTCTATTTTATTTTATTTTTTTCTTAACAAAAGGCCTAACTGGGCTGTTGTGTTGCTATTGTATTGCTCTTTTCACCATCCTGTTTCTGACTTTACCGTTAACACAGATAAACCTTCTGCAGCATTGCTGAGTAATAGGCAAGCTGCTCTGTCTCACCTGGAATACTGCAATTTGTCCTTTTGCCTGTTGACCTTTGTATTTTTGAACACCAGAATAATATGTCCTGACTTTGGTTTTTCTGTTATGCTGACTTCTAAGTTACTCTAGGACCTGTGTTTTCATCTCCCTAAACATAGTTCTCATATGTCTCCTCCTGAGATGTAGGTTACATTGCCAATGGCTTTATTATTTTTCTAGTCTTGCAGACCACTTTATGTAGGATCTTAAGCCCCACTGATCAGTTTGACTCAGGGAAAAACTGACTGTTACCACGTGAATTATCTAAATTTCTAGTGAGTTTTGGGGAAAGTAATTAAGTAGTAGCTGTTAAAATTTTTATGATGTGGGATTATGAAAATGACTGAATAGCAGGTTTACCCTCTGCCATAAATACTGTGAAACTGGGAAAATTATATAAAACTACTTTTTTAGACATTGAAAACATTCTAGCACAGGATTGTGATTCTTAAGAGAATTCAGAAAATAAGTTCCACATTCACTCTGCTTTTTGCCCAGAGCCACTTTTTAAACTTTGGTCCCTAAAGTGGAGGCCAAGTAGAGGTCTCTCAAGTCTCTCTGGATTTAGGAAAACATAGATCTGCTTGAGGCTGCTGAAGCATAACACCACAGAGAACAGTCCAGAAATGAACATTGGGGTGCCCTCCAAACTTTGAATAAACTCTAAACTGTCATGCACATTTCAAGATTCTATGATTCCTGGAAGAGAACATCTACTGTGGACTGTGAGCCAAACAAAGATTCTGGAAGTTGAACAGTAATGGGAGAGATTGGAGATTTAAACATGTGGAGTGAAGATACCTCAATGAACATATTAACTATTCAGTTGAGGCTCCATAAAAACTACACCTTAAGGTCATTCTTGGTTGTGCTTTAGGCTGACTATTGTAAAGCCCCCAGGTGGGGTCACAAAAGAAACATCCAATCAGCATGTCCAATCACTTTCGTGCTCTGAAAGTCCATATCAGTGATACAGATGACTGACATACAACAGCAAGCGTCCTACCAACCCACCAACCAACCAACAAACCAACCAACCAACCAACAGCAATAATACCCATGTAAGCTCTGAAATGAATAGCCACCTCGGGAGCATTTGGGGTCACCCCCTATGAAGAGCCAGACTCTTGGAACCATCTTTAGTTTTTATTTTTACTTATCCCTTCCTTGACATTTTTCTAAATCCAGTCTAGATTTTACATTGGCCCATTGACTGCCTTGGTAGTCTTTACACTCCACAGGAAGAGATATCTCTAGAAAAGCTTGCCCCTTCCACTTCTACTCTATAGGCACGGTCCCTAAAGCCTCTAGTATGGGTTTGCCCCTGTGATATTCTTAGATGCCTTTTAGGCTCCTGCCTTAGGGGGGCAGCCGCAGCCTGTATGTAGCATGTCTTTCCCCTGTAATTTTAACTGGCTCAAAGGCAACCATAGCCACAGCAAACATAGCTTCTTTGCATTGGTGGATCTTTCCAAAGCATCATTGAGTCAGGCCTCCTTCTTAGGAAGCCTTGACACAGCAAATCTAGTGTTCTTTGGATTTGTTCTTTGGCTGTTTCCTTGCCTATTCTAGGTCCTCATAGGCTATGGCCACCTAGTCAGTAGCCTTCCAAGTGGCCTGCTCTTGCTCCTAGGAGGAAATACAAGGGTACTTCAAAAAGTTCGTGGAAAGATTTGTATTATCTTTCAATTTCATTTTTCCGCGAACTTTTCGAAGTACCCTCGTATACCATTAGTGCCTCATTATACCATGAAAATGTAAAATAAGGTTTTTTAGAGAAATTTACAAGCAGAGAAGCAGCAAGGCACAGACAAGCACATGTCAAGGAGTTTAGAAGAGAGAGAGGGAGAGGAAGAGAGAGGCTTCTCTGACTCAGGTGTACATAGTTGCATGAAATTGGGCACAAGCAACAGCTGGGTGGGTATGTAAGCATAATAGACTCCCAGCACTTAGGAAAGCAAAAGACTCTGGAGTTCAGCAGAGGGTATAAGAAACCTGTTTTCTTCCATTGAGCTCACTTAGAGCTGCTATGCTACTAAAAGGGGGGTGGGGGTGAGGGGGTAGAAATTGTCTTCAGACCACGTGGTTTGCCTCTGCTCAGCCTTCGAGCAGCCGCCCAGTTCCTCACCTTCTCTTCACGGACTTCTCAAAGGAGAAATCTAAATTCATTGTCTTCACTTTTTAATATTTTACATATTTTTCAACTCTCTTTATTCTGGCTTGTGTACCAAACTGTTTAGGCAAAGGTTGGCAATAGGACACTTGTTTATAAACACAAAGCATTTAAAATTTTCCTTACTTTGTTTGTTCTATCTTGAAAATGTGTCCATTTCCTCTTTTAAGTTCATTTTTCCTTTGGCTTCCATAAACTTTCTCTCTCTCTCTCTCTGTCTCTCTCTCTGTCTCTCTCTCTGTCTCTGTTATTCTTCTATATTCTTAGGGTACATTTTGGTCTCTTATTCTTTTCTTTTACCCTTTGCTTTGTCTTTTGGGATAATGGTATTCATCGAAGTCCAATACATAGACCTCTTCTCTTCTTTTTCAGGTGATCACATTTACTCTGATGGATCAACAACTATTTATATGTACATAACTCTCACACCTATATGTCCAGCCTCAATCTCTCTCCTGGTCTCCAGACTTCTATGCCTACCCATCTACAGGGCATTCCCTCAACTAAACATTCATCCAATGAGGCCTGACAAACTCATGTTTCTAAAACCTGAATGCATCATTTTTCCACCCACACTAAATCTGTGCCTTACCTGTTATTGTTTTGCTATACAATTTGCTTTCCTAGAAATATTCTTGGTAAACATATTTGGCCTCTCTCTCTTTGCCATGTAAAGCGATTAGAAGTTCTATTGATTTTACGTCCTCCATATATTTTTATATGTCACTTTTTCTGCACCTTCCCTGAATCAGGCCCTCATTAATACCTCGATTATGGAAAAGAGACATAATGGAATTCCCTAAATTTAGAATTGTTGCCTTCCAAACTATTTTCAATGTTTTAATCAAAAAGGTTATTTTGGAAATTCAAATGTCCTTGCTTAAAATTATTTAACATTTCCTTAGTGGCCTTCAGGGAAGGGTATACATTTCCAAGCATGGCAAGATACTTCATGACATAGATCCAGCCTGTTTCTCCATGCCTCTTCTTTTGCTTTGCTTTAATATTTATTTTCTAACAACACTTCAGTATCCGAATTGTATCTTTCCTCTCAGCTCCCTTGTGCTCTGTGCAAAAGCCTAGAAGCAGCTCCCTCTGCCTGGAAAGGCTTTCTCGTGCCTTTTCCGTTCGGCTAGGCTATCTCCTACATGTGTTTCAATATACAGTTCGTGTTTATCCTCTGGAATGCTTTTCTTTTGACATACCATATACCATATGTTGTATTAAATGACTGAGCTGAAATTTTTGTCTCTTAGTTTCCTCACACACAAAATGGGAATGACAGCAATGAGAATACATTAATGAACTGATCATTTCAAGGCATGTGCCTTGCATAGAGAACTTTACCTATTTTTAATCAGATTTTCAAATGCTGAAAATAGTAATAAGCTTCTCTGGAAATTCAATTAAAAAAGCAACTTTTCTAGTTTAATCAAAAGATCAACACCTAGGCAAAGGTTGAAAGTTTAGCTGAAATAATTTTTATGAGAACTTATTATTTATTCCATCCCAGTTTTTCCAGAATATGGAAGAACAAAGGATATAATTAATGTGTTTCTTTGGGGATTAGTTACCTTTTGCTAATGAAATCATTCTAAATTGGCATCTTTGTCTTCTCTTTCTAATTTTATAAATCTCCCATCACAACACAATTACTAAGTTTTCTCACATGATCAGGATTTATCCTGTTATTGTGTTTACCATTCTGCTGTTTTGTATATCACATTTCTTGGGTCTTACATTCCCTGGGCAGCCTCATAATTTCTATTCTTCACACATAATAATCAGTGGGCCTTTCATGACTACTCATTTTGAGGTCCCCAAAAATGCTAAAAGAGTGTTTTTCTTTTCACCTTTCTGAGAGGAACTGTGTTATAATTTCTTGCTGTTTCTCTATTTAGTAATAGGGAACCTTATAGGCATTCTCATTGCTTATATAATGAGTCCTTGCCCTTGCACAGGTGAGATAGAGGACTCCAGTTTCTGGTGAAGAGGTTTCACCTGGTGAGAAACTCATGGCATGCAGGAGATACAAAATCCTTTCCTCTCCCCTCCTAACAAGCCAGATGAGATGTCCTTACATGAGGGTTAGACCTGACTTTGCTTCTCTGAGAGCGAAAAGTTGACATTACCTATAAGAGATTGAATTCTTTTCTTTTTAAGCATAATTTGCTATTTTCTCTCAATTATTCCTTCCTGGTAGTAAGGCTGGACTGCTGCATCAGATATACCGTACTCTTTGCTTGGTAATAACAAAAGATCTGGTCAGAATTATGCTTTAATTGGTATGCATTTCTGCTAATTTTTCTCTTAAAAATCAGTGAAATTTTATGATTCCTGTAACAGAGGTTAAACCAATAGAATTGGATTAAACCGTCCAAGGCATTCAGAGGTTTCCTCACACCTTTTCCAGAAAGTACTGTTCAATATATACAGTGGAGTTGGATATTGACCATCAAAAAGAATTGTCTCTTATTGTTAAAAACCCACTTGTAGTAACAGAATTGAAAGGAATTTTAAGAACTGCAAAGCTTCTAGCTACCTTAGGGTCTCTATAGAATAGAGATGCTAGAGACCGACTGTAAAGGAGTGTGTGGCTATTGGGCCCTTCATGTTTGTGTCCTTTGAAGCAGAATTTTAATACATTTGTGTGTGTGTGTGTGTGTGTGTGTGTGTGTGTGTGTGTGTGTGTGCGCGCTCTTATATGAGGTTACTTCAAAAGTTCATTGGAAGATTCGTCTTATCTTTCTTATAGTTGTGACAGCTGATAGTACATATCTGTGAGGTACAGAGTTGAGTATCAGTGACTCAGTGCAATATGTGATGCTTGAATCAGGATAATTAGTATATTCAACAATATACAATATAATCATTTTTCATTGTCCTTTACCAATTCCTCCCTTAATTCCCCCTCCTTTCCCTTTTCCCACCTCTGGGAATTCTTTTCAATTCTTTTGTCTCCTTTCGAAAGTTCAACCTATTATTGTAATTGTTGTATCTTTCTTTCCTTTTTTAAAAAATATTTATTTGTTTATTATTTAGCTCCCACTTATGAGAGAGGATATGTGTTATTTCTCTTTCTGCACCTGGTTTATTTCACTTAACATGGGTTTCTTTAAGTTCATCCACATTGCTGTGAATGGAAGCATTTCGTTCTTTTTATAACAGAGTAGTATTCCATTGTGTAATTAGAGCACATTTGCCTTATCCGGACTTCTGATGATAAACATTTAGGTTGGTTTCAACTCTTGGCTATTGTAAATGGAGCTGTGATAAACATGGGAGTGGAGGTATCTCTCCGACAGGATGATTTCCATTCCTTTGTGTATATACCAGCAGCGGAAGTGCTGGACCTTATGGCAGTTCTATCTGTACTTGTTTAAGGAAAATCCATACCATTTTCCATAATGGCTGCACTAATTTACAGTCCCACCAACAGTGAAGGAAGGTTCCCCTTTCTTTGCATCCTCACCAGCACTTGTTATTCTCTGTCTTTTTGATAATGGCCAGTCTAACGGGGGTGAAATGATATCTTAATGTGGTTTTGATTCGCATTTCCCTGATGCCAAGTGATGTTGAGCATTTCTTTATGTGTCTATTGGCCTTTTGTATATATATCTTCCTTTGAGAAATGCCTACTTAGTTCCTTTGCCCTTTGTAAAATTGGATTATTTGTTCTTTTTACTGTTAAGTTGTTTGAGTTCCTTGTATATTCTGGATATATTAATCCTTGGTCAGATGCATAGTTTGCAAATATTTCTTCCCTCTCTGTAGGTTGTCTTTTTGCTCTGTTAACTGTTTCTTTTGCTGTGTAGAAGCTTTGTAGTTTCACATAATCCCATTTGTTTTTTTCTTTTGTTGCCTGTGCTTTGGGGGTCGTATTCATAAAGTCTTTGCCCAATCCTAAGTCCTACTTTTTTTTTTTTTTTTTGTGACCGGTAAGGGGATTGCAACCCTTGGTGTGGTGTCATCCGCACCGCGCTCAGCCAGTGAACACACCGGCCATCCCTATATAGGATCCAAACCTGCGGCCTCGGCACTCCCAGCGCCACTGCGCTCCCAGCGCGGCACTCTCCCAAGTGAGCCACGGGGTCGGCCCCTAAGTCCTACTTTCTGAAGTGTTTCTCCTATGTTTTCTTTTAGGAGTTTTATAGTTTCAGCTCTTGCATTTAAGTCTTTAACCCATTTTGAGTTGATTTTGTTATATGGTGAGAGGTATGAGTCCAGTTTCATTCTTCTACATATAGATGTCCAGTTTTCCCAGCATCATTTCTTGAAGAGGCAGTCTTTTCCCCAATGAATGTTCTTGTTGCCTTCGTCAAAGATCAGTTGGCTGTAGGTCTGAGGGTTGATCTATCTGGGTTCTCTATTCTGTTCCATTGGTCTGAATGTCTGTTTTCATGCCAGTACCAAGCTGTTATGGTTACTATAACTTTGTAATATAGTTTGAAATCAGGTAGTATTATGCCTCTGGCTTTATTTTTTTTTGTTTGGGATTGCTTTGGCTATTTGTGGTCTTTTGTTGTTTCATATGATTGTTATTATTGTTTTTACTATTTCTGTGAAGAATGTCATTGGTATTTTGATAGGGATTGCATTGAATTTGTAGATCACTTTGGGAAGTATGGACATTTTCACAATGTTAATTCTTCTAATCCAAGAGCATGGCATGTCTCTCCATCTTTTGTGTCCTCTTTAATATCTTCAATAGTAATTTGTAGTTCTCATTGTAGAGATCTTTACTTCCTTGGTTAAATTGATTACTAGGTATTTTATTTTTGGGGGTGACTATTGTAAATGGACTTGCTTTCTTGATTTCTTTTTCTGCTAGTTTGTAATTGGACTATAAAAATGCTGCTGATTCCTGCATGTTGATTTAGTGTCGGGCAACATTACTGAAATTGTTTATCAACTGTAAGAGTGTTTTTGTAGAATCTTTAGGCATTTCTATATATAGGATCATGTCATTTGCCAACAGGGACAATTTGACTTTTTTCTTTTCCAATCTGGATGCCCTTTATTTCTTTCTCTTGCCTGACTGCCAATACAATGTTAAATAGGAGTGGTAAGAATGGACATCCTGGCCTTGTTCCCATTTTTAAGGGAAAAGCTTTGAGCTTTTTCCCACTCAGGATGATATTGGTAGTAAGATTGTCATATATGGCTTTTATTGTGTAGGGATAATTTCTTTTTATACCTAATTCTGAGAAACTTCATCATGAAGGGATGTTAGATTCTGTTAAATGCTTTTTCTGCATCTAGTGAGACAATCACATGGTTTTTGTCTTTGATTTTGTTGATGTGGTGCATCACATTTATTGACTTGCATATGTTGAACCATCCTTGCACCCGTGGGATGAATCCCACATGATTGTGATGTATAATTTTTTTGATGTGTTGCTGTATTTTATTTGCTATTATTTATTGAGGATTTTTGCATCTATGTTCATAACAGATATTGGCCTGTGGTTTTCTTTTTTGTTGTTGAATCTTTGTCTGGTTGTGGTATCAGGGTGATGCTGGCATATTATCTTTTAATCCTATTTTTCCACAAACTTTTTGAAGTATCCTTGTGTATGTATATTATGTGTCATGTTTTGGTTCTAGAAAGTGTTATATGAATAAAATAATTTAATGCCACAAATCTGGTTCATTTAATTGATGAAGAAATAGGTCAATTTATGGTAGATTGGAGTGGAGATGTAGGTCTCTGCTGTCCTAGCCTACTGTGTTTTCAGCTACACCATGTTGTCTCTGACATTGTTTCATTAGCCAGAAGGGACAAATTATATTTATGTGACATAGTTATCCTGGGAGATTCTCTTCAATGGGCAGCATGGTGCCTTTCCTTTGAAAATATATTGAGTGACACTTACCAAAAAGAAGGTTTTTCAGGAACCAAAGGCAAGGTACATGGATTATTGTATAACTGGTGATTTAACACATCCATTCCTTTTGGTTCCAATCATCCATTGATGATTTCATATCTCTACTATTGTAAATAGAGCTGCAGTAAACATGGGAGTGTAGGTATCCCTTTGACATGATGATTTGCATTACTTTGGTATATACCCAGCAGTGGGATAACTCAAATTGGAATGTATGCAGCTTGCAGGCCTATAGTACTCTTAGGCAGTCCAGGGTGCCACAGGGATGTCAGTGGAACAGGTACATCAACCCAGAATTGATGTATGTGCCAGAGGTTTCCAGATAACAATATGGGACAATGTGTTGGGGATACAAAAGGATTGAGACTGATGTCACCTTAAGGAGTTCACAGATCATTCTAGTCAGTTCCCAGTATACTCCAGTTAGGAAATGGTGGCATGTAGGAGACTTGTACAATATTTTTAAGAACATGGACTTTGAGGGGCCATCTTATTCAAAAACAGTTGAAAGAATGACTTTCTTGAGAGCTGGTGCTATCCTTCTTTGCTAATATGGATTACATTTGTATTAACTTTTGCTATCCATTCATCTCCTGAGAGGTTATAGAATATGAATTATTTTATCAACTAAATATCCAATTCTGAGACTAATATCATCAGAATGTATATTTTTCTATTCCCTTAACCCACCTTTCCTTCTTTCCTCCCTCCCTCCCTCCTTCCCTCTCTCTCTCTCTCTCTTTTTCTTAGGCTTCCTGATCAGTTTGGATTTCTTTCAAAGGATTAGCTATGGTATCTGCACATAATTCTGCCAGAGCCTGGGCCAACTTCATGTGTTTTCTAGGGTGAACATGTGTTGTTACAAATCAAATAATGTTAAGGCTTTGTCTTATTGAGTGCAATTTATGTAATCTGTTTTAATAGGTGACAGGGATAATATGGCCAAATGAACTCTTTTTGATCCTAAAACCTCATCTCAGCCTGTTTTATAACTAGATATTTGAAATACTACATCTTAAGCACTTAAATTATTCCTTCAGAATGATTACATTGAACCTATAAAATGAAACAAAACTTGATTTTTACATGAGTAAGTAGCTTCAACTATGCATGCTGGAAGTAGAAGTGCAGGAGGAATAAGGTTGTACCTAGGATTTTTATTTATATGTTGAAAAGAGCATGTATATCTTTAAAATTTTAAAAATGTAGGTTTGAATTCCAACTAGGATAATTTTGGGGAATTGGTTAACCTCTTGGAGCTTTAGATTCTTCTTCAGTAAAATGGATTTGATAATCCCTATATATCAGAGATATTTAAGGATATACTAATATATGTTCTATAGTGCCTTCAGAAGGTAAATAATAAATACTAGCTACCATCTCTTTTTCCTCAAAACTACGTCCTATACATGGGACAGGCATTTACTTTCACTACTCAAACATGAATCTGTGGGATAATACTGCCTAGGCAAGGTGGGTTTTGTAGGAGACTGGTTTAGACCTACATCAAAACTAAAGAGACATTTGGAATGCAAAGATTTTATTCTCTGAGAATAAATATGTTTTATTACCAGTTGTAGCAGGATTACTCCAACTATCAGGCTCCCATTTGAATTCCTATAGCATATTCTGACTGGTCTACAAGGGTTTAAATTCAAGTTCAGCCACTTTTCAGCATATGATCTTATGAAAGTAATATACCCTCTCTCTGCCTCAGATTTCTTATTGTAAAATCTCAGATAAATACAGTACCTTTCTCAATAGAGTTATTATGAGGATAAACTGAGATAATCCACATAAAGCACTCATGGTGCTTTACAAAGTGTCTGGCTCTTTGGAAGTAATAAAAAAGATGACTTGCTATATTTTGCATTGTGGTTTATCTACTTGGCCATGTGTCTGCTTTTCTAATAGATACGGATGTCCTGTTGTTCCAGTCACCTCTGTATTACCAGCCTTGCTAAATGCACAATGGAGTGGATAGTAGAGAGATGTTTAGGCCAGTGCACAGTCCTTGCCTTGAGATTTTATACTTAAGGAGGCAAGTTGCAATACAAGAAGGGGTGCTAGAACCATATTGGATGGATTGTTTTCTTGAGAATTAATTATTTAATAAGCAAATAAGGAATTGTCTCATTCATGATATCTACATTCACATTTTGTTTATATAGTCCCCATCTTTTGTTAGTTTGGTCACAGAGATCCATTGATGGGAGCAATGGTTCAAGTGACTTATGTTAGCATAAATCCAAGGGGCAGAGTAGATGAGCTGATTCCTCACATTCCCCACATATGATTAAAAAGTAATCCTCCAGGGACAGGATGATTAAAACCTGTCTAATGATTATGTTCAGGCTTCAATGGTCTTTCTATACTAATCATTAGTACACTAGAAAGTGTGACTAGTAGAATGTCAAAATATAATTTTCTTGAACAGTCAGACCTCATACAACTTTTTGTGCCATTTCTAGCATAAATATGTAAGCAATGAAATGTCTACAATTGTAAAGAAAGAGGATCGTTATCTCTCATCAGCAGCCATAGGTTTACAAAAGTGAGATGAGAAAGCTAAGAAAACTAAAAAGTAAAATCTCATTTAGTGATTATTTAAATTAAGCATATAGACAAAAGAAGTTACCAATATGAAAATATAAGTATATAGACACATAGAACCAGACATGTCTCCTAGTAAATTTTTAACTGATAACAGGGATGGTTTTGACAGACAGTGTTTCAGATGTTACTGACTGGAAGTAATGAGCCCGAAACTACTAAAAAATTAAGTGACTCCTAAAGTTTATATAACCTGTTAGTGGCAAACCAGGTTTTAAAATTCACTGCTTGATTCCATTAAGTCCTAGAGCCTAGTCCATTATGTCATGCTACCTCCATTTAAAACTTATCACCAGATTTTTTACATGCTTAGAATTCAGTGTTTGTAGTAAGTAAATGCAACACAATTGAAGTGGCGTATTCTTGGAGAGATGCATACATATTTGCATACAGCTCTCTATTCTGTCATCTTGCCATAAGTTTTAAGTATACAAATTAATAATGGTCCTATATGGCTAAGGATTTCTTTCTATGTTGAAATGCTTTCTTTCATGATTATTTCCAGAGTGACTGATGTTAATTTTGCAGCCTGTGTAGCCTAAACTGATATCTCTTAAATCACAGTGCTTGATAAGGAGGAGGTTAACAAGGCATGGGTCATTACAGTTGTAGACCCATCCTGATTTAGACTAATGACTAATGGGACTCAGAGCAAATAAGAGTCTGTGAATTGGAAAGTGAAATGGCTTGATTAAAAACAATGAATTTTATGTGTTTTGGAACCACACGAAGAGAATAATAATTTTGATGTCATCTATCCCTGATACAGAAACTGTCAATATAGAAAACAGAGGATTGCTTATGAATAGCTATGTGAATAAGGGTATTCACAGACTCATAATAAATCAGGTCTTATTACAGTGAACTCTGAGTCTGGCTGTGGTCCTTACACTGCAATTTTGATGAAACATTTTTTCTGAAATAAAGGATAATCAGCTGGGGTATTTTTGTTATATGGAAAATTTTATTGAAATAGTTTCTGTCATAGTAAGATTTGACCTACAGACGAAGTAAAGTTTAGTTACTTTCTTTGGGAATTAGCACAAAAATGTTCTTAGTAGGGTTTCTCTTTTTTTAAGAAATATCAGGAATGCCAAGAACCATGTAATCAAAGGAAGCCTGAGGCTTGAGAGTACTTCCTGAGAATTATCCACAGCCCTAAAGAAGGGCAGAACTGCTGATCCTCAGAATTATTGAAAGAGAGGTGGGGAAAACCCATGCTTCTGTATCCAGAAAACAAGTGGTGTTACTGTATTGACTTTTCCTGACTGATACATACAAGGTGTATTTTGAGAAATTAATTTTGTGCTCAAGGTGTATTTTGAGAAATAAATTTTCTTATTCCGTGGCCAGATAAGATACAACACACTTAAAGAAGATGTATTAGTTCTAACACTGGCAATGCCAAATAAGTACAAAAATATGGGAGAGAAAAGACATTTTCAGGTGTGGAATGAAACAACCATTTATTAGGGTCCTTACAGTGTTAGATTGGTTTCTATGAGGCTGTGCTAAGAAGGAGCTCCTGTAGTCTCTAATCACAGCATTTATTATCAGTCTTACTTTAGCACAAAGGTACCAAAGCTGTGTTTTTTTGGTGTTAATTTCAGGTCTCTAATACCATATCTGGCAAGTATGTGCAGGCTATTTAGGAGATAAAAAGGGGTCCTGAGTGGGTGGTGTAGGCAGCTGTGAATCCTTTAACCCTGAAACCATACCTATTGCCACAGATGAGAGAAGACACATGGTGGGAAAATTCAGAACTGGTACACCATAGTGTTGAGAAGTGAGTCCTTTCAAAGAAGTTGATTGAAGTCTTTTTTAAAGAATGAGCCATCTGTTTTGGGGAGGGCAAACTGATCACTAACTAATGAAGTGTTGAGTGTGTGTACAAATAGATATTGATGTAGATACATATACAGAGAGGGACAGAGAGGGTAGAAAGGGCAAGCACGGTGCCCTTTAACGTCTGCAGCATCAGTTGGTACTATCTCAGATGTAATGGTCACTGTATTGAGAGTGATACGTGATAGCTCAGGGGGATAAATATGGATGAGCTGGGCAAATAATTCTTAGGGCATTAGGGTAGCTAGTTCCTCTGACCCCCTATTAAGAAGGATATTTAGACAAATAGTAACATGTTCAATTGAAAATCGTTCCCACACAGGCTGCTTTTCTGAAGGTGATTCACACACAAGCAAAAACCAAAACAAAACAACCCACCAAATTCCTCATAGAATCACACTGCTTAACACAGAACTGGATATTCAGATCCCAGCAGAAAACGTGTAGGGATGAATGTCTATCAATGTTACTCCCAGGTAGTGACCGGTGGTGGAAGTCTCTCCCCCCTCCTCCTCCTCCTCCTCCTCCTTTTGTTTTAAAATAGGTCCTTCTGTTAGATCTGCTCTAATCAAAAGATAAATATTGAGAATTGATTACTTGGAAATCATATCAATTGGTGAAGACTACAACATCTGGTACAATTGTCCATTATCTTCCAGAGGTATCCCAACTATGAAGCTTTAATTTATCAGTTATTTCTTAATCCAAAACAATTTACTGCATATGGCAAAAATTAAAGGAGCACAATATTAAAGGAAGTATTCTTCCCACAGTATTTCCTAATTCCTTTCTCTGCAGGAATTCACTTTATAGCAGTTTTCATGTATATATGTACATATATATGTCCCTTTTTAAAATTTACTTTTGTCACTAGAAATATATATTAGAGAATGTTCCATTCAATCACTTAAAAGACACATAGGCATTAGAAAAGATGAAGAGATACACGTAATTTTATTTCAGCCAGACTTACCTATACCTGCCCCACCCTTTGGGTGCTAATTTAATATATTTCTAGGTTCTTTGAATGGATCTTCATGCCTTATAAACAACACATGAATAGCTCCAGTAATTGATTTACCAACTTATAATTCTCCAGAATTACCAAGTTTTTATTTTTATGTTTTCTTCGACCTGTCTTTCTCCTGACTGTCACTGGCTATATTATCATTTCTATATTTTCTTTGTATATAACATACATATTCTTTCACTGTCATTCACATAATTGTTTAGCTGGATTTCAACCTCAAGATGTTTTTCAAGAGGGTTTATAGAGTATATGCCCTGAATTCTTGCATGTTTGGAAATATCATTCTGTTGTCCTCCTATTTGAAAAGCTTGACAAAAAAAAAAAAATCTTGCACCTTATTTTAACATTTGATTTTATTTTTAATATTTGCTAAATGCAAATTATATGTGTAATACATATGTAAGTTTTGGAATATGATAATAAATCAAGCACCTGTTACTATACCAACCAACTTAATATCCTAAGCACTAGCAGCACCTTTAATCTACCTGATTCCTAATTGCCTGCCTCCTCTGAGGGGCACTACTCTTCTGCAGAGGCTGTTGACAGCCCACTACTTTGAATAACCTCACAACAGCCAGAGAGATGACCTTAGGTGGATAATTTTGACCTGGAGTGATGAAATAGTTTTATACCCAACTCCTTTCCTGCCAACTGAGAGAGAAAGAGAGGAACTGAAATCACTTCTAATGCTTCAAAGCATTCTCCTGTATGACATTACTGTGGTAGTGATCCCAATCCTAGCCCTCCTACCCCTGTTTCTGCTGCTACTCTACCTAGGCCTTATATGTACTTTTCTAGGATAGAATAAGGTAACTTTTGCTAATTATGTCTATCTTTTAAATCAGGGTTTGAGGGAGACATATCACCTGCTGCCTCCTATCTCTACCCCAACTGCTCCTTAGCACACATACCATGAGCTATGTGACCTTGTCCAAATCAGTTCACCTCTCAGGGCCTCATTTCTTATGTGTAAAAATGAGACTATTGAGCCAAAGGACTTCTCCATTTCTTCCAGTCCTAATTTCTTTGAAATTTTAAGAGCGTTCACTTGGTACTTGTATGAAGACTCCCTCATGTGCAGCAATGTGGGAATGTAAATCTACCTAGAAGCACTAAGCTGATAAAATAATGTAAACTGTATCTTTATCTCAGCTGTACAAAGCTTATATTCACATATGTCTGAATACTATGTGGTTGGGGTGTGTGTGTGTGTGTGTGTGTGTGTGTGCACGTGCACACGCATACATAGATACACACACACACATATCTACATATATGTATATTCAACTGACTATGCTGGATTGCAGTGGTCCAAGAGAGAGAAAGCAATTTACAGAAAGAAAACACCATTGGGAATGTGAGTGAGGGGGACTGGGTGTGGATTTCTGTGCAAAAACTTTCCATCTCTTTTTTTTTTGCCTTAGGGAACAGTCATTACATTCAGCACAATGCCTGATTGGAAGTGCTATCAACCACCCATCCAATTTCATACACAGGGAAGAAAAAGAGAAATATTTTGAGAATGATTAGATCAAAGACTATGACTAACTAAGGGAACATCTAAGAAGAAGTGAGTCTCAGTGTGAAAGGACTAGTGAACTTGTAGATGGTCTCCTGTCATGTAGAAACACACTCCCTAGGTTTTGCAAGCCTTATTCTCTTCTTGCCCTCACTCCCAAGCTCTTTCTCAGTTCCCATCTGGTACCAGACTTATATGGACAGGATCAAAATGTTATCATAAATGACAGAAAGGTTCAACATACCAGGGACTGACTACAGAATAATTCTTGAGGAGGGAGAGAAAAAAAGAAAGAGCGGTGACAAAGAACCAGTTTTCTCCACTAACCATGGGATGGGTAGACAAACCAGGTGCCTCCGGAGCAGAGAAGAACTTTCAATGACTTTTTAAAAAGTGAATAAGAACTGAGATGCTTCAGCTGTACCTCTTTACCTTTGGTTATTTATTGGCTAGATTATTGACTTATATACTATGTAAAGGACTTGTCAGTACATACTTTTATACAGTGTCTGTTAGAAATGCCAAGAAAAAAATTTTATTGTAGCCTGTACCATGCCTCTATTTCCTATCTGAAAATATAATGTGGAAATCATGTAAGCAAAAAAAAAAAAAAAAAGAAAAAAATATTTTAGAAGTCTTTAAAAATAGAAAATTTTTACAGTTGCTAAGGAGAGTACTGTAACTAGCATATTAAAAGTATTACCATATTGTCCATCTGACATCTTTTTTTAAACAAGAAAACTTTGTTATTGTATTTATTTTTAAATTGTATTATTCATACAAAAATTCTGTTGAAAAGTATCACAATTCTGAACAAAATAACATCCCATGGGATTTTATAAAATCACAGTTGTTTGGGAAGTAAATGACAGTTTAAGTGGAATTATCAAGGTGACTTCCACTATTACTGTTATTTTTGTCTGCAGTAACTAATGACAACTTTTTCTCATAGAACTGAACATAAATTAAATGAAAGCAATGCCATTGACTTCCAGTAATAAATAGAAAGAAGACAGTAATGGGGACTCCCTACTGTTTGTCTTTGCTAGTGTGTCCTAGGAATGAAGAAGAAAGAATATCTAGTTTATCACTCAAATTTTTATGAAATGTATTTATTTTTGCACCACCCCAAAGATAGAGTACTGGTGTATTTTAAAAATGTGCTGTCCTTGTATATAACGTGACAATGTACAACATAAATCTTAAGGGAAAAAATCTGCATTTTTACACAATTTAGATTCTGATGAAAGAATATCAGCTTATAACTTCAATGGATGAAATATATCTTTCTAAAATAATCATCAGCTTCATCTATATTTTTTTGAAGGCTAATTCCTCTGTTCCCTTTAAAATATTTGAAGGGGAGGCAATATATCAGTTTAGTCAGGAGGTGAAGCTGACAGATTTTGAATATGGAATCAGAGGCAATTGTTTTGATTCCATTTAATAACTAACTGTGTGCCCTTGGGGAAATCAGAGTTCCAGTTCCCTGAAATACAAAATGAGGATGATAAGCCTGACATCTCTGCTTTGTTCTGAGGTTCTGGTGCCACCTTATTTGGCTCATCCTCCCTTGGTATCACCTCAGCCATTTTGTATATTTGCCCCCTGGTGCCCATCCCCTGGCCATAGTTTACTGGACAAGGGTGAGCATGTGGCCCGAGCTAAGCCAATGAGGTTTCTATTATTGGATATTTGGAATTTGGCAGGAGACAGTGATTGATTGTTTTACTAATGACAGATGCTTGTGCCTGAGCCTATAATACACAGCCAACCCCAGTCACAACCCTCAACTCACCGTATGGACCAGAGAAGAAGAAATGACTTAGGAAAGAAAGAAAAGAATGAGTCGGATTTAGAGAGATGAGACATGAGTGCCAGCTCAGATGGCTTTCCATGCTTTCCTGATGTTTAACCATCTTTCTGTCCTTGGATTTCATGTGAAACTTCTGTATGGAAATCTCTTTCCTGCCAACACTAGCTTGAATCAGATTATTTGATATGCAACCCAACAAGTCGTAACTAATACAAAAATGAAATAAGAATGTTCAAGGAAATAATTTTTTAAAACTGTAGAGCAACTTAGGAGGGTTGTCACAAAATTCCAACAGGTGCAGAAAAACAGCCACAGCTTCTTGGTGTAAACAAATGACTTAGATGACCACACAGAGTCACTTACACAGAGCATAATCTACAGCAGTGACTCCCTTTGGAGCTTCCTGGCCTTCTCATGTGACTGTGCCCAACCAAGGTAAGGATTCTAGGAGGTCCTTTGAGAAGTTCTATTTGTTTTCAAAACAATTACGTTTTTCTAATACTCTTTGGGCTCCTCCTAACTTTTTCTAGAACTATGGCTATTTACCTGCTGACTCAACAGGGGATAGTAACTGGTAACAGCTCTAGTGTGTTCATTTTTTAATGAAACTGTATTTTTAGGGTCAGTTTCTAAGAAATACTATCCCCTTAGCAATCCCGGGGTTTAAACCTATTTGTGTCTATTCCTGTGCCTATACAAAGGTAAGGCATTATCATTATATTCATTCAGTCTCAGGGCTTCACCTTGGAGAAAACAAACTGTCAGTGTGGGTACCTGTTATTATTTTTCTTTCTTCACGAAATCTGGTGGGCTTCAAATAAAGAATAATATCTCTATAAATAGCATTGGCAGAAAACTTGGGAAAGTGTCAATCCAACATTTATATAGTCCTACCTTGGATCATGTTCTTCTAAATTAGGAAGTAATATTTTGCAAATAATATGTTGCTAATAGTATGTTGCAGGATACTATTAAAACAAGCAAAATCCTACTTTCCATCAATAGCTACCTTAGGAATTGGAAGGAAGCTCAGGTAGGACTTCTGTTTCAGGAGTTAGCTGGAAGTACCACATAAGCCTGAGTGAGTTTTCTTTTCTAGATTTCTCTTTAGCATTGAGTGGCTCAGGTGAAGAGAGACCCTGGAATTCTGAATGTAACTGGCAACACTCTCCTTTCTTCTCCTGCCCCAGGACTCATAGGTATACCATGACACTGTGCACGGTAACTGCACACGGAAACTGCCAGGACAGAATTTCATTTTACTCTTGGTTTCATCACCATGGCAAACCCAAGACTCCTAAATCATCCTTATCATGCAGACCCACATCCTCACATAGCTCTGTCCATCCTATTTTTTTTAATACCTCTGCCACCTTTCCTGAGCCCTAAAAATCCTTAGCTGCTTCTACTGACAGTCAAAAATGGTCATCAGCAAAATACCCCGTATTTTTCTCCACCTTTTTGAATGTTTTCTTCATCTTCCTGATCTAAATGAAATCTGGCTTTTCTTCCTGAGGACATCATTTCTCCAGAAACTCTCTAAATTGGTGACTCTTTGGAAACTCTGAATTCTCCACTCACTCCTTATATAGTGGATATCCCTAGATCTTCAGTGTCAGATATGGTGGTCACTAGCCACATCTGTCTATTAAGGACTTAGAAATGTGGCTAGTCTGAATTCAAGTGTGCAGTACATGAAAAATATGTCCTGGATTTCAGATGGCACACGAAAGAATCAGATGTAGTTTCATCAATAAATTTTCACATTGTATGTTGAATTGGATATTTTTGGTTAAACAAAATCTATATTATTAAAGTTAATTTTACTTGTTTCTTTTTTACCCTTTTTAATACAGCTATTGCAAAATAAAAAAAAATAGAATAAGCCTCATATTTACTTTTTTTAAAAAAATTTTATTTTGTCGATATGCATTGTGGTTGATTATTGCTGCCCCTTACCAAAACCTCCCTCCCTCCTCCCTCTCCTCCCTCCCCCCCAACAATGTCCTTTCTGTTTGCTTGTCGTATCAACTTCAAGTAATTGTGGTTGTTATATCTTCTTCCCCCCACCGTTTTTTTATTAATTTTATTTTTTTTGTGTGTGTGTGTGAATTTATATATTAATTTTTAGCTCCCACCAATAAGTGAGAACATGTGGTATTTCCCTTTCTGTGTCTGACTCGTTTCACTTAATATAATTCTCTTAGGTCCATCCATGTTGTTGCAAATGGCAGTATTTCATTCGTTTTTATAGCTGAGTAGTATTCCATTGTGTAGATATACCACATTTTCCATATTCACTCATCCGATGATGGACATTTGGGCTGGTTCCAACTCTTGGCTATTGTAAAGAGTGCTGCAATGAACATTGGGGAACAGGTATACCTTCAACTTCATGATTTCCATTCCTCTGGGTATATTCTCAGCAGTGGGATAGCTGCTGGGTCATATGGTAGATCTATCTGCAATTGTTTGAGGAACCTCCATACCATTTTCTGTAGAGGCTGCACCATTTTGCAGTCCCACCAACAATGTATGAGAGTTCCTTTTTCTCCGCAACCTCGCCAGCATTTATCATTCAGAGTCTTTTGGATTTTAGCCATCCTAACTGGAGTTAGATGGGATCTCAGTGTGGTTTTAATTTGCATTTCCCGGATGCTGAGTGATGTTGGGTATTTTTTCATATGTCTGTTGGCAATTTGTATATCTTCCTTAGAGAAATGCCTACTTAGCTCTTTTGCCCATTTTTTAATTGGGTTGCTTGTTTTTTTCTTGTAAACTTGTTTGAGTTCCTTATATATTCTGGATATTAATCCTTTGTCAGATGTATATTTTACAAATATTTTCTCCCACTCTGTTGGTTGTCTTTTAACTCTTTTAATTGTTTCTTTTGCTGTGCAGAAGCTTTTTAGTTTGATATAATCCCATTTGTTTATTTTTCCTTTGGTTGCCTGTGCTTTTGGGGTCGTATTCATGAAGTCTGTGCCCAGTCCTATTTCCTGAAGTGTTTCTCCTATGTTTTCTTTAAGAAGTTTTATTGTTTCAGGGTGTATATTTAAATCCGTAATCCATTTTGAATTGATTTTAGTATATGGTGAGAGGTATGGGTCTAGTTTCATTCTCCTGCATATGGATATCCAGTTATCCCAGCACCATTTGCTGAAGAGGCAGTCCCTTCCCCAGTGAATAGGCTTGGTGCCTTTGTCAAAGATCAGATGGCAGTAAGTGTGTGGGTTAATTTCTGGATTCTCTATTCGATTCCATTGATCAGTGTGTCTATTTTTATGCCAGTACCATATTGGTTTGGTTATTATAGCTTTGTAGTATAGCTTAAGGTCAGGTAGTGTTATGCCTCCAGCTTTATTTTTTTTGCTCAGCATTGCTTTGGCTATGCGTGGTCTTTTATTATTCCATATAAATGTCTGGATAGGTCTATACATTTCTGAGAAAAATGTCTTTGGAATTTTGATGGGGATTGCATTGAATTTGTATATCACTTTGGGTAGTATGGACATTTTCACTATGTTGATTCTTCTAATCCAAGAGCATGGGATATCTTTCCATCTTCTTGTATCCTCTCTAATTTCTCTCAGCAGTGGTTTGTAGTTCTCATTATAGAGATTTTTCACCTCCTTGGTTAACTCAATTCCTAAGTATTTTATTTTTTTGGTGGCTATTGTAAATGGGCAGGCTTTCTTGATTTCTCTTTCTGCATGTTCACTATTGGAGAATAGAAATGCTATTGATTTTTGTGTGTTGATTTTGTATCCTGCTACTGTGCTGAAATCAGTGATCAACTCCAAGAGTCTTTTTTGTAGAGGCTTTAGGCTGTTCGATATATAGGATCATGTCATCTGCAAACAGGGACAGTTTGACTTCATCTTTTCCAATCTGGATGCCCTTTATTTCCTTCTCTTCTCTGATTGCTCTGGCTAGTACTTCCAACACTATGTTGAATAAGAGTGTTGAGAGTGGGCATCCTTGTCTAGTTCCTGTTTTTAAAGGAAAAGCTTTCAGCTTTTCCACATTCAGGATGATATTAGCAGTGGGTTTATCATATATGGCTTTAATTATGTTGAGATACTTTCCATCTATACCTAACTTATAGAGGGTCTTTGTCATGAATGAGTGCTGAACTTTATCAAATGCTTTTTCAGCATCTATAGAGATGATAATATGGTCCTTGTGTATGACTTTATTAACATGGTGTATCACATTTATTGATTTGCATATGTTGAACCAACCTTGCATCCCTGGGATGAATCCCACTTGATCGTGGTGAATAATTTTACGTATGTGTTGCTGTATTCTGTTTGCTAGTATTTTTGTGAGGCTTTTTGCATCTATATTCATCAAGGATATCGGCCTGTAGTTGTCTTTTTTGGTTATATCTTTACCTGGTTTTGGTATCAGGATGATGTTTGCTTCATAGAATGAGTTTGGGAAATTTGCATCTGTTTCAATCTTTTGGAATAGTTTGTAAAGAATCGGTGTCAATTCCTCTTTGAATGTTTGGTAAAATTCTGCTGTGAATCCATCTGGTCCTGGGCTTTTCTTTGTTGGGAGCCTTCTGATAACAGCTTCAATCTCCTTTATTGTTATTGGTCTGTTCAAATTTCCTACGTCTTCATGGTTCAGTTTTGGGAGCTCTTGTGTTTCCAGAAATTTATCCATTTCCTCCAGATTTTCAAATTTGTTGGCATATAGTTGTTTATAGTAGTCTCAAATGATTCCTTGTATTTCAGATGATTCAGTTGTAATATTGCCTTTTTCATTTCTAATTTTTGTTATTTGAATCTTCTCTCTTCTTTTTTTTGTTAGCCATGCTAATGGTTTGTCAATTTTATTTATTTTTTCAAAAAACCAACTTTTTAATTCATTGATCTTTTGTATTGTTTTTTGGGTTTCAATGTCATTCAGTTCTGCTCTGATCTTAATGAGTTCTTTCCGTCTGCTAACTTTAGGTTTGGATTGTTCTTGTTTTTCTAGTTCTTTAAGGTGAAGTGGTAGGTTGTTCACTTGCCATCTTTCCATTCTTCTGAAGTGAGCATTTAATACAATAAATTTTCCCCTTAATACTGCTTTTGCAGTATCCCACGGGTTTTGGTATGATGTATCATTATTTTCATTAGTTTCAATAAATTTTTTGATTTCCTGCTTGATTTCTTCTTGGACCCATATGTCATTAAGTAGAATGCTGTTTAATTTCCATGTGTTTGTATAGTTTCCAGAGCTTCCTTTGTTATTAATTTATAGTTTTAATCCATTGTGGTCTGAGAAGATACATGGGATAATTGCAATTTTTTTGAATTTATTGAGACTTGATTTGTGACCTAATATGTGATCTATCCTGGAGAATGATCCATGTGCTGATGAGAAGAATGAATATTCTCAGGTTGTTGGATGGAATGTTCTGTAGATATCTGCCAATTCCAATTGGTCTAGAGTCTTGTTTAGATCTTGTGTTTCTCTACTGATTCTTTGCCTAAATGATCTGTCTAATATTGACAGTGGGGTGTTCAGGTCCCCTGCTATTATGGTATTAGTGTCTATTTCCTTGTTTAGGTCTAATAGAGTTTGTTTTATAAATCTGGCTGCTCCAACATTGGGTGCATACATATTTATGATTGTTATGTCTTCTTGATGGATCAGTCCTTTTATCATTAAGTAGTGTCCCTCATTCTCTCTTTTATGGTTTTTAGTTTAAAGTCTATTTTGTCAGATATAAGAATAGCTACTCCAGCTCATTTTTCTTTTCTGTTTGCATGGTAAATCTTTTTCCATCCTTTCACTCTTAGTCTGTGTGAATCTTTATGGGTGAGTTGGGTCTCTTGTAGGCAGCATATAGTTGGGTCCTCCTTTTTGATCCAGTCAACCAGTCTGTGTCTTTTGATTGGGGGATTTAAGACTTTTACATTAAGAGTTGTTATTGAAAGGTGTTGATTTATTCCTAGCATTTTATTGGTTGTTTGGTTGTCTTAGGTGGCTTTTGTTCCTTGCTTTCTGACTTACTGTTTGATTTCTGTGTTTGTTGGTTCCTTAGGTTGTATATAGCATTTTTGTTTGTTTGTTTTCTCTTCATGAATGCCATTTTTATTATACTAGTGGGTTTTGATTTTTTCTTGGGTTTTTATGGCAGTGGTAGTTATTTTTCAGGAACCAAACCCAGTACTTCCTTGAGGATTTCTTGTAAAGGTGGTCGTGTGGTAGTGAACTCCCACAGTTTTTGTTTGTCTGAGAAATATACTATTTGCCCTTCATTTCAGAAGGATAGCCTTGCAGGGTAGAGTATTCTTGGCTGACAATCTTTGTCTTTTAGTATTTTGAATATATCATCCCATTCCTTTCTAGCTTTTAGGTTTTTTGTTGAAAAGTCTGATGTTAGCCTGATTGGGGCTCCCTTATAGGTGATTTGACACTTCTCTCTTGCAGCTTTTAAGATTCTCTCTTTGTCTCTGAGTTTTGCCAATTTGACTATAAAATGTCTTGGAGAAGGCCTTTTTGGGTTGAATACGTTTGGAGATTGTTGAGCTTCCTGGATCTGAAGATGTGTGATTTTTCCTATACCTGGGAAGTTTTCTGCCACTATTTTGTTAAATATGTTTTCATTGGAATCTCCATTTTCCTCCCCTTCTGGAATACCCATGACTCGTGTATTTGAGTGCTTAAGGTTGTCTGATATCTCTCTCAGATTTCCTTCAATGTTTTTGATTCTTTTTTCTTTTTTTCTTTTGTCTGCTTGTGTTATTTCAAAGAGCCCATCTTCAAGTTCAGAGGTTCTCTCTTCAACTTCGACAAGCCTGCTGGTTAAACTCTCCATTGTGTTTTTTATTTCGCTGAATAACTTCTTCAGTTCAGCAAGTTCTGCTACATATTTTTTAAGGACATTGATTTCCTTGTACATTTCCTCTTTCAGGTCCTGTATACTTTTCCTCATTTCATCATGATGTCTAGCTGAGTTTTCTTGTATCTCATTCAGTTTCCTTAGAATTATCACTCAAAATTCCTTGTCAGTCATTTCAAGGGCTTCTTGTTCTATGTGATTTAGAGTTTGAGATTTATTAACTTTTGGTGGTGTACTTTTCTTGATTTTTTGTATTTCTGGTATCTTTTTTTTGATGTTTATTCATTGTGGCAGGGGGTTTCACAGTCCACCGGTTTGAGACTATTGACTAACTAAGATGTTGCTGTGGTTGCCAATTTGGTATGGCTCCCTCCGTGACTGCTCAGTTGGCCTCTAGTGCCTTGTGTGTGTGGTTGCCTCGGGTCTTGGGCCTCTCTGGGGAGCCACCTCTCTGGTCAGCTTGGACTCTGCTGGGCTGCTGGATCACGGGGCGGTACCGCAGTGTGTGTGGTCTCTGCTGAGGTTCCACTTCCCGTGCAGGACTTCTCCCTGTTCCGTGTGCTCTGGCCTGTGCTGCTGAATCACGCAGTGGTGGCCCCACAGGGTGTGTGGTTTCTGTCGAGTCTCCGCCTCCCTAGCCGGACATCTCCCTGCTCTGTGCGCACTGGGCTGGGCTGGGACGTGTCTTCTGCAACTCTCGTCTATCAGCGGGGCCTTCAAGACCCTGCTTGGCACTGCCTGGCCCAGGAAGTCTACCAGGTTTCTGCTAGGTGCAGACGACCGGTTGCTCTGGGTGCCTTTGTAGCACTGTGTAGATATTTCTCAGGACTTATCACCTTCCTCCTGGTATCACGGTTATTTCTGTACTTGTCTTATCTCCCACACCAGAGCGTGGGCTCCTTGGGGGAGGAGCCCACAGCACACGGTTCACCTTTGAATCCCCCCAGCGTGGACCGACTCCAGTGCCCGCCTGCAGTCAGCTCTCCGGCAGGTTCAAGCGAACTCGGGAACTCTCCGAGCACAGTATTCCTAACCAGAAATCAGTTAGGCGTTTTTCCGAACTGTGGCCACTGAGATGGTATCTGCCTCTCGGTAACAGGAAGTTTACCTGGGGCTGGAGCCCAGGGTGCGGTGGTGTGACAGTCAGCCCAGCCCATACTTCCTTGACCTCCCGACGCTGGCCGGTGATGCCACACACCACCAGCCCCTCCAGAGTACCACAGAGGGAGTGGGAGGGGAGGCTGGCCCGCAGGCCCCAGGAAGCCCCGCGCCGGGGCAAGCAAGTGGGAAGGCTCAGTGAGGAGCCGAGCCGGGTGAGGAGGACAGGCTTGGCCATGCTGGGCCGGAGCCGCCACCACCTGAGAAAATGGAGGCAGCCCCTGGGCCAATGAGTGGCCCAGTGGGGCAGGCGGAAGCCAGGCGTGTGTCCACCCCCCGAGCAGGGCTGGGCTGGGGGTCACTCATGGGGCTGTGCCGGGCCGGGCGACTTCCTCTCTGCCTCTGCGTCGTCGCCTTCCCCGTCCTTGGCCACTGCCGCCTCAGGCTGCTCACTCGGTCCCGTGGCGCGGCTCGGGCGCTCCCAGGAATCTTCTTTTACGCCGGCCTGAAACCTCGAATTCTGAATAGGGCAGCTGGCCACTTTCAGCACGGCCCTGGGCTCCGAGGTCCTGGCAGCGTCAACAGCGGCCCGGCGCCGTGTTCCCTGTTTAGAGACTCGCTTTTGCAGCTAAGAAACAGTTCTTTTTCTGCTCCATACTTCAAAGCTGTTGCCTGTAAACCTCACATTTACTTTTCTATTGGATTATTTGTTCTCCCTCATACAAAATCCCCAGCATTTAATCTCGTTTTATGTCATCAAACACCTGCTACCATCATTCCACTACTGTTAGTCAACTTTTAATCCAAAAAGTACTTCTCCTCTTTTTTTTCCTAATTTTACTCCTTTCTTATTTCTTCCTTCCTTCCTTCCTTCCTTCCTTCCTTCCTTCCTTCTTTCCTTCCTTCCTTCCTTCCTTCCTTCCTTCCTTCCTTCCTTCCTTCCTTCCTTTCTCTCTCTCTCTCTCTCTCTTTCTCTCTCTCTTTCTCTCTCTCTTTCTCCCTTTCTTTCTTTCTTTCTTTCTTTCTTTCTTTCTTTCTTTCTTTCTTTCTTTCTTTCTTTCTTTCTTTCTTTCTTTCTTTCTTTCTTTCTTTTTCTTTCTTTCTTTCTTTCTTTCTTTCTTTCTTTCTTTCTTTCTTTCTTTCTTTCTTCTGTCTTGATTTTAGCTTCTGTCTCAATGTCATTCTTCCCAATATTCTATCATAAAGTCCTTCTGATTTCAATGTCCATACAGATAATCTTTCCATAAATGCTGCCTCTCATTTGACTTCCTTTTTTCCAATGTTTTTTTTTCCTCTCTACATTTCCTCCAGCACTCATTATTATAGTCTTATGCTAGAATGTCATTATGGAAACTTCCAATCCCCTTATAATTTCAGTTTTCAAGCAGTCTACCACCTCTTATTTTTCTATCTAGTACCCATCTCCAATAGTCTTGCCTTCATATCTTTTCTAACACAATTGAAGGTCTTTATCCTTTGTCATAATCATTCCCTTGCATACGTTCTCAACTCACTTGCCCCTCTTTGTTTTATTTATCAGGCAAAAGTCCAACTGTTTAAATGAACAAAATAAAATAAAATTAGAAAAAAAGAAAAAATATCTTATAAAATAACAAAAAAATAAAAATAAAAGAATAAATTAACTACCTACCTCCTCCATCCCTGCACCTTTGAAGCTGCACAGATCTATATGGAAACCCTCAATGACCTACCTGGCCTCATTTTAGATCTCTGATCACAAGGCTGAAGTGGGTCTTTGGTACTGTTGAGCTATCAGTGAAGCTCTCACATGACTAATTTATACCCTTTCTTTAAACCTCAACACATACTCTCCACCCTCACTTTTAACATATGACCTTACTTCCTAGTTCACAGGGTAAACAGAAACTATTGGAAGAATATTGTCACAAACCTTTGACATCCCATCTACCTATTGAATCTGCATTTATACACATATATTCTGCCTTTTTACTGTTATGATGGATGCATTTTTTTCTTTTCTTTCTTTTTTTTTTTTGCTTTTAAATCCCACTCCTCCATCAGAACTAGATTTTATTTCCTCTCACTTATTTAAGTTCATTATTCCAGAAATCCTCCTACATGATTTTTTTGTCTTTATTGGATCTTTTCCATTAGCATACAGATATGCTATGATTTTTGCTACCTTAAAAAAAACTTCTCTTAATGCTATATCTTCGCCCACTTACTATCCATTTATCTGTTCTGCTTTGCAGTAAAATTTGCTTAAGGATTTTTTCACATGGTCTTTCTATAAATCCTTGCATCCCATGCTTTCTTAAACCTATCCCGATCTGTCTTTTGTCCCTATCACTTCACCAACATCATCTGTGCAAAACTGCTAATGGCTTCATGTCTAACTGCATGTCAAATTTTCATCCTACATCAAACATATATATCAATCTTTCTTCCTTGAAACACCCTTAAATCGCCTTCTTTCTACCTCACATGCTACTCTTTCTTAGTTTCCTTTGCTCATCTTTTCTTGTTATTCTGACCTCTAAGCACTGGATTGCCCTAGAGATTGGACTTCAGACTTCTCATCTGTATCTCTGTTCACTCCCTTCGTGCTATCATCCAATTTTGTAGAATTAAATGTAGTTTCATAATTATAACTCTAATTTGTTCCTCTCCTTTTAAATTCAGAGTCATTAATCTAAGTATCTATCAATATCTCCACTTAAGTATCTAACAAGCATACTATCTAAGAGGCATCTCAGATATAACTTGTTCAATATCTGATCTTCCTCCCAAATTTCCTTCTCATACTTTCTGCCATATATCAATCAGTAAATGACAACTAAATTTTTCCAGTTATTCAAGCTAAATGACTTACAGTCATCTTTAATTCATCTTTCTCTACCAAACCACCATGTCCAATCCATTAGTGAATCTTACACCTCTACCTCAAAAATACATCTAAAATCTAAACATTTCTAATTACCTCATTTATTACTACTCTGGCCAACCCAATACCATCTCTTTTGTAAATTTGCATTCATTTTCTAATAGGTCCCCTCTTTTTCACTCCAATGCCACTAGCACATACCCTACCTCAAGTTTTTATTTGCCACGTGGTAGCTAGAGTGATCCTGTCAAGTCTTATAAGGTCAAGTCAAAAGGCTTTCCATCAAACTCAAACCAAAGCCATGCCTTCCCATGGCGTTCAAGGCCATACACACATTCCTCTTTCACTTCTCTGACATCATTTTCTATGTTATTTATCTTCATTCACTGAGCTTGTAGCCTCCCTGCTGTTATTAAAATGATAAGCAAACCCCAGCTTAGAGATTTTTATTGGGTAAAAATAGGAGATTTAAAAAACTGAAAGTCCAGTGATAATATAGATTTTATCCTGTAAGCACTGGAGAAAAATTGCAGGCAAAGAGACAGGTCAAATATATATTTTGCAGTGTGAACTATATGTTAAAATTATGTAGGATGGATTAGGGATGGGAGAGACTGAATGTAGTTTAGTAAAGCTTAGGGATATTTTTGAGGTTACTAACTAGAGAGGTGAGGTAAATTTGAACAGCATTTTTGAAATAGGATTGAAAGAAATATCTCACTTAGTATGCTTGATTGAGGAATACGGAAGAGTTAGGGATGGCCAAGGAATCCTTTTCACTCTGAGTACCTCTCTGAGCAGAAAAGGAAACAAGTTAAGGTACATCACCTGGATTATGAACAACAGAAATTAATTTCATACAGTTTTAGAGGCTGGAAGTCTGAGATCAGCTGACAGCATGGTAGGATTCTGGTGAGTGTCCCCTTCTGGGTTGCAGTCTGCTGACTTCTTGTTATATCTTCCCATGGTGGAAAAAGATTGTGCTGGTTCTTGGCATTTTCTTACAGGGGCACTAATCCCATTCATGGAGGCTCCACCCTCATGACTTAATTATCTTCCAAAGGTCCCACATCATAGTACCATCACACTGGGGGTTAGGATTTTAAGATATGAAGCTTGAGGGAACCCAACATTCAGTCCATAACAATATCCCATATCTACTCTTGACAATAGATCATGTAATCTAATCTACATATCAATATTTTGGTTCTGGTCTATATCTGCATCTTGCTCTAAGACTGACCTAGATCAAGATCTTGTAAAGATCATGTCCATTCCAACACATGGCTTCTCTGTTTACTATATAACTAATACTTATAAAAAGGGGATTTCATGCTCCAAGAAATTATATTTTACAAAACAACAAATGTCACTGGAAAAAGATAAAATTATGACCCAATCAACTGAATACGATGACAAGTAGCCAACCACTCTGGAATATAAAGTGTTAAATTGGAAATGAGGAACATTTCCTAAGTCTACAGTTTGTATAATTTTTAAGAAATAATGAAGGACTTTGTTTTTCTTTTGTCACATGCATTTTCTTTTGCTGTCTATATATTGTATATAAGGAACTAATGAGGCCTCATTTTGCAACATCTAGTTTCTAGATGTTAAAGAGGTTGCCCACTGCATGACAAAACAGTAACATGAACACGTTGTGTATACTTTCTGTTGAAATTTGTAAGTAAGCTGCTGTCTTCTGTAAATGGATTCTTCTTTTTTTAAAAGATGCTGATAGAGCATTGTGGTGCAAATATTCCGTAGGCCATTGGATGTATAACTTTCAAGTATAAGGGAGTGGTGAGGCTAGAAATACAGATTTGGAGATCATCACCTTTTTAAAAAATTTTATTCATTTTACGCATTCATGGGGCACAGAGCTGACCATCGGCAGCTGTGCCCAAGATCAGATCAACTCTATCAGCATGCCCACAATTCTTGCAGTACTTTGTCCCTTGGCAATTGTTACTGGCTTTAATGTTTCTATGTCCAACTCAGTACACTGCTGAAAGAGTTCGGTTTCACTCTCCCGCACACTCTCCACGACTGAGTTATCTTTTTAAGTATAAGACTCTGATCTTGAATCCCAGCTGCCAAGTCTACACCCTCTCAGGAGAAATCTAGCAAAATGTTCATTTATATATCACTTGAGAGAACCACTTTACAAAACCCTGCCATGCATGTCAAATATCCTCCCACTTCCTAAGAAGCCAAAGGTCTTTAGACCAGTGCTCAGAATTGTTACATGTGTAGAAGCTGTCATTTCTGAAGCAAATACTTTTGAAGCTTTAAATGCTAATACTTATATCTATTGCCATTGGTCTCTAAGGGCCTGAAGAATCAATGATGTTACCTGGATAGCTTATTTAAAGACAGCTTTTTGGTTGCTGTGCAGCCTTAGTGCTGTGTTGCATGACAGGTAATTCTTTTGTAGACAAAATCATGAGCTCTCTCTTTCTCTTTACTTTTGTATACATGTGAACACATAAAACAGAAATCTTTTATGATGCAACTTAACATTTCATAAAAATTTTTCAGCTATTATGGGAATGTATTCAGGGGAAAGACAGAACTTTGTTATTTAGATTTACTGTCTTCACTGCTGATACTTGGCAGGGTTATTCTATTATTGGGTTTAGTAATAACTTTTATTTATTCTTGCTGTTATAATGCATGGCTGTTGTAAGGAATACAGAAATTACAAAAAACAAAATCATTAGGAGTACTAGAAACCAAAAATAATTACTGCTAAAATTATACAGACACACACACGTATACGAACACAATCATGTGCCGCATAATGACATTTTGGTCAACAATGGTGGCTGTACCATATAGCCTAGGTGTGTAGCAGACTATATCATATAGGTTTGTGTATGTACACTCTATGATGTTTGCACAATGACTAAATCACGTAACGATGCATTTCTGAGAACATATCCCTATCATTAAATGATGCAGGACTGTATATTTTTCACAACATAATCATACACTCTTGTGTAACCTGAACTAAGAATGTCCTAATCACATTCATTGCTTACTCTAGGGATAGACATTTTCTGCCAGAGAACCAAGTGAGGGGAATTAGCAGTTTTGGTAATAAGAAGACTGGGTGTGTGACGTTGCTAACCATTAAGATTCAGATATCTGTATCCAGAAAGATGCTATGAAGTTAGAACTTTTAAGGAAGCTTAGGTTGGGTCTTAATGTGATATGTTGACCGTATTTAGAGACTACATGAATCCTTGGAAAAGTCTACGTGAGAACAATTGCTATAATATCTGTAGTTAAAAATCTGTTTATAGTTTTCATAACATTGTCCTTTGGTTTAGATACACTATTCCTAAATTTCTAACTAATCTTGATTTAGAAAAAGTCATGTACATACTTAAAAATTATTGATTGATGATGAACACTGTAGGATTCCCAGAAATGGTTTTGGCAATTCTAGGCTTTAAAATTGCAATGGCTATTCGCACTCTAGGGATGGGAGAGAGGCTGGAAAACAATATTGTTAATTTTTATGGAATTTGCTAGCAATATAGTATAAACTGGTTAGCCCCAGAAAAGAAGACAGATTAGTTTTCTATGTACATGCAGTTTTGTACAACTGTCTTTCTCTATACTGTCTCTGTATGTAAGACTGGCTACATGATTTGCTAACCTTTCTTTTCCTTCCAAATGAGTTTCTATCTCATATAAAATGCTTTATCACAACTCAAAATGATTAGAAATAATTATTTAGCTTAAACCTGCTTATTTCCCAATGTAAGCAATACAAAAGATTGTATCTGAAAATAGTTTATACATTAAGAATATTACTTGCCTACAAATGCAACCCAAATAGGAGGACTGTTTAGGGATTTATATTTTGTAAAATAAGGACTTTATGGGCAATGTAGCACTTCTAAAAGAGAAAATGCTGCCGGAAATTTCCTTATATTGCTTAAATATATGGAACTACAGGCAGCTGGATATTGCAAATAGCACTGCATAAATTATAAAAACTTGAATAGAGCAGATTTGAAATGAGTAGGAAGAACAACTATCATTGGCTTTTAACAGAAAGTGTTGCTGTTTGAGAAAACATCACACAGTCCCCAACAACATATGTTAATTTGCAAAATTTGGATCTATTTCTCATGCATCACATTTCCATAGGGGGATTAAAGACACACACTGAACATTTAGTGACATAGCATGTAGCACAATTTTGAGTTAGGGATAAGTAAATCAACAGATGATGATTGATGCTTCTAATAACCAATCGTGAAATGAAAATACACATTCAAGGAATGAACTGACCTTGGCTTTCAAACTTAAGATATATTCTTAGATGTTGATAGGTGAAATAGTATTTAATAAAATTAAGTTTAAACTCTTCTGATTTTGAGATATTTACAATATAAATTTAGCCATAAGCATTATCTTCATGCTGTTTCTTTTTCATTAGAGCATTATCTACATTTTTATTAAAAATATGCACCAGTTAAAATAGTTACATACTTTTCATTATATTAAATTGGCAAGTTTTGTTTTGTATGCTAAGATTTCTTAAGATATGAATTATTGTAATGAATATATTAGTGACTTTAAGTATGCAGTCATTTTGATTAGACACTATCTTTAGGGAATATATATAGATACATAAATTCTTAAAAGCTTTTTTAAAAAATCTGATAACTTGCAAAAAATCCTCTTTGAACAATTACAATGAGGTTGTCAGTGATTCCTAAGAGAGTAAGAAAATCACAGGTCTCAAAACTACTCATTTGACAATTGTGAATTATGTTAAAAGTTTCTAGGTTCTTTTTAGCCAATACTCTTACTAAAAATAGTTGTACATTTGCCTAAAAATAAACTTTAGTTCCGCTAAGGAAGACTTTAAGTTTCTTAAAATCATCTTTTGATTTCTTTTAGTCAGTGAAAACTTGAGCTTGAATATGCCTTAAATAGAGCTTCTGACCTCATAATTTTGTTTATTATGATACATAAATTTTTACTAACATCCAGAAAAGGAGAGAAAGTGGAAGTATTTGGTCTTTTCTTCTTTTCCCCATAATTTCATCTGTTATTGTGCGTGTTTTTGTTGCTTTAGATACACTTATTTGAAATATTCTTTTGATATTGTGTACTCAAATTAAGATTCCAAAAGACAACACCAAACAACAGACCACCTGTACTTTGCAATGATAACTGCCAAAATTGCTCTTAGTTTAAAAAGCCTAATTAAATAAAATGTGATAGGAGAAGATATAGCTGAAGCGCATGCAACAAGACTCAGGCTTTTCAATTTGACTGTAAGCTCAACATGTATCAAGTGTGATGTGCCTGCCTTTAAACTCTAGTGCCTTTGAGGACTCTATTATCTTTGAAATGTGACTAAGATTAGCTGAAGGTTGGGGGTGGGGGAACTGTAAATTAAGAACAGTAGAAGAAACTAGGGATATTTCGTTTGGAGGAGAGAAAACTCTAGGGGGAAGGTGTGATGGCTGTCCTAAAGTAGCTGAAGTACTTCAGTATGGAAGGAAGATTAAACCGCAGCAAATGGCTTAAAATATTCTATATTTGAGGAATTTTCAACTCTGAAGTTATATCATTTTGTGAACAATACTAACCTGCTCAAGAAACAATGATTGTGATTACCAGTAAATTACAAGTAACAATATTTAGTGACCTGTTTTTCAAAAATTTTCATCATTAGTGACCTGTGTTGTCTATTTTCACCAGCACTGGTAAAAACATCTGAAAAGTGATGCTGAAGCAAAGAAATATAATTGGGCCTTGGGGATTTAGAAAGCTCAGCAGGGTTAGTCTTTTTTAGAAACTGTGCTAAACATAGGCTTAGAATCCCCTAAATCTTGGTGTGTGTGTGTATATATATATATATATATATTCTCTTCATGGCTGTACCCAGGATCTAAAGGATAGTATCTTGGGCTTATATCATTCAGTTGAAGGCTCTGAAGGGTGGATGACAGCCCAGTTCTTAAGCCTATTAAGTGAAAATTATGGTACTGCTGACTACACACTTTAAAAATCTCAGTAATTGCCACAGTGATTTAGGATCATCTCCAAATGCAACATTGCAAAACTCATTGCTATTGCAACCAGCAACAGTGTAGTCTTTAAACAAAGAGGACAATATTTACACAGCTATATTTTTCGATTCATGATTTGTAAATTGAAAGATTGTCAGTATTCCCAAATTAGGCCTATTATAAAACATTTACCATGGCCATGCAATTTTCTTACCCCTGCTGAATGGGGATATGTTACCTGGGTGATAATAAAGTTCTCCAAAGCTCATTACCAATGGCATATCACATAATGTCTAGTTGTAAAGGACAAATTCCAGTTTACAATTAGCCACTTTCTAATAATTTAGGGGAATAGGACTGGTAGAAATCTAAATATATACAGTAAAATGGTCATTTGAGTTAAAAGCAGAATTCCTGACACAGTGCTAAGGTTACATAGAAACAACAAAATTGTCTTTAAATAACCCACCTAGGTAACATCATTGATTCTACAGTTCAAAGAAATTATGCTCCTTGGGGACTGGGAGCAATAGATATAAATGCTGGTTTTCAGAGCATCAAAACTGTTTGCTTCAAAGAGGACAGCTTAAGGAGATGAAACAATTCTGAGCCCCTGTCAAAAGACCTTTCGGCCTCTTAAGAAGTCGATGGAATTCGACATGCATTGCAAGGATTTGTAAAGTAGCTCCCTTGAGATATATTCAGCAAGAGTTTTTGACTGATGGTAGCTGTTCTAAGCTATCCGTTTCCTTAAATCTTTAAGAGTATTTTTATTTATTAAAAAAAAAAAAAAGAAAGGAAAAACATCCCTTGGGAAAAGGGTACTTTTCAATCACCCTGCTTTTCTAGAAACAAATCAAACAAACAAAAATAAAAACAAACTAGAGAAGACTATCATGCTGTAGTAACAGCTGATTTTATTTGTATTTGATGCATCTTTAGGGGAGAACAACATAAGAAGTGGAAAAATATTTATAATAAAAATAAGTGATAATTTGATGTTATCCTATGGTTGTATTTTGTTTCTAGCTTTCCTGACAATTTTCTTTCTCTTCTTAATTGTGGAAAGCTTATCTTTACCATTTAAACGGCCAGTTGAAAAGTAAAATCAATCCTATTTCCACTATTTTTTTACATTTCCAAAAGTAAATCGACCTTATCACATTTTTTCTCTAGACAGAGGTTAATGGCTTATTATAAAGAGGGAGATGTGCTTTTTACTATGGGATAGTCCTACACTCGGGACTGACCACCACTAACAGTTGTCTCACATGCAAGTTGGTCTCAGATTAGACAATTGTGTACAGGGTCCCTCTGCTGGAAGAAGGTTTAGTTAACTTAAGGATGGAAAGGGTTTCTCTCACTGAGGGAAGGTGCACGTAGGGCAATTTGGGGGAACAGATATCTAAGATATCTTTTCTACCCCAGGCATTTGTCAAAGTGAATAAATATAGCATCAACAGATTTTTGTTTTGTTCCTACTCTGTGTAAAGCCAGGTGTTGAAATCTATGGGAAATAAAGGAAACACAAGTCATCGCCGCATTTCAAAGAGGTAACAATCAAATCTCCCTCGTCTTCACTCCTGTGTCAGTTTAACTGAGAACAGGTGGAGACAGAGAATACCTTGGATTGTGGTTAGTGGGTTGGTCACCGCACGCTGTTCAACTGCACTCTCTGATACGTTAGCTGCTAGCTAAATTTAAGTATAGCTACTTAAATTTAAATTAAGATTAAAAACAATTAACCCTTCCATTTTAATTTAGTCACACTAACCACATTTGAAATGCTTAGTAACCATGTGTGGCCTGTGGATATTGTATCAAATAGTGCAGAGATAGAATATCACTTTCATCACAGGAAGTTCCACTGGACAGCATTGCAAGGTACCGGACTTAATGGAAAAAGTAATGGTCCGAGTGTCAAGAATCCAGGGTTTGAGTCAGGCTTACCACTATTTTGTGTGACCTAGAAAATATACTTCCCCTTTCTTGAATTCAAGATTTTCTTCTTTTTTGAGTGTGGGATTGTTTGAAAACCCATGAGGTCTGCTCAGCAATGATGCACAAATATTATTAAGGGTTCCATTACAGATTAGAGCCAACAGTTACCTGGAGTCTCCTGAGAGTGTTCTCTCATTTTAAAAGTCTCTGAATGCATAATAGCATCTCAAACTGAAATTTGACTGTTTTCTTTTAAGGGTCAGTCCTGTTTGGCTCCTAATAAGCAAATAAACAAAACTCTTTAAAGTGTCCCTGCTGATACAGAGTATTGCCCAATACATAAAAATACAGTGCTAAAAGATTTTTCATAATCCGTATTATCAGCCAATCTACCAGTGTCATTTGAATTGTAAATATTAAGCTTGTTTTGGTAGCGGTGGCTGAAGTGAAAGTTTAAAAGAATACAACAGTTACATTTGTGATTTTATTGCGAATTGTTTTCACTAGGGAACTCTCAGCCTGTCGGATTAAAATGGTAAAGAGACCTTTTACTGCAAGAGCTCTGACAGTTATCCCCTTAGCAAAGTTTGCTTTTGTGATAATTACACCTACTCTTGTTTACCAAATGAATCACTTTTCAGTGCTGCTTTTAACCTTGACTGGTTTCCCTTTGATGATTACTTTTTGCTATGATGAGATGTTTGGAAATATACTACACATTTTGTACTTCTCTTTTTCAAGCGATGTTTACTCTTGGTTTTCTTTAAAGCAGATTTCTGAAGATCATTTTAGGGGGCAGTTAAACTTGGAGGAAAATATCAGTAATATGTCATTTATCAAATGACATATTTTAGCAAAGGGATGAACGTGTGGTGGTTAGTCGGGAATGATGACACCTAATTTCTATGCTTCCCTCGAACACATTTGGTATCACCAGATGCACTAGGTGTTATGGAAGGAAAAGGATTTAGAGATGAATGCACGACAATGAGGCAAACAGTTCCTCTAAGTTAGGGAAGGTTTAGTGGGGTAGTTTTCTTCAGAGAGCAACAAAAATCACTGCAAGGTGGAAGAATATTGAGATTCTGAAATCATGTGCTGGAATTCAAGTTCATATTTGCATGCACCAGTGATTTTAAATGTAACCCTTGATGATGCTAATTAAATACTTCAAGTTCCACAATAAAAGGGGCTGTGACAAACTCAGGGGCCTAGTTTTATTTGGGGGTGGGGAGAGGTAAGGCACTAAAAGACTTCTTTATGATAGTGGTGGCAGCAGTAGAGAAGGCAGGGAAGAGATATCAAAGAGCATCAGGAGCATTCAGAGCTTTCATAGGAGTGGCAACTCTAATGGGTCACGGGAAAACCTGGGACATAGCCGTGGAAGAAACAGCCATGAGGCAAATCCAAGCAGCACCAGAGCAGAGACACTGGTTTCAGAGGCACTTGAGATCCAGGACCAAAGTTACAAGTGAAGGAACTTGGGAGAGGAGAGATGAAGTCCTAGTAATTTATTAAATTGATTAAATTTACTAATTTATTAAATTGGAGTAATTCCTTGTTACTCCAGGAAGAAACGTCATGAGGAAGAAAGGCAAGCGTATGTTCTGGCAAACACAAACATATAACTGAGTGTGGAAAACCTTCCCTGTATTCCATGCCCCCCTTGCTCTACTGCCTTATCTATCTTCTCCTTATGACAGTCAAATGTACAAGTCACCTTCCATCTCTTCTGCATTTGTTTCCTTCTCAGTCCTCAGCCACTACCCTGTGACCTCTATCACACCCCTCACTGACAATGATCTCATCGAGATCGCTAATGCCCTATGTAGACAATGAAACTGCACACAAAGGATTCTGAAAATTCATAACTTTCTTGACCACAATGACCAATTTTTCCTTTTGAAACATATTTTCTTTAGCTTTCTTGGTGCTGCACTCTTCTGGTTTTCTTACCTCTCCATCTTCTTTGCAGGCTTTTTTCTTCCAGAGTCTTTTTTTATTATTCATATCTCAATTTAGGAATTCTCCTTTTTCACTCCACACACTCTCTTGGTGCAATTGCATCTACTCTCAAGATTCAAATACCATCAATACACTAATGATACCCAAATGTATGAGTATACTCACAGGCCAAATTTCCCATTTCGGCTTCATATAGAACGTACATATAACTTGAATTTGTCTTCTCCTTTTCACCTTCTATTTATCCCTTTTCCAATATTTCCCATTTCATGAAATTGCTTTCATCTTCCAAGTTACTCAGACAAAAATACCTACGGGTAATTGATGATTCCATCGTAGGCTTTAACTCCCTATCCCGTAATGGCAATCAATGAATTGCCAAGACCTATTGATCCTACCATCTAAAAGGCCATTATTTCTATCTTCATATCTACTGCCCTTCATCAGGATATTTTCTTTTTTTTCTGATTTTCTGCAATAACTTCCGAAATGTCTTATATGCTATAGTATTTTGTTTCTGCAATTCATCTGCTGTAAAGCCAGAGTGATCTTTTTGAAGCATGATTTGATTCAGGCAATTGTATCCTTAAGATCCCTCAGTAATTCCTTATTGCCACCAGGATAAAATTCCAATTCCTTATGGTGGCTAGTAAGACTGCCTGGGACCTTTGCCCTGCGTACGTCTCCTCAGCTCATCTCTAGGAATGTTCTTCTTCAAATTCAAAGCTTCAAGACTATGTTTGTTTGTTTGTTTTTTAGTACTCTGGATTTTTTACATTTTCTCTTATATTACTACCTTTACATGTATTGTTTGTGTATCTTTCATTACTCCCCCATTCTTCCAAAGACATCTTTACCTTCCAGTTCTTCTAAACATTGCTTTCTCTGGGAGAATCTTCCTGACCATTAGACCAGGTCAGGTCCCCTCAGCAGCAGCTTTTCATAAAATCTTCAACTTTCACTATCATACAAACAAGATTCTATTTGATTTTTATCGGTCTTTCTTACAAACTAAAAATTCTTTTAAAGCACGAACTTTGTCAATTTCACTCACTATTTTTCCATAAATTGAGGCAGAGATCTGCACACATAGGAAGTATTGGTATCAATACACAAGATGTACATATACATGGACATATAAACCACACATAATACATATAAATATGCACGTACGTTAAATAAATACATTTGATAATCAGTTTAACAAATATTGATATCAGTGTTCTAGAGATTCATATAAAGAAGTAATGGCATGCACAAATATTTCTGCCATAACATAACATGTGTTCTTTGATGATCTTTTGTTCTTCAAAATTGCATACTAAAAATAACAGGGCTTATTGGAAAAGAAATAGAGTTAGTTGGGCAGAGATTCAAAGCCTATGTAACTTCTTAACTAGAGTATTAACTAAAATGTTAATTGGTATCTGGGAATATAACACAGACAGCAGAGGCAGGCAGCTCAGTGCGGCTGGGGTCAGCCTCAGGGAATGTTTTTAAAAATCGCCAGAACAATAGATTAGAAATGCTGGCTGGAGGCACGAGATGACGCATACCAAGCTGAGCTCTGAGCCAGTGGGGCTGCCATTTAGGGGTCATGAGGGAGCAAGAGAAATGTGGCACAAGCTGAAAGCTGTACAAAACTGGCAGCAAGCATCTCTGGGGAAAGAGCCCTGCACGCAGGTAGTCATTTTTACTTTTCTTAAAGTAGAGCTGAAAGGGCTTCTATCAGTGTAGCAGCTGAACTGAGGGCTTTTTCCTCTCCTGATGAAGGTTGTAATTTTACTCTGGCTATTCTGGCTCCTTTTTCCTAGAAACACCAGAGTCTGAACTTCCATTATTTCCTAGTCTTGATTATGTGTAAGGTAATCATTGTTAGAAAGATGCACATGTGGGAGCAGAACAGGTGGTATTTGCACACTAGGCAAGTGGTATAGGAATTGCATTCTCTTCATGCTTACCAATTTCACAGTCACTTGCAGAAGGAAAAAAAGATGTCAAAAATTAAGAAAGCATTAACCCTTCCTCTGTCACAGTTGAGTAATGTGTGTTTGATAGAAGTATACATAAAAGTGTTTTGGAAATGTGTGTATGTGTGTGTGTGCGTGTGCGTGCGTGCGTGCGTATGTGCGTGTGTGTGTGTGTGTATGTGTGTGTGTGTGTGATAGAGTTTGGCTATGTTGTCCCCCCAAAGCTGATGCTGAAATCTGATCCCCAATGTGGTGGTGTTGGGAGCTGTTCAGGTTATGGGGTAATGCTTCCCTCGTGACTAGATTAATGCTGTCCCTGGGGGGTGGAGGAGTAGTGAGATCTTGCTCTATCAGTTTTCCTGAGAACTGGTTGTTTAAAGGAGCCTAGCACCTCCCCTCCCTCTCTCTCTCTAGCTTCCTCTCGCCATGTGATCTACTTGTACCCATAGGCTGCTGCCACTTTCTGCCCTGAGTAAAAGCAGCCTGAGGCCTGCACCAGATGCAGCTGTCCCAGAATCATAAGCCAAATAAACCTTTGTTCTTTATACATAACCCAGTTTCAGGTGTCCTGTTATAGCAACACAAAACAGACTAACACAGTGTGTGTGGGGGGGGGGGTGAGAGAGAAAAAGAAAGAGAGAGAGAGCAATTGAGTCTGGGTTCAGTAAAGGAGGCAGAATTACTGTGAGTGCTGTGTAACACGAGATTTATTATAAGAGTAGGACCTCACACAACCATGAGTGACACAGCGGAAGTAAAGGTATGAAAAGGGAAGTTGTAGAATCAGAGAAAAGTCAATCTGCAGACTTGAAGCACTGATGTGGGTGGCAAATTGGAATTTGCAAAGGAATCTGGGAAGAAAGTTCCCCCTGGCTGATGGAGTGGCACTCTGGAGGAGAGCTGGTGAAGTCTGTTGCCTCTGCAAATGTGAGGGGTCAGAGATACCACCAGCAGAGATGGCTGTTAGGAAAAAGTGCTGTATGTGGAACAGGGGATCGAAGACAAGCTGGAGCCTGCCAGCAATTCCATGTGTGTTTATTCTCATATTGTACTGACATCAGCTTTGGAGAAGAATGGCTGTATCTTTCCTCTGTCTTCCAAACCTTGCAGATTTCTCTTGTGGCAAACTATGACTTGGAGTCATACCGACAACGAGATTCTTGGAAAGAGGATATAGTCACAGTTTAAGCAATTGACACTTAAAATACAACTCAGTAAGTAACATTGTAGAGGGCGGCAAGTGCCAAATTGTGGAGAACCTCAAGGCCAGAAATCAGAAGTCAAACTGTGCTCTAGAGAGAAAGCATGGCTTGCTACTATCTTTGTTTTTGTAAGATAAGTTTGGCAGCAGTAGTACGAACTGGATTAAGGAAAGACTGGGAGTTTTGGAGTCCAATTATAAACTCCTGGAATCATTCTGGGTACGAAGTCATGAAGCTACAGTAACCAAAGTAGCATGGTACTGGCATAAAAACAGACACACAGACCAATGGAACAAAATAGAGAACCCAGAAATCAATCTACATACTTATAGCCAACTGATCTTTGACAAAGGCAGCAAGAACATATATTGGGGAAAAGACTGCCTCTTCAGTAATGGTACTGGGAAAACTGGACATCCATATGTAGAGGAATGACACTAGACCTGTACCTCTTGCCATACACAAAAATCAACTAAAAATGAATTAAAAACTTAAGTATAAAACCTGAAACTATAAAACTCCTAAAAGAAAACATAGAGGAAACACTTCAGAAAAACCTGAAATTATAAAACTCCTTAAAGAAAACATAGGGGAAACATAGGGAAATGGTATGGAGTTTCCTCAAACAACTACAGATGGAACTGCTCTATGACCCAGCAATCCAACTGTTGGGTGTATACCCAAAGGAGTAGAAAACATCATGTTGAAGAGATACCTGCACTCCCATGTTTATTGCAGGTCTATTTACAAAAACCAAGAGTAGGAAACAACCTAAATGTCCATTGTCGGATAACTGGATAAGGAAAATGGGGTGTACTTACACAATGGAATACTACTGTGCCATAAAAAAAATGAAATTCTGCTATTCACAGCAACATGGATGAACTTAGAGAAAATTATGTTAAGTGAAATAAGCCAGGTACAGAAAGAGAAATACCGGATGTCCTCACTTATAAGTAGGAGCAAAAAAATCAACAAATAAATTTAAAAAGAAAGGTACATCAATCACAATAAAATGTTGAACCTTCAAAAGGAGAGAACAGAACTGAGGTTACCAGAGGTGGGAAGTGGAAGGCAGAGGGGGGTGAGAGAGGAATTGGTAAAAGGCCACAAAAATCAGTTACATTGTATAATGTTGAACATACTAATTATCCTGATTTGAGCATCACATATTGCACACAGGTATTGATATTCAATACTGCAGTCCACAGATATGTACAATTAACTATGTTTCAGTAAAAAAAAGAAAGTAAAAAAAATTTCCTTATAACACTCATTATCACATGACCTTATATATTTATTGTTTTTTTAAAATTTTATTTTAATGTCTGCCTTTTTCATAAACGTATAACTCCCTGAGGAAAGAGATATGTTCTGCTTTGTTTATTGCTGTATTTGACCCTTGAATAGAGAATGAATAGTGCATGTGGCCTTGGCCCTGAGAAGTGCTGGAATATTAGTAATAGACTTTATGATAAGGTCAGGCCTGACGTGATATAATTAGAGGCACTGACTTGACAGTGGAGGCAAAGTTGTACCATTTCCAACAGGATCAATTTTTAATATTGATATATTATAGGCCAACTTTGTTAAAATTCTTAAACTTAGTGATATTCATAGTGGGTGTCTACATCTGGGTCAATAGATTACCTCATTTAATGCCTGATTGTGAAAATAATAGGAGCCAGACAAATTTTATTCCAAGAGAATGCTTACAAGGTCTAGAAATTTATCCAGTCCTTACCCTAAATTAGTGGTGAAGTTGGCTCAAACTCCTCCCACTATTGGAGATTAACTGAGGCTGAGGGTGTTGATGAAAATCTTCCATACCTGTTATTGGGCAGGATTGGAGCATTGAGAAATAACAAAATGGCATGAGGTGATTGCAGGAAAAGTTAGAATTATTTGGTAATCATTCTGTACCTAGCCAATCAGTACACCTCCTGCAGGTAGGAGTCCACGACTGCACAATGCTTTGTACTCTACATAATTAGACAATAGGACTTGGCTTGGGGATAAGGGATTCAGATTCCACTAATGTACTGAATGGAAGCTTGGGAACATGTAAAGGGCAGAAGAAGAACATGAAACACAGTGGAAGAAAACATGCTGCAGGAGGAATTGCGAGGATTCTCAAAAGAAGCCTCAGAATTTTTGTTTGTGGTTGAACCTGTAAATAGCATGAAGTAACAGTATTATCTGTGTTCTTTCTCAGGGTCAGGGGCTTAGAATGGGATTGGGTTTTTCTAAGCAGAAGATTGCCCTGGACACTGAAAGCCAGATGGACACAGAAAAAAATCTCTTGGCTAAAATACCAAGAAGAACTAATCAAATGCCAGATCTAATGCCCCAAGAGTTGCAAACAAGTGTTGGGTAGTGTTGATCAGAATGAAAATTGATTATGATTAAGGATGCCAAGTGATTGATGTGCACAAAACTGTGGATGCTGGCTGTGTGTCTTCATGTACTGGCAGGTGTGTGGTGTTTTGGGATGCATACATGTATTTGGGTGAATGTTGAATTGTTTTAAGATCCATGATAATCCAGTAATTCCTTAGCCTCCTATGAATTCAGCTATCTTGCAGACCATGCCATTTAGTCTGCTATTATCTTTCAGAAAACATAGCCTAGTGCTGCAGAAATGGGCCATCTATATTAAGGTAGAATTACTTGACTCATCTCAAAGAACTGCACGTGTATGTATATATGTATATTCATATGTATAAATGTGTGTGTAAGTAAGTCTTATTGGTTCTGACTTTCTCTGCATCTCCCCTCCTGCTCAAGGTGTTATATGTCTCCAGGATACCTTTGAGGTTATTATAATGATCGGCTGCAGCAGATTTAGTGGGTCATTTGTAAGTGTTGGAACCAAGGTCTTAGGAATTATAATAAGCAAAGTTTCCAGACTAAATAACTCTGCTACTATATTCACTAGCCTTTTAGTGAGTGGGTAAATTTTTTACAATCAAGATGTGTATCAGTGCTGCTGTCCTGTTTAATTATAGAGACAAGAAATAGGCAGACACACTGATGCAGCATTCAAGTCAGGAGGGAAAAAATGAAGGGGAATTATTACAGACGTCTGGATGGTGTCCTCAGTTCACTCTTAGCTATTGAGTCTCAGCTGTCTGCAATCAAGAACTGAGTCACAAAATGGCTTGCATTGTGTTGCTATTTCAATTTGACAGACTGTCTTTCAGCGTGGAAATTGTGAACAATTCACCAGGTTTTTAAATTTCTATAAGACAAACTTAAATGCTGCTAAAACTTTAACTATAATAGCACTAAGTATAATTCTACAAAAAAATATTTTAATTATTATGTGAATATTCAGTAAAACCTCATTACATTGAAAAGTAAGGTTCAATCTCCCCTATCACAGCAGATTTTGAATTAACTCTATTCAGATAAACCAATAATTTTATCAAAGGGAAGTAGGGCAATTACTTTGCATAATATACAATTTGGAAAGAAAGATACTCGATTAATTAGACATTTCAGAAAACAGCAGATATTTTGAACCACTTATTCTGCTAAAAAAGTTTTACCGAATTCTCATTTTCCTAGCTGACACAAATATTCAAATCTGCAAATGTTTATGTTTACCAGTGTGTGTGTTTGCATATGGTTTCATTTATATATTTGTGTATTTCTCTTATTGGCACACTCAGGTACACACATGGAGGATTCAGTACACTTTGGCTGGGTGCATGGGAATATTCATCTTGGTCGATTGTTTTTGTCAGGTTTTAGAATGTTTCTGCCTCTCCTCTTGTAGGAATAATTTTGGAGAAATGTATGAAAGGGACCCCAAGTGCTTGGAGAATGTAGGCTCCTTATCATATCATTCAAATGCAATGTTGTGTTTATAAAACCTTTTTAAAAAAGATTATCAATGCTATTTAAAAGAACACTGAAATGACATGCTGATCTCTTGGAAAGTTTTAAAACTCTTCAGGTTGCCTGACCAGAGAGGGCCGACACAAAAAGTAATTTAACATTATTCTGATCTGCCCCTAATGGAATTTCCAGTGATTTTCTTTCTATTTCTTCTTGTTGTTTTTCAACCTAATCACTAATAGGAGACTGAAATGGAGTCTCTTAATTGTTTTCTCTTTTTTAGAATTCCAAATGCACAGTTTGAAAATTACAGTTCTCGCACTGAGGTTTTTCTTCATTTTGCTCGCACTGCCTAGTGGCTTTTGTTTTTCCTTTTTAAAAATTTTGTCTTGGGGTCTCTTTCACCTTCCCAAGAGTAGTTGAAATAAATCAAAAGTTGTCTCACTCCGGAGTTATGTAAAGTAAATAAATAAATAAACAAGAGTAGTAATTAGGCGACTCATTGAATGAGCTGTTGAACTAGCTAAAGTGGGAAAGAAATTATTCAAGTTCTAAACCTTTCTACTTGCAAAGTAGCCAAAATCAATTGCGTTTTAAATGTTGCGTCACCTTGATTGATTTTAAAATGGATAGCACTTGCTGTTCCCGTTTATGGTGAGCTGTGAAGAATTTGGCAATGGTCATTTTTTCTACCACGGTCTACATTAAATTTTTTAAATAGCTTTGCTTCTTAATGTTAAATGAACTTATTCAGGATACAGTCTGGGTTTTTGGTTATGTGTGTGTGTGCACGCATGCGTGTGTTTTTGGAGATTGGAATGCATGTTTCAGATTTTATGTTTTGCATATATAGCATTTTTCTTCTTCCTCAGAACCTCTAACAAGTTCTAACTAATCCATTTAAGCCAGAGGAAATACTTTTATAATTTTAGAGTTAAAGTGAACATCAATTGGTTGAAAATGTGATATAGAAAATGAGTGAAAGCCTAACATTTATCTGACCCTAGGTGGGTAAAGGGAGGGGAGGAAATCACTGGTTTTGAAATTGAAAGATGGAAATTTCGAACACTGGCAAATTTTGAACCCAGAGACCTTGGATAAGCTTTAGCACCCCCCATTGTGCTATTTCGTTTTAAGATTTTTTTTTTCCTTCAAGGTATTGTTTTGAAGATTAAATTAGAAAATATGAACTAGTTTAACAGTACTAGGGCACAAAAACGGCAATCAAGAAGTTCTGTTTTTCTTCCTTAAATGCAAACCAGAACACTAAATACATTAAATAAAAAAATAATTATGCGTTAGTGTCTCTTATGCTTTTCTCCTCTCTGCTATCTTTTCTTACTTTTTCTGTACACCCCATTTCGCCAGAAAGCATGGACTTGATCTCCAACTATACTGCCATGGGCATTGATAGAGTTTGGATGTGTTGTTCCCGCCAAAACTCATGTGGAAATCTGATCCCCAATGTGGCAGTGTTGGAAACTGATTGAGTCATGGGGACAGATCTCTCATGAATGGATTAATGCTCTCCCTGGGGGAGGGGGGATTAATGAGTGATTTCTCCCTCTGTTAGTTCTCATGAGAGCTGGTTGTTTAAAAGACCCTGGCACCTCCTCTGTCTCTCTTGCTTCCTCTCGCCATGTGATCTGCTTGTACCCACTGGCTCCCTGCCACTTCCTGCCATGAGTAGAAGCAGCCTGAGGCCCATGCCAGATGCAGCTGTCCCAGAATCATAAGCCAAATAAACCTCTGTTCTTTATAAATTACCCAGTCTCAGGTATTACTGTTATAGCAACACAAAAGTGGACTAAAACAGATGTGTATTGAAAACAGAAAGTTAGGGATTATACATTATACTAGTGGAAATAAGTACGAATTACTGCAGTTACAATTGATAGAAATGTCATGATGATATAAATAGGAAAATTTAAATTTTATGTTTTTGGCACATATGAAATGCTAAAATACATGTTGATTTACTAGAATTGGGTATGTTTGTAGAGTTAAGGACATTTGTGGCTATTTTGCTAGAATGTTTCATGAAGAATATACATTTTGTACAACTAATAGTGGGAGAAAAGTTAAATGAGCCACAGTATAAGTATGTAATATCATTTCTAATGATTAGTCACTTATAAATATTGATAATCCAGCTTATTTTAAAAGACAGTCTCTTGGCTGAGCTAGAATTTTAATTTGCAAAAATTGGCTGGAAACAAACATTGGTAATTAGTTTCTAGTTTGCATAAGCCTTTCTTTGCAAATATTTGCTTTTCTAAAGAGTTAGCAATGGATGTTTGCATATGTACAAGGATTTGTGTGCAGTAACAGTGAAACTCATTATGACTTTGGTAACCGCCATCGTGTATTTTACATGGGCTTTAAATTTGACAAGACCCACTTGCTTCTACCCATCTCATAGTAATCCAAATTTAAAATTTTTGAGAGCCAATTAATTTTCTGTAAGAAAATACGTTCTCACCAGATCTCATATGTTCCCAGGAAATTCTTTTTTTTCTTGCCACAATAGCTTACAAAAAGAGAGTTTAAGCCGGAGTTGGACTCTTGAATAAACACTTTTTTTCTCCTCTGCACATCCATTCCTATTTACTTATTAATAAAAATAATGTCAATTGGAAATATTTCTGTTTTGAAAATAGAGTTAAAACATTTTTCATTAAGTCTAGGGGAGAGGCCCCAATCTGCACTTTAAAAATAAGCACTTCAGGTGATTCTGACTAGCTCAGATGATCTCACTTTGACATAAACTAATTTACAGCAAGATTGTTTAGAATGAAGCGTGTTTACCACAGGAGTCTTGCATCAGAGGAAAAGATTAGAACATATATTATGATATACCTTTGTTTTATCAATGTTTGTTGACACCTTTATATGTTTTCTAATGATTAAATTTATTAAGACAGGGTTGCATTTGTATAATTTATTAAAAATAAATAAATATTTCAGGATGTAATAATTGTTTTTAACTGATATACAAAATTAGAAAAATTGAAAGGTTTGGAAATGTCTGATTTAGACAGTCTTTGTTTACTCTATTATTTACCAGATTCTCTATCTGCAGAAGACTGACAGACACAAAACAGGAGCTTTTATCCTGAATTTCTGTACAACAGATCTCTGGAGTCCTTTCTGGTATTCCAGTATCCTGACATCCTCTATCGAATAGCTCAAGCTGGGTTCAGATATTTTCTACCCTTCCTCTTTTTCCCCTTCAAAAGAGGTCTGGTATAAAAATAGTGTAAAAGCAAAGGTGATAGTGGGGTGAAAGAGTTTTTGCCAGTAGTATGTGTGTTTGAACGCCCCGTGCACATCCGCTCTTTTCTACTGAGTTTAGTTGTGTTTTGTCAAATCATCCGAGATTATATTTTTGTCTCAATGGCAACTGTGTGTGTTCTAGAAATTGGGGTTCACAATGTCAGAGAAGCGTGATGAGCCAAATAATACTTAGATTTTCAATTGCTGACTTTTCTTGTATTTTGGCTAGCTTTGCTCTGTTAATTCAATTGTAGCCTCAACCGCATGAGCTTTCTCTGCCTGGAGTGCCCATCCTTACCTGGCAAAAATAGGTTTCCATGACCTCACAAGAATGGGCACGCGGCACCTCTATGTAGTCACATTATACTCTCAACTTACTTCCACACTATGCGATTTTTTTTCCTATTAATTTTTTGTTTTAAATTTTCCTCTTTATTTTTATATTCAGTTCTTAGATTTTTGAAAGATTTGGAATTTGTTTTTAACAGTTTTATCGAGGTATAATAGACATAAAATAAAATGTACACATTTAAAATGAATAATTTGGTAAATTTTGACATGTGTATAACCATGAAACCATCACCTCAATCAAGATAATAAACACAGCCATCACCCACAAAGGTCCCTCGGTCCCTACATAAACCCTCTCTAGTTCCCCTTCCCCTCCACCCCAGGCAACCATTAATCTGCTTTCTGTCACAGTTTTCATTTTATAGAATTTTATATTAATGAGATCAGATAGCATGTATTAATTTTTCTGACTTCTTTCACTTGGCATAATTATTTTGAGATGTATCAAAATTGTTATATAAATCAATAGTTTATTTCTTTATATTTTGAAGAAGTGTTCTATTGTGTGGAAATACCACAGGTTTGTTTAGCCATTCATTCACCTGATGGTTGTTTCCAAAGTTTGGCTATTAAAAATAAAGCAGCTGTAAACATTTATGTATAAAATTTTATTTTATTCTGTTAGGATCAGTTAATATGAGATCATCCTCTTAACAAATCTTTAAGTGTACAATATAGTATTGTAGCTGTGGGAACAGTTGTTGTACAGCAGACCTCTAGAACTTGTTCATCTTCCAGAGACTTTATGCGTTATGTTTTCATTTCTTTTTGATAAATATGTAAGATTTAAATGACTAGATAATAAAGTAGGTATATATTTAACTTTTAAAAAATGTCAAACTGCTTTTGAAAGTGATTTTACCATTTTTTATTCCCATCAGCAGTGTATCCGAATTTCAGTTGCTCCACATCTTCACTGACCCTAATTATGGTCAATCGGTCTTTTTAATTTTAGACATTTGAATAAGTATGTAGAGATATCTCATTGAAATTTTAATGTGTATTAAATTACTAATGACTAAACATGTTGATCCATTTAAAAATATGCTTATTAACCATTCATATATCTTCTTTGAAAAAGTATGCATTAAAATATTTTGCTCAATGTTTGTTCTATTATTATTGACTTTGGAGAGTCTTTTATATGTTCTGGGTAAACGTCCTTTATCAGATGTATGATTTCCAAATGTTTTCTCCCAGGCTGCAACTTGTATTTTATCCTCTTAACAGTATCTGTTGAAGAGCAGAAGTTCCTAACATTGTGGAAATCCAATTAATAATCTTTTAACAGATAGTGATTTTAGTGTTGTTTCTGAAAACTCATTACCTAACTGAAGATCACGTTTTCTCCTGAGTTTTCTTCTAGAAGTTTCATAATTTTAGTTTTTATATTTAAATCTATGATTTGTTTTGAGTTACTTTTTGATATCTGTAAAAGTTCATTTTTTTTTTGTATATAAATATCTGAGTTTTTCAGCACCACCTATTTAAAAGACCATCTTTTCTCCACCAAATTTTCTTTGTAGCTTTGTCAAAAATCAATTGATCATATATGTGTGGGGGCTATTTCTAAACTCTGTATTTTGGCCTATTAATCTATTTGTCTATCTTTAGACCATTACCATACTATTTTAATCACTGTAACTTTTTAAGAAGTTTTATACTTCTACATATGTTATCAACTCTGTAATACATTGCCATTTTTGTTTTAAATAGTTAATCTTTTATAGTTTTAAGTAATAAGAAAATTCTTTTCTCTTTTCCCACTAATTACCCTTTCAGTTCTCTTCATTATCTGAAGAGGATCCTTTGAAGATGAATTTTTAGTTTTGTTGAATTTCAGTGATTTTTTTTTTTTTTTTAATAAATAGTGATTTTAGTCTTACATCTGTGTTAGTCTGTTTCTGTGTTGCTATAACAGAGTATCTGAGACTAGGTAATTTATAAAGAAAAGAGGTTTATTTGGCTTATGATTCTGGGACAGCTGCATGTGGTGCGGGCCTCAGGGTGCTTCTGCTCACAGTGGAAAGTGGCAGGGAGCCAGCTGGCACAAACAGAACACATGGCGACAGGAATCAAGAAAGAGGGAGGGGAGAAGCCAGGGTCTTTTTAAACAACCAGCTCTCATGGGAACTAGTAAAGCAAGAACTCATTCACTACCTCCACCCCTTAGGGAGAACATTAATCCATTCAGGAGGGATCTCCCCCATGGCTCAAATAGCTCCCAACACTGCTACATTGGGGATCAGATTTTCACATGAGTTTGGGGGGGGACAACGTATCAACATCTAAAAATCCTTTGGGCAGATCTGTGTTTCCATCTGTTGTCCTTCCTTCTGGACGGAGGACTTCCTTTGCCATTTCTGTAGTGTAGGCTTGCTGGCAAAAAATTCTTTCAATTTTTGTATGTCTGAAAAACAAAAATCTTTATTTCACCTTTATTTTCCGAAGATATTTTTTGCTGGAATTAAATTCTAGGTTGTCAGTGTTTTATCTGTGAGTTGTTTTTTTCTTTCCCTTTCAGTACTTTAAATGTGTTTCTCTGTTCTCTTTGGTCTTGAATTGTTTCCAACAAGAAATCTGCTGTCGTCTTTATTTTAATTTCCCTGTACACAATGTGTCTTTTTTCTCTGGCTGCTTTGAGACTTTCTTTTTATCACTGGTGTTAAGAAATTAATTGTGACATGTCTTGGTATAGGTTTTGAACATTTAATTTAATTTTATGTTTCCTGTGTTTGGAGCTCATTGTGTCTCCTGGGTTTATAGCTTTGTGGTTTTCATTAAATTTGGAAAAAATTTGGCTATTATTTCTCCAAATATATTGTTGGAGAATATATAGTTGACTCCAATTATGCATACAGTAGGTTACTTGAAGTTTCCCACAGCTTACTGATGCTCAGTTAAATTTTTTCAGTCTTTTTTCTTTCTGCATTTCATATGGGATAATTCCTACTGATGTATCTTCAAGTTTACAAATCTTTTCTTTTGAAAACTCTAATCTGTTAATTCTATCCAGCATATTTTGCTTATCCAGACTTTTTCTAAAAAAAGTTTGATTTGAGTATTGCTTTGTATCTTTCATGTCTCTTATTTATGTGGTCAATCTTTCGTCTAGCAACTCAGACATATAAAATGTAATTGAAACTGTTTTAATGAACTTGCTTAATAATTTCATGATCTTTGGTATTTCTAGGTAGTTTGTATTGACTAATTTTTCTTCTCATCATTTGTTATATTTAATTGCTCCTTTATGAAAAAAGTTTCAGACATTGTGTATTTTATCTTCTTTGAGTGCTAGATATATATTTTCTATAAATATACTTAACTTTTTTTCTGGGATGTGGTTATGTTACTTGTGGAATGATTTGAGCTCTTCAGTTTTTGCTCTTAAAATTTATTAGTTGGAACCAGAGTAGCGTTTAGTCTATGAATAATTTCCTCACACCTGGAACAAAACCCTTCTGAGATATCAATCTGATGTCCCCTGACTCATGGGAAATTTTACTCGTGGGATATCTTACTCTGGCTGGTGGGAATAGAAACTATTCCTGGCTCTGTTTGAGTTCTGAATATTGCTCCTTCTAATCCTTCCATGTGGTTCCTTCCCTGGCCTTGGGTAGTTTCCTCACATGCATCCATACTCACAGACAACTAGAAGGTAACTCTCTGATCCCCAGAGCTCTTTCTCTGTGCAGTTAGCTCTCTTCTCATTCGTGTTCCACTCTACAAACTCTAGCCAACTTAGCCTCCCCTTACTCTAGATTCTATCTCCTCAACTCATTGTGTACCCCTCATCCCCCAAAGCTCTCCCTAGGTTGCCTCACTCTACCCTTAAGCCAGGAAGTTCTATCCAGCAGCATCTAGGACAGTTATGGGACCTACATTCTTGATTTTAATTCTATCATGGCTTATTTCTTATTGTCTAATATTCAAAGTCTTGAAAACTATTAATTTAACATATTTTGTTGTCAAAAGACAAAAGCACAACAAATTTAGTTTGAAGATCTAATTGTCTTTTATTTGTAATTCTACAATTCTATTTTTTAGGACAAGGTGTCCCAATGAGTACAGCAGAGGAGGTGAACTTTATAGACATAAAAGGGCTGAAGAAAACAAAAATGAGGAATGAAGAGAATTGGTCATATCAAAGTTATTTTCTTTACAGGGTTAAAAGAGAGGGAACTTTCTTATCATGGCAACACAGGTCAACTGGGCCCCTTATGATTGATAATTGGTTGCTGTTAGTCTCCTTTTTTTTTTTTTTTCCCAGAAAACTAGCACATTTCAGAGTTCAGTTTAATTACACTGCAATTAGCATGAGTGACTCCATCTGGCTTGGCCTGGTCTGCTAGACAGGAGCTTAGTCCAAAACAATGGTCTTCCATTAACGTATTTAACATTATCTATATTTTCTAGTTTCTTTCCATGTTAGGGCAAATCTGATCAATGTAACTCAATCTTGATCAAAATGGAAGTCTATTTCACTTAATTCTTAACACTCATTTGAAATTATTGGTATTCTTATCTCACTACTTCAAGAGACTATAAGCTCCTGAGAAGAGAAATATTTTTTTATTATTGTATACACATTCCTAGACATAATACCTAGAACATACAGAAGATTTATTCATTGTTGAATCAATTCAATAATGATGAGATCACATGCATACATAACCACAGAAAGAAACCAATCTCCTTATAGTGTGGACTTGTTTCTGTCTACTTCTCTGACTCAGTGGTTTTCAAACTTGTTCCCAGAGATCACTGAGATTTCATAGAGGTGCCTCAAGCACCACATGAATTTGGGTTGAGAGGCAAAGGAAAGAAATATGGGCAAGGTTCTAATCCCATTTGCTTTACCTTATTTACATGTTGAGTTTCTACGTAAGATTTATTTCAAAGAGTAATTTCAGTGACTTATACAGGAAATATGAAAAATAACTATCTTAATAGATTGCCTTTTCCAGGATTACTTAGATTTTAACTAATTACATCGAAAGAAAAATCTCCTTCAAGGACTTAAAGTATACAACATCTAGCTGTAAAATGGCTCAGTGTTTTACTGGAGATTTGGAAGATTTGGGGACAAAGGGGCTTGCTGGTGGCCTTTGAATCATAACACACAGGTAAATTTAGTTGAAACTCAATTGTGTTTGTTTTCTTTTTCCATAAATTAAAAAAGGTAGTGATCCATGGATTTTCCGTGACTGAATATCATTTTGATTAAAAAACAGAACTTCAACTTTGTGCTGGTTTCTTCTTTTGAAACAATGATAATTGACAGAAGAATCTGCCATTTTCCATTCAATACAAGATTGCAGTGACTAACATAAGCAAAAAATTCAGTAAAAAATCAGTTAGAACATTGCTGTAATATTTTTCATGTAGGAAGCTGGAAAATGGGAGAGAAAAAGCCCTCTCTGGAGAAACAATTTACATATCAAAAGGAAGATTATTTAAATTGTATAATGAACAAGAATTAGCACAAAGCCAAGGCTATACCTTTGGCCATCTAAGTTTTGCCTGATGTCAGATATCAGCCCACATTCTAGTGTCAATTTATTTGTTTTGTTTTAACTGATGCTGATTTCAACTACTTATTTTCTGTATTTTTGCCTGGTATGCAGTGAAACATAATCATTGGAAAATATGGCAACTCTGTTACTACTTTTTGATAATGAAAATTTGCTAAAAGAAAATAATCTTTAAATGTCAGTAACATTTCAAAATTTTCTCAGAAAGACACTAGCACTTGTGATGTTTGTTTTTTCCTGCTCAACATCGTTGACCTACATAGGCCACTGGCCTGGGTTTAAGGAAAAAAAAAAGTGTTTTATCACAGAAGCCAATGATAGCTTTTGACATCTGTGCTAGATCCATTTCCTACCCGCTGTGCTTAATTTCAGAATTCAGTTCTATCATTAAAATAAAAACCTTGTTGGCTCTTCCATCAATGTGCCATATTACATCAATTTTCTCCAAGAATCATGTGCAATTTCCAGGTACCAGTGTCCCCTGGATTTACTTAGAATTTCAGATCTTGCTATCCTGCTGTATGAATTGATCTTGTGCCTTGTGGGATGACATGTGACCTGTGGAAATACATTATTTCTTGATTCTTTTCCCCAACCTCAAGCCCTGGGATGACCTATTTCTCTCACATCTTTGATGGTCTTACTTGTGATTCCTCTCTCATTCCACAAAGACTATCCTTCCACTGGGAGAAGACTGATCATTTGCTTTGTTTGCAAGATAGCTTCTACATCTAAGCCTGCCGTCATAGGAAAAGGGGGTCTGGGCATGCAGACTGTGTACACATTTCCAGTGTCATCCTCCATCCTGTGCTGGGTCTTGAATTTCAGTTTTAAACAGCAGCTGAGAATATTAACTCAGAGCCTCATTACTGACTAGCTAAATTACTAAAATACTCTTTATGTCAGCATCCTTAGGAGTCTGTTGCTAGTCGAATTACTGATGCTAGGGTTTAGACAATAATGAGAGGCACAGGACAGATATCTTTGTGTTCTGTATGCTATATGATATTGGATAAGAGTAACTGGTAGGTTTGGGATACTGTGAAGAAGAGATTCATATTCACTTAAGAGGAGCAGAAGCTATATCCCCTCTCATTGAGTCTACTTTGCAGCTGTTTCTAATAAGTGTACTTCTGAATATGTTTTTACTAATTTACTAGTTATGAAGAAGACAGGTCTGTATCTTCTTCTCCATCTCTATTTCCTTCTTGGACAATGTTAGCTCCATCTGTTCTGGTCCCTAAGGCAGAAACATGGGTGTTGCTCTGTACTCACCTGGTGACTAAACTCTGTTCATTTCACTATTACATCTTATAGCCATCTTGTCTTTTTCTTTTATCTCTTCATGTTTTCTTAAGATGATTGTTCAGAATTTCTTTTCAGACATTTCAAGGATTCCCTGTTCCTTGGAGTTTGAAATTTGAGCATTATTATATTCTTCTGGTGGTGTCATATCTTCTTGTTTGTTTGCAGTTCTAGTACTTTTTTCATTGATGTTTGGTTATCTGGTAGAGAATTAGCTTCTTCTGATACACTGAGGTTAGCTATGAGGATAAAGATTTCTTCCTCTATTTGCAGGCTTTACTGGTGACTCTTCTTATAACAGTGTAATCAAGTGAGCAGCCAGTTACCTATAGAGTAGCCCTGGCTGCTACTGTGGTGGTGAATTGTCCTTGTGTGACAGTAGGTGTGGTAGTGGCTGTGTTACACCACCTTAGGTCCTGTTCCAGAATCTGTGACCATAGAATGAGCCCCCCGCACCGTACAGGTCTTGGCTCACCTTGGCACCTGCTGCGGCTGTGGGCGCTTCCCCCTGGTTCCTAGGAATGGGACCCCAAGCCCCGCGTGTCTCAGCTCACCGCAGCGCATCTCCATCTTGTCTTTTTCTATTCCCATGGCTCCAACTTTCTGTCAGAGCATTATCTGAACCACTGCAATAAACTTCCCAATTTGTCTCTTTCTTTCTTCCCTCTACAGTACCCCTAGAGAGATTTTTGCAAAAGGCAAATATGTTACTTTCCTGCTTAAAATATTTGAGGCTCCCCATCGAATGATATAGTGCTTGTGAGTTGAAAAGGATAGGTAGAACATTTGCAGACCTTGCCAAGTGATTCAGACTTAGGTCTTCCTTCCCAGACTGAGAATTGCTGGCCTGTAAGATAATTATATATGAGTCGATTTCTGTTACTTATAAGAGAATGCCTGAAACTAAGTATAAAGAAATGAAATTGATTTCTTACAGTTTTGGCGGCTGAGCAGTCCAAGGTCCAGAGAACACATCTGGTGAGAGCCTTCTTGTTGGTGACTCTTCACAGCAATGCAGGGTACCACAATGGGGAGAATAGGCCAAGCAAGAGAGAGCTAACCTCCTCACTTGCTCTCCTTTTAAAGCCATTAGAATCACACACATTACTCCATTGATGGATCAATCCATTCACAAGGGTATGGTCCTCACAATCTAATCACCTCTTAAATGGCCCCACTTTTCAAATACCGTAACTGGTTTTCTCACCCCCTTAACACTGTTACAATGAAGATTAAGCTTCCAATATATGAACTTTTGAGGGACACATTTGACTCATAGCAATAATGATAGCTAACATTTATGTCAGACAGTATTTTACCTACTTTACATGTCTGAAAGTACTTTAAAACATTTGTGGAAAAATGGAATTGAAAGATAATATGAATCTTTTCATGAACTTTTTGAAGTATTCTTGTGTTTACCCATTTAATGTTGACAAGTGTCTTATGGTATAGGTACACATTTTAGGCTCATTTTATAAATGGGAAAACCGAGGAACAGAAAGTAATTTGTCCAAGATCACAAAACTCACTACAGTAGAAGCAGGAGGCAAATTGGAGACAATCTAGACCTCAGGCCTCTCTCCTAAATGTACACTATACTTACCCTCTCAAGACAGAGTTCTAGCTTCTTGCCTTTATTTCTGTGCAAATATTGTTGATTTGTGTAAAATATTTTCTATGTTCTCTACCTCTGGTCCTCCAAGCTTTTGAAACCCTTATAGAATCTTCTTTGAAATTCCTTCAGGCAGGAGTAATTTATTTGTAAGATAAACATAAAGATTTTTGAATCTGGAATGATTTACTAAAGCAAGTAATGAAAATCCTAATAAGAAAAACAATAAAAAAGGATAATTTGTCGTATACCTAGATGCTTTAGGTGTGCACCTAATTGAAGGTAAGGGGATCGTTAAGGAACATCCCAAAGAGAAACAGGATTTGGCAAAACACATAAAAAATTTTGTAATATTAAATTTCCTAGGGAGGCACATTATCTCAAATTTCTTTCTCCAGTTAAGTATGATTGAGTTAGCCAAACATAGAGATGAAAATAAAAATCTTCCTAAAAGAGGTAACTCATTGACTTAAGTTCTCTTAAGAGGTAAATTACTGATAATGAGGGAAGCAGTGGATGAATGAAATCAAAAAAACAAAGCAATTTATCATTTAAAAAATATAAGATGAAGAAAGACTCAGGATGTTTTGCATCCTTGACTGCAATTCTATGGTTGGAAAAAATGCTAAAAAGGAAATGTGCAATGCTATAATTTGATGTAAAGAAACTTTTTCTTAAAAAGGAATTGATATAATTATTATCTTTAATTATTTTACTGGCCACGTGCTATTTTTCAATGTTATTGAGGTTTTGTTCAAGCATCCCATTCTTTTTTATTTTATTTTATTTTATTTTATTTTATTTTTTTAAATTTTATTTTGTTGATATACATTGTAGCTGATTATTGCTCCCCATCACCAAAACCTCCCTCCCTTCTCCCTCCCCCCTCCCCCCCAACAATGTCCTTTCTGTTTGCTTGTCGTATCAACTTCAAATAATTGTGGTTGTTATATCTTCTTCCCCCCACCCCGGTTTGTGTGTGTGTGTGTGTGTGTGTGTGTGTGTGTGTAAATTTATATATTAATTTTTAGCTCCCACCAATAAGTGAGAACATGTGGTATTTCTCTTTCTGTGCCTGACTTGTTTCACTTAATATAATTCTCTCAAGGTCCATCCATATTGTTGCAAATGGCAGTATTTCATTCGTTTTTATAGCTGAGTAGTATTCCATTGTGTAGATGTACCACATTTTCCGTATCCACTCATCTGATGATGGGCATTTGGGCTGGTTCCAACTCTTGGCTATTGTAAAGAGTGCTGCGATAAACATTGGGGAACAGGTATACCTTCGACTTGATAATTTCCATTCCTCTGGGTATATTCCCAATAGTGGGATAGCTGGGACGTATGGTAGATCTATCTGCAATTGTTTGAGGAACCTCCATACCATTTTCCATAGAGGCTGCACCATTTTGCAGTCCCACCAACAATGTATGAGAGTTCCTTTTTCTCCGCAGCCTCGCCAGCATTTATCATTCATAGTCTTTTGGATTTTAGCCATCCTAACTGGGGTTAGATGGTATCTCAATGTGGTTTTGATTTGCATTTCCCGGCAAGCATCCCATTCTTAAACTTCTAGAATTATAAATCAATAACTGTCCTCTTGAGCCAGAGCATTTAGGACCACACACAGGAAAGATGCCTGTTGGTGTGTGTATTGTTAAAAGCAACATAAAACACACTTACAAATTTTATCTAGAAAATGGGAGAAGGATATTTCTAGGGAATAGAAAGTGATAAATACAAATTAATGGTAAAGTACCCATTATTACTATTTAAAACAGACTGTACAAAATGGCATTGATATTCTCTTTTACACACACACACACACACACACACACACACACACACATCACTTTTTTTTTTGACACTTTCCTAATTGTTTATTAATTTAGAGAATATAAAATAGTAATAGGGGATCCTAGGATCACAGTCATTGTTTCTTTCTTCTAGCTCTCCTTATTTTAATCAGGTATAAAATCTTTCCACTTTGATTTTCCTATGAATTGAGTTTTCAAGAACATCAACTTTATGATTGGAGAAGAACCACTGTGTTATGCTCTTTTGTAGAGTGGTTGGGATGAAGTGTGCCATTTTTTATGTTTTAAAAAGGTTTACTGAGATATAACTTACATCTCATAAAATTTGCCTGCTTTGAAGTATGCAAGTTCTATTACTTAGAATACCTGAAAGTAGGTAATTTATAAGAAAATGAAATTTATGCATTACAGTTTTGAAGGCTGTGAAGTCCAAGGTCGACGGACACATCTAGTGAGGGCCTTCTTTGTGGTAGGTACTCTGTACAGAGCCCCATGGCAGTGCAGGGTATCCCGTGGTGAGAGGCTGAGCAACAAGGCTTTGATGTGCTCGCTTGCTCTCCTTATAAAGTCCCCAGTCTACTACCTGATAACCCACTAAACTATTAACTCATTAATCCATGAATGGATTAATTTGCTTATTAAGGCATAGTCCTCACAATTCAATCACCTCTTAAAAGCCCACAAATCAAATACCATATTGGGGATTAAATTCCAAATAAGCTTGGTGGGACACTCAAACCACAGTAATTATGCATCCATCATCGCAATCTAATTTTAGAACATTTCCATCACCTTAGAAAGAAATCTCATGACCATTTATAGGCGCTTCCCATTCCTACCCCCAGCCCTGAGCAATAGCTCATCTAATTTATGTCTCAATATATTTCGATTTTTTCTGTATTTGCTTTTTTTGATATTTTTTATATATGAAATCATAATATGTGCTTTTTGAAAGATACTGTTGGAAGAGGTGAAAGAGAAATTTTAGAAATCCTTGTTGTCTTCTCTTTCCTGCAAACACTATACAGAATACACTTCCTCTATGGGGGGATACTATTCTCCCTATAGAAAAATAGTATTCTATATTCTAGTTAGTAGGAGAATTTCTATACCACTTCTACTTTTTACAATTTTTATGACCCTGAACAGGTTGCCTAACATTTCTTTTTTCTGATTCCTTGTCCTTAAAATGGGGATAATAATAATACTTAACTCACAGGATTTTATGGGAATTAAATATGTTAACATGTATAAAGTTCTTAGAATGGAACCTGACATATAGTAGCATTGTATGCATATTTTATTGTTATTATTGTTACTGCTAGTCTGATTATCATCATTCTACCCTTAAAGAAATAGAATAGAGTTGGGCAGATTTTTGAGTCTTGGTCAATTGGTACTGTCATTCCTGAAGAGATCAGTGAAATAAAAATCTCTCCCTGGGACAGGAAAGAGCTAAATCTGCTCCTGCTGGCATAAGTTTGCCACATTTGTGAATGGCAGCTTCCTAAGTCAGGACTGGAAACATATGTTCCTTTATCAGGAGAAGGGTGAAGAATACAACATTTCTTAGAGAATCAACTGACAATTTTTTTCTTGCTGTGAATCACGTGAATGTGGTTCCCTTCCTGGGAAATTCCATCTTTATAACAGAGGAAAAGAATCAAGTGGTTATGGGGAAATTGTACAATTTTCTCCATTATAACAACAAAAAGAAAGAATGTCCTTTAAAAAGTCCTGCACCGAGGCCAATTTCTGCAGCACACTTCAAAATATCTCTATTTTGAAAAAATATCAAATATCTCATAATATCTCATGAAATATCTTTCAAAATATCTCATCAACCACTCTGCCACTTCCAATAGATTTTTTTTTTTTTCCAGATAGAATGGCTTATTTACTCTAGACCTGTCCTGTGAAATCTAAGCTGGCTGACCAGTCTGTGTGTCTCACAACCTTAGCAGGTGGGAAAAACTTGGGGGGCAGCAGGTGTTATGTTTCTCAAATGGTTACAAAATAGGAGTACCTTTGAAAGATAAGCCTTCTCTTTGCTTGTCTTTTCCCTGAAACAAATCTGACAGTTTGGTGTGTAACTTTGGTAAAACTTTCTCATATCTTTCCCACGACTGAAATGGGTAATAAAAGAAATACATCATTTCTAATGAACAAATGCCACTTACTGCGGAGCTGCATTTTTTGGGAGATCCAAGGTGTGAGTGTGTTCTCTGGTCCACAGAATGAATGTCCAGGGGAACAGTTTTGCAGCATAATCTTCCCAAGTCAATTACTTGAATAGATACTTGCTTCTGATATGAGAAATTGATATGAAAACAAAAAGAAAAAAAAACAGGAAATAAGATGTATTTTAAGTGAATCTTCATATTGTCCCTTTGATTTCAATTAAAATCTTACAACTTTAATAAAGGCTCAAAACTTTAAGTTCCATGGTGATTGATTTTTCCAAGGTGAGTCTGATTGCATTTATCCAGTTTCTTTTATTTAATGCTGCCAATAATATACCTGTTATTAGAAGTGGTAGTAACACAGTGGCTTTAGTAAAATGTTTCATGTATTTCATATGTCCCTTCAGAAGTAATTCCAAACCATCTCCCCAGGATAATTTTTATATATGTGATTATTTTATGCACTTAAAACAAAAGTACTTACAATATGCTTATCCAAATTACAGACCTGGCTATCTTATCTGTTTTAATTTCGTTTTTTTTTTAATTGAATGCTTTTTAAAAATATCTATATTCAAGTCATTCCTTTTGGATTCTTTGGGGTAGATATCACTAAGTGACTTCCTTACTTTTCTATATTTTTCATTTGCTTGAACTTTTTAATCAAGAATTTCTAATTCATTCAAAATAAGAAGCCTGGTGACCAAGTAAGTTTTAAAAAAGAGAATCAGGGCCGAGCCCGTGGCGCACTCGGTAGAGTGCAGCGCTGGGAGCGCTGCGACGCTCCCGCCGCGGGTTCGGATCCTATATAGAAATGACCGGTGCACTCACTGGCTGAGTGCCGGTCACGAAAAAGACAAAAAATAAAAAAATAAATAAAATAAATAATAAAGTTGTTTAAAAAAGAGAATCAATGTGAGGTGGCTTTTCTAGTAGTAAGTAAAATAATATGTGCAGCTGATCAAAGGGAAAGTCAGAAAAATCAGAATCAGGCACAAAAATATACTACAATTATGTAACTGATAGAAGTGACATCTCCAATTAGTGGGCAAAGGATAGGTAATGAACAATGTTGGGTCAAGTGATTCATGAAAATTAAATATCTACTTCATACCATGTAAAATAATTACCACATGGGTTGATAATTTAAACATAAAAATCAAACCATAAAACCTTTAAAAAAGGATGAATATTTATCTAATATTTCTGTATCAATGACTTCTACTAAACATAAAAACAAGACCTTTATAAACCATAAAGAAGGGATTGAGATATTTACCAATGAAATATTAAAATTTAAACATTACAAATCATCCTAACCAAACTTAAGTACAAATGATGATGTGGGAAAGACAGGTGTAATACAAATGAAAAAGTAATGACATTCTTGAAAACCAAGAGATATCGCAAATCAATGATAAAGACAACACCTTAATAACGGGCAAAATGTTGGCAGTCTACTCACCAAAATATAAAAGACCAATTTACATGAAAAAAGTTCTAAAATTACTTATTATTAAAGAAATAAAAATTAAAATGTTATTGAGATACAACTTTTTATCAATTTGAAAGCTTTTTTGTTGCTTTAAAGTGATAGTATCCATAGTTGGTTGTGTGGGGATAAATGGGTGTTGTTACATATTGCCAGTGATTGTAAATTAGTATAACTTTCTAGGGAGCATTTTAGCAAGTTGTAAAAATAATTAAAATTATTAGGAAAATAAGCATGATTCTTAAGATGTAGTGATAAAGATGTTCATAGAAGTGTTTTAATGACAGCAAAGAAATTGGAAACACTATTAAAAATATGAGATATATTGGGTAAATTGCCGTACATAGAAAGTATATATATGCATGTACTGAATTATTTTGAAGTGTCATGTAAGTGGAATACTTGTTAATTAAAAAACTTGGTTATAAACAACATATAAATTATTTAATATAAATTATCCTATAGAAACAAAACTGTGAAAATATTTTCCAAAATATTTATAGTAGTTTTCTCTGTAATGAGATTATAGTGATTTTAATTTTCTTCTCAGGATTTATTGATTCTTAATTTTTTAAACAACGGGTCATTATTTAAGAAGGAAGCAAGCACTATGATATGTTTTAGGCTGATAGTTTGTATCATGGTTAAGCCTTCTATAATCTTATTTTCTGGAATCCAGTCCTGTCTCCACCACTTACTAACTGTATGAGACATCAGGCAAACTACTTAATGTCTCATTTTGAGTATTCTCTTTGTGAAGTGGGGAAAATAAGTTTACCTACCTCATAAATTTAGTTTGAAAATTAATTGAGCTTTGGCAAAACTTATAACACTATGCCTGGCATTTGTTGATTTTGCTATAAATATTATCTAGCCTTATGTAAGTAAAAGGTTGCACTGTACTTATAAACTTGAAGCTTTACCCAGAGTAGATGATGAAACTGATTCTGCTCATACTTTCAAATCCATTACAAAAGGATTTTCAGGTGGCCAGGTACAGTTGTACATTTGTGCACTGCACAAAGGCACCAGGGAGAGTAAGGCTAAAACCAGCCTTTATTCTTTTTCCTCAACCATGTGCTTTCCTATTGAAAGAGCACCCAGAAGCTAGCAGGAGCACTGTGGTTTTCATTCTTACGTAAAACCCGGTGTCTACCTACTACGGTAATAGCTAATGATCTTTATATGTTAAGTTTTATGTCTTATGAGGTTGATTTCATCTTCCTTCCCACACTCAAAAAATAAGGCTTTCCTCTTCTTACTATCCGTAAATACATCAGACCTCTCAAAACTTTGCCAGCTAGTGACATTCAATCAGGTCACCTACTTCAGTAATGTTACCGTAACCTTAAAAAAAGTTTTAACTTTGCCATTATTTTAAATGGCCTAAATCAGCTTCAAAACGTTTCAGAGGAAATGCTGAATTTTGCACGGTAGCCATTTCAAATAACGGAATAATATATCTATCTGTACTCTGTTCTCTCTCATATTCTCTGCTACTGAAATCTACCTGCTGTTTAAATTCCATAGCCTGCCACTCTGATATTAACCTTGAGCCCCAAACTCCACAGGATTTACCAAACATACAGACAATGTCCTATTAACTTGATCTTCGCCTTCCTTTCTCTGTATCTCCCAGATATGAGCTTGTAATTTTCTGTGGTGGGGCACTTGTGTGTAATAGCTTGTGCCATCTAATTGAATGAGGGGTTTAAAGAACATTAAGCACTTAGAGGGAAATTGTGCTGGAATATAATGCCCTTTCCGGGCTGTCAGCTCGCCTTCTGGGCCCTAATCAATAGACTGATCAACAGCTGTAGGAGAGAGACAAGGGTGACAGAAAAACTGTGTGCTCTAATGAGTAGAGAAACAGAGAGAAAAGCAGATCCTTTTCAAAGGGGAATGGAAATGAAAATTAAAGAGCTGAGATAAAAGAAATTGATTCAGTGTTCTACAAACATTTATGAAACGCCTACTGTTTGCAAAGCACTGGGCTATATGTCAAAGGGAATAAAAAATAAACAGCATTCTTTTAATATTGGCAAATTCTGGGAGCAGACTACTTTGGAATAGGACTATCAATGCTGAGAGTTTGATGTTATTGTTTTTATGACCATTACATAGAAACATAGTATGTCCTTTAGTGCCACTAAATGTATTTTTATGTTCTCTTCTGACAAATAAGTGGAGTTAAGCCAGAATATTTATTAATTAAAATAAAAATAGAAGAGAAGGCTGCTATGTGAAACAGGCAATGGAGAAGTGTGGCTATAAGGTATGAGCTATTTTTCTCTTAACTCTATGTTCTCTCCTGCAAAAATCTATACCAATCTCTAGGCTGCAAAGTAATTAATGACATTGTGACCAGTTTATTTATAATACCATAACACATAAAATCTTTAACTCTAAACTCTGATTAGTGACCAAAGCCTATTGGGTTCTGCTAGTAATGGAAGAGAGAAAGGAAAGAATAATTAAAAATATAAAATACCAAGAGAGAAGAAGAGATTATTTCACTTCTTTTCACAAATGGTGAGAAAAATAAAAATACTTTCCTTTTTCTTCTTTTTTTTATAGCAGCCAAGCCTGGAGCATGTGTCAGTGGCAGATCAAATATTAAAAGCAAATTTTAATAAGTGAGACTCAAAAAGGGATTTATAAAGCTCAGGGGATTTGGAGAGGAGTGTTCAGTTCAGGGAATTCCATAGCTCGGGGGCATAACAGGTGAATGCTCTGTTGCCCATGGATGAGAGACCTGACAAGGGGGTTGATGAATTTGAGATTTATTATTAGAAAGTAAGGACTGAGGGCACGTATAAATGGAGGCCAATTCTGATAGGAATGAAAGAGAAGTTCCAGAGAGGTAATGAAAAACTCTGAGCCAAATTTTAAAGTCAATGTACTGACTGATAGCGACTGAGTGTAAATCTGCCATAACTAAAGTAATGTGGTTGAATTTATTGCTATGAGTAAATGCATGGGTTGTGGCGGGTTGAACAATAGTGTGCTTTGTGAGTATTAGAATTTGGAGAGTTTCCATATTAACATAATCTAGAAGTCATAACAGTACATATTATAACAGTAAAAGCAGCACAAATACTTAAAAAAATAATAGTGGATTAACTGATTGAAATGCTTGGAATACCTAGATGAAAGGGTTTTTTCTTGGATAAAAGCTTCTAGGTAGTTAACTGTATATGATTTGGGAAAACAGAGTAATGCGGAAATAAAAGTTATATAAAGCAATAGCAGAACCTTCATAAATGCCACTTAAAGTACAAATGGCAAATGTGACAAGTAAATAGACCCACATTAACTGGTCACAGGAGAAAGTAAAGGGGAGTTGATGACATCAGCAATCTATGATACTAGAGACATAACTTTTTCTTATAATAAAGGAATGATTTCAGTGCTGTACAAGGGCTATTTTCACAAATAGAAAATTGTGAAACGCTGCAGTGGGGTATTAGGACTACTAAAATCCTCTGTCTAATCTTCTCTTCTGTACCCATATTTCTTGAGACTAAAGTATTTACTACCAATGGATATTAAAACTGCTGATTTCACAGCACCAGCACTTCAAGTTAGAATCTAAAGGCTTGGTAGAACCACACTCAACCTGTTTCTTACCTTTCTTTGTTCTACATTCCCTCCTTAATAATATTTGTAGGCTTATTTATTAGGGAGTATAGAAATCTTTGAGGGCATGAACATGTCTTTCTTTTGTAGAATGTATTTCATTGTCTACACAAAAAAATTGTATATCCACGTGTGCATATACATACATATATAATTCTTTTGTTGAATAAGTTGATTCTAGATTTATGTTGATAATTCAGGAATACTTTTAAAAAATGTTGAAATTGCTATAAACATTTTTTCAGTGCTGTCTTCCGCAGCTATATTAAATGAACATAGTTTAAGAATATATTCTGGAGATAGTAAAACAGGAAAGGAGAAAAAAGATTCATTAATTCAGTAATTTATTTCATTGAGCATCTATTTGGTGCCAGGCATTCTTAAGAGCTTAAAATACATCAGTGAACTAAACTGACAAAATTCCCTTCTTTTGTGAAGCTTACATTCTAGTGGGGAGGGGTTGATAATAAACAACACAAAAATAGGTATACTACGTAGAATGTTAGAAGGTGATGACTGCTATGGAGGAAAGACCCAGAGAAGGGTGATCAGTGATGGGAATGTAGCAGGGGTGTCGGGGGCACAGAATTAAAATTTAAAAAGAGTTCGTGAGGATAGATGAACACTGAGCAAAACTTTGAAGGAAGTGAAGAAATTAACCATGTAGATTTCTAAGGGAACAACCAGTGCAAGGCATGCAAGGCAATGATGTAAAAGGACGACTGAACTGAAGCAGAATGAATGAGGGGAAATGCAGTACCAGCCCAGGGCAGCTTTTCTATGGCCTTGCAGACTACACTGTGGTCACATAGTAAGCACCTTAGCTTTTATTCTAAATGGGATATGTGTGGAAGCTTTTAAGTAAAGGAATGACATGACATAACTTTATATTTTAATTTATTTTAATTCTTTTTTATTAAAAATATTAACATATACCTGTACATATTTGTGGGGTACATATTTCAGTAAATGCATATACTGTGCAGTGACTCACTTAGGGTGGATGGTGTAGTTTTGTATCCATTAGTCCATCACTTTTCCTCTCCCCCACCACCTCCACCCCCAACCTCTGGTAACCACTATTCTACTCACTAATTCGGAGACAACCATTTTTTAGAATATATTTCAAAAGAATGACTCTGGTTGATGTGTTGATAAAACAGGTCAGTGTGCAAAGCTGGAATAAATATTTACTGAAGTTTTATGATGCTCTACTCACAGCTGATGTAGACAGGAAAAGACGATGGTGTGAGGATGAATAAAATATGGTGAAAAATTCAAAACAGCTCATGTTTAAAATTGACCTGTTGTGTAAGTTTTCTTACAAAGAACTGTGTAAAACATACAGAGTAAAATGGTAAGATTTACAGAGGTATTGCATGCTTATATATGGCCTTTACCCACTAGCCTTTACTCAGTGATTCTAGGTCATGGAGATTTTAAAGCTGGAAGAAACCTCAGAGATCATCTAGTAACTTAACTCCTTCTTATGCACATCAGAGATCTGAAGCCCAGAGAGGAGTTAGGTGAGGAAATCTACTGGCATAAATGCTGGGCCTGGACTTTGCTACAGACGTAGATTCTAAGTATAGAGCTTTCTCCAGTAGGGCATCTTGTCTCTGTTTCTAGCAGTGCTGATGTCTGTTAAAACAGTTTTTAGAATGTAAAGAACAGATTTTCTCTACGCAGAATTATTGTCATAGTTTTTGTATAAAACAAGAAGAAAAAAAATGCATTCTAAGATAGCTCATCAGAGACATTACCCGATGCATCTTAGGAAATATAGGCATTGAAATTGATTGTCACTGATGAAAACTATTTTAAAAATCAATGGGAAAGAATATCTTTTTGGATTGTGAAGAAGAAATCCAAAGTTTTTCTTTGAAATGCCAAAAGCCAATGAGCTGAACTAAAGGAGTAAGACAATCTAGATGATCAGAGTCATTTTTCTTCAGCTTGAAAATGCCAAATACCAGAAATGACTGCTTTCTGGGAGAAAACATTTTACTTTTTAAAAAGAAGATGTTAAAATTAGCTTATGACACGGAAACAATAAAACACTGTAAAAGAATAAAAAAATTGTAAAAATATTATTTATTTCTGTTATATCTGCTAAAATAATAGTGAATTTCACAAAAAAAAGCCTAAAAAAAAAAAAAAAGAATAGCAAAATGACTACAAAGGAACAAATAAAGAAACAGAAAACAGCAGTTCAATAGTTGAAAGTTTATTTCTCTCTTATAAAACAGTCTGCCAGTCTAATGTGGTGCCAAGAGCTCGTTCTGTTTTTATTCATGTACTTGTTCTAGAGTGAGGGTCAGCACTTTTATTTTCTTTTTGGTAAAGGGCGAACTCTTTTAGGCTTTTGGACCACAATGTCTTCTTCTCAACTACTGAACTCCACCACTGTAGTGTGAAGTGTGAAAGTAGCAACTGACGATACATATTGGAATGGGTGTGTCTGTTTTCCATTAACAATTTAGAAACCAGGCACTAGATCACTGGATTTTAGGACATAAATTGCAATCCTCTTCTCTGTTTCTGAGTCTGAGTGTCTGCATCGTTGAAGGTGGGTCAAGGTGGGTCACCGGGACATCTGTGTTCCAGCTCAAAACAAAGAGAAAAAGAAGCCAGAGAAATGTATTGTTACAGGTCCAAAGTAGCACTTTTTATTTCCACTCCCATTTAATTAGTCCAAATCTAGTACTGCTGCCATACTTAGTTACAGAAGATATTGAGAAATGTGCCAAATTTCAAAAAAGAAAAAAAAAAAAAAGAGAGAAATAAAGAAGCCAGGGGGACAAAGTCAGCACAAATAGTTTACTGACCTTACACCGGAATCTTGCCATTGATTATTCACCCCCTAAAATAATCAATATGCTGATGATTATAGCCAATTATATACCTATTAAAATTTTAGAAATCCCTATATTATTTTATTTTTATTTTGAAAGCAATCAAATAGACAAAACAAGTTGAAAGAATTGTAAAGTAAATACTCAAATACTCATCCGTAACTTAGGTTCTATGATATACTTATTTATATATTTTTGTCACATATCTATGCATCCATATATCCTTCTGTCCAAAACTAAATCTATCTTTTGTTTATGCCTTTAGAGTAAATTGCAGACATCAGTATACCTTACTTTTGAGCATGTCCTCATGAGTTTCATTAGAGTTCAGAGTTTGATTCGTTTTTTTTTTAAAAGGTAGAACTTATGTACAATAAAATGCATGAATCTTAAGTATGCCATTCAGTGACTATTTACAAAAAAACAAACTTTAGTAACCTAAATTCATATCAAGAAATAGAAAATTTAATCACTCCAGAAGTTTCCACCATGCCCTTAATCCCCCTACCCAGCATCCACTATTCTTACTTTTCTCACCATAGAGTAGTTTTGACTGTGCTAGAACGTCACATAAACTACATCATATGATATGTACTTTTTGCAAATGTTTCTTTTACTTAGCATAATGTTTTTGATTTTTCATTTATATATATGTACTTTTTTTGTTCTCTTCAGTAAACATCTAGGAATAGAATTGTAGAATTACTGAATCAAAGAGTCAGAGGGTAAGTATATACTTAGTTTTGTAAGAAAACTCTAGAATCTTTTTTCCATGTGGCTCAACCCTTTTACACTTCCATTATTATTACATGAGAATTACAGTTGCTCTACTTCCTCACCAAATTTGAGGTTGTTAGTCTTTTTAATCTTGGCTATTCTGATGGGCCTATGTTATTTCTGTGAAGGATTCTACTACAGGGAAAAATATTTTCAAAAAATTATAAAGAATTTATGGCAGAGATAAAATAATTTTCTCTTCAAGCTGTTGCTGTAGAGCTAGAATTTCTAAAATGATTGAATGAGAGTAGACCTATCCTATACTGCTAAAGTCTGTGGAGCATGGTTCAAATGGTGGTTTACGTAAATGGATCTAGATTTCAATGGAGGATGTGGGGGGGATATACACTGGTGATTTATAAAGATTAAAATGTGAATATTGACCCTTGATGGCCATCTCGAATGATTAATAATAGTTAAATAGGCAAACAAATAAAGAAAATACTCCCCCCAAAACTCCATTTTAATTTTTATTTTCTAAAGTTTTACAATTAAGACTATTTCAAATTTAAATGTTCTTAACACACACACACACACACACACACACACACACACACACACACACACACACACACAAAGGTAACTATGGGAGAAGATGAGTGTGTTAACTAATTTGTTCGTGGTGATCATTGCACAGTATATATGTATTTGTATATCAAATCATCACATTGTACACCTTAAATATATTCAGTTTTGTTTGTCAATTATGCCTCAAAAATTAGAAAAAAATAAAATAAAATTTCTTCTTACCTCTTGAAAAAAGAAGTCTGAAACAGAAAAAAGTGGAGTATATTTCAAGAGCAAACAAATTTTTAGCCCATCTTTTTCATTCTTTCGATATCATTAGTCCAAGATACTGCCATCATATAAAAATTATGAAGAGAGGCAGAAAAAATGGCATTATGAAAGCAAGGTTATAGAAACAGGTAAGGATAATAGAAATGTGATAATATGCCATTCTATGGCATGTGTTTATTTCTCTCTCTCTTGGATAGCATCAAAATATGGGTATTTTTAGTATACAAAAGAAGGTAATGAGTGTGTGTGTGTGTGTTTAATTAATTTCTTTTCAGATATCAAATTTCCGGAAGGTTAATGAGGAAGTTCTTGAATAAATATCCAAATATCTTTCCTTTCTTTTGTTCTCCCTTCCTTCCTTCCTTCCTTTGTTTCCTTCCTTCTTTTTCTCTCTTTCTCTCAATGTAAAATCACTCTCATACAGATATAAAATAAACAAGTGCTACAATTTCTATTTAACTTGTAATTAATAAGTAAATCAGGCAGATGTTACAATTGATTCAAAGAAAATCCAAAGAACTGACACAACTATTAAAAACTTTTAAAAAATGAAAAAATTAAAAATTAATTTAAAACAAACAAACAATAAAGGTATTTTTGTCTTTGGCCAGATAATCTCAATCTTGCTTATCCCTGCATTTGGTTACTGCTAAGCTTCCACAAAATATTTACTTAATATTTTATCTTAGTTATCATATAAATTCTTTAAATCCCCACTAAGATCCATGGAATAAAAAGCAATTTTTTTTTTTGTTTGAGACTTATTTTAAAAGTGTTTTATCACAGACAAAATATTTTTAAAGCTGAAATGAAAAATAAAAAAATAATTCTGCCTCTAATTGTTGAGTATATAAAAAATAAATAATAAATAAAAAATCCTGCCAACTAAAAGACCCCCTCTATATTGGTATGTAGGAGAGAGAAAACACAAGTCATTATTCAGTGATACAATCAGAATACAGGCATGGGGGTAGTATTCTCAAGAGACCATTAAGTCTGCACAGAATTTCATACAAATTTATGAAGTAAAGTAGTAAAAGAAAATAATAGTTCTCTTATTTCCTTGAGAGACAGTTGTATGCCTTTTTTGATAGTCTTTGGTACACATCATGAGAGATTCCTGAGTTAATTTTTGGAGGTCTGTGTTAACAGTTTCAAGGGTCAGAAGGTCCTTCATTTTACATTGTAAAATCAAGATTGGACTTCTTATCAGGCATATTATATTTCCAAGGAAATACTCTAAAGTAAGGGGAAGAGGGGGCCATCTCCCCCTTTATTGAATGAAGACAAAAATTATTATTTTACTCTTCTAAGTTATCAAAAAATCCTGTGTAAATTTAAACCCAACTAGTATTTAAAGTATCAAAAACCAAGCTTGACACAGTTATTTTATAGCAGTGACTATATATGCAACTACTTTTATTTTATTTCTGCTATCCATACAGAAAAGCATACTGTTTTAAGCATTTGTGTCTAATGTAATCATTTTGTAATTAATTTTAATATGTTTCAAGTTGACATTATTTATTAACTTACTAAAGATCATAACATCCTCATACTTCTGTTTTATATAAACTATATGTATATATCTTTTGTCCCTTTCAGTTTAATCATTGGATATTTTAGGTGAACAGAAGGAATACATGAATTTTATTTTGAATTTTTTTTTTTTTGCCGCCACAGATTCTTAACTTTTAGAGTAAAATTATTAAAGCTGTCATTTTTACTTTTGTAATTCCTTTTGTGGATGTTTACCTTTTGAAGGTAGTTTTTTTTTTTTTTTTTCTTTTTGAAATAAAATTAGTTTCCTTTTCCCATCAAATATCCTTTGTCTGAAGCCTACTCAAAACATGATTTTGGGGCCAAGCCCGTGGCGCACTCGGGAGAGTGCGGCCCTGGGAGCGCAGCGACGCTCCCGCCGCGGGTTCGGATCCTATATAGGACTGGCCGGTGTGCTCACTGGCTGAGTGCCAGTCACGAAAAGGACAAAAAAAACAAAAAAACAAACAAACAAACAAACAAAACATGATTTTGTAATGAGTTTTTAACTATCGCCATGTGCAATGAATTTAGACAAATAGAAGGTGCTGTGCTGGGTGAACATGATCCCTGAGATATTTCAATTTAAATGATCACTGTAGGAGAAAGCTTGAGAAGGTGCCATTTACAGCAGAGTGCTGTATACATGTGATCCAGCAAAACATCAATTAGATTTTCAATTCATATTACTGAAATGTGAACTATAATGATTCCTCTATAGTTTTAATGTAAAATAATATTCTTTATGCAATGCTGAAGAGCAAGTTCTTTCTGGCATCAAACCACAGAGGCTGTTATGATACAATCAAGTCTAACATTTGCAAATTTGTCTTAAGTGACTAAATTATTATAAGTGTTTCTTCTAATGTCAGTTCCACAAAGTTCGTTTTAAAGAATATTTTGTTAAATAAGTTTTCCTTAGATACCTTGGTAATGTACTATCAAGATAAAGGCACTAATAAAACTCCTTACTGTTTTAGTCTTAATTAGAAAGCAGTTATATTCTAATTATTCCAATCATGGCCCTTTCTGACAAATTCTTGAAGCTCTTTTGCATTTATCAAAGTTAGAGAATTAAAGTTAATTCAGAAAACTCCAAAGAAGAATTTATTTAAGAAGCTCTAAAATTGCGAATATATTATACCTAATTTCTCACATTTCTTAAAAATGAATCTCCAGTCATTTCAACAGCACATTTATTTTTATCATAGCACAAAGAATGTCATTTGAAAATCTGAAGTAAAAACTGTATGTAAATGTGCCTTCAGGTAGTTGTTGCAGTCGAATAATTATCTGCCTCTTTATAAAGGAAAGTGCATCACTGTTTTCTAATTGGTGTGAAAATCCAAGTTAATTCTCCCCAAGTGGAACAAAGCAATAAGAGAAGATTAGTCAATTGTTATTGTTTGTATACTGCATGTTTCACTTGGCATATTTTTAGCATTTACTCATAAAAGTAAAAAAAATTCTTTAAACTATCATTTAAATCTTTATACCAAATTTTACTACTAGAATTTAACAGTTTTTCTTTTTTCTTATAGTATTTCCATTTTTTCATACTCTGTTATAATAAATAACTTACAACAGAGAACAGTAAACTAATCTCTAACTTTTTTTCATAAAATATGTTTCTAAGAAGTAGACTCACTCAGCTCCAAATAATGAATATTTAAAGTCATTTAATATATGCTGCACTATAGTTTCCCATAATATTTATAAACCTACCATTAACAATATTGAGGGTTGTCTTCTTAATCTTTTTCATTTTAATAATCAAAATTTATAGTTTCTTTTTTTCATTTTTATGAAGTTACACTTGATTATACATATTTTTGAGGTTCAACGTTGACATATGTTGATCAAATCAGTATTGGTAGCATATATGTTATTACAAATCATACTTATTCTTTATGCCCCTTATCCAGTCTCTCCCCATCCCCCTCTTCTTCCCCCTCCCACCTCTGATAACCTCAGATTACTTCTCTCCTTATGAAAGAGTAATAGTTACTCGGTTGATTTGTTGCCTAGATGATCTGTCTAGTGCTGAGAGAGGTGTTTTCAGGTCACCCACTATTGTCATAGAGCAGATGCTTCTTCTATCACTCTTGAATGGGCTTTGTAGAGAGAGACATCCTCTTCTTTTCTTAATACTGTATATTTCTTATATTACTAATGAAGTTGACAATTTTTATGTAATTATCAGGCATTTGTATTTCTCATTCTTTGAGAATACAATTTGATGTCCATTCTCCATTTTTCTATTCTTTTCTTTTTGTCTTTGATTTGTAAGCATGAATAACATTAAACATTTTTCGTTAATATTTGGTGCAAAATTGTTTCTCAGTCCATAGTGTGCCTGTTCTTACGTACATTTTACTCATCTACAACAGGTCTCACACTTGTTTATAATATTTCTCCCCTCAGGGCAGAACTTTCTCCTTCTGTGGATGATTTTATCTGTGTCTGTCTTTACTGATCCCCCACTGTCCCCTCATCTTTTCTATGCAATGTCTCCTAACTTCTAGCTCTGGCAGGTCTGGAGATGGCTCTTATGGTTTGAATATTTATTTTTCCATTTACATATACTTAGACATTTGACAAATTCTCTATCTCCTAGTTATATTGTAGATGTGGGTCATGAGTAGTATTACTTATTCTCCTTATAAATCTGAGTGACTGATGTGTGAAGAGGTTTAATCTTAGGCAGCTCCCATTATGCTAGAATTGTCTCTTATGCTTTTTGAAATGAAGAATGGTAAGCAGTAAAGACCATTTCTAAGAGTTCAATAGCTCACTTAAATACTGCATCTTAAGAATATATTCAATATCTTGAGTAGTTTGTGTTTATTTTATGGCTTTAAAACTGCAGTGTTAGGATTAGTTGTAGAAAAACTTAACTACAACTGATAAAAGCAGTTTTTTGTTAAGATTTTTATTCTTTCTCAGCCCTTGATAATATTATTTACTACTCAGAAAAATAGATTAATGAAATAGTTGGCATATTTCTAAAAGTAATACTTTCCCAAATTAAATGCAGCCAAATAGTTGATTTAGAATTATTTGTCACAGTCTCTCAATTTGAAACATTCAAACTTCCAACTTTTGAGTATAATATGTATTTGGTTTTTTTCTTTTTTTATTGAAACATATTGATTATGCATAATTTTGGAGTACAAAATGAAATTTCAATATATGTATACAATATGTGATGATCAAATCAGGGTAATTAGCATATTCATCATTGCAAAACACAATCTTTTTTTTGTGATGTGAACCTTTGATCTCCTCTCTTCTAGCCATCTGATAACATGCAGTAGTAGATTGAGAGGCTGGTGAATGGACATAAAACTACAGCTAGATAGTTAAAATATAATATGTATTTGGATGTGGTTTCTAAATATACCCAACAACTGTCTTAGTCTCATTTTGTGTACTGAAAGAAATATTCAACAAGAAATGTCTTCATAAATGTGCTGTTCACATTTGGTCTAACTATATGCAAGGATTTGCCACAATACGGAAAACTTGCTATTTTTCTCAGAAACTCACAATTGTAAGAATTTTTTAATGTAGTAGAAATAAAGAGCAAATGAACCAGTTGAATGTTGAACCTAATCTATGACTCAAGGTAGTCTGTTTTAATCCAGAAATAAAGATACCTCAAAAAAAAAAGGTCAATATCATCCTCAGCATTGATATGAATTTATGAATTCTGAACATTTTTTATAATTAAAAATCATCACAAATTTCTTAAGATTACTAAAATTTGAAGGTCAATATACACAGTAAGCACTCATTAAAAGTGTTTCATAAATGCCCAAAGTTTAAGAATTACTGATATAAAAATAAAGGTTTATTAAATTGATTTTAAGTGTTTATTTTATTTTTTAAACACCATTTGATAACTAATAAATTCCTTCTAAATGATCTTGTTGATTGCTACGATTTGAATGTTTGTCCCCTCCAAAACTCATGTTAAAATTTATTTGCCATTGTAACAGTATTACAAGGTGGGAACTTTAAGAGGAAATTGGGCAAGAAGGTTTTATTTTCATGGGTGAGATTGATGCTGTTATAAAAGGTTAAGTTTAACTCTCTCTTGCCCTCTCTCAGTCTCTCAACTTCCTCCATGTGATGATGCAGCATGAAAACCCTTGCCAGATGCCTACACCTTGATATTGTACTTCTTAGCCTCAAGGATGTAAGTCAATCAATTTCTGTTCATTATAAATTACCCAGTCTATGGTATTCTTTTTCAGCAGCACAAAGTGAACTAAGACATGGATCAACATTGTTTTCAAGTTCTTTTATACATTTTAATCTGTCTCATTGTTTTCTACTATATTCCAATGCTCAATCAGGAGTGTTTTTCTGTGTGCTGGTACTACTCTATTTTATAATGGTTTATATTAGTACTGCACTATTTTATAATGGGTTTATAATAGATTTTGCTATAGGAAAGGAGAAGTTTGTTTCTCCTCTTTCTTGATGACTACTTTTAAATGCAACTCCCTTGGTTCTTTCCAACTCTTTTAGAGACTGTCTTCGGGTCACCTGCATTTGCCCTTTCAAAAATATTTTGAGATGATATATGTTTGATCATCAAAAGTTTACTCTTGGGGACTCTCCTGACTTGACCTTAAAGGTCTCCAGGGAAAATACAATTATTCTCAGCACACTTGTAGACACTTTCTTGATCCCTATCTCATGGAAGAGTTTTGTAAAAACAATTTAACTAGCACAATGCCATAAAAGGATATGTTGGCTTATAGGCACTTGCCTCTGCTAAATTGAATTTAATTCATTTGTTTTCTCCCTTCCTGCTTTCCATCCCTCTTTTCTTCCTCCCTTCCTTCCTGTTTTATCTCCATTTTTTTCTTTCTATTCTCTCTTGAACCCAATTAATCAGGTTTGTCTCCATTATACCAATAATCTCTTTACGTTAATGTCACCAATGCCACTGATTTGCTTAATCCAATGCTATTTCAAAATTCTCATCTTATTTGAGCTAGCACTTGTTTTCCTTGAAACAGTTTCTTCTCTTGGCTTCTTCGACACCTGACTTTTCTGGTATTCCTATTGATTTTCTGACCACTAGTTTTCCTGATTCTTTCTCCCTTGGCTTGAGGTCAGCTCTCAGCTTTCCATTATTTCATTGACTCCCATCTCTACTCTCTCCATTATTCCTCTACTCAAGTTCTACTGGTGGCCTTGCTATTTCTAGAAATAGCAGACATGCTGTTGCATTAAGACCTAAGCACTTTTTTTTCTCTGCCTGGAGAGCTCTTTCCTCATATGTGCACATGGTACACTATCAAATCATTCTGGTCTTTGCTCAAAGGTCACCTTGTCAATGAGGTCTTCTCTGACTAGCCTGTTCACAATTCTAGTACATACACCCTTTTCTACCAACTGCAATTCCTATACTCTTTTCCAGCTTTTTTTTTTCACTTTAGAATATAATACTACTTTGAATAGCATACACACAAAAATCCACACACATTTACCTTATTTATTTTTTGTCTCCCTTCTAAAATATAAAAGTGCCAGGGTTTCTTGTACAATACAGTATATTCACCACCTGAAAACTAGTTCATGGCTCAAATTAAGGACTCATTATTGATTAAATTAATAATTTTCATATTCTTTGCCATTATCATTAACTCTATTTCTGTTTTTTTTGTTGTTGTTGTTGTTGATATATTTCAATTTATGCTATTAAAATTTTTGTGCTTTTTCCCCTTTACCAATATAAAGCTATTCTTGTTGTTTATTTTTGCTGTATAGTTCATTTAGTTTAAAATATTACTGTCCTTGTTAAATTTTTATTCTTTCATTTGATAAATACATGGCCTATCCTTTGAACTTTTCTGTATGTGTTTTGTTTTAGTATTTCCTCTCCAGTATTCCCTAAATTCCCAATGGAGTCTTTGTCTATTTCTATTATATTAGATATTATATCTCATTTTTGTTAAAGATTGATCTTTGATATTTGTCTTGGTTTTCATAACTTTGCAATATTTCATAACTTTGCAATTATTATTTAGGTATCTCTTATCTATCTTGACGGACTGTCCTTTCTCATTTTAATTGGTCTTATATAAAACAACTTATTTCTAAGTAATTAATTTCATATATTTTCTGGATCATTGATATATAAAATTATCCTTTGTTTTTCTTCATTAATTAAAGTGATTTAACAGGGAACAAAATTTTGAGATTCACAAAATTTCCTTTCAAAACTCTAAACATTGTTTCTATATCTTTTCCATTTAATCTTGCAGAGGAGAAACATAAACTTGCTATATTTGTAGTCAGCCATTTCTTTATTCTCTAGCAGGTTGTTTTCATATATTTTTTTAGTTTACCATTTAGTTTACATACGAGAGTACTTCAAAAAGTTCATGGAAACATTTATATTACCTTTTAATTTTATTTTTTCATGACCTTTTTGAGGTATTTTTGAGGTATTTAAAATTTGTATTTCACAAATTTTAAAAGGGATAAATAGATTTTTGTGTCCTCCTTTCTATAAAATTATCTGGAACAGTTTGAGATTACTATCAGCAACAGAACCAAGGAAATTTTCTTTAGATATATATTTCTCAATATTTTTTTCTTTCAGTGTTCTTTTTTTTTCCTGGTAAATATCTTTGCTTTATCTTCACTTAATATTCTGTATCTCTTACATTTTCTTTTGTCGTTTGCTTCACTTCATCTTTCAGGTACTTATTCTAAAATTTTTATTAATTGATTTGGTAAGTCTGTTTTAATATTTAATGCTTGCTTTCACGTCTAAAAGGATGAACTTTAATTTTACTCTTTAACTTTTAGCTTCCTGGCAATTTTCTCTTCTATCATTCAGAAATTTTTAGTTTCTTCCATTTTTCTTTATTATGTCCTGCTGTCTTCCATTTAGCTTGTTTTCTTCATGTGGATTTATGTACATGTTTCATGGAAACTATCTCTACTTGTATTATTTTAAACACAAGTAACCACTTTCAGGTTTTTTTCTCTGTCATTACAGGAATAAACTTTTTATAAACTATTTTCAGGGTTTTTGTTTGTTTGTTTGTTTGTATTTTTCCTATTCTGAGTCGACAAAATAATGTCCCCTTTATCTTATTTTGAAATAGTTTTATGTAGGACTTCTTACTTTCTTTCCTTTATTTTCATACTTCAACGATGAGAAATTTATCAAATCCAAGTCAACATTTAATGACAAACAAGGTTTGTAAATTTGCCTTGACTTCATATTCATTTAAGTGCTGTGAAATCTTTTTATCAGATATACAGCTGTTAATTAGTAGAATTCATTAAGTGTTCTGCTTACCTGAGATGAAAACATCTACGCCATTGTCTTGTTTTCTAAAACTCTAACCTAAGGTACTTTGACAATTACAGTCCTTGTAATATACTTCTATCAGTGATATCGCTCCATGTACATCAGTTTACACAAGTAAACTATGTTTTCCAGAGTATCACCCCCTGCATTACCTACTCTGCCTAATTCATCAGAATCAGCCTTCCCCTGGATTAATGGAGAATAGAAGTTAACTGATTTTGAGGGGAGAATTATGGAGTCAGGCTTCTACAGTGCAGTATAAGAAAAGCCTACCTTGTATCTTGAAAAATCAGAATTAAATAAAACAGATTTAAATATAAACATGGAAACAAGGTGAAAAAATTATGGGGTCACATTACGGCTTGAGGGTGGTGTTCAGATTATCTGTATAATTAAATTTTTGCTCAGCTACATGTGTTCTCCTTAGGTTCACCCCCAGTGGATGAGAGATTAGAAACGTGATTATGTCATGACATCTAAAAAGGAAATTACAAAGTAAGAGTTAAGAGGAAAGGAGAAAAGACAGGAAGGAATCATCAAATTATTTGCAGTATGGACTAATTCAGAGTAGTAGAAATAGCCCTGGATTCCTAAGCATCTTGCTTGCTTTAAAATAATTATTTGAAGTAATGGTAATGACACTTAAGAGTTTGTTAAATTACATGTTAAAAAGCTAGAGTAATTTGTCCATACTTTTACTGATTTACATTATAAAATTTAAAATACTCTAAATGGATAAAAATCTTTCATTACCTAAAAAAGTGACATTTTGCTGCTTAATTTTTGGGGATATCAGGTAAAAGAGAGATTAGATTAACATTTCAGAGCACATGACATGAAAGATAAATTCATATGAAATGAACAGAAAGAACAGCAACTATGAACAGCAAGAAATTATTAACCCCAACAACTGTATTTCAGAGATTAATTGAAGACCAGAGCATTGGGTTAATTTCCTTAAGGCCATTCAGAATGTTAATAGCAGAATTTTGACATAGTGACAAAGGTTGGTGACCATTCATTCATTCATTCAATCATTCATTCATAATTTGGCACCATCACCACCTTTATATCACCTGACAAGATTCTCATATGAATCCTGTAACACCTTTCAGAGCAAGGCCTTCCCACTTAACGTTTTTTGTTTATTCACTTAAGTGTAACACTTTTAGTGTTCAAAGCTCCCGTTCAAAAATTTTGGAAACTTCCATAAGCTATTTTCTAATAGCTTATTGTCCTGATATAGATAAGAAGGTTAATAAAGATCAACAGTTCAGCCTGGCATCATTAGAATAGAGTTGTTTTCCTCATCTCAGTCTAATATCACTGATGGAAGACTTAACTCTGATGAGGGCCAAGCTTGATCAAGATCCTGGCTGTGCACACAGGTCTTAGACAAATTCCAGAATTCTCTCTTGAGCTTGTGAGTGATATCAGAGGTAGAATGAATGGTACTAGAAAGTAAAGTCCCCAAATCTGCACTTGACTACGGACTATTACCCTTACTTGCTGTGTGATTCTGGGCTTCTATTCTTTCTAAAAAATTTGTCTGTACTAAAGAATTCTCACATGTAAAATAGGGATTATTATATCCTCTTCCCCATGTTTTGATGATACTATATGGTCTTGTAACTTGTCTAGTAGGCGAGGCACAACAGAGCAAATTTTTCATGAGTATCAGTTCCCTTATGTTTCTTTTTCAGCCCAACCTTGGTTCTCATATCAAATTTTTATACTAAGCAACTCAGTGTGTTCTCTCCCCACACACTAAACTGTCCTGTTGGTTGGAAAGTCCGTAACTTTCCTTGGATGTGCTTGGTCATTATCATTAGTATACTCTTGCTTCATTTCAATTAAAAACAACAATTATTTGAAAAGACTTGCATTCTTAACACTCAACATACTGTCATCTTTAAATAATTCAGTTTCATTTCAATAGCATACTTTCAGTTTATAATAACAGTGCATGACTTCCTGCTGCTGAAGATGTTTTAGTAGTCTAGAAGTGAAAGAGCTTACTTTTGACTGAAAAGTGTGATGAAAATGGATTCTTCTGCTTTAAAAGTGTTAACTGTGTATAGCAAATTTATCCCATTCAAAATGTTAAAAACACTTTTTTCAGTATTTTAATTCTTGTTCTAAATTATATGTAATGTTTTATAATATAATTTTTACAGATTTTTTAAGTTTATGAACATTAAAAATAGTAATATATGGTATGCTTTCAAATTATTATAATAGTGATATCATATTTCTTCTAAGTTATTCATAATATTTTACAGTATGTGAGTATTGTAGCATTATAAGCTTAGAAATAGCAGACAAGAATTACATTTCCACACTATCTTAATAGCACAGGACAAATTATTTTACAAAAGCTGAACAATATGTTTGTGCTCATTTTATGCAGCATCATTAAAATTCCATGAGATATGAGTGTAAAAATTTTCCACTGAACATATGTTGTCAATGGAAAAATATTTTAATCCCATAAATATCAATAAATTAATGACATTTTTGAAGTAGAAGTTTGTCTGTTATTTGTTATTTAACACATTAGGACAAAATATGCACCTCTTTACAAACTATGAAACAGCAGTGTGAAACTGCAACAATTTTAAGCCCAAGGTGTTCGAGGGTACTCCAAAAAGTTCACGAAAAGATTGAATTAAAAGATAAAACAAATCCTTCCATGAACTTTTTGAAGATACCCCATATAATCTCTGCAAGTATTTTAGCTGATTCACTTATAATAGCAAAATATTCCACCTCTAGTTTTATATTTTTATTCTGTATATACTGCAATAGCAATTTACTTTGTTAATAACCTTGAACCAAGATTAATGTCCTAGATCTAAGATTTAGATTGGAAAACTCTAAAAGATGCTGAAACACTCTCTAGCCTTGAGCAAATAATGCACCTTTTCTATGGGGGCTTCAGTTTTGAGCCTGCCTTGTAATAATTAACCACTCAGGTACTTGCTATTACTGTGTTCAGATACCAAGAAAGTGGATTATTCTATGTTACTAGAGAAGTGACACATACAAAATACAGCAGGCTCTTCAGAAACAGATGGAGTTCAAAGCCATTAGGGCATCCAGTCCTTTCATAACCTGAAATAGATGAGATGCTGCTAGTTACCTATCAGCTTATGTAGCACAAGCTATACTTTCCAAGATCATTAGAAAATAGATCTGAGACCTTTTGTGTCAACCTTACTTGATTTACAAGTGGAAGATTACTTTTTTGGGGGTGCAGATCCAAGAAAGTGATTTATATAGTTGAATGGTAGAAAGGTCTGCTGGTTATTCATTGATCATTTAAAAATACTGCTATATTTATTAGGAGGATCAGCAGTAGTATCTTTAGAACAAGAAAAGTCTTGTTTTCTTATTTCTAAAATTATCTACTTGAATGCATAATACCTAGATGCTTTTAAACTGGGGATTTCTTTATTCTTCCATCAGTAAGTCCTCCTCCTTGGCAATCCCTTTCTCAAAACTATTTGCCAAATGTCCTTCCTGAAAGTGTTCACTTATTTAAAGAAAACACGCTGGAAGATAGTGGTGGCCAGGGGCTGTGGTACGCATTTATTGTTGAAATTGTAGTCTTTTTTCGCTCTGTTAAAACCAACAGAGTGGGAGAAAATATTTTCAAAATATACATATGACGAAGGATTGATATACAGAATTTACAAGGAACTCAAACAACTTAACAGCAAAAAAGCAAGTAACCCAATTAAAAAATAGGCAAAGGAGCTGAACAGTCATGTCTCAAAGGAAGATATACAAATGGCCAGCAGACACATGAAAAAAATGCTCAACGTCACTCAGCATTCAGGAAATGCAAATCAGAACCACTTTGAGACACCATCTCACTCCAGTTAGGATGGCTAATATTCAAAAGATTGAGAATGATAAATGCTGGTGAGGATGAGGAGAAAAAGGAACCCTTTTACACTGTTGGTGGGACTGCAAAATGGTACAGCCTTTATGGAAAATAGTATGGAGGTTCCTCAATTACAGATCTACCATATGACCCAGCTATTCTACTGCTAGGTATATACCCAGAGAAATGGAAATCATCATGTCAAAGGGAAACCTGTACTCCCATGTTTATTGCAGTGCTATTTACAATAGCCAAGAGTAGGGACCAGCCTAAATGCCCATCTTCAGATGAGTGGATAAGGAAAATGTGGTATATCTACACAATGGAATTCTACTCTGCTATAAAAAAAAAAAAAGAAGAAGAAATACTACCATTCACAGCAACATGGATGGACTCAGAGAAAATTAAATTAAGTGAAATAAGCCAGGCACAGAAAGAGAAATACCTCATACTCTCACTAATTTGTGGGAGCTAATAAAAATAAATAAAAATATATACAAATAAATAAATGGGGGGGGGAAGAAGACACAACAATCACAACAATTCCTTGAACTTGTTAAGACAAGTGAACAGATATAATGTTGATGGGGGGAGGGGAGAGAGGGAGGGGGAAGAAGGAATTGGTAAAGGGACATGAAAATCAACTACATTGTATACTGATAAATTAAAATAAAAAGTAAATTAATTGAAAATAAATTGTACTCCCTTGCTTTTTCTGACTCTACCTTATAAAGTTTTAAAAGAAGTTTCATTTAAAAAAATGCTGTCTTATATTTGTTTGTAAAATTACTTACGAGAACTGTCTGGATCTTCTTTGGTTTTACATACCTCTATAATCTCTTATAATTATTTGAAAATATTTGTTTATTGAAGCACTTATTTGTAGATATTTTTCAAACACAATGTTGCTTCTTGATGCAAAGAAATATAACTTACTTTTAAAAAAACTACAGGATTATGGTCTTATTTTCTAACACATATTAAAGACAAAGTTACTGAGTATCTGTTATGTGTCAGGCACTCTTGTAGCTGACTGGATTGTAAGTTGGACTCAAAAGAATCTCTGCCTTAAGAAGCCCTAAGACTAGTAAGGGAGAAAGATAAGAAATCCAAACCTACTTGAGAATTCTGAAAATGTTCTCTACAAGTTGAGATATATCAGGCCGATCTTAAATAATTAATAGACTCTCTTAGGCAGTTGTAGAGCAGGAGGAAGAAGGGGAGTTGGGAATAGGATGTGCAAAGTCATGGAGACTTAAGAGAGCATTTGATGAGGACTTGTGTATGCGTAAGGTATAGAATGTAGTCTTACGTTCAATGCCCCAGAAGCTGACCCTGAGCCCGGGATTCATATCAAAGTGATCTATATGAAACATATAGATGTTTTAGCTTTTCTTCTCTCTCTTCATATCTGTGGTTCTTAGCCTGCTAAGCAGAGACTTTTCAGATGTGTTCCCAAAAACTCCTGGTAGGGGAGTGGGAATGTGGGACAAAGAAGAAAAGGAGGCTGTTTTAGTCTGGGTTTTCTACAGAAACAGAATCCTATCTATCAATATCCATATCTATATTAAGAGATATTTATTTTTAAAAAATTGGCTTACATGATTATGGAGGCTGGCAAATCCGAAATCTGCAGGGTAGGCAGGCAGAGAGCAGACCCAGGGAAGAACTGCTTCTGCACTTTGAACCCGAATGCAGTCTGCTGGAAGGAGCACTTTTTCCTCAACAGACCTCAGTCTTTTTTATCTCAACATCTTCAACTAATTGGATGAGGCCCACCCATCTGATGGAGTGTAGTACACTTTACTCAATATCACTGATTTAAATGTTAATCTCATCTAAAAAATATTTTCACAACAACCTCCAGACTTGTGTTTGACAAAAAATCTGGGAACCATGACCTACCCAAGTTGACGCATACAATTAACCATTATAAAAGCCAAGCAAGAGTACAATGCTGAGTAAATCCCCATGGAAGGTGACTTTGGCTCAATCCTAGTTGGTACTTCTGATCACATTTTAAGAGTTATCCCAATCAGGGATAAGGAGCTGGTAAATATACCTATCCTCTGCCTCTTGCAATTACTGGCTAAGGTAACTTTTGAGGGGACATAATTCTCAGGTACTCATGTGAGCATACAATGCAGTCCCCGCAGCCTGAGGACATTCCTCTAACAAAGAAGTATAGGTGGTGGCTGTTGGAATGACAACATGCCTGTAGTCAGTGTGTTCCCCAAAGTAAAGAGATCAGTGGGGTATGTGTGGGTCACCAAAAACATTTACATGTGCATAAGGAGATAGGAAAGACAACTGAGGTTTAAGATGTAGTCCAGTTCTAAATGAGGAAGGTTTTGGGGGGACATATCAAAGAATACAAATTTCATATAAAGGTAAATTACTGACAGGCTTTATCAGTGACATTCTACTGGGGAATTATTATTTGAAATAATTATCTATTATCCTCCGAGACTTTAACTTACAAGTTCTAAGATTAGACTCTATATTCTGGTTTAGGATTGATGTTTCAGGCTTGGGGAGTCCTGAAAGATCTGCACAGGTGCAGAACATGATCATATCTACGGTTTACAAAGATCACACTTGTAATAGCTTGAAGGAAGTAAAAACTGGAAGGCATGATCCTACTTTACTACACTCAAGCAGCAATTGTGGGGACATTATGTGGGAGGAAGGTTAAAGATATATTTAGGTGGCAAATGTGACAAAACTGTTAAAATTGAGACAAGTTAGAGAAGATTAGTTAGTGATAATTTTCAAGTCATTGGCTTGAGAGATGGAAGTGATAGTGATGCCAGACCTTGAAAAATAAAACCTGAAAGCTGGATTTGGTGGAGAGAGAAATGAAAGAGGTTTGAGCGGGCAGTGGAACATCAAGGAAGAGATGGCTATTAGTGAGAAGGAAAATGTCAGGATAGAAGGTTTTGGACTAAAGATAAAGGTTTTTGAGTTATTTGTATAAATCAGGTATTAACAAACTATGACCCACAGGTCAAATCCATCCTTCCAAGTGTTTTGTAAATAAAGTTTTATTGGAACACAGCCACACTCATTTGTTTACCTATTGCATGTGGCAGCTTTTGCTCTACATGGTAGAATTGAGTACAGATACCTCTGTTGTAACAGAGACCATATGGCCTGCACATTCAAAAATGTTTCTTACTTGACCCTTATCATAAAAAAATTTGCAGACTCCTGCTGTAGGTGAACAGTGGTGGAATTTTTGGACATGGATAAATTGCTGAGGGGATGTGTATAGTGGGAATGGCAGTGCTGAGTACCAATATTTAAAGGCAAGGGAGGAAGGAAGTAGGCTAAAAGCCACAGACTTAGTGAAAATTTTAAAAAGCTATAGTTTTTAAAAAATCTCTATTTATCCACGTATTATCCTATCTATACTTTTCAAATAAGCTGTATATATATAGAAAGAGAACCAGGCAGAGTGCTTGGTCCCATTTTATTTCCTCTTTCGTCTCTCTCTTTTCTACAACATCCATCCTTTTAAGAAAGAAGATATTTGGTAGAGGAATTAACAGTGATCATTCTGGAACAGCTCTAATCCTTTCAGAAGAAGTAAGAAGAAATGAAGGCCCTGCCGAGACCTGGAGCTCATTCAGTGTCTTAGCCGACTGCATGTCATGCAGGGTATGTATCAATCACACATTCTGTTTTGCTTCCACATTTCTTTTATCCTCCACTATTTCCCTTTTAGTTATTTCATATGAGTTTCTCCAGTTAGTTACAAACAAAACAGCATTTTGCCTAGGAAATAATATCTTATTTCCTTTGCTAGGAGCTGTATACTTGCAACAGTAATATAAATGTGCAGCCACATTAGATATTCAACCAACTTGTCACTTGTTTGAAAAGGAGCCCTCTACTTGACTGGAAGAGATGGGGGCCAAATGAGCCTGATTCCTTCCTCTGCCATCCAGAAATGCAATTGCAAGAATAGGGACTAGGGAAGGACAAAGCAGTCACTCACCCATGCACACAGGTGCTATGTCCTTCAAATAGTTGATTGTACCTGGGATCCTGCTTCAGTCTGCTAACCAGATTCTGCAACAGGGGATTTAATAAATGACTATAATTCACTGGTGGTTTGTTGAAGCTACTGACCACAATTTTTGAAAGGGATGGTTCTTTTTTCTTTGTGTCCCCTGATAAAGTCTCGTGGTTTCTATAATCTTTAGAATTCATAATCTTTAGGTTATGCACTTTGTAGAAACAGCATGAAAGAGAGGATTTTCAAATCTCCTTTTCTTTCCTGATGAGTTTAAAAATGCCATCGTTTACTTCAGCTGTTGAAAATAGAACTTTCTCCATATTTAAGTGGTAGTGTTCTCTTTTCATGCGGAAAAGCAATGAATTGTCAAAAATGGACATCTTGCCATGAATAAAGATGACAACTGAGTAGGTGATTCAGAAATATGCTTGACAAGAAGGAAATGGTTTGAATATAGAGTTTATATACTCCTCTGCCATCTGCATAGGAGACCAAACAAGTCTGATTACAATGAGTAACCAAAAGGTACATGGACTGTTGCTCTCAGAGTGTTCTCATGATCCCCAAATGGCCAGCAGAACCTCTTTCATGCACTATTGTTCATGAGACTATGATTCCATTCTCTGACAGCTTGGGTGTGATTGGTTCCTGCAAAGCCTCAGCAGACTTCTACCATGAGAATCCAGAGCAGAGGGAATAGTTGGAGACAACTCTTGAAGAAGTCTCATCTTTGGTATTTAAGTTAAGCGTCCTCTTTGGGTCTCACTAATATGCTACTCCAGAGTCACTCACTGGCATCCAAAGGCTGATTCTGAGCTCTGGGAATGAAACAGAGGGAGGAAGTCTTAGAGGTCCCTTATGTGTCCTCTTAAAGAGGCATTGTGGGTAAGCTTTCTAGGTTTCAATTTCCTTACCTTTAAAAGTTGCTTAATGATCTAGATAATACGGCGTGAAATTTTTGACACAGAGCAAGAACCCAACAGCACATGTTTTTACTGTATAACAACATATCATTAATGCTTATGGTACACTCAAAATGCTGATTTTTCCATTGTTAATGTGAATGTGATTATTGCCCTATAATATATTTGTCTTTTGATTTGTTTATTTTTCTCCATCTATCCTTGCCTCTTTCATTATTAAAAATTTATCTGTGATTACATTTAGAAAGGAAATGGAAATCACTATAAAATCGCATGTGCAAGGACAGCAATGATTTGTAATTGCCACAACAGTTAAGAGCATGTCAGTACAGCCCCAACCCCACTCATTAAGGGTTTTAACATAGATCACAGAGATCTATCTGAGTTTTCCCCATGTGTTGCCATAAACTTGCAGTTCCTCTTACTTAAGAAGGTACTTAGAAATGTAGGAGTATAAGAATGATATTATCAAAGGCTAACACCATAACCCTTCTATTTCAGAAGAAAAGCAATTATTTGTGAATTTCTCCATTCATCATAGCTGGGGATGACTCATGAGAGCATGCTGCCTTGACACAGAGAACGTGTCAAATGAGACAAATGAGAAAGGAGAGTTCCTCCATTCAGTGATGGCAGAAGTGTGTGCCAATTTGGAAAATGTTTTTCTCACATACTTCCTGTTTTTCCTCTTTCTGGGAGCTAGCACAGGAAGTCTAAAAAAGGAAAACCATCCTGATCTCCCTTACCTATTTTTAAATTACTAATTAACAACTGAAAAATCTACTCTGACCAGGTTAGCTAAATTATAGTGCTTTGGGAGGTCTGGGATAAGTCAGCAGTCATGTCCACCTGTCCTGGAAAGTGTTACCATAAGACCATTTTTACAGAGAAGCAGAGAGGATGGCACCAGAAAGTCATAAACTAACCTAGAATGCTTCTTGAGACCCTTAATCTAGATCCCTACATGTAGGATGTAATCTAGTAACAATCTCAAATCTATATATCACATACAACCAATAGAAAACCTGATAAAGCAATTAGTCAGGGCTGTCTTTTTCTCTGTCTCATTTTACCCTTCCCCCTTCTTGTGATTATAAAAAGCTCTATTGTCGCTCTTTAGAGTACGTATTCCCAGTTGCAATTGTCATATTGGCTCAATAGATCCTTGCTATGTGTATTTGGCCTCAGTTTCCATTTAAATCGACAAATGCTTGCTGTTAATTTTTGGCTTTGACAGAAGTACATTGTAGTTTATGCTCTCACTTTTCATTTATTAATTAATTTATTCATTAAATAATCAAGATTTCCCTAAGGTCTCATTTTTGAGAGGGATGCCCAATTAAATGCTGCAGATTATTAGGACAATTCTTGTTCCCCAAGAGTATACAATCTTGACATATTTTACAAAAACTTGTCTATTCACTTTATTCTAAACCAATGATTTTCAGTGGTAGTAACAGTGGAGATGGAGGGTTGCCCCCAGGTGACATTCATAGGTAATGTCTGGAGACATCTGTAATGAAAAGGGGAGTGTGTGCTCCTGGCATGCAGTGGGTAGAGGGCAGGCATGCTGCTATATACCCTACAATGCACAGGAGATCTCCCAGATGGCCTACAGTATCATCTGGCCCCAAATAAGAAACCCGGTTCTAAATTCTTGCTTTGAACAGAATTTATTCCTTAGCACAATTCTTTGCATATAATAGAGGTGTCTTCTACTTTTTTCAGCAACTGACAGAGGTTCCTTTTTCTCCTTGCCACAAAACAAGTCTTAATATATTTAAATAGACTAAGGTCATAGAAAATATGTTCTCTGACTACAATAACAGAAGGAAGTTTAGAAAACTTACAAATGTGTGGAAATTAAACAAGCTCTTCTAAACAATAGGTAAAAAGAAAAATCATAGGGAAATTTGAAAGTACTTTGAGATAAAAATCAAAGTGCAACATATCAAAATTTATAGTATGCAGGGCTTATGCAGTACTTAGAGGAAAATTTATACTTGTAAACACCAGTCATTTCAAGGGGTTCCTGCTCTATAAGTCCTGGTATTCGAGAATTACTGTATTCTTTTGGTGTCATATTTTCTTGGGTGTTCATATTTCTAGTATCTGAATTCATGGAACTGAAAGATTCACTCAATGAAATAAAAAACACAACTAGTAGCTTAAGCAGCAGGCTAGATCAAACAGAAGAAAGAATCTCTGATCTTGAAGATAGTCTTTTCAAAATAACCCAGGTGGACAAAAAAAAAGGGGGGGTGGGGAGAATTTTAGAAAATGAAGAAAATCTAAGAGCATTAGTAGACAACCTTATGTGCACAAACTTTTGAATCATGGGAGTTCCAGAAAAAAGAGGAGAAAGGAAAAGGCATGGAAAATCTATTCAATGAAATAATAATGGAAAAGTTTCCAGGTATAGGGAAAGGCACCCCTGGGCACCTTGCCTAGGACCACAGGCATGCTTTCTTGCTTGCTAGGTTCCTAACGCATTGTATAGTATTTAATAATATGTGTTAAAAGGATTAATAAATATTACAGTAGACTAAATTTAATGAATAATAATGGCTTTGGGAGTAGAAATGTGTTTGTATTTTGGCTTTATAATTGAATGATGTGAGCCTTGCTAAAATTTCTTAACATTTCAGTCTTGGTTTTATATTAATATAGAAAATTAGTATTCACTACTTAGAATTGAATAAAATATCATGTGTGTAAAGCCTCTGGCACCTAATAATTTCTTATAAGACATTTCTTGTCTCTTCTATATCTGGACAAATTTCCCAGGAGAGAATGGATAACTTTTAAAATTGATAGTCCTACATTAGATGTTCTACAAAATATTTCTCGGGTATGTGTTCAAATTTCTTTAGAATGACATCTTTTGTGAAATCAAGGTGATTCTGGCTACTTGTTTTCTTTTTATTGTTGTTAAGCCTAACGGTAGAAGGATTGAATTTGTATTTAGGTCCAAAGGCTGTTACCTGTTCTTTGTGTGCAAAAATGTAAGCACTAAATGCTCCAGATGGTACCACAGATGCAGAAAGGTTAAGAGATGTAATCAATTGTCACACCAAGGTGGCACTCAAAGTGATTTTGAGTTTATTGTGAGTCCCTACTGACTGAATTAGAATGTCATGTTCTGTGGCAGGATAGTAATAGATTAGATGCTTGCTCCTCTCTGCTCTTCTGGATAAATAAAGAGGAAACACAGTTGTGAACTGCTTCACTCAGTGGCTAAGACTTCCACAGTTGTGTGATAATGTGCCCTCACGCTCTTCCTTGTCACAGGTCAAAGTATTTAAGATCACGCCTTGATATCTGCTCTGCCAGCTGAGCAAATGAACCATAATAGCATCAGAATATGCTAGAAAATGTCATGCATAGAAAGGAGTGAAGACAGGGTGAAGGTTTTAATTCTGAAGGAGGAAGCTCAATGTTTGCCTTTAGTTTGAGTGGGAAATCAGTACCTGGGGAGGTACTGCTTGGTAATATGGTAATAACGGTCACTTGGTAATAGCATTTCTGTTGACATAAATTTGGGAATCCGTAACTTCAGGAAAGTTCTTTTTCAAAAATTCTCTTCCGCAGGTAGGAAAGAAGAACACACTACGCAGGTAGGCTAATAGCCTTAAACCACCCATAGCCTTTTGAAAATTATTATTTTAGCAAGTCTAGATTATGCAATTTCCTTTTTAATGGCTTTACTTTTGACCATGTAATATAGTAACCTGTCATAAAATGGTGGCTCAGCCATTCAGTGCTATCAGAAAATGTGAAAAAAAAAAATAAAGTTTTGGAAAGAGAAACTATGATAAGTTATTGTTTTTACAAATATATGAGGTAATCCCATTTTAAAATTTGTTTTATAAAGTGTTTCATTTTACATTCCACTATGGCAACTGAAAGTAAAAAATTCTGGACTAGATATACAGTCAGTCTTCAATACGGCACTCATGTGTGATGCTAAAATCTGATGAACTCTTGCAATTTTTACATCTAACCTAGCATTAAATGATGACATAGTGAAAAAATAAATTGGAGGGCCAGCCCGTGGCTCACTTGGGAGAGTGTGGTGCTGATAACACCAGGGCCACAGGTTTGGGTCCCTATATAAGGATGGCCTATTAGCTCACTTGGGAGGGCGTGGTGCTAAAACCACCAAGTCAAGGGTTAAGATCCCTTTACCTGTCATCTTTTAAAAACAAAAATAAAAATACATAAATAAATAAACAAATAAATAGGTTACTCACCAATGTCTTAGCTGATACTGTTTGTTGATAATGTGTTAAATCTTCTCAGGTAAATGAAAGAAAATGTGCAAATCAGCTTGAAAAATTACTTATAATTACCGCATTAAGAGGTAGGTACAAATGTTCTTTTTACCAGTTTCCTTAGAATAGCATTGCTAATAAAATTTTTAGAAGCCTTGAAGTGAAAAAGCATGAGGACATATAATTGACTTCTTTGGTATTCTTGAGTTTATGGAATATATTTTCATCTTTTAGTCATAGGTCTGTTTTTAAATAACTCTGTTCTGCTCCATGAGAGACATTTCAGTTCTAAATGAATGCAACAAAATTATCTCTTAACCCTCATTTTCAAACTGCAGTTCAATCAGTATACTCCAGATGGCACACAATGATGATAAAATTATGCATATGTTACATTGAGGGATTGAATATGCAAACAGAAGGAGCTGGTTAACTAAGGCTTTCAAATTGCCTTCAGGACTTTACCATTCTCCTGCATTATGAAAAAATAAAATAAAACACAGATAATGTTTTGCTTGATTTTAGGATTTGGCATTTTTTAATACAGCAAATGAAATGCAATTATAATCCATAATAGTCCACATGAAATCTTGCCAATGTCAATATAAAAGCAAATGTTTTCATACACAAGTTAGTGCATAAGGGATGCATTTTTGCCTTAGTTTATTACCAATGTTTCTCAGATTATACAATGTTCATGAGAAAATATGGTGGGGGGGCATCCAAATTGATATATTCTACATATTAATAGGCATTGTTTTTTTTTTTTTTTTTTTTTTGTCGTTTTTCGTGACCGGCACTCAGCCAGTGAGTGCACTGGTCAGTCCTATATAGGATCCGAACCCGCGGTGGGAGTGTCGCCGCGCTGCCAGCGCAGCACTCTACCAAGTGCGCCATGGGCTCGGCCCAATAGGCATTGTTTTTAAATACATAATTTGGGAATCAGGTCATCTACTTTTGTTCATATAATTTTAGCAAAACATGATAATATTGGGGAAAATACATAAAAAAAACCAAAGCAACAGAAGTCATTCCAATCTAATTACCAGAGGATTATCAACTATTCCTCTACTGACTAATTCCTTTATAGCTCTATAGTTCTTTAGTATAAAAGCTACTGATCAGATCCTTATTTTTGGATGTAAGAATTGTTAAATGATATATTTGTCATCAAATCATTATCATTATACTATTGTCCTCAGAAAACCTACTTAATTCTAATGACAATTATTAGTTTTAGTAAAAGGTATGTCATATAGTTTAGATAACTGTTAGTACAAGAGTACTTCAAAAATTTCCTGGAAAATGGAATTTGATAATACAGATTCTTCCATGAACTTTTGACTTTTTGAAGATCCCTTGTACAGTTTTAAAGATTAAATAAAATTGATGGTGGCTTAGTAGTAAAATATTCTATATGAATTACATATATATATATATAAACTTTATATATAATCATATATATATATATGATTTATATACATACAAAATTCTCTACCTCTCAACATCTACGCAAAAGTTATTATTGTATAATGTTTAGTTTTACTGCTTAAGGTGGATTTGTGTAAATTGGTGATAACATTTTTTTCAGTGATCTAAATTGGGGAAGTCCTTTATTCATTCAGGAAACTGAGCGTTTATTTATTTATTTTTCTATAGTTTCATGCATTGATTTTGATGTACATTTCATGCTAAAGGAGTTTTGAAAGTAGAACAATTCAGAATCCATGAATAGTAATCGAGCCCTTTCATTTTGCGCTAAACTTAAAACCATTATTCTCCATTTAAAGCAGACAAATCATGTTGCTCTACAGAACACTGCTCTGTCATTTTAGTTTTTGTGGTGGTTGTTTCCAGTGAGCTGGGCTGGAATATTAAACTCTCTTTGCTTCCTATGCTCTCTCTTGCTGTGTGAGGCGCATTTAGGGTTCTGCTTGAAATGGGCAAAAAGCAATTCGGTTGTTCATAAAGAATAAGTTGTAAGCCGATGTGGGTGACTGTACATTCTTTATTTTGCGAAGAGAATGTGCTATTTGCCAAGCTTTGAATCTCTGGCAACTGGCTTGCTGAAACTCAGCTTAAATGTACTGCTGTGCATAAACAATCAAATGTAAAGCATAATAAAATCTCCTCTACTGTCTGCACTTCTCACACCAAACACATCAGCTTGATACACTATTCCGTGCATATGGAGTTGTATCTGTCAGAAACTAATTTTAAGTGCCATGTAAAAACAAAAAAGTAATAGAAGTTTAACACAGTAAAATATTGCTTTTAATATTAAAAATGGACTTATAGCATTTGAGAAAATGTAGCAATTATGGTGGTTGCAGAGTGATGTAGCCAAATGCCCCCGTGCTGCAAGCTCATTGCATGGCAGGGCAATCATTTTCTAACATGAGCTGTCTTTTTACAAAAGCATCTGAATGCATGTTTGGGTTCTCATGATCTGTTCTGTTTGTTTGATGGAGAAAAATTTTAAGTAGTTCTTAAATAACAAAAGTGCTTCTTTAACAAAAAATAAATAGATAAATAAAATTTGTACTGGGAGCACTATGGTAGACTGATTTTTAGGCTTGCCCTAATATAAGATTTGCTCATCCAAATTTTGCACAATACATTTTTGTCCTCTCATTTAAGGTGCTATATGTCAATATGCATGAAATAAAAATTGTATATTTTTGGTGATCTATTAATTCTTATTTTAAAACATTTCTACATAAATTGTCATTTTATATCATCAGTATGTTTTAGTGACCTTTACTGGATACTATTTGGGAAATGATAGCTGTAAACACTGCAGATCTGAAAGCTCTTCTCTCCCCCCTCCCTCCCTCCCTTTCTTTCTTCTTCCTTTCTTCCCTCTCTCCCTTCCTTCCTCCATTCCTCCCCTTTTTCTTTCCTTTCTTTCTATAACAATTTTCCTAGAAATATGAAATTAAATAAAATGATATTTATGGCAATAGGTCAAATTCCATTACGGACATTATATGAACCATCATTTGAGATGACTACTCAGGAGTCAAAGACTACTACTAATATATTTTTTATACAACATGCCTCCAACCTCAAGCCACCTACTTCATTTAGTGCTTGGCAGCAACATCATCAATGACATAATAACAGTGTTTTCCAATGCTGGAAGAAAAACAGATCATAATAGATTTACTAAGAGACTGTATAAGAGTCTTCTAATAAATCTATAAGGGTATCTTTGACCATTAAGAAACTTTACCTTCGTTGGTGAATGCAGAGGCTAACCCCTCTAGTAACATACAATCAAAGCATGACAGATGTGTCCGGTGCTTTAGACTGATGGCATGAGTTAGAAGCATAAAACGGAAGTACAAACTACCATTCTCCATGAGTGACAAAGAGAATGGGCAACCATTTAAAAGAAATTATGTTCATGCAAGAGCTTCTTTGAATGTAGTTTAAAAGAGGTTGCCAGATAAAATACAGGGACTCAGTTACATTTAAATTTCAGGTGAACAACAAACAATTTTATGTCACGAGTATTGCATGGGACATACTTCTGTTAAAAATTAATCATTGTTGATCTAGAATTCAAATTTTATTGGATGTCTTCTATTTTCCTTTGCTAAACTGGAAGCCCTATGATACACACATCCTTGGAGTGGTAGTGGAGGGAGAAGTGGGTGATGTCCAGGCTGGTCCTGGGCCTCCCTTGTGTAACTTCTCTTTCCTGGTTCCACACTCTGACATTAGAGAATGGAGGTGAGAGCATCCACCACTGTATCTAAGAAGGACAGGCTGAGGGTCCTTGTGTCTCAGAGCATCTATAGATAGGACTTAGAGAAGGAGAGAAGGGTCAACAAGACTCAGCATCAGCACCTGACTTACTAAATCACCATGGCCATTGAAATAATACAGACATTCCAACCTCCAAGAACTGTCTTATGCTAATCAAATGTGCACCTACCTAAGGAGGTAATATGGGTTGGATTACAAGTAAAAAGTAAATAATCTAGAAGAAGTAGGGCCTCTAACCCAATCACCAACACTCCCTATTCTCTGTTGCTATTCCCTGAAAGACATGGTGGGGCAGGGGGTGGGGGGTTCTAATTTGACGTGTTGACTTTTCTCTTGGAGACTATATCCCAGTAAAAGTTGTATTACCAGTCTTTGTGCTAAGTTACATAGTACTCTGATTAAGTTAATTCTATACTGAAAAGCAACTATTTTTGAGTGTCAGGCATAAATCCAAGTGCTGTGTAATGCCTCTACACTAGGTACCCCCATTTTTCATATGGGTAGGCAAGGCACAGAACGTTAAAATATATCCAAGTTCTCAGATCCAGAAAATGAAGGAGCTGGGACTAGAATCCAGTGAAATAAGAAAACTTTTACTGTTGTTTAAATGCACAAGAAAAAATAAAAATTACTTCACCACAGCTTGAACTATAAGGTTTCAGGGGTTATTTTGGCCACTTTGTGGTTACTCCTTGAAGTAATCCAAACATGGGATCTAGACCTTACATTGAATATTCCTAGAATTTAAACAAAAACCAGAACCTGGGATAAGTTCTGGGAAATCATTCTGGTTTAGATGCTAAGTTTAAACACTATTAGCTATCATAATTCATATTCTACGTATCAATTGCTTTATTTAAGCCAAGCAGGTGGTAATGCTGACTCTCCTACTGTGATATTGTGGGAATAACAATGGAAGCAAAAAGCATATCCCAAAATAATGCAGAGCTCCTTTTGTGTGTGTTGACTATGAGGAGCTATATGAAGATGAAATACCGACAATAGCTCTCTGATAGACATAAATGTAGAAGTTTCTATCCATTCACCCACTCCACAGATAATTACCAGGAAAAATGTGGCTTTTATCCTTAGTGAGAGGGCATATAAATTCAAAACAGGCAGATGCTACTTTTTTTAAAAAGAAAATTACTGAATTCATACATTTTTAGCAACAGAGAAGTTAGATGAAGTAACTTTAAAAATTAGTTAAAATGCAAACCCTGGCCTGCCTTACAATCAATTTTTCAAAGAAGTATGAACAGGACTTTAGAATTTAAAGATTGTAATTCGAATGAATATTAATGCTCAAGTGTGTGGAGCACAGAGGTAACTGACCTCAGACCTCACACAGTGTACAAAGTAGCTGCTTAGCTGGAAAAACCAATTTTTCACCTTTTTTTGTCAGAAATAGGAGTCACTCCACTATAGGCTGGATTTTGTTCCTTGTAGAGGTCAAATCAGTGTCTGCTTGAAAAATTCATGATCCAGAAAAGGTAATTTTTAATGAATATTTATGAGCAATGTCCTTTCTTATCAGAGCTGTGCAAGTTTTCTGAAGCTTGCCACTAAGACTGGCTTGTGATTTTTAGTAAAAAAACATCTGTATCAAAATGAGGAAAATGGACTTGATATACTCTTGTCTGACTCATTTGGCTTCTCCTGTTATGCATCATCATTGCATATGAAACAACATCGTTCAGTGCTGTTCATATCACCACTCTTGCAGCATTCTTTCCGTTGGTTTTAGGATCCAAACCTTAACATAAAAGAACATTTAAAGAACATTATACTTTTTCTATATTTTTTAACCTTAAAAATATGTTGCCCATAAGGTTGTTAATAACTCAGACCAAATAATAGAAATATAGAGTTTTCCTCTCTGGACAGTGGATCTCATATTCAATACATTAAAACGGTAACCTCAGAATACTGAAAAGCCTTTATAGCCAAATCATGATTTTTGGATTTCCTGCACTGTCTCCTAACTTCAGTACAAGACCGGAGATAGGTCTCTAACAAAACATGTGTTGCCATTTTCTAGGACATTTTCCAGAATATATATGAAGGTACTTCAAAAAGTTCACGGAAAAATGGAATTAAAAGATAATATGAATCTTTCCATGAACTTTTTGAAGACACCTTGTGTATGTATGTACATATATTTATGTGTGTTTATATATTATACATATATATAAAATCATTGAGAAAAATGTTAGATATTAATTTACAAGAATAAAATAATGTGCTACATTTTCATTTATTCAAAAAGTATTAGATAAAATCAAAATGTCTTTTAAAATTATTTTTAATCTAAAGATTGTAGGAAAAAAACTGCATTGTGAAAATAATTCAATCAGCCTGTAAACATTTTAACTTTCAGCCTCTGACATTTTATAATATGAAATGTCTTCATAACAAAAATTACTACTTTACTACTTATGGATTTTCCCCTCAAGGTAGCATGTAATAGACACACATTATCATAGTATTAGTCTTCATGTGGTTTCATAAAATGTTTCTTTAATGAATTAGGATGACAACCTATTTATCATTATAAACATTAGAGGTAGGCATGATGAAACAAAATAATGTACTTAATAGAATAAAAGAACTTTGTACATATAGATTCTATCTTTAGCTTCTGTGAAGATGAAGGTGTTTGTTATTTTCAGTGTCCATTGCTTTTTACTATTCTGAAGATTGGAAGTTGAGGCCCACAAAATATCAAAAATATACATACATCAGGGGACTTAGACTGAGACAAGGGCTGTTTGTCTTTCTTTTGACTCTAGGTCTTTTCATCTCTTGTAATGTTTTGCCTGGAATGTTCTTTCCTGTCTCACCACAAACCTAATTGTACCTCATACATAGCCCTTTAACTGCTATTCATTTTCCATTTGTTAGATTAGGGAATGCTTCCTTTGGAGAGCCTAGTTTTGCCAACCTTGGCAATTGGAGCTCCCTGCTTGTACCGCATTTGCCTGCTATTGCTGCATTGTGATTGCATGGTCATCTCCCACATTGAATGGCTGTTCCACGAGGGCTAGGCCTGAGGCTTGTTCACCACTGTACTCCCAGATCTGGGCATGTGCACTCATTCATTTGATCAATCTTTATTTACTGAAAGCCTACCAAGTGCTAGGAAGGATTTGGAGCTGCAGAGACAGAAACATATACCAGAAAGATAATGTACGAGATGGGTTAACAAAAAGGAAAAACCCAGGTTCAATTCTGCAATGTGCTCTGAAAAAATAACTCTGTAATATAGAATGACTGGATGAGAGTGTGACAGAAAATTTAGATTGGTGGTAGTGTTAACTAATGGGTAGCAAGGAAGCAGGAATCAATGATGGCTAATGAGTCAAACACTAGCTACTCTTGTACCTCTTGGTCCTCAGGTCTTTCCCCTATCCAGGATATCTTTTTAGTGCTTTGTTGATTCTTATTTTTCTCTCATCTCAAGTAATCTAAATATCCATTGAGTGTAAAATTATTTTTAAATTTATGTTTCCTTATGAATAAATTCTCCCAAATGGTTGGGGTTTTTTAAATGTAGAATTAGAAATAACTTATGAAAAAAAGTTTCTGAGATTTTTGTCTATTTCTTCTTTCTTTTTGTTTGTTGTAAAATAGGTTAGCTAATGAGTATAATCAAACATACATATGATTTTCTAAATACCAGGGTACTTGATGAGAAATTCTTACTGGGAGGGACAATGTTACTACATTGGCAAATACTAATGACTTCATATGCATATTGTCATTAAAACTCCCTCACCATACTATTACTTCTTGGTCATTTTTTCCATTTATGGGCTATGTTAGACTTTCTCTTCAAGGGGAGATTAGAGAGCCAGGTAGTAAATGGAGTGCTTGGCCCAGATGTGTTCAGGGACCTTTCCAGGGTTTCTTTCCTCAATCCCAAGTGTATAATAGAAATGAACATATTCAATAGTTGGCAAAACGCTAACATGAATTTCTTTGCCTATAGTAAAAGCTGTCAGTAAGGAAAGCCAAGTGGAAGGCTTTCAAACTGAAGCCTCAGCTAATATAAAAAATTTAAAATAATAATGTATTGGTGACATTTGAATAGTACTAAATAATGCAGAGATAATGATTCTGACCCTACCACCATTTTAATTTACTGGACTGGATGCTACTGAAAACAGACTGAACGTGAAGATGACAGTCAACTACTGTAGACTCAAGTAAGTATTTGTCCCTGTTTCAGGGACAAATCAGGTAAATGAATTCATTTTTATGTCCATCAGATAGGGGGACCAGAACCAGTTCACACTCACATGTGGCAGAGAATAGGATACATTTACAGTATTGACCCAGGTCTATGCTTTCTGTTCCTTATTCTGTCACAGTCCAGTTTGGACCATTAGGACATTCTATAGAATATCACACAGTTTCACCATGTTGATTATACCATGTAACCAGATGAGCAAGAAGTTGCAGGTATATTGAAGGAATTTTTAAGTCACACGCACATCATAAGGTGGGCGATAAAACCTACAAAGATTCAGGGACCCATCACATCAGTGTTCTGTGACATGTTGAGAAATTTTCTGCCAAGTTAAGGACAAATTATTGCATCTCGCACACTTCCTACCACTATGAAGGAAGGAAGTACAACACATTGTAGATCTCTGTGGGTTTAGGAGTGGCAGATTCTACACATAGAAATACTTCTCTAATCTATGTACTGAGTAACATGGAAAACTGCTAGATCTGAGAGGGATCCACACAAGAACTGTGCAGCAGGACTGGGCCATGGTGCAAGCAGCACTTTTGCTTGGGTCACATAACCCAGAAGACCCTATAGCATTAAAAAGATCTGCAATAGACAATGTTTCTGTGTAGAGTTTATGGCAAGCTCTAACAGGTGAATAACGACTTAGACCCACAAAGCTCAGAAGTAAGGCTATGTGATGTGCAGAAGAGATCCATTTGAAAAATAGTCTCTAGGATGCCACTTGGCTCTGGCAGAGACATAGTGCTTATCCATGGGACATTGAGTGATTATACAACTAGAAATATCTGTTATGAGGTGAGTTCTGCCAAACTAAGCAAGTCATAAGATTGGGTAGCCCCAGCTGTAATCCCCTATAAGAAGAAAGTGGTATAGTTAGTGGGATGGTTAATTTTATGTGTCAACTTAACTGTAGCTGGTAAAACATTATTTATGGATGTGGCACTGAGGGTGTTTCCAGAAGACATTAGCATTAGGATTGGTAGGCTGAGTAAAGAAACCACTCTCAAGAATGTGGGTGGGTTGCCTCCAATTAACTGAGGGCCCAAATGGAACAAAAAGGTGGAGAAAGGGTTAATTTGCTCTCTCTGTTTGAGCTGGGACATCCATCCTTATCTATCCTCGGCCATTGGCACTCTTCATTCTTGGACCTTTGGACTCGAACTGGGACTTCAGACTGAATTACAACACTGGCTTTGCTGTTTCTTCAGCTTGCAGATGGCAAGTTATGGGACTTTTCAGCCTCCAAAATTACGTGAGTAAATTACCCTAAAAAAAAAATCTATCTATCTGCCATCTATCTGTCTACCTCCTATTAGTTCTGTTTTTCTGGAGAACTCTGACTACACTCAGAATCTAGCATTGGCAGGGTCAGAAGTCACTAGTAAGCAGGTGGTTCAGACCCCCCTGTCATCTACCACTGCTATACTTTTGCTCTTTCTTAGCTCACACCTATGTTTTCATGGAGGAATCTCTTATGACCAAGTGCTAGTGGAGGAAAAAAAAAAAAAAAATACTGGGGGCTTCATTCACAGATGGGTGAGCTCAGTATGTAGTTGCAAGCTAAAAATGGACTATTTTTGCTCTAGAGCTTAAACCGGGGATGGATTTAAGGCCTGGATGTGAATGTAGATTCTCTCAATGATCAGAGCTTCATGAAATATACTTGATAATCCATTCTGAGTGGAAGAAAAGTTGAGATAAGAATATGTACAAAATTATGGGGAATGATCAATAATTTGGCTTATTGGTCAAGGGCCCAGAAAAATAAGAAAGGTAGAGAACATTGAGGTCTGAGTAAGAGGCATGTAGATGGACCTATGGGAGTGTGTTAAGGTTTTTGTATAATACATTAACTCTCACTAATAATTTTCCACCCTGGAAGAGCCACCAAGTAACCAATTAGATCTACACACCAAGGCTAATCTGGCACTTCTGAGTATTGTGTCTTAGCAAAAGAGACTAGTGCTAAACCACCTATGATACCATTCCCTGAGACCAACCAGCCAGTTGGTAGCAAATTGACCACACTAAGCCTCTCGCTCCCTGGAAAAGGTAGTGATTTTCTTATTTTGGCCTGAAATCAACACATACTTCATTATGGATTTATCATTTCAATGCTAATTTTGTTGGCATGTGACTTGTGTAGCTACAGAGGGGCCAAGCTTAGAGGGGACTTGTGTAGCTACACAGGGGCCAAGTCATGCTTGGTTTAATGTTGCCGCCTTAGAATTCTTAACAATTTTTGTACAAGGGACCTCACATTTTTATATCAAATGGAAACAGCTAATTACGTAGCCAGTGCTGCTGTAGCCTGAGTCAATTTCTCTATCTGCAGCCTTACAAAGTGTTGAATATATTAATGTGGATCCTATGTAACATCTGGATATATCAAGTGACCCACTTCACAGCAAATAAAACAGCATCTACTGGTCCTATCACATACTACAGCACCCAGAGGCTGCTGGTTTGATAGAACAATGGAGGCCTGTGCTAAGTATAGCTGAGGTGACAACTTGAATGGGGCTGCAATTTTCAGGACACATCTGTATCCTCAAAAAGGAGAGTGTTTGATTCATGAATCAAGGGATAGAAGTAAGAATGACCCCACTTACCATCATTCTTAATGACACACTTGGAGGATTTGTGCTTTCCATCTCTGCAATGTGAGGCTCTGTGAGTTTACAGATCTTGTTGCTCATATTAAGAGCCCCATTTCATGGTATGGAGGTTCCTTAAACAATTGCAAATAGATCTACCATACGACCCAGCCATCCCACTGTTGGGAATATACCCAGAGGAATGGAAATCATCAAGTCGAAGGTATACCTGTTCCCCAATGTTCATCGCAGCACTCTTTACAATAGCCAAGAGTTGGAACCAGCCCAAATGCCCATCATCAGATGAGTGGATACGGAAAATGTGGTACATCTACACAATGGAATACTACTCAGCTATAAAAACGAATGAAATACTGCCATTTGCAACAACATGGATGGACCTTGAGAGAATTATATTAAGTGAAACAAGTCAGGCACAGAAAGAGAAATTCCACATGTTCTCACTTATTGGAGGGAGCTAAAAATTAATATATAAATTCACACACACACATACACACACACACACACAAACCGGGGGGGGGGGGGGAAGAAGATATAACAACCACAATTATTTGAAGTTGATACAACAAGCAAACAGAAAGGACATTGTTGGGGGGAGGGGGGGAGGGAGAAGGGAGGGAGGTTTTGGTGATGGGAGCAATAATCAGCTACAATGTATATCGACAAAATAAAATTAAAAAATAAAAATAAAAAAAAAAAAAAATACAAAGAAAAAAAAAAAAAAAAGAGCCCCATTTCAGTTTCAAGCTATGTCTGCCACCAGGTCATTACAAACACCTTACGGCAAGAGACCAACAAGAAAGGAAAGGAATAACCATGCTGGCAGGGACAATCAACCTTGACCCCAGGAGGAGTTAGAATAGAAGGAAAGAATATGCATGGCTCTCAGGTGATCCACTTGGGTGTCTCTTGGTACTCCTTACCCCATTTTGACAGTAAATGAACTACAGCCAGAGAAAGATAATGGTTACAAGGGACTCAGAGCCTTCAGTGGTGAGGATCTGGGCTCCCCACCGCCCCCACCATGTAAGCCACCTAGGCCTGCAGAGGTGGGTCAGGGGAATCTTGAAGAGTTAGTAGAGGGAGTGAATTATAAATATCAGCTGTGGCCCTGAGAATGGCTGCAGCAATAGGACTGTAGTGTTCCCACTAATCTTAATATAAACATCTGGAGGAGATGTTTCCAGACATGGTAAACTTACAAAACAAAACAAGGGGATCCAAGCAGTACTAGGGATGGCCTTCAGGGGTGCTATGGTGCACTGCTCAGATCCTATTAGTCAGGACCAAGGCATGCATTTCTGAACTGCCCTTGGGTGTTGCCAACTGATGGCTTATAGCAAGTCCCCTTACCAACCAACATTCAATGATTGTTAAATATGGGGGCTCAAAGCCCAACTCACTTCAAACAGGGACAGCTCGAAAGGGCCATCTTGGTTTCAGAACTTGCCAAGTTTGAGACCTTCGTCACAATTGCAAAACAAATTTTATCCTGCCTCTGTCCAATTTTATTTCCCTCATTTCCTCACAGGTATTGTTTCTGAAAACACTCCCCAGTAAACCTCCGGTAGACTTTTCTCCATATCAAAGTCTTTCTTGGAGGAAAACCTGACCTAAGACATTAGCAGAGGTTGCACCCATATAGTATCTGTATTAAGAATGCCTAGAGATTTTTTGAGTCTGAAACAGAACATGAGACATAATACTAAGATTTATTTACTGCCATGAAGTTGTTGTAATCTAACTGGGTATATGAAATAACATGCATATTGGGCGAGATGAACATGAAATAATTCAGGATATCCATGCCAGCAAAGAAAGAGGCATCACTGTGTAGAGAGGATGGGCTTCAGAGAAATGAGAAACTGAGAAAGACAATGAAGAGGGTGATCAGACAGAAGATAGCCTTGAAATGCTGGAGACTGAATAAATTCCATTGTGAGTAAGGATCTTTGCTTGATTTATTTGTGTACCCCAAATATCTACAACAGTTCCTGGCATGTAATAGTCACCCAGTAAATATTTGTTAAATAAATCCATATTAGGTTAGACTAAAGAAATAAGAAACTAATGTCACAATGAATACATAGGTGTCACATTTAGAGAGGAAATAACTTAGAAAAACATGCATCCCGTCATGTTATAGCACCGTACTCTGTACTTACTATGTGACTGGCACTTGCTTGGTGCGAGAGACGCCAACTTTGATAAGACATGACTCCTACTCCCAAAGGGATCATGGTGGGTGAGGAGCTCCTGCTAATGTCATCTAGGAAGGCCAGCTGTCTTCACAACCATGTCTTGACTTAAAGGCTCTTGCTTAATAGGGATAGTTTTGCTTTAGTGTCCAATCCCTAATTTTGTAGTTTCCAAAATAATATTCTGTGAATTCACTTATAGCTGATGTTGTGTGGATAGGGACTGACTCACATTAATACAATACACAAAGAACCAATTTATGAATCAGGCTTATCTCATATTAATTTATGAGAATTTTTACAATTCCAACAATACTTGTCACTATTGCTGTGTGGAAGCGGTCCTTAGGATCAAGGTGCCTTGGATCTGCTAAATGGATAAATTTGGAATGAAACCAAAATGGAGGTGACTATTAGAAGAAATATCTCAACCAAATACAATAAAGTCTAGTGAAACATCCATGACCATAAGAGAAAATGCCAATCAAATAATCTAAATGCTAATTTCCCCTAGTCCAATGTGTTTCTCCAATTTTACGAGTGAGATAAACACAAACATCATTTTGGTATCTCACTTACCTTTTTTTTTCTAAACTTCATTTTGACCACCAGCTTCCTTACTTACAATCCCATTCCAGCCTTGCAGTCTTTTGGCTGTTTACAGATCTGGTTATTGTGGAAAACTCTCTGATTACTCTGGTGAGGCTTCGGTTTCTCCCAATTTTCTCAGCTACATATTTTACAGCATTCCTTTTAGTTAATTCTGCAGATGTTTTCTGTTATAAATGCTCTAGAACTTGTAAAAATTATCATTATTGACTTGAAGAATAGCTTGCTGTGATGGCCAAAGGTTATGCATCATCTAATATGTGACTTGGAAATTTACGAATTGGTATTTACATATCAGCATTATGAAGAAACAGTATCTCTTATAGGGCAGAGATCGTGTGAGCATTCTGCATAGTGCAGACTTGATAAATATCAAATGACTACATCCAAATTAAAATAGCATTTGCTTGCTTCCTGGGTCTAGACAGATAGGTGTGTTTTGTTCTTGCAGATGAAGGTTTGACTCATGATTATGAACTTTGACATCTCTCTGGCTGATTGAAAATAAGTTGTGCATGACAAATGAGCCCTTGTGTAGGTAAAAAATTTTAGTTTTCTGTCACGTCCTGTGGCCAAGGAAGACTTTTTTTTTTTTTTTTTTTTTTGGTGCTGCTTATCTAGTAACCCCTTCACACTAATAACTAGTTACTAGTAATCAACCAAGTCCCCAGAGACTTTTGCAACTGGGGAAAAGGAAGCAATGCGATAAATAAAAAACATGATTAATTTCTCATTAAAAGAAAATCACCACACTGTATATTTAAGCTATGGTTTTCTTTATTAAGCAGTGGAAGTGAAAAAAAAAAGTTTAGATCCCATAAATAATTCAAGTCTTGATAAGAAACTAAAGTGAAAAATGGTTTGTTTGCTTTTTTTGGAGGCTGGCTAGTACAGAGACCCAACCCTTGACCTTTGTATTATAAACACTGTGCTCTAACCACCTGAGTTAACCAGCCAGTCCCCTTCTGAGCAGCACATCATAGGCAACTGGTCTTTTGGTTTGATTGAGAAACGTTGGAGAAAATATTTTCAGGGTGCAAAACTCTAGATATATCATCAGAAAAACTACTACATTTAGTTTTTTCAGATACTGTTAGAACCACCAACTCAGACCATTTCTCAGTCTACAGGAAGTAATCTCATAATCACTATAGTTTTTCAATATGCAAAATATTTAATATTTAAGTTTAGTTTTCACTTAATTCTATTAATCTTTTTTCTTTGATGAAAATTTAACTATATATGGTTACTGAAATAATTTATACCTTTATTTAATAGAATAAAAGATAAGAAAGGAGGTCATATTTCCCAGGAGTCAATGACAGCCTAGGAATAACTCACTCACTCAAATAATCCTCACTTAATGACAATGATTTTCAACTTACTCACTCATGTCCCGAAAGTGTTAATTCAGTTATACATGGGCAAGAAATATATAGTCAGTTTACTCACCAAGGGCTAACAGTCCCCTGTCTTCAACATGACATCTATCAGAAGAAGAAAAGTCAGGATAAATTTGAGGATTTTTGAAAGCCGTACTAATTCCGAAGTGACTGATCTGACATTAAAAAAAAAATTATTAAGGGTAAATATCAGCCAAAACAAAGTGAGCTTTACAAATCTTTGAGACTATCATCATTTCTTCGCTTTAGTAAAACAAAATAAAAAAATAATTGTTGGAATCTGATTTTAAATACTGACATGAAAATTATCAATTTAAATATCATCTGTGATAATTATAAATATGAGATATTTGTACATATATTGATAATATGTAAACGCTGAAAACTTTCACAGCTCTTCATCTTCCAAACATTTTATAATTATTGTGGTAAATTGAAATAATCAGAATTTCTGAGAATATAGTGTATCGTGACAATAAATAGCTTTCTAAAAGTCAGTTCAGTTATTTCCAATAAAGGCAGACTATATTTTGCATTTTGATCTTCAGTCTAACGCTCTCCCAACTGAGCTATTTCGGCTTCCTAATATTTTGCATTTTGTGTTAGAAAAATAAGTATATTTCAAGTAGTTTGTAATCTTGAGAAAAAAATATTTCTTTGGAAAATGGCTTTTAAAACAGTTATTTTAAAAATACTTACTCTGGTATTTTAAAATTTTCAAAGATAATTATTTCTACAACTTAAATTTTATGAAACCAACTCAGGGAAAATCCTTAAAGTATTCCATATGCCATTTGCACCAATATATGAATTCAAAGTGTGGGGGGTATTGTGTAATTATACATATACAAACCCATATTCTCATGTTATCTGATAAGTCCTTGCCACTTCTTGGGCAGATTTTCTATCCCTATAAGTATTTCTTTTCATTTACTTTCCCACTTTTGCTAACTTTGATTTCTTTCTCTTCACTTTTTTCTGTCATTAAAAAATAAAAATTAGAATTTGTAAATAAGCCATCTCTGAAATGTTAAAATGTAAGAAAACCTGGCAAAATGTAGAGCAAATATTAAAAATGGTGTTCTTTCTCTCTTTTAGGTAGAAATAGCAGTGAAAAATTGAGGGAAAAGTGAAACACCAATTCCCCAAAGAGTTACTTTTTTCAAAGTGCTGAAAGTCAATTCAACCAGTATTTATTGAGCTTGTACCCCTGCCCTTGGAGACGCATGTGATATAAAATCAAGAATTTTTCTCAGTACTTGATTCATTTTGATTTAAAACTGGCAGCCTAGAGAGTCTACTCAAGGTTGCAGTTGTTCTTTATATATAAATATTTTTCTGTAGTTTGAGTTTTTATCTCTACCTATGCTTGAGTCTTAGAACTCTTTGCTATTTTTTCCTTAGATCATTGTAAAAAAAAAATTAAGCTTTGAAAGTGGTAGTGATTGAAAGATTATCTAAATAAGAATCAGCTGATTCTTTTTAATATAAGAATTCTAACTTAATTTTTAAAATTTATTAAAACATAATTGATTGTGCATATTTTGTGGGGTACAGAGTTGAATATCATCACCTGTGTGCAATATGTGATGCTCAAATCAGGATAGTTAGTACATTCAACATTACACAATGTAATAATTTTTTGTGGCCCTTTGCCATTTTCTCACTAACCCCCTCACCCCTTTCCCAGAAGAATTTTAACTTAGAGAAAGGGCAGAAATTTCTATTTTGTATGGACCAGTGTTTAGTTATGTTTTACTCTTTTTTGTGCTATGTCAGTATAGTAATAATAAGAAAAATTTAATTTGCTTTTCATTCAATAAGTATTTAGAAAGCATCTACACTTTTCCAAGCATTATACTGAATGTAGAATGTGGGTTTTTCCTTTTATATAAACTTGAACCTTTGAACAAAAGGAATGCATCCATAGATGGAGAAATAATGGGAGAAATGAAATTGGGTTTCTGTTATCCTTTCCTATCAAAAGAGACAGGAAAAAAAAATAAAGAATATTTGGTCTGTTTTGTTCCAGCAAAATAAGTCAGTAAGAGGGAGTCAGTAAAGGGGAATAAAGAGGATTAGAACTAATTGTGTTTACATAAAGACTCAGATTAAAAACTACTGTTGTTAGTAACAAAAACAAAAATAACATACAAAAAGGAAGTGTGTTTTTTATTAAGTTTCAGCAGGGACAATTGGAAGACAAAACCTTTTCTGCAGTGGGCTAAAAAGGAGAGGCCAGTATGTAAGCTCCAGTTTGAAAGGAGAGTTGGAGATGAGTGGAGTCATGACTAAGGAGGCCAAGCCCCCAAAAGTAGAAGAGGAAAAATTGGAATCAGGGGCTTTCATGCACACTGCCAAGTACAGATTCTTTAGTTTTAGGAGCAATAAGAAATTTAGAACATTTAGGGGAAAACAATCCCTTCTAATTCTGTAAGATATTTGGTGATGTTTATCTTTACTTATTCCAATCGTTTTATTACAATCTCCAGGACACTTTATCCAATTTAAAGCAATAGGGTTGACATCATGGGGAGTGTAATTCAAGTGAGAGTTGACAGGAAGTAGGCAGGGATTCAAGATTCCAAAAAATGGGTGGTCTATGGAAAAGAGAAGGCAGCTAGAGGGTTTTCAGAAGCCAGGCAAAAGTCCCAGCATTGGGACCGCTTACACACACAGAGGGACCGAAAGAGAATACTTCTTGGTTGGGGGAGCACAGGACCAGGGATTCCAAGCTTGGGACAAAACTCATATCAGATTTCCTCACTCTCCACTCCACAATTCCATTCCCAATGGCAAGTCTTGGCTCTGCTTTGAGGCTTGGTGAAGACACAGAGTCTAGCACCAGGTGGGTGAGACAATGAAGTGCATGCACGTTCTCTGGAATCAGACTGCTTGGGTTGGAATCCTCATTCCTCTTACTACTTGTATAACCTAGGTCCAGTTTCTCAATGCTCTAGGACACAGTGTTCCAATGTAAGATGGGAAAAATATAGTACCTACTTCCTAAGGCTTTTGTGAGAATTAAATGATGTTAATCCATTTTAAGATGTGGTAGTGTGCCCAGTCCATAGCAAGCACTTTGTAAGAGATCACATTCATTTTATGTAGGTAGGAAAAGCATGGCAGAAGGCAGGGATTGAGAACAAATGGAGTAATCCCTGTGTTATTTTCATACTCTTAACACCATAGTCTTCGTTTGACATAAGGAATAATAGCTTGAATTTTGCACAATGCCAGACACAAGCACCAGAAGATACATCTCCTGTTATCCTCACTGACAGTCCTTCCTTGCACTTCATAGAATTAGGTCACATCTGGGTAGAGGAGCCATTGACTCAAATATTGCTATGTCACTTAGTAAAGAGCTATGTAAATCTGAATTTAAGAACATCATTAGAAGTCCTTAACTCTTCACATATGCGCACCATTGAAGATGCTTATGGTTAGCATCAATTCTAAGCTCTAAATATTTAGGCAATCTGTAAGACAGACTGGGCTAAAGGGTTAGGGGAGCATGTGAATTATTGAAAAGTGGCTACATGATCTGCTTTGAAGTAGGTAGATGGAGCTTCTTTATAACCAGTTAGGCATTGGCTTATTTCAATCCACATTATTGGAAATTTTCACAGTCATGTCATTGAACTCTTCAAACAGAACTTTTATTTATTTACTTTTTTAATTTTAAATTTTTGTAATTGACAGATAATAATTATACATATTTATGGGGCACAGAGTTATATTTTAATACGAGTATACAATGTGTGATGGTACATTCACGTGTGAGTAGTATTAAAAGATTATTTGGGGGTCATAGAGGTAAAGCTAACAGAGAGGGTACCTGTGCTTTGGATTTGAGATGTTTGGAAAGCAAAATGATGAGTAGTAAAATCAACAATGGCAATTATTAATGTACTCATGTACAAATATACTTTGAAATAAATAGGATTAACAATTGGGAGAAAACAGGCTTTAGGAAAAAATAAAATAGAACTTAATACAAGAGTGGTAATAACAGATAATCCAGTTTATCACCAACCAATGTCTCCAATAAAACAGAAAGTAAAATCCTGGTCCAACATAGTTTTTGTCACAAAAGTATACTGTTTTATGCAAATTCAGAAGAAAAACAATTGGTTTTGGATTATCTCTGATAAAGAGCTGTGATGCTGTGACGGTGGCAACGGGGGACCAAGGACAGCACTCCATATATGTGATGTGTAAACCAAAATGGACATGAAGACGGGCAGTGCTTTGAAACTTTCCTGTGGGAAAATGCGATCTAGATCCCTCTGAATGAGGCACTGAAGGCAAACATGAGCGGAATAAAAAACACAAAGGAAAGAGAGGATTTCAACTTATCTCAACAGTTTAAATCCAATCATGTGTATTTGAGACTTGCTGGTCTCCTACAAGGCTGTTAATTTCCTTTCTGCCTATTGGTTCTTGCAAGTAAATGAGTTTTAGCAGACTCATAGGTTTGCTTCCCCAACTCATCAAAATTGTTATAGTAAATGGATATTTAATTTAGGAGTTGACTTTCTTGGTAGTATTGAATTAGGATTGCAGTACCTATTGCTGTAACCAAAGTGCTCTCTTTTTATACCAACATATAAGAGTGAAAATTCTCAGAGTAAAGGGTAGAGGAAAAATTATCAAGAAAATGGACATGCTATTCCCAACATTTGCAAGTTTTTATAAAGAACTAATGCTCTCTCTCTCTATCGTCTTCCTTGAGATCTCTCCAAGCCCTTTAGATGAATGTGTCTTAAGGAAGTTACAGATACACCCCTAGGAAAACATGTCCTGCTATACATTTGTGGTGGGAGGAAGTGATTTACTTTTATTTGTGATCACACATAACTTGGTAATGAGTCATTTCATGCATGTGAAGTCACAGTGAAAGAATAAGGGTGGTCTCTTCTTAATCATTATGTCAGAGATGCCTGGGCTATGGTTCCTAACCAAGCCTATGGACACTAGATGTGACACTACACATGATGCCCACATAGAATTTCCTGCTGCATTTCTCCTCCCCACACTATTCTTAGGCAGGCATTATCTGATTGCTACTGTTCAGTCCATTTAAGTACAAGCTTGCAAAAGAGTAAGAACACTAGCTCACGTATTCCTAAAGAAGCTCTTAGAACAATCTCACAGAATCATGAAAGAAACTCTAGGCCAGAAAGTGGGGCAGTCTGAGTCTCTGACCATTCTAGAAGATAACCAACTCCCCTTTTGACTATTCCCTTTGTCTTCCCCTAACCTTGAAATGTACATTCACTTGCTTTGTCGGTGGGAGTTATACTCGACTAATAAAAATGAGGTGCCCTGTGCAATATATCTAGGCACGATTATGTTGGAAGGCAACTAAAGGTGAAAGTGAGTCCTGTATACTGAACAGCACTGGAGTCCCTGCAATTTAGAGGGGGAAATATTCAAGGGGCACTGTGAAGCTCGATTTACAGAAATAGACTGAAAATTGCTGCCAAGTGGCCCAGCAGACAATGCTTATGTGCAGCCATCACAGATCAGTTTGCTCAATTTGAGAAAAAAGTTGTATAGCATCAGGCAGTGATGGTTTCTGTGTCATCATCTCTGAATACAGAGAATAGTGACCCAGGCACCAACACTTGTCGTGATTAACCTGGTGCCAATCTATGAGTTTAAAATATTTTCTCTCCATGATCATTTCTATACATATCAGAAATTATCATCTTTAAAATACTCCGGCTGGCATAATCTATTCAAATGTTGATTTGTAACTGATTCCTGTTCATAAATATCCTGGCTAGACATCCTGGAATAAAATTCCTTAGACTTTTGGCTTATGTGATTTGTCAGTATTCTGCTGGAATCATTGTTAAGGGCTTGGCTTCTGAACTAAGTTATTTTCATCAAGGATGCTGGGAGAGGTTACATCACACTATACCAACACCTTCTGGCCATGCGTCTTATCCCTTTACCCCTAATAAAAATGTCTGAGTCTTATGGCTCCAGGAACTGTTTCAAAGCTTTTTAAGGTGACCTTTAGTCAAATAGGTCAACTATTATGTGAGCTTCCTCAATTAACGCCTTGCTGGGATGTCTTGTTTTGGAAATGACTTTTGCCATTTTCACGGAATTTAGCTTTGATAATCCAGCTGCTTTGCCCCCTCCAGCTTTCTCAGCTACCAGGCACTTGAACTTTCTCTCACATTTTCTGCTAAGCTTCTGCTGATCGGTCTCTCTAGACACCATTCAGTAGGCTGACTGAAATATAACCTCACTCCAGGTCAAATGCCTTTAAGCTGAAAACCATTTCCAAGAAGGATGAAAATCTTAGATATTTGAAGTTTGTCTATTTGGCAGTGTTGAGATAAGAACAATGACAGAGTCTTGTTTTCAATTTTTTTTCCCTTCCTTTTCTTTTTTGCTATTCTATAGCAGCCTGAGAGAAAGAAGACTGCAAATGTATAGTAATTTTCATTGCTATAAATGCATAAAAAGTAGAACAGAAAATAAAAATAGAACAGATTGAGTTACCATTGTAATAATGGATAGGCAAAACAAAATGTTAACAGGTTGAAGGTGTAAGATATACTTAATACTTTACTTAAGAAAAATAATATGATTTCGACTTAAATATTGAGTCAATTTTAGAAACATGAACTCTCATTGATTTAGTAATTTTAGGTATGCCTTAGTTTAAAAAAGGTGCATTGATGGGTGAGGACAAATTACATGAATTTATCCTTAGTGAATTTCCAAAAGACTGCCTACTAAGTGGTCTTCTCTTAATCATATTGTTTCCAAATGTCAACATCAGAGTCTCTGCTCTGTTCTAATCTGGCAGGGTAATCAAAAAGTCTATTTAAAATTATACAAACTATATATCTATTCTATAGATGAAGAGAAAAGGGAGTGGCCATCATTCTGTCCTTTATATGGCATAGTTGATCTCTATGGCTAAAGACCATTTTTAAAAGCACAGAGACAGTTTCTTGAGAAATAATTCTGGCATTTTTATTGTACACAGACAGTTTCTAGGGATATAAGACTCAGGCATTTTTACTGCATAGAGATTATTTCTTGGGATATAAGACTCAGGCATTTTTACTAGGGATAAAGAGACAAAATGCACAGCCACAGTGAAGGTGTTGGTGTAATGAGAGTATATCCTCTCCCGGCATCCCTAAGGAAAATAACTTAGTTCAGAGCTGGGAGTTTGACAAAGATTCTGGGAAAATCCTGACCTATCTGAGTGATTGGCAACCACTGCAGGCAGATTAGGCAATGGCTGGGCTGGTGTTACTGGAAAGGCACAGCCTTGCTGAGGGTGATATACAGGGAAGTGGGGAAGTGCTCAGAGCCAGTAAACACTGAGAACATCAACATGACCTGTTTTATAATTTTACCTTAGCTTGCTCTACCTTTTGTACAAACCCTCTCTCTGTATGGTTAACTACACCATTTTGCTTATACTATATTGACTTCTCAAAAGATCCCAGTTTTTATAAATGTTGAGAGGTGGTGGCTTGTGTCATACTTTGAAGTCATAGATATTTTGGTTCACAGGAAGGAAGAAGTGGTGTGCACAAATCAGAAACTTAAAACATCTAGCTTGAATGGTATATTCACTAATTGAAACACAGCATTATTATATATGGTTTAAAATCTAAGTTTAAGATAAAACTATTTAAGATATTAGAATTGGTCGTGTATCACTCTCTTTTTTTAAAAAAAATCTTTCTTAAAATATTATATTACATGAGTTACAATGGGAAGCCAAGTGTTCTTTAAATTACTTTAAACTGGAGGTTTTAACTTTTAATTTCATTCATACTCTACTTGCTACCCGATTTTATTAAGCAATTATCAAGTGATTTGTTATTTCTTACTTCTAGATATCTTCTGAGTATGACATTTATTCCCAACAGGTTTTTTTTCACTTTAGAATATTAAACATTTTACTTTATCTTTAGACTAAAGCACACTGCTTACCCCCAAGTGCTCTTCATCACTTTCCTTCCAAGGTTTGACTGCCTTCCTATGCTTCCTTATTCTGGAGTTCCACCCACTTCACCAGTTAGACTTTCCCTGAAATCTCCCGGTCAGCACTACAATCAGTCATCACTGATAAAGAAAACTGAGGGAATTAATGCATTTGTACATGGTCACAACACTACTATTTGCGTGGCTGCATTATTGCACTTACAGGTTCATCTAGAGGGCTAAAAACGTAGCACCTCAGACAAACTAGAACCGTACTTTCTTCTCACCTGTGTAGAGTAAGAACTAAGATTCCTTCTATTTCATTACTTTGCTTTCTCTACAGTGTTATAGTCCATCACGAATAAGGCTGGTTCACTGCCACGCTGGTATTTTAACCTCCTAGAAAAGGGAATGAGAGACTGAAGGGAAAGGGATTTTCTTTAAGAAAGTGACCTGTGCAGCTTCATTTTCCAATGGTCAGGACTCAGTCACATGGCCACACCTAGCCACCAGGCAAGTTGAGAACTGCAGTTTGTAGCTGGGTGGCCTGTGCCCTGCTACAACCTGGAGATGGCTTCTAGCTCTAAAAGGAAGAAGGGGAGACTAGACACTGCCACAGCCTTCAGTGTCAGGCTGGCAATGTTTACACTACACTCTCATGCATCCCTTCCCCCTAATCTTTTATTTTCCTTCTCTTTTGGTTAAGGCTATTGAGGTATTCATCTCACCTCTTTCAGAGGACATGGAGGGCATGTGGCACTAGCGTGTAGTTAGACATTAAACCATAACTTTAAGCACTAAATTGAAAGTTATTTAAATTACAAAACTGTGCTTTATCCTAAATGTTTAAAGAATGTATCTATGGTCTTAGGGAAGTATGCAGTGTGTGCTTAATTAATTAACTTCTTAATTCATCAAATGTACCTACTACATGAATAGAGCTGAGCTGAGTATTTTATAGACACAATGAATTTGAGCCTAAAAACTTTTCCTAAACTCATTTACTGACCACCTGAAGATGCATAATGAAAAAAATTACCCAACAATTTTTGGGCAATGATACAAGAACTGTCACAGTACAGAAGAGATGAGGAGGCCAATTTTTTTTTTATCCAGTGCATATGTAACAAAACTCTTTTCATCATGCATGTTTTCAAAAGATCTCTTCCTTTAATTAATGCTCATATTCCATGTGGATTATGAAATATCTCATTATAAATATATAATTATATTAGGAAATAAAAATAATGCTACCTTCTATTCTGGGTTGTTCATCTAAATTATATTCTATAAACTCTGTTCTTTGATTCTATTGATCATGAAAATGGAATAATTATAAAGTTTATAATGTCATATATTTCTTCTCTTCTTCAATGAGACAGAAAGAGAGACTCTCAAAGTTTAATGCTCCTAATCATTTCAAGTTTGTTGATAATATGTATTTAAAAGCCCTGTGGAGAGATTCTGATTCTGTAGGTCTTGTACAAAGTCTAGGAACCGATATTTTCCACAAGCACCCATATTGATTATGTGGTTGCTTTTCTTCCCATTTTAAAGACATTTAGTTTAAATACACTGTGGGAAGTTTTTATGAATAGGCACCACTACTGGTAGGCTTTCTTTGCATAGTTCAATTTTTTGGACATATGTATCTCTCTTGTGAAATTATTTCTGCCACTGTGATTTCCTCTTTCAAGAGAAGGCAATTATTCCCATTTGACATATGAAGGCAAAAATCAATGTATTTAAAATGCTTATATCTAATGAAAATGTAATCCCTCACAAGAGGTGTGATCGAAGTCGTCTCTTTACATCTTTACCTATTCTTAATGAGAAAATTTTCAAAAATATGACAAATATATATTACTTAACAATATAGATCGCATTAATTATCTCTTCTTTCTTGATTATGTGTTTTGTCACATTGCTTCTGGGTTATAATTCACACTTGAGAATAAAGGAAACAAAAAGCAAGAAAGAAAAAAAGAAAGAAAGGAAAGAAGGTGAATATTGAAATAAAGCAAGAAAGATGTCTTGAAAAACAACAGTACTTAATCTTGAAAAAACATAGTTGAGCTAGGTATGCACAAATGATATGTAAAAACACCACTGATATTTTCAGCTTTCCTGCCTACCCCTCTGAACTCTCACTGTGGTCACTGGAAAACACCAGTGCCCATTTTTTTCTTCTTTTTTTATTGCTGACACAGTTTGGAAAGAATTTGATTTTTTGTAAGGTGCAATTGAAGTGCTATCTCTTGTTTGCTTAAGAAGTATAATTTCCCAAATTTGAAAGATTGTTTTCAGGAGCACAGTCATTGTTTTTGACTTTCAAGACCTGTCTCTGCATTTTCCCAAAGCACAGTTGGTTTAATTTTAACCTTTAATTTCACGAAGTAGATAATCATCTCATAACCATGAATACCAGACTGATTTCTTGCCAACTCTTCCCACCTTTAACACTACCATCACTGATGTTTATTGATCCGAGGCTCCTGCATCACAGTACTTATTTAATTTCAAACACAGCAGAATATTTTGGGATTTTATATTCAGGAACCTATTGATTTCTTGTCTTGCCAGGTTTAATCAGATTTGGGAAAATGGAAGATTATGTCAAGGCTGTCTACTCATCTACTGGTTAAAAATGTTATAAGCTCAATCATTAGAAAACACTTCATTTGAATAACGTATTTAAGCCTTGAAGCAACCAATTATATACACTAGGCATTAACGTAATAATATTTATTTCAAACATCAGAAAGAACATGTGCTCTAATTAACCGATATACCATGTTTCTTACATGATGATTTAAATGTAAATGGTATTTGTTTAAGTATGTAATCAGATTTTTATTTCACATCTCAGCGTGATCCATATAGAACTATTTTTTGTCGAACTTTCACATCAAAATGCCTAATGCTAGTCTGAAATCCATGGGGCCTTGGTATAGGTTTCTGTGCTCGGTTTTAATGATAAACCAAACAGTCAAATACATCATTTCAAACTCTCCTCAAAAGGCAGTCATTTGAAAGAATATACCTGCAATTGCTGTTTTGTGGTACAACAGTGACAACCAGTGGCTGCTGGATTTTACTTTAGGTTGAAAATGTATTGCAGATATTATGGAGGTGAACAAGGACCTGTATGTAGCTTTAATAACCAGCATCAGAAATAACTTGCCTCTTGCTCATCTTCACTTCATTTTTCACTAAAAATGGGTAGATATCTACCACCTGTCTGTTTGAGAAATCTTTTGTTTTATAAACTATCTGAAATGTAGATTAAAATGGTTTTCCTAAGAGGTCACTGCAAATGCTAACATATAGGAGGCGACTGAAGATTCTCGATGGGTTCGTCCTATGCAATGCCTTTTACCTGCAAGGAAAAGAGAAGAACAGCTAGGTATATGTAAAAAACAGGTCAAAGCACTCCAAGGGCTAACAGTTGGGGACTGTATAGTTATTCACTACCTGGACATCCTAGATTGGTCACATCTTCCTTCTTAAAAGGTCCATTCTTTCTTTCAAATGTAAGGCTTAATGGAGTAAAGATTTGCTAGATGTAATGCACTGAGTAATGTGAAGCTCAACTCTGGATTATGGAATTTTGGAAATTCCAAACAGTTAGAACTAATATTTTAATCCCAGAATTTATTTTAGATGTCTTCAGACAGGTCTATTTATAAATTCTTAAAGCTCTCTCTGAGACACAGCAATCTGGAAATACCCTTTGTTCCTTCCTCTAACACCTCTGACATTCCTAGTCTGTTTCAAACTGTCTTATTTTATTTATTTATTTATTTATTTGAGCATAGCTCCAAACCTTCATTTCCTCCTCTCTGGCACTGCTCTAAGAGTGCTTATGGCAAATTTGCTTCTGTAATCATAACTTGAACCCATCTGGGGATGAGATTGGCTACAAGCTTAGTATTTCCACTTAACATATTCATGATTAGCATGCACAGAAGGAGTAGAATTAGGATGAATGTTTTTGGAACAGTACAGATAAATCCTCATAAATGTAGTACAACAGCTCTGGAAACGCACGGTGCGGAAATGTAATGAAGCTGAACTCTGTAGAGAGTTTGGTATTCTCAGTACCATGCCTCTCCTAATGAACTCATTTAGATTAGAAAATGGATTTAATATTTTATTGGAATTAACCTGAGCCAGTAAAGAGGATTACACTTTCTTTCCATAAATATAGTGATATTACAGGGTGAGGGAGCATGTTACATGAATATTAAGCACTTTATGAACATTGTCATGAAGCCAAAAGGAGTAAGGTGATTATATTTTAATATAGTGGTACTGTTCTTACAATAATTAAATTTGAATAGCAGAAAAGGGATATTTTTAAAAGATTTAAATTAGTAATTTGTTGCATTTTCAGAGTTAAAATGCCATGTGATTAAAATTAAAGTCAGGATAGAACATTTAAGTAATCGGCTTCAGCAGAAGCTGTATTTTACCAAATGGGAAATAAACAACATACAAACTTGGCAAAGACCAAAAAAAAAAAAAAAAAAAGGAAACTAAGACTTTGTGTTTGACTAAGGAGAAGAATTATCTCCTCAATAATCTGAAGAAAAGAGTTTACTTACTTACCTCTGACTACTATGGTAGATGAGATAGTCGAAGACTAGAATGCTACTGCATTATTGCATTGTTGGCTGGGTTCCCCTTTCTGTCATTTTTTGTTTTCATTCCAAACTCAGCCCTGTCCTTTCTGGATGATGAGTGGATGTTTTTCCCATTTTTCATATGAAACACATACAAGATTCATATACAATCTGTAAAGGAAGAAATTCATGAGTCATCAAAGGACATGTATTCTTTTCCTTTCCTAACCCCCTCTAGCCCCAAGCTACTTTCCACCATTAATTTTTGTAAATCTAGCTGATGTATTACAGGCAAGGGAACCAATATCACACTTTTGTAATCTTCAAGAAAACAATAAACTGTAACATGAATCTGATCCTGCCTTAAACAAAGGTTAAGCTTTGGCCCTGGAGTGACATTTCTTTTCATTTTGTCAAGTCAGCTACTGTGCATATGTGCACCCGAGCGTTCCCTGATTGTACAGGATAAGGCACGGTGAGCACTGCGTGCTGGAGGCTGAGGTTAGGTCTCGAGGCTGTGCAGAAATCTTCTGATTAAAGCTGAACACGCGCCGTAAAGTTGTTCAGGCATGTACACAGAGTTAGTTTAAGAAAATCCTCTCACCCCTCCTCCATTCCACCTATGCTAGTAAAACTTTTTTGCTTTAGTTGGGGAAAGGCATGTAAAGGCTCCTCTATGTGTGGTTTTCAGATTTCTCTCCAACCCACATATGCAGAGAGTTCCACAGTGGATGCTCTTTTAAGCTTCAGTCACACTGGGGCTTTGAGATAATGCTATTAAAGTGGAGCTAAAGAGAATCAGCTGCTTGCTGAGTATGCAAGAAAAACAGGCCCCAAATACGAGATGTCAGCATCGGTGCTGAGCAGCTGGTGAAACTGTGGCAGGAAGGCTGCTATGACCTAGCAGGGAAGGACCTTCTAGAAGGAACTGCTGGAGTACTGATGAAGAAAAGCATGCTGGAGAGCCCCACTGGGAACAGGAGGAAAAGAAAACAGGAGGGGAGAACTGGAGAAAGAGGGCCGAGGAGGAGAAATTGCCAGGAGCTTTGAATCTAATTGAATCCAGGAGGAGCCCTTTTGTTCCACTTCCTTTTCATTTCTGTGTTTTTTCCTACTGATTATCTTCTTCTGGTTGCCTCTTTCGTTTCATGTCTCTTATGTGATTATTTAAAAGAGTAACATATCGAGTACAAGATTTTTACCGTAATTAGCGCAAGCATCTGTCTCCAACACCCAGGAGGTGGACAGGGTTAGGGCAGATGAGGGCGAGATGGGAAATAGAAATGCTGCAGAAATAAACAGAAACACCCAGAAAACCTTAAACTTTCTGTATTCCCTAAAAGGATCTGGCAGCAACATATACTAGGCTTTTAAACCAGGGAAATCAGCTTGGAAAAGGATTTACTAAATTTCTTTATTGACTTCTTTAATATATCAAGGGTTAGCCTGACTGACTCAGTTCGGAGAGCGCTCTTGGTCTGTAGAGAATATACTGTTTGTGTCTGAGGCTTTCTATTTGTTGGTAAGAGAAAAGGATGTAAGATAAATAAATGATATGCCAGCAATTTTCATACCCCTGAGGATGGCTAGTGAAAAGAGAGAGGAAAAGAAGAGAGTTTAGAAGCTAGAAGAGTGTGCCCGTTTTCTACTCTTTGAGCTTATATTCGAACAGGAGAGATGCTGCATTAAGTAAGTATGCAGTCTCTATCCCTTGCCGCCTTTTTGGATTCCAAGATGAGGCAATTTGCAGACTTTCTTCTTCCAGCCTATGAATCAGCTTCCACAAAGTAAACTTAGCAGTTCACAAAAACAAACCATGCAGCAGATGATAGTGGGGTTAGCAGCCATCAGGTAACCAAAGGACACTGCCAAACAATTAGAGGAAAGAGAGGTAGCAGTGCATGTAGATCCTTCCCCTTCCTTTTTGCATGTCCGTTTAAATCACTCCCCTTCCCTCACATGCTCTAGAATAAGTTTAATGGTGTTCCCCCAGAAAAGACATGTCCAAATCCTTTCCCCAGTACCCGTGAGTGTGGCCTTATTTGGAAACAGGCTCTTTGCAGATGTAATTAAGGATCTTGAAATGAGCTAATCTCGAATTTAGTGTGAGCCTTAAAGCCAATGACTGTTGTTTTTATAAGAAAAGGGAGAGAGAGATTTGAGATACAGAGACCCAGGAAAAGACCATGTAAAGACAGAGGAAAAGATTGAAATTATGCCACCATATCCAAGGAACACCAGGAACCACAAGAAGCTGGGAGAGGAAAAGGACTCTTTCTAGGATCCCTAGGAGGGTGCTTATGGTTTGAATGTCCCCTCCAAAACTCATGTTGAAATTTAATACCAATGTAATGTTATCTTGAAGTGGGGTCTTCAAAAAGTGATTAGGCCTTGAGGTCTTCACTCTCATAGGCAGGTTTAGTGCCTTTGAAATGGCTTTTGGGAGTGGATTTTCTCTCTTGCCCTTCCACCTTCTGCCATGGGATGATGCAGCAAGAAAGCCCTCACCAGATGCCAGCTCTTTGATCTTAGATTTCCCAGCCTCCAAAACTGCAAGAAATAAATTCTGTTTCTTTATAAATTACCCAGTTTTAGGTATTCTATTATAAGCAAAAGAAAATGGACTAATACATATGTAAATAATACTTTACAGTATATAATGTGCATTCTTACTATCTTAATTAGTTTTCACAATAATGCTTTGATGCAGAAATGATTCTCATAATTTTACAGATAAGAAAAGAGAGGCCCAGAGAAGTTAAGTGATGTTTCCAAAGTCACCTAGCAGTTGAAGTCAGAATAAAAATTTGGAACTTGTTTTCCTAGCTTGGGAAACATTGCCATTTGTTAGAAAAGTTTTGTTTTTGAGAAAAGAGCTTACTTAGTTAATCTCAAGATTGTCTCATTTGTTTGAGCACTGGGGCATTGTTAAAATTAATGGGTTCAGAATGGTAAATTATTTTTCAGGTCAATTTTTGCAAATTATACTGTAATATACTTTCAGATTTTTGCTACTCTAGTAGGTAGAAAACAATATCCCAGTAGAGTTTTAATTTATATTTTGAGTTTGTTAGTAATTTCTAGCTTAATTTTTTTCCTTTCATAAATGCCAATAATGCCGTTTGTATTATTTCCATTCTTTGGAATTTATTGAGGGTGTGTGTGTGTGTGTGTGTGTGTGTGTGTGTGTGTGTTTTCCCAGATATGGTCAATTCTTGTAAACATTTTATTAGCACTTGAGAAGATATATTCTATTCTTTTAAGGGCTTGATACACATTTATAAATTCTACTTAATTGACTGTTTTTGTCCTGTTGATCTGTCTTGGATTGACATATATGTTAATGTCTCCTTTTACTAGAGGTTTTGCTCACTCTCTCCTTGCATCTCCTGTAGTTGGTACATAATGCAACTTGTTTCTTTGTTATTAGGGACATTCATAATAAAATTGCTATATTGTCATTTTGAATTGAAATCTCTAACCTCCTAAAGTTTCTTTAATTCCTCTTCTCCTAATAATAAAAATGGAAACTCTACTTTTTATTTATTTGCATTTGGCTGGTGTGCTTTTGTTCATTTAAAATTTTTCTAAATCTTTCTGATTCTTGGTACTATCAATTTACTCTAAGTTGGAGCTCCTCTTCCATCTGCTTCTCATATTTTCTGTTTCAAATTCTGTGTGTAGCAATCTCAAGAGCAGCAGTGGGAGTTTCACCTGGTTGCTGTATTTCAGCGTGAGGATGATTTTATGATTTATATTTTGGTCAAAAAGGATACACATTAAGATGGATCTCTAGGCTCAGATTATACTTTGTCACCAGATAAATTTACTGCCTGATATGTATGACTTACCCCTTGCTGAATATAATATTTGTGTGATGGAGGTTTCTTACTTCAATTTGGTATTTGCAACATGAGATTAGTTCTCTTCTACAGTTGTACCTTGTACAATCCTATGGTTTCTTTGAACTCAGTGTTTTTAAACAGTTGCTGTTTCCACTACAAAATTTGAAACAAATATAGACCCTATGTGCTATTTCTAGAATTTTCAATAAACTTTATAGTAGTATATGCATCCAGGTATACAGCATACATGAACTGGAAAATCTCCACCCACTTTTCTCTCCATCATTGCATTGTGTTATCTCACCTTTTATGAAAACTAATCTATGGACTTCGGGGAAAAACCAATTTTTAGTGTAGGAGACAAACAGGATAAGCTAGAATCAACTTCCATTAACTAATTTTTGAATTTCTAAGGCAGTGCAACTATTAAATGACAGAAAGAAAACATGTTTGCTTCAGAGGTTCTCTGCACTAGATAACTTATATAATGCTGTTGAGTAAAGAAAGACTCTTTAATGAATGTGTCTTTTGGATATCCTTGTTGATAGGATGCCCTCTCTGTAGGTAAAATGACCTCATAAATATGCTAATAGTTTGTAGAGTTTGATGTTAGAAATTAGTGGGGAGTGGAAAAGTAAGGAAAAGGAGTAATGAGTTGATGAAAGAACTTAAATATCCTGAGAGAGAGAGATCAGTGAGGATGACTGTATTTATTTGTAGATACCAACATTTTGCTGAGATAGAGACTCAATGGTTTACACGAACTAATCTACAAACATTTTGCTGGAGGAATAAATGTAGAAGGAGACCAAGTTCATTTTATTTTTTTCTTATTAGTGACACTTTACACTAGAATTAGAATCACACTGTAGCATGTCTCTAACGCCTGGAATCTTCAAAAATATGATCAGGAAGAGAACTCACAGTGGTTTAAATATAACCCATTTTGTTTTCTGATAGTTTTAATTGTTTGACACCTTTTCTTACATTGAGATGTAATCTACTTCCATATACTTTCCTAATATAAATCCAAGTCTTGCCATCTAGAGTGATTCAAAGTAAAACCAGACTACTTTTGAAAGATAGGAAAGTCTCTCAAATATTTGAAGATAAGTGTTGTTGGGAAGGGTGGTCATGTGCATGTGGTCTTTCAATGCTTGCATGCGTGTCTGAGAATGTGCCTTGGGCCTGGAACATTTCCTTAGAAAGACAAAAGAGCCCTCACAGACTGTGCTAGATATTTCTCTTTGTTTGGGCATCTCTTCCCTGTTATAGTCTTGTGTATTCCTTTGTTCTGCCTAAGCATGTGCGTCATATGGCACCTGGTCAACCCTACTGCTGTATCTGTTCCTGGTGGAGAGGGAATGGGGTCCTTCACCTACATCTCAAGAGGAGTATGTACAGCCATTTCACTGCGTTGGCTGTGGGACAAGACCTACTGGCTATAGAGGAAACACTGCTCACTGTTGAAGCTGAACTTGTTCTATCTCTTCTCTATGAGACCTACGAGAGTAAAGCTTTGCTTCATCCAGTTCCTGTGTGGATCTTGGTAATCTCAACACCCATAACCCATACAGTAGTTTGACATCCTGGGACATCCTGGTGGTAGGCTTGGTGATGCTCTTTGCTATCCTTCCTGCACTGGGGGTCCTCCCCTGGAGGTAGTAACAAGTGTCATTTGCTTGACAAATATTAAATAAATGATACATGTATTTTTCTTCCTCTTTCTCTCTATAGATCAGACATTCCTCTGGAAAAACTCTACCTCTGTTAAAAACAAAACAAAACAAAACAAAACAAAACACACAAGCTTTTAAAATATATCATCCCAAACTGGGTATGATATGTAAAATGTGAAATAAATCATTTGGTAATCTACTTTATCTTTAAGTTTGGACAGCTTACTTTCATTAATCATTTGCTATTTTAGCACTGAGTGATACTGTTAATTTTTTTATAGTACTAGTCAACAAAAGCATTTAGGCATTTTTCATACAAACTACTTTTTGTCAAGCTTTTCTAAGCATATAATTTTAAAATTGATTCTTTGAGCCTGGGTTTAGGATATTTATTTTCATTAAGTTGATTTGTGTTAGTATGGGCCCATCATTTACTCTGCCATTTTTATTTTCAAACCTTGATAATGTCATCAATTGCATTAGATAATCCTCTCAGGTTTAGGTCATCTGAAAATTTAATCAGTATTATTTCTCTTTCTATAGCTAAGGCATTAATAAAAATGTTGACTGGCTCAGGGTCAAGGACAGAGTATTAAACTATGCCATTGTAAGCATCTTTCTAGTTACATATTGATCCATGGTTCAATGCTTTTGTGTATTCATTCAACAGATATCTACTGAATTTTTACTGTGCATTAGGGACTAATTTAGGTGCTGAGATAAATCTGTCTTCATAGAGTAAACAGATAGGGCTGCTGATGGCCTATATGGCAACCTTGGGGAAATCATAAAAAAGCACCCCATCAGGTGAATTAAGGCTTTTACCCTAAACAAAATGTTCCCCTTTTTTTGGAAACAGCCAAGCGCCACAATAAATAGTTTGCTAAGAGGAGCTGGCTGGACTTCAGCTCCCAAGGACCTCTGCAGTTCTTGACTTTATTCAATGTACAACCTGCACTACTTTGTTGATGAACTCTGAGCTGTCTGATGTACTCATCTCCTTCATGGCCTTAATATTTTTACTCATTGTTCAGTGTTCATATTTGTTGGACTTGCTTATCTTACTCTTGGAAGAGGGCTATGTTACTTAAAGTAGAATGATTAATCCACCTTATAGGAATTATAAGAACATGAAATGGAAGAAACTCAAACAAGCCATGTTCTTCTATGTAGTATAAATATCTCTCCAAGAAAATAATTACTGTTACTATTAAAAATTGTGGAAGTGACAGTTATGTGTCTACTGAAGATATGCACTCCTCTTTCCAGAGCATAGAATTGTAGGTCTGGTGGTTGTTAGATAGGGGCTATGGACTGGGAAACCAAAGCCTTTGCCCTTTTCCATGACCACATGCTAGTTCTTAATAATGGATAGCAGCAGAACTAATGTATTCCACTTTTGTGTAAAGGAGCTTAAGGTGTGGTTTTGTTTTCTCCACTCTCTCTTTCCCTTACTACCACCTGCAAGGAAAATACACCCTCTTATAGCAATTCTCAAAATGTTTGGTCTCAAGATCTCATTACCTCCTTAAACAATATTGAAGATCTCAAGAGCATTCATATTTGTAGATTATATCCATCAACAGCTACATATTAGACATAAAAATTGACAAATTTTTTAAAGTATTAACTCTAATACATTTACCATAAAAATAAAAATCCAGTATGTAAACATAATCACTTTTTTTATGACAAATAAAGATATTTTCCAAAATAAAAAAAAAACAGTGAGAAGAGTGGCATTGTTTTACCTTTTTGTTTAATGTCTTTCCTAATTCTTCATCCAAGTGGCTGATATCATACATCATATACTTCTGGAAAATTTGACTGTTCACTTGTTGAGGTGAGAATGAAAAAAAATAATAACATTTTAGGATTATTACAAAAATAGCTTTACCTCATGGATCTACATGGCGATTTTCAGTTGTTCTGAATCACTGCTGCCCTGTGGAAAGATGCAGCCATCAAATAGAAAAAGTTGGGGTGCCTGAATTGCTATATGGAAATCCTGTTCTACAATAACACTAGTATTGGACTGTTACATCTACTATATTAACCCATTAAGATTTGAGAGTTTATGTATTCGAGAACCTAGAATTTCCTTGTCTAGAACAGAAATCTACAGAAAACATGAATCTTTATGTAGAAAATTTTACTTTTTAATAATACTTGTTTAGGAATTAGTAGTCATTATTTCATTTCTAACCAATATTCCCAGTAAGATCCAACAAATAAAAACTGATATACAAAACCCATAGGAAGCCCAAGAAACACTATTTATTTGGTTGGAAAAGGGATTTTAACAGAAAAACTAAAAGCATTGAATCTACTCTACAAATGAGAAGGTCACAGGGGCTTATTTTTAGTTTTAGGTGCAAGAGAGCTTATCTAGATGGTTGTTAATAATGCTGGTTGTGTTATGTGTGTGTGGGTGGGTGGGTAGTTGTGTATGTGTATGTTTATGGATGGTAACGGTAGGATGACAGAGAAGAGGTTTAAATTGCTGTATCTTGAATTTGGATTAATTAGTAAAAATGACACCATATTCATTACTGTTTTGAGACAAGAAATTAAGCTATTTCAAGCTTTGGAAAATATTATTATTTAGAAAGATGAATAAATCTATGCTATGAAGCCATCTCAAGACTAGTTAATATTTACAGAAAGAACATTGAAAATGTGTGTACATAAAAACATATAATGATGATAACTCTCACAAAAGTATTGCCTATCAGGTGGGATTTATCCTTGTGACCCTGTGGGAGGTGGAGGGTGGTGAGAAGGGGAGTGGAGCCCTAATTTATTTGTCTATGGAATTTTTCAGCTGTGAAGAGGAAGAACTTCTCATGTGACGTCCTTTGTAGACCTGTGTTGCAAAGATTTCTTGAACTCATTTGGCATAAAAATTGGATGAATGCCTGAAAAGTATCGTGTCAGTGTGCCCAGCAACTATTGTTAAGAACAATAGAAAGTTGTTTGTAATAGCTGGTCTTAACAGTATAAGAGTTTTCTTTTCCTTTTATTCCTCAGTTAAGAAAAAAAAAATCAGTAATTGTATTTATTAGGCAACACATCATAGTGCTATGGTTGAAAAACAAAACAAAACTGTCAGAGACTACAATTCTTGATTTTAAGAAATTAAAAGGAAGAGAATTTTGAATGCAGCATTTGACAGTTCTAAGGGTGATATGTAATTTATTATATGATATGGGAATACAATTACAGATGTACTTCTTTTGAAATATTGTGCATCAAGCTTTTTTATATTGTGAAAAATAATAATACTCATTCCCTTTATGGATCCCTATATGGTTCTCAAAGTATAGACCCCAGAGCAGTGGCAGCACCACCTAGAGACTGGCCATAAATACAAGTTCATGAGCCCCACTTCAGACATACTGAATCAGAACTCTGGGATTGCAACCTGGCAATCTGTGATTTAACAATCCTTCCCTGCAATTCTGATGTAGGTTAAGTTTCAGAACTGTGCCATGCATGTATGTACATAGTACTTTACATGTTCCAAAGATTTTTTTGACTGACATATTTCCATTTGGTCATCAAGTAATGTGGATGAGATGAGCAGGTGAGTGTATTACTCATATGGGAGGAACCTACTTTACCAATTCCCTGCAACCTCACTGTGGACAGCCAAGTTCCCCTGGTGGTAAACAAAGTAGAATGGGCTTTGGTGTGTCCTGACCTCTATTGCAATAATACTTTTTTGAATAAAAGAGTTATGACAGGGAAAAAATTACTTTTAGTACATTTGCAATGAAAGAGTGAGAGTTCTGAAAATCAGAGATCATATGTCCAAAAGACTTTTTGAGTCTATGAAATCCATTCTTGCTTTGAAAATGAATGTTTTTTGTTTGGGAATGAATGTTTTTTCCCCATTTTTCTAGAGTACTATTTAATTATTTCTCATAATTTCAGGCATCAGAAAATTGACCTAATGTGTCTAAAGTCACATCACAACAAGATGAGGAGACAAGTATATCCCTCCCTCTAGAATCTGCTATTTGAGACGCATATGGAGATGTGTATCTTACCGCTCCTTTCCAGGAACAGAGTGACAGATACAGGTGGTCTTGTGATGCTATCATATTCTGGGTGCAAGAACAGAGCAGAACACAAAGTTACTTAGATTACTTGTTGAAATACAGACAAAATCTTTTTGACTATTTGATGGCGGTGTACTGTGTTTTCCTCAAACATGCATTTAATTACTTAAGTTTATTCAAAAGGCATATTCCAGTAGTAAATCAGACATTTTGTGAAGTAAATTGAAATAGGAGTAAAGTCTCCACTGCTTCTCTCCTTTCTTCTTTCCCCCCATCCTCCTCCGTCCCACTCTCTTCCTCCTTTTTCCCTTCCTTCCTTCTTTCCTACTTTCCTCTAATAGGTACTGAAAATTTCATATTTCCTCTCTTCTTAACCACATTAATTAGAGGAGAATCTAAAGGATTCAATGCTTGGCTAATTTTTAAAAAAAATCTCAGTACACTTTGTAGAAAATGTTCTGAGCAGCAACTGTCAGTGCTGAAGAAATCCGGTAGCTCTGTGTCTCCATCTTTGCATCCTGGGTATAGAATTTTTTGCATCTTAGTGTCCATTTGATTGCACACATGGTATCAATTTTGCTTTATTTAAGTGAGCCTAACCTAAGACTCAACAGTATAAAAGACAGTGATGTTTCAAAAGAAATATTTTGTGGTTTTATATGGTTTATATAGTAATAAACTATAGTTTAGTAGTTCCTTGGGCCAGTTAGGGTTCAGTATGTTTGGTCATGGAAGCACATTTGGAAGGAATTCAGTCAACCTTAGTGTATTACTTTGCTAGGGCTAGAATCCTCATGAATACAATCAGAAACCTGGGAGACTTGGAAAGGCCATCTGAATTTGCAGTCACACAGAGCTGAGATCAAATCCTGACCCAGCCATTTTTAAACTGTAACAACTTCTACTTGTTACTCAGTTTCTTTATGTCTATTACTCTACTTCCAAAAATGAGAAAAAACCTGCCTTGTGGAGTTAAGATTCATATGTGCGTGTGTGTGTATTCTCTCTATACATATGTGTGTATATATACTTGTACACACACACATGTTTGAACAAAGAGAGAAAGAGAGAGAATTATATTATGCTCAGCACAGAGTAAACAGTGATTTAAGGGCATTTATAGTTATTATTATATACTAGGAAACTGTTTTCTTGGATTTGGTTTATAGCTTTAAAAACTTGGGAAAACAGAATTAATGATTTCAAAAAAACAGACTATAGTTTTTTTCCCCTTCAAACCACTTATTTCCCTGTGTTCTGCACATGCACTATTATTTCTAAGCGTTAATAAGCATACTTATATACTCCAATGAACACAAAATTAACTACAGAGAACAGAAAATGGCTTATTTATCCCCAAGCTAGTGCAGATTGAAATAGAACATGAATATGGGAAAAGAGAGTCTATTTTGATTTATTCAGCCTAGGTCCTTCTTGTTATCCTGTTTCCCAAACATTTCCTTTTTCCCTCTGTCCTTTGAGCACCAAGGACTTGGGATGTATCACTTGACTTTCTATGCACTTAACTTTTAAGTGTTTTCTCTCTCTTTCTCTCCTATTTACTGTATTTCTCTTTTCTCAGTGGTTCCCAATGCTATGGATAGGACATTTGGGGTGAGGTTTGACATAGGAATTCTGTTCTTCCTTTGGTAAATGACGAATAAGAATAAAGGGCAAAATGAAAATGAACCCAATAGTCTAACACAAATTTTGGTAGCGAGACAGGGAGTTGAGGGGCACTTAAGTGTAGGGTCTTGATAGAACCACACAAATGTGTCATGTGTCCAATTTTCTGGTCCATAGAGAATCTTTACAGGATTTGTGTTGCTGATCTGGTGGCAGGAGGAAGGAAGACATAGGGTCAATCTTCTACTTCCAATCAGACAATACTATAAGTGGCTTAGCCTGGACAGCACAGAGATGTATACACAAAACATACACAAAGTCAGTTCCTAGAAACTCTTGGTTAGTGGAAATTCCTATGGATTCTGGAAACAGATCTGCCAAAGATTGTGGTGTATGCTCTTATTAGTTTTACCTTTTTTGTTCATGTTTCTATGTATACTTTAGTGATATGTTGGGGAATATTGTGGTTGTGAGCTGGGTGACAGATTCCATTTTCAAAGAGAAACATACTGTCATTTGCCTTTGAACTGTAGGCACATAGGTGTTGGCTGCTAATGGCACTCTGATTTAGGCCTAGTAATTTCTCTTAAGATTGTTCCTACTATAGGAAACTTTCAAAATAATCAGTAGTAAAAGAGATAATTAAGAATAGTTGGCCTATGGCTTAAGAAATGTTTGAGGTTAATATGAAGATTTGAAAATACTGTCGTTTTTCTCTCACAGTAAAAGCATAATTGAATTTTGTAAATAATAATAATGTTCTGTTATGCACTCAATGAAACTTCCTTTAGTTACAAGGTCGCTCAATTCAGATGCACAAACAAGACCTGTAATTACAAGACCAACTCCAGCAATTGCGCTAAGCTTGTTTCACTATTTTGGCAGCTCTAGAGAAAAAGAAGAAATTCAACTTTAGCTACTCAAGGGGAATCCAGTACTTTTTCAATCACTGCCATTTTCCTGGGGATGAATCTGAACCTAGTTTTAAGGACCAAAAGGTCCTACACTATTCATTATTCCACTGTTCTGCTTCTGAAATCAGAGGTGCTGTTTCACTTTCGACTGTGAAGTTTTTCCAGTGTCTGAGCTTATTACCATATATCGGTTTAAGCAGACTCTCATTTTCTTATATTCTGCTCTTCTTCCTTTCTTTTGGTTCTTCTGCATGATTTCCCTATCCTCACTGTCTGTCTGCATTGTGTTTCCTTGCTCATCTTGGAGCGAGCTTGCCTGCTCGTAGCATATCTATTCTCCTCTGGAGGCATTTAAATGGCTTGTTGTTTGCAGCCCACTGCACTCTAGGGCTGCAAATGAAAATAAGAGGAGGGCTTGTGGACGTCTCCCATTGTCCTTAAGTATCGAGGGAGCTACACTGTGATGAATTAACTGCAGATTGTAAGAAACATAGGAAAGAACAGATAGGCTCTCCTTTTCTAATCCATGTTATACAATTTTTGTGATGGATTTTTTCTGTGATTCATCTAGTTCCTTTTTTTGCTCAGTTTTGTGAAACGGGTTGAAACATTTTATTTTTCTTCTGCGATGCAGCTTGCATGAAAACTGAAGCCTATATCATTTGCCTTGTCTAATACTAAAACACCACAATTAAACATATATAATAATTTAATTAAGATTCATTCAAACCTGCTCCTCTCCTATTTGTTTTATTTTTTAAAGGAGGATCATAAAAGTGCCCAGAACTCTTAAGTCTTATTTCTTTCCGGCTTTTTTTTTCCCCATTAAGATATGCAATGGAGTATTAATTGCTATATTGCTTGGATACTCTGACTGCTATAACAGTACCATGTTCAATCTTAGAGACTGGCCACATGGAGCACACCTCATATAAGGCCGTGTCTCTCTTCTTTTAATCCTAAGAGTTGATTAATTGAAGTGGGTGAACAATTCATAACAGCACCTCCAGGACACGATTTTCAGCCTATCTGCCTTTGCTTGCCTACTGCATGCTCTGGAAAGGATGTAAGAGCCCCTTTTCTTTTCTCACTCCTATGCCTGTAGTTTTCAGATGGCCATAATCAAAATTCTACAGCTTCCTCTCAGATGTTATGTTCTTTACATGACATCTAGAGGCCAAAATAGATGTGAGCCATAATTAATCTTTCCACGTGGCTATGCAGACCCTTGGTATATCAGGGATAAGAATCACACTGTCTGCATACTTAAACTTTCAGAACATCCCAGCACCAATCTATATTCTGAGCAGTGCACAGTGTGATCCCATCATCCTACGGATATAAAAGATATAGGAAAAGAAAGCAGCCTTATGAGGAAAGAAAAGATTTAAGAGAATAGAACTCCTTTCTTCTGGGTTTGCATTTTATATGCAATAATGCCTGCTTTTAATTTCCACACAAATTGTGAAATAATCTAATTAGTGTTCCTGACATTTACACATGACAGTCAAAATCCTGCTGGTAATCAATAATGCAAATGTAAAGTGGCTGATTAAATTTCCTTTTCTTTTCCATCAAAAATTTTAAGGGCAAAATTCATTTTCCTGTCCCTCATGTGTTCTCAGAACACTCTTCTGACTCCTACTTTAATCTGCAAATTCGCAGAAGGCACAGAAAAGAATTTAACTCCTGTGAAGGATAATTGATACTGTCACCACTTGGCTGTGAAGCAGTTCTCTGCATTGGTTTAACAGCCTCGGTAAAGTAAATATCAGAACCATAGAATCATTACAGTTGTAATTAAGGAAATATTCCAAACTTCCTTTCTGAATATTTTGAATATTGAATAATTGAAATCGCACCATCTTATAATTAAATCTTGAGCATAGAAAAAAATATATAAATCCTTATATACTGTGATAACTTTATGCCTTTTATAATATAGATTTCAGACACACACATATATATACTTGCATATATATGTATATACACATACATGCATTATATTCTCTTTCTCTTTATAAATATATGTAACTAATTTGTATTTTGTATTTTGTAATTTTGATTGTCTTCCACAGATATTTATTAGTACTTATTGTTAGCCATACTCAATCTAAAAATATCATCCTAATCATTCGAACCAGGGATAAATAAATATTTGTGTGTGTTTGAGTGCACATGTATAAATTATGTGTGGTGTTAATTTAAATAAACAGTAGTCTGCTATAACCCTTGATCAATTTCTTGCATTTGCTATGCCCTTTTTCAAATGTCTGTGTTGCCAAATGTGCTTATGGCTTGCAGTATCTTACTACTGCCTCATTGTCCATTTCTACCACATTTATGGACCCGTTCCCTGAGGATGGACAGCTAGGATGTCAATTGTTTTTCTATTGCTATAAAAAATGCCAAGATGAGTATCTTTGTAAATGTTCCCATACTTATTTGTGCAAGTATTTTCTGGAATATGTTCTAAGACGGGGATTTCTGTGTCACAGGAAACATGCGTATGTAATTTTGCAAAATATTGCCAGATGGCTTTGCAGAATGGCTGCTGTAGTTTACATTGCCAGCAGGGCATGAAGGTTCCTGTCTACCCATATTCTTGCCAATAATTGGAATTATCCCATTTTCTGATTTTCACCATTCTGATGAATATAAAATTATATCTCATTGTTGTTATAATTTCCAACTATTTGATTAGTAGTAAATTTAAACAACTCTTTATACACTTATCAGATATTTGGATTCTTCCTTTGTGAATTACCTTTTAAAATCTCTTGTTCATTTTTCTATCAAGCTTCCTGTCTTTTTTATTGTGATTTGCAATTACATGTATATTCTCTTTTCTCAATCCTTTATCGATTTTAGATGTTGCAAATACATTCTTCCAATCTTACCTATGTCTGTTAAATAGTCTTAGTATTTAGTTTATGATTTGTACTTCTTTTTGGAGATTTTAAATATTTATTTTCATACACCTGGATCATAAATATCTTCTTCAAAAATTTTTTTTATTAATTTTATATTTTACCTCTCTATACCTGGGTCTTCAATCTGGAGGACACTTTCATCTGCCATGCAAAGTAGGGACCCATATTTAATTTTCTCCATAGAATGAAGCAATTTTCCATACAATATCATTAAAACCATCTGTTCTTTCCCTATGGCTTTGTGGGGCTACCTTGTTGTGTATCAAGTACCCATATATACATCCTCTTTTTCCTTCCATTATTTATTTACCTGTTTTTCACCAGTACTATACCCATGCTTTGCGCTCAGCTTCTTAGCTCTGTATTCTAACTAGTTGGGTGAGTCACAATCTTTGTCTTTCTCTATCAAAATTAACTTATCTATATGTGATTATATACATTCAATATGAATACTAGAATCAGTTTATTAAGTATTTTTAAAAATCATTTAATTTAATTTAATTAGAATATCATTGATTTTTTAGATTTTTTTTTTTTTTAGGGAGAAATTTAAGTGCTTTTATACATGAATATAGAATATTTAACAGTATATTTAAATAATGTGATAAGCCATAAGAAACCTCAACAGAAAGCAACTAAATATTAGAAGTATTTAAAGAGTTCAGCAAGTTTTCTGGATATATAAGACACTCAAAATCATTATTAGATCTATTATTTGGGGTTAGATTCATTGGCCTGAATAGTCATCATTCTCCACCTTCCTATGTGCAGACTGTGAACTAACTTCTATAAATGACACTCCTAGGTCTGTGCAGTGAACAACGTGTATAACCATGCATGGGTGTTCTCGGTTTACTAATATTCAAATTTAAGGAGATAATATCTGTCTGAGGTTATTACGGGACTATTATTAAAAATTTTAAAATATAAATGTTTATTCTACATTTGTGTGGACAGAAGGGTCTGTGAAATACACTTGAGATAATGACTAAAGGAGGAGATAGTGATATTTTATAAATTATACCTGCTTTTCGTCACTTCAGGTATAAATAAATTCATAGGCAGTTTATTATTTTCTTTTAAGCTGAGACATTAACTATATGTAGAAGTTAGTCATATATGCAGAGAGAGAATAGAGTTCAAGTACAGGATATGTATACGTAAAAGCTTAAAGTATGAGATGGCACATATGATGATTTAGATGTAACAATAAATGAAATGTTGAGTATTTAAAATACTTTATATTTTTCTGGCTATAACAGGGAAATGAGGCAGAGTGGTCAGATATGAAAAAAAATTGAGAATCAAAGTGACTAGATCAGTAGTCAGGGGCTAGATTATGATAATTATTCAAACTTATTAAGAATTTTAGAATTTATCTCATGGTAAATGTAGACACACTAAGGAGGGTTTTTGTTTTTCTATTTCTTATTTTCTTCTGTTATGTCTCAGTTTTTTAAAGAACAGGGGAATAATTAATATGTGGAAAATACTTAAATCATGGATGTAGAGACTGAAGGTTTTTACATATGTGTACACCCAACAACTAGATTAAGATATTAAATGTATTTAGTGTCTCTGAGAGCTCCCTTTCTGTTATTTATACTTGTTATTTATTTTTCTTTCCATATTTCACTGGTAAGAAGTTCAAATAAAATGTTGAGTGAGTTGTTTCTAAACTTAGGGACAGCATTTAAAGTTTCACCACTAAGTTAAATGTATAATGTGAGTTTTGGGTAAATGCCTGTAATATAACATTTGATTCCATTTTTGATGTTTGGTTGCTGAAAGTTTTTCAGTTCCATCACTCTCCCTTCCTCTTTTGCCCCACATCTAGGAAAGCTGATAAGAAAGACCTGGCTACTCTGTCCTTTAGTACTGGCAAGAAAGTTAGGGCCGAGCCCCTGGCGCACTCGGGAGAGTGCGGCGCTGGGAGTGCGGCGATCCTCCCGCCGCGGGTTCGGATCCTATGTAGGAATGGCTGCTGGTCACGAAAAAGACAAAAAAAAAAAAAAAAAAAAAGTTAATATTATACAAGTAGTAGCACATGAGAAGGAATCCTCACCTCCAACCCCACTCTGTGACTAGCAGGAAACACCATGCCAGTCACCCCTCCCTGCTCTCTCAAGCCATTTTTTGACCTGCTTGAGATCATGGCATCCTCTCCTCAGAAAGCCTCACTATGTGAGTAATAAATCTTTTCACACTCTCTTGGTGCACAAATGGTACTATGGTTTGAATGTCTCCTCCAAAACTTATGTTGAAATTTAATTGCCAATGTACTGGTATTGGGAGGTGAGGCCTTTAAGAGGTGATTAAATCATGAGAAATCTCTTGATTTCTCTGCCCTCATGAATGGGTTAATGCAGTTATCGAAGGAGTGGATTAGTTATCTAGGGAATATACTCCTGATAAAAGGATGAGTTCTGCTGATTTCCCTTTTCTCTCTTGCTCATTTGCTTGCCCTTCTGTTGTGTTATGATGCAGCACAAAGTCCCTCTTCAGATGCCAGAGCCATGCTCTTGGACTTCCCAGCCTCCAGAACTGTGAGAAATAAATTTTATTTTTTTAAATAAATCACCTAGTCTGTGGTATTTTATCACAGCATCAGAAAAGACTAAGAAAAGTGGCATCATTGTTCTCAACACTTGAACCAAATTTGGGGTGTGGGATTTATCCATGGTAGCCATAACAATAACTGTCATCAGCTTCAGGAAATTTCCTTCTACAAATTTTTGAGTTTGTATCATGAATGGCTGTCAAATAATTCCAGAATTTTTATGCATCTGTTGAGATGATTAAGTAATTTTTAAACAATTCTCTTTATATGGCAGATTTTACTGACTCATTTTTATATATTAAACCAAATCTAGATAGTGGTGTCAGAAGTCAGTATAACGGTCACTATTTGGGGTAACTTACTGAGAAGGAGAAGTAAGGTGCTTAGCAATGACAAAGTGGTAGGTAAAATAATGACCTCTCAAAGAAGTCCATATCCTAATTTGCAGAATCTGTATTTTACATGGCATAAGGAATTTTGGAGATGTGATTGTTGGGACCTTGACACGGGAAGATAAGCTTGAATTATCTAGATGGGCCTAATGTAATCACAAAGGTCCTTAAAAAAAGGAGGCGGGAGAAAAAAACAGAGAATCGCAGAAAAAAGTGTGATGACAAAAGCAGGGTCAAGAAGATGCTATACCCCTGACTTTGAAGGTGGAGGAATGGGGCCATGATCCTAGGAATGTGGGTGGGTTCTAGAAGCTGGAAAAAGTAGGAAAATGATTTCTCAGTGCTTCTAGAAAGGAATGCAGCCTTATTGACACCTTGATTTTAGCTTAGTGAGACTCGTATCAAATTTGTGAACACAACTGTGAGATAATAAATCTGTGTATTTATTTAAGCCGCTACATTCGTAGTAATTGGCTACATTGGTAATAGAAATCTAATACAATATAATTTTGTTCTGATATTTTGCCAGATTTTTTGCCAATACTATTTTTTTTTTTTTTTGTGAATGGTAAGGGGATCACAACCCTTGGCTTGGTGTCGTCCACACCGCGGTCAGCCAGTGAGCGCACCAGCCATCCCTGTATAGGATCCGAACCCACAGTGGGAGCGCCACTGCACTCCCAGCACTGCACTCTACCGAGTGAGCCACGGGGTCAGCCCTGCCAATACTATTTTTAAAATTATATTTGTGTCTAAATTGACAATGGGTATTGCTTTGTAATTATATTTTCTTGTATTATCCTTGTCAGATTTTGATATCAACGTAATGCTGCGTAATCTGATAAAACAGATTATGAAGCATTTATTTCTGTCTTAAATATTCAATAAAATTCAGCAATAAAGCCATCTGGGCCTGCAGCCTTCTTTTTAAGGAGGTTTTTAATTACTATTCAGTTTTTTTAAAAAGATAAAAGATTATTAAGATGTTATATTTTTACTTGTTTCAGATTTTCAAGTTTTATTTTTATAGGAATTTGTCTAATTTATTTAAGTTCCTAAATCCATTGACCTCAAGTCATTCATAATATTCCATTATTATCTTTTTATGGTCTGCAAAATCTGTAGTAATGGGCCTCCTTTCATTTCTGATGTTGATAGTTTCTTTTCTCTCTTTTTCATTCTACCAGTTTTCCTAGAAGCTTATTAATTTTATTAATTCTTTGAAAAATCTAGCATTTTCTTTTGTTGTTTTTCTTCATGATTTGACTCATTTATTTGATTTCCACCTTTATTTTCACCGTTTTATTTACTTTTGCTTATTTTGATTTTAATTTGTTCATCTTTTTCTCTCTTCTTAAGCTTAAAAATTATATCATTAATCTTCTAAAAACATAACTTTCATTCTGTGCATTGTTTGCATGCTCAATGCTTTTTCTATAGAGCTAATTCAATATATTTTATGTTTCAGATTTTTTTGTTTCAAGAATTTTTTGTTCTCCTTGGAAGGTTCATTTCTCATTTTGTATCTCTTCACTCATTATATCATATATTCTCTTAAACATATTTATAATGATTGTATTAAAGTCTTTGCTATGACCAATAAATAGCTAATTTATAGATTTATTTGTATTAAAATTTTTAAAGTTATAAATACAATGTCCTTCTATGCATGCCTCATTTTTTTTACTGTATTCTGAACATTGTGCTAAAAGCACACCTATAATTGCAACAGAACATTTTACTGCCAATCTCAACTCCAAAAATAATGGTTTTTTCTTCTGTGTGGCTGTTAGGGTGATGAACTGTTTTATCGGATCCTTTCAATAATTGATTTCAGCTGGGGATTGGGCACACCATTAATTAGTTAAAGTTTATTTCTCAATACTCCAGTACATAGTATTGAAAAACCCAGACCATGTTTTTCAATAGTTTTGGTTTGCCACTATATTTAACTTAAGAAGTGCCCTGAGATCCAAGCACCAAATTGTAACAAATTGCATTTATTTTTTCTACTTTCTAGCCCCTTCTCAAATGTCTCTTTCTCAGCAAATTTCTGGGAGTGTGAAAGTAAGTGGACTAAGCAGTGACTTTAATAATTGTTACTTCTCAGTTGGGGCTTTCCCACTTTTCAATCTATTCACCTGCCAACACTGTTGGTAAAACTCAGCTAATTTCTGTTAGTCCACATTGGTACCCAGTCCAATTGAGTATCTTTGGTATAAAAGCTATCAGGGCTCTCTGCTCATTGATGAATGACTTACTTTTCTATCTACTTTTAGTTATTCAAGGTGTCCTTGCATTTAACGCTCTTTGATATCCCACATTAAAGTATTAATTATTAATCCATTGATTCTTTTTCCCTATTTCCACAGAAACAAACGCCTATTTCTTCCTTCTTCAGCCAGAAATGAAATTCTCATTTTACTGAAGAATTTGATGCAGGTAAGCAACATACTTAGTCTTATAAAAACCAGTACTGATATGTGAAGAATAAATTGAAAGCAAGAAAAACAGCTGGAAGAAAGAAGAGTTAGAAATAGCAGTATAGCTGTCAAGAGAAATTATTCTAGCTTAGACTCGGGTAGTATCATTGAAAATGCAGAATATTGAATAAATTTCAGATAATTCTTTCAGCAGTAGCATATAAAGAACTTGATTACTGATTGAGTTTTAGGGTGCAGTATAGTGTGAATGTTTCTCATCCCCCACCCCCAAATTCATATATTGAAACCTATTGCACTATGTGACAGTATTAAGAGGTGAGCCTTGGGGAAGTGGTTGTCATGAGTGCTTTGTGCTCATGAATGGGATTAGCACCCTTATAAAAGAGGCCCTAGCTTCCACAGCTAGAAGGTACTACCTTTGAAGCGGAGTGAACCCTCAACAGAAACTGAATCTGCTGGTGCCTTGATCTTGAACACTTCCCAGTCTCCAAAACTGTGAGCTGTAAATTTATGCTGTTGATTAATTACCCAATCTAAGGTACTTTGTTAAACTAGCCCCAAAGTCTTTAGATAAAAAGACAAAATGAGAGATTAGCAGAATCAAGGCTGATATTCACATGTTTGGGGCAGTGGATAGATCTTTAGAATGTTAAGTGTCATGAAGCCAGAGATTTCATTTGTTTTGTTCACTGATGTATCACAAGCACCTAGAACAATTACTGGCAAATAGTATGTGAGCCATAAATATTTACTGATGAAAGATACTGAATAAACGAGAGGTTGTAGCTGTAGGGGACATCTGGGTACATTTTTTAGACTTTGAAATGCAATAATTTAAGTCAAAATGTATGCTAGACATACCAATCTGTAATTTGGAAGAGAAGTCCCAGCTGAAGACATTTGTGTTGTATAATTATTACTCAAGACCTTTCAGATCATTAAAAAATGACTAACCACTAGACATTAGAAAGTAAGGAGAATGTTGCATTTATGTTTTATTTCAGCCAGCTAAACTAAGTCTTATCTTAATGAAACTTTGGTGCAAGCACCTGTGATTTTGTGAAAATGTGTATTTGTCTTCATTACCATCTCCTGACATACAACTCCTAAAATCCTTAGAATCTCCAAAGTGATGAGTCTTTTCATATGCTAATGAAGCAGCCTCTAGGTAGCTTTCCATGGGGGCTGGTCACAAGAAAAACCAAGGCAGGACTTTCAGTCTCATCCACCCCCAACCTTTGGGGAGAGAAGATCAAAAGGTTAAGCTGATCACCAGTGGCCAGTGATTTAATCAATCATGCCTGTGTAATGACACCTCCTTAAAAATCTGAGAGAACTGAGTTCAGAGAGCTTACAGATAGCTGAACATGTGGAGGTTCCTGTGGGGCGGTGTGCCCAGGGTGGGCATGGAAGCTCCGTGCCCCTTCCTCCATACTTTGCCCTATGCATCTCTTCATCTGGCTGTTTCTTTGTGTCCTTTAAAATAGTTGTTTAATAAATGAGTAAACATAGGTACGTGTTTTCCTGAATTCTGTGGGCCGCTCTAACAAACTAATTGAACCCAAGGAGGGGGTTGTGGAAACCTCAGTTTATAGCTGGTTGGTCAGAAGCTCCAGATGCCTGAGCTTGAAACTGACATCTGACGTGGGGAGCAGTCCTGGGGACTGAATCTTCAACCTGTGCAATCTGACTTTATCTCCAGGCAGATAATGTCAGAGTCACATTGAAGGGCACCTAGTTGTGTCCACTGGAGAACTGATTGTTTGCTACTAGTGGGAGAAATCCCCACATATTTGGTCACAGAAGTCAGAAGACTGTTTTCTGTGTTCATTGTTGCTGAGTAAGAGTATAGGAAAAACACTCACACTTTGTGGGTTTTTTCTTTTTTTTTTATGTATGCTCAGTACCCAATTACTAACGGTGAATTATTTTGTTATTCGTAGGATCTACATGGTTTTATTCACAGAATTGCTACCATGTTATAATAGTTTTAATTATCTTTTTAAAAAAATCAGTATTATTCCATATTCTTTTGTTACCAGTTCCTGTAGAGGTTCAGGTAAATGCTTTGATATGTACATTTTAAGGTTTTGATAAGGCATACATATTCATGAAATCAAATATCTAAAATTGTAGATGCTGTAGCATTACTCTTATTTTATGATGGTACATGTTTTATCAATGTATTAGTTTTGATTAGAAAGTCTGAAAATAGAATAATGGCTTTACTGAGTCTTGGAATATAAATCTATATTTCCTTTGTAATAAAAGATAAAAATGAAGTTGGGATTTAACATGCTGATTTGGAGTTTACTAAGAACTCCGTTTGCACTTATCATTTTTTAAAAATAGCACAGGATATGATACTACTTTCTATTCAACTGTCCTGGATTTAAAACTGTCAAGGAAGAAATGTCTTGAAAAAAAAATAAATAAAGCTTTCAAATAACCTCTGGAAGGGTATGTGCATATGTATATGTGTGTGTTTAGATACGTGTAGGTGTATGGTTTGTGTGTACACACACATATGTCGCACACTCACTCATACCTAAATACAGTTTCAAGAGTTTCTAGAAGTTAATAATGGATAAAATAAATAGATGATTTCACTATTTTGTCTTTGGGGAAAAGACTTGTATCAAATTATTTTCCATGTATTTTATTTGTGCTACATGTTAGATATGATACTTTCTTATTTATCATTTAAGTTAAAGTCTCAATAGTGGCTTAATTATTTTTCTTGCACAGATGTATTTACAAAGCAGTGTTTTGAGTTATGTTTTAACTGTAGATAAATATGTATAGTAAGAGGAAATTTATTTTAAAATATCTGATCGTATTGATCATTTTATTAAACATGATGGGGAATACTGCATTTCTTTTTGAACAAACAAAACAAGTGATAGAACAGTATTTTCTACTGTTTTATTAGCTTCCTTATTTAAGTGATATAGGTTTATTTTAATATAAAACAGACATTACAATGCTATTTGTATCTGTTGATGTTATCCTCAAATAGATATTCACTGCTGCTATATCTTAAGCTCTCCTTTTAATTCCAGTGCCAAATAAATTAAATTTATCTGGTTAAAAAGAAAAAAGTCTTACATATTCTCTAACAATAAGCATAAACTGTTTTCACAAATGCCCTAAGATTTTCACAAGGTGAATAAAACTTTAGTGTGCCAAGTATTCCTCCAAATGTCTTTATTTTACATCACAAATATTTCATCTTATTTAATTGAATTGCTCACAGAAAGAGAATATATTTGTATTATCAGTCAATGAGATTCCTGCAAACCTATGGCCTCCTTATCAGCGCATGATATACTAATGGATACATTTTGTGTTTTCTTGCCGCAGATAGAGAGGTTTTTGTAGATATTACCAGTTAGAAGCATCGAGAGCTTATGTTCCTTTCCATTACATGAAATATCAAATTTGACAGTGATAAGTTGACTAATTTATGGATTCTAAGTACCACATTAAGATCTTGGTCTCCCATATAACTATCTATTTCTGTCACCAAATGAACCATCTGCCTTTGGTTTAATTTTTTCTCGCTAACCTTAAACATATTATTTTAAATATGAAATTTCGGTGGAATTAGGTGCTAATAATAAAAATGTGCTTCATTTTTACATGAAAGCAAACTGAATGTAATAATCACCCTTTCTTTTCATTGCTTAGCAAATATGCCTTTTGGTATTGCCTGGCTTTGTTATTATTTTACCAAGAATTCCCTTGTGGAAAATACTTACTTACAACCTTACTACATTCTAATCTGAAGAGACAGATTCAGATAAAAGGGTCAGTTATATGGTATGTTAGAATGTGATCGATGCTATGGAGAAATACAAAACAGAAGGTGGCACTGGAGACGTACATGTGTTGAGGAGGAGGGTTGCGACTTTCAGGAGCGTATTTGTTTCCTCTAGCTGCTATAACAAGACTACAGACTTGGCAGCTTACAGTAACAGAAAAGTATTCTCTCACAGTTCTGGAGGCGACAGTCCAAAATCAAAGTATCAGTAGGGATGTGCTCCCTCCATAGGTTCTAGGGCAGTTGCCTTCCTTGCCTCTTTCAGCTTCCGGTGGCTGTGTCACTGCACTCCTGCCTCTGTTTCACATTGCCTTCTCTTTTGCATTTCCTCCTCTCCTGTCTTAAACCTCCCTTTGCCTTTCTCTTAGAAGGACACTTGTCATTGAATTTAGGACCCACCTGGATAATCAAGAATTATCTCATCTCATGATGCCTGACTTAATCACATCAACAAAGACCCCTTTCCAAATAGGGTAAAATTCATAGATTCCAGGAATTTGATGCAGTTTTTTTGGGGGGGTGGGTCAGGGGGGGCAAATTTTTCAGATTACCACAATGAAAAAACCCAATTAGATTATGTTGATTCTGAAATGGAGCAAGGCAATGCTTACATTGAGGAATAGAAAAAAAAATAATAAATTGACACTGCAGTAATAAAGTTTGTTCCTTTGCTATTTAATTAATTGAGTGATTAGAAATAATTGTGAAAAACTGGTATGCAAATGTGTATACTGGTATCAAAGGACAAAGTTACAACAAACTTAAAGATCTCAATTGGTTTTATTGTGATTCTAGAATTAGGCAACACATCAGTCTGTGAAAGAGAGTTCTAATGAGCCAAGCAGAGGAGGTTGGTTTTACAGACAAAAAAGGCAGAAGAAAGCAGAAACAAGAATGAAAAGCAGATTGGTCATTTCAAAGTTACTTTCCTTGTAAGATGGGGTCTGGAAGACAGAACAATAGAAAAATAATTGATTATTTAACATTAGGGGTACCCTTTTTATGTAAGGATTAAAGCAGAGGAAATTTCATTATCAGGCCAATTGAAGATTAACTGGCCAGTTTGGGAAACTGGCTGTTACCTCTCTCTTGATTTCTCGAAAGTTCAGACCACAATTTGGTTTAGGTGTGGTGTTGTGGAACTCAGCAGTGGAGACCTCACTTTGATGTTTTAATCTGGCCTGTTGGGGCCTAGTGCAGCAATTTAGTTCAAAACAATGGTCTCCTATGATATTTAACACTGGGAAACAGGTTCTCCAATCACCATGATTAATTACAGTTTCCTAGGTGAACATGTAGCCAGGAATCATTAGTGCTTCAGACTAGAGGACAGCTTTAGGTACACACTTCATATCACCATTATATAAACAAGAGGAGCTCAGCTAAATCTGCTAGAGCATCTTCAAATAAGATGAAGGCCAAAGTCATTACTCTACTGTGACAAGGGTTCTTTATAATTGAGTGTGAAGCACTTTCTAGAGAAGCACAACACAAAAGGATCCCACACTCCAGGGAGGAGATAGACTATGAATAATTGGGTATAATTAAGTTACAATAGGAATGGTACATTTAAGGTAATGCTATATTTAAGTAAACTGTACAATGTGGATGAGCATCAAGGGCTTCTCAAGCAAGGGAAACTCAATACAAAAACCAAGTAGCAACAAAGAGCATAGCAGTTAGTGGTGGTGGAGACTGTGTCTGGAATATTGTAAATGTAGTAGAGATGGTTGAAGAAGAAAAGATGGTAGAATTATGGAAGACTGAATTCCATGCCGATGATTGCAATCCAAAGATTAGTGGTTCTCATAGCACATTTTCTTCCATGTAACAGGTACAGCAGAGCACCGTGCAAGGCTCTGACCCCACAGAGAAGTCTCCCTTTAAGCATAAGTGATAAAACTGTGCTTGATACACAAATGAGCTTCAAAAGAAGTATCATAGGTGCAATCTCACCTTCCTTTCCAATCAGAGAGAAATGACAGTGAGGCTTTTGTTGCTGATCAAAATTCTTGGTCCTGATCATCTTTCATGTAAATTCCAGACAGTTCCACATTGGTGAATCAGAGCCAAAAGCTTTAGCTCCAGATAATTTCTGGCTCAAGATTTTTGACAGTGCCAAAGCAGTAACAGGAAACATCAGACATTCAAGCTCTATCAGAGCTTTTAAATATCATTTCCAAAACCAACACATATGTCTCGTTAAGAAAATTTTGAGAAAAAGTATCCGTATTTAGATTTTCTGTCTCGCCCTCCTTCACCTCACCCCAGACTTCTACAAGTGTGGATTTTTCAAAATTTTTGTTTGTGGATCAGAAAATAGGTCAAAATGAGAAAAATGAAAAACTCTAAATTTTCACAATAAAGTGATTGGGTGACGCCAAGTCAGGTTCATTTAGAGGAGAGGGACAGGAATGGAGGAAGAGCCTGAGAAGTGCTGAGATAAGATTCGTAACTTTAGGAAACAGGAGTGTTGAGAACTTTCTTACGCTATAGGCAACGCATTTCTGTGCCAATCTCCCAAACACACAGACATGTCATCCCCCAGTCATACAAACGCATCACACCAACAAGAAATTTCAATAAAGACCTTCACTGCTCTTTAGTAATTTTGGAGTCAGATGTATCCTTTTCAACATGCAAACATTTAAAATATGTTTTTTTTTGTCCTTCTTCCTTTTTTCTATTTTCTGTCTTTACACATGTCTGTGAAAGCTTATCGTGTTCTCTCTTGGGGAGTATTCTATATTCTGAGTTCTTGTCATATTTACATTTTAATGTTACAATGTCTTTAACAAAATGATGTCGATAATGAATGCAAGTTTTTGTGTTTTACCTACAAAAATATGTTAAAAATGCTGTTTGTTCCTTAGTCAATATGTCTGTTTTTATATAAAATGTAATATTTTAGGTTGGTCCATGAAGCTCCCAAATTGCTTCAGATGATTAAAAAAACTGATGAAAATTTTAAAAAGGACCAAGTCTTGTTCATGTTTATCTTTTGTGATGACAACTTTGTGACGTGAACAATGAGTAGGAAGAGGAATGGGAGGTGATGGGGGAAAATACAGATCAGCAAATGAATTAAGGGTTTATGATTGTAATTCAGGAAAGTGGTAATGTGGATCTGAACTATAGTAATGGGATAAAAGTAAAGAGAAAATATATATTTGAGGGTGGAGTTGTTGTTGATGTTCTTAGCAAAATAAACAATGCTTGGTGAATAATCAGATATAAACAATAGGAAGAAGAAAGAGCTTAGGAAATTCTGTTTTCAAGTTTACATGAATGAGTGGATAGAATTACCATCATCTATAAAAGGAAGTACAAGGGTGGTGCAAAAAGTTCATGGAAAGATCCATTTTATCTTTTAATTACATTTTTTTCCATTAATTATTTGAAATAAACTAGAATGAGTAGAAAGAAAACATTTTGGAAAGGAGAGGAAGTAATGGTTATTTTGAAAGATTATAGCTAGTCTGTAAAACTGCTCAGAAAAAAACTTAAAAGATTAGGCAAAAGCTCTGAATTACAGAAAATACTGAAAAACACTTGAAAATTCCTCCAAAAAGCCTTTTATCTAATTTCGACACTAATCACTGTTGAGCCAGCCTATACATATATTTCTGCTTTGTTAAAAGTAGATTTTTATTCCTGGATATAAGCCTGTATTTTTCAACTGGATGCAGTTAATTCTTGGGTGTAATGCATGCATGTGTATAGTATGTATTATATATGTATATACAGTACACACACACAGTATGGACATATCTATATTGTGATTATATATGAGCATACATACATCTCGTAGTCTTGATGAAATATGATTTGCTTGAGTACTGAAATATTATCCTCTAGCCTCTTAATGTTTTCAGTTTCATTGTTAAAAACTTTAATGATCTTTTACTAATATTCATCTTCTAAATGCAGAAGCCAATTTGAACCATATTGATTTTTAATTTTTTTTCTCCAAATAGAGTGTATTTCCAAATACAAACTGTATTCATTTTCTATGGCTATGGTAAAAAGTTACCACAAAGTTAGTGGCTTAAAATAACACAAATTTAGTGCCTTATAATTCTGTGGGTTAAAAGTCCAATGCAGGTTTCACTTGGCTAAATACAAGGTGCTGGCAGGGATGCATTCCCTTCAGGAGATTCTAGGGGATAGTGCATTTTCTGGTCTTTTCCAGTTTGTAGAGGCTAGTCACATTTCTTGTTTGGTGACCACTTTTCTCCTTCTTCAAAGCCAACAACATAGTATCTCTCTGACTCAGGTTCCACTGTTATATCTCTTTTTCTGACTCTCCTATTCTACCTCCATTTTTCCAATTTTATGGACCCAAGTAGTTACACTGAGCCCACCTGGATAATCCAGGATAATCTCATTATTTTAAAGTCAGTTGATGAGCAAACTTAATTCCATCTGCAGCCTTAATTCTCCTTTTTCACATTATGTAACATATTTGCAGGTTCTATGGATTAGGAGGATGTGGACATCTTTGAGGGGCCATTATTGTTATGCCCACCACACAAGTCTACTGAATATTTTGGTATTTGTCTGTATCCTTTTATTTTCTTCAAAATAGGGGCAAGCCAACTTCCAATCTCCTTCCATGTCTGTAGCAGGCTGCCTCTACTATGGCCTCTAAAAACTTCCACATTCAGTTATCCACACCCTTGTATAATTGCCTCCCCTTGACTGTGAACTTAAATTACTGAATCTCTTCTAGTGAATAGTGGATGACAGATATGATGAGATGTCTGTCAGCTCTCCCTCAGGGTGGTGGAGATTCAAAGGATTACTCAAAGCCCATTTGTTCTGAGCAGTGAGAAGCCCTGAAGGGGTTAATTTTCTAGGAACCCTCAAGAGAGAGGCATTTCTCCTTGGAAAAATAACACCGGACTAGGGTCTTCTCTCAGTATTTATTTTTCAGGGCAGAAAGTTACAGAAAATGAACATAGGTGGTTACAAAAAGAACAGTAAGATAATTGTCATGGCAACACTCATTAATTTGTAAAAAGTTAAGTAGATCCACCAACAAAAGCCTGTTCTTAGCAAACACTTTCTTTTCCTACAGCAATTTCCTTAGTATATTTACACAACAATCAAGCAGCTTCCCAGCAGCTTCTTAATAACAATAAGTAGGTTAAATTGCACCAAGGACATCTGCCTTAAGAGCCAGCAATTTTGCTGTGATACAATTGTTTATCTACAACAGAGACTTTAGCCCGGGGAAAGTTTCCTGTCTTTTGCAAGCTTAACATTTCTATGTGCAGTTCTAAAAAGTTAGGCTATACCTGAAATTACAGGAGTGTGGAAGCTAGGCCCTGTGAAATACATTTGCTTTATAAATGTGAGTACACTCCACAGATGTCACTTCTGGAGTTGCATTATTTAGACTGTGGTTTCTATCTTGGGTGCTCATTCCTGATCTGTTGCTTTCTTCCTCATTTGCTTTGAGGCCAGCCTGTTGTCATGTTGTCAGTTACACTACAGAGAGGACTATGTGGCAAGAAAATCATTTCTTTGACCAAACATCACAAATATCTGAAACCTTCTAACAACTACATGAGTGAGTTTGGAGGCGGAACGTTCCTCCATTGGGACTCCAGGTGACTGTAGTCCAAGCTGATACCTTCATTGCAGTTTTGTGAAAGGCTTTGCTTCAGTTTCACCAAAGAGACACTCATCTGGGTCATGCTCAAATTTCTCACTCATGGCAACTGTAAGAAAACAAAAACAAAAACAAAAAAACCTTGCTGTTTTAAGCCACAAAGTTTTGAAATATTTGTTATACAGTAATAGATAAACAATGCAGGTTTTTGTATATGAAAGTAGGAAGCTGCCTCAATAAATTCTGAAAAAGGTAGACATGGCTTTGGATCTGGACAGTGAACAAAAGCTGTAAGGATTTTGAAGAGAATATTAGAGAAAACCTAATTTGCATTGGACAGACTGTAGAAATATGAATTTCACTGCTGCTCAAGGGCTCAAAAGAAAGTGAGTAACATGTTACTAGAGACTGGAGGAAGGAGTATCCTTGTTTTGTAGTGGCAAAAAGTTTAGCACCACGGCTGCCTACAGTAATGTGGATGGTAGAAAATGTGACTAATGAATTTGTTGACATAGCTAAGGATATTTCTAAGCAAAGTGTAGATGATACAACCTGTTCTATTCTTGCTTCTTAGAGTAAAATGTGAGAGGAGAGAGATAAATTGAGCACAAGACTATTAAAAAGAACAAAGAACTTTATGATTTTGAAAATTCTCAGAATTTTTAGATGGCAAAGATGTTAAAATTAAGAAATGCATTCTGAGTAAATTTGAAATTCAGGTCACTGCCAGATCATCTGGTGTACAGATGATGCCAAGCTCTGACTTATGGATTATCTCATTCAAACAATATGGACTATGAGAATGTTAGGTTTATTGTGAAGAAATTTGTGGATATGGCTTTTGTCTATCAGGGTTAACCCTTGTGATATTTATAGGAAGCTCATAATTTTTGAGAATTAAATTGGAAGGAAGAAATAATTGGACTGAAAGGGGAAGAGACAGTACAAAATGAAAAAAAAAAAAAAAGAAAGTCTCAAACTGCTATTGGCTGGAAACAGTCTGAGAAAATGACTTATTTGCAAACCTGTGCTACCTTTTCTGAAAAAGGAAGGTTTACTCAGATTATGAGACCAAGAGAGAGAAGCTTCAAGCCATGGGAAATTATTTCTTGGTCTTGAGATCTAATCAGAAAAGTTCCAACATTTTTTGACTTGATTTAAGAATTTATATGGACCAGTGATTCTTTTGTGACCCTCTTTTAATGTCTATAGCAGTTACCTATGCCTATCCCACCACTGTATGTTGAGTGTTTAGAATCATCTAACTAGTTTTGTTGTTGTTGTTGCTGTTTTTATTTCATGGTGACAGAATAAAAGGAACTCTGTAAAGAGCTACAATTATGAAATTTTATCTGAGGAGAGTTCTTCACTCTTGAACTTGATTTAGATAATAACATGATGGACTTTGAACTGAATCTGTAATGAGATGAGACTTGAAGACTTTTTGGACATTTCTAACCCTGAGAATGGTGAGATAAGAAATGTTTGCTATTTTAAGCTGCTAAATTTTGAGTAATTTGTTACATAGTAGTAATAACTAATGCAATGCCCTATTGACTATAATTCTCATTCTCTATCAAAATCAAGTAGTAAAATCATTCATAATTAAAAAGTGGCATCAGGAGGTCTTTTCTACTAGGGTTTAAGAACAGTTACCAAACTTTTGAATTTCAAAAGTAATATTCTCTGTTGATACTGTAGTGGCACTAATTTTTGAAATTCCTATAACAATATTTTTAAAATTATGCATTTTTTTCATTTTGATTCCTCTTACATAGGCTATAAGTCCTTGAAGGTATGGATTTCCAACTCTGTGACCTTATCATCTACCAATATCTAGCACTGGATAGTGATCAATAAACATACATTGAATAAATGAATAAGGAAACAAATTAACAAATATATGACCTATTATTAGAAACAAATGAAAAATAACCCCAAATATTCCTTGATCTCAATGAAACATCCTTCATCTTTTTTTTTTTTTTTAAAGTAAAATAGGGACTACTCTTCTATTTTATTTCTTTGCAATATCTTTCCTAAATTTCTATTAGGAAATACCTAAGGATATTTACTCTTTGAACTACTTTTATTTTTCAAACGTGCTTTTGGAAAGATTGTCTTTATCATTTTATAGATATCTCATTTCAATTTTAATACATTGTTAGAAATAATTTTTGCTTATTAAATCATTCATTAACCTATTTTAAAGTTTTGACTTGCCTATATATTTTTAATTCAGTAATCCTATATGAATGTTTGATAAACCTGTCACTTTCGAATTACATTTTTCTATCCTTCAGTTCTATATCCTGGGTATCAGACAGGGTGAGGGAGAGTCAGGAAGCATTACCACTTTGGTGGCTCTTTTATTGATCATCCTTCTTGTACTGACTAGTTTCCATTCTGAACGTCAGGGGATGTTCTTTGCAATATTTGCTTTATCACTTAGAACAATTTTTATTGATAAAAGTTTTGCATTTAAACATTTTCCCAGGAAATGATGTTTATTTTTATAAAACTATTTTTTAAAATTCTCTTTTACAGTAGTATCGTTAATTCTGATCTTACATTACCTTAAATGTTGTTTTAGACCATTCAGGCTGCTATTAAAATATACCATATATTGGGTAGCTTATAAACAAAAGAAACATTTCCTACAGTTCTGGAGGTTTGGAAGTCCAAGATCAAGGCATCGGCAGATTCATTCTCTGGTGAAGGCCCATTTCCTGGTTGATAGTTGGTGCCCTTTTGCTGTGTTCTTTCCTGGCTGAAGGGGCAAAGCAGCTCTCTAGGGCCTCTTTTACAAGGGCACTAATCCCATTCATGAGGGTCCCTCCTACACGAGCTAACCAGCTCTCAACGGCCCATTTCCTAATTTATATAACAGCAATATACTTCTAAAAAACTGATAAATTATTTCTTGTTTTCTTAAAATTAGCTTATGATTTTTATAGTGTTGGTGTTTCTCTTCCATGTCTGATAGATACATCCCATCTATTTAAGAAATGACTATTATTCTTAATAGATTATTCCTATATTAAATTTAAAACAGTCTCCTACTCTTCACCTTTAATGCTAAAATATTCATAACCTTTTAAAATTAGAACATATTCTACATACAATTACATCACCAATATATGTGATTAAATTAAGAAATCAAGAGACCATTGAATTATAACATTTTCCCTCTATGTTCTCATGTATCCATTTTTTAAGTGAGCAGTTATTAAATTAGGAAGTTATAGAGAAAATAGGTACCTTCTTTCCTTACTTTTAGAAAGAGATTAAATTGACTGTAAAAGAATAGAGCAAAAATATTATTTAATAAATTTAACTCATACAATATCATTTATTATTTTATTCATAGGTTCACCAAATGACAGCTAATCTTCAATTAAATTGGGGTGTATTGTATAATGTATCTGAATGCTAATAGTAGTTTTGTTTTTTGATACAGAAAACTTATACGGCGTATTATTGTCTACTTCCTTGAAATTGCCTGTCTGTTTATTCCTCATATTGCTCCAGGGCCAATTTTTCTCCCAAAGAAGAATACCAGGGACTAAGGTTCTATGCACAAGGGTCGTTACTCAGATAATCAGGAGTAATGGCTTCAGTAGGAATGGAATAATGGAATTTTTGTAAAACTACAATAGTTAGTATACTTGGAGTATAGTGAGTGAACAGATGAATGAAATTGCATGAGTCTAGAGAGATAAGCGGGGGCCAGATAGATAAAACTTTAGAGCCTAATAGGAATTTTAAAAAAATCTTAATCTAAGGAAAATGGAGAACTAGCAAACAGTTTTAAGCAAGAGAGTAGGCTCTGTGTGAAGAATTGGATTGGAGAAAAATAGCAATGGAAGTAAGAAAAACAGGTAAGAGTCTATTTTATTTGAACTGGAAAGAAATAATGGCTAGAATTGTGGCAGTGGAGATGAAGAGAGTGAGATGATTCAAAATATATTTTGGATTAGAATCAAGAGGACTTGCTAATAGATTAAAGGAGAGAAATAAGGGAGAAGAAGATGTCAAGAAAGACTCAGATTTCTGGCTGGAGAAATTGGGTGGATGGAAGTGACAGTCATTGAAATGAGGAACATTGGCAGCTAACCAGGTTTGAATAGTGCGTAGGGTTCATGAATCAAACTTTGAAAATACATTTACGATATCTATGAGAGTGAAGGTAAACTGCCAAGTTAGTTTAGAAAAGAGGCTAGGTAGAACATTTTCATTGAGGAGTTGGACAATTGATGGTATTTAAGTCATCAGAGGTACGCAAACCTAGTAAGATGGTGAAAAGAAGAGAGTCCAGAAATGATTTTCAAGGAACTCCAACATTTACAGGTCTGGTAACACAGAGAAAATCAGCGAAATCTCCAAGAGATGAAATACATAAGGTAAATAAGAAGAAACTGTAGAATGTAGTTTTTAACAGTGCTCTGGAGCTGAACCAGCTAGGTACAAATCCTGATTTTCACATTGTCTGGATCTAGGTTTGATATGAAGCAGGTTACTTAACCTCTTTATTCTGCAGTTGCTCATTGGTAAATAGTGACAACTAAAGTGCCCATCTCACAAGATCACCGACAGAACTAAAAGGAATATTATTTGTTAATTTTTGTGTTCCCATGACTGTAATGTGTAGAACAAACTGGGCATATAACAAGACCTCAATAGATATTAAAGTTATTATTATAATTACTAAATATTCTACACTGGGATTTATTTGTGACTTCAGCAAGAAAGGATATAGTGGAATTTGGAGGTGGGGGAAGAATTAATAATAGAAATGTTTGAAGAGTAAATGAGAATGAGATAATTAAAGAGCGTACAATTAGTTATTTCAAGAAAGTTGTCTGTTAATGAACCGAGAGAACTATTATAATAGCTACAGAAAGAAGTGGGGCTCGGAAATGTTATTATATTTTAGGATAAAGTAGAGGATGTTGTTATCCCAAAAGGAATGTTCCAGAAAACATAAAATGAGAGTAACAATGAAATAAACTCCTTGTAAAGACAGAGGGAGGTGCCCAAAATGTCGGTCCGCTGCCAGCGGAACCGAACAGTCCTACCTTCCTTCCTTTCAGTGGGCGAGCGAATGGCCCAGATTCCTCTTTCCCTCGGTCTTTTGGGAGGAGACGGGGGAAAGAGAGCCCTGAAGAGAGGTGAGCACAGCCCCTGGCCCCAACCAGCCCATTAAAGGACACTCAGATTCAGTGGAGGTTCTGTCGAGCTGTTCCATTTATTATCACACAAGCACTTGCTTTTATAGGCAGATGGGGAGGGGAGGTTTTAACATAATCCTATTGGCTTAAAGGTTAGGAGAGCACTCATCCTGTCTCAATGCCTAGCTATTGCAATCACGCAGTGTTCACGAGTGCGGAAGCGCGTCTTTGGCCAATAAGGGCTAAGGCAAGGTTCCCGCAGACACCCCCACCCTACTTCCTCCCAGCGCCATCTTAGGCTGCCACGTTAATACGCCTTGTGGGCCCATAATGGCGCCACCCGTAATGTCACTTAAGGTGGCGTTAGTTTTTAAGGCCTGAGACCAAAATACCTATGGAGTCATGTCTTTTAATAGAAAATGGGGAAACTCCTTTTTGTAAGAAAGGGGGAGAATAGAGAATGGGGCCAGATGAAAATAAATTGTCAGATTTGAGGACAGAAAAACAACATGATGAATATTTTGTTTGATGGCTTCTATCCATGTATTCATTTACCTATTTTATTTTACCATGTACCATGTTAAATACTGGGAATATAAGAAACATAAAAAAAATTAATGAACTAGAAACATTCTCTTCAATTATAGTCCTTATATTTTATTAGGGAGTGGGGAGATATAAAACACCACAAATAAATGTGTAAAATATGTAATATTTTAGATGAGAAGAGCTACAGAGAGAAGTCAGAAATGGGGATAGAGAATTCAAGAAAGGTTGTATTTTCAAATAGCATGGTCAAAAAAGCTCTCACAGAGTATGTGAGATCTGGAGGGAAGAGTGGTACAGATGTCTGGAGATCTGAAGAAAGAACAATCCAGACTAAGGGAAGCACGAAGTTCCTAATATGAAAATGTGCCTGGACTGTTCAACACAGAGACAGGCCTCTGTGATTCTAGCCTAATGAGCAGTTTTCACTTCATCTGTCACAAAAAGACATTAGAAGTTTGTGACCAGAGAAACAACATGATTTTAATTACGTTTAACAGAAACCCTCCGGCTGCTGTATTGAAAACAGAATGAAGTAGGCAAGGATGGAATCAAAAGACCACTTAAAGAAAAAGTCGGAAGGTTTTTGGATTAGAGGTACTAGTGAATTTTAACAATTAAAAATAATCCAAGCTTGATCCATTTCATCAATAAATTTAATGAAAAATATGATTCTGGATATGTTTCGAAGGGAAGGCCTACAGGATTTATCAACTAAATTAATGTAGGTAGTGAGAAAAATTAGGAGTCAAGTATGAGAGATTTTTAGGCTGAAAAAATGAAGGATGGAAATTTTATTATTGAGATGAAAGGTTTGAGGGGCGCAAGTAGAGAGAGAATGGGAAGATTGTGTATTTTGTTAACTATGAAATATCTGTTAGGTATTAGGTGAGTATATGGAGTAGACAGTTTTATATTAGTCCAAAGTTTAGAGAAGAGTTTTAGGCTGAAAATAAAAATTTATAAGGCATCATATATATGATATTTAGAGTAAAGAGATTGGATGAGATCCCTGAGGATGTGAGTATAGATGGGAAGAGAGAAAGTTCAAGGATTGAAATTTAGAGCACTGAAGTTTTTCAGGTTGGGAACATGAGCATCAACCAATAAAAGTGACTGAAAAGGAGGAGTGATTTTTTTAAAAAGAAAGTCTCCTCAGTGAAGTGCCCTCGAAACCAAATAAAAGTGTTTTAAGGAGGAAAAAGTGGCCAACAGTGTCAAGTGTTGTTAATAGATAAGGTAAAATGTTAACTGAGAACTAGTCCTTGAGTTTAATAAAGTGAAAGTAATTGGTGAAAATGTGAATGAATTGGGCTCAAGTGAAAATAGGACTGATGGAACTGAAGACAAATAACTGAAGAGTTTAGCTTTAAAACGATAGATAAATAGAGGAGGAAATGGAGTTGCTATATTTATGCAATGAAAATATTCAGTTCAGAGGGGTCAACTGATGATGTGGAGAGAGGGGACGGATGCCAGTGTGTAAATTACGTATGAAATATGAGGCAACGTTATCTGCTGAGATGGGCAGGGAGGTATGGAAGACTAAAATTTGAGAATCATGTTGATCTCATGAAATATGTTTCAGAGAATGGTAGGAAAATATTACCAGAGAAATATAGTAAAAAAGTGGACAACAGCGAAAGCCTAGATGAGGTTAGAGATCATGAAGTATAACAATACCAATATCATTGGTTATATGAATCTTCTCCAGTGATGTTTATCTTTTGCAATACAATCATAAAGAAGGCATATTGTTGGGTTGGTTGGGGTTAATTTTTTGTAATTGAAGTAAAAATCATGCAGGAAAGCTACAGACATTTGTTACATGGTGGTTGCAATGATTTACTGAAGTATTGTAGCTGGACATGAACAGAAGTGAACATAGAAAAGTGATTATAGGTAAGGTAAAAATGGAATGGCCATCGTATTGTATGGAATGATGAAGTTAAAGAATTATTGTAGTCAAACTTGAGAACGTGGGTAGAAAGGCAAGAAGGGTTTTACCAGAGACTGGGATTGTTGAATTAATAATTCCAGAGGTGGAACAAATGATGATAAAAAGGTGAAGGGGTGACAATAAGACCAAGTGAAGGAAAAGGTGATGGGAGCTGGAAACTCAAGGAACTGAGAAGACAGGAAGTCCTGGCATTTTTTAGAATTATGGCAGGATCAAGAATGGGGATGAAGGTGATTATTTTTTTGTTAAGGTCTTCAGTTAAAAGGCAGGAAAATATGGTTTACCAGTATAATCACAATGAGGGAGAGAGAAGGAGGTGGTATAACAGTGTAAGTTAATTTTCCAAAGACAAGGATGGCACATGTATATTTGAATCACCCTAGGGAGGGTTTAAAAACATGCCTAAGCCAGTTCTCATCACTGAAGATTTTGATTTAATTGGTCTTAGGTGGGGCTTAAGGAAGGTGATTCTAATGGATGGCTTTAGAAAGACCTGCTTTGTACCTAATTCTGCCATGCACTGCTACATTCTTTTCCTCCAGATACCTGTCGTCATGTAGTTAGCAATGCCACCTGAGGGCCATGAGTACATTGGGGTGGAGGAGAGTAGGACCTATTCAGGCTGTTTCCTCCTCCTGGATCACTTTTCCCATCATTCCACGTGTCTGATCTCTATACCCACTTCCTCAAAATTTTCTCTCTCCCCAGTGGATTTCCAAAGTGCTTTACAGACACTACCTGAAAGTGACACATGTTTACAATTTTCTATTTCATATTGCATTTTTAAAGTGCACATAAACAGACTTAATGAAAATCCATATTGAAGATATTGCATTCATCTTTGAATCTTCTAAAACTGCTAGCACAGTATTTTGCACTTAGAAAGTGCTTATTAAATTTTTGCTGAATGAGTAAATGTAAACATGAGTCTAATAAGTTACATTTGCCTGTGTTACAAATAGGTGGTTCTTTGGATAAAATTTTATTTAGTAAATTGTATCAAGATCTAACTTAGAGTAACTGGTTTATTTTTAGCTACTGTGAAACAAAATGGTAGTCAATAAATGCTTGAATTACCTATTTTATAATTGCAATAAATTTCAGAGATCCTTACAAGTTTAGATTACAAAAAAAAAAAAAAAAAAAAAAAAAATGCTTTACCTGACTAAATTATATCTAGTTTAAGGACATAAAAACTAATGGGCCTAAATCCAGTCCTATCTGAGAAATTATTTAAGTTTAAATCTTGATTCAGGGTCGGAAATAAACAGTTAATTTCCAGTTTCCCAAGTTAAGCATTTTGAGATATAAGTTAAATATTGGGATGTCATAACTTTGGCCTTTAATATGCTAAGCTATCACTTATGTAGGCTTTTATTGTAATATCAGAAATAGAAAACTAATCTGTTTCTTTAATAGCAACTCCTTTGCCAGTTTCTAATGCAATTTAAAAGGAAGAATTTAAAATGGCTTACTTCTGATCAGAATTTTTTATGTTTAGTTTTACCTTTGAGCCCAAATATCACTGCATCTTTTATATACAGTCAAGGCTAATACCAGGATAGCATTGTCAGAAAAGTATTAATGATGAAACTAAATTCACTAGCTTTTTCCTTTCATCCTGTTTTCAAAACTGCTTAGAGGCCCTTCAGAAACACTGCTGTTTACAAGATTACCAAATTGGTGGAAAACATTGAAACATTAAAATGTTATACTGCTGTAGTGTCTCATAAACACATTCATAAAGAAAGGCAGAGCCAATTAAAAAAATAAATTTCTCGTGTACTATAAGATAAATTGCTGCAAGCCAACCAGTAAAAATAATAGAGCTGTCAAAACAATATAATTTCTGTGCACAAACCAAAGCATATCCAATATAATAACAGAATGAAGATCTCCTGAATAAATACTTAGTCAGAAATGAACTGCAGGGGAAAATAAATTTATTAGAGTTAGTTAGTTCATGGAAACGAATGTCTGCTTATAAGTTTGTAATATTTGACAAGGGGAAGATTATAGCTCAGCCATGGCCTCTAATAACTTAAAATATTGGAAGCTTTAGACCTTGCTCAGTTAAAATGAGTTACCCAAATGTTCACCTTCTACAGATTGATAACCCGGCTATAGACTGGGACACTTCACTCTCTGTGAACTGATGAATGATCAAGGCATTTAACTTGATAGATCAAGGTCTTTTGCTAAATAAATTAAAGCAAATAGGAGTAACTGAGCAAGCTGTTTGCTGGTCTAACGGGTATTTGTCAAATTAATCTCCATCAGTGATTGTGAAGAGATGTGTTCCAATTCTATCCTGTTCATTAGGGGACAAAGTCTGTACTTGAATTCTGAATGGTCACAGAGCATATACTTAGATGAATGAAATATAAGATCACATGAAAGTGAAGGCAAAGCTGCCTCTTAACCATGCAGAGATGTAAACATGGGCTGAGATAATATGTCCCAGTATCTATAACAGGATGCTGGGGATGGAGGCATAGTAACAGGACATCCACACAGATTTTTTGATTTGTGAAGCAGAGGGATAGAGATTAACCTGGGTGAGGTAGACAAGTAAGGATTTGGGGGAAATAATGTTTCTTGAAGCTAAGATTACAGAGACTGTTTAGCAGAGTTGGCACCTTACTTTTAAACCAGTGGAAATATGTAAGAAGATCATAAATCTTTAGAAGAGAGATTATAAGAGTCAATCATGTAATCATATAAAGGATTATTTCTGGAACATAGTGAACTTCTGGGGGACCCAGAGTGATTCAGCAATGAGCAAGGAATGTTCATGGAAATAATAGAGTTTCTTCTGGAACCCAAACATAGAAAGGAAGACAAAATGAGTAGAAGCCTTTATTTGTGGCAATTTAATATGAACTAGACGATCCAAGGTAACTAGTTAGTTACCTTATTGCCATTTCCTAGAAATTAGAAGAACGTGCTGTGTGGTTATTTACTGCAGCTAAACCTCACTTGTCTTGAAAGGTGACTTTAAATCACTAATGTATCTCCCTTTGCCTCTTTATAAGATCAAGTGACTAGGATTCAGTGTTAAATATTTTCCCCACATGCCTACAGCCAAAGCTATAGTACCAATCTCCTGAAACTCAAGCAATCCTGATCAGGGCTCTGCTTTCTGCAACTAATGATTTTTATTAGATAAACTATTCTGTGATCCCTAACCATCTTCTTACTTACATAGACAACATTATATTCAAATGTTCCCATTAAAAGATATGATTAAGTTTTGCAATCATGAACATGCTAATTACCCTGCTTAGTTCATCATACAATATATACATGTATTGAAATGTAACTCTGTACCCCATAAATATGTACAATGTTTCAATAAAAAGTTTAAAAAAATAGTAGGTTAAATGTATCTATTTTTGGAAATTTTAAAATCAATGGCCCTATGTTGAGATTTTAAACTCACTGATTGTTTAATAAGGAAGATTTTTTTTGTGAGGAAAGAGTATTACTATTACATGAATTTGACCTGCTATTACTCTTTGTGTCCTTTTCACATTAATTTGAATATAACAAAGTCTGCTATAGCTGCTGACTCAGCAGAAAGTTAGCATGCTGTCCCTGCTCAGCATCTTCTAATCAGCTCCATGCTGAGAGAGACATTATCATCTCTGAGACTGATAAAGGCTAGCCCTACCTCCTGCTGCCTGCTTCTCCTTAGCTCCTTTTCCATAGGCAAAGAGCCTATGGAGAGAATAGTGAATGTCTACAGGTGTCTGCAGACAAAGCTAATCACTGTAGTGAAACATCCTAATGACCGAACCCATTCTATCATGTGTTCTTAATTGGCTCCAATATGCCTGTTAACAGTCTTTTTGCCTATTTTTCTTTTCGTAATCTTTTGTGTGTAAATTTCGTTTTGTGAGATAATGGGGTTCAGGACATGCTACCCCCAAATATGGCACTTTTGTATTTGAGGAAACAGCAGAAGTTCTTTCTGACCTTCTCCTGCCCTTCTCTGTTGAAGCAGGCCATAAAAAATATTCTCTGACCTTCCTCCAAAGTAGGCCTTCAGGGTTTTATTCCAGAGGTACTGTCCCTGTACATGGAGGAAAGGAATGTCCTTATCCTCAAGACACGGAGATGCCAAGAAGAATTTGAACAGACAGAACTTGCTAGAATTTCCCCCAGTTTATTACAATTAGATCATAACCCTTTTGCCCTCCAATTATACTTCTGCATAACTGTCCATAAAAATATACAGGTTCCCTGTTTGGGTTTTCATTTCTGAAGCTCCCATGTCACGGTAAAACTTAAATTAAATAAATGTATATGCTTTTCTTTTGTCAATCTGTCTTGTTATGAGGGTCTCAGCCATGAACCTAGCAATGGGTGAGGAAAAAAAAAATTCTCCCCTACATGGGACATATAAAGCATGGATTGTAGCCACACTTTTCAAGTCTAAAGATAGCCAAGTATATTAGATCACTATTTCTTTGCCTTTTCCAACAGGCATTCTTGGTGTAATACTGGTTTTCTAGAAAGGCTAATGTTTGGTTGGCAACCTTACCATTATGAGATGATTATTCTTCAATAATGCTCTCTGGCTAATGACTAGACAGAAACTTTGGCTCTGTGCTTATACCGGTGGTTATTTAAACTTAGTTGCTTTATTTTCTCACAGAATTTATTGGGATTGTATTGGTTGTTTCTCACTACTAGCAAGTATTGCTACCAGATTATGCATTCAGCAAATATTTATTTGCTTTCTGTCAAAAAACATGCTAGACCCTTGGCTTACAGTGGTAAGCAAATGTAGGCTGTACCCTCATGGAGTTTTCATTATTCAACTCTTTATTTAAAAATGTAAAATTATCACAAGGATTTGTAGAATAAGGAGAGATACATATATACATATCGACAAGTATGAATTAGCAGGTTGTATGGTACCTGGAGACCAGGAAAAGCTTCATTAAAAAAATGATAACCGAGCTGAACTCTGAATGCAGAGTAACAATTAATAGGGAAGAAGAGGAGGAAAGGCCATGAACGCTCTGTTGCAGAAGGAAGCATGAGTTATCTGAGAATTTATCAAAAGTAAGAGCAGAGCCAAAGATAAATTGGTAAAAATGAGACCATAAAGAAATCATCAATGGAAGGTTTAATAAGCTATGTTAGAAATTAGGGGCTTTGCCCCGAATTGTAATAAATCAATGTAGTTTTATCCTGAGTTTGGGGGAGATAATCTAAAGAATGTTCTGGCTGCAGCATGGATAATAGAGAAAAAGAAGGTGCGTGGTGCCGGGATAGAAAACTATTGCAGTAGTGAAGATTAGAGATAAAGGTAGATCAGAATAGGTTAGTGGGTGTAGAATTTATTGGAAGGAAGGAGATAGATTCAAGAAGCACATAAAAAATAAAATCAATACGCATGGAGATGGATTCGATATAGGTGTGAAGGATGCGGTGAGGGAAAGATAACGTCAAGGATATCACCTAGTCTTCTGAGTATAATGTCATTTCCCAGGGTAGGGAACCCTTAGAGAACACAAGATTTTTGGAAATAGATCATGAGTTTTGTTTTAGACATGTTTGAGATACCACTGAGAAGTTTAAGATAAAAATTTTAAAAATTGTATGTGTACGTTTTTAGTTTAGAGAGGAAGTCTAGACCCGAGAAAAGCAAGTGTAAGCTATCCACTTACAAGTGATAACTACAGCTGTGCTCATTTGTAATAGGGATTTATAGATATGTACTCATTTCATCCTTGTGACAACCCTATGAGTACCATTATAATCACTATTTAAAAATTAATGGGAAAACTAAGTCAAAAACAGTTTGAGCTCTTGCCACGATAGCAAAACTAGTGTCAGAGCAAAGATTTGAACCTAGGCAGATTAGAAAATGAGTTAATATACTTAAGCACTTTATTATGCAACTTCTCATGAATGAGATTGCTTAAGAACTGAATATAGACCGGCTAAGGAGCCCATGACTGAGTTTTGAGAAGCTCCAATATTTAAAGACAAGAAGGTAAGCCCCCCAAAAAAGACTAAGAAAGAGAGGCCAGAAAGGAAGGAACAAAACCCAGAGAAATGTGAGGTCTCCACAAATAAGGTAGGGTGTTATAAGACACAGAGGATGTCAAATTCTCTTGAGAGATTAAGTAAAATAAGATGTAGGGAAAGAACCCCAATTTAGGGTTCAGGGACAGCATTCCTCAAATCACTAGGGGCTTGAAGCCAGTTTGAAGGGAATTGAAAAGTGAATGGAAAGTGTGAAAGAACAGAGAAGAGACAACTCTTGCCAACACTTTGTCTTGAGCAAGAAGAAAAGAAGGTATATGACAGGAATGGGTAAGGGGGGATTTGTTTCATTTTGCTTTGACAGTTGAGACTGGAGTGTTCACAAAAGTCTGAGGATCTCATCACTCACCATTCCATCTCAGTTTCTTTTTCTGGCTTCTTCTCAGCTCTCTGGCTTTCTAATGTGAGAGTGTCTCAGAAATCAGACCATAAGCAGTTCTCTTCTGTCTACATGCAAGCCCTTTTGGTGGTCTCATCCACATTCTAGCACATCTATAATTGAATTCTTAATTGTTTTTCTCAGACATGCTTTATATACACTCTTCCCTATATCAGCACAAGATCATTTCACCCTTCAATTTGTCCAGGCCAAAACACTTGGAGTCATTTTTGACTCTTTTCTTTGCCTCCCACCCCTTTTCCTGTCCATCAGTAAATCCCATGGTTCTAGCTTTATACTATATCCAGAACTGTAGCAAGTTTTACCAGGTCCACTGATACCACCCTAGTCCAAGCTGAACCATCCCTTGTTTGACTCAGTGCAATACGCTTCTGTCTTTTCTTCCTGCCTTTATGTGTCCCCAGTTGATTAAATCTGAACAAAGTAGCTAGATCAATCCTATTAAAAGGTGAGCAGAATTAGGTCACTACTTTTTATAAAATTGAGGTTTATTTTACAGGAAGAAAAATGCATAGATGATAACTATAAAATCAAGTGAGTTTTAACAAATGTACACTGTTGTATAATTTACAACACTATAAAGAAATAAAACATTTCTATCATTTATGCGCTTTTTCATACATAGCTTACTATTCTGATACTGATGCGAGGAGACTTGTATGAAGATTTCCTGTTCTGTACAGTTCCCACTTATCTTTCTTCTCAACTCAGCAAGACCACTTTTCTCTGTGTGGACTTCTCCCTGTGCTGTGGTTTACAAAGTGCTTCCAGGCAGAAAGATGGGTGATAGTGGGTATCATTCCTTTACCCGGAATTTATATAGCTCTGTGCTGCCCGTTGTGCAATACCTGAAAACACTCTGTAATATTTTGTCCAGCTTTGTGGTTTAGAGTGGGAGGGCTACTCTAGTGTCAGATACTCCATCATGACCAGAAGCAGAGATGCTTCATGTCATGCTTGACATAAGTCAGTTCACCTCACCATCTTGTAGGCTGCATATAGTCTCTGTATACTTACATATATTCAATTACTTTTCTAATATATGCTGACCTATGTTGGCAGTTACTTTGGCATATGGACTCTTGGTAAATAGAATCACTGACTATACTTTGAACTGTAGTTCTTCATTCATGCTTGTCTCATGACACTTAGCTCATCTGAGTAGCTAGTTATATGTGTTTCTGTTATCCTTCATACAAGACTGTAAACTTTTCAACAGCAGAAAGTAGCATGCTATAAATATTTATGGAGTTGAATTGAATATACCAGAGAACCAAGTGAATAAGAATGAATTTTGATGATTATGATTTTATGGTGAACTGTAGTCTCAGAAGATTAAAAAAAATCTGTTTAATTTTTAATTACTTTGGGGATGTTGTGGGTATCTACTACATATTTATTGGTTGACAGGCAGCACAGGTTCCACAATAAGGAACGCTTAAGAGTTGAGTTAAATATCCAGAAGTTTTCAGTTTTTGCTGACATTCTATTCCTGTCTTCACAACTATATCTTGTCTAAATACTCTCTCTTTCGTGGTGAGTCAAGATGAAAATGACCCTCCTATTTTAGCCAGTGTGTTAATGACCTCTCGAGTTAATTCAACAGGAAGAACAAGTATAAAAGGACAATGTATACTGTTGTCATTTGTTGTTATTTTTTCTGGAAATAAAATCCTGTTTTTCCTGGAGGGGCTTGATTAGAAGTGGGTAGCATATGCAAGGACAAACTATTTATTGCTTTCGTAATGGATTAGGCAATCCTGCAAAACTGAAATAAAACATGTACACTAATGAGAGACAGAATAGAAGAAAATTGATTCTCTGACCGTTAATCCTAACCAGCTACTCATAAATTTAACAAAGCAGTCTGTGGGGCCCCCTATACAATTGATTTCATAAGTATGATATCAATAGTGTAATACATAAAATAAATCAAATCAATGCTCAGATCAGGTGTCACAAAGTGCCACAAAGTGAAGTTACACGTAGATCAGGTCTTATGTGGACTTCACCCCATGGTGAATTTTGTAGTATTGGCGGTTAAACTATTGGTCAGTCCTACTTTACATTTGTACTGCTTCATTTCAAAAAGTAACTTTTTTTTTTTTTTTACTATACTGATCAGGCAGATAGTATTGTTATAATAAATAAAACGGCTTCCCGGTTTTAAAGGTTGCTAAGAATATCTTTAAAATAGATAGCAAAGCCTACCAGATTTGCGAATGAATGCTGTCCTGAAAATAGCATTGTTTGGAACATCTTGGAAGCAATAATGTGAGAAACATGTATGCTGCTATTGGCTACGCACCTAAGTTTGTTCCAGTCTAGTGTGGAAATAAATGAATAAATATTAAAATTGCATAGCTCCAGAAATGCATTTTCTCTATAATATACACTATACCTCAGGCCATTGACTTTTAAGAAACAGAATAATATACAATTCTCTGTGTCTGAGGTTGCTGAGTTGTTCTAGGCCTCCTGACACTACTAAACTACCCACAAATTTTGAAAGATGAGCAGTACCCTGACCAATTCCATCTAAAGGGCTGTTTAAGCAACAAGAGGAAAACATTTTAGGAAAAATTGATATAATTATGTGTAGACATCCTGAGAGTTGTTTCTGATGAGGATATAGACTTGAACCCTTTGTAACGCTAACACATTTTTTGGTTGTGTGTCAATGTCAATTATTAATAATGTAGAACTCTAAAGGGCATCGAGTATATCTGTGTTGTTTTCTAGACAATTACACAGAAATAGGATCCTTAATAGGCACTTTTGCTATTAATGCTATCACAAAACTAACCTAATGTAGTTATGCCTTTGGAAGGTCAAGAAGTTAAATACCTACACAGCCAAAGGCTGGGGATCCCAAAGGAAAGGGAAAATGAAGAAGCAAATATTGTCATTTCTCAAAGTAAGAACCTCATTAGCATTGAGTAGTGATTTGTACAAGCTGGGAAAGTAACAAGGAACAAATGTGGAAGATGAACAAAACGAAGCACCCGAAATGTCAAACTCTTGCACTGTAAGTCAGTGGTTCACAGCCCTACATGGCAGAATTATTCAGGAAGATTTTTTTAAAAACCTGTGCAGCAACCCCACTCCCATGCCACTCTGTTCTGATTTAATTGGTCTAGGTTCAATTTAGACATCACTAGTCCTTAAAATCAACCCAAGTTATGCTAATGACCTAACAGGTTTGAGAGGCACTGATAAAAGTTTCTTTCATGAAAATGCTATCATGATAACTAGGACAAAAATTAGCGAAGGATATTATTATCTATATCTATCTATCTGTATGTATGTGTGTCACGAGAGGAAGAGAGAGACAAAAATATCAGATTTCTTTTTTCCTAATTAAAATATTGGTCCAAAATTAGCTCATTTTTCCTTATTCCTTCCCTAGACACAATGTAAAAGTGAAGGATTCAAATATCTGGCTGCTGTCAATGGATTACAGGGCAACATCCCAAGTTAATTATTTCTACTTGGTGAATGAAATAGTTTACTTATAATATTGGGATTCATCCTTTGTTTAGGTAGATCTATGGGATCACAAATTAGTAGAGAATCATTGTGGATTTTTTTGTTTGCTTTTTTTTTTTTTTTTAATGCATCTGTAGTTTGGGCTAAAAATCAAATCCAGCACACACAATGCATGTTGAGGTGATTCTTTAACAAATTCCCTAGCTTAAGTTGTTGCAAAATAGCACTACCACTTAATTGGCTGGGAATACTCCGTACATATATCAGTATTTCTTTGATACTTAAAAATGAGGAAAGAGAGTTTTGATTGGCATATGGGAAGGTAAAAAAAAAAAATCTTCAAGTAGCACATCTATTGTTTTGTACAGCCTAGGCTTGTCTATTAACAGAGCTTATGTGGTGAGAGAATTGGTACTTCCTGGGCTATAATGTTCACTTTAGGCTGCCTTCCTCTCCTATTATACCTCTTAAATGAGCTTATCTACCTCTGCATAGACAACAAAAAGTTGTCTTGCTTTGTTACCAAGTTTACCTGAAAGGTAGTTGGCAGAAGGGAAAGTGAATGTCATCCAACACTGTGTATTACCTGATGGTTATTCATTTGACATGTTTATATTTCTCCCCAGGCATGCCAATTAAGAGTTCATCTGCCTCTGTTAGAAAATTGACTTAGAGCAGGCTGCTAGAATCAACCACAATGCCCAAGGTCATTGTTTAATAAAATAAATTGTCCAATTACAGAGTAAGTTGCAGAAACAATAGGGGAAACATGATAAAAATACTTTAATTACTGCTGTCTCACTAATAAGCTGGCTCCTCCCCACATTGTCTGGACAATAAGATTTAGCTAATCTTTTCATTTCTTTAGGGTGAAGTCTTGGCAAGATCATTGTTGTGGCAGATGCTTACGGGCATCTCAAGGCTGCCCATCACGCACCTGCAAAGTGCTTATAGCCAGGACTGTTTTAAAAACTTGACATCTATTAACAAAGTGAATCCTCATAACAACCTGAGAAGGTAGAAACTAGTATTCTCTCCATTTTATAGATAAGGAAACTTACTGAGACAAGAGTAGTGGATTGAGTTGTGTCTCCTAAAAAGATATGTTCTTGTCCTAAGCCCCAGTACCTGTGAATGTGACCTTATTTGGAAATATAATATTTGCATATGTAAGCAAGTTAAGATAAGGTCATATTGGATTAGAGAGGGCTCTACATCCAATGACTGGTGTCTTTATAAGATAAAGGAGAGGAATTTAAAGACAGAGACACTGCCATACACAGAAGGAAGATGACATTGTACAGATGGAGGCAGAAACTGGAGGATACAGTCACAAGCCAAGGATTGCAGGCAACCACCAAAAGCTAGGAAGTATTCTTTCTGAGGCTTTTTAGAAATGTCATGGCCCTGCTGACATGAATTTCAGACTTCCAGCCTCCAAAAATTTAAGAAAATAAATTTCTGTTGTTTTAATTGACCTGGTTTATGGCAATTTGTTATGGAAGCTAAAGGAAACTAATACAATCTTATCTTTGCATGATGTTTTTAATTTTTTAAATTTTTTAAATTTTTTAAATTTTTAATTACACAAATACCAAGAATTGCATATTCCACCCACCTTCCTTACTTTTCTTCCCTTCCTATTTTCCTTCCTATCATCTTTCCTTCCCTCATCCTTCCTTCCCCCCTTCCCCTCCTCCTCCTTGGTCTCCTTCTCCTCCTCCTCCTTTTATTTTATAATCTGTCAAACTGAATAACAGACAGAGAAAGGATCTCTAAAAGAAAATATTTATGAGAATGGGCATTGCGATGGGAATACATGTGTCATAGTAAACTATGTACATATTCAGGGAAAGAAAGGAAGGTAAAGGTTTTTAAAGGAAAAATGAGTAGGGTTATATAATTGTTTTGAGATAATTATCCTTGACTACAAGGATTAATAATAAGAGTGCCATCATTCCAAGGTTGGACATGAAGTTGCTGGCCAGATGTCCTCATGAAAGTATTTTTTGTGTGTTAGGGTGTGGTGGCCTTCATGCAAAGTTGTGGTTTTTGCAGAGTCTTTTGGGATAATTCTTGTTATCAGGCATTCATGCATGAGAACCCTCCATTCATGGCCTTTCTCAGCTCCATTTCTCAGGGTTCTTAACACAAGTGACTCCATTTTGATTTTGACAACTTTCATAAGTCAGAACATTTTTCTCTGTGAAATCTAAATATGTGGAATATTCATAAAGCAAACATACTTCACAGGGCCTGGTTTTCCAAAGCCTTGCAGTTTCAAATATTGACCTTGCAGAGGACTGGAAATTTTCCTCAGGCTATAAGGTCTCTGGTGTAAGATAAAGATATGTGGCACAGCAAGGTTGCTGGCTCAAGGACAGACTAGTTACTGATTGTTTTGTAAAGATGCTGAGAAATTGTTGTAAGATCACTTAACTGTCTACTGGAATGTCATCTGGCTTGTTTCACTGAAAGTTATCAGCCTATATTGTTAAACTATAACCCCACCTATGTTCTCTTCCTGTAACTTCCTGGTCTGAGAAATAAATGCAGGAAGAGAACCCCAATTTGGGGTTAATTTCCCAAGGAAGGGATGCCTCTCGCTTGAGCATTCCCAAGGGAAGTTAACCCCTTGGGGTCTCTCACTGCTCCGAAGAGATGGGCTTTGAGTAATCCTTTGCATCTCCACCACCCAGGGGAAGTGGGGTGACAAATCCATGGGGGGGGGCAAAGCAACAAAAAGCAACATAAATATATATGAAATCTACTTATTGACTTATTTCTTTACTTTTCAAGTGTCTCCCTAAGATAAGTAACCCGAAGAATTCTGGGAACACTTGGGACCTAGGTAAACCTATGTACAGCAGAGTAAATTTTTGTTGGGTGTCAGCTCCCTAGGCTGATAATCAGAGCCCTGATAGGGTAAGGGCTGTTAGTTTGGTAAATCTTTACCTTTCCACTTCTTTCATAGCTCTGTAGCTATGGCAATGGCAATATAATACACTTCTCTTGCCATTGTAGCTCAGAACCAATACAGTGAGCCAAAAACATGGCACTGGGAATGGAATTCATAACAACATCAGAACTTCATACCCAGATGCTAGAGGAAAAAACTATGACCCAATTTTCTCCTATATTCTTTCTGTTTATCTTCCAACTCCAAGTGACCTAATATTGTCATTCAGACTAAATCAGTGCCTTTATGCCTATGGCCAGGAAAATGTCTTGAGGTTTTTCACTTCACTTCCACATCTACAGTGGTAAGAGGTTTTGTCTCTAAACACTGGTACCCATGTAACCTCTCAATTTGATATTTTTATTTCCCTCAAATTAACCCCACTATTAACAAGCCAGTTGGAAGTATCTACATTCTTCTGGTTTTCCACTGCCTTTCTCAGCTCATCGTTTTTGTGCTGTCTTGCTCTACCTTTCTAATCTTGCTTCTTCTGACTTTCAAAAGATTTCCTTCCTCAGCAATTAAGTAAGTTCAAGTCACTCATATCTTAAAAAATGACCCTTGCTCAGATTTTAATTTTCTTTTTTTCCTTTTTGGTAAATTTACTTATCTCTCAAAAGAGTCTTCCATATGAGGTGCCTCCCTTACTTGCCTCTAGTTCACTTCTCAGTACATGGCATTCTTGCTTTTCTTTTCACCACACACTGAAACTTCTCCACTAGTACTATGTCCTCATTCATTTTCATCTTTTTCTCTCCTGTTAGTATCCCCCCCTTTTTTTATCCCCTTCTTTCTGCTCCACATATCTGTCACGACACACTGTGAAAATTAAGCTAGAAATAAAGATGTTGTGAGAGAAAGAGAGGGTGTAAGAGTGAACTCAATTTGAAGACAGCAAGAGGAAAGAGAGTGGGTTGAAACCTGATGTGTTTTTTTTTTCCTAGTGACCTCAGAAGGTGGCCTACCTGCATGTCCCTTAGACTATCAATCACTGTATCCATACCTCTTATAATAAGTTAAATAGAATAGAAGAGGCACCCTAAAATCCTACTCCTGCCCACTCCATGTTTTTTTGCAGAAATGAGTCCAATCCTGATTTAATTGTTTTGTACATTCTTCTGGTGTATATGCATGGTGTGTGTTTGTGTGTGTCCGTGTATGTTTGTATGTGACTCACGCATGATGTGATAATGTGAGAGTTTTTAATAATGGAATGTACTTCCATGCTTTTCTAGTTCATGCTCTGTATTTTATTTCTGGGAAAAATCATGTAATTTTATGATTTAAACTATCACCTGTTCTCTGACATTTCCAAAATATGTCTCTAGACCACACCTCCCTTCTGATTTATCAACTGTGATGGCCTTGTTTGATTTGGCAAACTGACTGGGCTTCAGTTCCAGGTTATTCAATCAAACTTATACCAGGTGCTGCTGTGAAGAGATTTTGCAGGTATAATTAAAGTCCCCAATCAGTTGACTTTAAGCAAAGGAGATTATTCTGAATAATCTGCATGAGACTGATGTAATCAGATAGTTGGCTTGAAAGCATGGATTTTGATCTTGCTTTACCAGCCCTAATCCCTGAGAGCATATAAGCCAATTAATGGTAATGAATCTCTCTTTCTTTCCCTCTGTGTGTGTATGTATATAAACATATATGTGTGTATATATGTGCAAGGTTATTTCAAAAAGTTTGTGGAAAAATAGAATTAAAAGATAATATGAATCTTTCCATGATCTTTTTGAAGACCCTTTTTTTCTGTCTGGCTCTCTCTCTCTCTCTCTCTCTCTCTCTCATCTCTATCTCTATCTCCTACTGGTCCTGCCTTTGTGGTTGAACTTCAACTGATACACTTACTAAATATCTCCACTTGGATTCCGAAGATACCTCATGCTCAATAGATCAGCAATTAGCATTACTCCCAGAAAAGAGTATGTGTTCATAAATATTTTCCAAATTTAATGCATTAACACGAGTCTAAAACTAAATTATTTTTCTCTTCAATCCAGTCTTCTCTAGTCCTTAACTCATTACTGGCACCACTATCTACCAAAGACCTATATTTCATACTAGGAAACTTCTTTCTCTTTCCAAGCCTGATCACTCAATCTTCATGTCCTAAATAGCTTTTATGTTTTCTATCTATTTTCCATCTCTCTTGCCTTAGGTTACTTTAGGCAATAGTGCCTACCCTAGCTTGCTGCCTCCAGTAGGTCATTCTTTTCCTTGAATCTGGGTGTTCTTTCTCAAGTGCAAACCTGCTGATCCTACCTTCACATTTTAAATGTTAAAACGGTTCACCATAACTTATTTAAAAACACAATTTAAACTCTTTTGCTTAGCACAAAATGTACTTCACATTGTGACTCCAGAGTACCTTTAATCTTACTTACAAATTCCTCACTCAAGTTCTAAACTCAAACCATATACATAAATCCCAGTTTCTAAATTCATTGTGCTTTTTTCTATCTTGTCATGCTGCTTCTCTACCAAACATATCCTTCCCAATTCCTTAATTGTATATTTAAAGAGTGCTCAGTCTGAAGACTCACCTTTAGCTTTCTTCCTTCAGGAAGACTTCTTTACTTCACTTTTCCCATGCATTATGTCTGAGCTCCTTCTCTGTTAAAAAAAAAAAATATATATATATATATATATATACACACACATATATATATATATATATATATATATATATATATCCTGTCCCTACCTCTATGACAGCACTTATCACACTGTTCCCTAACCATTAGGTTCCTTATTTGTCTTTCTTACTGAAATGTAAGCTCTTTGAGGTTAGGAAACATATTGAATTTAATTTTGTATTTCCAGTAGCTACCTTATTGTTTAGAACTTATTGTTCAAAGGATATTTTTTGAATACATGAGTAAATCAAATCTGCATCTTGAAACTCACTCCCGGCGCCTGCTGCAGATAACTTTGTTCATTTTTCACTTCCTCATCATCTCTTTTCATTCCCCATGGAACGTACCTGATTTCACCTTGTCTTAGTAGAACCAGTATTACAGTTCATTTTCAAGCTTATGATTTTCACTTTGTCTTTTTTCCCTGTGGTAACATAAGTCTCTCTTCCCCACTGACTTCTTTCATGTCAATTTCAAACACATTGAGACATCCTATATCCTAAATTTTAAAATTGCTGACCTGCTTTCTTAAGTTATTGCCATATGTCTTTCCTTCTCTCTACTGAGAAAGTTACTGAGTGATTTGTCTATATGTAGAGTCTCTGTTTCCTCTGATGGCTTCTATTTCTCAACCAACTGCAATCTTGACCTCTAGTTGATTTGGTCCTTGTGCACATTTGGCACTTCCACATTTGACATGACCAAAATAAAAATAAAAATAGCACGGAATTTTTGTTCATCGTTTCCTCCAATTTACTTCTCTCATATATATATTCTTTTCTGGCTTGTACAAGGATCAAACCCTGGGCCTTAAGTGTTATCAACAACTTGCTTTAACCATCTGAACAACCAGCCAGCCCCTCATTCTTTGAGTCTGTGTCATCACTGCCCTCTCAGTTCTCCTCTTACCTCTGATGAGTTCTGCCTAGCTGCTATATAGAACTCTTTTCTTTGCTTTTTTCTGATTACCTTTTACCCAATATTTCACACTTACGTTCATTATTCTGAAATCTTTCTCTCTTAACTATGAATTGCTTCTTTTTTTCAGATAATTTTAAATTGCCAACAAGGCATTTTCAATCATTTCAATGTATTTCATGCCAGAAACAAGCATGCATCTGAGACTGAAATTACTATCTTTTTCACCAAACCTACTTTTTCTGGTGTAATATTATAGCCAGGTAATTGCCAGAGACCAGCTCTGCAGGATTCGTTGGACATGAATAGGTGGTGTGGTGTCGGTGAGGAAAGAAAGAGATGGACCACAGATGTCTAGTGCAAGTGTGGACAACAACTACAAAAATCTTGCTTTATTTATATGTTTTTACCTAGTCTTTTACACATTGATTTATCTTTTAATCAAAACATTTTTTATTTTGTTTCTATTGACAAAGAAAGGTCAAATCGTTCCAAGGCACTCATACTGTGACAAAAACATCTACTCATGCATCAATAGTTCACCCCAAAGCCTGTGGCTCATGGCCAGGAAACTATATAATAGCAACATGCTTGGCTTTAAAGAGCATCAGACTTTTAGTTTAAACTATAATTCTTAACCTTCTTAACTTACAATTTAACCCTTTTTTAATCTTACTTATACTTACTATACTTGATTTTAATAACATTGATTAGTTATGGTTAACAATTTAATATTGCTTATACTCTATATTGATCATTTTAATTTATAATCAACATCACAATGTTTATGCCTTTTATTTCCCTGCCAATAGTCTTCGGGAACAGCACAGGGGACAAAGTGAAAAGTTAAATGATTGTGCTGAAACTAACAAAAACACACCATATCATTCTTATTATTACTAAAGAAAGAACATGTTCTTGGTAAATCAAGTGAAACTGTGGGAGTGGGAGAAACAAAGAAATCTGTAACTGGTTGATGATCAATTAGTTATAAACATTACTGCACCCAGACCCACCGTCTCCCTGGGGGAATGTGGATAGAAATCCAACATAATAACTTCATTCCACACGTGCAAGAGCAAGACCACAGCCACAATGGGTCCATGCACACATCACTAAGAAGGAAGATTAATGACAAAATTAAATGGAGACAACCCATACCGGGAACATGCATCAAAAACCCCTTTAGTACTGACAATGCTCTTTAAATAAACCAGTTAATTTTGATGTATTTTAACACGTCCTTTGAGAAACTCCAGGGAATTTCCCAAAGCCATACTAAGCCAAAAGGTTAGGCTGTTTAATTCTGGGAAGCCTTGTCAAGCAACCAAAGGTGAACAAATAAGAACTTCCATGGAGCCGTGCCACAGACATGGGACCCCATAGTAGCCTGCAGAACAAGGGGTATCACTCAGGCTCCCATGCCGTTCCCTATAGCAGGATGGCTCACGACAGGTAATATTATATCTCCACCAGATGGTAAATCCTAAAAACACCCTTATTTTCTTTTCCTCTTTACTTCTTCAGCTTTCAATTATTAACTGACTATGGTTAATCCACATATAAAATGTTTTAATGTTTTTCAAATGTTTCTTTTTTTTAAGCCACTGCTGAAGTTCAAGTCCCCATCATTTCTTGCCTGGAGTAGCATCATGACCTTCTTACTTGATGTCCCCTAATATAGACTGTATTGTACATTGACCGTATTTTCTTTCTGAATTTCTTCACTATAATTGGGCTTATTTAAAAATATTGTGATTTCTTAATGCTTATCTTACCAAATGTGCTTTTCTTTATGTTCTTAAAACACAGTAGAAGGTCAACTCTTTGCAGATGTTCATCATTTTCCTAGTTGTAGTTACCCAGGTTATTGAATGGGAAAATAGAAGTTTGGTTGAACTTTTTTCATTGCATAAAGATAAGAAAGTTTATCAGAGTGTTAGAAAAGAAATTTTCACTCTATCTGGGAAAGAATAAATATTTGATCAATTTACAGTCTCACAACTTGAAAGCTGTATAATGAGAAATGAAGTTCAGAATGGTAATACAGACTTTAATAATAATAGCATTTTTTAACCCCTACATGGTGAATACTAAACTTTACATTATGTCATTTAATCTGCAGTATAGCTATAGGTGGTAGGTAGCATTATATCATCTTGTGGCAGAGACCTTTAGCTATTCAATGAGTTCATTTTCTCTTTTTTTCTAGCCACACAACCAAACAGCACCTCAGCCTTCCTTATAGCTATATGTGGTAATAAAATTAAATTTTAGCCAATGGAATATGGGCAGAAGTGATACGTGATAAACACAAATAACTTCCACACTTGATCCTGCATGCTTTTTTTTCCCCTCCCTTTTTCAGATGACAGGAAAGCAGTGCTAGTTACAAATTGAAGACAGTAGACCATTTATTCTTCTATCATCCTCTACCAACTTATGTTCCCTGCTACCACCTACCATCCATTCCTGGTTGACTAGGAGCATTTACTTTAGATTTCACTGAGTAAGAAATAGAAATTTAGTGTATAAGTTCAGATATTTAGTAAAGGGTAAAGCGTCAGTTTGAATCCATGTCTTTCCAAGACTAGAGAGCTCACAACTCACCACCACTGCCTTGAGACTCAAAGAAAAAGCAAACTAATATATATTAGACTTTGTCAACATCAAATTTTGAAGCAAGTGAGTTATATGTTTAACCTTCTGTTAATCAGAAAATCACATGGAAGAAAACATTAAAACACAAAGATTTCCTGTTTGTCAGCATTTTTCTGTGACCTTCACATCCTGCTAAATTATCATTTATATATGGGACTTAAAAGCATGTCCTCTTTCTTTCTAACATACTTTTTTTTACTTGTTATCTTGACTCTGTTAAGTGACCACATGAATATTTACTAAAATTTCTTTATAAGGAGAAAGTGAACCAATGATCCTTTTGTTTTTTAAATAAATCAGTCTAACTTTATTGTCCATTCAAATTCATAATTTATCTTATTGATTTCTTTGGCTACACTTGTATATTAGAACAAATATGCGAGATAATTTTATGTTTTTAATGGGAGAAAAACTCTTAGAGAAAACTATTTTTAAAACATCATTAAATAGGGAGTTATCAAGATAACCAAATGTAGTTGTACTAGCTCTCTTGGACTGAATTTATATTTTGGTCAGGTTTTGAAACAAATACTTAAATTAACAAATGCTAGCTGGTAATATTAGATAAAAGATAGGGAAAAATATCTACCTAAGATAGGGAAAAATATCTTTCCATTGAGGTGGGCTTTTATTTTGTTTCTACATGCTCTCTCTTTTATCTGATATTCACTTCTTAAAGGAGTTATTTGGGGATGGGGCACCTAGTAGTTTTTATTTCATTTTCATTAGTGTATAACGGATGGAAATACTTGTGGAGAGTGGTTGGGCAATAGTTTTTGTCTTCTCCTACATAATGGAAATATATGTTTCCTCCTATAAATTCCACTACCTTCCTCAAATCGGGGGAGGGCTTAGATTTGTTCTCTTCTGGAGATTTAGGCACCCATCTGGAGACCGGTCTAGTATTGCCTGGGAGTCCTAACCAAAGTCAGAAAGACTGAATAAATAAATTCTCTTATCATTATTTTCTGTGAGAAAATTTCCCAAAAGAAATGTTTCCTAGGGAGTATCATCAGACGTGGATAGGAAGTAGATCATCCCATTTCTGCATCCCATTCTGCAGCTTTCTAAGTTTAGATTCTACCTCTTCTAATGTGATCTGGCTATTTATATTGACTTTATTGTATTTTGTCAACAATTTAAATTTTATTTTTATTTTTATTATTTATTTTATCGAAACATAATTGATTAAACATATTTGTAGGGTACAGAGTTGACTATCAGTATTTGTGTACAGTATGTGATGATCAAATCAGGATAGTTAGCTTATTTATCATTATAAAATGTCCTTATTCTTTGTGTCCATTAACCAATTTCTCTAACTCCCTTCCACCTTTCCCCTCTAGTAACCGTAGTTCTGTTCTCTCCTTCTAAAAGTTCAACATACCATTGTGTTTTTTATTTCTTTCTATGTTTATTTGTTTGTTTCTTTTTTAGCTCCCACTTTTGAGTGAGGACATGCAGTATTTCTCTTTCTGTGTATGTCTTATTTCACTTAACATAATTTTCTCCAAGCTCATCCCTGCTGCAGTTATATTAAGAGTACAGTTTCATAGTCTGATTTTTAGACAAGGAAGGTTTGACATAATCCTGTATGTCTAAGTTTCTTATCAAATATTCTTTTCAGCCAAGAAAATATTTTTCACAAAAAAAGGCTATAGATTGCTTAATACATGAACTAAAAAAAAAGTTGCTCACATTTTGCCCAAAGCATCTAATTCCAAAAACTAATGAGATTTTATCTACATAGAGAAAAAATGGTTCATTAATATTTAACCCCAGAATTACTGGACTGATTGTAAAAAGAAAATTTAGCCAATATCAAATATTAAATGGTAGTAGAACTTATATCTTTGCAATCTGAAAGTTTAGAGGAAAGACCTCCAAGTAATGTTTTGCATCGTAAATATTCTCACATAAGAAAATGACTATACAGTATGTTTTAAAGACATGGTATCTCTCTATATACCTAAAATTATACACGTTTTTTAATATTTTTGTATAAGTTTTGTGTGGTGTTTATTCATTCCATAGGAAATGCTTTGTGTCATTATGGATTTGTAATTCTTCTCAGTAACTCAGTTCTCCATCTTAGATCTTTGGTACAAAGGTGAAAGATACTGGTTTAGAAAGGCTACCTTGTAAATGTCACTGTAATTGGTTTATAGAAGACTTTTTGCTCTTTTATAATGAATAATTTGTGGAACCCAGTGAGGAGATACACAAACAAAGTCTCAAGTAGATATAATAGCATGTGCAAAAATTGACATCAACCCTAAGCCTGGTATGACTGAAGAAATGTACAAAGATCACTGTTACTATGGTGGAGAATTTGAAGCAGAGGGAATTTACATCAGTGAAGGTTTGGGTAGTTCAGCTGGATCCTACTTGCCACATAGAGTTGTTCTATTTCTCTATGGACACTACTGAAGAGACTAATGTTATGGTAGTGGTTAGAAGGGAAGGAAGAGGCAAGTGGAAGTATGTTGAGTTATTACAACAATCCAGGTCAGAGATAATGAAGACATCAATGGGATGGAAGCCATATGAGAAGAAAAGAAATTAATATAAAAAATGGTTTAAAAACCAAAAATTAACTTGATGACTGACAAAGAGGATGATCTAAAGAAAATTATCAAAGATTTCAATGTTTCAAGTCATAACACAAGCCAATTACAGATTGTTGATAGTTTCTAATAGAATCCAATTTGTGGACATGTAATTGACTGCCTGACATACATACTTTTAAATCAATGATGACTATGTCTGCCTCCAAGACTTTTCTCATCTGTAGTCTGTTCTGAATAGCTGTTTCCTCATCCTCTGCCTGGTCTTGGAATGACTGCAAATTTCAGACCACGCTATAGATTCTGATTTCCTTCTCCACGTTGGCCATATAGATCTGCCATCCAGACCCAATCTATTCCTGTAACCTCTTTTATTCCTCTTCCTACCTCCGGAGCTCCTTATTTTTGTTTATTTTTTCTAGTCCCATACCTTACATATATTAATGTACTAATAAATGATTATCCAAAACTCTTTTTAATCAAAAGCATTCAACATATTCTTTGCTGTCATAATTACATTAAAAGGGAACAGACCAAAACCAAAACAAAACAAAAAAGAATGATATATGTTAAAATAGATGAGCCTATAAATAAGATAATCAACTTTTTTCCTCAGGCATTCCTTTGATGAATTATATATGTTAAATTTATGTGGCATATTGAAGTTATATATGCATGAGGATCCCCATTCTGTCCAACATTTTTGACATGATAATAGCTTGATGGAAAGAGTGAGTCAGAGTCATTAATAATGCTCAAAATTAACGAGTCATCTTTAAACAAATAATTTTTCTTTCTCACCCCTAAAAGTCAGCTCATACATTTGCTAATTGATTGGCTAGTTCCTGGAATTTCTTGGCAAAAATGATACTCCCTAAAAGCTTTGGCACACTTGTATATGGAATGTTGATAGCTACCATCTGTTTAACCAATATTTTGATCGAAGGGATAAGAAATACTGAATCAGACTGATTATGTCTGTCCATAGAAGCATTTATTTATCACTAAAACCTTGTGAATTCTGTTCTACATCCCTTCTAGCAAAAGGCTTTGGTTAGAGGACTTCTGTTCATAATTCCTTGCAAATGCATTTTATATTTCAAACTCAGAAATGGATTAGCATTATCGATTGGTAGTGTGATTCTAGGTCTTCTTTGTAACATCTTATAATTACACAAAATGTGCAAAATGTGATTAAGCTTTTTACTTCTGTTCTGTAGTGACAAAACACATTTCTGACAGTATTAAGTATGACAGTATTAAGAATGATCCCCTTCTTTGTAAATAAACATGTTCTAAAAATCTTTGTTTCAAAATTATTTAGTTTATTCCAAGAGTTATTTAATAAAAGAGAAGCATCTGGTAATACTGTGAATTCTAATTATAGGCAATTAATATGATTAATTAAAATTGATGCATGAAAGCTCTTCAGGGTCTAAGGTACCCATTTCCTGACTCTCCAAAAGTAGACCAAAGCTCAGTGGGTAACTATCAGTTATTAACATGAGCATTATTTCCAACAAACTGCACCTCCTTAAAAAGTTTTAGATTCTGAAATCATAATACTCTTTTCACTTGTTAATCCTAGGCCTTCCCTTTTTGCTTTTAATTATCATCTATTTCAAAATCAACAGTGGCAAAAGTAAAATATAATACAGATGTATTGTATTAAAATAAAATCAGCAAATTAATTCCAAAGAAATATAAGGGTAGACATTAAGCTATCAAAAATTTTAAAATATGTGATGCTTCTTTAATATAAATGATTACCTCTTTGCTATGAATAATTTAGAAATTACTGATATTTAGGGATGACATTGGTCTTCCATTTTCTGGCCTTCTGAAAAGACTTTATATCCAAACTGACTACATTTCATTTGTTTTCAACTTTAAGAAGACATATTATTTAATTTTATCTCCTTTTGTGTCTAAGAGTTCATAGGAAATTATAGAAACAAAAAGTTTTTACTTGAAAAATTTATGGTGTGTAGAAAGTCCAAATTGACACCATTCAATAGAACATTCTGCAGTGATAGAAATGCTTTATATCTGTACTGTCCAATACTGAAGCTTGTAGTAAGATGTAGCTATTGATCACTTAAAATATTGCTACAGCAATTGAGGGACTAAATTTTTAATTTAATTTAGTTTGAGTTATTTTAAATTTCAATACTTTTGATATTGACTATCACATTGGATAGTACAGATATAAAATATTCCATCAACTTTTGACCTTCCAGTTTTTCTTTATATCTTTCTAAAATCTTGCACATATTTTTAATTAACATATAAAACATTATCAAAGGAGATACAACTGTCTACTACAGTTTTAAAAAGTGATCAGAATTTCAACTATATGCCATGAAAACTTATCCAACACTTTTTCTCTAAGATTTGATGGAGTAACAAAATTCTATTATCAAATCAGTGACTCGAAGATGATGAGAAGGACACATATAATTATGTTACCCCAAATAATTTTCTTCCATAATTGTTTCTTTTATATGATCACTGCTTTCCACTTTAATGACATTCCTTTTATAAATGAATGACTTTTCATACAGACATCCATTACACTTTCTAGGACCAATTGACTTTTTGTTGAATGCCTGCTTTTAAAAATACATTTTTCAAGTATTTATTTCAAGGCTTTTAGTGACGAAGTCTTCACTTGATTAAAATACATGTTTCATTTGTTGGTATTTTGAAAATGACAGGCATGGTTTTATATAGCCAAAATAATTTATAAAACCTGTCACAAAATTGAGACATTTATTATCATGTATCTAAAAATATTCCTATCACAGGAACTGTCCCAAAGTGCCTCTGAACTGTGGGTGAACTAATTAGCATGCTGTTATTTCGAGCATTTTCTTGAATTAGCAATTGATGGTTTATCTTAGATTTAATAAAAAGAATTTAAATTTTCATTGTCAAAGTTTTTTAGATTATATTTTCCCTTGTGGTTTATTGTGTAATGTTATAATGCACTATTGCTACCCTGTTTTAGTCCATTGATAAATTCTAAGATTTCTATTTCTGGAAGATGGAATTACAAGGAAAAGAAAATAAACTTCTTGACTTAAAATTGAAAAATCTGAAGAGTCACTATTTTTAGTAATGTTAAAGATACTTATCAGATGAAGAATTGCTGTTTTTAGACATGTTAAACATACTTGTTATATGATTTCATTTGCCTAAACAAAATATACAAAAGTGAGTTTAACTTTGTATAAATTTATAGTTACTATATTAAATAATATGCACTAAGGGCAAACTTACAAGTATATACACTATTTTATATATGTGTTATTTAGGACACAGATTAGCTGAGGGATATTAAGAAGTCTTGGAAATAAACTTTTATATAATGTATATAAGTAGCATTAGGAAAACTTGATCCTGTAATGTGTTACTGCATGCTGTGAGTATTTAGTTAGTTTAGTAGATTTCTTTTAGCATTCAAGGCTAAATCTCCCATATTTAATTCTACAACAACAAGTAAAAGAATTGCTTACTGACATAAACTGTCATACTTTTACTCAGTTAGATATGTTAGCATTAGTAAAGAGAAAGCAGTCATTCATTCAGAAAAATAAACCATATTAATTTGAATACACACTGATATTTTAAAATGATTATTGTATTCACAGGTTTATATATATTTTTTTGTAATTAAAAACACAGAATATGCAATCACAGGAAAAGGTCAGTCTTATTTTTAATTATTTTCCCACGTAATTAGATGTTTATTTCTCTGCAGACTGGAGTTTGTAAGCTTAAAATACTTATTATTTAAAGGTCATGTATTTAACATAAGTGAAGGGCATTATACATTGACTTACATTCCTAATATAGGATATACATATATATGTGTGTATAAGAGATGAGAAATGAGAATAAATACACTAAGTCCACTGCAAAAAATAGGCATTTTATTGCATTTCCTTTCATTTCTGTTTCTGTTTAAAAAGGACGTTAAACAAAAGCAAGCAAAGGTAGAGTAGTTGAACAAATATTAGGAGTGATGTAAGTGACAAATCTTAATTTCACATATATGTGTGCTTTTAATACATGTTACATGCATAATTTTTGAGTCATCCCATCTGTGCTGGTTGCCTGTAGAACGTAGAATTATGTACTGGTAAATTTACTTTCAACATCTGAAAGATTTATCACAATGTGAAGTATGTGTTCAAATGAGCAGACTCTATAGCCTGAAGCCTCAAGTTTTCTGCCGTGAAATTTGATTGATTCTATCCTGAATCCAGGGTTTTGGATACAGTATATTGTGGAGAATATTGACAATAATGTACCATTAGTAAACAAAACTTTGTTTTGTCTCAGAAGTTAAAGCCATTTTACAGGCAGCACCAATAGGAGGAAACGTATTTAAAAGCACGATTATCAGCAGGCTGTGGGAAAAGCCAGTGAATAGTGGAGGCAGATACTGAAAAAAGAATCCAGATTCTAAACGACAGAGTAGAAAATTTGCCTCATTAGAAGTGCCCAGAAGAACAAAAAGGAGAAAAAGGGAAGGTCAACACCTTGGGAGGATAAGATTGGAATAGGTTGACTTTGATAAATTGGAGAAGTTATGAAAAACAAATGGAACTGACATTCACCAGGAGCAAGTGTAACATGATGCAATTAAGACAGAGAAAGGCGTTGCTTGAGAACAATGAGCAGTAACAGATTGGGGTGTGTAACACTCATAGCATTCTCAAGTAGAGAGGGAAAGAGGAGGTCATTTACAGAGGAATAAGGAGACGTAGGGAGCTTTCACAACTCATCAGTGAAAAAACTAAGAATATGGTAACTGTCTCTAGTCTATCAGCTAGTAATCTCCCTTTGATACCATACTGACCCAGAATCTAATAGGAAACAATCCAAGGAATCATAATTGGTTAACGGAACTGACTCTTTACTCTTCAGCATCCAATCCATCAGCAAAGTTTTCAGTGCCACTAAATATGTATTTTCAATACCTTTACTTCTCTAATTTTTAGGGCTTCTTTTCTAGTGCAAGAGGCCATCACCCCAGTCTGCCCTAGCATCCATTTTTTGGATGGCAGACCAAGTGATTTCTTCATCTGCTACCAGGAAGGAGCAAGAGCTCTTGTGTTTATAAAACCTACAGTGGCTTAAAGGCATTAGAATGAAAAACAAGCCCCTGGACATTGCCAACAGTTCTTCATATGATCTTACTCTCCCAACCACTATCCCTGCCTCTCTACATTTACACCAGTTTTCCTTCTTTCTGTTTCTAGAAGAAGCTATGCTCATATTTTCCTTATAATGATATATTTTTCGGTTTGCTAATGGAAATGACTTTTAAATAGCATCAGAAATATCCAGTATGACCTAGGGGTCTAACTACATCGTTGAAGATTTGCTGAAGATATTTTGTTGAAAAATTTTAAGGTTTGACATGAAAAACAATATACTCAGGTGTTTTTTAAATATTGAAAATTTAAAATAAATTTACAAGCAAGCACATTACCTTTATAACTAAGCTGATTTGTGGGCAACTGAGAAGAATGGGCAGTTTCTTTCCCCAATATGAATGCATCTGTATTCAAGGACACATTTTGTTTGAGCGTTGTCACTTTTCACATGAAATTAATTTTTCTTTGCTGACTAATGTCATAATAATTGGATATCTACTCCATGAAAAGCAATTCTTTGATGTTCCAGTCAGATCTCTGCATTTAAATAAAAACTTAACAGAGCAGAAAACAGATGGAAACTGTGTATACTGAAGAGATGCTGTATGTTGCCCCTGACTCTAGGTGGACAGATGTTCTGCAGAGGTAGAGGCAGCTCTCTGATGTCTACCGTTCCTCTCGTTTGGTGCCGAAGGTGGCAATTATCAGGAACCATTTATTTTTTCTGCCTCATAGTATTTCTTTGCTTAAACTCTCAAAGCCTTGGAAACTGTTCAAGGTAGCACAGGTCTGGGGAAGCTGAGTGGTACTCATTATATAATCAAAATAGTTCATTAAACACAAACTGAATGTAGGACTGTGGCTGCAGGCAGCTGTCTGGTAATGCTTTGCCACAGCCAGGTTATTTTAAAGTTGGTATAAATTAAGTTCCTTTTATGGCAGTATCTTCTGGGCTCAGGCATATTTCAAGAGGGCAGAAAAATAATTAATTTTGGATTCTAAAATATTCAGTATACCTGTGAGCACTGCTTTGGAACCATTTACAGAAAAAAAATCTTTCTATTATTTTCAGTTGGATAGGTGAGGAATATCACTATAGTTTTAAGAATTCTTAGCAACAGATTCAAACAGATACTATATATGCATTTTGAAAAAAGTTGCAAGGAGAAAACTGTTTTTCTTTTTTGTGTTACAAGAGAGAAACTACTCTCTTGCTTAGTCTATGTCATGCCAGAATATTGCTAGATGTGAAAAATTGTGTAAAGTTTAGGTTGAAAAAATAATGGTGATATAACTTTTCTACTCAGTTTGCATGAATGACATTTTTTTAGGTAAAAGAGTATAAATGGTTTAATTCCAGATATTCAAAACCTATATCATTATGGGTCATTTTGTTTTTATTTTTGCTAAGTTTTTTTCTTATATTTTAGATATTTTATTATATTTCTACGAGCATTAATAAATATTCTAGGTAAATATGATTTTTAAATTTTTTTTCAGTTTTTTAAAGATATAATTGATGAATAAACATTGTATGTATTTGTGGCATAGGACATGATATTTTGATATAGATATACATTATGAAATGATTAAATCAAGGTAATTAACATATCCATCACCTCATATACTTAACTTTTTTTTGGTGATTAGAACATTTAAGATCTACTCTCAGCAATTTTCAAGTATACGATATATTAACTATAATTACCATGCTATACAGTAGATCTGCAGAACTTATTCTAACTGAAACTGTACATTTTGACCAACATCTTCACATTCCCACTGCTCCCCAGCAGACTCTGGCAACAACCATTCTACTCTCTGCTTCTGTGAGTTTGACTTCTTAGGTTTCACATTTAAGTGAGCTAATGCTGTTTTTGTCTTTTTGTGCTTTGGTTATTTCACTTAGTATATAACGTCTTCCAGGTTCATCCATATTGTCACAAATGGCAGAATTTCGTTCTTTTTTATGTTACTGTATACACCATATTTTCTTTAACCATTCATCTGTTGGTGGATATTTGGCTTAATTCAATATCTAGCTATTGTGAATAATGCTGCAATGAACATGGGAATGCAGATATGTCTTTGACAAACTAATTTCATTTCTTTTTGTTGTGTACCCAGTAGTAGGATTGCTGGATCATATAGTAGTTCTATTTTTAATTTTTTGACAAACCTCCATACTGTTTTCCAAATTGGCTGTATTAATTTACGTTTCCTTTTTCAGTGTACAAGTGTTGCCTTTCCTCCACAGCCTTCCCAACTCTTGTCATTTTTTGTCTTCTTGATAATGGCCATCCTAAATGGACATCCTAACAGGTGTAATCTCATTGTGGCTTTAATATACATTTCCCTAATGATTAGTGATGTTGAGCACTTTTTCATATACCTGATGGCCATTTGTAAATATTCTTTTGAGAAATGACTGTGCTTTTATGTGTCCAGGGGACATTACATATTATTTAGCACATTATTTCCTAAATTGAATTCTGTGAAATCTCAAAACTCTGAGAAAAAAATAAAAACAAAATTGTTTGTAATGAAACAGGTTTTGGATATTTGGAATTCAATCATTTAAATTGGTTTATATAATGCATGACTTAACACAACATTTACTACCATGATGCTCATCAAGTCAGCAGCATTTCCTAAATGGATTTGCCATGGTAATGCCATTAACATCTTGAGGGACCCAATTTTATTTTAATTAAAACTTTAATTAAAATTAAAGTTTAATTTAATTTTTATTTTAATTAAAATTTAAAAATATTGATAAATTATGAGGCCCTCACTATACGTTAAAGAAAACAACATTCAGGGAGTCTAAATATCTGAGCCAAAGCCAAAGAGGGGATTACTAGTAGTGCCAGGTCTTTCAGTTTCTAGATCTGTAGTCTTGCCACTTTTCTCCTTTATTTTTATCAACTGAGACGATCAGCATTTTTGCTTCAGTATAGACACACCTTCTTCCCTGCTAAACATAAATACCATGCTATTAGGCAGCAAGAAGAATCGACATGAGCCAATCCCTCCAAGGATTTTGGTTTGAACAGCAGAGCGGATGTGCTTATCAATTGCCATGGGTGTCTGATCAGATGCAACTCTAGTGATGATATTTTTAAAAACCATGATTTACAAAGAATTTAACTCCTCTGGCAATTTCAAAACAACTCTCCCTGTGCTCTCTATATTTATGTGCACACATACACACACAGAATCTTCTGCAGGAAATAAGTTATGGGAGGCAAAGAGACCAAAGCCCCCTGATAATAGCACAGGGATGGAATGACATTTTGGGGTTCCAAAAATGTTCATTGTCAATGGATCACGTTCCAGCTTCCCAGAAAAGCAAATCTTTTCTCAGTACACAGTTCTAAGAGTAACTTCTCTTATGAGACTAGAATTAGAAATTGCTCAAACCACTTGTTGGCTTTTGATAAATAACTATGGCTTTATTTTCTGCTTATAACCTTCAAAAATGGGACTGATGGACAATTAGTTCTGTGGAGAGAGGGTAAATTTACATGTCAAAGGGAAAATATTTGCTCCATAATAGTTAAATGACTTCATTTTGCAAGGTAGAGATCATAAAATAAGTTTTATTGGGACTGCCAGTTTATATTTATTAAAACAAATTCTACTCCAGTAACATACTGTCCATGAAGACAGATTAACCCACAATAATCTTTAAGATGTTTTACTATAAAAAATATTGTTTTGTCAAGTATATTTAATAGGTTATTATACAAATAAAACTAAACATTGGATAACTTTGCCAAGGCCTTTGTTACCACCAAAAGAAGAAACATCACACATAAGGGGGAAAAAAAAGCATCATAGAAAGAAGATTGGTTCAATAGATGCAAATGAGAATAAAAGTTTTCTACATTTTCTCCTTGCAAATTAGATCATTTTAAATTTTTTTTTAGTCTTTTATTATAATAATATTGCTAAAAGAAAAACAACAAATGTTCTTTAGGAATCACAAAACAAATACAACCAAGCATGGGAAGCAATAAACATTAGAGATTTTCTAGATAAAAGAAAATAAATTTGAAGCCCTTTATAGTCAGATAAATATATGTATGATAAAAAATTTAAAAGGAATTTGAAGAGGATTCTAGAAAGATGAAATTTCCACTGCTAAATCCAAGCCATCTGCCTTTTCTGAGCCAAGATATGCTGGTCATAGGAGGTAGGTGGTATGCGAATGTATGAGGAAAGCTTCAAGGCTCTGTTTGAGTCCTGAAGGAAAGGATTGTTGCTGAACTTCTCCCTTCTGAGTAGAGCAGATACTGGGGAACATTATCAATGGATCCTGGGGAGAGTTTAGATTATAGATCTAAATCTGAGGGAAAGTTGGTCCAAACTGGAATGAATGTGTCTCTTTCTCTAGCCCCCACATACTGAAGAGGTCTTCACAGAAGAACTAAATCCTCTCTAATGCTAAGAGTGAAAAATAACAACAAGGAGCATGAGGAGACTAACAGCCTTGCTAATAATCTTCTGGCCTGCAGGGAGAGAACCCTGTCACTCGTGTCATCATTTAAGTAGTTCAGAGGCTAGGTCAGACCCCAGTCCATGGAACGTGCAAAGATTATAACATGCAAAAAACACTGTCAATATGTTTTTTTGAAAAAAAGAGAAGAGAACAGGAAACTTTCACCAAAAATAATAAAAGCACTAAGGGGGAGTAGATAGCACTCAAATTAAACTTTATGGAAATTGCCCAAAAAACGTTTATTAAATTTTTAAAATACCATTGATAAATTGGAGATGATTAAAATGTAAATTAAAGGTATGGAACATTAAGTTCAAAAAATATATTAAAGAACAAAACCAAAATAATAACAATAGAAATAATAAATTATGACTCAGAGGACACATACAAGAGACAAATAAGAGACTCTAAAAAATAAAAAGAAAAATCTGGAGGAAAAAAATATGGAATTTTGGGCCAGTAAACTGAAAGAACTGAGAGAGTTCTAATTGGAATTGACTTTTAAAAAAAGAGTCAGATCCTGATAAAATTCCTGAACTCTAAAGCATAAAGAAAATATATTATAAACCTACAAACAGAAATAATTTGCTATGTGGAAAGAAAAAAAGTTTCACTCATATTATTATATATATGTTATAACTAGCATGTGCTTATTACTAGAATGATAAGATGGTTCAATAATAGAAAAACATGTCAATGTAATCCATGTTAGTAACAAATAAAAAGAACAATGCTATAGATTCATATTGATAGATGAATAGTGTGTATATTATTTAGAGTATATATGTATATATTACATATATAGATAGATCCCACTCTAAGTCCCCAGGTCATCACCATAGTCACAGACACAAGAGCCACTCAAAGTCTCCTGAAATGCCTAAGAATCCAAATGACTTCCTGTGGATATGAGTATCTGTCTATGTGGGAGGATTAAGATCTGCTCCCCAGGCAGCTATAAGAATATTTCAGTTTCTTCTTACCAAGTTTCTCCACTTTTTGTTTTTTTTTAATGAAAGAAGTGCTGAGTTTTGTATCTCTCTTTTTTTTTTTTTTTTTTTAATTTTATTTTGTCGATATACATTGTGGCTGATTATTGCTCCCCATCACCAAAACCTCCCTCCCTTCTCCCTCCCCCTCTCCCCCCCAACAATGTCCTTTCTGTTTGCTTGTCCCCCCGGTTTGTGTGTGTGTGTGTGTGTGAATTTATATATTAATTTTTAGCTCCCACCAACAAGTGAGAACATGTGGTATTTCTCTTTCTGTGCCTGACTTGTTTCACTTAATATAATTCTCTCAAGGTCCATCCATGATGTTGCAAATGGCAGTATTTCATTCGTTTTTATAGCTGAGTAGTATTCCATTGTGTAGATGTACCACATTTTCCGTATCCACTCATCCGATGATGGGCATTTGGGCTGGTTCCAACTCTTGGCTATTGTAAAGAGTGCTGCGATAAACATTGGGAAACAGGTATACCTTCGACTTGATGATTTCCATTCCTCTGGGTATATTCCCAACAGTGGGATAGCTGGGTCGTATAGTAGATCTATCTGCAATTGTTTGAGGAACCTCCATACCATTTTCCATAGAGGCTGCACCATTTTGCAGTCCCACCAACAATGTATGAGAGTTCCTTTTTCTCCACAGCCTCGCCAGCATTTATCGTTCATAGTCTTTTGGATTTTAGCCATCCTAACTGGGGTTAGATGGTATCTCAATGTGGTTTTGATTTGCATTTCCCGGATGCTGAGTGATGTTGAGCATTTTTTCATATGTCTGTTGGCCATTTGTATATCTTCCTTAGAGAAATGCCTATTTAGCTCTTTTGCCCATTTTTTAATTGGGTTGCTTGTTTTCTTCTTGTACAGTTGTTTGAGTTCCTTATATATTCTGGATATTAACCCTTTGTCAGATATATATTTTGCAAATATTTTCTCCCACTCTGTTGGTTGTATTTTAACTCTTTTAATTGTTTCTTTTGCTGTGCTGAAGCTTTATAGTTTGATATAATCCCATTTGTTTATTTTTCCTTTGGTTGCCCGTGCTTTTGGGGTCGTATTCATGAAGTCTGTGCCCAGTCCTATTTCCTGAAGTGTTTCTCTTATGTTTTCTTTAAGAAGTTTTATTGTTTCAGGGTGTATATTTAAATCCTTAATCCATTTTGAGTTGATTTTAGTATATGGTGAGAGGTATGGGTCTAGTTTCATTCTCTTGCATATGGATATCCAGTTATCCCAGCACCATTTGCTGAAGAGGCAGTCCCTTCGCCACTGAATAGGCTTGGTGCCTTTGTCAAAGATCAGCTGACAGTAAGTGTGTGGGTTGATTTCTGGATTCTCTATTCTATTCCATTGGTCAGTGTGTCTGTTTTTATGCCAGTACCATACTGTTTTGGTTATTATAGCTTTGTAGTAGAGCTTAAAGTCAGGTAGTGTTATACCTCCAGCTTTATTCTTTTTGCTCAGCATTGCTTTGGCTATACGTGGTCTTTTATTGTTCCATATAAATGTCTGGATAGTTTTTTCCATTTATGAGAAAAATGTCTTTGGAATTTTGATGGGGATTGCATTGAATTTGTATATCACTTTGGGTAGTATGGACATTTTCACTATGTTGATTCTTCCAATTCAAGAGCATGGGATATCTTTCCATCTTCTTGTATCCTCTCTAATTTCTCTCAGCAGTGGTTTGTAGTTCTCATTATAGAGATTTTTCACATCCTTGGTTAACTCAATTCCTAAGTATTTTATTTTTTTGGTGGCTATTGTAAATGGGCAGGCTTTCTTGATTTCTCTTTCAGCATGTTCACTATTGGAGAAAAGAAATGCTACTGATTTTTGTGTGTTGATTTTGTATCCTGCTACTGTGCTGAAATCATTTATCAATTCTAGCAGTTTTTTTGTAGAGGTTTTAGGCTGTTCGATATATAGGATCATGTCATCTGCAAACAGGGACAGTTTGACTTCATCTTTTCCAATCTGGATGCCCTTTATTTCCTTCTCTTCTCTGATTGCTCTGGCTAGTACTTCCAACACTATGTTGAATAGGAGTGGAGAGAGTGGGCATCCTTGTCTAGTTCCTGTTCTTAAAGGAAAAGCTTTCAGCTTTTCCCCATTCCGGATGATATTGGCAGTGGGTTTGGCATATATGGCTTTAATTATGTTGAGATACTTTCCCTCTATACCTAACTTATAGAGGGTCTTTGTCATGAATGAGTGCTGAACTTTATCAAATGCTTTTTCAGCATCTATAGAGATGATCATATGGTCCTTGTGTTTGAGTTTATTAATATGGTGTATCACATTTATTGATTTGCATATGTTGAACCAACCTTGCATCCCTGGGATGAATCCCACTTGATCGTGATGAATAATTTTACGTATGTGTTGCTGTATTCTGTTTGCTAGTAATTTAGTGAGGATTTTTGCATCTATATTCATCAAGGATATTGGCCTGTAGTTTTCTTTTTTGGTTATATCTTTACCTGGTTTTGGTATCAGGATGATGTTTGCTTCATAGAATGAGTTTGGGAGATTTGCGTCCGTTTCAATCTTTTGGAATAGTTTGTAAAGAATCAATGTCAATTCCTGTTTGAATGTCTGGTAAAATTCTGCTGTGAATCCATCTGGTCCTGGGCTTTTCTTTGTTGGGAGCCTTCTGATAACAGCTTCAATCTCATTTATTGTTATTGGTCTGTTCAAATTTTCTACGTCTTCACGGTTCAGTTTTGGGAGCTTGTGTGTGTCCAGAAATTTATCCATTTCCTCCAGATTTTCAAATTTGTTGGCGTATAGTTGTTTATAGTAGTCTCGAATGATTCCTTGTATTTCAGATGAATCAGTTGTAATATCGCCTTTTTCATTTCTAATTTTTGTTATTTGAGTCTTCTCTCTTCTTTTTTTTGTTAGCCATGCTAATGGTTTGTCAATTTTATTTATCTTTTCAAAAAACCAACTTTTTGATTCGTTGATCTTTTGAATTGTTTTTTGGTTTTCCATTTCATTCAGTTCTGCTCTGATCTTAATGATTTCTTTCCGTCTGCTAACTTTAGGTTTGGATTGTTCTTGTTTTTCTAGTTCTTTAAGGTGAAGTGTTAGGTTGTTCACTTGCCATCTTTCTATTCTTCTGAAGTGAGCGTTTAATGCAATAAATTTTCCCCTCAATACTGCTTTTGCAGTATCCCACAGGTTTTGGTATGATGTATCATTGTTTTCATTAGTTTCAATAAATTTTTTGATTTCCTGCTTGATTTCTTCTTGGACCCATATGTCATTAAGTAGAATGCTGTTTAATTTCCATGTATTTGTATAGTTTCCAGAGTTTCGTTTGTTATTAATTTCTAGTTTTAATCCATTGTGGTCTGAGAAGATACATGGGATATTGCAATTTTTTTGAATTTATTGAGACTTGATTTGTGACCTAATATGTGATCTATCCTGGAGAATGATCCATGTGCTGCTGAGAACAATGAATATTCTGAGGTTGTTGGGTGGAATGTTCTGTAGATATCTGCCAATTCCAATTGGTCTAGAGTCTTGTTGAGATCTTGTGTTTCTCTACTGATTCTTTGCCTAGATGATCTGTCTAATATTGACAGTGGGGTGTTTGGTCCCCTGCTATTATGGTATTAGTGTCTATTTCCTTTAGGTCTAATAGAGTTTGTTTTATAAATCTGGCTGCTCCAACATTGGGTGCATACATATTTATGATTGTTATGTCTTCTTGATGGATCAGTCCTTTTATCAATAAGTAGTGTCCCTCATTGTCTCTTTTTATGGTTTTTAGTTTAAAGTCTATTTTGTCAGATATAAGAATAGCTACTCCAGCTCCTTTTTCTTTTCTGTTTGCATGGTAAATCTTTTTCCATCCTTTCACTCTTAGTCTGTGTGAATCTTTATGGGTGGGGTGGGTCTCTTGTAGGCAGCATATAGTTGGGTCCTGCTTTTTGATCCAGTCAGCCATTCTGTGTCTTTTAATTGGGGAATTTAAGCCTTTTACATTAAGCGTTGTTATTGAAAGGTGTTGATTTATTCCTAGCATTTTATTGGTTGTTTGGTTGTCTTAGGTGTCTTTTGTTCCTTGCTTTCTGATTTACTGTTTGTTTTCTGTGTTTGTTGGTTCCTTAGGTTGTAGATAGTGTTTTTGTTAGCTTGTTTTCTCTTCATGAATGCCATTTTTATTATACTAGCGGGTTTAGATTTTTCTTGTGTTTTTATGGCAGTGGTAGTTATTTTTCAGGAACCAAATCCAGTACTCCCTTGAGGATTTCTTGTAAGAGTGGTCTTGTGGTAGTGAACTCCCTCAGTTTTTGTTTGTCTGAGAAATATACTATTTGCCCTTCATTTCAGAAGGATAGCCTTGCAGGGTAGAGTATTCTTGGCTGGCAATCTTTGTCTTTTAGTATTTTGAAAATATCATCCCATTCCTTTCTAGCTTTTAGGGTTTGTGATGAAAAGTCTGATGTTAACCTGATTGGGGCTCCCTTATAGGTAATTTGACGCTTCTCTCTTGCAGCTTTTAAGATTCTCTCTTTATCTCTGAGTTTTGCCAATTTGACTATGACATGTCTTGGACAAGGTCTTTTTGGGTTGAATACATTTGGCGATCGTTGAGCTTCCTGGATCTGAAGATCTGTGGTTTTTCCTATACCTGGGAAGTTTTCTGCCACTATTTTGTTGAATATGTTTTCAATGGAATCTCCATTTTCCTCCCCTTCTGGAATACCCATGACTCGGATATTTCATCGCTTATGGTTGTCTGATATCTCTCTCAGATTTTCTTCAATGTCCTTGATTCTTTTTTCTTTCTTTTTGTCTGCTTGTGTTATTTCAAACAGCCCATCTTCAAGTTCAGAGGTTCTCTCTTCAACTTCGACAAGCCTGCTGGTTAAACTCTCCGTTGTGTTTTTTATTTCGTTGAATAACTTCTTCAGTTCAGCAAGTTCTGCTACATTTTTTTTCAGGACATTGATTTCCTTGTACATTTCCTCTTTCAGATCCTGTATACTTTTCCTCATTTCGTTATGATGTCTAGCTGAGTTTTCTTGTATCTCATTCAGTTTCCTTAGAATTATCACTCGAAATTCCTTGTCAGTCATTTCAAGGGCTTCTTGTTCTATAGGATCTAGAGTTTGAGATTTATTAACTTTTGGTGCTGTACTTTCTTGATTTTTTGTATTTCTGGTATCTTTTTTTTGATGTTTATTCATTGTGGCCGGGGGTTTCACAGTTCACCGGTTTGAGACTAATGACTAACTAGGATGTTGCTGTGGTTGCCAATTTCGTATGGCTCCCTCCGTAACTGCTCAGTTGGCCTCTAGTGCCTTGTGTGTGTGGTTGCCTCGGGTCTTGGGCTTCTCCGGGGAGCCACCTTTCTGGTCAGCTTGGACTCTGCTGGGCTGGTGGATCACGTACCACAGGGTGTGTGATCTCTGTTGAGCTTTCACTTCCTGTGCAGGACTTCTTCCTGTTCCGTGTGCTCTGGCCCAGGCTGTTAGATCGTGCAGTAGCGACCCCACCGGGTGTGTGGTTTCTGTCGAGTCTCCACCTCCCTGGCCGCACATCTCCCCACTCTGTGTGCACTGTGCTGGGCTGGGGCGTGTCTTCTGCACCCCTCGTCTATCAGCTGGGCCTTCAAGACCCTGCTCGGCACCGCCTCGCCCAGGAAGTCTACCAGGTTTCTGCTGGGCACAGACGACCGGTCTCTCTGGGTGCCTTTGTAGCACTATGTAGATCTTTCTCGGGTCTTGTTCACCTTTGTATCCCCCCAGTATAAACCGAGTCTAGCGCCCACCTGCAGCCTGGTCTCCGGCAGGTTCAAGCGGACCTGGGAACTCTCGTACCACACTATTCCCAACCAGAAATTCGTTAGGCTTTTTTCCAAACTGGTGGCCGCAGAGATGGTATCTGCCTCCCAGTAACAGGGAGTTTACCTGGGGCCGGAGTCCAGGGTATGGTGGAGTGACAGTCAGCCCGCCCCTACTTCCTTGCTCTCCCGACACTGGCCTGGGACACCCCCCCCCACCAGCCCCGCCAGAGAACCGTGGAGGGAGTGGGAGAGGAGGCCGGTCCGCAGGCTCCGGAAAGCCCGGCGCCAGGCCAAGCAAGTGGGAGGGCTCAGTGATGGCCGAGCAGGGCGGAGCTGCCCGCACCTGGGAAAATGGAGGCAGCACGGGGCGGTGAGTGGCCTGGTGGTGCAGGCGGGAGCCGGGTGGGCATCCACCCCCCGAACAGAGCTGTGCCAGGGATCACTCACAGTGCTGTGCCAGGTCAGGTGCTCGCTCTCTGTCTCTGGTTTGCTGCCTTTCCCAGTTCTTGGCCACTGCCGCCTCGGGCTGTTCAGTCACGGCGCGGCTCGGGCGCTCCCAGGAATCTTCTTTAATGCCGGCCTGAAACCTCGAATCCTGAATAGGGCAGCTGGCCGCCTTCAGCGCGGCCCCGGCCTCCAGGATCCTGGCTGCATCCACAGCAGCCCTGGCGCCGTGTTCCCTGTTTCGAGACTTGCTTTTGCAGCTAAGAAACAGTTCTTTTCCTGCTCCACACTTCAAAGCTGTTGCCTGTAAATGAGGCAGCCTCTCCTGCCGGGGGCAAAGTGGCGGTCACCCCCCACGACCGGTCAGCAGCAGCAGTCCTCCCTTAAGAGATGGCGAGAGGAAGGTCCACAAGTTCCCGGCTGCCTGAGGCCCAGTGGCCACCTTTTCCACCTCAGCTACTCCGCGCCAGCCGCCATCTTGAAAACTGTATCTCTTTTTGAATCATAATCAACATCTTTGACGGATGACAATATTTCCTAAGGTCAGTTTTTGATGCAACCAACTTTGACTGTATTCAAACTTATGAGGGTAGAAAGGATCTGAGGATTGGGGACGTCAATGAAAAGGAAAGGATGTGGCCACGTGGTGATGCTTTTGTTTTTGTTATTAAATCTGACATAGCCATTCCTCCAATACCCAAAAAAATATTCCTTGAGGAAGGATACCTTGACTAGTTTTCCATACTTAGAATCAAGTATAGAATTGAAATGTTGAGTGAGTGTATGAATTTATGAGAGAATAAGTAAATGAATGCATAACTGAATAAATAATTTCACTGATACATGTTTCTGCCAGTGGAGGGGGGAAAATAATGTTTAGTAGAAGTTGAAGCACTAGAGAGTATTTGATTGCTAGCTTGCGTTGCAGAAGGGATGTGAATCCCACTCATAAAACAGAGTAGAGTTTATCATAGCAAAATATAATCACTAAGATGACATTACAAGTAGACATTTTATCCTATCAAGTAATCATTACATCTTCATCAATTCTAATGGTATTTAGGACTTCTGCAAAGCTTGTAATATGGCTGCTATTGAAAATCTATCATGTTATCTGGAAGTAAAAATTCAAGTTAGATATTAGATGCTGAATTGATCATTTAGTTTTGTCACACTGAGCAGGGTACATGAACAAAATGCCTTTCCTTCTTACACATAAACTACTTCTGCAAAAAGCACATGAAGAATAACACTGCTTTTAGTTATTGGCCACATTATTTTCCCTGTAGCTTCTCAGAAAATATTGTGTTTTTCTAAATAGATCATAACTTTTCAATGATCTCTACTGTGCTTGTAAATTCAGACTTCTTACTGAAGTCTGATTTGGATGAATAAGGTAATGATCCTAAATGTGTTATACACTTAAACCTCTTTGTGTAAAGCCATTCTTCGTAATCATAATATTAACTTTTGGTAAAATGGCATCTTTGTCTGCATTTTTCTAGCTAGATGTACCAGTGGAAATAAGTCTCTCACTATTCAATATATTGTAAAACTTTATAGGTAGTCTTCCTTAATCACATGTTTCAGCTGTTTCTCTATGTTAAGAAGGAAAATACTGAAACTAGAAAGCTAACCAAAGAGAATGAGTTCTGTAGTACATGAGTCAGGAACTGTCAGTATGTTGGCCACTCACATACCAGTAAGTGTTGCTTATTTCTTAAGTATTCTCTTACTGAAGCAAAAATTAACATTTAAAATAGTTTCATCCACAGGTTTCTAATATATTTATTCTAAGTTTACTAAGAACAAAGAGTAGAAAATTTAGTTTTATTTACTATAACTCTTCTTTTAGTTGGAATATGTCTTGAAAGATGTTGGCTTCCATTTTTCTTTAAAATGTTTAGTGCTTACATTATATGAGAGAAAGTAATCAATAACCATATATATATATACTGAAAACTTGTATATGATAACTGTTAACATTCGGACTTTGTTTCTTTTTTGTTGGCTGATGTATTTACAGTAAAGTAAAGCTATTATAGCATTTTATCCTTAAACATTACAGTATGCATCTACCATAAATGTAAATATTTCCTGTATTACCCAGTATTGTTGTCACCTGAGAGTTAAAAATGTTTCCATAAAGTCATCAAACATCCCATACATATTCAGATGTTATGAGTTGTCCTCCCAAATATCTTTTATAGCTTTTTTATTTTAAATTGTTTTATTAAGACCAATCAAGTCATCCAAACAAGAAATGCATATTTCCTTTAATTATGTCTCTTAAACCCCTTTTAATCTAGAAGAGTCCTAACATGGGATTTTATAATGGTAGTGAGTGAAATTTTTTAAGTAAGAATGCTTCAAGATGTTGGTACCACCCTATGTCTTGTTAGAGTGTCTGAAGGTTGTGGTAGCTCTGGACATGTCACTCAGTCCTCCTTTACACAGAGGACCTGCTGTAGAGAATATAGTTGGCTGACAATCTCCAGTTGCTGTACATTCAGGATTTACCTCAGCTTTCACCCAGAGGCTTTAATCTCCTTTGGCTGCTCCCAGACAGTTTCTTACATATCTAATCTTGGTGACTGTTTGGAGGACCCAAAATGATTTTAAAAAAAAATGTGGTGTAGGGAATGTGGAAGACTATTTTCACACTCATTCTGGTTTCCCTTTTTTTCAGAAGTGTAGTATAGCAAGAATTGTCAGGGAAAACCCATATATATACATGTTTTCCATTTTTATTGCTACAACAAGGTAGCATGTTGGATAATAGTTTTGTTAATTATTCTCAAATGTGGGTTAAGTTCTCCCACCTGCCAAAGAATTTTATGTACATCTTCACTCCCATAATTACAAACTGCTGCTCAACAGAAAAGACTTAGAACTAAAATATTAAATAATAGTCCTTGCCACTGTCAGAAGAAAGACATTTTTAATTGTGGAATTAAAGCTTTTTATACTTCTATTGAGGGTTATAATGTATGCTGATGAGAACAAACATATGAAATAATTAGTTGAGCTTCTGTTTTTGTTATAAAAATATAAAATGTGGGAGACTCAATGTGCCTTTATTTACTTATGGAGGTTCATTTGTTCATTTATTCACTCATTTACTCAACTAGCTTGTATTGAATTCCTGGATTGTGAAAAATTCAAAGTTGAGTAATACCTATCCCAATCCTCAAGTTGTTATATGGAGCAAATAAGTATCAAAAATATTATAATATATATTAAAAATCATAATATAAGAGAGTATTTGTTTAAAGTGCTAAACAGGACTGTAGAACAAGCTTAGTATATTAGTCTATTTCTGTTGCTTATAACTGAACACCTGAAACTGGGTAATTTATAAAGACATGAAATTTATTTTTTACTGTTTTGGAGACTGGGAAGTCTGAGTTCCAGAAGGTGCATCTGAGAAAGGCCTTCTTTCGTGGTAGGAACTCTCTATAGCGTCCTGTGGTGACATGGTATCACATGGTGAAAACTGGCACGCACTCTCTCATGTGCTCCTTATAAAGCCACCAATTTACATCCATGATAACTCATTACTCCTTGAATTGATTAATCTACTCATGAGGGTACAGTTCTTATGATCCAATCACTTCCCAAAGGCCCCACCTTTCAAATATCATAATTGGATTTCTCACCCTCTTAACACTGTTGCAGTAGGGATCAAGCTTTCAACCCATGAACTTTAGGGGGACACATTTGACCCATAGCACTTTGAAAGCTCAAAGGAAGGATAAATTAATTATAACTAAAACAGGGAAAGCATCCAGCTTTGCTGCTGGACTATGATGCTGTTTTAATGCTTCCCTGTCACCCAAGACTCAAGTAAATCAGTGCAGTCTGAATTCTATGGAAACCAAACCAACCAAATAAAAATCTAGGATTGAATTATGGTTGATAAAATTGTTGAATTGTGTAGTGAACACACATAGCAATCTGCACTAAAGAGGGCACAAAGTTTTTCACAATAATTCCATGTTATATATTGACTGAAATTTCCAAAATAAAAACCATGATTAGACAACAGAAAGAAGATTCTGTTTCTGAAAAGAGTTGGATCTTTATAGAAAAAAGTCATATTTGGGTGGATCATATGTTGAATGCCCAAAACTCAATTAACTATCCCTGATATAACACTAAGGTCTGGCCTGTGCAGCCAGAATACACAATATGGCTGTTACCTGGAGTTAACTGTTACCAGAAACTTAAGCACTTTGTCTGAGAAACAGAAAGTAGCCTTCACAGATTTTGCCTTGCATTTATAAACCCATTAATCAAGGAGGAACATCTTACTCCAGGCAATTAGTTTTGACAATGGAATAGTAAATAGACCCTAATTAATGACTTTTTGTAATTATTCTTCCCCATGTGGATATTAACTGGTGTTCAGGCGTTAATTGTGACATCAACATGATTGCCTATCAGTGAAAAGACCGTTTTGCAGCTTAATTATGTATTTCAGGGACTCATATATCTTGTGGCTTTCAGAATCACTCTAACCAGCCTTTAAGTCTTTAAAAGGACTAAGTCTAAAGGAAGAGATCTCTTCTGACCTCTTCTTTCCTCATCTATTTTAATCTCTTATGCACATCCATGCAACTTCCTCTCATGCATCCATCCCTGAAAACACCCACACAAATAATACAGGACTGTACTGTGCCATACGGAAATTACTAGCCACTTGTAGTAATTTAAATTTAATTTTTTAAAGTTTAACAAATTAAAGATGTGGTTCTTTTTCAGAGTAACCACACCTTAGGTGCTCAATAGCCACATGTGGCTAGTGGCTAATGACTGAATCGGAAAGTGCAAATATAGATTATTTCCATTATCACAGAAAGTTCTACTGGATAGCACAACATATAGAAAAAGCTCCGTGAAGGCTTGGTTTTTGTCTACTTTGTTTGCTAATGTATCCCTAAAACTCTAGAGTATTGCTAGTCACGGAATAGGTGCTCAAGAATATTTGTTGATTGATTGAATGGCTGCTCCCTTTCCCCTATGTTCTCATTTGTTATGGGATTGCACCCAGAGACACAAACTTCAGGAATGCCCAGAGACACAAAAACAGCACTTTCTAATAGGAATAAGAATGAGCAGAGGGGTAGTTACTCATTTGAGCTCTCTTCTGTAACTGAAGTACCAGAGAAAAATGCACTAATTAAGTTTGATAAAATGAGTGCTTCCAGAAGAAGATTGTATGCATTATTTTACCAATTATGACAGACACATGAGAATAAAAGGGCACAAAATTTTGGTTATGAAAAAAATTCAGCTGGGATTTTATTCAGTTACATCAAAGAACAATTATTATATTTTAGAAAATTCTTGCTAAAACAAACTTCTAAAAACTGAATAAATTGATAAAAATTAGAGCAATGATTTGAAAGTGAGAGAAATAAAATTGACCAGAAAAGACACACTCTTCCAGAAATGAAGTTCTAGATTGATATATTTAACACACACACCCTCAATACACACATGTAAGATTTTAAGACAAAAGATTCGTTATTTGATCCATTATACTTCACCAATTAGAAATTATAACAGTGATACCAACCATTCAAATGCCAAAATAATTAGACTAAAATGGAGGAAGCTAAACATATTTGCAAATGACATTTTTTTGATATTGATTATTAAAAGACCAAGACACAATTTAATAAAGTAAAACAAAAGCTTAAAGAATTTGCAAATAATAAAGGTAAAAATTATAAAACGTCAAGGTAAGTAATAAAATTTTAGTTATATAATGAAAACCAATAGTTTTCAATTAATGTTTGAGAGTGTGATGAGTTATTTTAATATCATTCAAAGCAAGATTATTTAGAAATATTGTGATCTCCATTAATCAATCAACACAGCTTTATACTTTAAAGACAGTCAAGTCAGATTCTTTTTTTATATATAGCATAAAACCTGCATAGTATCAGCAGATGATAGATTAATGTGAAAAACAATGTCTAAACACTAATTAGACCAAAAAAAAAAAAAAAAAAAACAATGTCTAAACACTAGTTAGACCAAATTCAAATGTTGTGGTATGCAAGAATTAGGTTCCCACAGATATGGTATAAGGAAATGCCTAGCTTTGATTTAAATTCAGAGTGCACAATAGACTAAAGTTTAGAAAGCAAGAGTTGATATCTATCAACACTAATAGCCTGGATTTCAAAGAGGGATGCACTAGAAGGATGTTTTTCATTTTCAGTACAGTATTTGTGTTAGCCCATTTACATTGTTTAGAATACCTAAAATTGTGTGATTTATAAAGAAATAAAATTTACTTCTTACAGTTTCAGAGGCTGTGAAGTTCAAAGTTGAGAGAACACATCTGCTGAGGGCCTTTTTCTTGGTGGTGACTCCACAACAATGCAGGATATCACATGTAGGCTGAGCAAAAGTGCTAATCTGCTCACTTGTTCTCCTTAGAAAGCCATCAGAACTGCACCCATGACCACCCATTAGACCATCAACCCATTACTCCATGAATGTACCAATCCAGCCACCAGGGCACAATCCCCACAACCTAATCACCTCTTAAATGGCCCCACCTTTCAAATGCTGTAATTGGATTTCTCACCTTCTTAACACTGTTACAATGGAGATTAAATTTCCAGTACATGAACTTTGGGGGGACACGTCGGACCCATAGCAGTGTTCAATAAATTACACAAGGTATTCAACATTTTATTATAAAATAAACTTTGTGTTAGATGATTTTGACCAACTAATGTAAGTGTTCTGAGCATGTTTAAGATAGGCTAGGCTAAGCTATAGTGTTTGGTAGGTTAGGTGTCTTAAATATTTTCTATTTGTATGTTATATAATGTATATGTTGTAAAGAAAATATATATGTATATGTATATGTTGTAAAGAAAATGTATATGTTGTAAAGAAAAAATTTACCTTAAGTTCTGTAGGTCTGCTTTTAATATTTTTAAAAAATTTAATGCAAGTTTGAGAATTCTTGCTCCAAACAGAACCTACTGTTACTGATTGCTAATTTAATGTGATGTACCTTATGATAAAATTAACTTAAGTAGATCTTTAGTTTTTATAGTGTTTGATCAATGTAGCATAACTTGATAATTCAATTATACACTATGAACGTCCCAGTGGACTTTAGGTGAGCACAAGCCTGGAAAGTTCACATTGCACTCCATAGCATTGCCTCTTTTCAAACTGTTTCCAATGAATAACCCTAACATTTAACTTTAGGAGCATACTAATGTGCTACCACATTAGGGATGAGCTACCCACTCTGGTTAAATTAAGAGATTACCTAAACCCTTTCCCAAGGTTGAGACTGACCATATGGGAAGAGTGACTTCACTGTTCAATGCTTGAGGACCTAATTATCTCCTGGTTATAGCAATGACAGTGCTGAGAGTCTCTGGAAGAGACATTTTTTTTCTTTTTTCAGCAGTCTAGGTGGACTAGAAAAGTTTTGGAATTATAAGAGTTGATACTTTCTAACAAAAGAAAAGACTCATTGAGAAACTTTGTGAATAATTCAAGAAGAAATTCCTATTTTATCTGAATTATATCAATAATTATATGTGATACCTCAGGAGAAAAAAAAGCAAATTCTTTCATTTTTTCCTAGATATTGAGAGAATTTAGGCAAAATTTATTTTCTGTAATTAAATTACTCAAAATGCAAGCTGAGTTTTGTCATTTATTGTCTTGACCAATTCAAAATATCTGTGACTGAGACAACTCAGCATATGAGGGGACAAAATATCCTGATTGCTGTATCATCTAGTTAACACTTCATTTGAATTTTAAAAATTGTTTGTCTTATTTTCCATTAACTAATTTTTCACTATGTTTTATATATGAATTTTCTGAAAATTCTAGCTTCCATGAATCAAGTATTTTAGGGAAAAGTAGTATTTGTACATTTTCTCACAAAGAACCCACTTTCTTCAGGATAACTTTTACAAACTTCTTGTGAGTACTGTGAAAATTCTGTGAATTCTAAACCCTGCTACCTATACTATTCAAAGACATACTATTACATAGCTGAAATCAAGTGGCTTTTAGATTGCAGAATGCATTTTAGGGTAATGACTACAGGTAAAAAATTCAGTATTAGATGCTTAGGTGGTAGTGGCAGTATCATTTAAGTTTTCCTCCCTCCCCCAACCCTCAGTTTTCCCAGACCCCCCAGAGTCTCTATAATCTCCTTGATAATTATTTACCTTTGAAATTAAATATTTACTGAATTTTGAGTTCCTTACCTACAGAACTTCAACAAATATATTCAGAATGTTGGAATTATGTTTAATTTTTGGTAGTTCCCTCTCAGTACAATATGAGTTCCATTATGTAAGAAGCTTTTAATGAAATTTGCGTCACTTCAAATGAGTTCAACAAATTGCTTGTCTAGTACCTACTAGGTTCCAGCTATTAACACAGAGAACCTGTCTTTATAATCCCAGCAATGTGGCGTTGTAGGAACTTAAAAAAAATTACCAAATGAGTAAACTAAACTGACTGCTGTGCATTGAATGTCCCCCCAAACTCATTGAAGCCTGATCCCCATTTTAACAGTATTAAGAGGGTGGGAAATCCTATTATGATAATTGAAAATTGGGGCCTTGAAAAAGTGATTTAGTTGGCTCAACCAAATGAATATCTTATGTTTGTGTCCATCAAAATCTCTGTATTGAATATCAAGGTCCTCATCACTAATAGCATTTATTTTGGCATTCATAATCACCTTGCATTTTAGCTGAGGTTGTGGAACATGCTCTGCTATATCATGACAAAATTCCTTTCTCTACCATCCCGGAAAAGAGTAAAACAAGAACCAAAGTACCCTTTGGGCAGCCATTTCAATCCTACCTTACATCACTGAGCTTTGATACTTTCTTAGAAGGTAGGGCAGTGAGTTATACTCATTCCTCAACTTCCTCACCCACAACTTGGTCAAGAGCACCAGCAACCAAATTAAAGGGGAATCTTCTCATAAACCTGAATAAGCCAGCAGGGCCTGCTTCTTTGCTCATCGGTTACAGACATCCATGGATATTGGCATTCTGTCTTTGCCAGAAATGTCAGGAACTGTGAAAGCTCTGACATCTTATCCTACCTATAAGCTAGCAAGTTAGCCTCTTCTAATTTCATCAATGCTGACTGATTGAGTTTGGATATGTTGTTCCCCCAAGGCTCATGTCAAAATCTGATCCCCAATGTGGCAGTGTGGGGAGCTGTTTGTGTCATGGGGGACAGATCTCTCATGAATGGATTAATGCCCTCCCTGGGGGTGGAGGGTAATGAGTGAGTTCTCACTCTATTAGTTCCCATGAGAGCTGGTTGTCTAAAGGAGTCTGACACCTCCTCTCCCTCCCTCTCTCCTGCTTCCTTTTGCTATGTGATCTTGCACCTGCTGGCTTCCCTGCTTTTTTCCACCATGAGTTGAAACAGCCTGAGGCCTGTGCCAGATGCAGCTGTCCCAGAATTGTGAGCCAAATAAATCTCTTTTCTTTTATAAGTTACCCAGTCTCAGGTATCCTGTTATAGCAACATGAAAATGGACTAATACACTGACAAAAAACAATAAATTCTTGGTCAGAGTTAAGGAGCTTTGTATTTCATAGCAGAGCAAGCAAAGTGTGCATTTGCATATTTCTGTCAGTTGTGCTTGCCCCCAAGTCCCATGAAAGCGACACAAAGGGTGGACATACCTGAACATGCATGGTTTATGTTATAGGAGAGGATGTCTAAGCTTCAGGAGCCCTGAGCTTTAAAAACCCAAACCTTTTATAATGGGCAGTAAGCATACTTGATCTTTGCCCTAAGGGAGATACTATCTCTAATATCCAAGATTGTTTGCTATAGAATCATCATTGAAAATAAAGGCTGGGACAAAGGGCAAGGTTAGGACCAAGATTTTTTTGAAATCTCTTGAAATTTCTATTATATATTACTTTAAAAAAGTTGAAAATCCATGTGTAATTAATATTAATAGTTTAAAATAGTTACTTATTATAGTGTTTAAGAATTTTCTACAAAAGTTTATCCAGAAAGATGTCCTTAGGTGAACAAAATGATGTTTTTGAAATAATATTCAAAAAGGATATATTTACTTTATTGCTTCTCATATCTTGACACATAATGAAAGCACCTACTGTGCTCTAGAAATGCTGTGATGAGAATACAATTGCATAATTAATGAGGTTTAAAGACAGGCTACTTATCAATTTTTTAGCTTATATATATTCATACTTTAGCTGTGGAGTAAATTGTGTTTCATGACTTAATGCAGGTTTAATTAGCATCTGTTAGTGTTTTGGCTATCTCTATATATCCTAAAAAATCTCTTTATGGTATTATTATAAAGAGGTAACTCACTGGCCCTCATTCATAATTGAAGTAATATTTTAGCATACCAAATAGGGCAACAAAAGAAAATATATCTTTTTCAGGACCTTTCATTAGTCAAGTTTGGTCTGTCTGGGCTTGTTGCCGGTTATATTATTTTTCTCACATCTCTTATTTAGGATACAATGAAAATATTGCCTCAGGTACAGAAAAAGAAATTAACATACAGAGGGAAAAGTCTTATTGTTAGAATATGAAATATGGGCCGAGCCCGTGGCGCACTCGGTAGCGTGCTGCGCTGGCAGCGTGGCGACGCTCCCGCCGCGGGTTCGGATCCTATATAGGAATGGCCGGTGCACTCACTGGCTGAGTGCCGGTCACGAAAAAGACAAAAAAAAAAAAAAAAAAAAAAAAAAAAGAATATGAAATATTTACCATGGCACCTGTAAGTTTTATGGATTTCTATCACTAATAGGATCTATACATCTATCTCAAAGCGCATATGTATTAGAATGATGAAAGTTTTATGAATCATAGAATAATTGCGCAATCTGTCTTTCTGTTCTTACTGGTATCATACAGACTAAAAAAGGCCTCTTCCACATTTTTAAATAATTCTTTGACAGATCCTGGGAAAATGCTTCAATTAGATGATCTCTCAAATAATCATACCAGTGGCACAGTCACTACTAATGTTGAGGTTAACAGTCAAGTATATTTGCAGTAAATCTAACATAGGCTACAGAAATGAAAAAAATATATAGCATATTTATAATGCTAAGTTAACAACAATCTTTTTGTTTTTTAATATAAAATCGGGTAGTAGATGTGTGAAAAATAAATTACAATTTGCCAAAGTTAATTTAAGGAACAGTAAAAACAGAGTTATCACTGAAGTGACAGTTAAGTGTCTATGTTCTTGAATCATTGCTGTGACTAAATTTTTTTAAGAAAAAAAATGTGTAGAAAATGTGTGTTTTTAAAATATGAAACATATGTATTTCTTTTAAATAATTGACTCAGTTTTTGTATCTATAATTGTAACATTGATTGTGATAATGAAGACTACTTTTTGTAAATTGTATATATTTAAAGTGTACATGATGTTTTGTATACATATATGTATAATAAAATGATACGACAGTAAACTATCTTATTTATCATTTTCTATAGTTACTTTTCTGTGTGTGTGTGTGTGTGTGTGTGTGTGTGTGTGTGTGTGTTGTAAGAGCTCCTAAAATCTACTATCTTCACAAAGTTTTAGTTTACAATACAATATTAACTATAGTCCTCCTGTTATACATTAGCTCTCTAGACTTAATCTTCCATCCTACATAACTGAGACTCTGTACCCTTTGATGTACTTCCCATTTCCTACCCCTCACCACCCCTGGTCATCATCATTCACAATTTCCTCATCCATTCATCTGTCAATGGACACTTAGGTTGTTTCCATATCTTGGCTATTATTTTTTTGTTTGTTTGTTTTGGAGTGTTTTTTAACAGACAAATTATTTGGTAACTGTTCAAATTTTAAATTTGTTTTTTTTTAATTGACAGAAATTGTATATATTTAACAATTACCAAATGACGTTTTGAAACAAGTATACATTGTGGAATGGCTAAATTGAGCTAATTAACATATGCATAGCTTCACATACTTATTATATTCTGGTAACAACACACTCTTAAATTATTTTCAAGAATATGATACATTGTTATTAACTATAGTCACCATGTTGTACAATAGATCTTTTTAATGTGTTCCTTCTAAGTGAAAATTTGTATTCTTTGACCCAAATCTCCCCAACTCACCCCTCATCCCCTGGCAACTACCACTCTACTCTCTTCTTTTATGAGTTCAACTTTTTTAGATTCCATATATAAGTGAGATCATGCAGTACTTGTCTTTCTGCACATGGCTTATTCCACTTAACATAATGTCCTCTGGGTTCATCCATGTTATTCCACATGACAGGATTTTATTCTTTTTTAAGGTTGAGTAGTATTTCATTTTATATATAGACATTTTCTTTAACCATTCACCTGTTTAATGAACACTTAGATTAATCCATATCTTGGCTATTGTAAACAATGTTGCAAAGAACATGGGAATACAGATATCTCTTCAACATACTGATTTTATTTCTTGTGGCTATATACTATCTTAGTCCATTTGTGCTGCTACAACAGAATACCTGAGACTAGGTAGTTTAAAATGAACACAAATCTACTGACTCGCCGTTCTGAAGACTTGGGATTTTAATATCAAGTTGCTGATATTTTGTGAGGGCCTTCTTGTGCATCAGCTCATGGCAGAAGGTGGAAGGGTGAGAGAAAGCGAGAGGTGGGTGAACTTGCCCTTTTGTAACACCACCAATCCCACCCATGAGGATGGAGCGCCATGGCCTAATCACTACATAAAGGTCTCACCTGTCAATACTGTTGTAATGGCAATTAAATTTCAACATGAGTTTTGAAGGGGACAAACATTTAAACCATAGCATATACCTGGAAGTGAAATTGCTGGATCATATGGCACTTCTATTTTTAATTTTTGAGGTGGCTCCATACTTTTTTCCATAATGGATGTACCAATTTACATTCTCGCCAGTGCTGTACAGGGGTTCTCTTTTCTTCAAGTCCTCATCAACACTTCTTATCTGTATTAGTCTGTTTTTCTGTTGCTATAAAAGAATACCTGAGACTTCAACTTTTTGATGTTCCACATATAAGTGGAATTCATAAATTTATAATTTCTAAACAATTTGTAAACAAAAGGTTTATTTGGCTCATGATTCTACAACAGCGATGTCTGGCACAGGTTTCAGGCTGCTTCTACTCATGGTGGAAAGTGGCAGGTAGCTGGCAGGTGCAAGGAGATCACATGGTAAAAGGATGCAAGAGAGAGAGAGGTGAAGGGACAGGCTCTCTTTTAGCAATCAGCTCTTTTGGGAACATATCCATTATTGCAAGAGCTCACCTACTCCCTCCCCATACACCAGGGCATTAATCTATTCATGAGTGATCAACACACATGGCCCAAACCCCTCCCAACACTGCCACACTGGGATAAAATTTCAACATGAGCTTTCAAGGGACAAACATATCCCCAAAATTTTATTATCTTTTGCCTTTTTGATAATAGACACTCCAAAAGGTGTGAGGTATTATCTCATTGTAGTTTTAACTTGCACTTACCTGATAAATAGTGATGTTGAGCATTTTTTCATATATCTGTTGGCCATTTGTATGTCTTCTTTTGAGAAATGTGTGTTCAGGTCCATTGCCCATTATTAATCAGTTATTTGTTTTCTTGCTGTTAAGTTGTTTGAGTTTTTTATATATTTTGTATATTAACTCTTTATCAGATGTATGGTTGCAAACATTTTCTCCCATTCCTTATGTTTTTTTTTTTTATGTAATCTCATTTGCCTCTTTTTGCTTTTGTTGCCTGTGCTTTTGAGGTCATAATCCAGAAAACCATTGCCCATACCAATGCTATGGAGATTTTCCCCTATGTTTTCTTCCAGTGTTTTCACATTTTCAGATCTTAAATTTAAGTCTTTAATGTATTTTACATTGATTTTTGTATATGGTGTGAGATAAGGGTCTAATTTCATTCTTTGGCATGTGAATATCCAGTTGTTTCAACACCGTTTATTGAAGAGACTGCCCATTCCCAATTGGTAATCTTGGCATCTTTGTCAAAAATCAATTGACCAAATTTATGTAAATATATTTCTGGGCTCTCTATTCTGTTCTATTGATTTATGTCTCTGTTTTTATGCCAGTACCATGCTATTCTGATTACTATAGCTTTCCATTATATTTTGAAATCAGGTAGTGTTATGCTTTCAACTTCATTGATTTGCTCAAAATTTGATTGACTGTTCCGGGTTCTTTGTCATCTCATAAAAACTAATTATTTTTTTCTATTTCTGTGAAAAATATCATTAGAATTGTGATAGGGATTGCATTGAATCTGTACATCTCTTTGGGCAATAGGGCATTTTAACAATATTATTTATTTAAAACCATAAACAGAGGGTATAGTCCCATTTATTTGTGACTTCTTCAATTTTTTCCACCAAAGATTTATAGTTTTTGGTATACATGTCTTTTGATTCCTTGGTTAAATTTATTCCTAAGTATTCTATTATTTTTGGTCGGCATTTTATTTATTTATCTTTTTAATCTTATCATTACACAACCTAAACATTCATTATGGCCCTTTACTAATTTCTCCCTAACCTCCCTTCCTTAACTCCTTTCCCACCTTGGGTGTCCTCAGTTCCATTCTCTTCTTCTGAAAGTTCAAAGAATTATTGCTATTGTTGTACCTTTTTATTTGTTTGTTTATTTTATTCCAGCTCCTACTTATGAGTAAAGACATGGAGTATTTCTCTTTCTGTACCTGGCTTATTTCACTTAACATAATGTTTTCTAAGTTTATCCATGTTGCTGCAAATGGTGATATTTCATTCCTTTTTATGGCAGAGTAGTTTTCCATCCATTGTGTGTGTGTGTATGTCTGTGTGTGTTTATTTATTTACATACACACACACACACACACTCACATTTTCTTTATGCAGTCATCCATCGAAGGACATTTAGGTTGGTTCCAACTCTTAACTTTTGTAAATAGAGCTGCGATAAACCTGAGAGTGAAGGTATCCCTTTGACATGATGATTTCCATTCTCTTGGGAATATACCCAGCAGTGGGATTGCTGGATCATGTGGCAGTTCTATCTGTAATTGTTTGAGGAAACTCCATACTCTTTTCTATCATGACCGCACTTATTAACAGTCCCACCATCAGTGTAGGAGGGTTCCCCTTTCTCCACATCCTTGGCAGCATTTGTTATTCTTTGTCTTTTTGATAATAGCCAGTCTAACTGGGGTGAGATGATTCTCAATGTGGTTTTCATTTGCATTTCTCCGATGCGTGGTAATGTTGAGCATTTTTTCATGTGTTTGCTGGTCATTTGTGTATTTTCCTTTGAGAAATGCCTATTCAGCTCTCTTGCCCATTTTTAAATCAGGTTCCTTATTTTTTTTACTGTAAAGTTTAGGTTCATTGTAAATTATGGATGTTAATTCCTTGCTGGGTGCATAGTTTACAAGTAATTTTGCACATTCTGTAGATTGTCTTTCCACTCTGTTAACTGTTTCTTTTGCTGTTCAGAAGCTTTTTAGCTTGATATACTCCCATTTGTTTATTTTTTGTTTATGTTGCCTGTGCTTTTGGGGTCTTATTTGTAAAGTCTTTTCTTAGTCCTACACCCTGAAGTAGTTCCCCTTTGTTTTCCTTTAGGAGTTTTGTAGTTTCAGGTCTTTTATATATAAGCCCTTAATTGATTTTGTGTTGATTGTGGTATATGGAAAGAGGTACAGGTCTAGTTTCATTCTTCTATATATGGATGTCCAGTTTTTCCAGCACCACTTATTGAAGAGACAGTCCTTTCCCTAATGTATGCTCCTGTTGCCCTTGTCAAATATCATTTGGCTGTAAGTATGTGGGTCGATTTTGGGGTTCTCTATTCTTTACCATTGGTCCATGTGTCTGTTTTTATGCCAGTACCATGCTGTTTTGGTTACAATAGCTTTGTAGTGTAGTTATTTTTAATTTTAACTTCAAAATATACATTGTAGTTGATTTTCATGACCCTTTACCCATTCCTCTTCCCACCTCCCTCTCCCTGTCCCTCCCCCACATCATATCTGTTCAATTGTTTTAACAAGTTCAAGGAATTGTTGTGTCTTCTCCTCCCACACCCTTTATTTGTTTGTGTATTTATTTATTTATGTATTTTTAGCTCCCACACGTAACTGAGAACATGTGGTATTTCTCTTTCTGCCTGACTTGTTTCACTTAATATAATTTTCTCTAAGTCCATCCATGCTGTTGTGAATGGTAGTATATTGTTCTTTTTTGTAGCAGAGTAGTATTCCATTGTGTAGTTATACCACAGTTTCCTTATCCACTCATGTGATTAAGGACATTTGGGTTGGTTCCAACTCTTGGCTATTGTAAATAGTGCTGCAGTAAAAGTGGGAGTACAGATATCCCTTCAGCATGATGATTTCCATTCCTCTAGGTATATTCCCAGCAGTGGAATACCTGCGTCATATGGTAGATCTATCTGAAATTGTTTGAGGAACCTCCATACCATTTTCCATAGAGGCTGCACCATTTTGCAGTCCCACCAACAGTGTATGAGAGTTCCTTATTCTCTGCAACCTCTCCAGCACTTATCATTCTCAGTCTTTTGGATATTAGCCATCCTGACTGGAGTGAGATGATATCTCAAAATGGTCTTGATTTGCATTTCCCGAATGCTGAGTGATGTTGAGCATTTTTTCATGTGTCTGTTGGGCATTCATATATCTTCCTTTGAGGAGTGCCTATTCATCTCCTTTGCCCATTTTTTAAATTGGGTTTTTGGCACAGTCCATGCCATGGTGGGGTCCTGGAAAGAATAGCTTGAGCTGCCCTTTCTGAGTTGGCAAGGCCACCAGAGGGAGAGCTGCTGGCAGGGCCACGGCTATGAGCACTTGCTTTCTCTGTAAGGATCTCTGCCTCGGCATAGTGGTACTCCTTTTACTTTCTCTTCTGATGTTTTGGTTAGCGTGGCAGGTTCCTGAGTTTCCAAAATATGTAAAAAATGACACACATACAGTCATTGTCATAAAATTAGATAGTCCCACTAAAGATCTGGGAAGATTGAACAATTCCAAATTGTCTCTTATGAGTCAATTAATTATACCAATGGATGTTTCAAAAACATCAGTTACGACTAATCATGAGCAATTGCCTTTACTGGAGAAATTAATAAATAAAAGAAATCCCCATCCTCTCCCTGCCATCTGGGTGAATGGATATATGGGATACAAATGGGGAAAGGAAAAATTTGGTATTCCCCTAGGGGACGTCCAAAATATGATGTAAGCTGGCAAACATCATTTATTGGAGATTGTATTAATGGCAAGAGAATGGTTGGCATTAATGAGAAATTATATGATTGGGACAAATTAAGTATATGGGAATGAAACCGTAGAACCCCCTTTACTTGGTGCTGTCCAGTTTTAATAAATCATTAAAAATCAGGTATTGGGATAAAAATATATGCTGTAAAATTATTAAGCCTGCAAAATTAGATCTTAGAAGAATAAGAGAGTGCACCTAGTTTTGTGAGGGATGGTGCTGTGCACAAGGACACTTTAACATTTAGATCAAGATTACAGGGCCACAGCCAAAGCATAACCTCAAAATGTGCATGATAATGCTGCTCAAATATCCATTGTTCCTTTTCATTCCATTAGAACATAAAATCATTAGACCCCCATTAGAATTTAAATGATAGCATTGTTCCTTTTAGCAAATTTGTACTTACATTTAGCAATAGTCATAGGTCATACGATAGTATTGTCTAATAGCTGCCACCCTGTTAATAGGGTAGATATTAACCAAAGCTTGCCAACAGGAAAAGGTCACAGGTTAACTTCAGGACAATGAGAAGATGGTCCCGATCTGATAACCTGATACCTAAAGGAGGAAGCATGAGTTAATCACCTGAGACGTGCCGACGAAGGGAAAAAACTGGCTTCCCCTGTCCTTTTTGAATTATTGACTCAAGCTTGCTGATGTAATAAAAATAGTACCCAAAGCCCCCCTACAGAGTTGTAAATTTAAATAAAAGGCATTGTTTCATGCTCTACTGGGCTCCAGCCCCAAAGCACTGATGGCCTGCAGAGAGAGAACGTGCATAGTGATGCATTGAGGTCTCCATCTGTGTTTGTTATTTTTGCCGACCCTCTCCATCGCTTTTCAGGTACCCACCCCTCACTGAAGCTGGACTTCAGCAGGTTATTTGTTTTTTTGCTGTAAGATTATTTGAGTTCCTTGCATATTCTGGATATTAATCCTTTGTCAGATGTATATTTTGCAAATATTTTCTCCCACTCTTTTGGTTGTCTTTTCACTCTGTTGATTGTTTCTTTTGCTGTGTAGAAGCTTTTTGGTTTAATATAATCCCATTTATTTATTTTTCCTTTAGTTGCCTGTGCTTTGTGGGTCATAATTATGAAGTTCATACCCACCCCTACTTCCTGGGGTATTTCCCCTATTTTTTAAAAGGAGTTTTATTGTTTCAGGATGTATATTTAATTCTTCAATCCATTTTGAATTGGTTTTGGTATATGGTGAGAGGTCCAGGTCTAGTTTCATTCTCCTACGTATGAATATCCAGTTTTCCCAGCACCATTTGTTGAAGAAGCAGTCTCTTCCCCAGTGTGTAGATTTGCACCTTTGTCAAAGATCGGGTGGCTGTAGGTGTATCAGTTGATTTCTGAGTTCTCTATTCTATTCCGTTTATTTGTGTGTCTGTTTTTATGCCTATACCATGCTGTTTTGTTTATTATTGCTTTGTAATATAGTTTAAAGTCAGGTAGTGTTATGCCTCCAGCTTTATTTTTTTTTTTTGCTCAGGATTTCTTTGGCTATGTGTGGTCTTTTGTTATTCCATATAAATGTCTGGATATTTTTTTAGATTTCTGAGAAAAATGTCATTGAATTATTGATGGGGATGGTATTGAATCTGTAGATCACTTTGGCTAATATGGACATTTTTACAATGTTAATTCTTCTAATCCAAGAGCATGGGATATCTTTCAATCTTCTTGTGTCCTCTTTAATTTCTCTCAACAGTGTTTTGTAGTTCTCTTCATAGAGATTTTTCACATCCTTGGTTACCTTTATTGTTAAGTTTTTTTTTTTTTTTTTTTTGGTGGCTATTGTACATGGGCTAGCTTTCTTGATTTCTTTTTCTGCATGTTCACTGTTGGAGTATAGAAATGCTACTGATTTTTGTGTGTTGATTTTGTATCCTGCAACTTTGTGAAATCATTTAGCAACTCTAGGAGTTTTTCTATAGAGGCTTTAAGCTGTTCAATATATAGAATCATATAATCCGCAAACAGGGACAGTTTGACTTTATCTTTTCTGATCTGGATGCCCTTTATTTCCTTCTCTTCTCTGATTGCTCTGGCTAGTACTTCCAACACTATGTTGAATAGGAGTGGTAAGAATGGGCATCCTTGTCTAGTTCCTGTTCTTAAGGATATCAATATCAGGATGATATTGGCAGTGGGCTTATCATATATGGCTTTAATTGTATTGAGATGCTTTCCATCTATACCTAACTTGTAGAGATTCTTTATTATGAAAGAATTTTGAATTTGTCAAATGCTTTTTCAGCATCTATAGAGATAATCATGTGTTTTTTGTCTTTGTTTTTATTGATGTGGTGCATCACATTTATTGATTTGTGTATGCTGAACCAAACTTGCATCCTGGGTTGAATTCCGCTTGATCATGGTGTATAGTTTTGTGTCTGTGTTGTTGTATTCTGTTAGCTAGTATTTTACTGAGGATTCTTGCATCTATATTCATCAAGGATATTGGCCTGTAGTTTTCTATTTTTGATGTGTCTTTGTCTGGTTTTGGTATCAGGTTGATTTTTGCCTCATAGGATGAGTTTGGGAGAATGGCCTCTCTTTTGATCTTTTGGAATACTTTGTAGAGAATTGGTATCAGTTCCTCTTTGAAGGTTTGGTAGAGCTCTGCAGTGAACTCATCTGGTCCTGGGCTTTTCTTCGTTGGGAGCCTTCTGATAACAGCTTCAATCTCTTTTATTGTTATTGATCTGTTCAGATTTTCTTTATCTTATTGCCTCAATTTTGATAGTTTGTATGTGTCCAGAAATTTATCCATTTCTTCCAAATTTTCAAATTTGTTTGCATATACTTCTTTATAGTAGTCCCTAATTATTTCTTGTATTTCTGAGGTATCAGTTGTAATACCACCTTTTTCATTTCTAATTTTTGTTATTTGGATCTTCTTTCTTCTTTTCTTAGATAGCCTTGCTAAAGGTTTGTAAATTTTATTTATCTTTTCAAAAGAACCAACTTTTTGTTTCACTGATCTTTTGTATCATTTTTTGGGTTTCTATTTCACTAAGTTCTGCTCTGATCTTAAATATTTCTTTCCATCTGCTAACTTTGTGTTTGAATTTTTCTTGTTTTTCTAGTTCTTTAATGTGAATTGTTACGTTGTTTACTTGCCCTCTTTCCATTCTTCTGAAGTAAGCATTTAATGTGATAAATTTCTCCCTTAGTACTGCATTTGCAGTAACCCACAGGTTTTGGTATAATGTCTCATTATTTTCATTAGTTTCAATCAATTTTTTGGTTTCCTGTTTAATTTATTTTTGGACCCATTGGTCATTAAATAGAATGTTGTTTAATTTCCATGTGTTTATATAGTTTCCAGGGTTTCATTTGTTATTGATTTCTAATTTTAATCCACTGTGGTCTAAAAAAATACATGGAACAATTCAAGTTTTTTGGAATTTGTTGATACTCAATTTGTGACCTAACATGTGGTCTATGCTGGAGAATGTTCCATATACTGATGAGAAGAAAGAATATTCTGAGGTGTTGGATGGAATGTTCTGTAGATATCTGCCATGTCCAGTTAGTCTAAAGTGTTATTCAGATTTTGTGTTTCTCTATCAATTTTTTTGCCTTGATGATCTGTCCTATTCTGAGAGTGGGGTGTTCAGGCCCCCCACTATTATGGTGTTAGTGTCTATCTCATTCTTTAGATCTAATAGTGTGTTATTATAAATATGGCTGCTCCAACATTGGGTGCATATATATTTCTGATTGTTATGTCTTCTTGATTGATAGATCCTTTTATCACTATATAGTAGCCTTCTTTATCTCTTCTTATGGTTTTTGTTTTAAAGTCTATCTTCTTATCTGATATAAGAATAGCTATTACAGCTTGTTTTTCATTTCTATTTGCATGATATATCTTTTTCCATCCTTTCACTCTTAGTTTATGTGTATCTTTACAGGTGAGGTCTTTTGAAGACAGCATATTGTTGGGTCTATCTTTTTAATCCAGTCAGTCAGTCTGTGTCTTTTGAGTGGGGAATTTAATCCCTTTACATTTAGAGTTAATATTGGGAGGTATTGATTTACTTCTAGCATTTTACTGATTTTTGTTTAGATTACTTAAGTACCTTTTGTTCATTTCTTTCTAATTTTGTTTGTCTTCTGTATTTGTTGTTTTCTTGGGGTGGTAGATAAACTGTATTTTTTCTTTATTGTTAGCATTTTTGTTTTGCTGATAGGTTTTGTTCTTTCTTGAGTATTCATGGCAATGATGGTTGTTTTTCAGGTATCAAACCCAGTACCTCCTTGAAAATTTCTTGTAAGTCTGGTCATGTGGTAGTGAACTCATGCAGTTTTTGTTTATCTGAGAAATGTACTATTTGTCCTTCATTTCAGAAGGATAGACTTGCTGGGTAAAGTATTTTTGGCTGGCAATTTTTTTCCTTTAGTATTTTGAATATGTTATCTCATTCTTTTCTGGCTTTTAGGGCTTCTGATGAAAATCTGATGTTATTCTGATTGGGGCTCCCTTATAGCTGACTTGCCACTTCTCTCTTGCTTTTAAGATTCTCTCTTTGTCTTTGAGTTTTGCCACTTTGACTATAACATGTCTTGAAGAGGACCTTTTTGGTTTGAATATGTTTGGGGATCTTTGGGCTTCCTGAGTCTGAAGATCTGTGACTTTCCCTATACCTGGGAAGTTTTCTGCTATTATTTCATTTAATATGTTTTCAATGCCATTTCCTTTTTCTTCCCCTTCTGGAATACCCATGATTTGGATATTTGAGTGCTTAAGATTGTCTGTTACCTCTCTTTGATTTTCTTCAATTTTTTATAATTCTTTTTTCTTTTTTCTGGTCTGCCTGTGTTAATTCAAACAGCCTGTCTTCAGGGTCAGAAATTCTCTTTTGCTTGTTCTAGCCTGATGGTTAGACTCTCTGTTGTGTTTTTTATTTTGTTGAATGAGTCCTTCAGCTCCACAAGCTCTACTACATTCTTTTTCAAGGCATTGATTTCTTTGTACATTTTTGCTTTCAGATCCTGTATATTTTTTCTCATTTCATTGTGTTGTCTAACTGAGTTTTCTTGTATCTCATTTAGTTTCATTAGAATTGTTGCTCTAGGGCCGAGCCCGTGGCGCACTCAGGAGAGTGTGGCGCTGGGAGCGCGGCGACGCTCCTGCTGCCGCGGGTTCGGATCCTATATAGGAATGGCCGGTGCACTCACTGGCTGAGTGCCGGTCATGAAAAAGACAAAAAAAAAAAAAAAAAAAAAAAAAAAAGAATTGTTGCTCTAAATTCCTTCTCAGTCATTTCAAAGATTTCCTGTTCTATATTATCTAGAACTTGAGAGTTAGTTAGTATTTTCCTTTGGTAGTGATGTACTTTCCTGATTTTTCATATTTCTGGTATCTTTCCTTTGGTGTTTAGTCATTGCGGCCAGGGGTATCACAGACCACTTTTTTCACCCTGATGTCTGGCTTGGATTCTGAAGGGACTGGCAATTCTAGGCAGCAGAAACTAGCCTGCGCTGGGGTCCCACAGTGCCTGCCTGTTCTGGAACAGTTGACTTTGGGCATGCGGGTCTGGTGGCTATCAGGCCTCTCTGGTCAGCAGGTACTAACCTGGCCTGTGGGGGACCCCACAGCGCCTGCCTGTTCTGGTGCAGATGATTTGGGGCATGTGGGCCCAGCAGCTCTCAGGCCTCTCCGTGTGGCTGGGACTGGACTGGGGGTCCCACATTACCTGCTTCTTCCAGCACTGCTGACTCAGTGTGTGTGGACCCAGCAGCTCTCAGGCCTCTTTGTGCAGCATGAACTGGCCTGGACTGGTGGTCCTGTGGTGCCTACCACTTCTGGCACAGCTGACTCGGGGCATGTTAGTCTGGTGGCTCCCAGGCCTCTCTAAGTGGTGGGGACCATCCTGGGCTGGATGTCCTGCGGTGCCTCCCTTTTCTGGGGCAGCTGTCTTGGGGTGTGTGAGCCTGGCAGCTCTTGGGCCTCTCTAGGTGGCAGGGACCGACCTGGGCTGGAAATCCCACAGCACCTGCCTTTTCCAGCACAACTGACTCAGGGTGTCTGGGCCCAGAGGCTCTCAGTCCTCTGTAAGCAGTGGGGACTGACCTGGGCTGGAGGTACTGCAGCACCTGCCTTTTCTGGCATGACTGACTTGGGGAGTGTGGGCCCAGGTGCTGTTCAGCCTCTCTAAGCCAAGTTTTATAGTATAATTTGAAGTCAGGTAGGGTAATGCCTCTGGCTCTCTTTTTTATTTTTTTGCTTAGGACGGCTTTGGCTATTTGAGGTCTTTTGTTGTTCTCTATGAATGTTTACAATAGTTTTTTCTAGTTCTGTGAAGAATGTCATTGGTATTTTGATGGGGATTGCATTGAATCTATACATTGCTTTGGATAGTATGGATATTTTCAGCATATTAATCCCTTCAAGAGCATGGAATGTCTTTCCATCTTTTTGTGTCCTCTTTAATTTCATTCAGCAGTGATTCATAGTTCTCATTGTAGAAATCTTTCAACTCCTTGGTTAAATTTAATCCTAGGTATTTTATTTTTTTGGTGACTATTTTAAATGGGCTAGCTTTCTTGGTTTTGTTTTCTACCAGTTCATTATTGGAGTCTTAAAAAAGTATTGATTTTTGTATGTTTATTTTGTGCCATGTAATTTTACTGAAATTGTTTGTCAGCTCTAAAAGTTTAGGTTTTTCTATATATACAATGATGTCATCTGGAAAAAGGGACATTTTGACTATGTCTTTTCCAGTCTGGATGCCCTTTATTTCTTTCTATTTCCTTATTGTTCTGGCTAGTACTTTCATTACTATGTTAAATAGGAGTAGTAAGAGTGGCCATCATTTTCTTGTTCCTTTTCTTAAGGGAAAAGCTGAAAGCTTTCAGGATGATATTGCCAGTGGGTTTGCTATGTATGGCTTTTATGTGTCAAGAAACTTTCCTTCTATACCTAATTTGCTAAGAGTCTTTATATTGAAGAGATATTGAACTTTGTCAAATGCTTCTTTCTGCATCTATTGAGATAATCATGTGGTTTTTGTCCTTGATTTGGTTGATGTGATGTATCACATTCATTGAGTTGCATATGTTGAAATGTTGAACTATCCTTGCATACCCGGGATGAACCCTACTTGATCATGGTGATTAATTTTTTAAAGTGTTACTGTATCCTGATTACTAATATTTGGTTGAGGATTTTTGCATCTATATTCATCAGAGATATTGGCCTGTAATTTTCTTTTTTTGTTGTATCTTTGGTTTTGGTATCAGGATAATGCTGGTCTCATGATTGAGTTTGGGATAATGGCCTCTATTTTAATTTTTTAGAATAATTTGAAGATAATTGGTATTAATTCCTTGTTAAAGGTTTGGTAGAATTCAGTGGTAAAGCCAACTGGTCCTGTGTTTTCTTTGTTGGGAAACTGCTAATTCCTGATTCAGTATTGTGGCTTGTTATTGGTCTGTTCAGGTTTTTTATTTCTTCTTGGTTCAGTCTTGGTAGTTTGTACGTGTCCAAAAATTTATCCATTTCCTCCAGGTTTTCAAATTTGTTGGTGTATAGGTTTTGTTTTTATAATCTCTAATGATTCTTTGTATTTCTGTGGTATTTGTTGTAAGGCCTCCTTTTTTATTTCTGCTTTTTGTTATTTGGGTCTTCTCTCTTCTTTTTTAGTTAGCTTTGCTAATGGCTTGTCTATTTGGTTTATCTTCTCAAAAAAAAAAACCCACAACTTTCTGTTTCACTGATTTTTCATATCTGTTTTTGAGTGTCTATTTCATTTAGTTCTGCTCTGATCTTAATTATTTCTTGTCATCTACTAACTTTGGTATTGGATTGTTCTTGTTTTTCTACTTCTGTGTGCATTAGGTGTGCATTAGGTTATTTATTTGAAATCTACCTATTCTGTTGATGTGTTTACTGCAGTAAAGTTCCCTCTCAGTACTGCTTTTGCAGTGTCCCACAGGTTTTGTTATGATGTCTTTTTATTTTCCTTAGTTTCAAGAAATTTTTTGATTTCCTGTTTAATTTCTTCTTGGATGCATAGGTTGTTCAGGAGCATGTTGTTTAATTTTCATGTATTTGTATAGTTTCCAGAGTTTTGCTTATTGATTTCTAGTTTTAATTTGTTGTGGTCTGCAAAGATACTTGAAGTAATTTCAATTCTTTTAAATTTTCTGAGACTGATTTGTGAACTAATGTGTATCCTGGACAATGTTCCATGTGCTGATGAGAAGAATGTATATTCTGTAGGTGATAGATGAAATGTTCTGTAGATATCTTCCAGGTCCAATTGGTATAAAGTGTAGTTTAAATTATTTGTTTCTCTGTTGATTTGTTGCCTAGATGATCTGCCAGTGCTGAGAGAGTTATGTTCAGGTCTCCCACTACAATTGTATTAGGGTCTATCTCTTTCTTAAGGTCTAATAATGTTTGCTTTATATATCTGGGTGCTCCAATGTTGGGTGCATACATATATATGATTGTTATGTCTTCTTGCTGGATTGATCCCTTCATCATTAGATAGCGGCCTTCTTTGTCTATTTTTACGGTTTTTGGTTTAACGTCTATTTTATCTGATATAAGAATAGCTAATCCTCCTCATTTTTGCTTTCCATTTGCATGGTGTATCCTTCAGAAATGAAGAAATAATAGTGTATTTCCAGACAAACAAAAATGCAGGAGTTTACCACCACACAACCATCCCTGCAAGAAATCCTAAAGGGAATCTTGCATCAAGAATATGAAAAACAGTAATCTCTACCACAAATACACAAGAAAGAACAAAACTCCCTGTTAGAACAAAACTGAAAACAAGAAACAGAAATAAACTAAATCTTGCCACCTCAAAAAACCAACACACATCAAAAACAAATAATAAAAAGAGAAGAAAGGAACAAAAGATATTATAAACATCCAAAAGGAAATCAGTGAAATGCCAGGAGAAAGACAATACCTTTGAATAATGGATGAAGAAATTGTGGTATATATGAGTACATACAATGGATTATTATTCAGCCATTTGAAAATAGAAATGCAGCATCCTGAGATAAGGAGGAACTCCTCAGAAAAGCTCATCTTTAGACCTCCTATTGCCATTAAATTTATATCTGTGTGTATGCATACACATTTGTTATATATTATATATCATATATATTATAGAAATAATATAAACATATATATTTAATCAGCACAGTGTTATTCATTTAGCATTCTCACAATGTTTATAATTTTAAAAATATTTTATAACACATAATTTCCTTTTTTTCTAAGTTTATGGGAAGATACAATGTTCTTCTCCTAAACTTTCTTCCCAGTTTAGATGCTACAGAAATTATTGCCACAAGTCAACCTAAATTATCTCTTTATTTATGCTGCATTTCTGACACATTGTACAGTTATTTTTCACAACTACAAGTGAGAAAGTGGGAAGAAGGGTATCAGTTCACAACCACCCAGAGAATTCTCCTGCACTAAATATAATGTAGATGTTAAACTACAAATAGTATATGTTCAAAACTAAAAGTGCTATTGTTCTCTATTCATCTTACCCTGAGTGTACTTTGAATCAGAGGCAGATTTCTAATTAGTTACCATCCAGGAAATAATAGGTGCTTTAGAACTTCCTACTGCAGTGACACGATGAAAGCCAGCTGGAAAATTCTACAGTGGCCACATATTTCATTGGTGAAGGACAAAAAGAATGTACCTTTTTTCAGTTTATATACAGGAGATAGGCCCCCAATCCCTACCTCTCCTAAAAAGAGGAAACCCCTTTTGTTCCTTTGAAATAGGATATAGAGGAGACTAAGTTCTCCCACTAACTTTTTAGAATGCAAATACATCTTTCAAAGAGCCAAGTATATACCTGTTGGTCTCTGATTTTTATGACCTAAAGATGTCTTCCATGTTTTTTGAAATGTAAATACGTAGGGAGATTTATCTTCAGTCCTCCTGGCATTTGGGGAGCAGGGATCTAGTTTGGGCTGTAACCATCTAGCTGACTTGAAGATATAATAGAATGCTTAATATCCTTTCAGATCAGAGCAATCAGTTACTTAAATAATGACAGTAATGTCACAGAGAGATGAGTTTTGGGGAAAAAAAATAAAACAAAATATTATATTGGTCTGTGTTATACTTTTTCTTGCCTTTAACTAATTATTTGTGACCTTATCTGAAATGCATGTCGCCTAAGCTAGTGAATTTGTTTGTTTGTTTTCAGAGAAAGGATAGGAGTTTTTTATATTTCTGTATAGTTGATGTTAAAGTGATTTTGCCAATGGTTATCTACCAGACTTCCTTACTTTATAATCAATCTTTGGACACTTAATGCAAGAGTTAAAAGAAAAAAAAAGGTGGAGGTTTACAATATGGTAAATTAAACAGTATGTCATGATATCAGAACAGTACATCGAATTTTATTGAAAGGGGAAAATAGGTTAATAAGCCATTATTACAGCAATATTTGTATTCCAGTTAGAAATAGCAACATGAACTCATCACTTTTTTTAAGAGGTGATTTTTTTATTACTTCTTTCTGGTAGTATTTTCTCAGATGTCATATGAAACAATATGAAATACCTTAATGCCAAGATTTTGGCCTCTAATTCTCTAATGCTGTTCTTCACTAAAAGGAACCAGGATTCTTAGTGTAACGACTGATTCAATATTTGGGACAAGAAAACTCAAAGTGAGCCTTACCAGAAAGAAAATAAGTTTTTGTAGGTGCTGAAGGTTGTATTAAGTAGTATCAGAGAGAAATTTCAACTTGCATGAAAAAAACAAGAGGCCAAGAAGAACAAATTGAACATTAAAACAAAATAAAATTCTTGCTTTTGAGTTAGGTGTAGTTGGTCTGGGCAGGACAACACTTCCTCTGATGATGACTAAATAAACCTGGGTAAGTTCTAAAAAGTGTATTTTTAGAAGTATCCAAGAGCAGTGGAAGCAATGAGGAAAAGCCCTAGAGAAGAGAGAATTGTTCATTAGTGAGCTGACACTTGGCAGCTATTTTTCTTCCCCTGTAAGCATTTGCAGGTCCTGGGTGTGGGCTGCTGATATGGGCATGGGCTAAGCCATGGGCTCATGCTGGGTCAACAGCTAGATCACAAAAAGACGTAATGGGAGACTTGGGGCTCTTAAATATATGGCTTGTCTTCTGTACAAGACACTTTTTGAATTCTAAAAAGACGAGTGAAATGGCCCACAATCTTACAGTATTTAGAAACAAAATATCTACCAACCTGGGGTAAGGGACCTGAGAAGAAGAGAGGCTAGCTAAGATAGGATTAAAGGAAGATGTGAATAGACACTGGGGATATAGCACGACTTTTGCATGTGGGCACATCATTTGAGGGCCCGAGAACTCAGGAATTGTTCCTGTCAAAATCACACTGCTGAGGAATAGGAAACCAAAAGGCATTTTGGCTTTCATGTGGGACTGAAGTGTCATGTTGGAGTCTTCAAACATGCCTATTTTTCACTAATGGAATTTATCAAATTTTGAAGCTGTGTAGGGTAAAATATTAAAGAGAAAACCTGAAAACCTCTTATAAGTGAAACTCAATATCCTGCACTCTTGCGGTGATGAGGTGACAAAGACCCATAAGATCTCATTTAAAAGCCCCAGAAAGAAGGCAATGCCTTAGGAATAGGAGGGAGCCAGGAGTTGACAGAATCTTACCAGTATGGAACCTAACCATAACTCCAAACTAGACCCCAAAAGGAAAGTTTCATAATGATAAAGAGTTCAATTCAAAAGGAAGATATCAGAATGCTAAACCTATGCGTTATATGAATATTATGTCATCTACAAAGAGGTAGAAAACCATAAAGACATGAGACAGTCCCCATGGAGTATTCTAGGGCTTAAAATATTTGCATTTTAAGCATTCAGTTAGAATGCAATGTCACGTATTTCTAAGGAGATGGGCTAATTCCTTACAATGTTTTTGAATTTTCAGCCAGTTTTGTTCTGGCAGCCAGAACAGAAAAAGGAGATGGTAAAGGTAATCTGAAAAATCAACTTAGAAGATGACAGTGAGAAAATAATAATGTAGGTGACCGTGCCTTTTATAAAATCAGATGTAAACACAGGTACATAATTGGCTTGGTAAATAAAAAAGGTAAACATTTATTGATACCATAGAGAAATAATAAGTTCAACAGTAGAGGGGAAGAGTTAGAGAGTTTGAAAAGGTAAAATAAGTAGGTATTTTAGCTGTGAGCTGTATGATATGCTCTTGCTGAGAATGCGTATTTAGACTGGCACTATGAACAGAGGAGCATCTTGTTAGTGAAAAAGCCGGAACTGGGAAACTTAAAGCATGTTTGGGAGCAAAATATAGGCAAGAAGTTAGGCATAGAAGCCTGAAATATACACAAGCCTGCACTCAATAAAGGAAATAGAGTGAGAAGTAAGAAGAGTCATCATGATCTGGGGGTTGCGAGAAAAACAAAAGATGGTGCACATTTTCATCAAACCTCAATAAACAGTCACTTAAAGTGAGGGTAAGGAACTAGTTTATAAACAAGGTGATTAGTAAGTGCGGCAGTCTTGGAGGGGAGTTACTCAGGTGACTGTTCATTGAGAAAAGAGAGAGTACTTAGATACTCCAGGGAGGATTATTGCACACAGTCTAAATTGGCATGGATACCTGAAGATCTAAAGAGCCATTATGGCCTTCCTCTTAGAATGGGACTACATGAAAGATGGGGACAAATGAGCCACTTCAGATGGCCAATATCCAACAGTCATCAAAGTCCAGTAGATTCAGTGGTTCTATGAATCAATTTGGTGTGTATCTACCAGTTACTAAATACATAAGTGAGACTGACATATCGGTACACACAAACACACACGGATATATATGTACATTATGTCCTATGTCATTGTATATGTATGTTTATATATAAACACTCACACATTACTCTTTTATTATGTAAAAAGAATAAGGCAAAAAGAAAAGTTACATAATTTTACACAGCTAATAGTTGACAGAACCGAGGTTTGAATCTAGGCTATCACGTATGAGTGTCTGAGTAGTCAACCTTTGTGATGTTACCTGTTCTGAAAGTATAATAGAGTATGTGCTTTTGCATTCACCCAATTGTGGAATAGCATTGAACTTAAACCGGAAACACCATTTCATCTCAATTCTTATGTATATTATATAGTAAAATAAATAAATAATATCGCAAAGCAAGTCATTCTCCTTTTAAGTTGAGTGATTTTTTTTCATCAGTCAACATAGTCTGATTCTGGCAAGTTTATTGTGCCACAGATTTGAGTGCTAACGGCCTCTTGAAGAAAATTGGCTTTTGCAAAATAGTCAGTTTTAAAGCAGTCACATTGCAAACCCCTCCAGCAGAAAGGAGTAAAATTGCTATTTCATTTATTTTGTAATTTCTCTTTGGATCTGTTCTTCTGGAAAAGATGAAATTGAGCCAAATAGTTTTTCACTGCATTGGAGGTCACAGAAAAGAATCCTTTTCTTATGAGAAATGGTCCACAGAGACCCAGTGCACCCAATGGCATCCAATTAAATTGCTGGAAAGGCTGAGCTGAGTTTGCTTGGCCACCCCTGTACTTGCCACATTGCACCCCCGGTGAAGGCAAACAATTTTATGACTCTTCTAACATTGTGCTCAGAAGTGAAATAGTCCTGATCAGTTTGCATCACCCAGTTTATTCCGCTAAGTTGAAAACATGTTTTAACTGAAGCCACAGAAGGGATAAAAACCCTTCTGAAATATTCCTAAACAACATGGTGAGTTGAGGACATCCCTTTGCTCCCTTGATCTCCTACTTAAGGTTGGGGGAAAAAAAAAACATTTTGCCCTTTGGTTCTTACATTTCTGCAATAGATTTTGAACACTGTAATGAATTACCTCATTCATGTTCACATCACTCAATTTTATCCCAAGTCTTCAGCTGGTAAAAAGAGAAAAGATGACTTTTCCAAAGTCACTCAGTGTCAATATTGTTGAAATAGGTTCATTCATTTATTTAATAAATATTAATTAAGCCATGAAGATATGCCAAGTATTACATTTAGCATTAGAGATAAAAAATGAATTATAAATAGTAACAGCCCTAATAAACATCCAGGGCAGTAGGAGAGACAGAACTAGAAACAAATACAATAAAATATGTGAAAAAGTGCTTTCATACGATTGAACAAGGATCAGAGATGGCACAGAGAAGGAAATAATTATCTCTTTGTTCTTTTCCTGTCATCTTCACACTTTTGAAACTCCATCAGTAAATCACATAGAAAAAATAAAATTTTAAGTTTAAAATTAGTTTATTAGCAACCTCAAAAAATTTTGTAAAAAGGAACTGGTAATACTACTGGCTAAATCTGAATATGACTTGGTCATATTTTGTTTACTCTTTCAAACACTATCACAAAAGTCAGTTTTTTACAGTTTTAGCTGTGAAATAGATATATTCCAACATAAATGTTCTATATGTTGATTCTTTATAAATATTAAGAAATACACTTTTTCACAACTTTCAGTGACTTCTCAGGATTATTGTTTAATAATTTTATTACTTCCTAAATAAGGGGCTTAGAAGTATTAGGTTTCTTCTATAAACTGCTAAACGACCAAATGCTTAAGCAGCATCTTCTGTAGATTCAGTCTGTAGTTATGATGGCTAAGAGGCCAGCTACAAAGTGACACCTTTTTTATCACTTCCTTTCCAAAGATTAAGCTCACCTACTTTTAAAGCAAGGGTAGCAACAAACAGAAAGAGAGAATGTAATGGATATCTTTGTTTTGTTTACATCATGGCCTTGGGTATAACAGATTGTGAGATAACCACACCCCTTTCCTTTGAGGGAGCTGCTTCTTCCTCTCTATAGCTCTGTAATCTCATTCATTCTCTTTCAGAAAACCCTGGCTGGACTGATGCATCATGCTACTTCCATTCTCTGGCTATCTCAAAGTGTCCTACTCTTTGTGTCACACTATTCTGTGTTAAGTTCTTCCTCGTACTTCTACTTAGCTAAATTAATTTTATGTTTTTATCCTCGTTGATTTTCTGGTTTTCTCATTGTAATTTAAAATACACAAAGAGACAGACTTTTTCTTGTTCACTTCTGTATATCTAAACTGAGAACATGACCTAGAACTTAACAGGTTTTTATACAATATTTACTGAATGAATGGATTGGCACAAGGATAGGAATGTGGCACAAGACACAATCAAATTCCTTTACCTAGAGTTATCCAAGTACAGTTGACAGGGAAATCTCATCTTCTCTCAGATCCTGGAGTTATGAGAATGTATTCTTAGAGTCACCAGTTTCCATGTCTCTGTGGAATTTCCATGCCAAACAGTCCTGACTAATCAGGGTAGAAGAGGAAAGCAGTTTGACATCTTGAACATCTGCAGATGGAAGTACAAACTAGTACTACTCATAAAACTTTCCACTTAGCACCTTAGAGAGTAAACAGCACTTTTACATAGAATAGATCACCTGAGAGCCATACCTTTATGAAGAATTAAATGTATTAATAGCCCTATTTTCCAGATAGGTGAAAGTAGTCACGCTCAGGTAATACTTATTAATATCATAATGATAATAAGATTTCACATTTATTGAATGCTTATAATATGCCAAAACTTATACTGAGCACGTTATATCAATTATCTCTTAAATCATCATGAATACCCTGAAGGTAAATTCTATCATCATCCCTATCTAAGTTTCTTGGAAGCTGCAGCATAGAAGGGTTAAATCCATTCCTAAACCACAAAGCTGATAGTTAGATGAACAGCAAAATTCACAAAGCTAGTCAGATAGCCAAGACCTGAACTTGTCTATCCTGAGAAATCACTTATCTGACATTATTCCTATAAATAAGTATCAGAGTATACTCAGATATGTTTTGTGGGTACCTTTTTGAAAGAGTCATTGTATTTAACATAATTGATATATTTAACATAAATGATTTACCATTGCTTTTGGATTACTTCCACATCTACATCTCTAATTCTAATTTCCTTTCTGACTTTTTGGCACAACTGCTTGAACAGAAAGTAGTTCAGTGTGATTGGAGTATTGACTGTATGAAGAGAGGAGTAATACACAAAACTGAGAATAGTAGCTATTAAATAAGCAAAATGGGGCAAGTTTACGAAGAACCTTAAATTTCAGTTAAGGACCATGGCCTTTATCTATAAGGAAAGGGACCAGTGGGAACTCTGGATGGAACTGTGCACTTATTCATGTTTTTCAGGACATGGTTCTGGAATAAATGTCATTCTTTCTCCCTTGGACTATTTAACTTGCTTTCTTTAATTTCTTGCATTTGATTTTCCCGTGCTTCAGTTTTGAATGACTACTCTGATTGTGGTGTTCTGTTCAAAAAGCATCAGTGTCTCTCCATGGCCTACAGAATAAATCCTACCTTAGTATGGAATTCACTAACCTCAACCTAAAATTTTGGGGCACTGACCCAGCACCACTGAAATTTTATCTGTGTTAGACTGGCCTCCCACATGCATTTGGTTCTTTGTCATGCTGTATCTTGATATGACCTGCATTCTCTAACCTTGGTATTTCCTGTTCCTGTGCAGTGGTCTCCACACACATTTCTCTATGGCCAAATGTTCCCATCTTACAATACCCACTACAAATTGCACTTTATTATGTTAGTTCTTATCTTTCAGTGGAAATTAAATTTTCTAATACTTTTTAAAATTTGATTGCCCGCCAAATTTTGATCTTGTGAAAGGATTGTTCCGTGCTCAAATTAGTTTGTAAAATGTTAGATTAGACAAACTTTAATAGATGTTTCTTCTGACAAACCTTCCAGAGCCTTTTGTATGATGATGTGAATGTCTCCAAAATGGGAATATGCTTTACAATGTTTCCCCAAATTATTTAACTACGGTACTTTGTTTTTTTTTGTGGTGTATGTCTTAACATCTCCTGGGCTCATTCATTCACAGCACACTATTTGGAAGAAAAAGCATTATTTGGCACTACTTTGTTACATTTATTACAGTTGTAATTATGTTACAGTTATCCATGAACATGTATTCCTATCTTTACTTGATTGTCCATTCTGAAAGGCAAAAGATTTATCTTGTTTACATGTGTTTGCCTTTAAGAGTTTGGCAAAGTCATATATCATATGGTAGTTTTTTGTTAAATGTTAGTTAAATTTAATGGAGTATTTTTGTCATATACTCTGGTTGACAAGAGGAAAAAAAAACTATTCTTTGTTAGTTCTTGTATAACACTTTTTACATATTAGTACATTTTGTGTTGCTATAACAGAACACCTGAAATTCTCTGAAGCTGGGTGATTTACAAAGAAAAATGACATTTATTGATTATAGTTTTTGAGGCTGGGAAGTCCAAAGTCCATCTGGTGGTGGTGACAGTGACCCAGGGGTCTCACATTGCAAGATGTTGGAAGGAGAGAGAGTGGAGAGAAAGACAGACTCTCTTTTTCTTTTAAAGCCCTCAGAACCACGCCCCTGACCACCATTTTTAATCCATTCACTACTACACAGTCCTACAATCCAATCACCTCTTCAAGGCCCCACCTTACAATTACCGTAATAGGATTTCCCATCCTCTTTATAGTCACAGTGGGGGTTAAGTTTCTAATACATAAAACTTGTGGAACACAATTCAAGCTTCAGTGACTTTCAGGGGGACACAATTCAATCCACTACACATATGTATCATACATTATAAATATATCAAAGCAAAATTAATTTTATATTGTACCACAGAGATATTAAATTTTTCACTAAGCTTACCATTTTTACTTAAAGTGTTAAATAGTAGAATATTTGGGCTTGCCTCTAGAATTGTTTAAAAACAGAAGAAATTCTTTTCTGGAATATTGAATAGTTTGGGATAACTAGGTAGCTCTTTAAAGTATCTTAATTTATTTATATCCACAGCAATATTTTATGATATAATCATTAAGAACATTTTCTTATTCACACAATATCTAAATGATATGCTTATGTGAATATTGAAAAAAAAACTGAATTATAGGAATCCTTTATCCATATAGTGGCATAGGGAAATGTGTAAGATATGTAAGCAAATGAACTGTATATTAAAAGACCACAACATTTTTTTATTTGCCAAATCTCTAGTTTATAATTTTTCCTGCCTTAAAAATCAGTGGTTCTTAACCAGAAATAACTCTGACCACAAGCACATTTGTCAACGTCTGGAGACATTTTTTGTTTTGTTTTGCTTCCACTGGGGCAGATGTGCTATTGGTATCTAGTGGGTAGAGGCTAGGAATGCTAGTTAACATCCTAAAATGCATAGGACAGCTCCCCCACCTTCCAGCAAAGAATTTTCCAGCCCAAAATGTCAATACCACACAGGATAAGAAACCAGGCTATAAACAATTATATTTTATAAATTATCACAAGTATTTGCAAATTTTAAAATAAATGTTTTGAGTTATTTTAACAATTTTTGCTGTCATTATTCAGAAATTCTTTGAAAAGCGGTGCTCAAATTAATTTCTGAACTAAACACATAGAAACATCTTTAAAAACTCAGAAATAGCAGCCATGACAGATTTATCAAGAATTTTCGAAGCCCAAGTTGAAGGGCCCTCACTTAGACAGATCCCTTTTGGGAAAGGGTATTATAGGTACTACTATTATATAATAATAGTTAGTTAATAACCATTGCATACTAGTTTATATTATTATAAAATTTTAGCATTATATAACATTACAATTATTATATAGAACAATAGAATGGCTTAGCGGCAGTCATTTTAAACTATTATTACACTCAACTTAATTTCTCTCTGTCACACTTACCCTCATTTTGGGTAACACTGGAATGACCATAAATGTCATCAAAAATTTATGATTGGGGCCGAGCCCATGGCGCACTTGGGAGAGTGCGGCACTGGGAGCGCAGCAACACTCCTGCCGCAGGTTCGGATCCTATATAGGAATGGCCGGTGCACTCACTGGCTGAGTACCGGTCACGAAAAAGACAAAAAAAAAAAAAAATTATGATTGTTTTGTGATTTATTTTATCAATTAATTAGATATACAATTTCAGACCTGATATAGATGAAGCTGTCAGTGCCATTCCAGTATTCCCTGCCCCAAGCTTATTCTGGAGCTCAACAGGGCGTTGCTGGACAGTTCCTGTACACGCCCATGACTTCCATCTAAAGCCCTTCCCTTCTTCAGAACTTTCTTTGACTTCATGAGTGTGCACAGCCCATGAATATGCACAAGCATAGTGAAGGCCAAAAATAGTGGGGAATTACTGTCCCTAGGAACAACCCTCAATCAATGACAAATAGTAGTGTAATATTCTTCAGCTTCCTTGACTCTTGATGTGACATTCTGAGGTGTGATCTGAAATGTTTCACAGAGGACCCACAACAAGGTTGACCTCATTATTTAAGGTGACCTTATTATTTAGGATCCCTTTATTGGCTATATTTCTTCTCCATGTCAGTACCTCATATCCTCATTGCATTTATGGGATCAATTTCCACATAACTAATTCCACCCATCTTCTCCTGGAGTTTGCTTTTGGGAAACCCAAACTAAGGAATTGGCTTTTGTATTTGCAAATTTGTATTATTTTTCTTTAAAAGGACCTCCTATATTGTGTAATCTCAACTTTCATGCAACCCCTATCATTCTCTCAAGGTAGCTTACTTATTTTTGGAAAAAGAAAACCTTTAGCTAATTCTGAAGGACGTCAAGTCAACAGGGAGCCAGTGGAATCACTAATATAGACTCACATAATTTACTTTTAAAAATTGCTGGCTGTCTTTTATATATGTGTGTATGTATATTTGTATGTATGTATGTATGTATCATGAGATTATCTAAAGAAACATTTTAGTTTTTATATTAAGAAAAATATTTTTAAAAACTCTACCTTCATCATTTATCAATAACAGAGCTTATGGTTGAAGCAGTAAACTTTGATGCCATTTTGACCTGACTGATTCAACCATCATGCCCCTAAAGCTATTGTTAAATTGGAGAAGTTGAGCCAACAGACCAAATAAAAACAGGAAGTAAATGCCAATTTGGCTTGCATTCCCATAAACAAGAGCAAGACTCCTATAAACAAAACAAGTCAGAATTGGATGGGGATGTCTTCAGTGGCTCACAGGACTGGTAATGGGATATGTGAAACCTTTTCTTTCTGGGTCAGTAATCTAAATCCAGCCTGGGTTGGTTGAATGCAAAAAAGTCATTATTTCACAGTTGATTTATACACTCTGTGGAATGAGTCTGGTTTCACTCCAGGTTTGGTAGACAGGTGTCTGCAGACTAGTACTCCCCCTCACACAGAGCGGTAATTGGCCACCTTCTTAGCAGCCTCCACAGAAAGGCCAGGGATTAAATGAACATTGAAACTGAACTGTACTCACTGTGGCAGACTCAGGAGCCTCAGTCCACTGGCCAGACAGGATTGATAGCAAAGTCGCATTTTCCTTTTTCTGCCTTGTACTGTGTGGATTGAAGGGGACATTCAGAATACCAGATGTCAGCTTGCTATTTGTCCAGGGCACTTAAAACATTTTGAAAAGAAAAGGATTTCAAAGGAGCTTATCAAAAATTGCTTTTGGCATGGAGTTCTGTTTGACATGCTTCAACACAGGAGTAAAATGCCACGGCCGAATTACAACCCCTGCATACACAAGTTTATTATCACAAAGCTCAAAAAGACCACACTGAAATAGCTCTCCTTCGGGCATTTAGGTGAAAGGTGGGGCTCCATTTGATTTCCTTCTGGTTTCAAGATAGGTAATAGAGTGGTCATTTTCAAACAGTAAATTAAGAAGTAAAAAATGGTTTCAACTTTCATAATTTTTCTCAGGGTATCTTCGAAGGGTGTATTATTAGTTTGTCCTAATGCAAAACTACCGACTGAAACTAATCTCCCTAATGAGGTTCATTTGTCCTTTGACAAAGCAATAAATAGTTTCCTCGAGGAAATCTTAACTAATGGTGTGGCCGGTACCTTATCATTAATTTTCTTTCCCAATTCTTGGAAGCATGAAAACAAACAGTAAATTTTTCATTTGTTCATCTGTTTAGAACAACTGTTTAGCAGAGATACGCTTGATTAATGGATTTAATTTGTTCCTTTCTTCTGTAGTCAGTTTTCATATTACATCGGTTATCAGAGGATAGGACAATAATATGGGCATTCCCACTGTGCTCCACTCCATCAGTGTCAAGGCTGGCTTCTAGCTCCGGGTCTGCATCTTTAACCTTTGTCGTCCTGCAGAATCTTTCATCAATCTGTGTTACAGTCACCTTGGGAAGAGAAGGCAGAAGCACTCAGTCAGCACTTACAGGTAGTAAAGTGTGTCATTATTTCTAACGAAATGCTGGCAGCAGTGCACCTTTCATTTCCAACCAAAATATGATTTGTGAGATCAGCAACCCAACTGTTAAAAAGAGAAAAATGGAAGGTACCAGTCTGGTCACGACAAGGCCCTCTCTGAAAACCAACACAAAATGCTTAATGCTTCCCTGCATGCAGAACACTTTAAAATGACTGGGGCTAGTTTTGCAAATTGAATATTATTGTCAGATAATGAAAATACCTAGGTAGAGGTCAAATAGCACCATAAAAGTATAATAGCAGTCTTCGTAATACTCACCATTTCATAGAAAGGGACAAATCCTGACGGTTCAAGTTTGTAGTTCACTTGACCTTTCAGTGCGACATAAATAGCCATCATTTCTAGCTTGAGGGCTTTTTATTATTTTTTAAACCTATGTGTAATATAGACTTTGCAGAAAGATGAAAATGTTTAAGAAACTTTAAGGGATATCATTTGGTGGAAAATTTTTGACTCCAACATAAAATTTAAAAACTAAAATATATTGTTAGATATTTTTTATATACAAAATGTACTTATATGTTACATAATTTTACCAAGGGAGTTGCTTTTATTCATATTCAAAGATGAAGATCTAAATTAGTACATTTAAAATACAGAAAATATATTCTGAATACATGATGGTAGTTTAAAGAAACTTTCAAAAACTTATTTTGGATACTGAGCTCCTTGCTTAGAAAAAAAAGCCTTCTTTTCTATATAAAAGGAGATCTCTTTAAAATAGTTAAAGTGGGGCCGAGCCCGTGGCGCACTCGGTAGCGTGCTGCGCTGGCAGCGCGGCGACGCTCCCGCCGCGGGTTCGGATCCTATATAGGAATGGCCGGTGCACTCACTGGCTGAGTGCCGGTCACGAAAAAGACAAAAAAAATAAAATAAAAAAAAATAGTTAAAGTGTATTTTATTATTTTCTTAGCATCCTGTCCGTATTATTGGATATTCCTATTACAGAATGATTTGCAAAAAATTCAAGTTAACACCTCAGGGAATAACTCTGAAACAATACATTTTAAAATGATTGTTGGCATTTATTCCAAGCAGTCATTTCTTATCCTATTTTGGAAGATAAAAATAAACACCAAAATAAAATGCTTGATACTTAGGAAAACTTTCAGAATTTATATATAACTGTGACAGACTTGAACTGATGTAGAGTCAAGATTTAGGTTCCAGCATTGTCACTTACTATTTACAAGTTATTAAGCTAGTCACTTATTTTTGTGAGAATAATACGAAAGTGCTTCAAAAATCTCATGGAAATATTTGTGTTTTAATTCTATTTTTCCACAAACTTTTTGGCCCACCCTAGTACAATTTTTATAAACCTCTTAATTATGCAAATGTGAGGCTCTGTTCCATCACTTCACAATGGAAGATCAATTTCAGTGGCTCCCCTCTGGGCACTAATTTTATCAGTATTCCTTTTTTGGGGATGTAATGCACTTAGCAATCTCACCTTCCAGCCACATACCTATGCAACCCTCCAGTCGTACTGAACCTCCTCCTGTTGCCTCTGTTCCCTGTGTATTGCTATGGCTCTGACTCAGGGATGTGCCTCTGCCTAGCTAGTGCTTGCTCATCCTCTTTCCTCACATATCTGCTCAGTAAATTCCTACCTGTCTTCATCACTTAGATTAAATGCCCCTTGCTCCCTGAAGTCTTTACAAATTAACCCAGTTGGAATTAATTTCTTCCATCTTTGTGGCTTCATAGTACTTTTTCCCCATTTTTGTGTAATGTATGAACTACAGTATGACTTGAAATATAGTTGTGGGCATATTTGTCTGTCTTTACCACTAAATTGCAAGGTCTTGAAGTACAGACTACATGCTTTTCTATTCTCTCTCTCAACCTTGCCTTGCTGCAGAACAGAGCAAAAATCCCTGGCACACAAGTGAAGCTCAATAAAAATGTATTGAGTGGATACCTGAATAACTTGATCATAAATTGCAAATAATTTTTGTTTTTAAATCACAAATACATTGCCAGATATTAGTATAAAGCTACTATGAAAGATATTTCATATAAAATATGAAGCGGCTCACCCAATAATTTAGTTCATAGTACCTTGCCCATTATATGAAATTAAATATATTTAGCTATTGGAACTAAGATAAATACTTCCTTAGTGTAACTAAATTTAAATCTAAGAATTATTCCAGAAAAAGGGCAAAAGATAATTTACTAAAAAATTACTATGGGTACAAAAACTTTCTGTTATTTTAGATTTTCATACGTAATTTTTTTTTTCTAAAATAGATTCATGTAGCAAAATATTGCATAGCTTCATAAATTTGCACATAATCTTGGATTTCTCAAATTATTTGATGACATGATCTCTCTTACTCTCATCCCTTAGGTAAATGCTACCAGATACTACCAACAAGTATTTTGAAAATTATAAAATCTCATTCATGCAGCTCAAATAAGAGGGAAAGAGAAGGGAGGAAAAAAAAAAAAAACCTCAACAAATCAAATTTTACATTAATTTTAACTTCAGCTGCTTCTAGAGATGTGACCTTTGATAGTAGATAAGAAAACAATTTTTGGGAAAATTATCAGTAATTGTAGAAAGTCTTTAATAAAAGCTATTTGGTTTAGATCAGAGAAATCTAGGAAACGCCTACCAGATCAGTGCATATTTAATAGGAGGCAACTCTAGGTCTTTGTTATAATTGCAAAGATTGTCCTTTAGTTCTCAGCAGCATATGGAAACAAAAGAGGTCAAAGGATGAAATCCAAATTTGCCCAGCTCAAGAAAACCTCAGGCTTCCCTTTGAGGTTCCCTCCCCCTCTGTTACGTTTCCATAGGCCCCATTGGTGTTTTGTCCACATTTCTAAGCTCAGTTCAGTCTGAGGAGCTATCTCATTCAGCTCCAGCTGCTCATTTTTACTTTGCCCAGGAGCTGCTACTGACTATTGGCCAGCACTGCACCTCCTTCCAATTGTCCCCTTCCAATTTACAGAAAAGATTGTCCTTTCATTACTATGATTATTCAAAGTCTTGTTTACCCAGCCTTAAACAAAGCTACAAGAAATGCAAAAGGCTGAACTTTATACTGGAACCTGCCAAGCCAACTTGACATTAGAACATTGACAATATAGACTGAACAAACTTTGTGTTGTCTTCTGACACTGACACTTATTGCTCATCATCCTTTTTGAACAATCTCTCTCAACACAAGCAGACACAAATCTACAAGAGCAATGAAGACTATAAAGGCTCAACCTAGGACCAAAGGAAACTGGATTAAAGGATACTTGGAAGGCAAAGTAATGTACAAAAATGTAATTCTGCTTTTTATACACATAATCATTTATATTAAAATATAACACAACTTGGTTCAGCAGAGCTACAGCTTCTTAAACATAATCTGTTTATAATTATGAATCGGACTGCCTATAGTAACAAGATCTAGCAAACACATTAGGGGTTGAACAGAACTTTTCTTGTAGTTATTTAAAGTTGAACTTTCAAAAAGTTAAAACCGTTATTCCCATGCAAATCCAAAATGAGCATATGTAAATTTTTTAACTCATTAGTTAATGAGGGAACCAGGAAGAGTTTAAAGTTACTAAAAGAAAGAATTGAATCACAGAAATGTACATCTTCTATCAGTTAAGTTCATTTGCATCAACATGAATTGGAAATCATTTCATTGCTATGAACGGGAAGAATTTGTACTACTCTCAGTTTTCTACAAGTTAACTTCTATATCTTCAGAGTTACAAAGACGGTGAGAGGTACACAGCCCTATAGCATCAGGTAATTCCCAGGGAATCTACTAGACAACACCCAGCATTTCATTGAAAGAAAACCTAATAATCTCTTTTGCCTATTTCCAAGACTTTCACAGTTTTTCTAGACTATTTCTGTTTTCAAAAAATTTCCCCAATTATCCATAAGTATTACATTAATCACACTGTCATTTTCACATATAAGCTCTTTTTTTCCCCTTGAGGGAATAATGTTTCTTTCTGCTTTTTCTCAAATGTTACATACCCTTCTAGCCAATTCCTTTCCTTATTATTTCATACCACAGTGTTTATATATCTAAGACATGTCACTTATTCCCTTAAGAATATCTTTTTTTTTTTTAAAGCAAGTGAAAATCACTCAAACCCAGAAATTTACATAGGCAATCCTTTCATGCAGAAGAAGAACAACTTTGAAAAGGATGACATTGATGTCTTCTCAAACTCTAGAGAGAGAGAGGCGTAGTTGCAAAGACTGAGATAAGGGTCTGCTCTAGGGGAACAAAATAATTCAGATCTCTTTGTATTCTCAAAGAATTTTTTTTAGCCCCACTTTAAATATCAGTGCTAAAACAGGTACTCATCAAATCCTTAATTGAAAACACATTACCGTGCAGGTTAAGCTATGGAAGCTAAACTTTTTCTGTTGTCTGGGTTTTGATGGATGAGAGAAAAGAGTTAAGACAAAATCCAATTCTGCATGTCTTAGAGACTGTCCCTGGTTAGTGCAATAGACATAATATTATTAAGCCTGGTATAAGAAAAAGAGCCACCTTTGAAAACAAAAGAAAGTTCTCGTTTTGTAGTGATTACTTGACTGTTTAAATTTAGGTATGTCCTTGAGGTCATATAGCATGGGAATGTGTTTGCCATGTTACTGGTTGTCTTGAAATTGTTCAAAGATGCAAAATAAGAATAAAAGTAAAGTTTTGTAAAATAGTAATGGGTATATAGCTAGGTTCATTTACAAAGATACTCAAATCTGGGACAGAGAGGGAAATTGTTATGAGATAAACTCTAAACTGTTAGGTTTTCAGTTTGTTACCTGGAACTAGTAATGGTACCACTGAGGGTTTCTCAGTTTCACATTGTTCCAAGCTTTCCTTGCAGCTAGTTATAATGTGATTAAACTCCCGCCATTGGGATGTAAGTAGAAATACTTTCAGCTTCCAGATTATATTTTTAAAGTGCACTTAAATACTGCCTGTAAGTAAAATGGAATGGATTTAATGAGCTATAGAGAAGACCAGTTCCTTTTGCAATTTTACTGAAAGTTTGTAATTTATAAGATTTAGCAAATAGCAGAAATAAAGGATAAATGTAACTATAAATATATTAAAATGGAGAACTGTGAAACTATTATTCTAAGTAATTTATATTCTGACACCTGTTGTAACCTGGGTATTAACAACTAGTTTTCCTTTTTATTGGTTCTAGCAATTATAGAATGTATTGAAAAATTTGGTCTTGTCGCTTTTCTAAATCCAGTAACTGAAAGGAAGTAAAAAATGAAGAAAAAATGGTATACTGGGTAGTCCGGAAATATTCTCCAATTTTTAAAATTTCATTATTAGCATTCAAAATTGTATCCATGCTGATACTTTCATTGTTTTAGAGGGTGTGTAGAGTTAGGAGATGTGGTACTCACTGTTGGAGCTCAGAACCCAATATCCCCAAATTTGGTACCTTGGCATGCTGAATACTCTGAACTAAAGGAAATTGGAAAGACCTCAAATGCAAGGTCTTTCTAACCTTCTCCCATCCTTCTGTCTCCTGCTCCTCTTCCCTCCCCAAAATGAGTCATGGAAACCAGTATTTCTCTTCCACAAGGTGGATCATAGAAATGAATTCTCCTCTCTCTTAAAGCACACCATAAATCCTCGAAAGGTCACCCTCTCCCTTTTACCTCATTCCAGTGAGATCTTGCCCCATACGATGGAGGAAGAATTGCTACACAGAGAATCCAAGAAGCATCTGAATGGACAGGGCTTCATGGGTTTCTCCTCTCAGTTTATTAGCATTAGAATATACTCCTCTTGTCCAATCACTTTTCTACATGTCTGTGCATTCTTCATTGAACCTAAACATAAAAATCGTTTTCCCTGGGTCTTTTGGTCTTCATTTCTGAAGGCACCCATGTCAAACAAAACTTAGACAAAATAAATTTATGCTCTTCTCTTGTTAACCTGTCTTTCATTATAGGGCTTTTGGCCATTATCCTTCTGGTGGGTGAAGAAACATATCACAATTTTCTGCTCCTACACACTATCACCATGATTTATAGTCAATGGGTATTTCCATATGATATAAAATAACACTATCTTCTCTAAGGTCAGGATAAACTGACCAGACATCTGTTTAGTGAAACTAGGATATATGCTGATTACTTCTAGGATCACTTTTGTGAACATTGATCCATATAAATAAGTTCAATAAATTCAGTATTATTTGAACACATACTGTATTTTTCACTACTGTGTTAAAATTTTGGAAATAAGACACAACCTTCAAAGATATAGACTTTCAATAAATTTACAAGTAGTTTGCAACTATCTATTGAAAAGAAAGTGATTAAACAGTAAACACAGGGTTAAGCAAATGATAATGACTAAAGATAAAATATAATTTAGATATCCATAAAGCCTGTAAATGTAGTTGACAATTACTCCTGAAAGTTTCTATAATGTCCCTGTTTTTAGGGGGTGAGGAGGGTGGGGGATACAGGCATTACCAGTAATTGCCAATAATTTTGTCAAAAAGATTAGAGATGAAAGTGTCATAAATGCCCACATAAAAGATCAAAGGAAATGATTTTATTTTTTTGGCCACAAATTAACTCTCATAAAATTTGACAGTTGCTTTTTACTTTAATTCCCCCCCCCCTTTTTTTTTATGGGAACAACATCTCTATTACCTTGTTGTTGTTAAGAAAAATGTATTGGGAATGCATATTAGTCTAAAATGTCTTTGATCAATGCTAATTTTGAATGCTTATAGAGAAAACACAAGAAAGTCATTACAAAAATTGAGAACAGCAAAGAAATTTAATATGGATTGATTTATTTCTATGACTCTGACCTCACAAATTCATGTGTTGGTTCTGCAAACAATGTTTCTGTAGATTAGCTAAGGTAATAAAATAAGTAGTTACATTTCAGAGATTATGAATAGAAAGTGGGGATTTAACTGCTTGGAGAAAAAACAACAGACAAGGATTCAAAATGCTCTGAACTGAAAACAAATTAGGAGTAAAGATAACATGAGTGGAAAAACGTGTTTCACAACCCACACATGTCTCAATGATCACAAAGACATTACTTTAAATAACATTGCTTATATGAAAAGATAAAATATTTTATGAAATCTAAGTCAAAAACTATTTATAATTTGAAATTGATATGCCAGAAAAAATTATCCAAATTTTGGAAATAGGGCAAGAATGGTAATTAGCACATCTTTCAATGTCACGGGGGCTCGAAAGCCCCAAAAGTATTATCCACGAAATATGCTTAGTCAAACTCAGTCCCTAGACTTAGTGAGCTTATTTGTGAACTTGTAGACTTTTTTATAGTAGAATTGCAAAGAACTTCCATCCAATGTAACAAATAACAACAAGAGATTTATGACACTGTTGGATACTAACCAGTTTTTATCTAATGCAACAATCTTATCCTAACCTTGGTTGTTAATATCCCAGCTTCTCAGAGGATCTTTGAACTGGTCATAACATCTTCGTCTTACTGGTTCTTTGACATGCCTTTATTTATCTTTTTCTAAAGCCATAATTTTAGCTTTAAAAAATTATAACAATTATAATTTCAAATATTAAATGTATGTAACCAAATTAATAAATTAAATATCATGAGTATATACTGGACTATTTCTTCAGCACCTCTAAAAATCTGCATACTTAAGTTGGCAAAAAAATTATTTTAGATTTTTTTTTATTGGAAAGTATGAAAAATCATATTCTACTGAGTAACCTAAGGCACTTCAGGTTAAAAAAAAAAAAAGAATAACAGGTTAGCATTGGTGCTTTAGAAATAGAATCTAAAAAATAAAGATTATCTAAAATTGTTTCCATTTTATCAGAGTTACATAAATTTTCAAATGATGATTTTTATATATACCCCTAGGGCAAGACAAAAAAGTAAAGAATGAACTTAAAAGTTGAGCAAGATTGGCAAAATAGCAAGTTCAACATGAAATATTTGAAGTGTGCAAAGAAGTATGGAAATATTGGCTCTAGTTTGATTTTTACCATAAGCAACCAATATAACCTTGAGAAAGCAATTTCAAATTCTTGAAATGAATCTACAAAATGAGATTGGGCTAAATTATCTTGAAGGACATTTCTAGGATCAAATTATTTGACTAAAAAGAGAAAAGAAAATATGTTTTTGAGTGTATGACTTAATAATTTTATTTTTCAACTAAAATAATGATGTGTCAGCATGTGACAAAATTGTATAATAATATTCAACACTAATACTAAAAACGACACTAGTACTAAAGTTTGGGAGAAATTTCCACTAATCACATGACTAAAATTTATCCAAATGAATGGACTATGCTGACCCCCTCAGAAGGATCAAAATTAAACTTGGTTCTGTAGTGTAGACTTGAGGTCTTCCTGAGACTGTAAATTCAAATACCTACCAGAGGCAGGCAGGCAGCATAAACATACAAATTAGACTTTATTTTTGTCCATAGAGAAAGTTGGGCTTATATAGCTGTTGCTTTGTGTTGCTTCACCCCTCACGGATATATCATCCCACTTCCCCTGGGTGACAGAGATGCAAAGGATTACTAAAAGCCCATCTCTGCTGAGCAGTGAGAGACCCTGAAGGGGTTAACTTACCTTGGGAACGCTCAAGTGAGAGGCATTGCTTCCTCAGGAATTTAACCCTGAATTGGGGTTCTCTTCCTGCATTTATTTTCCAGACCAGGAAGTTACAGGAAGAGAACATAGGTGGGGTTATAGTTTAACAATATAGGCTGGTAACTTTCAGTGAAACAAGCCAGATGACATTCCAGTAAGGCAATTCAGTGGTCCTATCAATGACAGCTTAGTCTTAGCAAACATTCCTTCTCCCTCCAGCAATTTTCCAGTATCTACACATATCAAACAGTAAACTGTCTATCCTTGAGCCAGCAACCTTGCTGTGCCACAAATCTTTATCTTACACCAAAGACTTTATTGCCTGAGGAAAATTTCCAGCCCTCCGCAAGGTCAATATTTGAAACTTCAAGGCTTTGGAAACCCAGGCCCTGTGAGGTGCATATGCTTTATAGTATAGTCCACATATAGCAACTGCGTATGTGCCTCTTTAAAAGCTTCCAAAATAATAACAATAATAATAAAATCATAAAGGACTATGTAAACAAAACTAAGCACAACTGCAAAGGCAGGAAACTCCTGGTCCACTCTAAATGGAAATGTGCCACTTTACTGTTGGGAACTACTTTCTATGACCCTCTCTTTTTTCCTCTCCCTTTCTATAGAACACTAACATTTTTTGCCATCTTCTTTTAGATAGTATTTCCCATAAATACTGAAAATGTCTAAAACTATTTGAAACTGGTTTTATTTCCCTATCTTGAGTTGTTTTACAAGTTATCATGCAGGGTGTATGCTGAGCACATGTAGAGAGAAGGACTTTGCCCTCCAGATGACCTCAGATACCATAGGAACCTGAATCCTCCACCAAAGGAATGAATTCAGACCCAACCAATCAGCTTTTGATGCATCAACCAATTGTCCCTTGCCTGAGTCATATGACCTGACTCATGCTCAGAAAATCACCCTTTGCCTCCTCATAGGGTCTGAACAGGAGTCAGCCAATCTGCAGCTTCCAATTCTTACCAATCCTTTAAAAACCCTTCAGCCCCTGATTTAAGGTTGATCTCGCAATAAAGCCTTTTCTTCTCACAAAAGCCAATACCATGGCATTGGCTTCTGTGCACAGTGGGAAGTGAGCCCTTGCTGGGTAACCATCTAAGCAGAAATGAACAGGCCTTGGAATTTTATGTAAGGCGTGCAGATTGAGTAGTACAGAGAATGTATGTGGGGAAAATTGAGGGTTCCTGCCTATCATTTGTATTCTTTCTCTATCTCCTTTCTTTCTAATAAAAGGAATTTATAATGTTTAAGATAATCAGAAAGTGAAAACAAAATATTATTCCTTAATTCATCAACCACAAAATATTAAATGATTGTTGCTATCTGAAATTTATTGATGAGTTGTACATGTCTACCAGTCTTCCAGACTAACAGCTTAGTGAATACTTTCTGATCTGAAACTTTACAATGAGAAGAAACAAGGAAAAAAATATGACTAAGATAGATCATTGTGTTTGACACACTGTGACACCAAAAATAGAAGTGAGACCTCGGAAAGGTTATGTATTAGAAAAGGAGAAAATAATGATTCAAGTTGCATAAGTATATATTCTTGAAAAGATTGACTACATCAAAATATTTAGAGGGCCGAGCCCGTGGCGCACTTGGTAGAGTGCGGCGCTGGGAGCGCTGCAACGCTCCCGCCGCGGGTTCGGATCCTATATAGAACTGGCCGGTGCGCTCACTGGCTGAGTGCCGGTCATGAAAAGGACAAAAAAAAAAAAAAAAAAAAAAAAAATTTAGAAAGCATCCACTTTATGCTGTCAATTAGGTAGAAAGGCTTAGATTCACATAAGAGACAATAAAATAGGTGGAGGACATCTAAATTGAAGAAAACGCTGGCTATCAAGAGGTAAAAACAAGTGAAGACAGTGAAATAAAAAACGGTAAGAAAATTACAAATAAATAGCATAATTAATATTTATGCTAGAAGAAATAATGTACAGAAATGTCATTAAGAGTAAAAGATGGGGAAAAGTTAAGAATTAAAACTGAGAAATAAAGAGGTGATAGAGATATATGAAAGAGAACAGAAATCTGAATTTCAGAATATTAGTATTAATGCCTGAAGAAGAAAGAAGCTTGAACAAACTCAATAAGGAAATATATAATAAAAAGAAAATACACTCGTAATGAAGAAATACCAGATTTTGAATATAAAAAGGGATTGCCAAGTATAAGGTCAATTAAGAGATTCACATATAAGCACAATCTAGTGAACACATGAATTCTGAGCACTGAGCATACATAAAATACAGTTCAACTAGAATCAACAAATTAAAAAGAAAAGATCTACAAAGAAAGAGGAATCAGACTGGCCTAAGACTTAAACACACAACACTAGAAGCCAGAAGACAACAGAGGGGCCAGAGGCTTGGAGAGTGTAACAACGTACTCACTCCCAAAGTATTGTATTCATCTGACTTGTCATTCATGATGAGAAAAGACCAGCCTAGATATTCAAGAACATATTGTACATCAGTCAGAGTCTCAGAAGAATGACATGTTTAGGAAGCAATACCTCTTATCTCCAAAGGTTGCCCTCTCTGTGCAGTTTCTTTACTTTTCCCTGGGAAATATATATTTTCCAATACTGAATTACTTTAGGTGGAATAGAAATTATAGAATGATACTTCCAACAGTACAGAATATTCTAGGGTTGGAAAAGTGTGATGTACATTGAGTCATTTTGTTAACACATTTTAAACATTTTTCCTAGTCATCTGGCAGATAACAGCAGAAATTTCCATTTTTTTCCAAAGACAAAAACTAATGTAAATAGAAAGTAAAATCTAAAACAATGATAAAGAAAGAAATCATATTCTATTTATTCTTGTCATCTCTGCATCATAAAGTTATGACATTTTTATGAGAAAGTAAGATCTTCCCTCTTCCTTAACCTGCACAATTTTTTAGTGCACAAATACATGACGACTGCATGGAAAAGTTCCCATCATGAGCTCATATTGATAAAAGAGAGAGATATAGATTCCATGTAGGGGAATCAAATAAAGTTTAAATGCCTAAAGCATCAGAAAAATGTCAACATGGTCAGGAGAGTTAGCAGCATGATCAGAAACATGCTCCAAAGAGGTACCAATATCTCAGTCCCCAAAGAACATGACAATGAGATATACTCTTGAGGTTAATAAGTCTGAGACATAAAGAGCACTTTAAGCCATGTGGATACTCCACTGCTACCATCCAGACCTGGTCTGGCATGAAACAAGCTGATGAAATTTAGCACAGGAAAGGATCTGGTTTTGTGTCAGGGACCACCTCAGCTGGTCCAGATATACCTCATCAATCTTTGGGAATGGGAATACATTAGGATTATAGAGGACCATGGAGTGCACAAAGTGCACACAGGCATGAAGTCAGTCTCTATTTATTACTCTAAGCTTCCACCAACTCACAAAGGATCCAAGGATTTTCCTGAACTTCAGCCAGGAACTAGAAAAAAAGATCTGTTTTCCAGACTTTTTTGGAATCATGCTAACTGGCTCTCAGAACAGCCACAAGTCTTTTTGTACAGCATCCTTGAGTTTGCCTAGAATAATAAGTTTTAAAAAAACAGGCCATGAACTCATAATTGACTAATCACTACTCTACTAGTAAAAAATGGGTAATTTTGAAGAATGTTTAATATTTTCACATTATAAATTTAGATGAAAAACACATAATCCCATAGCTGTGTGTATTGAGTATTTTTCCTTTGTATGTCTAAATATTTTACTGATTGCCCTCTAAGTGTTGAAAAAATTTTTTAAGCAATTCATGGCATTGTTTATTTTCCACATTTTCTAAAATAAACATGTTCAAATTTTAAAATGAAAAAACATGCAAAGCATATACTAATAAAAATTTACCTCTCAGAATACTATATAATATTAAATTTGGGGTCTACAATGGTGTTAACCTATTTTATTTAATGAATTAAACAGAACAGCATAGTTCAGTTAAAAATAAAAAGGCAATCAACTAGCTGTTTGTTAATGCTAAATATTTCAGTTAACTTACATTTAATTGCCTTTGTAAAATATTCTGCTAAGGACCTTCAAAATAGTAGTGCTAAATCATTTATGATTACTTGATCTGTACTGCTTAATAATAAAATATGCAGAGAAGCAAATAGTAGATGGAATGCTTATTTCCCCACATCATCATGTTAGCTAGTAAACATCCATGTTTAAATCAATTTAGGTATAAATGATTTGTGGGTTCTAGTTGGCCACAGCTCAATATTGTTCAATTATTACACTTAAAAATATAATGGAGTCTTACAATGCACCAATAACTATGTTGTATCCTAGTCATGATTAGTAATGTTTTCATTATATGCTAAGCTAGCCAGAAAATGTTTTGCAAATTGATTTCAATTCAATTTAGGAGAAACACATTTAGTCCATTTAAGGGGAAAATTGACATAATCAAAACAAAGCATCCAATGGAAAGGAAGGATAATAGTGGACAGTCTGGATTTTATTACAAGAGAAATAGTTGAGGAATATGAGATGAATTTGACTCAGAAATAAGACACAAAAGAAAAAAAATAGCTGTACTCAAATATATGGTGAACTGTCAAATGTATGAAAGAGGATACTTACTCAGTATTATCTTGTGAATGGAAATTAAAAGAATGCAGGTTTTGTTCAAGAGATCTGCTGTAGACCAGATGCCCCCCCCCAATCTCATTGAAGTTTAAATCCCCACTGTAACTGTTGAGGGTGGGAAATCCTATTATGGTAATTGAAAGGTGGGGCCTTGAAGAGGTGATTGGATTGTAGGACCATGCCATAGTGAATGGATTAAAAATGGTGGTCAGGGGTGTGGTTTGGAGGGCTTTAAAAGGAGAGTGAATGAAGAAGTTGTCCTATTTCTCTCTGCTCTCTCTACTTCCACCATCTTACAATGTGAGACCCCTGGGTCACTGTCGCTACCAACAGATGGGCTTTGGACATCCCAGCCTCAGAAACTGCAAGCAACACATTTTGTTTTCTTATAAATTATCCAGTTCCATGTATTTTGTTATAAGCAACAGAAACAGACTAATACAGAAAATTGGTACCAGAGAAGTGGGGTATTGCTTCTAACAAATACTTGATAATGTGGAAGCAGCTTTGGAACTGGGTGTTAGGTAAAGGTTAGAGGAGTTTGGAGGACCCCCAAGAAGATAAAAAGATGAGGGAAAGTTTGGAATGTCTTAGAGGCTGGTTATGTGATGGTGAACAGAATGCTGATAGAAATATGGACTGTAAAGAGCATTCTAAGGAGGTTCCAGATAGAAACAAGGAGTTTATTGGAAACTGGAACAAAGATCACCCTTGCTATGAACTGGCAAGGAATTTGGCTGTATTATATCCATGCTCTAAGACTTTGTGGAAGTTGGAACTTAGGAGTTGTGAACCAGAGTATTTGGCAGAAGAAATTTCTAAGCAGCAAAGCATTAAGGAAGCTGCATGACTATTTGTATCATCCTATGCTGAGTTATGGTGGCAAAGGCATGACATAAAACCAGAATTTAAAAGGGAAGCAGAGTGTAAAGGTTTGGAAAATTTGTAGCCTGTCCATGTGGTAGAGAAGCAGAGAGCATTTTCAGAAGAAAAATTCAATGGTACTAAGAATATTAACACAAAAGAATGGGATTATCAAGAGAAGGGAGAAAAGGTCCTGAAGGCATTGCAGAAGCCTCTGGGGCCAGCCCTTCCATTTCAGGCCCAGAGGCCTAGGGAGACAGAACGGTCTTGGGGAAAATGGCATTCCTCCATGGGCTCACTGCTCAGGGCCACCTCAGGAAGCTGCTTCCAGCACCAGCACCCCAGCTGCTTTGGCTGCTCCAGCCATGGCTAAATTGGCCCCAGGTGTGGCTGGACCTGCTGCTTTGGAAAATAAAAGCTGGAAGCCTTGGTGGCGTCCATGTGGTGTTCGGTCTGCAGGCTCACAGAACGCCAGAGCTGGGAAGGCTTGGGAACCTCCACCCCAAATTCAAAGGATGTATGGAAAAATCTGGGGGCCCAGGAAGAGATGTGTTGCAGAGGCAGAGTCACTGCAGACAGCTTTCCCTAGAGCAATGCAGAGTGGAAACATGGGGTCAGAGTTGCAGCAGAAAATGCCCATCGGTGTCATGTGTAGAGGAGCCAAGAGAGTAGGGCTGCCATGGAGACCCCAGACCTGTGGGGCTATCAGCATGCAACACCTGGGAGAATCAAAGCATCACCTGAGACCAGGAAAGCCATAGATGTGGATCTGCCTGAGGACTGAGGACTTGGGGAACCAACCCCTGTACCAGGGTGTAGAGGACATTGAACATGGAGGCAAGGTACCTAATTCGCCAGCTTTGAGATGTAATGCCTGCCCTGCTGGGTTTCAGACATGTTTGGGACCTGTTATCCCTTTCTTTTGGCCTACTTCTCCCTTTTGGAATGGGAATATATACCCTATGTTTGTCCCACCATTATATCTTGGAAGTAGATAACATATTGATTTCACAGATGGGACTTTGAACTTTGGGCTTTTGTGTTGAAACAAGTTAAGACATTGGGGACAGAATGAATATATTTGTATGTGACAAAGACATAAGTTTTGAGGGGTCCAGGGTGGAATTCTGTAGACTAGATGCTCCCAAATCTCATTGAAGTTTAAATTCCCACTGTGACTGTGAAGAGGGTGGGAAATCCTATTACGGTAATTAAAAGGTGGGGCCTTGAAGAGGTAATTATTGTAGGATCATGCTGTAGTGAATGGATTAAAAATGGTTGTCAGGGGCATGGTTTGGAGGGCTTTAAAAGGACAGTGAATGAGGAAGTTGTTCTCTTTCCCTCTGCTCTCTATGCTTCCACCATCTTGCAATATGAGACCCCTGGGTCACTGTCACCACCACCAGATGGTCTTTAGACTTCCCAGCCTCAGAAACTGTAAGCAATAAATTTTATTTTCTTTATAAATCACCCAGTTTCAAATATTTTGTTATAAGCAACAGAAACGGACTAATACAAGATATATTGTATACTATGGTGACTATACTTAATAACAATTTATTTGTTCTTTAAAATGCTCAGAGATTTTAAGTGTTCTTAGTACAAAAAAGGATAAGTATATGAGGCAATGCATATGTTAATTAGTTTGCTTTAGCCATTCTGTGATGTATACATGTTTCAAAACAGCATGTTGAACATGATAACTATATACAACTTTTATTTGTCAACTGCAAATAATTAAACTTAAGAAAAAAAGATGAATGCAGATTTTGGATCAACCTAAGCCCGAAGTTTCTATTTTCTCCTCATCTTTGGTATCGTCTACACTGTAAGGTTGAGAGCTCTCACCCACTGGGCTCATGAAAGTTTAAGCTGGTTATCCATCTCCCTAAGCTCTAATGTATAAAATGATTGCACTTGTTCTAAGTAAAGACTAAAAAGTATCAAAATTCCTTTGGCTTTAGATTCTATGAGAATTTGGTGGTTATCTTAGTAAATATTATGTAATATATCTGGAGTGAAGCCTGAGTTATGAATTTTCAAAAGAACTTCAAAGCTTATAACCATGTTCTAGGATGTGAAATCCTACCAACCATGTTATGTTTCAAAGAACGATGCTAATGGAAAGAATTAAAAGGAAGTATGATCAAGACCCTTTTAGTCAAAGCCAAATCAAATTCAAACCAGCTTAATCCCAAAATAAATTTATAAAATAATTTAACATCACAGTTTTGGATCTGAGCTGGGTAGATGCAGGCATCACTATACCAAGTGATCAAGTGATATTTTTAGAAACCTTCCTTCTCTTCTCATACTGAGAAATACAGCCACAGGCATATCCAAGCATACCTGGTTCTTAAAGTTCCTGATCTCAGAAGGTATACACATTTACTTTCTCTAGCATTTAGAGGAGTCCTAAAATAAGTCTTTGATTGCCCCTTTTATTTACTTTTGAATATATTCTTGAAATAATTCCAGTTGTCCAGAGAGTGATCCTAGAACAACTCCACACGTTTGTGGTGGTAGAGAATTGGAAGAATTGGACAAAAAAATAGCACAGAATAAGAAATAGTTCTGAAAAAGTAGACAAGAATATAACAAATATCTAGTACATGTACAATCTAATAGCTAATCTAAAGTACGTTCTGGTGGACATACCAACATGAACTATTGCCTTACTCACTGACTTCTTAATCTCTTTTACCGCTAATCAAATTACTAGATCCAAATTCTAGATTTGAAATGGGAGCAACATCTCTGTGTTTCTTGGTCCATTTCTGTTGCTTAAAACAAAATACACAGAACTGGGTACTTTGTAAGAAAACAAAATTTATTGCTTACAGTTTCAGAGTCTGGGAAGTTCCAAGTCCAGGAAACACATCTGGTGAGTCATCTTTGGTGTAGCTCCACAGCAGTGCAGGGGTCTCACATGACAGAAAATGGCAGAGCAGAGAAAGCAGAGAGATAGCTCCTCATGCACTCTCCCAAACCACCATTTTTAATCCATTCACCAGATGGCATAGTCCTCAGAATCTAATCACCTCTTCAAGGATACACCTTGCAATTACCATAATAGGATTTAGTATCCACATAACAGTCACAGGAGGGATTTAGTTTGGGGGGGGGGCATTTAACTGAATGCACTGTATAAATAGAAAATGACTTAATGAAAACCTGAATTATTAACCAAACACTAAACATTTTATACATTACTAGCTGTGCAGGGTTTTTAATACACAGTTTGTCAACATACTTAGTCAATGACCATAAGGTAACTTAATATTTAGTTATTTGCTCATTAAAAAAACCTTGTTTGAACATTGGCTACACGTCAGACAGTGTTGAAGGAATAGATAAATAAAGAAGAGGTGGACTAATGGGTACAAAACTATGCTATCTACCTTAAGTGAATCATTGTACAGTATATGCATGAATCGAAACTGCACACTGTGCCCCACAAATATGTACAAGGAAATGTTAAAATATTTTTAATACAAATAAATAAATAATAAAGTACAATTACTATCCTAGCGGATCTCAGTAATGATGAAAATATATAACCAAACATGTATTTAGAATAAATATTTGTGTGTGTGTGTGTGTGTGTGTGTGTGTGTGTGTGTGTGTGTGTATTTATTTAAAATGTGTTAACAAGGCCTCGAGGGAGCTCAGCAAGTGAAGCTATCAACACTGACTGGAGGGTTGGGAGATTTCTCCAAAATGGTGGCATTTAAGCCAGGCTTTAGTTGAGACTTACCAGATATGTAGAAGTTGGACTGATGGACACATATAGGAAGAATGCTTCACATAAAGGAAATAGCATGAAACAAACTGTGAAAGGTATGAAAAATTCCAAAGACTTTAGCAAGATAGTTTAAGCAATGGGCAATGGAGGAAGGAGGTGGCAATTTTTTTTTTTCTTGTCTGCTTTACTAATTTTAAAACCCTTACATTACATTAAAAACAGAGTTTTAATCTATACGTGATTAATACTCTGTTTTTAGTATAATTTTTCTTTTTAAAATTCATATTAATGCAGGCTCTGCCCCTTAAAAAATGGAGAACTATGTAAACATTTATTTTTTTGACTTTTAGTGGGTAACCAGTGTTTTTATGCTTAAAAACAGAACAGAACCCTCAGGACAGAACTCCAGGGCTTATTTTTTCTTTTCATTTTCTTACATTCTGACATTGCTTATTTTCTTTTTCATCCCACCCCCTAAGAAACACCTCTTTCCTGCTTGAATCTTGTCCTAACTTGGTGTAAAAAAAATTTAGATTAATAAAATCTAAGGTCTCATCTCTTTTTCAATTATGAAATTTCCTGATTTAAATCTTTAAATCCTTTTTTTTGGTCAGCCAGAATCTAGTAAGGAAACTCAAATTTGTCCAGTTATTTTAACAAAGAAAATATAATAAGGAAATTAGATAAATAGCTATTGGTAAATTAAAAAGGCAAAAATAAAAACTGTGGTAACATAGAGGTATTTACAGAAAGTAGTTACCATCATGAAGGCTTGTGTACCAACTGGAGTAGGTTGGGGTAATCAGAAAGTAGAAATGTGGAGGTACAGCCTTCTGCAGCTGCACTCAACTCTCAAGGAAACCAGCCAGTGGTGGTGATTCTGAGGGTGTGTGATGAAGCTGATTCTAGGAGTTTGAGAAGCAAATGGAAAACCGAAGCCAATTGCTGTTCCTAGAACCAACTACTGTTATCAGGATGAAGATTCTTTGCTGGGGTAATGCTGATAGGAATAAAAAGAAAAATATGGGGAAGCAATTCACTTCTTCCACCAACTGTCTAATTTCCTTTAATTTCTAGTATTTGCAAGACCTAACAAGGAACTCCAACTTGTTGAATATCTCTCACAGTTTGCAAATGAAAGAGAAAATTTGAATCAATACAGAAGAAGACCTTTTCAAGCCTAAACTACAAGATAAACTACAGGTGACACTAGATCTTCTACTAACTGTATATTCTTATAGATTCTCCTATACCTATGTATGTTTATCTCCTAACTCATTATTCTTTCAATAGAATTCCTTTTAGAGCTAGTTCACTGTGGAAGAAAAAAAATCTTAAACTATGAGGTCAAGCCTTGTCTCATTTGTTGTGAGCTATGAAACAAGAGAATGCCTCTTAATTATCTTCAGCCCCATATTCTTCCTCCATAATGTTAAAGGCTTAGATTATATTCATTTGTTTATTTACTTATTCAGCAAATGTTCATTGAGCTTCTAATATATGTGAGGCTTTTGCCACATAGTGTGATATCAAAAATAAATATCAGCCCAGAGACAACAACTGAGCTGCCACTAGAAGTGCCTCAGTCTCCTGAACTGGGGCAATGGGGGCCGAGGGCCTCAGTCACGCCACCACCCCGCTCCCCTGACATCTGCAACTAGCCCAGTTATGACCACCAACTGCTGCAGGAAGCACCCCTGCCTCCTGAGCCAGGGCAGTGGGGGCCTGAGGGCCTCAGGCACACACCCCTGACAACCGCAATCAGCCCAGTGATGACCACCAAGCCACCACTGGAAAAACCCCAGGCTCCAAAGCTGGGGCAGTGGGGTGACAAGGGCTTCAGCCAGGCTCCCCTGACATCTGCATCCAGCCCAGCAACTACTGAGCTGCCTCTGGAAGCCCCCTGGTCTCCCCTGCCAGAATGAGGGGGTGCCATGGGCCTCAGTCATGCTCCCCTCTTCATCCTCCTCCCATCCTATTTCTCTCCCTTCCCTTCTCTCCCTCCCCTTCAACTGCTCCACAACAACATCTTAGAGTGTAAAAATATAACAATATTAATAAATAAATTAAAAATATATAAATAAATATCAAACTACCTTCAAGGAACTTAGAGAATAGAGAAGATAAACATTTTAAAGTACCAAGAATTCTACTGGAAGGACTTTCCCAATATGAATTACAATAGAAAAAGAAAATCTAACTCAAGTCTCTGTTTGCATGTCTATAGCCAAGCTTACAATCATTAGTTAAAATAAGCCCTAGAATCATTCTACTAGAGATACATACAGATATTACAATTGTATGGCTAATATATTTTTAACACATTGGTCTTATTTTTCACTGAGAAATTCAGTACCAGAGCAGTACAAATCACTGTAATATTGGGAAAAACAAAATAAATTGAATGCACAACAAAAATTGTATCACATTAGACTAGTTTCACATTTTCTATTAGTCATCAAATTTCTAAAGTTATGCATAATGTAAAATACACAGATATATGTAACCAGAGATATAATAATCAAATATTCATTCACATCAAAACTTATGCTTTAGAATTTTAGGAGAAATAATAGATCTCTCAGAACTGGGTTTTACCGACACTATCTCCATAATGTATTAATAACCCATTTCCCTGCTCATTTCCCCCCTACTTTTGTAGTCATGACTCTTTCGTGGCTCTGAAAAATGATAGTAATGTTTGAAACTATTTTGTCTATTCTTGTATTTTCTTTTGTCTTGGTCTTAGTGAATTGCTTTGGTCAATAGAATGGTGAGCAGCATAACCTACGCTTCCTGTTCAGAAGATTGTAGAGACATTGTGAGTTTGCAGCAGTGCTCTTGCTCATGTGCACTCTGCCATGAGAAGGACATGTCTCAGCTTGAGCTGAAAATAAGAAGGAGACCTAAACCCTACTTACAGCTGGGAGCAGAGCTATAGCAGCACACCTGGACCTGCAGCTGCTGACAGGTAATGGAAGTGAGAGACTGAACATACAGATGGACAACAGCCATACATAAAAGCAGAACTCTGACTCACGGCCTGTAACAACCAGTCCAAGAAACCAAATCACAACCTTTGTAGCAGTCAGCCCCAAACAGCCAGCATTTGATCCATAACTGACAGTTTCTCTAATTTTTGCCCTTGCTTCCAGCTAAGGACCAGCCAGAAGAAGTCAGATATGCTCCCCTAACCACATAGGATGCCACACTTCTAGTCAGCCCTCCTCCACTTTCCCCAGGCCAACAGCCCCCAGTCAGGGCATGCCTGAGCCTTCCCTTTTTTAATCCTATGAAGCTTTTCCACTCCTCTACTGTGAGTCTCTGTGGACATGAGTGATAGTGGCTGGCTTTTTTGCTATAGCAGCTCTGAGTAAATAGCCTTTCCTCATTCTCATTTGGGTGGTCTTTGTTTATTTACACAGAAGTGAGAAATAAACATGAGGTACTAAGATTTTGAGATTTCTCCTTTTAAGCATGTGTTAGGGAATGCTGACAATTTCAGCAACAGCTGTCTACAGAGATTACCTAGAGCAAGCAGAGAACATTTGGCCGTGTGTATATGAGGTGATTTTACTGACCACGTAATATTCATAAATCAGGTAATATCATATTCTATGTACAATTCAAGTGAAATTTTCAAAAAGAATATACAAGTCAAAATATTGCAATATCTTCCTGACTCCTCCCAGGGCCCCCCTCCCCATTTGACCATGAAACAAAAAGGCAAAGAGAGAATTTCTAGGTGCTATTCTTTGTTTTGTATTTGTTTTTACTTTTTTCCCCCTAACTGCACAAATGGTATTTGGTACTCAGCCTCAGCATTACCTAAAAACTGGTAGATATGCAAGTTCTCATTCCTACACTGGACTGTTACTGAATCAGAAACTCTGGGGTGGCGTCCAGCAATCTGTACTTGAACAAGATCAGGTGGCTAAAAGTTGAGAATTACCGAGTTACGTACTATCACTCAAAGACCATTGTGCTTTGAAGGAGTAATTGCTAACTTTTTCATAGGAAAGCTACTGGTTCCTATGAGGAAAATGAAGGAATAACAGTGTACTCTAATTTCCAGGAGTTTCCTAATCTTCCAGTCTATCCATACATTTCTAATTAAAAAAAAATTCTTCTCACTGCTTTTCAACTGGGGCACTACTGACATTTGAGATATAGCATTTCTCTGCTGTATGTGACTACCTCTTGCAATGTGGTTGTATTAGGATGCTTGGCTCCAGTTTTCTAAGTTCTAGTAGCACTTTCCAGCCCTTGTGTCATCCAAATATCATCCCCAGATATTTTCAGACTCTGTCGTTGGAGGCATGTACAGCACTTTTATTAGGTAAAAGCACTGTGTGAGCTGGAACGTAAGTCTTTTTCTGTCCTAGGACTAGAGCTTATACCATCAGATCTAGAATCAAACCATTGGTTTTCTTGAGTCTAACACACCATTACTAATTTCATCATCTCAACACTCCTGTTTGGATTCCATGCACAATTGTAAACTGACCATTTCTTCTATTCTTCACAAATTGGAGTCAACCATTTTCCAACACAAACTCTCCACTTCGCTCTGGCAGGTTATTCACAGTCTGAATTTACTCTTGGCATTACTACTATGCTCATATTCTCACTACCAAGGGTGCCCTTTCCTGATCTTTTCCTTGCATTTAAATATTATGCATCTTTAAATATCTAACTTAACCTCCACACTTACAATAGAGAATTGTCTTATTTTTCTTGCCCTCTTTGGTCTCCTATCATTTGAACTTTTATAAAATTACTCTATGTACCACATAATGTACGACTTTCTTACATATGGTACCATTAGGGTACACGCTTCAATAAATCATTGTTAAATACTTCCTATTTTAAATAAATTTGTATTTATATAGCCACTATTCTGTTCAGAATATCCAAAGCAGAGAGTCTGGTTAGAGCACTATTATCATAGTTGAGGAATATTTAATGGAAGAGTTAATGAGAGGGTTTGACAAACTAAGTTGTGAGAGAAAGGAGCAAGAAGATAAAAGATAAGTCTAAAATTTGGGTGACACTCAGGAGGGTGGTGCTTCTTGTTAGTCAGGTTTCCCCAGAGAAACAGAACCAATAGGGTAGATATAATTATATGAGAGGGATTTATTAGGGGAATTAGCTCACGTGGCTATGAAGAAAAGTCCCCTGATAGGCCGTCTATAAACTGGATGCCGGTAGCGTGGCTCAGCCCAAGTCCAAAGGCCTCAGAACCAGGGCAGCTGATGGTGTCCTTGGTGTAAGTTCTGGAACCCAAAAGCTGAAGAGTCTCAAGCTCTGATGTCCATGGACAGGAGAGAAGAGCGTATCCTAGCTCCAGCGGATCAAGAGAGAGCTTCACCTCTTTCCTCTGTCTTTTGTTCTCTCCGGACCTCCAGTGGATTGAATAGTTCCCACCCACACTGAGGGTGGGTCTTTCACACCCAGGCCACTCAGACTCTCATACTAATCTCTGCTGGAAACACCCTCATGGACACATGTGAAAAGATTGCTTTACCAGTTTTCTCAGCATTCCTTCACCTAACCAAGTTGACATCTAGAACTAAACTTCACAGTGGCCCACTCAAGTTGACACATAAAATTAACCATCACAGTGTCATTAACTAAAATAGTGAATTTAGGAGAACTTACAGACCCCCCAAACAGTGAGCCTAAATGTTACTAGGAAGTGCATGCAAAATTCTGTGGTGGACAGTAGTAAATGTAACATTGGACTCAGGCATTAAAAAGAGTGAAATGGAGGGAGCATAACAGAGAAGCATGGTAGAGGGTGGGAAAGAGAGTTGACAAAAATAGGAGGGCAGTAGAAGGGTGATAAAAGAAATTATCACATGATTTGAAAACAAAGACAAGAGTGATTCATTACAAAATCATAATATAGTACATCTTCATTTATGGATTCCATATTTGCACATTCACATACTCCCTAAGATTTATTTGTAACTTCAAAGCCAACACTTGTGGCACTTGCATGATCATTCTTGGACATGTGAAAGCAGCCAAAAATTTGAGTTGCCCAATGTATATTTTCCCAGCTGAAGCTGAGCAAGGTGACACTCTGCCTACTTTCTTTCAGCTCCCATACTTTAAACAAGTGTCCTTGTTGTAGTCTAATGACATGTTTTTCACATTTTTGTGCTTTTGTTGGTGTTCACTGTCCAAAATGGCCCTGAAGCATATGGTGCTTGTAATGCTTAGGTGCTGTCTAGTGTTCCAAAGCACAGGAAGACTGTGATGTTCTTTACAGAAAAAAATATATATCTTAGATAAGCTTCATTCAGGCAAGAGTAATAGTGCTGTTAGCCATGAGTTCAATGTTAATGAATCGACAATATATATTAAATAAGGTGTCCTTAAGCAGAAACAGGTTATGTATTGATAGGTTGATGAAACTATTGAGACCAGAGACTTGCAGGAATCTAACCCTGTATGTCCCTTAGGAACCCTGGTTCAGTATTTGCTCATTTAATATTTATAACACCTTTACAGAGCATAACTACCACAAATAAGAATTGACTGTATATATTTGTTAACACAGGATTCTAGTAGTTTTTAGGTTAAAGGGGGACCTGATGACAGATATCTTCAGATAACTGTAGTAATTCTATTTTGTACTGAATTAAAGTAGATAATTGATAAAGTCTTTTAAATATTTCAAAAAATGACCTTATAAACATTTTAAAAATATGTTTTAAGACTAAGTCATTAGGAATATATTTTAACATGTCTATTTACTGTGAATTTAAATATATTCCCTATTGATTGGTCCCAACTCTATTATTATATTTGCTTAATAGTTATAGAATCCTTGTCCCAATTTCCCCTTCTGGGTAGTCTTCATTGCTTTTTTTCTAGGAAAAAAGGATGATGCTAATGGAAACTCAGAATATTTGAAGGTACTTACTTTAGTTTTAAATATTACTTTTCAGCTGGTTAAATTTAAATGATATCATATAAATACATTCATTTATTCATCTATTCACTTATTAATTCAACAGTCAGTTATTGGGCTTCTACTAGGTGCCCAGGAACTTCTTTTACTAAAAGTGAACCAAGGTTTTGAGGGAGCCTGTTTGATAAAATGAATATTTGTTTTTAAGGAAGAATATTAGGTACAAAGAGCCTGTTGTATTGCAGAAACTCTGAAGCTTAAGCTTCATTAGGTTCACAGTAAGTCTTCCTTTGCCTTTAGTAAGATCAGCAATAGGGATCCTAAAGTCATACATAAATTTTGGGATTAATGGTGGTAAGCACAGGAAGAGGTGCTAAGCTATGATGAAAGAAGCCTAGTGTATTAGTTTCCTAGGGCTTCTCTAACAAATTGTCACAAACTGGGTGACCTAAAACAACAGAAATTTATTCTCTCATGGCTCAGGAAGCCAGAAGCCTAAAGTTCAGGTGTAGGAAGGCTGGTTCTTTCTGGAGGGTTTGAGGGAGGATCTGTACCACCCCACATTTCTAGCATATGATGTTTGCTGGCAATACCTGGCATTTCTCAGCTTGTAAAAGGATCACTCCAGTTTCTGCCTCTGGCCTTCTTCTCTGCATGTGCCTCTATATGTCCTCTCCTCTTCTTGTAAGGACACCAGTCATTGCATTTGGGACCCACTCTAATCATGTATGACCTCAAATTAAGTAATCACATCTGCAAAAACCCTTATTTCTAAATAAGGTCACATTCTGAAGTTCTGGATAGACTTGAATTTGGTGGAGGAAATTATTTAATAGTTGAGTACAGGAATTTGAGTTCAAGCACAATTGGTTTTCCATATATTGTCTTATATTATCAAAATACAAGCCTTTTAGAATTCCATTAGGGTGTGAGATATTATTTTGAAATTTAAGATACAATAAATAGTATAAATTGATGCTGAGTCAGTTTAATGGGAACATAGGAATTTTGACACATTAGAGGGGTCTTCAAAAAGTTCATGGAAGAATTTGTATTATCTTTTTTATTTTTATTTTTGGCAGCTGGCCAGTAAGGGGATCCGAACCCTTGACTTTGGTGTTACCAGCACCACACACTCCCTAGTGAGCTAACCAGCCAACCCCTCTGTATTACATTTTAATTCTATTTTTCCATGAACTTCTAGAAGTACCCTTGTACTTTTGTAAAATTCGAAGAGACTGTGGATAAAAGTTGCTGCAGAACTTACTCTCATTAAACGTACAGCATACTTTGAATTTGTTTGAGTCTAAAACTTCTATTACTTTTAGTAGAATCTTTGAAAATGCATATTTCCATGAAAAAAGGAAAAGCATGATTTTCTGCTTTTTTCTTGGATATTCAGAAAATTTTAGCTGTGCTTACATTCTGCTCTCAGAAATTACACAAAAATATTGTGAAATTACTTCAGATTTTAAATTTGGATGAATTCAAACTAACAATGTAATAAATATATTTTCCACATAGTTTGCAACCAACTGTTACTATCAAAAGGAAGGAGACCAGGCTAATGACTGTAGTGTGGAACAAAATGATAGAAAGTGAGTGGAAAGATAGCCAGCTTCGGTTAGCTTGTGAGTGTGTGTGTGCATGTGCATGTGTGCATGTGTGTGTTTAACCATTTAATATCCATAGGGTCACAAATACTTCCAGGGATTTTTTTTTAAGGAGAACAAAAATATCCACATCGTTTAGATATGTTGATTAAAATAAATATCTTTCATTGGATTTAGCTATGGCTTTATTTTAAAATGTCCCGAGAGCTGTTACATTCAAATCAGAGCAAGAATTTTATATGACATTTTGGACACTTACCTTTCATTTTGGCATGAACAAATACAATATTTGCTTCAGTGAATAATGCAACTGTGTGCTGTGTTTCCTTTTGTCTTTTCTGTTATTTTCTATTGCTCCTGTTGTGGCAAATAGTTTTCACAGCCAACTCCTGGAGAGGGCTATGTAAACTATTTATATGTGTTAAGTGGTTTTACTGAGTAATAATGTTATTTCATTAACATGTCTCAGCATGGAAAAACTGGCAGTTCAGGACAAATGCTTCTTCTGTTTGAAAGTTATAATAAAACATATCTTATAGGCTGAAGCCTTAAAATCAGTACTACTTTTTTTTAAAATATCAATCACATTCTCCATCTTTATTAAAGAATTGTGTCATCCTTTTTCGTCATAGCAGTCCAAAACCTCTGGTATTTATAAGTCAAACGAGATAAAAATGCCAGTGAAAAGTGTATACGAAGCATTTTCATAGTGTTTGGACAAGGGTGTTTTTATGGATTATTGCTGGGTTGCTAATATCTAGCTAGTTTAGAGATACTAAAAAGAAAATTTGAGTGTCAGCTTTTAAAGGCAGAACTCATTTTGTACAATAAACCTAAGGAGAGACTACTGTATAGTTCCCTCCCCACCCCATTTCAAATTAAATAAAACTTTGCTTTAAGGGGTGCATATTTTTACTGCAGTAAACCTAAATAATTCTACTTCTTTGAGGTAAAACTAATGCTTCCCCATTTCAAATTATGTTTAGATTCTAGTTAGAATTTGAAAAATAAGTGCCTAAATAAAAATAAGTGAAAGATTCCTGACTATTTAGATGAAAACACACACACACACACACACACACATACACACACACACACACACACACACACTCACACTCACACACACACGTTAGGGAAGCAAGTGTAAGTGTCATTTTAGATTTTTTTAAAGGGTAGTTTGACTAAGAAACTTAAACAGCAAGTTTTCAAAGGAATTCCCAACAATTCTCAGATTAATTTGAGGTTTGGGAGCTACAGAAGATTAGAAAAGACTTGCAGAGGCTGGCAGCTATAAAGCTGTAACGCACTTCCTGCCTATTTACCTGAAAACTATTTACCTGAAAACTACCTGATGTGCTTATTAGATCAGTGAGCTACATGCAAGATACACCCCCTGTTACAAGAGAATGTAAAAAAGATTCAGGGAACACATGTTTTATTCTAATTAATTAGTAGGCATGATAAACATGTTAACTACATGGGAGCTATGACTCAAAAGAGAAAATAAGAAAAAGACTGTGTTATGAATAGTAGTTCTTGAGAGGTGAAAGGGGGTCAGGATGGCTAGTCTCCTCACATGCCTAAAAGGCTTCAACTGTAGAGTTTGATGTTATCTTCAATCTGTTATACATTCATTTGTATTTGGGGGGAAGATGTTAAAATATAAATAAATATCTACAGCATGCCCCAGTTATAAATCTTGACTTGTTATTTAAACCCCTCCCTCCCATTATTCTCAAAGTCCAAAAAGATGTAACCATGGCATTGCTTTCAATTTATGACAGGCACTAATTCTCACAGGCAGTGTATATGGGGAAAGTAGCAAAATACGGCAAGGTAAACAACAATTAGGAGTCTCTTCTTATAGAAAGTCAATGAAGAACTTATGAAAAGGCAGCCTTTTATGTTCCATGAATATAAAAAGAGGCACTAACTGACAAGCAAAGATCCAGAAAAGACAAAGCTAGGTATGTATTATGTATTGAGACAAAGTCTATAAAATCACCAAACATAGATTAGATGTTAAAGGTCAAAATATGAAAGAAAATGGAGGGATGGCTCACCACTTTGGATAAACTGTAATATTAAGAAATTAAAACAACACATCCAATATTTTGCTAAGTCACTCCCATTACATAGGATAACGTTCAGATGCAAATAGTAGACCAAAGTCAAGGGGTAAGGCAAAACAATCATTAGAGGTTTCTGGCCATTTAAAATAAATTCGTTCTGTAAGATCAAATTTAATACAACTTAAGGATATTGAAAGAAACTGCTGATATACTTAAAACAGTGAACTATTGGTTAACTATGAGATTCATAAAGTGTAAAGGTCAAAATGACATTAAATTTATTAGTCCATCAGGCTGGTTTATGTCCATGGACCTAACTTTCCAATGCCCAGATTTTCTCATTTATAAAAAGAGAGTTTAAAGCAAATGAACCCCTTAACTTTTGTTCTAGACAAGTCAGAATTAGGATCCACATTTCCTGACCATCAGCTCACTGTTTTATGTGTGGTTTTTTTGACATCTTTTAAATTGATACATAATTGATTGTATATATTTGTGGGGTACAGAATTGAATATCAATACATGTGCACAATATGTGGTGATCAAACCAGGATAATGAGTATACTTATGTTTACAAAACATAGTCAATCTCTGTGACCTTTAACTAATTTCTCGCTAACCCCCTCCCCCTTTTCCACCTCTAATAACCACAGTTCTGCTTTCTTTTTTATTTTTAAAGTTCAATGTATTATTGTCTTCCTTCCTTCTTTCCTTTCTTCCTTTGTTTCTTCCTTCCTTTTTTCTTTCTTTCTTTTTTATCTTAGCTCCCACTTATGAGTGAGGACATGTAGTATTTCTCTTTCTGTGCCCAGCTTACTTCGCTTAACATGATTTTCTCTAAGTTCATCCATATTGCTGCAAATGACAGAATTACATTCTTTTTTATGACAGCATAGTATTCCATTGAGTATATATACCACATTTTTTCTTATCCAGTCATCTATCAATGGACATTTAGGTTGATTCAAACTCTTGGCTATTATAAACAGTGCTTTGACATGATGGTATATATCATGTTGAAGGAATATATCATGATGACTGGATAAGGAAAATGTGGTATGTATACTCTTTCCTTTGGGTATATACCCAGCAGTGGGATTGTTGGATCATGTGGCAGTTCTATCTGTAGTTGTTTATGGAATCTCTGTACTGTTTTCCATAATGGTTGCACTAATTTACAGTCCCTCCAACAGTGTAGGAGGGCTCCGCTTTCCCCACATCCTTGCCAGCATTTGTTATTCTGTCTTTTTGATAATAGCCATTCTAACTGGGGTGAGTTGATATTTAAGTGTGGCTTTGATCATTGTTTTAAAATGACACTGTAGACTCCGAACAACAAATTAAATGACTATCCTTGCTCTGGATCTGCCTTTCAAATTGGTTTACTCTATAATATTATAAGAAACTATAGATTTATCATTATGATGCTTCATATTTATACTGTGCTTTACATACATTAGAACTAAGTCTCATTAAATCTCTTAAATGTAAGTATTAACTTCATTTTATAAGACCAGGAAAAAAAAAAGGAAGCACATAGAGATTAAATTATTAGCCTAATGTCACATAGTCAAGAAGTGGAAGAGTGGAATTCTATATGGATAAAAACGCTATTCTGGTCAGACTCCCCAATATCATGTCATCATTACTTCAAATGAGAAATATAATTCTTCTGTCAGCATGTCAACTAGCAATGCATGCATAAACCTGCCCTGTGGTTTGTTTTCTTTTTAAGGTGTATTGTAGATCAGTGCTTTTCAAAATGTATTGTGCATGTGAGTCTCCTGGGGATCTTGTTACAAATTGAGATTCTGCAACCCTAACATGCTCCCAAGTGATGCTGCCGCTGGTGATATTCCATACTTTAGGTAGCTAACTATTAGTGATGATACAACATTATGGCTCTTGGACCTGGAGCAGTCTGGAAACTGGTACTCTTCTGCAATAAGATAGGACACGTGTGCAAGAATGTAAATCAAGGCCAGTCTTCCTTCATGGAGAAAGTATTTAAGAGAAGAATGACTGGTGAACCAAACACTGTGCGTACTGGCATGGTAGATTTACATTCTGACACAGTTCTTTATCACATTTAAGAAACAGGACAGGTAACAACCAATTTGCTGACAAGCCACTCACAGAATCACATATATGAGAGAGGATGAGAATTTTGAATGTGGTGGACAAAGAGTAAAACAGGTTTTGCTGAAAAGATGCATTACCTGTGGAAATCGAAAAATCCCTGCAGTGCAGATACCTCTAAAGCAAGAAGACTGGTTACCTGGAGGGAAGACCACCAAAGGTAGTAAAAAAAAGAGTTTGGTTTGATGTTAGATAGACTTCTCCTATTTAATAAATTTACCTTAGGCTGTGGGACAGTGTTTTTTTGATGTTATCCTAGCAATACTGCTTTTAAGACCTACGAACTGGTGGCATCCATAGTTCTCTGACTACATATCAGAATGAATTCAGAGAGCTTTAAAAATGATCTCTGTAGAGACTAAGATTCAATTGGTTTTCATTCAACGGCTTGATCATTAGAACTTTTTAAGTTCCTCAAGGGATCTTACTATGTAGTCACAGTAAAAATATCTACATTATGGATAATTAGGCCTCTGAAGGATACTTTGTGATAAAGTTTGGATGTGTTGTTCCCACCAAAACTCATGTGGAAATCTGATCCCCAAGGTGGCAGTGCTGGAAGCTGTTTGGGTCATGGGAGGGTAGATCCCTCATGAATGGATTAATGCTCTTCCTAGGTAGGGGGATTAATGAGTGAGTTCTCACTCTATTAGTTCCCATGAGAGCTGGCTGTTTAAAAGACCCTGGTACTTCCTCTCTCTCTCTCTTGCTTCCCCTCACCATGTGATCTGCTTGTACCTGCTGGCTGCCTGCTGCTTTCTGCAATGAGTAAAAGAAGCCTGAGGCTCATGCCAGATGCAGCTGTCCCAGAATCATAAGCCAAATAAACCTCTGTTCTTTATAAATTACCCAGTCTCGGATATTTCTGTTATAGCAACACAAAACGGACTAATACACCCTGTGAACCTCAGCATTATTTGTAACATTGTTTCCAAGGACATAATATTGTCCAGTATTTGCTATCATCAAGCCTCTACAGAACTGAAAAGGAACTACACAGGTGGCATGGGAGAAGATAGACTAGAGAGGAATAATTGCTAGAATACAATATGAATTCAGTGAGTACTAGTTGGAGCACCTTATCCTTATTTACTTTTTTGGTAGTTGTTTCATATGAGATGAATGGAATTTGTATCATAATAATACTGCTCTATCTTACTCCTAGCTCTTGATGAAAACACACTTTCATGTATATTATTATATATGATATTTACCACAATTCTGAATATTAGGCAAACAATACATTGTTAATCTTATTAAGACTGAATTCTTGAGATGGTAAAGACTTGCCTGAATTTACTCAGTTATGTCTACTGACACTATATGAGATCTCCTACATATTTTGGTTGCAGGAAAGCACTGGTGCAGTCTCTCATTACAACTTCTTGGACAAAGTGAAAAGATGTGGGCTATAATATAAAGCAAATAGGTGGATTTGCAGATTATTAAATGTATTTATTCAAAATATGTTTATTGATGTCAAATTTGATAGAGTTTGATAATGAAAAGATCGGAATCTGTCCTAGTTCTACACTTGCACGAATTTATTATCACTGAATGTGATAAAGATATAGAAGTTATGGGTATCAGATACACAAAACTGAGATTGACAGCTAGTATTCTACATACCAGAATCCATAGTTCAAAATCCTAACAGACTGTAATAAGAGATCAAATATAGCAAGAAAAATTTCAGATGCAGATCAAATTCTGCCTTAGATTCAAAAATTCCAAGTGCATTTAAAGAGAACATATCTTCTATCATCAAGTACTTGAAGTGTTTTTACGTAGAAGAGAATTTTGACATGGTTTGCATAGATATACATGACGGAAATAGAAGAGTGAATAAAAAATCAAGGCAGTTTGTAGCAGAATGAACATGAGAAAACTTTCTGACAGGATAGGAACTAACATTTTCAGAAGCTTTGTCCACATAGGGTCTTGGTGTTCTGCCACTTTATTCTACTTAATCCTTATAGTTCTCCCAGGTGGAAGGTACAATTAACTCATTTACAATGAAGAAACTGAGATTATTTAATTTTCTTAGTAAGGTTACTTGAGTAATAATGGCAGAGGGATATGGGAAACCCAAGTTACTAGTACAGTGTACACGACTTAACTGTGTGTATGTGTGTATGTTTAAAATCAGAATGCCAATTTTAGTCTCCTCTACTAGTCTATAAAATTAAACTTTCTATTAAAGATATAATTGCAGCTGAACAGATTTTTAATTAGAACATTAAAAGCTATATTTCCAACGTTTTACACTGGAGCCTAAACATTAACACTGCAGTTAATGTATTTAATTAGTTGTTTTATATAAAGCTTATTAAAAATTTAGGTTTTTAATATAGTCTTTGCTCCATTTTACTCTCAGCATTTCATACCATATTCAGACTGGCGAATTAATTGATGATAAAACAGTCTGCATCATGTCTATAACCATTAACCTTTCAGCGATGGTTTCTAAACAGAACCATTTATCAGCGTGGTCAATTATATGATAAGAAGGCATTCTGATGGTTTCTATTCAATGATTTTCTAATAAGAATCACTTTTAAATATATATTTAGGCTATTTGGAGTATGTATATTATGGAAATATATTTACACTTTTCTACCATCTTTTTTGTTTGTACTAAAAACATGTTATTGTATAAGTTTGGCTATTGATGTTATTGCATATTTGGTAAAAATGAGTTTTAAATATATATCACATTATATTAGGAAACATAATAAAATATGAAATATTATTGTGAATTTTTTTTAAAGAGCGCATTTTGCTGAATACTAAGAAAATTTGGAGAAATTAATCCTGCTACTGTCTTTCACATACCTGAAAAATGTGAGAGAGATTAATTAATCAAAGAGAAAGGTTGAAATGTGTCTTTATTATTTCTTACTTTTGGTAAAGTTATTGTCCAACATATAATATTTTGAAGAAAGAAACAGTGATGGGAAGTGGGGCCTAATGAGTGGTATTTGGGTCAGGGGATCATTGCACTTATGAATGGATTAATGCCTTTATCACAGAAGTGGGTTCATTATCACAGGGGTGAGTTCCTTAAAAAAAATGAATTTGACTCCCTCTTGCTCTCTCTCCCTCCCTCTTTTGCCCTTCTGTCTTCTGCCATGGGATGACACAGAGAGAAAGTTCCAACCAGATGCTAGCACTTTGGACTTACTACCTTCCGGAACTGTAAGCCAATAAATTTCTGTTTCCTATAAATTACCCACAGATATTCAAGTTTATAGAAGTTGAAAATGAGCACTTCTTTTCCTAAAATTCAAAAGAGATAGTTATCAAGTATCATCTTGGTACCTCTGCTCTTGGAGGTCTGATTGTATTTAAATTTTGCTACAATTCTGTGAACTATCCAGGGACTTTGAATATATTCTTTTTACATCTCTGTTTGTTTGTATCTATTTATCAATCTATGTTTAAGTAAACTTGAATCCATTTCTATGACTTATCACCAATTTTTAAATTGATATTTAAAAAATATTTGGACAGTATATTTCAGGTACTGAAAATAGCTAATTTAGTGGTATTTTAATTGTGGGTAATACATATGTTTCTTGATATTTTAATAAGGTATGTAATTATATGTGAATGATTTTATAATCAGACTTTTCTTTTATTATTTAAAAATATATAAAGAATTTCCAGAAAACTCTATGAGAACTTTCTGGTGGTTTGGAAGATGTAAGAACAAATCGTAGCATGGGAGATATTTCTGTGATATCTCTTTACATAGGAACTTGGAAGAATATCTTATTTTTAATTATAATAATATTAACTAAATGTTTTAAAATCTCAGGATGGAGAAAATGTATATTTCTTATAACAAAGGGAGCATGGATATTTACACAAATCTCTATATATGTTAATTTCTATATCTGGAATTGTATTGTACTGGATGCAAACCACTAGACTTAGATCAGTAAAAATAAAGATACTGGTAAATCTACATCTAAGTTGACTAGTACATAATATAATCATAGTCTGAATTGAATTAGAAACTCAAGAGAAAATAGACTTATTATAATAATGCCAAGCCATTTGGAAAAATGTAAATGTTATGGAAATTTGGAATTCAGGTCATAGTCCTCAACCAGACCAGACACTCAGGCTCAGTGCCTAGGAACTCTGAGTTTCTCAGCTGACCATCCCATAATAATGCTTGACACCCCCCCAAAATAATGTATTGTTTTATTTTTGTTAAAGTATTTATTATGTTAATTGTTAGATGAAAACCATTTAAATTTTATAATATTTATGTATACATTAAATTTATTATAATGTAGACATTAAATTTTGTGTATCTTATATATTATAAATTTGAATTATATGTAAAATTATATCTATTGGATATACATCATATATAAATTCTACATATCTGTATATAGATATAAAATAAACATATAATAATCTATAAATTATATCTACAAACTGCCGTGGTTAACTTTAAGTATTTTTTGAGGAAAATTTCCTAGAATATTCCTAAACATAGTTCATGGAATTGCAATTAAGTATGAATCCAGTTAATATTTACTAAAGCTTTGCTGTGTGCATTAAAGAGTGCTGTCCTCTGTGAGGGGACAACTAAGACTGTAATAACATGGTTTGTAGCCTCAAAGGAACTTGAGCTATAATTGGACAGAACTATAAAAGAATATTTAACTAACAATATGTTTTGTATCAAAAGTCTTTTTCCTCATTTCTTTTGGTCCTCTTGCACTCTTCTTTTATGACACAGGACTAAACTGACCTTCTAAAATTATTCAATCTAAAATGGTAGGCTTAAAATTTGTCTGAAATGACAACCCCCTCCCCCATTACTTTATAAATTAAACATAGTCCTATTAATAATATCAGAGAATATTTGTTTTGTTTTGTTTTCTTGTTTTTATTTTTTGTATTGTTTTAGAGCTAGACATATTAATTCTAGATTTTATGTAAACAAATAAGGACTAGTCAGAAATACTCTGAAATAGAACAACAATTAGGGAGAAGTATCTGAAAAGGAAATCATGGAAACAATTCCATTTACAGTAGCTACAAAAAAAATATTTAGGGGTAAATTTAACAAAGGAGGTAAAAGATTTGTATACAGAAAACATATTAATGAAGGAAATTGAAGAGGACACAGACAAATGGAAATAGATCTCACGTTTATGGATTGGAAGAATTATTATTGTTAAAATGTCAATACTACCCAAAGTGATCTACAGATTCAATGCAATCCCTCTCAAAATTTCAATGGCTTCTCTTACAAAAATAGAAAAAAACAAACCTAAAATTCTTATGGAAACACAAAACAAAAACCAAACAAACAACCCCCCCCCAAAAAAAAAAAACCCTGAATAGCCAAAGCAATATTGAACAAGAAGAAGATGGGTGGAGGCATATTTTCTGCTTTTAATGTATATTACAAAGCTATAGTAATCAAAACAATATAGTACTGGCATAAATACAGACACATAGAGCAATGGAACAGAATAGAGAACCTAGAAATAAATTCACACTTAATCAACAGAACAACTAATCTTCCACAAGGGTACCAAGAATACACGATGGGGAAAGGAAAATATCTTCAATAAATGATGTTGGGATATTTACATGCAAAAGAAGCACCATCTCAGAAACCAACTCAAATGGATTAAAGAATTTTACATCAGACCTGAGTACAAAGTTTCAGTTATGTAGGATGAATAAATTCTAGAGATCTAATGTATGGCATGGTGACTGTACTTAATAATACTGTATTGTATACTTGAAATTTGCTAATAGAATAGATCTAAGTTCTCACTACACACACACAAAAGTAAGCATGTGAGGAGATGGATATGCTAATTAGCCTGACTACAGTAATCATTTTGCATCATATATACATACATATCAATATATATATTGTAATCTTAATATATATATTGTAATCTTAATATATACACATTTTATTTAAAAATAAAAATATAAAATATAAAATAATATCATAAAGGGAAATCAACTAAAGATAATAAAATTTCCAAAAACTAATTTTGGAAAAACCAGATAGAAATTGGGAAAAGAGTTAAATTGGATCTGTAAGTTGTCAAGGTACTTTTCAAGTTAAGAAAAAAACTGTAAAAAATAAAATAATAAAAATACTATGTGAATGAGACAATTTCTTTATAATATTGAAATGGAAAATCTCTTCTAATGGTGAGTTAAAATTCTGATGATGTATTTATAATATTGGCATACCTATATTAAATACAGGCATGCCTCAGAGATATTGAGCTTTCAGTTCCATACCACTGCAACAAAGCCATTACAATAAAGTGAGTCATACAATTTGGTTTCCCGGTGTATATAAAAATTATGTTTACGCTATGCTGTAATCTATTAAGCGTGCAATGGCATTATGTCTAAAAATGTACATACCTTAATTTATAAATACTTTATTGCTAAAAATTGCTAATGCTTACCTGCACCTTCAGTGAATCATAATCTTTTTGCTGGTGGAGGGTCTTCCCTTAATGTTTATGGCTACTGACTGATCAGGTTGGTGGTTGCTAAAGGTTGAGGTAGCAGTGGCAATTTCTTAAAATCAAACAATGATAAAGTTTTACCATTTTGATCAACTCTTCCTTTCATTAAAGTTTTCTCTGTAGCAGGTGATGCTGTTTGATAGCATTTTACCTATAGTGGAGCTTCTTTCAAAATCAGTATCTGGTGCACAAAACAATTGCAATAGTAACATCAAAGATCACTGATCACAGATCACCATAACAAATATAACAATAATGAAAATTCTAAAATATTGTGGAATTATCACAATGTGACATAGAGACACAGAATAAGCACATGCTTTTGGAAAAATGGTGGCAAGAGACTTGCTTGACCCAGGGTTGCTACAAGATTTCAATTTGTAAAAAACACAGTATCTGTGAAGTGCAGTAAAACGAGGTATGATCATGTTGATCACCATGACTTCATGAAAGTCAAGAACTTCTGAATGTTGCTGGACAACATACACCAATCAAAAGAACAAATATAAAATTTGAAATAAAAATGTATTTTCATCACATACTTTGTTAAAGGGGTGCTATCATTGTTACATGAAAAAACCCTTATTAAAAATGGGTAGAGGATATGAAGAGGATAGTCAGAGGGTAAGTTCAGCTGGTTTTTAAACATGTAAAAGAGATGCCCAACCTTACTCCTAATAAGAGAAACTTACATTTAAAATTACATCGAGCTGACCCCTACCCCCAACAGCCTATTGACCCAAAGCCTATAGTGAGGCTGTGAGAAAACAGGCATTTTCACATATTTTTATTTGTCTAGTGAATTTGCACCAATCTTTATGTAGAAAATCTGACAATATCTATCAAAATTATAAATGTGTATAACCTTTTAACCAGCATGTCTACTTGCACTTTCTATCCTGGGAAATGACTTATATAGAAGATTTCCACTGAAGTAATTTTAAAATATTAAATTATATTTAATATGCTAATGTATATTAAGAAGGAGCCGGTTAAATAACTTACAGATCATCATAAAGAAGAAATTATGTGCCTGTATAAAAGAATGAGAAATGTATATATTAGTATATGTACACTATCTGCCCTTAAATAAAGAAATTGAGGTACAGAAAAATGTGATAGTATGCTACTTTATGTGTAATAAGGGGGATTAGAATATATATCCTTTGTCACTGATGCAAATATAGACAAAATCAAGAAATAAAGACAGGAAAACAATAAACCTTATCTTTGTGTATGTGTTGGTGGATATAGATGTTAGATGGAGCTTGAAATGGAGATAAATTTTTCACTAAGTATAATAATGTTATATAAATATATGCAGTATGTAATATATACATGTGTATCTGTTACATTTGCATATATATATGATACAAACATACACATCCCACAAACACCCACATATATAAAAAATTTAAATGAATAAACCCCTGAAAATTAAGATTTGAAAATTAGCCTGGATTATATGGAAATGTCATTTACTCTGTCTAAATGATTACCTCTTAACACAAAGGTAATATCTATGTAACCAATCTAGCATTCTCTGTCAAAGTGATTGGAAATTCATCTTTGTGGTTTTCCTTTTCCTGATGCCAGTGATTTGGCAGTGAGTCTTGATAATGAAAAGACCATGGGCTGGAGCTGTAGATGTGCAAATATGGCAGCATATTATGGACTCATTCCAGGCGCACTAGGGAAGAATCCACCTGCACGCTAGGAAGCATAAACTGGGACATCTATATATGCACATTTTGAATAGCCTTAGATTTTTTTTTCCAATATTCACTATGTTTTTCACAGTTCATCAGCCATTAAGGAACATATTTGAACTGGGTTTTAAGGCCCATTGAAACAACAAGGGCACAGAGCCCTTGATAAGAATTTATTTCTAATATAAGCTACAATCTTTTTCAATTGTAAGAAACCAGCATTCTCTATTTTTGCTTCAAAAAGGAAAATTATACGTATTCATTATATGTGAAATTTGTGAAAGATACTCCAAATAATGGTGTTTTATAATGCAGCTACAATGATGCATTTGACACTGAGAGAATAGCAATGCCAAGTTCTCATAGAAAAGTCCCTCGAGCAATATACAATACTGGATAGTGTGCTCAGCACATAATATAATTTTTTTCTTTTATGACATATTTTGTACAAAGAAGATTTTCTGTTATAGTAGATGCTCTTCAGTGTTGCTGTCATAACAATAATACCTCATGTAATGGACTATTTTATAATCCACAAAACAGTTTTATGCATATTGTCTCATTTGTTCCTTGTAGAAGTTAACAGCATTTTAAAGAAGGCAAAACTAAGTTAAGAAATGTCTGTAGTTTGTCTAACACCAAATTTCTGATAAATATAGATATAGAGATTTGAACTTAGATTTTCTGACATATTATTCTATACCTTCTGTATTACATTTTCTTAGGTTTTTAAAAAAATGACATGTTCCAAAATATTCTAAATCTCCCACCAAGGTACTGGATCTCTCACTAGGGAACCATTTACCTTAAATTTCAGCCATTGATGTTACTTGGTAACGGCATTTGGGAAACCTATTATATTTGGGAATGAAAATATTATTACAAGGGTACTTCAAAAAGTTCATGGTAAATGGAATTAAAAGGTAAGAGAAATCTTTCTATAAACTTTTTGAAGTACCCTTGTATTACTATTATTTTCTTTGTGAAAAATGTTATTCCCACCCTATAATAGCCTGAAGTGCCATAGCAGGCCAGCTACCTCTGCACAGGCACATCTTGGTTCTGCCTCTGCTATTTTCAGTCACTGTTATTAACACCTGAACATAATACCCCACTGATACAAGAAAGACTGGTTCAGTTTGTTAGCTCATTAGCCACTGACTCACTAGAAAGCCATATTCACCTTACTTCTTTCCTATTTGCTGAGCTCAGAAAAAAAAAAAATATATATATATATATATCAGCAGGAAAGAAAGTTAAACAAGTTTAAGGGGATTGAGTGACATGAGAAAGGTAGAACAGGTGGCTCCTATGGAATGGGTACATAGGTAATATTACAAACTTATAAACTATGTGGTCCGATATCCAGGGTTTGTATCAGCTTTACCTATTATTATCTGGACGGCACTGGCTAAGTTATTTGTCCTCTTTGTGCCTGAATTTCTCCATTTGTAACTTTGTGTTATAATCATGTCCACCTCAATGGTTGGTGTGAAGAATAAGCAAGGTATTATCTGTGGAGTACTTACAACAGTTCCTGGCATGTATTAAACATTTAACAAACATTGACGTTTATTACTATGAATAGCTGATAGAATAGGCAAAAAATAACTTCAATTAAAAGTAATGATAATTCTCAAGGACACGCAATTAAAAAGCAAAATAAGAATCATTCCGAAGCTAAAAAGGAAAATTCTCATCACAGAAGACAGAAATAGAGTTTGAGATGAACAAATAGAAGATATTTCTTACAGAAAAGAGCAAAATGTGAACATAAAAAATAAAATGACACATGTATGACGGATCTTTCAAAAGTCCAAATAACTGTTACTGTTTGAGGAAAGGAAACGTGAGACATCAGAAAAAGTTTGCTGATGTGACCAATGAGTAAGTAATGATGACAACTTAACAGGAAGTTGTAAGATTTAAACAAAATAATACATGTAAAGTGCTTATTGTATTGCCTGAAAATTAATAAGCTCCCAATAAACATTATTATTATTATTTACTTATTAGTTAAACAAAGACTTTAGTCTTAAAATTGCAAAGTTTCCAAATTCACAGCCACATTAATAGGGGGAAAGATATTTATATTAATATTTCTTGGTTATACTAAATTTATATTACAATGAGAAATTTTTAAGAGCTTCTAAAATAGGAAAAAATATTTATCATTGTGGCTATTTAGTATTTTTAACCTCAGCATGTATTTCTCTTTCAGCAGCAATTCAAATGGCAGAGCAAGCTGTTCAAGAATAAAGCATGGACATATTCAAAAGAAAAAAAAAGAGAAGCGACATTTTTTTATCTGACATTAATATTTTCTATAATGTTATTCTTAAAAGTTTGCATGTTTTTTACATCGTAATTATTAAAAGATCAGTTAACTATCTACCCTAAGTGAATCATTGTGCAGTATATGCATGTATTGAAACAACATACTGTACCCCACAAATACGTACAAGTAAATATTAAAGTATTTTGAATAATGAAGAAAAAAGATCAGTTAAAAATCATTAAAATTTATAGTTCTAGATGAAAGCCTTTATGTACACTGAATATTTGAGAAAGTTGGCTTTTTAAATTTATAGAAAATGATGGAGAATTTAGTAATTATTTTTAGTATAAATGGTCACTCATCTGAAAGTAAAAGAAAAAGGAGAGATGGAGATCCTTTTATATGGAATAAATATATATTTTTTTATTGAAACATAATTGATTGTACATATCTGTGTGGTTCAGAATTTAACATCAATACCTGTGTGCAATATGTGATCTCAAATTAAGATAATTAGCATGTTCAACATTTTGCAATATAAGTATATTTCATGGCCCTTTGCTAATTCCCCTCTTACCCCTCCTTCCTACCTCTGGTAACCTCAGTTCTATTCTCTTTTCCTGAAAGTTCAACATATTATTGTGATTCTTGTATCTTTTTTTTTTCTTTTTTACTTTATTTGTTTATTTTTTTTAGTTCTGACTTATGAGTGAAGACATGTGATATTTCTCTTTCTTTGCCTGGCTTAGTCCACTTAACATAATTTTCTCCAAGTTCATCCATGTTGCTGCAAATGGCAGTATTTTGTTCTTTTTTATGGCAGAGTAGCATTCCATTGTGTAAATATACCACATTTTCCCTTTTTAAAAAAATCAGGATAATTAGTATATTCATATTTACACAATGTTACTCTTTTTCATGGCCCTTTATCACATTTCCTTATCCAGTCATCCAATGATAGACATTTAGGTTGGTTCCAACTCTTGGCTATTGTAAATTGAGCTGTGATGAACATAAAAACCCAAGAAAAATCAATACCCACTAGTATAATAAAAATGGCATCCATGAAGAGAAAACAAACAAACAAAAACACTATCTACAACCCAAGGAACCAACAAACAAAGAAACCAAACAGTAAATCAGAAAGCAAGGAACAAAAGACACCTAAGACAACCAAACAACCAATAAAATGCTAGGAATAAATCAACACCTTTCAATAACAACTCTTAATGTTAAAGGCTTAAATTCTCCAATTAAAAGACACAGACTGGCTGACTGGATCAAAAAGCAGGACCCAACTATATGCTGCCTACAAGAGACCCACCTCACCCATAAAGATTCACACAGACTAAGAGTGAAAGGATGGAAAAAGATTTACCATGCAAACAGAAAAGAAAAACGAGCTGGAGTGGCTATTCTTATATCTGACAAAATAGACTTTAAACTAAAAACCATAAAAAGAGACAATGAGGGACACTACTTAATGATAAAAGGATTGATCCATCAAGAAGACATAACAATCATAAATATGTATGCACCCAATGTTGGAGCAGCCAGATTTATAAAACAAACTCTATTAGACCTAAAGAAGGAAATAGACACTAATACCATAATAGCAGGGGACCTGAACACTCCACTGTCAATATTAGACAGATCATCTAGGCAAAGAATCAGTAGAGAAACACAAGATCTAAACAAGACTCTAGACCAATTGGAATTGGCAGATATCTACAGAACATTCCACCCAACAACCTCAGAATATTCATTCTTCTCATCAGCACATGGATCATTCTCCAGGATAGATCACATATTAGGTCACAAATCAAGTCTCAATAAATTCAAAAAAATTGGAATTATCCCATGTATCTTCTCAGACCACAATGGATTAAAACTAGAAATTAATAACAAACAAAACTCTGGAAACTATACAAACACATGGAAATTAAACAGCATTCTACTTAATGACATATGGGTCCAAGAAGAAATCAAGCAGGAAATCAAAAAGTTTATTGAAACTAATGAAAACAATGATACATCATACCAAAACCTGTGGGATACTGCAAAAGCAGTATTGAGGGGAAAATTTATTGCATTAAATGCTCACTTCAGAAGAATAGAAAGATGGCAAGTGAACAACCTAACACTTCACCTTAAAGAACTAGAAAAACAAGAACAATCCAATCCTAAAGTTAGCAGACGGAAAGAAATCATTAAGATCAGAGCAGAACTGAATGAAATTGAAAACCAAAAAACAATTCAAAAGATCAACGAATCAAAAAGTTGGTTTTTTGAAAAGATAAATAAAATTGACAAACCATTAGCATGGCTAACAAAAAAAAGAAGAGAGAAGACTCAAATAACAAAAATTAGAAATGAAAAAGGCGATATTACAACTGATTCATCTGAAATACAAGGAATCATTCGAGACTACTATAAACAACTATACGCCAACAAATTTGAAAATCTGGAGGAAATGGATAAATTTCTGGACACACACAAGCTCCCAAAACTGAACCGTGAAGACGTAGAAAACTTGAACACACCAATAACAATAAAGGAGATTGAAGCTGTTATCAGAAGGCTCCCAACAAAGAAAAGCCCAGGACCAGATGGATTCACAGCAGAATTTTACCAAACATTCAGAGAGGAATTGACACCGATTCTTTACAAACTATTCCAAAAGATTGAATCGGACGCAAATCTCCCAAACTCATTCTATGAAGCAAACATCATCCTGATACCAAAACCAGGTAAAGATATAACCAAAAAAGAAAACTACAGGCCGATATCCTTGATGAATATAGATGCAAAAATCCTCACTAAAATACTAGCAAACAGAATACGGCAACACATACGAAAAATTATTCATCACGATCAAGTGGGATTCATCCCAGGGATGCAAGGTTGGTTCAACATATGCAAATCAATAAATGTGATACGCCATATTAATAAACTCAAACACAAGGACCATATGATCATCTCTATAGATGCTGAAAAAGCATTTGATAAAGTTCAGCACTCATTCATGACGAAGACCCTCTATAAGTTAGGTATAGAGGGAAAGTATCTCAACATAATTAAAGCCATATATGACAAACCCACTGCCAATATCATCCTGAATGGGGAAAAGCTGAAAGCTTTTCCTTTAATAACAGGAACTAGACAAGGATGCCCACTCTCACCACTCCTATTCAACATAGTGTTGGAAGTACTAGCCAGAGCAATCAGAGAAGAGAAGGAAATAAAGGGCATCCAGATTGGAAAAGATGAAGTCAAACTGTCCCTGTTTGCAGATGACATGATCCTATATATCGAACAGCCTAAAACCTCTACAAAAAAACTCTTGGAATTGATCAATGAATTCAGCACAGTAGCAGGATACAAAATCAACACACAAAAATCAGTAGCATTTCTTTTCTCCAATAGTGAACATGCAGAATGAGAAATCAAGAAAGCCTGCCCATTTACAATAGCCACCAAAAAAATAAAATACTTAGGAATTGAGTTAACCAAGGAGGTGAAAAATCTCTATAATGAGAACTACAAACCACTGCTGAGAGAAATTAGAGAGGATACAAGAAGATGGAAAGATATTCCATGCTCTTGGATTGGAAGAATCAACATAGTGAAAATGTCCATACTACCCAAAGTGATATACAAATTCAATGCAATCCCCATCAAAATTCCAAAGACATTTTTCTCAGAAATGGAAAAAACTATTCAGACATTTATATGGAACAATAAAAGACCACGAATAGCCAAAGCAATGCTCAGCAAAAAAAATAAAGCTGGAGGCATAACACTACCTGACTTTAAGCTATACTACAAAGCTATAATAACCAAAACAGTATGGTACTGGCATAAAAACAGACACACTGACCAATGGAATAGAATAGAGAATCCAGAAATCAACCCACACACTTACTGCCATCTGATCTTTGACAAAGGCACCAAGCCTATTCACTGGGGAAGGGACTGCCTCTTCAGCAAGTGGTGCTGGGATAACTGGATATCGATATGCAGGAGAATGAAACTAGATCCATACCTCTCACCGTATACTAAAATCAACTCAAAATGGATTAAGGATTTAAATATACACCCTGAGACAATAAAACTTCTTAAAGAAAACATAGGAGAAACACTTCAGGAAATAGGACTGGGCACAGATTTCATGAATACGACCCCAAAAGCACGGGCAACCAAAGGAAAAGTAAACAAATGGGATTATATCAAACTAAAAAGCTTCTGCACAGCAAAAGAAACAATTAAAAGAGTTAAAAGACAACCAACAGAGTGGGAGAAAATATTTGCAAAATATACATCTGACAAAGGATTAATATCCAGAATATATAAGGAACTCAAACAACTTTACAAGAAGAAAACAAGCAACCCAATTAAAAAATGGGCAAAAGAGCTAAGTAGGCATTTCTCTAAGGAAGATATCCAAATGGCCAACAGACATATGAAAAAATGCTCAACATCACTCAGCATCCGGGAAATGCAAATCAAAACCACATTGAGATACCATCTAACCCCAGTTAGGATGGCTAAAATCCAAAAGACTATGAACGATAAATGCTGGCGAGGCTGCGGAGAAAAAGGAACTCTCATACATTGTTGGTGGGACTGCAAAATGGTGCAGCCTCTATGGAAAATGGTATGGAGGTTCCTTAAACAATTGCAAATAGATCTACCATACGACCCAGCCATCCCACTGTTGGGAATATACCCAGAGGAATGGAAATCATCAAGTCGAAGGTATACCTGTTCCCCAATGTTCATCGCAGCACTCTTTACAATAGCCAAGAGTTGGAACCAGCCCAAATGCCCATCATTAGATGAGTGGATACGGAAAATGTGGTACATCTACACAATGGAATACTACTCAGCTATAAAAACGAATGAAATACTGCCATTTGCAACAACATGGATGGACCTTGAGAGAATTATATTAAGTGAAACAAGTCATGCACAGAAAGAGAAATACCACATATTCTCACTTATTGGTGGGAGCTAAAAATTAATATATAAATTCACACACACACACACACACACACACACACACACACACACACACACACACACACAAACCGGGGGGGGGGGAAGAAGATATAACAACCACAATTATTTGAAGTTGATACAACAAGCAAACAGAAAGGACATTGTTGGGGGGGAGGGGGGGAGGGAGAAGGGAGGGAGGTTTTGGTGATGGGGAGCAATAATCAGCCACAATGTATATCGACAAAATAAAATTAAAAAAAAAAAAAAAAAAAAAATGAGGATTTCCATTCCTTTGAGTATATATTCAGAAGTGGGATTGCTGGATCTTATAGTACTTCTATCTTTAGTTGTTTGAGGAATCCTCCATACCATTTTCAATAATGGCTGTGCTAATTTACAGTCCCACCAACAGTGTAAAAGAGTTCCCCTTTCTCTGCATCCTCACCAGCATTTTTTATTCTCTGTCTTTTTGATAATAGCCAGTCTAACTGGGGTGAGGTAATAGCTCAACAGGGTTTTTAATTTACATTTGCCTGATGCTAAGTGATGTTGAATGTTTTTCACGTTTAAAAAATAAAACAAAAGAAAAATTTAAGAATTATTTGAGAATTAGTTTATATTCCTGTGTGTGTGTGTGTGTGTATGTATGCGTGTATCTTCTTAGGCAAGTGTCATGAGCCAAAAGTCATGAGTGAAGAATATTTGGAACAAGAAAAAAAAAATTAGGTGGAATTTCACCGTAAACAAAGCTTAAGAGAAAAATAGACTGAGAAGTTTTTTTTTTAGAAGAAATGTACTAAAGATTATTATCCCAACTAACTAATTCAAATGAATGGCCCCCTACATAGGAGATTGACAATTTTTCTTTGGGAAAGTGCTTGCCTTAGGAGATAGACCATAATTTGGTATCCTCAAATGAAAAAGCCTGGTAGCTTTCCTGTCACTGTCAGATGCGGTCCATCCATCTACACTTCCCACACAGCTCACAGGACTGCAAATAACTTGTTAGTGGCTTACTGCCAAATAAAGAATGATGGTCACATCAACAGCCATTTCAATAAATTCTCCTACATAAAAGACATGTAACAAAACAAACAATTTGAGGAAACTCAGGATCTATGGAGAATTTTTAACACAACTATAGTTAGTCCACAAAATCAGATACTGAATCCATGAAAAAATGCTATAAATCAGGTACTTTAAAAATATATAAAATTCTAGAACTTAAAAAGCTGATTTAAAAAGAAAAATATCTTTGAAAGGGTTAGAAGATAAAAATTGAGAAAAATTTTCCAGAATATAGAATGAAAATATAAACAAATGGAAAAAAAAAATTAAATTAAAAAAATAGGTGCTAATCCAGTAAACCAAATATCCAATTAATAGGAGCTTCTGAAAAAGCCACAGGTAATGCTCTTGGGAGATTATTAAAAAAGAATATATAAAAAATTTATTAAAATGGAAAAGCATGAGTTTCCAGATTGCAAGGCCCACTTAGTGCCAGTTCAATGAATTAAAACAAAAATATCTACACCAAAGTTTATACTTGTGACTTTTCAAAAACTAGGAAATTAAATGAAGATCCTAAATGGAAGAGAACAAGAAAGAAAGAGAAAGAAAAAAAGAGGAAGACAGCAATTTCAACAAAAATCTTGCCTTCAATTTTTTGATCATTCATGATATAGTTATGCACAGTCTCAAAATGTTTAAATTTCTTGGTGGATTGTCCGTTATTTCAGGATTGTTCCTTTAACTTCCACACTTTCCTGTGCATCTCATGGATGAGACTGTGAAGTAGATTTCCCAGACTCTCCAGAAATTTGAGTTAGATCCTGCCAGTGAGAGGCTATTACACAACTTTTGGAAAGAGAGTAATGGGTAGGTGCAAGAACAGAGAGCACAGGTTTGCAGTGGATTCTGTGCAAACTCCTCCAAATCACCTGTTTTGGTCCTACAGGCAAGAAACTCTTGCACCTCAGAGCTCCTGAAAGCCATGCACCATTTCCATGCTTGAAAATCTAGACTGCTCTTAGTTTTTCTGATGGGCCCCATGTAATACACCTGCATGTGTGCATTCATCAGAAGATTAAATGAAGAGGAAGGAAAGAAGGAAGTAAAGAAGGAAGCTAGAAAGGAAGAAAACTTAAGACAATTGAAAATATCAAAGGTAGGGAGGGCTGTTCACTAAAGAAAATACTACCATGCAATTTTTTTTGTGTGTGTGTGTGTGTATGACTATATTACATAGTCATAGGAATGGGCCACAAGTACTGTTTTAACCTAAAATTATATGTGTGCACATGTGTATATATGTGTGTGTATAGGCAAGGGGAAGGGACTGTAAGTTAGATTATTTCTCATCTTCCAAAATAGAAGATAATAAACAATATTCAATATTGAAAATCAAGAAATAGTAGTAAAAGTATTTTTAAAATGGAGGTAAACATGAAGAAATATCTACAATAAAGAGTCACTCTGCAGCCCTCATTCTCATTTCTCTTAATCACAGTTAACATAATAATTTATTATTTTAAATCATTTTTTGTTTCTTTTTTCTTTTTTTTTTGGTACAGTCTCCTCTCTCTTGAATGTAATATTCTGAGAGCAGATAAGTTATCTGTTTTATTCTTTGCTCTATCTCATTTCCATGTACCAAGAACAGCACCTGGCATTTCATAAATAGCTAGTGAATTAATGAATGCCTGAAAAGTCAAAAGCGATTACCTATGGGAATGTGAGTCAGACAAAGGACGCATTAAGGAGAATACTGTTTCTTTTAATTACAAGGCAAATAGTATATTTGAAATTTTAAACTGTATACACTCATGTTTATGATAAAATTATAAATACATTTTGAAAAGTTTCCATTTATCTTTGGAAGTTTCAGTTAAGTGAAAAAAAGCAAGTTACAAGACAGGGTGTAATTTATGTTAGATATGTAAACCTCAAAATCTGTACACATAAACATAGGAAGCATAGGAGAGGTGTGGCAGAGTGCACATTCAACGGTTAATATTGGCCACTCCAGAAATATGGCACCAAACTAAGGTAAAAATAAATGAATCATTTTTTCTTTATGCATACCTATACTGCTTGATTTATTGCAAAGTTTATGAGTCACTCTCTTAATTACATAAATGCAAAATTCAATTGTGTTTTTAAAAATATTTTCCCTTACATTCCTGTGAACAGTGACAGAACTTTTGTTACTTCATGTCTCTCTTTCATTTTCAATTTTTTCCAGAGTTCTCCCTGATTTCAGAGTCAAGGAGAGCATATGGTCAAATAATTAGCACAATAGAGTGTTTCTAATGACCTTTCTATAGATGAGGGATAAAGTGTAGATTAAAATAATGTGTAGGCATATATGTCTGGGGAGGGAGCTGGTGGTGAAAGCAGTGAGAAGCAGATATGAGTTATTCAATATACTTAAATTAATCTATCTAATGAAACTACTTGGGAGACTTGAAACAGGGATTGCATTCGTTTCAAAATAACAACAAGAACAAAACCCTGCAGGGCTCTTTGTTCCACACCTACCGTGTTACAGGGAGACAGGAGCAAAGACAAGAACAGAGCTCAGGGTCTTGTTTACAAATGTTTAAAAACATTGCCATGATGTGCTGCACTGTCATGGAGATCAGCTTGTAAGATTTTCTGTTTGAAATGTTACACAAAGGGAGGGAATGTTAGGGGTTCTGATAAGGTTTAATCAAATTATTTCCTTGAAGGTGTATTTTTTATTATTATGGATGAACATGTTGACATAAGGTGTGATAGGAGCAGGAGTAGTTGTGTTTCTGCTTGTGCTGACAGCACATTATGTTCCCATCATGTTTTAGAAATTCATTTACAGATAAGGGCTGTGAGTAATTGTAACACAAAGTGGTAATCTACTGCTGATGTATGAAAATAGAGAAACTTAAATTAAAAACATCATTCAACTGAAATTTTAGGCTGCATAATAGAGGGCTAGGTTTTCGAATGCTCAAAGAATACCCTAGCAAAAAAAAATTTTGCACTCAATTCGTTGTATAAAACTCTATCTGTAATAAATGTCAAATATTTCTATTGGTAATCAACTAAGATATCAATGTAGATAACATTTAAAAATTTTTATACAAAAACTTCATTATCCTATAAGAAAGAGGGCTTACGTCTCTAATTTTTTTTTTTTTTTTTTTTTTTTTTGCGGCTGGCCAGTATGGGGATCCAAACCCATGACTTTAGTGTTATGTTTCTAATTTACATTATGCATTAGTATATTATATTTTAAGAGATATTTGGCCAAAAACAGTAGTGATATATTCTAGTGCTTTTCTTGATATAAGTGAAAAATATCATGATAAATTTAATTGAATATAAACATTCAATTAATGTTGCATGCAAAGATATTTTAAAATGTTAACATTAAGTAAGTAGAGATTTAAAAAATAATTTTTTTTTAAAGTTCAGGCCATATAATTCATTGGTTCTCAAACTTCATCTATCAATGTATACTTTGAGAAAACTCCCTGGCCTCACTCTAGTTTACTTAATCGGATTTCTGCATTTGGGCCAGAAAACCTGATTTTTATTAACATCTTCTCAGATGACTTTGACGATTCTTTCTTTTTCACATTTTGGGTAAGAGTTCTACTTCCCTCATGTATAGACGAGGCATTGAAGTCCTAGAGGACGACAAATGTTTAATGGGAGATTAGAGCTCTGTTTGATAGTTTTTGTACCAAACCTACCGTCTCTCAGTCACTGTGTTTTCCTGTGGCAAAGAGTATTCACAGATTTTTGAGGGGGTATAATTTGAAAACAACAAAAAAAGTGAACATTTATGTCACAGGGTATTGGCCTGAAGAGATGGCCCAATTTGTTTATTTTAGCAATAATGGGGATCTCTTAATCTTGATATAAAGGAGGACCTCAAAGCATCTGAACTCTTCTTTTACCTAATGAATTGCGAATGTTCCCTTGATATAAAAGGACAGATGAAAATCAATAGAAAAGAAAGTAAATTTTAATCTCTCTGGATTTAAAAAAAATATTTATTTCCTATTTCTGGTAGTTTTTAATAATTCCATTGACTTTATAACTTTTCCTATTCCTGACTGCTTAATACAATTTCTACTTAAGAAGGGTTTTAAAATGATCATGTCGAGGTCAAATATTCTCTCAATATTAACATCTGCGGTGGTAGAATTATCTGCTGATTTTACCAGATATCACTTAGTTAACCAGAAGAGATATGTAGATATGTGAAATTTTGTTGGAGAATGTATCAAAAAACTGTGGCCTTGGGCAATTTATTTAACCTTTATTTCACCATTTTTTTCATATGTAAAATGGAATTATAGAAAAACATAACTCATAGGGTGATTGTGAGGAGTAGTCAACATGGAATTGCAGTGAGTGTTCAGAGCTCCTTCATTAAGACTGGCCCTACAGAGCAGCATAGGTGACTGACGTTCCCAGCTTCCACCCTCAGAATCCAGCACTGCACTTGCACTGAGGCTATACTTCTATCAAATGCTTCCGGCCAATGACCGGCCATAGCAGAGGTTCTAGACCCTGCCATTCCTGCAGTACTCAGGACTTCACTCACTGACAACTTTGGCTCATGGTCTCCCTATCGACCTTGCTGAATCTTTCTTAGAACTGTGCAGCAATCTGCCCAACCATCCTTCCTTCCCCCTCTCCTTTCACAGGTATCATGCCTGTTTTGTGGTTTAAAGGCTTTCCTTGGATACTCCTGCTTCCTCAATTTATCCTACACAGTCATTTCTCCTAATACATGTCTTTTACATCTAATCCCTTTTTGGAGGATCCTAAGACATGGGAATAAATAATTTCATATCAGTAAATACATTTAGAATATTGCCTGCACATAGTACTGTATGAATATTTCTTATAAAAAAATAAGAAAAGGTTTTGAATAATACCATTAAGAATTATAATATATATGTATATACAAGAGACAAACTCAACAGGGAAATAAGAACTATTATTCTTGAAAATGTTATCACTGACCATTTTACTATCAGTATTATTGTGGCAATTGAGTTTCCAAGGTCTTGGCATAGAGAGTAAGTGGTGAGTTTATTTTTTCTAACTACAATTATATCATGGCTACTTTTATTTCCTATAAAAACCCATCAGCTAGTGTTGAGAAAAACCTGTAGAGCAAATGTGACATTAAAACCTCATAGCTTTCTATCCACTGTATTTAGAGGCTCTGGTCTATTTAGCTTGGTAGAACATTAATTAAGAATTTAGTAGCATGTGCTTAATTCATGTTAAGCACTGTGTTTCAGCATGCAACAATCTACAAGACAAAAGACTTCGGGAGCTTTAAAGAATTTTATTTTATTTTGGGAAAGAGGAAGGAGGGAGAGATGTATAGAGTTAAACAGTTATGTCTACAGAAGAATGTGATACTTAATATAAATTATAACTACCATTTAATAAAGTTTGTGGTCCCATGACTTTTCCAAGCCTAAGTTTCTTATTATTAAATTATAATATATATTTTAAGTGTTAATGACTACAAATATTTATATTTATTTTTAAAATATTACCAACAAATATTATCCGTATAAATTTTCTTCTATGTGTATTACTTTCTTCTCATTCTCCACTCCTCTATACCACCTATTATAAAATTGGTGGCTAATCCATCTAAAGCTGCTTCCAGCCTAAAATACACTTGGCTTAGAGTAATTAATCTTGTGTTTTTTTTCAGGCTCATTGCTCAAACTGATGGGACGTTCAGCAGAGTAGAAAACAGGCAACCATGCTGAATAGGAAGAAATTGAAGGATTTGGACCGACTTCTTTTTGTACAGTTCTTTACAGTCTTATTGGTCCTTAATACTCTCCTCATTGCTCTCTGAGGTCTTACATGTCCAATAAAGTTGTCTCGAGGTGACTGTAGTTGGCAGTCCCCTTCTACTATTTCAGCATCCCTAGTGAACCACCAAGAGCTAGAGCTTGAGGAGCAGGTGAGGAGTGTGTTTCTACCAGTTATACCTGCACTTAGCCACTCCACTGATATTCTGGGAGGAGCAAAATTATACAGAAAATTCATCAGCAGAAGAAAAGGAAAAACAAATAACTGTGAGGGAAAAGGAGGAAGTTGAATCAGTGTTGAGTAAGAGAACAAGAGGGACACTTTCCCTTGATCACTTCCAATTCCAGGGTCTGAAAAGAAGATCACACCAGCAATAACAGACTCCCAAGTTTTCCACAATGCACTCCTGTACTTTTGAACTTGCACTGTGATAGAGTTTGGATGTTACTGTTCCCCAAAACTCATGTGGAAATCTGATCCCCGATGTGGCAGTATTGGGAGCTGTTTGATTCATGGGGGCGGATCCCTCTGAATGGATTAATGCTCTCCCTGGGGTGTGAGGGTCCTGAGTGAGATCTTGCTCTATTAGTTCCCATGAGAGCTGGTTGTTTAATAGACCCTGGCACCTTCTCTCTCTCTTGCTTCCTCTCACCATGTGATCTGCTTGTACCACTGGCTGCCTGCCACTTTCCACCATGAGTAGAAACAGCCTGAAGCCCTTGCGAGATGCAGCTGTCCCAGAATCATAAGCCAAATAAACCTCTGTTCTTTATACATTACCCAGTCTCAGGTATTCTATTATAGCAACACAAAATGTACTAATACACACCGTAAGATGAATTTCATAAAAATCAATTACTCGGTTTGTTAAAACTACTCATACGATTCTGATTTTCATAATGAAACATGATATTTTAGACAAATTTTGAGGCATCATGATAGGATATCTATGTTTATATCTGATTTTGATTAATCTTCACAATGATAATACTATTATATCTTATTATTATATAGTTACAGTAGTACAATTATGTATACTTTTATAATTAATATTATAATGTTAATATAATATAATTATAATATCTCTAATTTTCTATTTAATATTATTGTATCCCCACAGTGTAAGTAGAGAATTTTCCTTACCATGTCAATTAGCTTTGGCTGCATACCAAACCACCCCAATGGCTTGCTCTTGTGTTGGTTATTGGTGGGCAGATCAGTGGAAATAGGAGGGGATGGGAAAGTGAGGATGGATGGTGGGTGGGGAGGTGCTGACTATTTCCAGGTGCCCTTAATCTCATGTCTTGCATTGTTTGCTTTTGTCTAGGGTGACAATGGTGGTTAGGCTGCTAGTCTATCAGGCTAGCCTCATATTATCCACATTATCATGGTTTTAGATCAACAAAAAAGCAAGCTCCTGTGAGCATGCCTGTTCAAGTCTTACCTTATTATACATTTGCTATTGTCCCATATGGGTGAAAATGGCAAAGGTCAGAGCCCCAAGTCAGTGTGCAGTATACTACCCAAGAGTGCAGATGCAGATAGCTGGGAACAAATTGGAGGCCATAACTACAACAATCTCTCTTTACTTTCTGACTTCAATTATTCACCCCTGAAGCTGACTTAGAGAAGCATAGCTTAGATTCCCTTTCTGGAAAATATTATTTGTTTAGCTGGGAGGAGAGTAGTTAACTTCTAGTCTCTAGTGGTTAACTTCATCAGTTACTCTACTGCTTCTGAGCTGAGATCATGCGCTTTTTTTTTTTTTTAATTTTCTTTGGTCCCGAGCCGTTGACTAAGACCAAGGTAAGGGGCCTATTTCTGTCCAACACTGGACTTCATTATTGGGCAATCTTTGCTCAGGAGCTCACTGTTGGGCTGGAAGAGACTTTGTTCACACTTCATGATTCCAAAGAGTAGATTTTCTGGTATGGATTGGTCCCAGAGAAGCTTGCTCACACATCTGTGATGAGTTCACAAGTTGGTTTCGGCCAATTGGTCCTAGATGGCCTCACTCTAGTGCTTTGCAGCTGACTGCCTGTCAGCTGGGGCAACAGCAGTGCCTAGGACCATGTGTTTCTCATCAACCATCAGACTTGTCCACATGTTAAATTTCTAAAAGCAGTGCAAAAAAATAAGCTCGATACACTAGCATTTTCAGGTGTTTGCTTCACATTTACAACTGTTTCTTTGATGAAAGGACATTACATAGTTAAGAACAGAGTCAACTCTAATGGTCATTTTTTAACCATGTAGAATAAGGGAGGAATGAACAAAGTGGGTGCCTTTCATTAAACAATGTAAGTGCACACTCATAAAATCACCTCACATCCCCAATACACTTTGTAAAATTTTTGTTAGTAATCATCACCATTTATTCATTTTGGTTACATTTTTAACTTAGTGTAATTTATCAACTAAAACTCTTGATTCTTGATCTATCAACATTGGACAGACAGTATTGTTTTACCTTTGAGTATGTATATGACTATGTGTAGGTTAGTTTATATTTTACAGCAATAATGAATACACAAATCCATGTTCATTAAACAAAAGTCTTATTTGCTACTTATTTATAGTGTGGGCCAGCACATGAGGAAAGGATGAGGAAGGGCTCTTCTCTTATATTACTGTGGGAGCAAGAGAGCATAATTCTACTATGTGTCTGGGAGGGGAGTGAGCACTCTGTTAAGAACAGAGTCAACTCTAATGGTCAAAATAACAGTAATTATTACCATACTTTTAAATATGAGAAAATTGTAACCTCCGCACATTTATCTAGTTTTTTTCCTTGACCACAACTTCTATAATTAGAAATTTGTTTTATATTAATTATTATTTTTTTTCTTCCAAATTTTATTTTATTTTGTCAATATGAAATGTGGTTGATTATTGTGGCCAATTACTGAAACCTCACTCCCACTTCCCTCCCCCCCCCAACAATGTCCTTTCTGTTCACTTCTTGTATCAACTTCAAGGAATTGTAATTGTTATGTCTTCTTCCCTCCCCACCCCGTTTTTTTTGTGGGTATTTATTTATTTATTTATTTTTAGCTCCAACAAATAAGTGAGAACATGTGATATTTCTCTTTCTATGCCTGACTTGTTTCACTTAATATAATTCTCTCTAGGTCCATCCATGTCATTGCAAGTGGCAGTACTTCATTCTTTCTTATAGCAGAGTAGTATTCCATTATGTAGAAATACCACATTTTCCATATCCACTCATCTGATTATGGACATTTGGGCTGGTTCCAACTCTTGGCTATTGTAAAGAGTGCTGCGATAAACATTGGGGAACAGGTATACCTTCGACTTGATGATTTCCATTCCTCTGGGTATATTCCCAGCAGTGGGATAGCTGGGTCATATGGTAGATCTATCTGCAATTGTTTGAGGAACCTGCATACCATTTTCCATAGAGGATGCACCATTTTGCAGTCTCACCAACAATGTATGGGAGTTCCTTTTTCTCCGCAACCTCGCCAGCATTTATCATTCAAAGTCTTTTGGATATTAGCCATCCTAACTGGGGTATCTCAGTGTAGTTTTGATTTGCATTTCCCGAATGCTGAGTGATGTTGAGCATTTTTTCATATGTCTGTTAGCTATTCGTATATCTTCTTTTGAGAAATGCCTATTTAGCTCTGCTGCCCTTTTTTAAATTGGGTTGCTTGTTTTTCTCTTGTAATTTTGTTTCAGTTCCTTGTGTATTCTGGATATTAATCCTTCGTCAGCTGTATATTTTGCAAATATCTCCTACCACTCTGTTGGTTGTATTTTAGCTTTGTTAATTGTTTCTTTTGATGTGCAGAAGCTTTTTAGTTTGATATAATCCCATTTGTTTATTTTTCCTTTGGTTGTCTGTGCTTTTGGAGTCGTATTCATGAGGTCTGTGTCCAGTCCTACTTCCTGAGTTGTTTCTCCTATGTTTTCTTTAAGAAGTTTTATTGTTTCAGGGGGTATATTTAATTATTTAATCCATTTTGAGTTGATTTTGGTATACGGTTAGAGGTATGGGTCTAGTTTCATTCTCCTGCATATTGATATCCAGTTATCCCAGCACCATTTGCTGAAGAGGCAGCCTCTTCCCCAATGTATAGGCTTGGTGCCTTTGTCAAAGATCAGATGGCTGTAGGTGTGTGGGTTGATTTCTGATTCTCTATTCTATTCCATTGATCGGTGTGTCTGTCATTATGCCAGTACCATTCTGTTTGGGCTATTGTAGCTTTGTAGTATACTTTAAAGTCAGATAGTGTTACGCCTCCAGCTTTATTTATTTATTTATTTTTTGCTCACCATTGCTTTGGCTATGCGTGGTCTTTTGTTATTCCATATAAATGTCTGGATAGCTTTTTCCATTTCTGAGAAAAATGTGTTTGGAATTTTGATGGGGATTGCATTGAATTTGTTTATCACTTTGGGTAGTATGGACATTTTCACAATGTTGATTCTTCCAATCCAAGAGCATGGGATATCTTTCCATCTTCTTGTACACTCTCTAATTTCTCTCAGCAGTGGTTTGTAGTTCTCATTATAAAGATTTTTCACATTCTTGGTTAACTCAATTCCTAAGTATTTTATTTTTTTGGTGGCTATTGTAAATGGGCAAGCTTTCTTGATTTCTCGTCCTGCATGTTCACTATTGGAGATTAGAAATGCTACTGATTTTTGAGTGTTGATTTTGTATCCTGCTACTTTGCTGAGGGTTTTTGTACAGGCTTTAGGCTATTTGATATAAAAGACCATGTCATCTGCAAACAGGGACAGTTTGACTTCATCTTTTCTAATCTAGATGCCCTTTATTTCCTTCTGTTCTCTGATTGCTCTGGCTAGTACTTCCAACACTATGTTGAATAGGAGTGGTGAGAGTGGGCATCTTTGTCTAGTTCCTGTTCTTAAAGGAAAAGCTTTCAGCTTTTCCCCATTCAGGATGATATTGGCAGTGGGCTTACCATATATGGCTTTAATTATGTTGAGATACTTTCCATCTATACCTAACTTATAGAGGGTCTTTGTTATGAATGAATGTTGAATTTTATCAAATGCTTTTTCAGCATCTATAGAGATGATCATATGGTCCTGGTGTATGATTTTATTGATATGGTGTATCACATTTATTGATTTGCATATGTTGAATCCCTGGGATGATTCCCACTTGATCGTGGTGTATGATTTTGTGTAATGTGTTGCTGTATTCTGTTACCTAGTATTTCATTGAGGATTTTTGCATCTATATTCATCAAGGATATCGACCTGTAATTTTCTACTTAGTTGTATCTTTACCTGGTTTTGGTATCAGCTTCATAGAATGAGTTTAGGAGACTAGCCTCTGTTTCAATCTTTTGCAATAGTTTGTAAAGAATTGGTGTCAATTCCTCTTGGAATGTTTGGTAAAATTCTGCTGTGAATCCATCTGGTCCTGTGCTTTTCTTTTTTGGGAGCCTTCTGATAACAGCTTCGATCTCTTTTATTGTTATTGGTCTATTCAGATTTTCTACATCTTCTTGGCTCAGTTTTGGTAGCTTGGGTGTGTGTCCAAAAATTTATCCATTTCCTCCAGATTTTCAAATTTGTTGGCATATAGTTGTTTATGGTAGTCTCAAATGATTCCTTGTATTGCAGAGGTATCAGTTGTAATATCACCTTTTTTTATTTCTAATTTGTGTTATTTGGATCTTCTCTCTTCTTTTTTTAGTTAGCCATGCTAATGGTCTGTCAATTTTATATATCTTTTTGAAAAACCAACTTTTTGATTCGTTGATCTTTTGTATTGTTTTGGGTTTCAATTTCATTAAGTTCCTCTCATCTTAATGATGTCTTTCCATCTGCTAGCTTTGGGTTTGGATTGTTCTTGTCTTTCTAGTTCTTTAATGTGAAGTGTTAGGTTATTCACTTACCATCTTTCCATTCTTTTGAAGTATGCATTTAATGTGATAAAGTTTCCCCTTAGTACTGCTTTTGCAGTATCCCACAGGTTTTGGTATGATTTATCATTATTTTCATTAGTTTCAAGAAATTTTTTGATTTCCTGTTTGATTTCTTTTTGGACCTATACATCATTAAGTAGAATGCTGTTTAATTTCCATGTGTTCATATAGCTTCCAGAATTTCATTTGTTATTTATTTCTAATTTTAATCCATTGTAGTCTGAAAAAATACATGGGATAATTCCAATTTTTTTGAATTTGTTGAGACTTGATTTGTGCCCTAACATGTGATTTATCTGGGAGAATGATCCATGTGCTGATAATAAGAATGAATATTCTGAGGTTGGATGGAATGTTCTGTAGATATCTGCCAAGTCCAATTGGTCTAGTATGTTGTTTAGATCTTGTGTTTCTCTGCTGATTCTTTGCCTAGATGATTGGTCCAATATTGACAGTGGGATGTTCAGGTCCCCTAATCTTATGGTGTTAGTATCTACTTCCTTCTTTAGGTCTAATAGAGTTAGTTTTATAAATCTGGCTGCTCCAACATTGGGTGAGTATATATTTATGATCAATATGTCTTCTTGATGGATGAATCCTTTTATCATTATGTAGTGGCCCTCATTATCTCTTTTTTATGGTTTTCAGTTTAAAGTCTATTTTATCAGATGTAAGAATAGGTATTCCAGCTCATTTTTCATTTCTGTTTGCATGGTAAATCTTTTCCCATCCTTTCACTTTTAGTCTATGTGAGTCTTTATGGGTGAGGTGTGTCTCTTGAAGGCAGCATATAGTTGGGTCCTCCTTTTTAATCCAGTCAGCCAGTCTGTGTCTTTTGATTGGGGAATTTAAGCCTTTCACACTAAGAGTTGTTATTGAAAAGTGTTGATTTAATCCTAGCATTTTATTGATTTTTGTTTGGATGATTTAGTTGTCTTTTGTTCCTTTCTTTCTGATTTACTGTTTGTTTTCTGTATTTGTTGGTTCCTTGGGTTGTAGATAGTAGCCTTTTTGTTTGTTTGTTTGTTTTCTCTTCATGGATGCCATTTTTATTGTATTAGTGGGTTTTGATTTTTCTTGGGTTTTTATGGCAGTGGTAGTTGTTTTTCAAGTACCAAATCCAGTACTTCCTTGAAAATTTCTCATAAAGGTGGTCATGTGGTAGTGATCTCCCACAGCTTTTCTTTGTCTGAGAAATATACTATTTGCCCTTCATTTCGGAAGGATAGTCTTGTGGGGTAGAGTATTCTTTGCTGGCAATCTCTGTCTTTTAGTATTTTGAATATATCATCCCATTCCTTACTGGGTTTTAGGGTTTGTGATGAAAAGTCTGATGTTAGTCTGATTGGGGCTCCCTTATAGGTGATTTGATGATTCTCGCATGCAGCTTTTAAGATTCTCTCTTTTTCTTTGAGTTTTGCCAATTTGACTATAACATGTCTTGGAGAAGACTTTTTTTTGGTTGAATACATTTGGGGATCTTTGAGTGTCCTGAATCTGAAGATCTGTGTCTTTTCCAATAACTGGGAAGTTTTCTGCCACTATTTTGTTGAATATGTTTTCAATGCAATTACCTTTTTCCCCCCTTTCTGGAATACCCATGACTTGGATATTTGAGTGCTTAGGGTTGTCTGATATCTCTCTTAGATTTTCTTCAATGCTTTTAATTCTGTTTTCTTTACTTTTCCTTCTTTCTTTTTTCTTTTTTTTTTTGTCTGCCTGTGTTATTTCAAAGAGCCCACCTTCAAGGTCAGAAGTTCTCTCTTCTACTTCTGCAAGCCTGCTGGTTAAACTGTCTGTTGTGTTTTTTTATTTCATTGAATGAATTCCTCAGCTTGGCAAGCTCTGCTACATTGTTTTTCAGTGCACTGATTTCCTTGTACATTTCTTCTTTCAGATCCTGTTTACTTTTCCTCATTTCTTCACGTTGTCTAGCTGAGTTTTCTTGTATCTCATTCAGTTTCCTTAGAATTATCACTCAAAATTCTTTGTCAGACATTTCAAGGGCTTCTTGTTCTATAGGATCTAGAGATTGAGAGTTATTACCTTTTGTGGTATACTTTTTTGATTTTTCATATTTATGGTATCTTTACTTTGATGTTTAGTCACTGTGGCAGGGAGATTCACAGTCCACTGGTTTGACACTATTGTCTGGCTAGGATGTTGCTGGGGCTGCCAATTTGGTATAGCTACCTCAGTGTCTGCTCAGTTGACCACTAGTGCCTTGTGTGTGTGGTTGCCTCAGGTCCTGGGCCTCTCTGGGGAGGCGCCTCTCTGGAAGCATGCACTCGTGTGGGCTAGAGATGGAATTGGGTGGCAGTGGTGAGGTCTACCTGCTGGGTTGCGCACTGGCAGCATAGGGCATGTGGTCTCTGCAGAGCTTCCGCCTCCCCTGCTGGACCTCTCCCTGTTCTGCACTCACTGGGCTGGGCTGCTGGGTCTATATTAATTATTTTGCAGTGAATTATGGTTAAGATGATCATATATTTCATTTACTCCTTCAGTGAAAAGCAACTTTTTATCATATTACCATATGTGTTTCAGTCTTTCACTTGATCATATCACTTTGTGGATAGAAATTATCTGTTTACCTAGTGTATACTTATAGCTAATACAACCTCCCCCTGAATTGTTTGTGATGTTACCCACGATTCAAATAATTGTTAAGCCAACAATTATGCAAGATGTTTTCAGAAAAGGTCAAATATCTTGCCCTGGCAGGGAAAATTATCCACCAGCATAATATCTTTGTGTGGGCAAATTCTTGACTCAGAATTTGCTTCCTCCTAGTGAATTTATAAGAAAAACTTAGAACGCTTGAAAATCTAAACTGGTTTTCCTCTGACTTTCCTGATTAAAATAATATGTGAAGTTCTTATTAACATTGTGTAGTTCATGGTTTCTTCCTTACCTCTTCAAGATACTGCTTTATGGAGTCCATCATGGGTCCCAGAAATGTATGTATGTATGTGTGTGTGTGTGTGTGTGTGTGTGTGTTTGTGTGTGTGTTTGTGTGTGTGCATGTATATATTTTTTTAACAAGCACCCAAGGTAATCTGTCATATTAAGAAAAGTGGGCTTAAGAATTTGGACGATTTAATTTATTTTTAATAATGCCTCTGGTGTACCTAGCAAAGAATGAAGCCATTGCTTTTCGAACAGCATTCCAAGGTTGAGAGCTGTCTATTTCTCAGTCAAGTTATAAGCACTTTGGCATTATGCCTTTCAGAATTTTCCCATGTTACCAAACATTGAAAACTACATTCTTTATGTAATGTAACAAATAAACTCTGATCATGGCAGATCTGCTCCACAACCAATCTAAATACACATTTCAGTGGTACTATTATTAACTTTTCTTAAGAATATGTAAGTGTTCAGAGAGCATATAAAAGTTTTGGGTTTGCACCATCATAATTTAATAGAAGTGAAGCTGCTTGTGTATAATCATAGCACCCAGAGCACATTATGACAGCATATTTTAGGAAATAAAAATTATAGTTTATTTATTTAGTTGAAGATAGTTAAGATGATGTGGTAACCTGTAATTTTTCTGATTTTACATCTTAGAAATGTAAACATAGAACCCCCTACCCCCACTCAGTATACACTGTAGAACTTTGTTTTCCCTTTGTAGCTAGTCCTTAATGATTAGCTAAGGTTGTGTCACAAGCAGCTGAAAGATCCACTTAAAGACCATACATCTTGTCCCCACCATATATCTCTCGAACATAGCATCCCCAAATGGAAACTAAACAAGACCTTGGCACTATAGATAATGTCAGAAAGCAGATGTCTGTCATTTTTGAAGATCCTACATTCTGTCTCCCCTGATACTTCTATCTTTATAAACCCCAGCCCTAAGTCGATCAAGGGGCAGTTGGGACTTTACCCTCTGTCTTCCAGTCAATGTCTTTCAAACTAAACAGCCTTTCCTTTAAGTTCTAGCTGGCACATGTCATTGGTGATCCTACAGTGGAGAACACTGAGACCCGATGATTCTGCAGACTAAGTCAGCCTCTCATACATTGGCTGATGGTAAAAGGGGGATCCTATGAGACTCATTCATGACCAGAAGTAGTTTAATATCTCTACCTTCCTCAAAAAAGCTGCCTCTCATCAAATTCCTTTACATTTTATTGAACCAATGCTCTGGGTATTACTATGTTTTATTAATTAAACCATCTTTTGGTGTAAATTTTATTGAAATGTCACATTTTCATAAAAAACAACCAAATCCTAAATATAGAGCTTGGTGAATTTTCACAGTGAAACACAACTGCATAATTAGCACCAACACCAAAAAGTAGAATATTACCAGCACCTGAAAGTCCCCTCCACTCTCTTCTAGTCAGTATCTCTCAAGAGAAGACACCATCATGACTTCTAACATGATAAATTATATAACATAGCAAAATATTAAATTTGACAGGTAAGTGCAAAAGAGATTTGAGGAGATTTTTAAAATATAAACCAATTATGCTATGAATAACCAAACAAAAAAAGAATGTGAAAGGAAAGCTGACATAAAGGGCAAGTTGAACTTGAAGAGGAAAAACACACATACTTCTATTTATCCTCACTGGGAAGAATATGATGTCAAATGACCAAATTGCTTTTGAAAAAGTGGTCCATAGGTTAGGTTATAATAAGTGGAGTTTCATTTTTACAATGCCATTTATTTCCTCGGGGTAGCGAAAAACAAGGACAATTTTTAGCAAAACTAATAATGCTTAAGGAACAAATCCTTCCTGTTCAAGCTGTTAGGGGATACAGATGGCATGGTGCACATAAACACAATTTTAACCTTGCATTTTTCAAGGTTTTATCAGCTATTATACTCATCTGTGCTTTGGGGGAGTTCATTCTCTGGGAGTGTAATAGCAAAGATTTGCTTTCCTAATATTCTGGTCCATCTAATAGAGAAATTAGAGCCACCATTATCTGGAAAGAGCTTTGCAGAGTGAGTCATTTAATGTCTAAAAGCTGATAAAGCCTTTCACACAGATGGATGATGGGTATAGATGTTGGCCAGCTTTCCAAAGTATGAATGATTAAGCCAAAGCATTTACTGGGTGCTTTTCTTGCTATTTTAAATCTTAGCAGAAAGGTCATGTTATGGGTGAGAGTTAGTGATTTAAGCCACATATGGAGAATGAGCAGAAAGAGGGCAAGTTTCTCTGTGATGCTGGTTCAGCATCTAACTGCACCCATGTAACACTGGGCTCCTTCCCTGAAACTACCTTTAATTAGTTTTAGATATTTTAGCAAAAAGTATTGATTGAGTTTAACTTTTGATGCTGAGATATGCATCTCTGCCATTGTTCCTGCTGCTAAGGGACAATTTGGACATCTGTTCTTCCAAAGGGACTGTTTAGCTGCCTCTGGTTAGAGTAAAACATTCTAATGTTGGAAGTCATAGTGACAGGGCACTCACAGTCACCTGTCCATACTAGAATACCAGATGTGCAATTTGAAGACTTGGGCCTGACTGCTGCCTCATTCCTTTCACACTCAGCATTTACCTTCTCATCCCCCAATTCCCTATGTTTATGCTTTTTTTTTTATAATTTTGCACTTTTGTGCCTCTTCCATTAGATTATAATTTTCCTTGACAGTAGAGACTTAGTTTCAGGGTTGTTGAATGGATGTAAAATGACATCTGTAAAATGACTTATAGTAGGTGTTAAAAAATTATTTCTCCTCACATTACATTTTCAAAATATAAATATTGGTTACTTTTGGGATCAAGAGAATACTCTTTTTTTTTGCTTCTGGAGAGTGAAAGACTCTAAGATACTCAGGAATTCTTGACAGAAAGAAACATTCAATATTGGAAAATCTCATTGAAGCAGACTGAAAAAATTCATATGTTAACATAGGTTGGTGCTCAGTTTTGAAGGCTAAGAAGAAAACAAAATCAAGACAACTCAGAATTCTAGATGACACAGAATTTTACCTGTGAAACTCCGTGATCTAGTTATTTCTAATATTTGATTTCTACAATTATTCCCGTGAGTCATCAAGTCAGCGGGGACTCTAGGCAAAATTATAGCTATATCACCAACATTTTATGTGTAAAGCGTTGACTTAGAAGGTGTGAATTTGGACATGTTTTTCTCTGGTAACCTTGCTCTCCAAAAAAGAGTTCTGCCTTGATTTCCAAACCACAGACACATAATTATCAATTTCTCAGATTCCCCATAACATTATGGGAAGCCTATAGGATGGTGGTTAAAAACAAATGATCTGAAGCTGAATGTCTGGATTTTAATTCCACTTTTAATATTTAATATGTTTATACCTTGGACATTAATATTCTTATCAATAAAAAAATTATGATTATGATTGTTAAATGATAGGCATATAATAAAAATTAAATAAATTATTTAGTGCATATATTTTGTTTAGAATTGCAATTGACCTATATTGAGCTGTAGAAAGGTATCTTTAATTATGCTTCCTAATGTTATGTAGGGTTCCATGATTGCATTGGTGTATTATTGGCCTGGGACTGGAACCTAAATTGTATTCATTATTCTCATCAAATATACTGATCCCACTCTCTGCTTGGCAAAAATTGGTAACATTCTTTCCATTCTAAAAAATAATGCCAGTTAATTATGCCAATGGACATATGTTTTAAAAGGCTTGCTGAAAATAAGTCTATTTATGAGAATTCACACGAAATGACATGTCAATGTAAAATTGACTTCAGGTCATGTGGGCATTTTAATAGCCCTGAAATCTCACTATGTATTTCTCTTAGCAATTCACAGGGAAGATCTTATTCAAGAACCTAGATACAAACTATTCTTAACCTGGTTTTAAATTCCTGTATTGTTTAAGTTATCCTCTTCAATTCAGTTACAGATTCAGAAACCCTGGATAAAAGTGTGAATGTTTGTCACACATTTGAAAACTACAATTTTTACATTCTGAACTACAAAAAAAAAAAAAAAAATCCAATTATAGAAGCATACTTGTTTGTCATCCACAATTTTCATCCAGACTACTGCCATTTCCAGCCAAAAAGAACAAAGAGAAAGAGCAAGCCCAGGGTGAGGGGCTCTGTCAATAAGGAGATGGTGAGGTAGTTGCACATGTTACGATACATACTCCTTGGGATCCAACAGAATCACAAAACAGCATTTTCCTGCTACATAGCCTGGGAAATGTAGTTCCCATTTCCGTGACTACATCCAAGTCTTAAACTGGGGGGAGGTGGCAATAAGTAAAATCTATTATTAAAATAAAATACAAAATCTTTTTTTTTTTTTTTTTTAATGAAACAAAGAAAGAAGAGGAAGATAGGCAGGTGGAAATAATCTTTCTCAATCACCAATCTTTAAATTTACTTGTAATGAGATTAAATCATATATTTACTATTAATCATGATTTAAATTATATCCTATTCTTGGTGATACAAACATGACGACTCCTTTTCCAGTGAGTTTTACATGTGTAGAGAAAGTCATCTTGGTGCTACTTTTTTGCTTGTCAATCTGATGACCTAGGTTCTGATCCCTTTTTGACTTCTGTGCAACTATATGCATGCAACTTAATGGTGCACTTCAGTTTCCACCTTCAAAAGGAGCAGGATCAGATTATTGCTATAGCACTTTTTAAGTTTAAAGTTATGTGATTCTAAGCCTTGTCTCTTTGTAAATATACAGTTGAAGATAGTATGAAACTAATTTAAATTCAGTTAAAGCTTTGGATATTTCAAGATATCCAGTTTCTTATTGACACATATTACAGATAAACATAACTATTTTATTTTTTTCTATTTTTTCTGTTAAAAACAAGTGTCACAGTAATCTGTGACAGCCTATATTCATATCAACTATATTTTGAGACCTTTCTATTGGTGTTTCAATGAAAATGGAGATAAAACTGTTAGCTCTAAAAAAGGAAAAGCATTTTCTTACAGGATAGCATTATAACTTTCATTTTAATAATATTTCATGTTTTTATTTTTTGGCCTCATAGTCTATAAAAAGTAATGATGTTTATTGTATTAAATAAGAAAGCATATAAATGGGAACCTCAAACATTATTAGTTTTCTCTTCCTTTATATTTCTCTTATGATCCTACTGGGTTAGTCTTATACTGACCTACAATATATCTCTGTTCAAATAGTTAAAATGTATTTACGAATTATGGTGTATGTTTTAGTTTTCAATGCCTTTTAACTTCAGGTGGAATTTAACACATAAGCAATCACCATAAGAAAGTCTATCCATCTATCTATCTATCTATCTATCTATCTATCTATCTATCTATCTATCTATCTATAGTATTATATTTTAAAATAAGGTACAAAATTATGTAAGTTTTCACTGAAATACTTACTTATAAAACAAACAGAATAATTAACATTCAATTATCTCAAGAAATATTTGTCATTTCAACAGAAATATAACTCCTATCCTGGGTTGCTTCAGTGTCTTTGTGAAGTGTTGAATTTTTTTTCATAAATGTATAGTATATGAGTATTACTGAAGTGTGTTTCATCTTTCAAAAGCAGCTTGAGTATGTATTGTCAATTTTCTTTTAATGTGAGGCATGAAATCATCAAGTGGAATTTTATTTATCATCTAATCATAATCTTCATCTTAGAGAAAATGGGTCATCAATGCTCAATTTAATAGGGCTTTATAAGTGATCTCTCATAATAATATGGCGTGCTTCTAATTCTTTCTAAATCTAATACTCATTTTTAAATTATTTATTAATAGTTCTAGAGAATTAACATAGCCTTTCTTTGGCAAAATGTCCTGACTGAAAGAAGATCAAAAATGAGAAGACAATTGTGTATGTATTGGTTTTCCTTTCTGCCGTCTACCTTATTCTTCAGCACACGATATCGTTAAAACATCATTTACATTTCCCAGTTCAAATGCAAATTTTATGCTGAATTTATAGTATGACAGCAAATTTGGCAGTCAGTACAGAGATGGTGTGTTAATGATTTCAGCTTAAGTGCCTGAAATTTATGGGGAAGGTCAAATGATATTATATAGAGTTTCTTAAGACAAGCAGATAGTTCTGATCAGTAAAATCTACTCAGGGATGCTTCTAAAGGAGAGAAAAAAAGAAAAGGTTATTTAAATATTTTCCTTCTTTATAAAATTGGAAACATCACTTCATATTTACATATAAGCAATTGTACATTTTTTTTTTCTCCCCTTTCTGACTGGTAAGGGGATCGCAACCCTGGCCTGGTGTTATCTGCACCACGTGCAGCCAGTGAGCGCACGGACCATCGCCATATAGGATCCGAACCCGTGGCCTCGGCACTACCAGCATCACACTCTCCCTAGTGAGCCACAGGGGTGGCCCGCAATTGTACATTTTTAGATTGCCATTCTTGATTTTAAAACTGCCTTTATCAAGAAAAGGAGATTATATAATTTTTTTGTTAGAAAAAGGTATTTTCTATATTAACAAATTGAAGGGTTGGTAGAAATTTAAAGTAATTTTGAATAAATTAGCTTTAAAGTAAAGAATGCCCTCAAACTATTTATCATATATTAAACAATATTGAGTTTTTTAAAGAAAGAAAATTAGTTAAACAGCCATATTGCATATTTTCTAAATAAAAATTTTTTATAATTTTTTCCATTTCATGTAAGATGATAAATCATAGCCCTGTAAAACTATTTTAAAACTTTGTCTAGAAATTTATCATAATCCCATGAAATATAATTTAAAAATTTAAAAGCTAAATGAATATTTTAAATATTTTAATGGCTTCAACATTTATTAGTTTAAAATAGAACTATGTATTAAGAAACAGGCAGTTATATAGACATACTTTCTCATGATCTGGAACAGGATAAGTTTTTGTCCACCAATCCCCTGTAGATTATATCCTTCCATGGTCTGTGATGATATAAAGACTTGAGACAAATGTATTTATATTTGGAAAAATCTTCTACTCCTATTTATTTTTAGTTCAAATAAATGAGCTAGTTAAATACCACTTTTATAAACTTGCAACTTCCTAGACAGTTAAGAAGCAAGTACAGAAATGATTCACATCTGTATCTGGAAAGGGAGATTTCTTGAAGTTGGGCCCCCAAAATCTACCTCTTTCCTAACATATTACTGCTGCATTTCTTCCTCATAGTTCAGTTATTGAATTGCCACCTACTGTGGGTTGAATTGTGTCATCTCAAAATTCTTATGTTCAAGTTCTACCCTCAATATGAACTATTCTACCTCAGAATATGAACTTATTTGTAAATAGATGCAGATGCAATTAGTTAAGATGAAGTCACTAGAGTGGGCCCTAATCCACTATGATTGTTTTCGTAGAAGAAGAAATTAGGACACAAAGAGACACACACAGACAGGAGAAAACTGTGAGAAGGAACACAAGAAGAAGATGGCAATCTACAAGCCAAGGAGAGTGTTCTGGAAAAGATTCCTTCCCTTCCAACCCTCAAAAGGAACCAACCTTGCTGACATTTTGATCTTGACCTTCAGAGTTATGAGAACAAATTTCTATTTTTTAAGCCAACCAGTCTATGGTGCATTATTATGGCAGCCTTATCAAACTAATACACCACCTATGTTTATGTAACTTCCAAATCAAGCAAGCTTGTCTCCATGACTGAGCATATACATTTTCCTCAAGGAAACATGGTCAATTTCTACTCCATCCCCCATTTCTCCTCACTATATTACTCCATTTGGCTTTTCTATCTTAAGTATTGTTACACTTCTCGCTGTGTAATGGAGATGCAAAAAGATTACTCCAAGCAGCGTGAATGCAATGAGAAGCCTGAAGGGACTGCACCTCAGCAACTCCTCTGTTAGAAGGAGAAACTGGGTACAGCCCTGGTACCCAATTCAAAGTTAGCTTCTGTTTTTGTTGTAAAAGGAAGTTTCACAAGAAAAATCAGTTGATTTAATCATTTCAAAAGAATACAAAGACATGGGCAACGTGATAAAGTTATCTATGGCTAAGTATAGCTTAAACAATAGAAACAATTAACATCATTTAAATTAACAACATGATATTGCAAAGTACAATTTGTGAAAAGCTAAGATGATCAAACTGTGATCATTATCTAAAATATAACTTCTCCTTAAATGATTTAAGCAAAAGTTCCATTCTTATGATTAAGTCTAAGTACAATTGTCTCTAAAGTTTCTATCAACAAACAGCTTGCCCTTAGCAAACATTTTTTTTCACATTTTTTCCTACAGCAATTCTTTCAACATCTTTTAACAATAATCAGTATGTTAAATAAACAAAGTACATAATCCCATCCCTAAACAGTGATTAGAATTGATTAGATGGGTTTTTGCCCCCATAGGTGTAGACCTTTGTCTCCTAACCAAGGACTTTTGTCCCATATGTGCATTACCTAAAAACCCTATCTAAATATCAACTAAGAATTAACATGTACTTGATTAGAATTGATTAGATGGGCTTTTTGCTAGCTGTAGGCCATTGCCTCCTAGCTGACTACTATTGCCCCTTAAGTTTTTAGCTAAAGAACCCTGTCTAAAAATCAAATGAGGATCGAGATTTCTAACCCTCTACAAAGTATAATTTCTTAATGTTTGAGATACATTCTAAATAACTCAGAATTTGATTTTGGTTACTTTGTGGATATTTCATTGTACATTTAGCCCCATTTGTAGCCATCTCAATGCCACGACTAAAAGGCAAATAGAATGTATTTATTAATATTAGCCTAATATCTACTTCCTAGGAGAGAGACCAACCATCTTAGTTTGCTGAAAACCAAGGAGTTTCCCAGTACATGGTACTTTCAGTACTACCACCTGGGAACTCTTCAGGAATCAGGGCAATTTGACACTCTACATCTTGGCAAGTTAGAAAGAAGGACTTGAAAAGACTAGTGTTTCTGAAATTATGGTTGTCTCAAAGAGCTGATGAGACAAAATCAGAACTTAATTGTCCAATACCTCAGAGAGAATGCAGGTGGGGGAGGGTGATAATTGAGCTTACTTCAGGCTTGTCACCCCTTCAATAAACTTATTGAGTTGAAAAGCTGTGTAAAATGAGAAAATAGGAAGCTAAACAAAAATACTCTGAAACGTAGAGTGAGAATTTTGCCTTCATCATGCTGAGGAGACAAGAATTAAGAGTTCAGGTCCCACTGGAGGGACAGACCCAAGAGAGCACACTCTGTTGTCCTTTGGAAATACTGTAGTCAGGCACTTTATGGAAAGGATGCGGTAAACACAATACCAAAGTTGCAAACTAGATGATCAGAGCTGGTAAAAAGGAAAAAGCTGTTGGGAGAATATGACATCCACCACAAAAGTTTTCAACACAATGTCTGGCATTTGATTTATAGTTAGTAGGCATGCCAAGAGACAGAAGTTGCAATGAATTATTGATTAATCTTCAGGAAGATAAGGTAGAGAAAAGGTAGAAGAAAAGAAATATAGAACATAAAGGTTCACTAGAAAACATATAGTAAGATAGAAAATATGTTTTAATATAATTAATACAAATAAAATAATTGTTTAAAACTCAGCTTTTGGGTTGTAAACACACAAACACACAGACAAATCATGTATATGCTGCTGATGGAGTTTGGATGTGTTGTCCCCTCCAAAACTCATGTGGAAATTTGATCTCCAATGTGGCAGTGTTGGAAACTGATTGAGTCGTAGGAGCGGATCCCTCATGAATAGATTAATGCTCTCCCTGGGGGAGGGGGGATTAATGAGTGAATTCTCACTCTATTAGTTCCCACAAGAGCTCTTTGCTTAAAAAGACCCTGGTACCTTCCCTCTCTCTCTTGCTTTCTCTCTCTTGCTTCCTCTCACCATGTGATCTGCTTGTACCTGCCGGCTGCCTGCCATGAGTAGAAGCAGCCTGAGGCCCATGCCAGATGCAGCTGTCCCAGAATCGTAAGCCTAATAAACCTCTCTTCTTTATAAATTACCCAGTCTCAGGTAATTCTGTTATAGCGAGACAAAACGGACTAAAACAGTTGCTTAGTAGAGATACACTTTAAAAATGAGAACACAGAAGTGATTCAAGTAATGGGTAGAAATAGTTAAAACATGAAAACATTAAAAGAAAAGGTAGATATTCAGATTTTAGCTAAATATACTTTAAGTTGAGGAGCTTAAATTTTAAAAAAAAGTTTATTTTAAATTATTGAGAGCTTTCTCCCTGGTTTTGGGAATGAAATAATATTGGATGCACATCATTTCTCTTCAACATGGTACTGGAAGTTCTAGCTAATGCAGTAAATTTTAAAAAATAAATAAAAATAAAAGGCTTGAAAAAGGAATATAATTGTCATAATTACAAAAGTTTGTCTCCTTTTATAACATTTCCTTCCTTCCTTCCTTCCTTCCTTCCTTCCTTCCTTCCTTCCTTCCTTCCTTCCTTCCTTCCTTCCTTCCTTCCTTCCTTCCCTCCCTCCCTCCCTCCCTCCCTCTTTCCTTCCTTCCTTCCTTCCTTCCTTCCTTCCTTCCTTCCTTCCTTCCTTCCTTCCTTCCTTCCTTCCTTCCTCCCTCCCTCCCTCCCTTACTCCTTTCCTTACTTCCTGGACAAATAAAAAGTACATATATTTATCCAGTACAACATGTTATTTTGGAATATGTATACATTTTGGAGCAGCTAAATTGACCATATTAACATATACACTACTTATTTTTTTGTGTGTGGTGAGAACATTTAAAATCTATTGTCTCAGCAATTTTCAAGAATACAATACATTGTTGTTAACTGTAGTCAGTCACCATGTTGTACAATAGATCTCTTAAACTTATTCCTCCTGTCTAACTGAAATCCTGTATCCTTTGAACAACATCTCCCCAAATTCCTCTCCCCACCAAGGCCCTGGTAACCACCATTCTATTCTCTGTTTGATATGACCCCATTTGTCTATTTTTGCTTTTGTTACTAAGTCCCTTTTAATAAAAGTAGGTTCTAAAAGCTTATTTGTAAGCAATTATTTTATTTGTATTAATTATATTAAAACATATTTTCTGTCTTACTATATGTTTTCTATTGAAACTTTATATGTTTCTTTTCCTCTACCTTTTCTCTATCTTATCTTCCTGAAGATTAATCAAACAGTTTATTGCAACTTTTGTCTCTTGGCATACTCAATAACTATAAATCAAATGCCAGACATGGTGCTGAAAACGTTTGTATCGGATGTCATATTCTCCCAAAAGCTTTCACCTTTTTACCAGATAAAAGAATGGGGTCTGATCATGTATTTTGAAGTTTTAGTATTTGTTGGGCTTTAAAAACTAACGCCACCTTAAGTGACATTACAAGTGGATTAATGTGGCAGCCTAAGACGGCGCAGGGAGGAAGTATGGTGGGAGTGTCTGCGGGAACCTTGCCTTAGCCCTTATTAGCCAAATACACGCTTCCACGCTCCTGAACACTGCGTGATTGCAATAGATAGATAGGCATTGAGACAGGATGCATGCTCTTGTAACCCTTAAGCTAATTGGAGGATGTAAAAAACCTGCCTTCCCCATTTGCCTTTAAAAGAAAGTGCTTGTGTGATAATAAATGGAACTGCTTGACAGAACCCCCGCTGCATCTGAGTGTCCTTTAACTGGGCTGGTTGGGGCTGGCGGTGTGCTTACCTCTCTTCAGAGCTCTCTTCCCCAGTCTCCTTCCAAAGGGGACAAGAGGGAAAGAGGAATCCCAGGCCATTTGCTCGCCCACCAAAAGGAATGAGGCTAGGGCTGTTCAGGTTGGCCGGCGGCGGACCCGACAAGTATTGTGTTCACTTCATTCTTTTTCATTCTCCTTTCTTCACCCTTCATTCAACTCCTTTAGACTCCACATATAAGTGAGATCATGCAGTATTTGTCTTTCTGTGCCTGGCTCATTTCACTTAACAAAATATCCTCCAAGTTCATCCATTTTGTCAAAAATGACAGTATTTCCTTCTGGCCGAATAGTATTTCATTATGAATATGTGCCATGTTTTCTTTCATTATTATTATTTTTTGAAAGATAATTGACTACATATATTTGTGGAACATAGAACCACATATCAATACATGTGTACAATATATGGTGATCAAATCAGGATAATTAGTATACTCATGTTTACAAAACATAACCAATCTTTGTGACCCTTAATGAATTTCTCACTAATCTCCTTACCCTCACTTGCGTTCTCACCTCTATTAACCACAGTTCTGTTTCTCTCTCTCTCTCACTCCCTCTCTCTCTCTCTCTCTCTCTCTCAAGTTCAGTTTATTATTGTGAATCTTTCTTTCTTTCTTTACTTTCTTTCTCTTAGGTCCCACTTATGAGTGAGGACATTCAGTATTTCTCTTTCTGTGCCTGACATTTCATTTAACATAATTTTCTCTAAGTTCATCCATGTTTCTGCACATAGCATAACTTCATTTATTTTAATGGCAGAGCAGTATTCCATGGTATACATGTACCATATTTTCCTTATGCAGTCATCTATCAATGGATATTTAGGTTAATTCTAACTCTTGGCTATTGTAAATAGACCTGCAATAAACATGACAGTACAGGTATTCCTTTGATATGATAATTTCCATTCCTTTGGGTATATACTTAGCAGTGGGATTGCTGGATGGTATGGTAGTTCTATCTGCAGTTGTTTGAAGAATCTCTGTACTGTTTTCCTTAATGGCTGCACTAATTTACAGTCCCACCAACAATGTAGAAGGGTCCTGCTTTCTCCATATCCTCACCAGCATTTGCTATTCTCTGTCTTTTTGTTAATAGCCAGTCTAACTGGGGTGAGATGATATCTCAATGGGGTTTTGATTTGCATTTCCCTGATGTTGAGTGATGCTGAACATTCTTTTCTGCCTGTTGACCATTTGCATATCTTCATATGAAAAATGGGTTACTTATTTTCTTACTGTTGAATTACTTGAGTTTTTTGGATATTCTGTATATTAATTCATTATTGATGCATAGTTTGCAATAGATTCTATAGGTTGTCTTTTCACTCTGTTTCCTTTGCTGTGTGGAAGCTTTTCAGTTTGATATAATCCCATTTTTTTGTTGTTGTTGTTGTTGTGCTTTTGGGGTCTTATTCATAAAGTCTTTGCCCTGTTCTATATCTTGAAGTGCTTCCCCTATTTTTTCTTAGGAGTTTTATAGTTTTGAGTCTTATATTTAAGTCTTTAATCCATTTTGAGTTAATTTCGGTATGTAGTGAGAAGTACAGGTCTTGTTTCCTTTTTCTACATATGGATTTACAGTTTTTCCAGCACCATTTATTGAAGAGGCAGTCCTTTCCCCAATGTATGTTCTTATTGCCTTTGGTATGTTGATTGATTTCCATATTCTCTATTCTGTTCCATCAGTCTGAGCATCTGTTTTTATGCCAGTACCGTGCTGTTTGGGTTACTATAGCTTTGTAGTATAGTTTGAAGTCAGGGAATGTTAAAGCCTCTGGTTTTATTTTCTTTTTGCTCAGGATTGATTTGGCTATTTGGGATCATTTGTTGTTCCACATGAATATTAGGATTGTTTTTTCTATTTCTGGGAAGAATGTCATTGATGTTTTGATGGGGGTTGCACCAAAACCATGGATCACCTTGGGCAGTATGGACATTTTCACAGTGTTAACTCTTTTAATCCAAGAGCATGGCATGCCTTTTCATCTTTTTGTGTCCTCTTTAATTTCTTTCAGCAATGATTTGTACTTCTCATTATAGAGATCTTTCAACTCCCTGGTTAAATTGATTCCTAGGTATTTCATTTTTCTGGTGACTATTTTCAATGTGCTTGCTTTCTTGATTTTTTTGTGCTAGTTTGTTATTGGAGTATAAGAATGCTAATGATTTCTGTGCATTAATTTTGCATCTTGCAACTTTACTGAAATTGTTTATCAGCTTTAAAAGTTTTTTTTGGTAGAATCTTTAGGTTTTCCTACATAGAGGATCATGACATCTGCAAATGGAGAATTTGACTTCATCTTTTTCAATGTGGATGCACTTTATTTCTTTCTCTTTCTGATTTGTCAGAAGGCAGATTTGTCTTGTTCCTGTTCCATTCAGGATGATATTGGCAGTGGGTTTATTATATGGATTTTATTGTGTTGAGATACTTTCTTTTTATACCTAATTGCTAAGAGTCTTTACAATGAAGGTATGTTGAATTTTTTCAATTGTTTTTCTGTATCTATTGATATAATTACATGGTTTTTGTCCTTGATTTAGTTGTTCTGGTGTATCACATTTATTGACTTGCATATATATGTTGAACCATCCTTGCATCTCTGGGATGAATTCCAGATGATTGTGAAGTATAATTTTTTTGATGTGTTGCAGTATTCTGATTGCTAATATTTTGTTGAGCATTTTTACTTCTCTGTTCATCAGAGATATTGGTGTCTAGATTTCTTTTTTTGTTGTATCTTTGTCTGGTTTTGGTATCAGGGTGATGCTGGCCTCATAGAATGAGTTTGAGAGAATGTCCTTTGTTTCAATTTTCTGGGATAGTTTGAAGAGAATTGGTATTAATTCCTTTTTAAATGTCTGGTAGAATTCAGCAGTAAAGAAATCCAGTCTTGGGCTTTTCTTTTTGGAAAACCACTGATTACTGCTTCATTCTCATCACTTTTTATTGGTCTGTTCAGGTTTTCTGTGTCTGTTTGGTTCAGTCTTGGTAATTTGTATGTGTCCAGAAATTTATCCATGTTTTCCAGGTTTTCAGATTTGTTGGCATATAGTTGTTTGTAATAGTTTCTAATGATTCTTTGTATTTCTGTGGTATCAGTTATAATGTTTCCTCCTTCATTTCTGATTTTGTTGTTTGGGACTTCTTTCCTGTTTTTTAAGTTAGCCTTGGTAATGATTTGTCTATTTTGTTTATCTTCTCAAAAAACCACCTTTTTGTTTCATTGATCTTTTGTATCATTTTTTGAGTTTCTATTTCATTTAGTTCTGCACTGATATTATTTATTTCTTCCATCTATGAATTTTGGGGTTGGATTGTTCTTGTTTTTCTAGTTCTTTGAGGTATAGCATTAGGTTTTTTATTTGAAAAATTTTAATTTTTTTGATGTAAGTATTTATTGCAATAAACTTCCCTCTTAGTACTGCTTTTACTGTATCCCACAGGTTTTGGTATAATGTGTCTTTATTTTCATTAGTTTCAAGAAAGTTTTTGATTTCCTGTTTAATTTCTTCTTGGACCCATGGGTCATTCTGGAGTAGGTTGTTTAATTACCACATGTTTGTATATTTTCCAGAGTTTTGTTTCTTATGACTTCTAGTTTTAATTCATTGTATTCTGTGTTCTGAAAAGATACTTGAAATGATCTCAGTTTTTAAAAATTTGTTGGGACTTGATTTGTGACCTATCACATGGCCTATCCTAGAGAATGTTCCTTGTGCTGATAAGAAGAATGTATATTTTGTAGTTGTTGGATTAAATGTTCTGTAGACATCTGCCAAATCCAACTGGTCTAAAGTTTAGTTTATCTCTACCAATACCTGTGTTTCTCCATTGATTTGTTGCCCAGATGATCTGTCCAATGCTGAGGGAGGTATGTTCATGTCCCCAACTATTATCATATTGGAGTCTATCCCTTTAGGTCTAATATTGTTTGCTTTATATATCTGGGTGCTCTGGTGTTGGGTGCATATATATATTTATGATTGTTATGTCTTTTTGCTGAGTAGATCTCTTTACCATTATATAGTTGCCTTGTCTCTTTTTATGGTTTTTGGTTTAAAGTCTATTTTATCTGATATAAGAATAGCTATTCCTGCTCACTTTTGGTTTTCATTTGTGTGTCATATCTTTTTTCATCCCTTCACTAATAGTCTGTGTATGTCTTTACAGATGAGGTGTGTCTCTTGAAGACAGCATATAGTTGGGTCTAGCTATTTAGTCCACTCAGTCATTCTATGTCTTTTGAGTGGGGAATTTAATCAATTTACATTTAGGTTTGTTATTGAGAGATCTTTTTCCTGTCATTTAATTGCTTTTCCTATGGTTGATTTAAATATCTTTTGTTCCTTTCTTTCCCTTTTATTGTTTGTCTTCAGTTTTCATTGGTTTTTTGAGGTCATATGGTATAGTTTCTTTCTCTTTCTCTTTTGCATATCTGCTCTACCAGTGATGTTTTTTCTTTCAAGAGTATTCGTGGTGGTGATTATTATTTTTGGGGATCCAGATGCAGGGCTCCTTTAAGGATTTCTTGTAGAACTGGTTATGTGATGGTGAACTCCCTTAGCTTTAGTTTTTCTGTGATATATACTATTTCCCCTCCATTTCTGAAGGATATCCTTGCTGGGTAAAGTATTCTTGGCTGGCAGTTTTTTTTTTTTTTTTTTTCTTTTAGAACTTTGAATATATCATCCCAATCTCTTGTGGCCTGTGGGGTTTATGTTGAGAAGTCTGCTGTTAGTCTGATGGGGATTCCCATATAGGTGACTTGATGCTTTTCTCTTGCTCTTTTTAGGATTCTCTCTTTGTCTTTGACCTTTGGCAATTTGACTACAATCTGTTTTGGAGAGGACATGTTTGGGTTGAATCTGTTTGGAGACCTTTGAACCTCTTGGATCTAGAAGTCTGTATCTCTACTAATACCTGGGAAGTTTTCCACTATTATTTCATTGACTATATTTTCAGTGCCTTTTCTTTTTTCCTCCCCTTTTGGAACACCCATGATTACAGAATGTTTGTGTATTTAAGGTGGTCAGGCTAGCTCTCTTACATTTTCTTCATTTAAAAAAAAATTTTTTTTTTGTCTGCTTGGGTTATTTTATTTTATTTTTATTGGTTGTGAATATTCATGAGATACAAAGCTGATTCTCACCCCTTGTGACCAAGATCTGAAAGCAAGATTCATTCTGACAGCATGGCCATTTCAAAAAGGACTATCCTCAAGATCAGAAATTCTTTCCTCTACTTGCTCTAGCCTGCTGCTTACACTCTCAATTTTTATTTCATTGAATGAGTCTTTCAGTTCCAGGAGTTCTGCTACATTCTCTTTTATGGAATTTATCTCTGTAAATTTCATCCTTCAATTGTTTTTCTTGTTTCATTGTGTTGTGTAACTGAGTCTTTCTGTATATCACTGAGTTTGTTTCAGATTGTAACTTGAAATTCCTTTTCAGACCTTTCAAGGGTTTCCTGTCCTATGGGTCTGGTACTTGAGAATGATTGTATTCCTTTGGTGTTGTCATATTTCCTTGTTTTTTCATATTTCTAGTCCCTCTGTTGATTTCTAGTCATCTGTTTGAGCAGTTGCTTCATCTATTACTCTAAAGTGGGCTTTGAGGAGAGAGATTTCCTCTTGCTGCTGTATTTTATATTGATTGTTGAGTTGGGTGTATTAATATTGGTTCAGGTAGACATACTAGTGTAGTCTCTGTGTGAGTACTTCTGCTATATTCAATGTCAGTGTTGTGTGTGAGTGTCTCTATGGTGTAGGCATTCGGGCACTTAGTGATTTCTAGCTGAGGTTAGTTGGGATGTTGAGGATGTGTGCTAATTCTTGAGGTCTTGGGAGAAGTGCCTGGTTTCCTTTTCACTCTTTGGCTGGGGTGTACGACTGTAGGTGGACTTGTTCGCTCCCTGGCTACTGTCCTGTGACTCTGATGGGTGCACTGGGGAATACTGGGTCTCCTCAGCTTGAATGAGTGACCCTGGGAAAGATTTCTCTTTCCTGGTTTCTGTAGGCCAAGAGTTTTTTTGGGTTCTTGCTTCCCTTTGTTGGGGGATGGGTTGGTGGTGGCTGGGAATTTTCTTCTGTACACAGTTTTGCTATCCTGGGTTTCTGTGTTCTCTAGGTTCTGTGAGTGTGACTCTCCCTGGGTGAAGGAAGTTGTGTTCACTGCACACAAGATGAAATCCCCCTATGAATTTTGTTACTGGGGTGTGGGACTGGGCTGGCTTATCTCTTTCTGTGGTCTCCATTTGTGACAATGTGTGGTGGCAATGGTGGGTCCTGCCCTTGGCCAGTCTGACTGGTGCAGCTGTGGTGGTAAGCAGTGTGTGTAGCGGCTGGAGGTGGCACTGGAAGAAGCAGTGGTGCAGGTGATAGCAGCTGGGGTCCTGTACCCACCTAGTCTGGCTACTGCTTCAGTGTTGGCAGGGTGTTCCACCAACTATGGCTCTCTTTACACCCATGCAAGGTGAGCTCTGGAAGCCTGAGGACAATCCTCCAACAAGTCATTACAGAAAGTGACATTGAGCATTTGTGTGCATTAAAAAGATAAAGAGAGTAAATTTCATTTGGAGGAAAGACTGACAGAAATGACTTTTCCTCAATTTAGTTAAGTGTGTTCAAATTTCTTTCAGTATTTTTTTTTTATTTGTGAAAATGTCACATCCTTTTTAAGGTTCGATTTATTCTTTTGTATTTAGAATATACATATATAATTGATTTTTTGTACATTTGCTTTCCATTACATTTAATAAATTGAATGATTAATTCTAACAGAATATCTAGGTATTATTCTGGATTCTTAGATGACTTACCTGCATCCCAGAACAAAACTGTGGTATGAAAAAAAAATTTCGAGCTAATCGTGATAGAAAAATAGTATGCTAAATCTCTATGACATCATAAATGTCTCCCCTTTTCCCCCTCTATTTGCTCATTATCCCACACTCCTTCTTAGGTAGTCAGTGTTCATACTCAGCCTCATTTGGACATCTAACATTCATTTCATTCAGTCTTTCTGTGACCCAACTTCATAGTCTGCATTATAATATGACTCTTCAAGGATATATTACATGAGATAATAGCTCATGAGGATTCATGGATTACCCTTTCAGAAAGCTGAGCTTTTCTTGTTCAACAAAGTGAAATATATTTAAGAAACTGAGACTCTATAACTTAAGAGGAAATTATATCTGGGCCGGCCCGTGGCTCACTCGGGAGGGTGCGGTGCTGATAAGAGGAAATTATATTAACAATGTAAAATTTTGTAAAAACTTCGCAGTTCAGATATTTCCCCCATCTTGTTAATTATCAAGCTTTCTAAATTAAGCACTGATCTATTTGTTGATCAGCGTTCATCATAAATATGTCTGACATGGGTATTCCAAAATATACATAGATTTATGGTGAATGGGATAAGGATTAACAACAAATATTGACTATAGAATGTATAGTTTAAAAAAAGTCAGGATATTTAGGAATGTAGAAGCAAATATTTCCAGAATATATTCTAGCCATGATATTGAGAAAAGTTAGGAAAAGAGAATGTGGATATTCATGTAACATTTAGATGTTAAAAAAAATCTTTTATTATTGTTGATATTATTATTTGAGAACAATATTAAGAAAGATTTTGCTTAATTTTCTCATTATTGCCTTATTAAACATTTTTAATGAGCCTTATATTCAGAGGTCAGTGGAGGATACAGACTATATCTACATTGTGATGTTACTGATCTTTTAACAAACATTCAAAAATTCAAATATTCAAATGACTGTGCCTTCCAAAAATGCATTCACATGATGTTGCTATTTCCAGAGACGTATATTTTGAATTGCCTTCCAAATCTTTTACTCATTCTTTTGAACATCATAAATGGTGGCAGATAACTATGGCTTGAGGATAGATTTTAAATTAGGTAAAAACCAGATGCTGTTTTGAACATGGAGAATAAGATGGGTTATCAAATAAGATATTACAATTAGTGGTCAAAAAATAAGATGTGAATACATAGTTATGAGACTGTTTTTCTTCATTTGCTTTATAAATTTATCCCAAAAGTAGACATTGAAAAAAATTTACAAATATAGCTGCATAACTAGAGTAAAAGCATTGGTCTGTCAAGGCAGTCATTTTGAAGAACAAAACTCATTTGTTGAGTAAGTTTTGCTTTTGAATTAAAATATTCACATCTAGAGCCAGAATAGATATCTTACACATGGCAGAAAGTAAATATCATTTTTCTTTAACTAAAAGAACAGGCTGTTTGTAGATTTATCTGGGAATGAGTTAGGTTTATAAGGTTAAAACAATAAAAGAATAAAAGATTGAGACATAATACTTAATACTTTATTTTTAAGTTAAGCACCTACTCATTCAATAAATAAATAATTATTATTGAGTTTCTAATTACTGAGTGATACTGTCTGTGCATGGTATATATATTTTTAAATGCTGAAAATATTTACAGCCATAGTGATGCTTACATTCTAGTGGAGAAAAGCCTAAAAAAACACATCATATTGAAGAAGAACAGAACAGAATAAGAGAAATCAAGATGGAAGTAGCAAAATGCAGATAAAAGTTGCATATAGTCAGAGCAAGCCTCATGGACAATGGGACATATGCAAACACTTGGAGGAGATGAAGAGTCCATAGAGACATCTTTTGGAAGCACATTCAAGGCAGAAAAAACAATCAATCTCAAATCCCTAAGGCTGGAGCATGTCTTTCATGTTAAGGATCATAGCAAGACTGAAGATGAGTGTATGACTGGGGAAGTAACAGAACATAGGAATACTTTGCTTCTTACTTACATGAAGGGTGGATCAAAGTAAAGGAGTGGCAGGACTTAATTTCTCTTTTAAAAGGATCACTTTGAGTACTGATTTGAACATAAGCCATAGGGAAACAAGATTAGAATCATTGAGACAAGTTATCCATGTAAGTGATAATGGTGGCTTACGTGAAGGTGGGTAGCAGTGGAGGTAGTGAGAAGTGCTTGTTATAAATATAAGTTTGGAAATTATTGGCATATAGATGACTTTAGATATTGATGATATTGGGTAAGATCAACAAAGGTGGAAGTGTAGGTAGGAAAGAGGGCTTAGCACTAGCTCTGAGGCATTAAAGACTCAGGCATGAGGTAGGAAAGAAAAGATGACGTCAACAATGTGAGCTCAGAAGTAACGATACATCAAGTAGGAATTTATCAGGTAGAGGATGTTGTCCTTAAAGCCAAGTAGAAAGAGTATATCAAGCAGGAGGGAGTGATTAATGTCAAGCGTTGATGAGGTTAATTCAGTTTTTATCAAGGTAGTCTTGGTGTATTTTCACATTTTAAATAAGTGATAATAGTGCTCATTTTCACTTTCACAAAAACCTCCATTTGGATGATAAATTAGACAATCTCCCATTGATAGATCAAGCAAGATGAGGTCAAGAATGGACCAATGGATTTAGCAATTGAAGGCTAGCCATGATATTGACAAGAACAATTTAGTAGAATACTGGGGAAAACACCTTATTGGAATGGCTTTAAGAGAAATTGTGGGTAGATAAATTGGAAACAACAGATATAGATTATTTTTTTACATAGGAGAAGTAACAGCATGCCTATTATTTCACAGAGAATGAATAATTGATGCTATAGGAGAGGAAAGAAGAAATTCCTAGAGAGGGATTAAAAACTAGAGAAAGATGAGGTATTTTCAGTAAGTGAAGGAATGACTTTATAAGGGAACAAAAATAGTTCATCTGTTGTAAGATACAGGAAGACAGAGTATGTGGAAAGGGATGTAATCATGGTGTTTTATGAATGTTTGCTTCTGATTGCTTCTATTTTCTCAGAGAAATTTAAGCAAAATCTTCAATTGAGTGAAAGGGTAGAAAATGCACTGTAGGTTTGAGGACAGCAGATAAGAGGTAGAATAAGTGACCCAGCAGGTAGGCCTCACCGCTGCCACCCAACTCAATCCCCAGCCCGGCCAAGTGCACAGAGAGCAGGGAGACATCCAGCAGAGGAAGTGGAAGCTCCACAGAGACCACACGCCCTGCGGGGCTGGTGCGTGACCCAGCAGGTAGGCCTCATTGCCACCACCAGACTCAATCCCTTGTCTGGCCCACTGTGCATGGAGCAGGGAGACATCCAGCAGGGTAGGTGGAAGCGCCACAGAGACCACACGCACTGAGGTGTAGGCATGCAACCCAGCAGCCTGGCGGAGTGCATGCTGACCAGAGTGATGGCTCCAGGAGAGGCACAAGACCCAAGGCAACCACACACACAAGGCACTAGTGGCCAACTGAGCAGACACTGAGGTAGCCATACCAAATTGGCAGCCCCAGCAACATCCTAGCCAGACAATAGTGTCAAAACAGTGGACTGTGAAACCCCTGCTACAATGACTAGGCATCAAAGGAAAGATACCAGAAATATGAAAAATCAAGAAAGCACACCACCAAAGGGTATTAACTGTCAAGCTCTAGATCCTATAGAACAAGAAGCCCTTGAAATGTCTGACAAGGAATTTCAAGTGATAATTCCAAGGAAACTGAATGAGATACAAGAAAACTCAGCTAGACAACCTGATGAAATGAGGGAAAGTATACAGGATCTGAAAGAAAAAATGTACAAGGAAATCAATGCCCTGAAAAAGAATGCAGCAGAGCTTGCTGAGCTGAAGAATTCATTCAATGAAATACAAAACACAACAGACAGTTTAACCAGCAGGCTTGCAGAAGTAGAAGAGAGAACTTCTGACCTTGAAGATGGGCTCTTTGAAATAACACAGGCAGACAAAAAAAAAAAAAAAAAAAAAGAAAAGAAAAAAAAAAAGAATTAAAAGCATTGAAGAAAATCTAACAGAGATATGAGAGAGCGCCGAATCCTAACCACTAGACCAGCAGGGACGCTTCTAACAGAGATATGAGACAACCTTAAGTGCTCAAATATCCAAGTCATGGGTATTCCAGAAGGGGAGGAAAAAGGAGATTGCACTGAAAAAATATTCAACAAAATAGTGGCAGAAAACTTCCCAGTTATTGGAAAAGACACAGATCTTCAGATTCAGGAAGCTCAAAGATCCTCAAATGTATTCAACCCAAAAAAGTCTTCTTCAAGACATGTTATAGTCAAATTGGCAAAACTCAAAGAAAAAGAGAGAATCTTAAAAGCTGCAAGAGAGAAGTGTCAAATCACCTATAAGGGAGCCCCAATCAGACTAACATCAGACTTTTCATCACAAACCCTAAAAACGAGTAAGAATGGGAAGATATATTCAAAATACTAAAAGACAGAGATTGCTACCCAAGAATACTCTACCTCGTAAGGCTATCCTTCAGAAATGAAGGGCAAATAGTATATTTCTCAGACAAACAAAAAGTGTGGGAGATCACTACCACATGACCATCCTTACAAGAAATTCTCAAAGGAGTACTGGGTTTGGTATCTGAAAAACAAAAATTATTATTACGACTGCCATAATAACCCAGGAAAAATCAAAACCCACTAGTGTAATAAAAATGGCATCCATAAAGAGAAAACAAACAAACAAAAAGGCTATCTACAACCCAAGGAACCAACAAATACAGAAAACAAACAGTAAATCAGAAAGAAAGGAACAAAAGACACCTAAGTCATCCAAACAAAAATCAATAAAATGCTAGGATTAAATCAACACTTTTCAATAACAACTCTAATGTAAAAGGCTTAAATTCCCCAATCAAAAGACACGGACTGGCTGACTGGATAAAAAGGAGGACCCAACTATATGCTGCCTTCAAGAGACCCACCTCACCCATAAAGACTCACATAGACTAAGAGTGAAAGGATTTACCATACAAACAGAAAGGAAAAATGAGCTGGAGTAGCTATTCTCATATCTGATAAAATAGACTTTAAACTAAAAACCATAAAAAGAGATAATGATAAAAGGATTCATCCATCAAGAAGACATATTGATCATAAATATACACTCACCCAATGTTGGAGCAGCCAGATTTATAAAACAAACTCTATTAGACCTAAAGAAGGAAATAGACACTAATACCATAATAGCAGGTGACCTGAACATCCCACTGTCAATATTGGACAGATCATCTAGGCAAAGAATCAGCAGAGAAACACAAGATCTAAACAACATACTAGACCAATTGGACTTGGCAGATATCTACAGAACATTCCATCCAACAACCTCAGAATATTCATTCTTCTCATCAGGACATGGATCATTCTCCAGGATAGATCACATGTTAGGTCACAAATCAAGTCTCAACAAATTCAAAAAAATTGGAATTATCCCATGCATTTTTTCAGACTACAATGGATTAAAATTAGAAATCAATTTTAACAAATGAAATTCTGGAAACTATATGAACACATGGAAATTAAACAGCATTCTACTAAATGACATATGGGTCCAAGATGAAATCAAACAGGAAATCAAAAAATTTCTTGAAACTAATGAAAATACTGATAAATCATACCAAAACCTGTGGGATACTGCAAAAGCAGTACTAAGGGGGAAAATTATCACATTAAATGCATTCATTCAGAAGAATGGAGGAATGGCAAGTGAATAACCTAACACTTCACCTTAAAGAACTAGAAAAACAAGAATAATCCAAACCCAAAGTTATCAGATGGAAAGACATCATTAAGATGAGAGGAACTTAATGAAATTGAAACCCAAAAAACAATACAAAAGATCAACGAATCAAAAAGTTGGTTTCTTGAAAAGATATATAAAATTGACAAACCATTAGCACGGCTAACTAAAAAAAGAAGAGAGAAGATCCAAATAACACAAATTAGAAATAAAAAAGGTGATATTACAACTGATACCTCTGCAATACAAGGAATCATTTGAGACTACCATAAACAACTATATGCCAACAAATTTGAAAATCTGGAGGAAATGGATAAATTTTTGGACACACACCCAAACTACCAAAACTGAGCCAAGAAGATGTAGAAAATCTGAACACACCAATAACAGTAAAGGGGATTTAAGCTGTTATCAGAGGGTTCCCAGCAAAGAAAAGCACAGGACCAGATGGATTCACAGCAGAATTTTACCAAACATTCAAAGAGGAATTGACACCGATTCTTTACAAACTATTGTGAAAGATTGAAATGGAAGCAAATCTCCCAAACTCATTCTATGAAGGAAACATCACCCTGATACCAAAACCAGATAAAGATATAACTAAAAAAGAAAACTACAGGTCAATATCCTTGATGAACATAGATGCAAAAATCCTCAATAAAATACTAGCTAACAGAATACAGCAACACATACATAAAATTATACACCACGATCAAGTGGGATTCATCCCAGGGATGCAAGGTTGGTTCATCATACGCAAATCAATAAATGTGATACACCATATCCATAAAATCATACACCAGGACCATATGATCATCTCTATAGATGCTGAAAAAGCATTTGATAAAATTCAGCACTCATTCATGACAAAGACCTTCTATAAGTTAGGTATATATGGAAAGTATGTCAACATAATTAAAGCCATATATGACAAACCCACTGCCAATATCATCCTGAATGGGGAAAAGCTGAAAGCTTTTCCTTTAGGAACAGGAACTAGACAAGGATGCCCACTCTCACCACTCCTATTCAATATAGTGTTGGAAATTCTAGCCAGAGCAATCAGAGAACAGAAGGAAATAAAGGGCATCCAGATTGGAAAAGATGAATTCAAACGGTCACTGTTTGCAAATGACACGATCTTGTATATTGAACAGCCGAAACGCTCTACAAAAAAAATCTTGGAGTTGATAAATGATTTCAGCAAAGTAGCAGGATACAAAATCAACACACAAAAATCAGTAGCATTTCTATTCTCCAATAGTGAATGTGCAGAAAGAGAACTCAAGAAAGCCCATTTACAATAGCAACCAAAAAAATAAAATACTTAGGAATCAAGTTAACCAAGGATGTGAAAAATCTGTGTAATGAGAACTACAAACCACTGCTGAGAGAAATTAGAGAGGATACAAGAAGATGGAAAGATATCCCATGCTCTTGGATTGGAAGAATCAACATTGTGAAAATGTCCATACTACCCAAAGTGATATACAAATTCTATGTGATCCCCATCAAAATCCCAAAGACATTTTTCTCAGAAATGGAAAAAACTATCCAGACATTTATATGGAGTAACAAAATACCACATATAGCCTAAGCAATGCTGAGAAAAAATAAATAAATAAATAAATAAATAAATAAAGCTGGAGGCGTAACACTACCCAACTTTAAACTATACTACAAAGCTATAATAACCAAAATAGTATGGTACTGACATAAAGACAGACACACCGATCAATGGATAGAGAATCCAGAAATCAACCCACACTCCTACAGCCATCTGATCTTTGACAAAGGCACCAAGCCTATTCACTGGGGAAGGGACTGCCTCTTCAGCAAATGGTGCTGGGATAACTGGATATCCATATGCAGGAGAATGAAACTAGATCCATACCTCTCACCGTATACTAAAATCAACTCAAAATGGATTAAGGATTTAAATATACACCCTGAAACAATAAAACTTCTTAAAGAAAACACCAGAGAAACACTTCAGGAAGTAGGACTGGACACAGACTTCATGAATATGACCCCAAAAGCATGGGCAACCAAAGGAAAAATAAAGAAATGGGATTATATCAAACTAAAAAGCTTCTGCATAGCAAAAGAAACAATAAACAGAGAGAAAAAACAACCAATAGAGTGGGAGAAAATATTTGCAAATTATACATCTGACAAAGGTTTAATATCCAGAATATACAAGGAACTGAAACAACTTTACACGAAAAAAACAAGCAACCCAATTAAAAATGGGCAAAAGAGCTAAATATGCATTTCTCAAAGGAAGATATACGAATAGCCAACAGACATATGAAAAAATGCTCAACATCACTCAGCATTCGGGAAATGCAAATCAAAACCACACTGAGATACCGTCTCACCCCAGTTAGGATGGCTAATATCCAAAAGACTGTGAATGATAAATGCTGGCGAGGTTGCAGAGAAAAAGGAACTCTCATACATTGTTGGTGAGACTGCAAAAGGGTGCATCCTCTATGGAAAATGATATGGAGGTTCCTCAAACAATTGCAGATAGATCTACCATATGACCCAGCTATCCCACTGCTGGGAATATACCCAGAGGAATGGAAATCATCAAGTTGAAGGTGTACCTGTACCCCAATGTTCATCGCAGCACTCTTTACAATAGCTAAGAGTTGGAATCCGCCCAAATGTCCATAATCAGATGAGTGGATATGGAAAATGTGGTATATCTACATAATGGAACACTACTCTGCTATAAAAAAGAATGAAATACTGCCATTTGCAATGACACAGATGGACCTAGAGAGAATTATATTAAGTGAAATGAGTCAGGCACAGAAAGAGAAATATCACATGTTCTTACTTATTTGTGGGAGCTAAAAATAAATAAATACACTAAAACCTGGGGGGGGGGAAGAAGACATACAATTACAATTCTTTGAAGTTGATACAACAAGCGAACAGAAAGGACATTGTTGGGAGGGAGGAGGGAGAGGAAGGAGGGAGGGAAGTTTCTGTAATTGGCCACAATAATCAATCACATTGTACATTGACAAAATAAAATAAAATTTGGAAGAAAAAAAAAAAAGAGGTAGAATAGTCTTATTGAGTAGGGGTTGTCAAGCTATGCTCCATAGGCATATTATCAATTTCAAGTTTTACTTGAAATTAGCCACGCCCATTTGTTTACATATTTTCTATAGATCTTTCAAACTACAATGGCTGGGTTGAGTAATCACAACCGGGACTTTATGGATTTCAAGTCAAAAATGTTTGCTATCTGGCACTTTAAGAAAAAGTTTAGCAACCCCTTTTCTGGAAAAATGAGAGAGTGACTGGAAATGACACACAGAGTTATTGTCCATCAAAATTTGTGACTCATTTAGTGTTTAAGTCCTAAATGTAAAGTGACTTGTGTGGTTTCTTTCAGCCACATTCACCTATATAGGTACAGGTGTGGAGTAGGTCAAGAATTGGATTAAGCTTGAATGTGGTTTTACCAGCTGAAAACAGCCAAGTGGTTGAGGGAGAAGAGTCTAGGGTATAAGCAAAGGAATGATTATGACTGACTATAAAATTCAAGTTGGTTAAGGAGAGAAGGGAGGCATCAAAGAAAGAAAGACAATTACAAAATTAATTAGAGGTGTCAGTGGAGTGAAAAGATTGTTGGAACTAGGTCCTAAAGACTTGGCTTGAGAGATGGGTGATGTTGGTCTTTGAGATACATGTAATTAAGATTTTTAACAAGCTGCAGTTATTGGTAATGAGAAGGTCTAGGGTACGACCTTGGAGAGGAGTAGCTGAGGAAGGGTGTAGGGTAAGAAAATGAAAGAATTGAGAAGTTAAGGAATGGAAAATGTTATCTGTGTGTTTATTTAAATCACCAAGAAATAGGGTAGAGTGACAGGAGCTTTACTAATTAAGAAATGGGAGTAGGTTCATAGGTGCTAGCAACTATGTGGGGAAGTTAGTAATGAGATCAGGAGCTGAGAGTTTTTAGAAGGAAGAAAGCCTATCTGAATAAAGAGCAAGCAGGACAGAGGTACAGAGGTTATGAGAGAAAAAAATAAAGACTTAAGAGGTGAACAGAGAAAGCAGTGTCTTTGGGGAGAATAAGAGTTCTACTAGAGCAAGGAGATGAAGGGAAGAGTAGCGGTGAATTAGACAAAATGCATTAGCTCAACCTACACAACCAAAAGAAAAGATTTTTTATGAGTATTTAGATAATTAGGAATTTCTTTCCAATGCCTTATAAAAATAATTTAAAAATAGGTGTAAGATTCTTAAACAATTGTAGACATAAATACTGGTTTGAAGTCAATTTTGTAATAGAATGCTATTGTAACTCCATACAATTTTAACTGTTTTTCTTATCCTTTTTTTATTTTTATTTTTATTTTTATTTTGGTAGCTAGTTGGTATGGTGTTCTAAACTTTTGACCTTGGAATTATCAACACCACACTCTAACCAACTGAACTATTTAGCCATCTCTTAAAGTCATAATTATTAACCCAATTACCTTTGTCCATTCATGAATATCGAATTAATCAAACAACTTACAATATAGTGATTTGATTGCTCAGACCGCATTTTAAGATGAAACTTGCCAAACAAGAGTACTTTAGAATCAGAGAGACTAGTTTGGCTCTCTCTCTCTCTCTCTCTCTCTCTCTCTCTCTCGCTCTCTCTCTCTCTCTCTCTCTCTCTCTCTCTCTATATATATATATATATATATATATATATATGAATGGTTAAAGGAAAAACTAATTTATTTAGAGGGGCAAAGAAAAGATGAAGACATCATGGTTGCCTTAAAATATTTAAAGAATAATTATATACGAATGGAGCTGACTTATCCTATGTTTATCAGGGAGGCAGAAATAGAATCAATGGTTGGAAATTACAGGGGAAGAGTAATTTTCTCATAATATCAGAAAAAGTATATAACAATTATAGTTGTGCATCAAAGGGAGGAGCCACTTTGGGAGATAGTAAGTAAAGTTTTTTTCATTTGAAGAATTTACTCAAAGTTTATTTGTAATAAATGTAAAAAAAAGGTAATTTCTGCATTTCACAAGTGTTTGAGTAAATGATTCCTATGATGGTTCTGAAATATTTTGATGGTTGGTGTCACTCATTCAATATACCTACATATATATTTAACCATTTTTTTTCTAGCTTCTTCTGAACGTTCATTACTGGAAAGACAGGTTTATAGATTATTCTTGAAGTGGTGCAACATTTTTATATTTTTCAACATTCAAAGGCATTTATTTTGGCAAATATCCAGCATTTTTTACTCTTACAGGTATTTGCCTTTGATAGTTCTCATGATGGCTTTTAATTCTTTATTATTATACACCAATTTTCTATGATAAAAAATCAAATTTTAAAAATATTATTAAAATTTGTATCTGAGCCTAAAGATTGACTTTCTGTTTTTGTTAGTCCAGCCTGCTATAAATATTACCTCCTGCATTGACAGTTGGTTGGGTTAGGAACTTTATTCTATGTCAAATTGGAGAACAAAATTTGATTTCAGCTGCAACTATTAAAGTGCACTAAATTTAAATTTAAAGAAAAATGGGAAAATACACTATAAAAGATATTTGGAATTTTGCTGCAAACCATGAAACTTCAAATTCTTCTGTAACATAGATTTTGTGAAAGAAACAAAAACAAACAGGCATATTAATGCTATCATGGAAGCTCTGGGAGATAACAATCTTTGCAGGCACCAGAAGTGCTGAAGCAGCACAGAAAAGGCTCTCAGTAAAAAGATAAGACACGTGGACCAAGTAGATGATAAGATTAACTTAGGGTTTGAAGGCAAAGTAATAGGCAATATGCTCCCAAATTGAAATGCTTTTTAAAGTATAGTTTTTACTGCTAAATCTGGAAAACCAAAAGTAGCTTTGCTTCGTCCAGTTGCAGAGGTATTAACAGGATGAAACATAAGCCATTTCAGGGTAAGCTTCTTCACTTTGAAAAAGGCAAACAACTGTGTTCTGTGAATATTGTAGGCTAAAGTGCTGGAGGAAAGTTGATTGGACATATAAAAGCATAAGTATAAATGACATAGTGGTGTAGTGAATGAAGACATTTCCACACCCTGGGAAACTTTAGTCCCAGATTAGTGCAATTTTATAAAAGAGAAAAGCTAAAACTTTAAGGGAAGTGCTCAGATTTATGTCTTCTGTGATGCTGCTTAATAATTTGTTTCATGTTAAAAGCTAAATGTAATCTTTTTAGCATACCCAGAGACTACACTAAACATTTATCCTCTTTCCAATTTCCCCGTTTTCAAATTTTTAATATTTCACATGCACAACTATTGCAGCCAGAGATGGGAAAAATGCCAGTGACCAGTGAAATTTGATTTAAAAAAGCAGATTTAAGTGTCTTCACTACACACGCACACACACACACACACACACACACACCCATGAACAACAAGCACATGGTAACCATAGGTGGAGCTGGAAATGTTAGTTAATTTGGTTTTGGTAATCATTACACAATGTAAACATAGACCAAATCAACACATTGTACATATTGAATGTATACCCTTTCTGTCAAAATATTTTAAAATTAAAAGAGACAATATAAAAAGACCTATATATATTTAAAAAATTGAATCAATCATTAGCATCCCTTCCAAAATAGAGAGCACCAGGCACAGGTGGGTCCATTAGTGAATTCTATCTAACATTTAAGGAAGAAATCATAGTAATTCTCTAAAACCTCCTTCAGAGCATTGAAGCAGTGACATACTTCCTAACACATTCTATGAGGCCAGTATTACCTTAATATTAAGTCTAGACAAAGACAATAAAAAGAAGAAAACCACAGATTAATATTTTCTATGAACACAGGTGCAAAAAAATCTTAGCAAATCAAATCCAGCAATGTATGAAAAGAATTATACACCACAACGAAGTGGGATTTATCCTAGGTATACAAGGCTGGTTCAACATTTAAAAATCAATTAATGCAATGTAAAATGAAAAACTATAAAACTTTTAGATGATAACATAGGCAAAACCCCAGATGGCTGTGTGTATGGCCATGACTTTTTAGATAGAACACCAAAAGAACAATCATAAAATAAATAATCGATAAGCAAGTCTTCATTAAAATTAAAAATTTCTGTTCTAAGAAAAACATGTCGAGAGAATGAGAAGATCAGCCCATTTGATAAACGACAGTTATCCAAAACATACAAAGAAGTCTTAAAACTCAACAATAAGAAAACAAACAGCCCAAGTTAAAACTTTGCCAAAAACCTTAAGAGATATCTCAGCAAAGAAGATATACAGAAGACAAATAAGCATATGAAAAGATGTTCACATCGTATGTCATCAGAGAAATGCAAATTAAAATACCAATGAGATATCACTACACACTTCTTAGAATGGCTAAAACCTGGAATACTTACAACACCAAATACTGGCAAGGATGTAGAACAACAGGAATTTTCATTCATTACTAGGTGGAATGCAAAATAGTGCAGCCATTTTGGAAAACAGTTTGGCAGTTTTTTACAAAAGTAAATATTACGGAGCAATCCCACTCCTTGGCATTTATCCCAAAGAGTTGAAAACTTATGTCCATACAAAAACCTGCACAAAATGTTTATAGCTGCTTTATTTATAATTGCCAAAAGTTTGATGCAACTAACCCATCCTTCAATAGTGAATGGGTAAATAAACTGTGGTACATACAGACAGTAGAATATGAATGTTATTGAGAAGTAAAAAGAAATGAGTTATCATCCAAGAAAAGACATAGAGGAATCTTAAATGCATATTATTAAGTGAAAGAAGTCAAAGCGAAAAGGCTAAATACTGTAATATTCCAACTATATGACATTCTGGAAAAGATAAAACTGTGGAGACTGTAACAAGATCAGTGGTTTCTAAGGGTTGGGCATGGGAAAAGGGATGAATCGGCAGAGCACAGAGGATTTTTAGGGCAGTGAATATACTCTAAATGATATGATAATGTGGATACAAGTCATTATACATTTGTCCAGACCCACAGAATGGATAACACCAAGAGAGAACCCAAAGATACACTATGGACTTTGGGTGATTGTGATGTGTCAATTAAGGTGTATAAATTGTAACAAATGTAGCACACTGGTTGGACATTTTGATAATGGGGAGGCTAAGCCATGTGTGAGGAAGGGAGTACATGGGAAATCTCTGTATCTTCCATCAAAAGAGCTATGTATTATGGCCAGAATAAGCAGCGAGGCTTAATTATAGTAACCAGTAGGTAACTCCTTTTTCTGAGGGATGCAGTGAGTTGGAGGTAGATTTGAGCTCTACAAGATATTTGAGTGTGCTGCTACAATCATGGTAAAATTTTAACTGGCCTCTCTAGGTCAGAGAAACTGTATTCTTCTTTTATCTACAGTTCCAAATAGTTTATGGTACTAATAAAAATGCAATAGGTGTTACATGTTCTACAGCAATAATAATCCTGTATGTTATTTATTCTAAGAGAAAAAAAAATTCATATTTTATCTTCTTCAAAACTGGATTAAAATTTACCATCAGCAGCATAGTATATTTGCTGTTAGCTAGCTGGCCAGATGGCAATGACTTAGTTGTTATTGTGTATAAAGTCATCAATTTGGTCATAACTATTTATATGGAAGCCACTTCTATTGACTTATATGAATTGTTGGTGTTTCACATGTTAAGTGTACTTTCCATTTAAAACTATTTTTAAAAAAATACTTAAAAACAACAACAACAAAACCCTATTAATTGATTTTACATGGAAACAAAAGAATATTAAGAATGCTAACAGTCATGGAACATAGCAGGGTATACGTTTTATGAGTGAGACAAATAAGCTACAAAGTAGTTTATGATCCCTAAAAGAAGAAGTTACAAGTAGTTGAGCTCTACATATTTTGTTATTACAAAGAAATCAAAGGCATAAGAAATTTCAAATCTCTCAGAAGAGGAATGATATTTCAAAGCCAGTTGAAGCTAATGAGGGCTAAACACATACCATATTGGACTACTTTTAAATCTTATTGTCATTGTTTATTTGCCCTTTCTTAGTGGGATATAATGTTGTGTCTCACAAATTGATGGTTTATATATGATGAAATAATATAATTAAAATTTATTGAGCATCTACTCCATGCTAGACAATTTATGCCATTGTGTATTTGTCTCAGATGAATTTAAGGCAGTCATAAACCAAATATTTAATATTGTTGCCACAGATCAAAATTGGTCTCACCCTAACCATTTTATATTTATGCAGCAAAGAATTCCATGAACAAAATTATACAAAACATATGTATTTGAATCAGTGATCAAATCCAGGCCTTTTCGTTTATTATAAATCTTTGTTGTTACCATATTTTATTACCTTTTTGAGAAAATAGTACAGTACATTAATTTAATTTAATGCCAATGCATTGTATACTATTCTAGAGGTTAAAAATATAATATCATATTTAATAAAAATACTTTTTGAACTATACAAATACACAACCATGGTGACAAATATAATTCACACACCGTCATACACACAATCATTCAATATTGTCCAAAGAAAAATATAACAATATTTGGCATGTCTATCTTTTGAATTTTCTCATTTCTTCTCTGATCTGGTTAAGCAAGAACCAACTATTAACAATTTCATTAATAAATTTGCTAAACTTTAATAATTTCATGATTTCCAATAAGGTCCATGACTAAGTGGTTGGTAAAAATCTCCAAAATGATATTTTTCTTTAATTATGCCACTGGATTCTGGAAAAGTCAGACTATTTTCTAAGGAAACTAAAGTGGATCTGATTTGGGTTTAGAAATAGAGTACTCATGTTTGATTAAATAAGAATGCCACTCAGATAGCTAGGAGGTTTTGCAGATTCAGCCTTCCTATGAAAGAAAACTGATTTTCATAAAATTTCACTTCTGATTAGATCCCACTAGAAATCCCTGAGGGCTTCCATCTGAAGTGAGCATACAAATTCCATGAAAGCCCTATGCTTACAATACTCTCAATGCAATTATATTTCCTGTATGTGACCCACTTCTCTTTTGCTGAGAGTGATGACATCATTTTATCTGAGTGTGTGGTGGAGAAGCTCATTTAAGGTCAAGGAGTCTTTACTGGTTTATAGCTAACATACGAGTTTAGTACTGGGCCTTCGATAAGGAGTTTCTGGTATTAAAATTAAAGCATTCTCAGTCCAAATAAATGCCATTAAATATATTTGCACTATAATTTTATAATTTCATGGATTCCAATAATACAGGTTTTATTCTGCATAGTAGTTCAGGATTCCAGATTAATTAAATTTTGTGGAAGAAAACTGATTTCTTAAAATACAGACAGGAAAGAACAGATTAGGTATGTGAAGACTGCAATTTGTTCTAATGGTTTATCTTTGTTTCTAACAATTTTTGCTTGTGTATGTTTCCACCTGTTAAATTACTCTGTAATTTACTGCTTCCTGCTATTTGAGAAGAAAACATTACAATCACAATAAAAAGTAATTTAAGGCTATTACCAATCAATGAAATATGTTCCAGCCTAAAATGAGATTGAAATAATTTATGGGGATTTTACAGTCAAATTAGAATGGAGATTATACCACAGTGGGGAATCAACTTCTACAAAACTGCAAGCATCATATATTTCCTAATAAGTTCTCACAGCTGAAACAATGTCATTATAGGAAGGCAGCACAGGAAATTCAGTACAATCAGAAGAATCTTACAAATAAATGATGGTAAAAACAGAGTATTTGTGGACCCGAAACGCAGTAATGGATTTGAACTTAATGCAAAATGAAGTTAATGCAACATTAAACTGAGGAGGCACATTGGGCTTAATAGTGCTGAATGACTCGTTGCAAGTATTATGTGTTGAGTTACTTTTTTATACCCTTAACCCTAGGAAAACTTTCCTATAGTAGTCAGCAACTTAGCAATGGTGTATCACCCCTTCCCTGTATACCACCCCTTCCCTCTGCTCACCAATACACAAAACTGAAATATCCTGGAAAGGAAGCACTTTATTTTATTGTTGAAAAGTAATTGCATTCAGTTCCTCTTTTCCTAGCAAATGAAACCTCTGAGTTTGAAGGCTTTATGAACAACGACAAGATTTGAGTGTATTTACTCACTATTTTATGCTGAGAGTTCATGCAATGAATTTTATTTATTTATAAACCAACTCACATTCATCGAGAAAAGTGACAATATTTTGAAAAGACAAAAATGTAATGAAAATACTTAAGAACAATTGAGCTCAACACACATTATTAGAAAATGAACAAATCTATTGTAGCGTTCTTTTGTTTCCCTAAGAAAACAAAATACTTTTTAATTCTCTACGTGCCTTCTCTTTTCTCTCTCCCACTGCCTTCACCTCCCAAGCTTTCACTACCTGATATTTTGTCAGTCACTCTATTGAGAGTAAAGTGTTGAATTCTCCAAATAATTTGGACAAATGGAAACCAAACTGCCGTGGGTGTGGGAATGAGATTGTTAACTAGCCTTTTCTTCTATGTGGATTTACTAAATTTACTAATATATTCAACTTAAAAGAAGACTTCTCCTACTTTCTATGAGGTCTGAAAACAAAGAACAAACACTAGAGAAGTACTAGAAAAAGGTGGAATTCAGGATGTAAATAATGACAAAAAGAGTCACAGGACTTCTTATCAGAATAGCAGTTACATCAAGTATAACATTATTTAGGCAGTTATTTTAAAACTAATCTTAATCCCCTTGAGGATATATTATGAACTGATTATTTCCGCTTAAGTATTTTTTTGTTGTTGTTGTTGTTAAATTAGACTGCTTCTGCCTAAAATTAGAATTAGAATTAAATACAAACATATGATGAGGTATATACGGCTTTATATTTCTGTAAGCTATTCAGGATGCTTATCTGGATGTAAAGAGGTATTTTATATATTTTCTTATGATCTGGACTCTCATTTCCTTGACTTTTAAAAAAATAGTTTTATCATGTGTAGTTAAGATATTCAACATGATGTTATAGGATACATATAGCTGGTAAAAATGTTACTGTGGTAAAGCAAATTCTCATATCCATTTTCTCACAGTTATCCTTTTTTTGTTTGTTTTCTATCTCTGTATATTTGATTTTTTAAAAAATTCCACATATAAATGAGATTATACAATATTCTTCTTTTCTTGTTTCTGCTCTATTTCACTTTGCATAATGTTCTCCTGGCTCATCCATGTTGTATCAAATGGCAAGATCATGTTCTGTTTTAGGGCTGAATAATATTCCATTGTAGGAGTTTCTTTATCCATTCCACTACTGACAAAAACTTAGGTTGTTTCCATTTTTTGGCTATTGTGAATAATGCTGTGATAAATGAGGGAGTTCAGATATCATTTGCTTGACTTTCCAACAAACTCGTGTATTTCAGGTTATATCTTTGTATCTCCTAATTTGTACATTAGCAGCTAAACTGTTGAGTATTGCCTTCAAATACTAGCATGGTCACGGACTATTAAAAAGGATTAGCTTTGTTGACAGTGTTTTCAGCCCAGCAGTTATTTGTACAGTTATTAGAGATGAGGATTGCCTGAATGAATGTAGCTCTCATAGACACTTTCAATTTGCCACTGGAATGACGAATAGAGCCCCACCTAAATGACTCCCAAGTCCTCCATAACACATTGGTTATGAGGAAAATTAATGAAACTCAGAACTGTTGGGACATACAAATTTACCACAGACTCTGTGACCAAAAATGAAGGCTGCCGACCTCCTGTTTTATGATTTAAATATTAAACAAGTTGATTCCTCCAATGTGTAATCTCAGTCTCACTAGTGGCAATTTTAATTGCCTATAAAACTATTTTAGTGTTTGACTTGTGCCTGTACTATTTATAAAATAACTACTAATAATAGTGATAAAAATGAACACTGTTTACTTATTCTTTATTTGCCAAAAAATTAAACCTATTTTCCTTTAATTCTCACAAGAACACTATCAGACACATATTAGTATTATTCCTAATTTACACATAAGAAAAATGAGATATCAGATAAAGAAAATAGTCCACGTTCAATATGTGGATGAACTAGGGCTTGGGTACAGATCTGAATTCTAAAATCAATAGTGTATGCTAATTCATATTAAGCCTTATATCTCATGAGTAAATAACACTATTCTACTTATGTAGAATAAAATACAAACCATATTGTGTTCATTTGAAGGTTTATAATATTTTCTAGCTCCTTGGAACCTCGGTTTTTATATTATACTTTTGTGTACTTCCTCAAGAATCCATTTCCTATGCAAAAAGGTGGGAATGATTTCTAAAGACCCTACTAGCTATGCACAAAAATCATTCTATTCAATGCTTCTGAGTGGATTTTGTCTCCCTTCTGATATAGAAACTACATAAGTAACACAAGACCAATTAAAACACTTGACCAGATCAAACTGCACATTTTCCTGAACAATGAAGGCAAGCAATAAACTCTTCTAGAATGAACTGTATGTTTTATATTTTTTCAAGGAATCATGAATATCTAGGGAGCATATAAGAGAATGTAATTTTTGAGTCTTTGTTTTAAAGAAGGTAATAGTATAATACACTGAAGTAAAAGAATTGCTTGTGATTGGAGGAGAATCCAGATTCCTTCCTCCCAATCCATGATGGTTGTTAGCTTGGGTCTTTAGATTCAGTCTGCCACTCTTACTGTTACCTTGGACCAGCTACTTAACCTTTCTCTGCTTAAATTTTCTTATGTGTAAAATGACAAAAATGATATTATCTACCTCATTAGTGATGTTCAAATAATTAAATTAATATACTTAAATTATTTGGAAGAATGTCGTATAATAAGCACTCAATAAATATGCATTGCTACAACTTCTACATCTGTTACTACTAGTGCTACTTACCATGAACAATCCAAATCTCTATTGATTAAATTATTTTCTCTTTTGCAATAACCATTTAAAGTTGAAACTATAAGAATACTTTCAGACATGGTATTAAAGAGTTCTGGTTGCATTAATTTTTTATTGACTGCATAGTTATACATTTTTAACATATTGAGATCTTTAATTTTTATTTTTTAAATATTTTTTTCATGTTTAATGGAACATTTGTAGGAGAGTTCTATTCTTAAAATAATTTAAAATTTTATATGTACTTTGTTTCAAATTTCATATTTATATAATATAACCTTTTCAGAAGATGATTTTGAGGAGAAATTCAACTAATGAAAAGAATGAACATATATTGATGATTTTTATTTCTTATTGGACTAATATGGCTTAATATTTATCATTTTTAATTAATTATTAGACACAGATGGCAATCCTGCTTATGTCTTACCATGCAAAATTTTTCACTTAAGAGAAAGCACATATACTCACGTACCTTTTTACATTCCATAATTATTCTAAATTATAATGTTACACTCATTGATTTTCAACTATGTTGGGCTTAACGTGCAAATAAAATATTAGTTGTTGCAGAAATATAGAAATGATCATTTATATCTGCTGTTCAGGGATTTGTTTTTAAATTAATATTTAATACAGTTATAATGGAATATAATGTTTTAAAGTTACACTTTTAGAACTTCAAATTATCTATATGCATATATTATTACTATAATCACAATTACAAATCACACAATACTTTTTCTGTTTTTCTATTAGTTTTGTTGCTTGACTTTTAGTAGAACAATTGGTACCATACTTTAAAGACATAAGAAAATAAGAAAAAATAGTCTTCTAAATTTACACATTTTACCATTTTTTAGCACTGTTCGATTCTTTCAGTAGATAGAGGTTTCAATCAAGATAATTTCATTTAAGTTTTAAAAATTTCCTTTAGCATTGTTTAAGTGCATTCTTTTTTTATTCTGGCAAAATTTTCCTTCAGCTTTGGTTTAATTGATTTTTCAAAAAATCATTTTAGAAGATATTTTTGCTCCCTGTAGAAATTTAGGTTAACAATTCCATTTTCTTCTGGCTTTAATGGAAAATTGCCATTCTTGTTATTATTTTCTGTTATGTAATTTGTCTTTTTATTTGATATTTTTAAGATTTTCTGTTTATGATTGATTTTTAGCAGTCTGACTGTAACATACCTAGGTACTGTATTATTCTGCTTAGAGTTTGCTGAGTTCCTTGGATTTGTTTGTTATTTTTAATTCAATTTGGAAAATTGTCAGCTAATATCATTTTGAATTTTTTAGCCCACTTGAAGTCCCACAAATTACTAATATTCTGTTTAATTTTTCAATCTGCTTTGCTTTGAATAATTTATATTGATTTATCTTTAAATTCACTGATCCTTCCTTTCATTGTTACCAATACTGTTAATCCCATACGATCAATGTTTAATTTCAGAATGTTGTAGTTTTCAGTTTCAGAATTTTTATTGGGTTCATTTTTAGGGTTTTATATATCTCTCAGATTTTCCCAATTCTTCCCCCAATTTTTTACATTTTTCCTACAGGTTCTTTAAAATAGTTTTATCATAATTATTTTAATGTCTATCTGCTAATCCCACCATCTGGATCATATGTTACTTGATTGATTAATCTGATGTGTTAGTCT